>NC_135756.1:7906250-9180625 GCF_041903045.1 Epinephelus lanceolatus
CTCAGCTGTTCTGGGATCAGTGTGAGAGAATCTGTCTCATTGTAATTACACAGCCCCTGCTGCCAATAAGGTTTGAGGATACAGACTTTACTGTGTGCTTTAATTTAATCTGTGTCGAGCGAAGAGTATTGTTTCATCAGACTCCTGCTTCAGCACAGTTACAACAGCACACTCTCAGCAGTGGAAAGTGACTTAGTACATTTACTTAAGTCCTATTTTCTAGTACTTGTGCATGAGTCTTTCCATTTTTTGCTATTTACATTTGAAAAACAATCTAATATGGATCCCTGAGATTGTTTTTGAGAGGATACACACTATGAGGCCATTGTGGGAAATGTAGGCTCTATGTTTTGACATTGTAGAAGAATGAATGGAATAAAAAAAGATATCTCTGGTTTTGCTGTATGAAAGCCGAGAACAACCATGTTTGCAAATATCTTTTTAACACTGTCATCTCTTGATTGCGAGATCTTGAGATAACAGAGCTTACTTTCTCGTAGGGCTGGGTATCATCTAAAAAATTATGATACCAGTACCCTTAAAGTGATACCAATACCAACAGAGTACTTCATTTGATATCAGTAATGTGAGTGACGTGTAGTAGATGGCTCTTGGCATGTTAAACTGCCAACTCTGTCAAATTGTCCGCCCTTGACTTCACCACACTAGACTGTATGGGTTATAGCTGCTGCTGCTGGAGTGTGCCTGGTCACACACTGGCCACAGTGACAAGGCTAACTGTTAGCATCACACAGCTAACGTGCCCTAAAGGTTATTATTGAATTTAACAACAAATTTGAGCTGTTTCTTTGTGGACTTTCTAGTATGGCGGTGAGACGAGCAGCAACATAATTCGTGAGCTTTTAGAGGATTCTTCACGTCTACTTCATGATAAACCTTGTGGGGAAATATAAACTAAGGAAGACTAAGACCACAGTAAACCAAAGCAGTAAAAACATCGAGGAAATGGCGACAGGAACAGCTGATGAAGTTGTCACTTTAGGTGAAGCTAATAACCACGTGGCAATGGACACCCTGCACACCAGCATTAGCACTATCCATGCCAAATTAAAGACTGGACATATGGACGTGAGGAAGGAACTAATTTTTTTTTTTAAAAGCTGTTTCTTAGTCATTGTGTTGCTGGGACTCTTTGACGGCTCGGTGTTGGATGTAGCCACTGTTGCTGTGTTAGCTTGGGCTAACCAGGCAGATGTTAGCACGAGCCGACTAGGAGGAGACAGCAGCAACAGAAAGTTTGCTAGTCTGGTGGGAAGTCACGGATCAGAGCTCTGAAGCAAAAAATGATCAAATTCAGGTATTGTTTGACTGGGGATGTTTCAATACTTCTTGGTACTGGGTCATTTAGGTCAGTACCTTAAGGTATTTAGTGGGGATACCCTATTTTCTCGTGATAACGGGATAATTAATGTCAATTCCCGAGAAAACGAAAAGCTGAATTCTTGAGATAACAAGATTATTTAGCACAAAGAGGAGACTTTGGTTTCCTTGAGATCACAGGATAATTATGGCAAACTTAAAAAAATGAGTGTCAGGTTCATTTGATCACATCTGGTGGTTCTCCTTAAATGACTGATCTAAATGCTATCACAAAGACTCAAAAGCAATTTCTGCATGTGTCAGGCCTTGACTGAAGTACAGTGACTACTCCATAAACTGGCGTTTTCATCAAGACACTATCTATGCATGCTGGCATGGCACTACTGATCTCTGATAAACATTAAAAAAGCAAAAATGACCTTTTGTTGTTTAGAGATAATGGGTTGATAATCTTGTTATCTTGAGATAATGAAAGACTGAACTTGTGATCTCGATAACAGCATTTAAAAAAAAAAAAGAAATAATTGGATGTATGACCGGTCTCAGGTTCTGTACCTCTGCATTCATTTTGAGAATATTTTAAAAACTGGTTATTGTGAGTTCCACAGTGCTACAGGACTCTAATAAACTATCCCTGCAAGCATTTTTTGGTTTAAAAAAACATCTAATAGCCTTCTACATGAAGACCTGACGTCTAGGCTAAATCATTTGGGCTGTCCGTGAAAATTTGGTAGACGTCTAACCATAGCCAAAGTGTAGACGTCATCAATTATACGGCTATGTAGAGACCATGTCCAAAAAATGGAGATAAACATATTTTAATTACTGTTGACTCTCCATACGTGATTGAATATCATACCGCACGCCATCTGCAGTGGCGAAAATTCCATTTAATCAATTTCAAAGTTAAATCGGCTAGATTTGGGTTACATGTAGCTAGACTAAATCGGAGCTAAATATAGCCTATACGTTTAAATCACGACTATTGCTTGCTGGGTAAAAAATGCAATTTCTGAAGAAATTGTGGGTGTTAATGCTGCATGCTGAATAGCTGACGCTACACTGCAATGCTGACTTTAAACTTTGAATAATACCATGAATGATGTGGAATATCTATAGGAATGTTTTAAAGCTGACACTACACTGCAATGCTGGCCTAAATGTGTATGAATGTCACTGACTCGTCCACTGATACAAATACTGTGGAATATTTCAAGGTTTTTGAAAACCTGACGCAACACTGCAATGCTGGCGAAAATGTGCAAGATGGTGAATTATAGGAATAGATGGAAAGGTGTGAAGGGGCGTAATTAGTATGACTGTTACTGAAAAGCTGAATGATATCAATACTTTGGAATATTTGGGGTGTTTGGGGGTCCTTTACCAGAACATTTTGAGCATAAAACACTTAATTTCCTTCATTCTGGTGATTTTTCATGCACCAACTTGTCTATTTTCTGCAATAATTTATGGTGCAAATGTCTTTAATTTTGTCAAAATAAAATTCCTCTGCTTCTTTCAGTTTTGAGGGGGACAAACACACTTGTTCTAAATATTGAGGGGGATGTGTCCCTTACATCCCTCCCTGAAATCTACACCTATAATCCAGTTATATATATTTGTAATATCACTCTAAAAGAGGCTGTTCTGCACCTTATGAGTACCTTGTACTCTTTATATCTTCGTGCATGTTGCTGATGATATTTTCATATTTTATTTGAGTAAAATTTTGAATGCAGGACTTTTACTTTTATCAGAGTATTTTTACAGTGTAGTGTTACTACTTCCACCACAGCACACACTCCACAACTGCTGAGTCACCCAAAAAACACTGACAACACCAGCTTTAGATTTTAAGGTAGGGCTGCTGCTCTTTTAACATGAAGCAGCTCCACTGTGTGAACTCCTTTTGAACATGTATGCTAAACACATTTTGTGAAATGGCTCCTTTATTTGATTGCGCTAGCAGATGTCATTTTAGCTCCCCACAATCTGGCTGCCTTCCTGTTTGAGTGCGCTGTAATGGTCCCTGGGCAGCTCACCGCTTCCTGAACTCGGTGAGCGGAAGCTTTCTGCATCAATTTCACTTTGAAGATGCCATATCAGTCGCGTAATTCGACTAGCAAGGGAAACTTGAAAGGTTATTGTTTCCTGTTGTCTGCTGAATGACTTTATCCCAGACTTCTCCAGCGGTTTCATCATGCACTGACGTCAACTGGCACACACAGAGATGGACAGATTTAGTTTCTGCTTTTTGGGACGTTTCCAAATCTTTGTCTCGGTGCCACAGATTATCCAAACACAGAAATAACCATCAAACTATTTCGTGTTGCTCTCCTGTGACGTGCCGTTTGTGAAAAGATGCATTTGATTGCATGATAGTGCATAGATTTTATTTCGGAGTGATTGCCTCAGTCTGTGGTGGTGATAATATTAATGGTGCACCTGTTCTCACTTCTACCACCTGCGTGTCAAGATGCAAGGCTGCAGAAATTGCTTGCACCTGCTTTTAGAAGTACTATCAGGAATGTGTTGGTCAGGTGTTTGCAGCGTCAGGTCAGGCGGTGTGCAGAGGTTATTTCAGGACAGCCGTCTTCAGACGAATGAGGGCCGTCTGACCACACAGTGCCACGTTGGGCTCCCACCTGTTGTAATTGGATTAGATGTTATCCGTCAGTCATAGTTTGGCCGTGTTCACTCTTCCATCCCCTCCCATTGTTTCAGGGGCGTTTCAGATATGTTTTATTAGCATGCAACCAGGGCAGCATACATTTTTAGCTCCATTATTGAAGTGTGCCTTGTTCTTAGGGTTACTGTTGTTTTAGGTGCTCTTTTAAGAAGTTCTTTTGAAAAGCACAAAGGCTTTGATCCCTTTGTGCTTTACGGACCCACCCAGCTTTGCTCGCTGTATTTTTCCCTCAGATTTCTCCTCCCCACTGTGGCCCACTGGCCTGAAGGGTGAAATCCTTGGATTGTGATAATCCCAAGCAGGCGTAGATCAAACAGTGGTTTGAAAAGCTGTGGATCTGTGTGCCCCAGGGCCAGGATTGTAGTCTTCAGTATCATTCACAACTAGACTGTCCGAAAAGGCGATTTAATGAGGCGCTGCTCTACTGTCTGAGACGTGTAACTGTGATAAGATGGAAGAAACTGGTTTTCCTGTTTAAAGTGGTGTAAAGTAGGGCTGATGTGTAATTCGTCAACCTTTTGAGGCAGTCATCTAGTGGCCTGTATTCAGTGTAAAAAGTCATATTGTCAACAAATAATTACAGCAGAATAGACTGATTTGGAACACTATCAATAACGCCTCACTCTGTCTCGTTGGATTTTGGCATGAAGATCAAACGTCTTGAGACATTTTATGCTTCCTTCTCTCTTCTTTAAAGCACTTGTTCTTCTAGTTTCAAATAAAATGTGCAAATGAGTGTTGTCAAAATACTGGAATTGACCCTTCACTAAGTCCCACCCCAGGATGCAGAGTGGCCAATCATAACATAGTATCGGGCCGGCTCAGACCAGGGTCCGACATCAACACAGCTGTGCTCCATTGACTGATGCAGTTATTTCAGATTTCCTTCATTTTCAGGCTGGTTTTGTGGATTTGGAGCTAAATGTTGTGCCTGGGGCATGTCGTGTATTAATGATACTCGTTACCTGGAGAGGTTGGAAAATGATACACGTTTCTTCCCTGTTCCAAAACCAAAATCAAACCCTGAAAAGTGTAGGGTTAGCTAGCTAGCTACTGAAGATATAGCCTACTGAATGTATACACATGCTGCTTTTGCTTTGTAATGATTATAACAGTGAAACAAAGACCGACCCTGCTGTACAGGAACCAGTGAAGGGAAGCAGGGAAGCTTTGCTGATATTCAACCAGCTGTGTGTCATCACAGTGTGTGCAGATGAAGGTTGAAGCCAAACAGTTCATCTGCACACACTGTGATGACACACAGCTGGTTCATACCAGCAAAGTGCTTACTCTGACAGCTTGACGGACCATCACAAAGGGGCGGGGGTTGCAACATCAACCTAAAAAAAAAATAAATATATATATGTATATATATATATATATATATATATATATATATATATATATATATATATATATATATAATATAATATAATATAATATAATAAATATATATATATATATATATATATATATATATATATATATATATATATATACATACAGTACAGGCCAAAAGTTTGGACACACCTTCTCAGTCAATGCGTTTTCTTTATTTTCATGACTATTTACATTGTAGATTCTCACTGAAGGCATCAAAACTATGAATGAACACATGTGGAGTTATGTACTTAACAAAAAAAGGTGAAATAACTGAAAACATGTTTTATATTCTAGTTTCTTCAAAATAGCCACCCTTTGCTCTGATTACTGCTTTGCACACTCTTGGCATTCTCTCCATGAGCTTCAAGAGGTAGTCACCTGAAATGGTTTCCACTTCACAGGTGTGCCTTATCAGGGTTAATTAGTGGAATTTCTTGCTTTATCAATGGGGTTGGGACCATCAGTTGTGTTGTGCAGAAGTCAGGTTAATACACAGCCGACAGCCCTATTGGACAACTGTTAAAATTCATATTATGGCAAGAACCAATCAGCTAACTAAAGAAAAACCAGTGGCCATCATTACTTTAAGAAATGAAGGTCAGTCAGTCCGGAAAATTGCAAAAACTTTAAATGTGTCCCCAAGTGGAGTCGCAAAAACCATCAAGCGCTACAACGAAACTGGCACACATGAGGACCGACCCAGGAAAGGAAGACCAAGAGTCACCTCTGCTTCTGAGGATAAGTTCATCCGAGTCACCAGCCTCAGAAATGGCAAGTTAACAGCAGCTCAGATCAGAGACCAGATGAATGCCACACAGAGTTCTAGCAGCAGACCCATCTCTAGAACAACTGTTAAGAGGAGACTGCGCCAATCAGGCCTTCATGGTCAAATAGCTGCTAGGAAACCACTGCTAAGGAGAGGCAACAAGCAGAAGAGATTTGTTTGGGCCAAGAAACACAAGGAATGGACATTAGACCAGTGGAAATCTGTGCTTTGGTCTGATGAGTCCAAATTTGAGATCTTTGGTTCCAACCGCCGTGTCTTTGTGAGACGCAGAAAAGGTGAACAGATGGATTCCACATGCCTGGTTCCCACTGTGAAGCATGGAGGAGGAGGTGTGATGGTGTGGGGGTGTTTTGCTGGTGACACTGTTGGGGATTTATTCAAAATTGTAGGCACACTGAACCAGCATGGCTACCACAGCATCCTGCAGCGACATGCCATCCCATCCGGTTTGCGTTTAGTTGGACGATCATTTATTTTTCAACAGGACAATGACCCCAAACACACCTCCAGGCTGTGTAAGGGCTATTTGACCAAGAAGGAGAGTGATGGAGTGCTGCGGCAGATGACCTGGCCTCCACAGTCACCGGACCTGAACCCAATCGAGATGGTTTGGGGTGAGCTGGACCGCAGAGTGAAGGCAAAGGGGCCAACAAGTGCTAAACACCTCTGGGAACTCCTTCAAGACTGTTGGAAAACCATTTCAGGTGACTACCTCTTGAAGCTCATGGAGAGAATGCCAAGAGTGTGCAAAGCAGTAATCAGAGCAAAGGGTGGCTATTTTGAAGAAACATGTTTTCAGTTATTTCACCTTTTTTTGTTAAGTACATAACTCCACATGTGTTCATTCATAGTTTTGATGCCTTCAGTGAGAATCTACAATGTAAATAGTCATGAAAATAAAGAAAACGCATTGAATGAGAAGGTGTGTCCAAACTTTTGGCCTGTACTGTGTGTGTGTGTGTGTGTGTGTGTGTGTGTGTGTATATATATATATATATATATATATATATATATATATATATATATATATATATATATATATATATATATATATATATATATATATATATATATATATATATAGTGCAGCTCTAATGTCTAGGCAGTTTTGGATGGATTGCCATTAAATTTGATTCACATAGTAATGGTTACAAGAGGACAAATCCTAATGAATTTGGGGATCCCCTGACCTTTTATGTAGCACCATCATGAGTCTTGTGGTAAAATATCTTGCCATGAGATTTAATACAGACATTCTTTAAAAAAAAGAGTGAGTCCTTGATCCTTTATGAAAGACAAAGTAAATACTAGGACTACGAATTTGGCTTTTTAATATTGCCACACGGATGTTTCAGACAAGATGCCTCTCTGGCAGTGTCACCTGGCGTTCTTGAAATTTAATTGTGAATGGATGTATTTTCTTTTGTTCTGAAAACCAAAACAAAAGCCAGAAATGAAGGAAACCTCGGCCACCTGCCTTGAGACAATGATACTTATCATTAAATGGTGTAACCATATCATATCAGTTGGATTCATGGTTTTTTTCTGTTTACTCCAGCCCAGAGACAAAGTCATTCGATCCCAGTTTGCGTGCACGTACAAAGATGAAGAACTGCCACTCAACCGGGTGCTGGAGTTCCCCAGCACCAGCCAGGTCCCAACCTGTGTGCACCCAGCACCCAAACTCCAAACCCTCCCAGCTGTGGATGAAGACTGCAGCTCTGATGTGGAGGAGTCAACCCAAGGTACAGAGTCAAACTTAATTTCATAAAATCCTGCAGGTACTTTTTTTGGTGCTCCACTGCATGCGGAGAAAAGCTCAAAATGTCAACACAAGCCGTGCAGCGTTCTCTTTGTGCTGGGTTAGATTTCTGTTTCCTCTGACGCCACACAGCTGGACTGAGGCCCAGGCACACCTTCTCAGCTCCAGCCTTGAACCCTTCCCAGCCCCAGCCCTGGGACTGGTACTTACCATCAGCCATGAAATGAACCCCTATTCTATAAAACCTGCTCACACCCACATCTGTAGTAAAAAACCAAAAACAACACACACTCACACAGACTTTTTGCCCATTTCCCCTTCTGTCTTTTGTTCCGTGGGAATTCAGGCTCGGCTCCATCAGGTTACATGACAAATGTTCAATTTCAGCTTCACAGAATAAACACACAGCCTGCTTCCACCGGCAGCTAACGTCAGCAATTTCGTCACAGCTTTTTCCCTTTTTTTTCCTACCAGGTTGTCACACTTGCTTTTTGCTTTGTTTCAGTCTTTCCAGCCAAGTCTACATCTGAATGCCCGAATAAGGAGCAGAGCAGCATGCAGCGGGGGGCTGCTCTGGCGCCAAGAAGTGGAAATGCCCAAAACAGAGGTGCAGGCTCGGGCAATAGGAAGAAAACCGCTGGCAATGAGACGCAGAGAAAGGGCAACAAGAGGAAGCAGCAGGTGGAGTCAGAGCAACATGGAGGTTCAGAGAACGAGCCTCCAGAGAAGAAGCAGCTCACTAGTGTCTCGGTCAAAGTGCCTGGCAAGAATGTCGGCAAGGCCTCCAGTAAGAAGAAGCTGATAGCTGGACAGGGAAAGCTAACCAGCTTCTTCAGAGTCTAATGGTTGTTTGTACTGGTTTCATGATGGTACAGTGCGAGAACTTTCTGTCAAGCTGTGTTCATACGAAGCAGCTGCAATTTTTTTTGAAAAATTTTGTGTAGTACATTAATATTCTAATTAAGGCTGCTTTTAATGATGATTTTTAGTCCGAGTTAATCTGTTGACTGTTGTTTTAACAAATACTTTTTGGGAAATTTGCTTACTTGCTGAGAGTTTGATGAATCTATGCTAAATATAAAGCTACAGCTAGCAAATGATAAGCTTATTTTAGCATTAAGCAGAGCTAAAAAGCTAGCCTGGCTCTGATAATTGAGATATAACAAGTTAATTAGTACAATTTAGAGGTGCTAGGCACATTTTTAAAACTTTAGACAGAGCTGGGCAAACTGTTTCCCTCCAGTTTCTATGCTAAGCTAACTGGCTAAGAGTAGCATTTAGCATACAGATCAATTTTTGTATGAAGTAGACAAGATTTAACAAGTTAATTAGTAAAATTTAGAGGTGCTACTGAGTGCCTGGTGTTGTCCCAAGTTTTAAAAATCCAAACTGCAATTCCAGTTTCTAAGCTAAAATAAGCTATCAGTTAGCAGCTAACAGACTAGCAATAGCACTTACCATACAGATCATTTTTGGTTTGTATTAGTTAGCTTTGGAGATTCTGGTTGGAAGCTTTTTTTTTTTTTTTTAAACTTTTTTAAACAGAGCCAGGTTAACAGTTTCCCCTAATTTCCACTCTTTATGCTAGGATAAGCTAATTGGCTAATGGATGCAATTAATGATGATTTTCAGCCTGTTGTTTCAAAGAATACTTTTTGAGAAATACATTCATTTGCTGACTTTCTCAGAGTTAGATGACTATGTGAAATATGAAACTGGAGCTTGCAGGGCATTGCCCTAAACTACGCTAAGTGGCTAGCAGTAGCATTTAGCACATAGATCAAGTTTTGGACGCATTAAACAAGATATAACAAGTTAATTGGTAAAAATTTAGAGCTGCTAGTGAGCGGATTTTTCAAACTGTTTCCCCCGAATTCTGCTTTTTATGCTAAACTGGCTAACTGGCTTTTTATGCTAAACTAGCTAACTGGCTACAAGTTAAGCTAACTGCCTGGTAGCTGTAGCTTCATACACAGCAGAGTGCTATCAATCTTCCCATTTAACTCTCAGCAAAATCCTAAAATGTCAAACTATTAATTTAATCATTAAGTCTATAAAATGTGGAGGAAAAGCACAAAGTCTTTACATTTGAGAAGCAAGAACCAGCAAATTATCTAGCTTTTTCTTTCTTTAAAAAGGACATGAACGTCTAATCGCTAATCAAAATTATTGATTAATTTTCTGTTGATTAACTAAGCAATATATTGTTTCCACACTAGTTTAACTGCTATTTTTACCTGTTTAGCAGTGTGGAAAATGTGGGTGGCCACAATGTGAATAATCAGTATGACAGCACATCATTGGGAAATTGGTTAATACACTTTCTTTCATCGAGACAAGTCCTGCTTTGTGCTTGAAATGTAGCCTATTTAATCATTAGTTGTACACTTTATTTAACTTGTAAAATTCCACAGCGAAAGTAACTTTGTAAATACGATGCACACTTTTCACTTTTAATAAACTTTTTTATTTTGTTTTACAAGTTTGTGAGCTCTCATTTTCTACAAGAAAATGCATTTCAGTGTAACACATACAAGGGGAAAATTTCTACAGCACAATCAGGGCAGGACGGCAGCACAGGGAGAAACATTTATTCTACCCAGCAGGGTCGGTACACTCTTCCTATCATACACCGCAGCACTGGAAGGGAAGAATAAAGAAAGTGAAAAATACTTCAAGAACATCAAGAAATCTGATATCAGAACATTATTGGACAGGTATTACTTGAGGGGAAAAAAAAGCTTTAGCTCAACTTTTTTTAGCATTAAAACAGAAACAAGGGTTTACAGATACTTACAGTCTTGGTCGGTGTTTCTGCGATCAATTTTCAAACTGTGCTCAGCGGGAGTGTGGCTCAAGCTTTGGTCTGTGAGCAGAGGGAAGGACCGGGTGAAGGCCGGGTTCAGCCCATGAATACTGTGTCCTCTCAGCCCCATGTCCTGAAACACAGTATTGATCAGTGATTGCATGTGACACCGTGAGACCACACACATTTCCGTACGGCAGGATCTGAACTCTGGATCGTCGCAGCTTTCATGGATTATCTTTTCACTTGCAGCACAGGTGTTGGATCTGTCTTTACCAGCTGATCCAAGCCACAGGAACCCCAAATGGAAGAAATGTGTTTCCCCGTTTTTTTATGATATCACAGTGGCCTGTTTTCTTCCACTTCCCCCCTCGGTTCACCCAGATGGCTTTGTTCTCTCCAACATGGCTGCCTGTTCCCTATTACCGCAGAGATAACCACCATGTTCATGACACACAGGAGACGCAACCGCCAGATAAACTCTTAACACATCGCAGCCAAACGTTTGAGGGAGCACAGATATATCATCATTCTTCCCACTGTGATTCCAATAAATCTTTATAGGCTTGTGATCATTTGACCTTTCAGCTAATAGTATTTCCCGATTTCCAACGCTGCTGTAAAAGTTTTTCATAGAGGTGTATGAAATATTGACTTAACAGTAGACACAAGGATGGTGACGAATGAGAGGGGTCAAATGTTCAGTCACAGGATGGAGATAATGTGCTCTTTGTTGCTGAACTATGGTTAGCTGCGGTTGTTTATGGAAAGAAATCTCATGCAATTAATAGTTATGATGCATGACTGTTACTGGCAGAGTTCAGTGACTGCAAACCGAGACTGGTCAGATACACTTTTTTTTTTTTTTGAGGGGGGATAAATGAGCTAAGAGTAGTCCAAATAGCTGGTAACTTTAGACTGGATTAATTTGTTGTTGAGCAAACAATGTTTAAAGGGTTGGTTCACTCAAATAATAAAAAAAGATATGCTCACAGAGGTCTTCATGGGTCCCAAATGATGGACCTGAACCCTAATGGACCTGCAAAATTTGTTCCAAACACTTATTAGTCCCTTTGGGTTTTAAAATATAATATACCCGACCCGTTTTTGCCCAAGACATTAGAGACATGTGTTGACCTTCTCTGCAGCAGCCCTTCGTTGCATGTCACCCCCCCCTTTCGCCCACCTCTCCTGAGTATATGAGATATTCATATATATTTACCATTGTTGCCTCATGTCAGTGTGTGTTTTCTCTGGGTTCTCCGGCTTCCTCCCACAGTCCAAAGACTGACTCTAAATTGTCCGTAGGTGTGAATGTGAGTGTGAATGGTTGTCTGTCTCTGTGTGTCAGCCCTGTGATAGTCTGGTGACCTGTCCAGGGTGAACCCTGCCTCTCGCCCAGTGTCAGCTGGGATAGGCTCTAGCCCCCCTGGGACCCCGAACAGTATAAGCAGTTACGGAAAATGAATGAATGAGTGAATATATTAGAGACCTGACCTGGTATATGTGTAAGAGGAGAGAGACCCAAAACCCAGCCTATTTTATGGACTCCAAAAAACTGGTAATTTAGATTGCAACTAAAAATGCCGTTCTACAATATACTGTTCTTACCCATTTTACTTTATACAATGTCTAATAACATCTAATAGTATTTCAGATGTCCATAATTATTTTATTTTTCATTGTCATTTATTTGTTGTTGTGTTGTTAGCTTCTGTAACACGTTAACTTCCTTGGTTCTTGAATCAATAAAGTACCCAAGTTTACTGTGTCCTTCACAGACTTCACAGCATTTAGGTGTTTCTCTCGTAATCCGTGCTATTCATGGATTTTCTCGGATCCATTTGGGAATTACACATGACGATAAACAGACGCAGAACCATGGTAATGTAAAGGGGCGCTACCTGGACCCAACTTACCATAATTTACCTAACCCACATGGGTCCCAAGCCAGGTCTGATAGCTTCTCCATCTGGAAACAAGTGTCCTGGGTGACACGCTCAACACTGTCAACAGCTTTGACAGCACCCAGTTTTTTTCTGTTTTTCTTCATTAGTTTACGACACAGCCCCTTTAAAGGGATAGTGCACCCAAAAATGAAAATTCAGCCATTATCTACTCACCCATATGCCGAGGGAGGCTCAGGTGAAGTTTTAGAGTCCTTACATCCCTTGTGGAGATCCAAGGGGAGAGGAGGTAGCAACAAAACTCCACCCAATGGAGGCTGACGGCGCCCCAGATTCAAACCTCCAAAAAAACACATAATAGAAACCACAAAATATCTCCATACTGCTCATTCGTAGTGATCCAAGTGTTCTGAAGCCCCGACAAAAAGGTTGTTTGGAAAAACGTCATTTGAACTCTGTTTTTAGCCTCATTGTAGCCTGTAGCTCTGACTGCGTCTTTGTACACCGAGCTCACGTGTGCCGCTTGCGTGCAAGACCAGCGAAAGCACGTGAACACACATGAAGGCTACAATGAGGCTAAAAACAGAGTTTAAATGATGTTTTTCCAAACCACTTTTTATGTCGGGGCTTCACGACACTTGGATCACTACGGACGAGCAGTATGGAGATATTTTGTGGTTTCAATTTTGTGTTTTTTGGACGTTTTAATCTGGGGCGCCATCAGCCTGCATTAGGTGGAGTTGTGCTGCTACCCACTCTCCCCTTGGATCACATATATATACACATATACACACACACACACACACACACACACATATACACACACACACACACACACACATATATACACATATATATATATATATATATATATATATATATATATATATATACATACACACACACACACACACACACACATTTATCTTATTAATGACTTATAAAGCATCAGTAAATGTTTTGGTAACCATGATATAAGCTATTAGTTACCCTTTAAAGGTCCAGTATGTAAGATTTAGGAGCACCTACTGGCAAAAATTAAATATAATATTAATAATTATGTTTTCATTAGTGTATGGTCATCTGAAATTAAGAATCAGTGTTTGGTTTTTTTTTTACCATAGAATGAGCTGTCTATATCTGCATATGGAGCAAGTCCACTCCCACAAAGTCCACCATGTTGTTTCTACAGTAGCCCTGAACAAACAATCAAACACTGGCTCTAGATTGGCTGCAGTGTGACACTTACTGAGGCGATGATGATTCTAGGTCTTCCATCTTCATCCATCTCGTTGGTGTCCAGCATGAGGCTTCGTCTGTGCACAGGAGGAACCCCAGCAGGCTCAGACATGGGCTTGTCCCCTAGGAACAGGCCATCTTGCTCCGATAAGCTGTCGTCTCCTTTAGTTGCAGGCATGGCTGCAGTGACCGAGTGTCTGCTCAGCTCAGAGAACAGCAGAAGAGTGTACAGAGCAGAGTAAACAGAGATCATGGTTTCTACAATGTTTAGCTCTCTATTAGCTGACGAGTGTTGTGACTGGGCTCTCAGGCGTCTTATATATTCACAAAGAGGGCAGTTTGCTCACAACTTAAAGCTGTCATGTAAGAAAGTGTCGTGTCTCCTGCAGGGGTGCATCTATCTTAAAGGCCGGAGGTCACAGGAAGTTTAAAGGTCACGGTGTAAATCCATTAATAGGTGTTCCTTCATGAAATAAAAGGTTGAATAGCACTGTTTTGTCTGTTTTGAGATGTGATGGATTCAAATGGATAGAGAGGTGAAACATGGAGGGGCTGTGATTTCCATCACATCACAGGGCGGCATCAAGAGGGCTCACAGGAGGTCAGAGGGGCAGGAATTAACTGTGGATATTTTCCTCCAGAATCCACATGCTGAAATGAACCCAGCAGGTGAGAGAACGGAGACTGACTCCCATCACCCATTGAGTAGTGAAAGTGCGTCATTTTCTCTGAGTAGCATCAGTGGCTGAACATGATGGACCGGCCGAAAAGGTCAGTTACATGTATGAAAGGCTCGAAACTGTAGGAGCTGGTGTCGTTAATGTCGACACGCGTCTGCAGGAAGTGATAGATATTTTGAGAACTGCACTTTTTAACATGCAAAACTATAGTGGTGAACATTATACCTTATACAGTATACATACATACATTATTATATTTTGACACGCCCTGGTGTTACTATAATGGTGCTTGGGACAGCCTTTTAAATTGTATATTGACACAGAAGGGTCAATGGATCTTGAAACAGAAGGGGTCAGCGGTAAGGTTTAGGCAACGAAACTACTTGGTTAAGGTTTGGAAAAGATTGTGGTTGATGTGACTAACGACTGACCTGACAAAATAACTCAATGTTGACTCTTAGTTTCACACGAGACACAGACACCAGTCTTCTGGGTCAAAGTCCTGTGCTTGTTGGGCCCATCTACTTCCCATCCCACTTACCCCACGTGGACTGTCACTCTCTTTATACGACTTCCATTGCTCTGAAGGTCTAATAATGGCCCTGATGGGTTTACAGTGAAACTGGTTGAAAGCCTTGTGCATCTCCTACAGATGCTAAACAGTGCCCCTGGCATCACACCGGTGACACTGCCCAAGCAGCATATTTTGACGCATTGGAGCAAGACTGGGTTGATAAACCGTTTTCTGCATATATGCACAACCTGTAGTTGACGGGACAAGAAACTGATGGGCTTCTGTTTGTAGTCAGAGTAGTACTGACCAATCATGTTTCATTGAGCCAATACTAAAAGTTTTAGTCCATTTGGAGAGCCAAAGAGGTGGAACACATTGGCCAAAATCCAACATCGGAATCCACCAGCTATCATCTGACGATGATTTAGCTTTTTATTGGTATTTACTAAACTATTTGCATTCATATGTAGATGTCTAGGCTTGCCAAAATGCTGTCTGGACCTGTCTCCAGTTGTTAATTGACTGTAAACAATGACCAGTGCACGGAAGAGGATGTCTTAGCCCGAATATCTGTACCGAATCTCCAGATATACTGAAACATGTACAGCTGCAGCCACATTTCATTCGGAGTCTACACAACACAAATCGAACCCACTAGTACAAGACAAACCCATCAACACAATGATTATTTGAACTCTATATATCAAAATATGAGGCCACATATAGCAAGTATCCACTTTATGATTTGTGATACAAGAAGTGATTCACCTTAAGTGATGCAATCTAACCGTTACCCTCACCTTAACTGCCTCTGTTTTACTTCAGTGTTAAATGCTAACTAAATTTTAACATAGTCTTTTTTTCAAGGCTTCCACTCAGGGAATAAAGGGGGGTTGATCTTAGACCAACCTGTAGGGTGACCATATTTTGATTTCCAAAAAAGAGGATACTCGCAGTTTACTCAAAGATGCCTTATAATTTTAATATATTTAAAGTTTATATGTATGGATAGAAAATTCAGTTATATTACAAAATAATATCTCTCAAAGACAGACATTCAGATAGGCCCCAATAGATAGGGGACACATACACACACACACACACACACACGAGTGTGGCTACCCGTTCAGTCCAAAATGTATAAATTGTATTCGGGCTCGGGTCAGATTCGGTCAGCTTTCAGTGAAAATGTAGTGTATAAATAAATAAAATCCTATTGTCTGTCCTGTTTTTTCCTTGGGCACTGTTATTTATGTGACAACACCTGAACATAACACACACACACACACACACATTGGCTGTTTGTTTCTACCTCCCGCTGCCTGCCTCCGCCTTGATTAAACGCTGAAAATAAAATAAAAGAGGGAGACAGGTTTTTCCTATTTTATCTTATTTTGTTATATTTCTCCCTCTCCCCTCGCTGGAAGCCTCGGACCTCCCGCCGCCCGCCTCCACCTTGATTAAACGCTGAAAATAAAATAAAAGAGGGAGACAGGTTTTTCCTATTTTATCTTATTTTGTTATATTTCTCCCTCTCCCCTCGCTGGAAGCCTCGGACCTCCCACTGCCCGCTCCCGTCTCAAACACGGAGGTGTCCCTCTCGCGGAGCACCCACGGCGCTGTTAAATACCCTGTAACCATAACAACTGTGTGACACAAACTCAGTGCTTTAGTAATTAAATAATGTCGGACTTGGTTCAGGTTCGGACATAACAAAACAGAATGACTGTCGGGTTCGTAAAGGAAAACCGGACATTATCATCAATTTATAAACACCCCCCGGACGCCCTGGACAGGACGTGAAAAGTGGACATGTCCAGGCAAAAGAGGACGTTTGGTCAGGCTACCAACCTGTAGGTAGTAGGACAAGTCACATAGCTGGTGGCCAGATCACATGCTCCAGTTGCAGCTACTTGGGAATGTTGGTCGTTGCCCCCAGAGACTTAACATCAGCATGTTAGCTTCATCATTGGGGCTATGTTAGCATGATGTGCAGCCTCACAGAGCTGCTAGCATGGCTGTAGATTCTCTTTGTATTTTTTCATAATTTTTGTATGGATTTAACTAGATTTAGCTTTACGCTATATTTTCAAAAGATCTGGCAAGGACACTAGTGATGCACTGTTCCACCGATGATGTACTCTATCATGGAGTTCACTTGATTGGATAACAGGCTGCCTGTTGGGCGGTCCCTGGTTCTCCACTTGTTATTTCAAACAGGAAACAACATGGCAGCCTGCTCACAATCTGTTATTCTGTCTAAACAATCCACCAAAATGTATTTCTGAAAACATTTGAGGCAAGAAATAGGCAGCACCAATGCTGAAGCTTGTTTTATTTTAGAATTACATCACCTAATTTGACAGCTTGCATCAAGTTTCATGAGCCAGCTGCATCGCAGTGGACAGACTCATCTGCATAAAATTGAATCTAGTCTATTTCCGCCAGTACAGACCAGCAACCGTAGCTCAACCCCTACCCCAAACTTGCTGCAGCCATGGATGGATAACTAAATGGGCCTACCAGGCACAGGCCCATGGGCTCCGTGGCCTTCAGGTGCAAACTGTAATATTACCATTATTTGAAGAGACTCCAAATGACCACAAAGAGACACAAAACAACCAGAAGGAGACACAAAATGACCACTAAGAGACGCAAAGCCACATAACGACCACAAAGAGACGTAAACCACCACCAAGTCTGTGTGTCTTGCTCCTGTGGTGGTGGGGACCTTTCATTTCTGCCCAGGGGCCCATTGTCTCATAATCCACTCATGGTTGCAACACTCCAACCATGCAGAAAAAGAAAGAGCTGAGACCCCCTCGGTTCCTGGATCTCATGGAAATGCACCTTTAAAGATGCTGGTAGGCAGGTTTTGTTGCTCTTGAATAGAGCCAGGTTTGCTGTACACTCAGTTTCCAGTCTTTATGCAGTGCAGTGGTAGCAGGCTGATGGATGGACCCTCATATTTAGTTTATATATGAAGGTGGTATCAATCTTCTCATCTCACTCTCGACAAGTGATCAAATAAACGTATTTCTCATATGTCTGAATTCGATATGCCACAGCTCTGTGATCAAGCCCTGGGAGCGTTTGATGGACAAGCACCCATCAGCTGATGATAAAAGGCGGAGGCAAATAAAAACCTAAAGGGCCTCCATGTTGACTTAGCTCCTCGCAGGCTTCTTCTCGGCTCAAAAGGCTTACCTTATTAACATCACAGGAGCCGTAGCACAGGGGATGGAGAGCCGGGACATGAATAATAGCTATTGAACTCAGCTGAAGTGATTTTACTTGGAGCAGTCAGCCTTTATTTTGTAAGTATTATTGTTGGAGGGCGAGGACTTCTACTGAAGGACTGAACTTGTCCACAGGGGCACGGCCGTTCCAGCAGAAGCACAACTGAACTTGTGAGCTTCAAGCTCTGTTGTTGTAACCTTTCTCGCTTTTTCTCTCTTTCTGATAATCTCTCCTTCCCTTTTCCCATATTTCTCCCGACATATAGGCTGTATTAACTTGCTGATATGGACGCTGCAAATCAGTGCCACCTGATCCAAAGCTTCTGGGCTCTATCAGCTATCTTGGCACTCACTGAGAAGATTCAATGAACTCTGAGCTGTGGTGAAGGTCTTTATCTGGTAACTGTGATTTTTCCCTGGTCTGAATTTCTAAGAAATCATTACCATAATTCTCTAACAAAGAACATTAGAGAAAAAAAAAGCCAAGAGTCAAATAATCTTATGAGGACCAGATGTGATTCGGTGAGTATCCATGAACATTATTTACTAAATCTTTATGTTTCCACAACACAGCTCGTCAAATCTTCAACCCATGCCAGTAAAGTTTATTCAACTACTGACAGTGCTGTCGCTGATTTATATTTGGTCTTGTTTGTACGCTGTTGTAATTGCGTCCAGATTCGATCCGGCCTTGTGCATGCTTTAAATTTTGAACCCAAAGAAACTGCAGAGTAGTTTTTTTTCATCAGCTCTGTCAGCTGCTTGCATCACCTGTCAGTCGCCGGTGCTGTATTTCAATCACACCGCTGACAGCTTTGTGCATAAAGAGGCCTCAGAAGTCTGGGCCCTATGACATCAGTAGCAGCATTGTTTTATAATCCTCCAGGGGACAACACATTATTTCCTCGTCCTGTATTAACACGCTGCCTTTCATCACCGACACTCGTCTTCTAATAGAAAATATAAAGGAAAGAAAAAACAAACAGTGGCTCTGGTTCCAGGGAAATATGATGCACCGATGCTCAATGCATGATGTTCTATATCTGTGTGCTGCAGAGGCTCGAGTTGTGCCAGAGGCCGGCGTGCTGCATTCAGCAGAGATGCGGGTGCAAACGGGGGGGACCACATTTTGGGCAGTTTTTTTTTTTTTTTTGTTGTTGCCCAGAGAACAGACCATGGTTTCCTGGAACAATGCAGCTGATGAGAGTCTCTCCAAGGAAAATAAGGCTCTGACATCATGGGTTCTTAAAGCACACAGCTGAGCCAACACTCTCTCCTGCTATAATCAAGCCTCAGTGAATTTCCACTGTCGACTGAAATTGAGAAAGAGGGAGAATCTCCTCCAATGGTTTAGACACTTTTTTTTTTAAACAAATGCTTTAATGTAACTGCTAACATTCCCACTGTAGTGCGAGGCTCACGGTGCACTTGTTGGACTCTTGTGTCTCAATTTCCTTTTACATCCGGCGTTGGCTCGCGATAACAATAAAATGTGACACAAGGCTACTTGTAAATTTGTCATGGACTCATCACTGGCCAAGACTGGATGCAAGTCTCCGGATATGAGAATACTTGGGAATGGAGACAACAAACGCTGAGTTGACAGGAGCAACAGTTAAACCCATAGACTCAGAGGCGTGGACTCAATTCACATGACTTGGACTCAAGTCAGATTCAAGTCACAAATTTGATGACTTTAGACTGGACTTGACAAAATCAGACTTGCAACATGACTTTGGCATTAACTCAAATGACTAGTGCCTACACTTGGACTTGAGCCTTTTGACATGACACTACTTGATACCTTCCCCCCAAATCCAAAGAATAAAAAGTATGTTATTTAAAAACTGTGTTATGAATTAATTCATTTCCCTTTTATTTCCTGAATCGACAAACGTTAACGCTGTTCATTCCCAGCAAGTCGACTCTTGATTCCCCAGGTGATCCACTTTGTTTGAACTAAACCGACAGCATCCAATCAAGTTGCAGGAAAATTCCATGGAAAAACTAACATTATGTTATGAAGCACCGGTTGGAACAAGTATGCAAAACATTCAGGTTCACATTATAGATGGAAGCGCAAAAACTTTAAACAAACTTTTTAAACAAAGAACTTTTAAAAAGTTCTTAGTTAAGTGGACTTCTCCGAGGTGCGCTGACAAGTTGTTTTATTCGTTGTAGATCTTAATAATAATTCAGAGAAAGAGCAAAGCGGGCATGCCTTGTTGTGTGATCAAACAGCATGTAGGTTGTTAGCTCTGAGGTTGCTGTTTTCCATAGTGAAGGGGATTTGAAAACTGTTACACACAGATAGCGGGATGGGGGTTGAATGCTATCCTAAATATCCGGCCACATAGGCTTATAGCCTCTTGTTGCTTCTCAGAGTCGAGGAATGATCCTTAACAGCTGAATTTCAAGGACGCCTGTTCCATTGTCAAGGATCCTTTGGATTCTTCTGAGGACTGGGTCCTTCAAGGATGCACCCTCAGCGGACATGAAGTACCTACAATCCTTTATGCATAATTTGCTGGATTTGAAGGTAGGACCTCTTCAGTGATGCACACCTGGGCACTCGCTAGGCTGTTCCAATGCATGTTCACTGAATGCAAGAAAGAAGTCTTGCCTAACCTCTGTAGGACCCAAGTTGGAAGGACCTGTCCTACCAAAGAATCAAACTTGACTTTGAGAAGCACCGACAGTCTACATCCAGTTGGACTTGCAAACAATGACCTGGTCCCACCCTCTGCATAGACTGTATAAGATAATGGATGTAGCTACCATGAGGTCACCCACTGGTTTGTGGACTCATGTTGTGAAGCCTTGAGTTCGGCATTTTGGCCGTCACCATCTTGGTTTTTGGAGCCAGAGGGGTTAGGGCCAATCTTTGACAGAGGATAGAGCCATGACGAAGTGAGAGGTGGAGGGGCCCTTAATAATGTGTAACGTTAAGCCTTAATGAAATTAGCTACAGAGATCAAAACTGTGTTTGTACCAGGCTGTAAACATGTTTATTTCTGCTGTAAAGATGGGCATTTTAACATGAGGGTCTATGGGGACTGACTCTGTTTTTGAGCCAGCCTCAAGTGGCCATTAGAGGAACTGCAGATTTTGGCACTTCAGAGTTGGCTTCATTTTTCAGCCCTGGAGATTGCCATTTGGTTAAACCCAGCAAAGTGAAATCCTGTGTGTCCTATTGGGGAATAAAAAAAATGAATGGAGACTGATGAAGCCTTACAACCACTTTTCCTGTAAAACAACCAGTAGAATAAGTAGTAAAATTGGTGAGTGTAGTAAAACAGACCACAAGGTCATTCAAAAGACAATTGTGTGCTTAAGATGAGGAGTTGAAGAGTGTGGAGAGATTGTGTTTCAGGGCTCGGTCCAAATTCTGTGTCCTTAGATGCACTGGATCCTGAGTGCAAGCAGATCAATGGGAACGGGTTGTGTTCCTTCCAGAACCATCCTGGTTCTTGAGGTTATTCAAACATCTTTGTGTTGCACTCCATGAGTCACCATGTAATCCAAAATTAGCACATATAAGAGGATAAACAGAGCATTTTTAAGACGTCCTGAAGTTTGTGTTTTATAATAATTACAACTGGATGATACTGTACGTCCGTATTCACTTTGATAATTGGCTTATTTGTGATGGCTTGGTTACCCACCACTGCCCAGGCCTCTCTGCACACAATTTCTCTCTGATTTATTTGAACTCTAAATCTTGCAAGCTTGCAGCCTACAATTGGACTATTAGGGTGAGATAATTGATTCTGTATTAGTCATGGAGACGGATGAAATAACATCCAGGATGGCCGGGATGACCGGGGCCTCGCCAACCTCCCTGCTGCTCCACATTTTGATCTCCGCCGTCTGCTGCACGGCAGGCCAGAGAGCCAATTTATCAGGGTTTGATTGTTGTCCCACATACATCCGTTTAAAAAAAGTGCTGACAGTGAGTGAGTTAGAGCTCAGGCGCTGTCACTGCGAGCATCCTCCAAAGAGCTGAACATGCAGGTCTGGCCTCAGGGAGCACCACGCCCCATTGTGTTTGCTTTGGCAGACCCCGCCACCTCTTAGGAAGTATCACTTTGTCATTCAGCACACAGTTTCATACTGCACGGTGCACAAAGCTTCAGCTTGAGTTACAGCTTCATCTATGGCTAAAATGGCTTAAAAGATTTGCACACGCTTAAGAGAGACAAACATCTGCTTTGCAATTATCTGCTGTTTATGTGTCTGAATCCACAGGGTTCCTCATAAAAGCTGCAGAGTTTACCAGCATGATGTTGCATAATCCAAACAGTCATGTCTTTATAGAACGGTGTTCCCCACAAGGTTTTATGAGTGTATGTGCATCCAGAAAGTGTTCAGACCCCTCCACATTTTGGTGTGTTGCAGCCTCGTGCTTAAATCATTTAAATTCATGTTCCCCCTAATCATTCAATATTCAGTACCTCATAATGACAAAGCAAAAACAGGATTATAGGTTTATTTTGCAAGTTTATTAAAAAGAAAATGCTTAAATATAACACTGACATAAGCAGTCAGAGCCTTAACACCTTTGGCAGTGATTACAGCCTTGAGCCTTCTTGGGTATGACATGACAAGCTTTGCACAATTTCTTGGCAAATGGCACGCAAGCTTTAGAAAGATAGATAAAAAGAATGTTTGGCAAGATCAAAACATAAACGACAGGGTGATTACAAGACAGACTACATGTAAAATATTTAGAATTGTCGATGTTGAAATACACTTTTATTGTGGTCCTCTGTTGCAGTACGAGATGGCATTTTGAGAAGAGCGGTGCATGAATGTACACGAAGACACATAGTGCCTGACAGAAGGGACACCACCAGTGTCTGGGTGGCGTAGCAGGTCCACCTTACTTGCTGTCGATGGAAGAATTGGAGTTTGGGATTACTCATATGGATATTCAAAACAAGGAGAGCAACTATTATGAAAGTGATGATGAGTAAACAGAGTAAGATTTCTGGTTTGTGTTTAAACAGCCTAACTTTCTGAGCCAATTCTGTCACTGAGGAGGGAGCACTTTGTTTCCAAACTTTTACAGATGAACCGGCAACACCTTGGTGGTGTCTCCATGACAAAGATAACAGTCTTATTATGTATACGAAGAAGGATGGATGGGCACACAAACACAAAACCAAACTGCCACCACCAGTTATCTGACTCAACATGCACAGGGAAACAGTGCAAGTGCAAGTGGCACTTGACCCAGACAGTCCATCTGAACATGAATCATACAGTTTGCTTATTTAACTGATGCTTCATGATGCAGGAAATGCCTATATATGACTCGGCTTCTTGGTGGGAATGGTGTTGAACGTGATATAAGGTGGCTTGTGGACGTGACCACTGGGTTAAGCTAATGTTAGCTGCGACAGAATAATATTAATGCAACATTAGAAGGGTCTGGCATTAGCCTGGTTCCAGACCATAGACCCCGCCCACTCAACTGAGTAGGCTTGCATCTCTGGTCTGGCATAGTTCAATGAATTTGCGATTTATCTCGTCCAAATGCTGGACGGACCAATGAACACCGGGGGTGGGGGCGGGTCTAGCGATTAGCCAATCAGCGCCACGCTGATGTCAAGCTGTACGCCGGTGGGTAACTGGTGAGGATAGCAACAATGGCGACCGCTACAGATCCTACAGACCACATTAACGATGCTATCGAGGTATTTCGCCACTACTCGTGTTAATGGAGGACCAAATTAAGGAAGCTGCTAAACTGGATTTAACGCCGATGCAGCTGGGTGTGCACGACGACGGAGACATTTTAAACGGGCAATGCTTGCTTGTTTTCGGCACCCCCGAGGCATGGATACTAATGATGTCAGATTCTGGGTGAGTCGTTGATCTCTACTGATTGGTTAGGGAAAAATCAAATTCCCTCCCCCTTGTAAATCGCCTTCAATGGAAGCCATGTCAGACTGAAGGTTCTGGGAGCTTCAGTCTGACACTCAGGCTAGTCTGGCATTGTTGTTGTAGTCTGACACCTTGATGCAGACAGTAGTTGCGTTTCCATTACAGTTTTGCGCAAAATAAATGCGATATTTCTAAAGTTTCGACAAAGTACAATTGCGACTTGCAGGTGTTTCCATTAAAAGGTGTTGAGCCGTAATTCTCGTAAAATCTCGTCCCGCGAGACTCCACTTTGTTTGCAGAAGTAAGATGGACATTCCAAATCTCTTGCGAGCTGGAACAATCATCTCGGCTGCCACTGCTGCTGTTGCAGTAGTCTACGACCGAAGACAAAGAGAGCGAATGGTATTCCAAAGGCCCCGTTTATACGACAACAATTTCAACAGAAAGCGATAAACTTTAGTTGCGTTTTGGCCGATCGTTTACGTGACAGCGGCGTTTTGGGTGCCTGAAAACGCAACGATTCGAAAACGGGTTCCAGAGTGCAACATTTTGGAAACAGCAGCATCTCCGTTGTCATGTAAACTTGCAATATGCAGTTCCTCTGAAAACGGAGACTTTTCGCACATGCGCATTACAGTTCCAGTCATTAGGCATGCCAACCGTCACAACAGCAATGCCGAGCTCTGTTTGTGCTGCTCACCCTGTTGATTTGAAGTGAAGTGTAGATCTGTTACTGTAGCAACTCCACCTCGTCGTCCATCCAGACAAAGTTATCTGTGCATGCTTTCGCCATTGTGTCTTCTTTGTTTTGGTTTGTAATCACCGCGTTGTAGAGGAAGGCGCTTCAGCACAGGCACATGGCGTCATGCCGTGGTGTTGCTTTGCAAATTTACACTGCCACCCACTGGCCTGGCGTGCATACTACAGCGTTTCCAGTAGATCTTGCAGCTCCATGTTATCGTTTCAATAACGTCATCATACAAACACATTAGTTTTTTAAAACGCAAAGGACAGACTTTTCCGTTTTTAGAGAAACCGTTGTCGTCTAAACATGGCCAAAGGCAAAGTCCTTATGTGTGGCAGGGACCACAGATAAAGGATTTCTGGAAGAGGATCGTGAACGAGGAATTCACAGAGGACTTGAATGTCCAGTGACGTATATTTGCGCAAAAAGTGTTTCCATTACACTTTTGCGATATACTTCTATATTGACACGTCTGAAAAACCACCTCATGAGAGCATAAAAACTTTTCCTCAATATCTGAGCTTTTTCAAAATGTAGGTGTTTCCATTACCAGTTTTTTATTGTGATATTTAGGTTTTGTGCATTTCTAGGGTTAACGGAAACTCACTTAGTGTTAGAGCACATATTTGGTGTAGAGAAGAGTTTTGTACGGTTTGTCAGCTGCAGCAACCTGACATTGAATAAAACATTTAGGCAAGTTCAGGCAGCTCTTGCACTACTGCATGTGAACAGGTCTTATTGGCTCAAAAAGCACTGGCGGTTGGTTTCTAACTTTGTCTAAGGTTCTTTGTATCTCATCAAAACTCAAACTTCATTCTGTCTTAGCGCCCCTCGTAGACAACCACTCTCATGATGTCACCAAATAGCTTATAGAAAGATGGCTGCGCCCTGCTGGTCATTAAATGAAATACATCTTCTTTCATTCAATCTTTCATTGAGGGGAGCTGTCTGGCCACTGCCATTAAGCCCAGATCAGTGCAGTGATGGCTGTCCTTCTGGGCGTTTCTCCCATCTCCACACAGGAGCTCTGGAGCTCAGCCAGTGTGACCATTAGATTCTTAATCACCTCTCTAAACAAGGCCCTCTCCCCTTATTGCTCAGTTTGGCCATGCACATGGCTCTAGGAAGATTTCTGGTTGTTCCAGACCTCTCTAATTAAAAAATTATGGCGTTCACTGCACTCCTCTGAACCTTCAAAGCAGCAAAACACTGTTGTAGCCTTCCCTAAATCTGTGCCTCGAGACAAGCCTCTCTCTGGCCTTATAAAGCCTAGACACGTCCAATCTGCTGAATTGAGCACAGGTGGACTCCAATCAAGGCGTGGAGACATCTCAGAGATAATCAGGAGCAATGGGAGGCACCTGAGTTAAACAGTCATAGTAAAGAGTCTGAATGCTTTTGTCAGTGTGATATATCAGTTTTTTCTTTTTATTACATTACAAATGTTTCTACAATCCTGTTTTCTCTTTGTCATTATGGGGTTTTAAGTGTAGACTGATGATGATGGAAAAATAATGTAAAGCATTTAAGCACAAGGCTGCAAAATAAGAAAATGTGAAATGAGTTAATATTTTGTGAATGTAATGTATGTGCATGATGCATTGAAAGAAAAACTCCACAGCCATTTCTGTGATGTTGACAAGTGGTTTATTCAGCAGGAATGGTGAACAATTTGTCAGTATTTTTTTTTCTACAGAAGGCAATCGAGCACCATAAATAACAGCGCTGTAATCAAACAGTTTCTTGGACAGTGAGCTTCAGGAAATGACGTTTTCTCATTAAACACCTCACAGAGTCGTGAATCTCTCACTCCCACATTTTAGACTTTATTATTATTTCACACAAGTGACAAGCAGACATGTCTGAATGATTCATAGTCACATGATTTGAAGTTGGTTGCTGTAGCTTTCTTCAAATATACCAGATACACAGAGGGACTTCTGTCTGGCTCACTTTGCTATCTATTATATTATAAGCTGTATGTCAGGTACCAGAGACGGTGTGCGAAGGGTGTTTTGTAGCTGCAGCGCAGTTTAGACAAGAATGGCAACACTTGATATTTACTGGTTTAGTTCATTGCATAATGATGCGAAGTGAGGCTTTGTTCTCATTAAAAAGTCTTTGGTTTGTTCTCTATATCTGGAAATCTAGGAGGACCAGTTTCTTTTTCATTTCAGCCGCCAGGTTGACTGATAGCATAATTTTTAAATAATAGACACCAAAGCACATATGCAAATTCAGATTTTTGGTTGTTAAAGATAAAAACACTCTTTTAAATTAATCGGTAAAATAAGTTTTAATTCAGAGAGCTGCTGTTGGGGACTGCTACTTGTTCCAACAGCCCAAAATTCAGAAGCCCCGTTAGTCCAAAAATGTTCCGTTGGACACAAAGCCTGTTACTATGACAGCCCATTGCCTCAAAAACAAACGGCCATTGCTCCAAAGTCCTGTTTCTCAAAAAATATACACTTCCTGCAGTTAGACAACCCAATCACCAGAAAAAATGTTTGCTTTGTAAGCTTTATTAACCACGGATCTGTTAACAACGCTGTGGTTAATGTGTGGTTAGATTTAGGCACAAAACCACTAGGTTATGGTCTAGGTTTGGTGGCACATTTGTTGCTGGAAAAGGAGGGATGGGTCAGTGAAAAACATTCGGGTTTGGTGTCTTAAATGCCACTGGGAAACACAGCAAAGGTTGGTAAAAACACCTGGAATTGGCAGTTCAAATGGCAATTGGAAACACAGCAATGGGTCAGTAGAAACACCCAGGATCGTGTCTAAAATGCCATTTGGAAACACCATGAAGGGTTGATAAATTACCTGGGGTCAGTGGTTCAAACGGCAGGATTGGTAAAAACACCCTGGATCAGCTGCTCAAACGCTGCTTGGGAACTAAAACTAACTGCACGGAATATGTCTTTTGGAAGAAACAAGATTTCAGATCAATGGGCATTTGATTTTTGGATAACGGGTTGTCAAAGAAACGGACTTACGGTCCAATGGGACATTTTTCGGACTACAGGGGCTTCTTAATTTCTGGCTGTTGGAACGATGGCATGGCACCCAAATGTTGTGGTGAAAATAAATTAAACTCCTGGCCTATTCTTAAAGTGAGACTATGCAACATTCTGAAGAAATAACACATTCTCTCTCTTACATATGAAAAGTTGAATTCATAAGCAACAAAATGCACCCTTGCTCAATTTAATACACTTACGGGTTTTGTAACTACAGCCTTGTTTGGTCTAGTATGACCAGTAGCTTATGCAGGCTAATGTTAGCTAATGTTAGCAAACTTAAAGCAGAAGTTCGACATTTAGGGAAATACCCTTGTTCGCATTCTTGCCCAGAGTTAGATGAGAATATTGATAATGCGCTCATATCAAGCTACAGCCAGAAGCTAGTTAGCCTAGCTTAGCATAAAGACTTGAAACAGGGGGAAACTACTTGCTTGGCTAGCTTGTCGACCACCATCGCTTTTCAAGTCTCAAGGAAAGTTTTTTGAATATAAAACCTCCATGGATCAAAAATTCACAATAGAAATTGTCGTAATTGACCACGGGGTGTCCTGTTAACAGTTTTACAGACATCTCTTTTATAATGGTGGTCTACGGGGAAAAAACTTTTGGGGCTGCAGGGGGATTTTTGTGCTGCAATACAGAGAGTGGCCACTGGGAAAATTTGGAAAAAATGGCTGAGCGTTTCTCAGGGCCAGGAGTTGATTCCTCCTATTTCAGCTTTTTGTGCTAAGCTAAGCTAACCAGCTGCTGGCTAAAGCCTTGTATTTTACCAAGTGGCAACCTTCACAGCTGAAAAATGAAGCCAGCACCGAGGTGCCAGAAACTGCAGTTCCTTAAATGGCCACTTGAGGCTGGCTCCAAAAGCGAGTCAATACACACAGACACCCATGTCAAAATGCCCAACTTTACAGCAGAAATAAACATGTTTACAGCCTGGTAAAGAAACAGTTTTGGTCTTAAGCTAATTAGCTACAGCTAATTTCCCTGATCATGACAACTGTACGGGGATATCCGGCTTTCCGTTAAGTACATTTTGTTTTAATGGTTTTAAGCCTTTTTTTCACTAGTAAAAGTTAGCATTAGCATTATTACATATAACCATAGCTGTAAATGCATCGCGCTAAACAAGCTAGCAGCAAGCAGTCGGGTTATCTTCACCTTTTCGTCCAAACACAGTCACAACTAGCTCCAAAAATCCAAGATGGCGACAGTCAAAATGCCAAACTCGAGGCTTCAAAACGTGAGTCCACAAACCAATGGGTGTCATCACAGTGGCCACATTTTTTATTTTATGCAGTGCATTTTCTGATCTAACTCTCAGCAAGAAAGTGAATTTCCCAAAAATATGAACTATTCCTTTAAGCTAGACGCTGTGCGATATTAATGATTAAATTCACTGACCTTAAAACTTTTCTCTACTTGTTTTTCTCTACTAGTCCTTGACTCTTGAGAATCTTGGGGAATGAAGGCAAATTTAATATGCCATTATCCTGTAATTACCACTTGTAGCCACAGTGGCTGCTGTTCAGCAAAAGCTACGTAGTCTTGTGTGTGTGTGTGTGTATATATATATATATATATATATATATATATATATATATATATAATTTTTTTTTTTCCAATAATCAATACCTTGGCTTCCAGTGAGGTGCATGTACACACACATCTCAGGGCAGACAAAAGCACACCATGACTTTTAAGAATGTCAATACAATTGGAAGAATCACAGTTCACAGTACTTTTGTCAAGTTATTTGGCATAAGGGATCTATATTGAGAAAATAATTCAAAAACAGTAGAAAAAATAGCATTTTGCCTTCTTGGGACCACAACATGGTATTTTCTTTTTTTTTTTTATCTCCATGCATTCACAGATTTCACACAGATACATTTACTCGCTTACACTACTACCTTATTGAAACAGCTTACAAATAAAAACACTATTAAAATGGTGGCCACAAGGCTGTGCAAAAGGGAAGACCTCCGATGTAAGCCCTGCCATCTGTCTGTCTTAGCCATCTCTTGCAAGTAACAAACTACAAAATAGCACCATTATACAGTGGATAGGATTCTTAATACAGTTTTGTTATATGAAACCATCATGTACAATGAATGATAGTAATGCATAGGTTAACATAAATGGGAGTACTGTTTGATTATACACAGGCAGAGGAGGCAGAGCCAGAGATGAGATGTCTTGGGCGGTTTGTGCGATAAAACGACTGTAGATCCACATGGAGGCTTGAACAAACAGCCATGACTGTCGGCCCTCATGCAAGGACTTCTCAGAACTGGCTTTTTATGAAACGTCTGTGTGTCTGTGTGTGTTTGACCCTTGCGCACAGTTACACAACTCTCATTTACACTGTGGGTGCTTTGCATGTGTGTTTGTGTACTGTTATATGTGTGCCGTATCTCACATCTCCAGGATGACTTGTCATTTTTGGTTCGCAATATTTACCAAATCGTTTAATCTGCGTGTTTCTTCGGTGGACTTTGCAACAGATGCTGTGGGTTTCGTTGATGTGCTCTCGCCATGATGGCAGGCAATGCAGTCCAAGCGACAACTGAAGTAGCAAAGTTCTCGGCCTCCCCAAACTATCAAAATGGCCAAGATCGAGTAACCGTTAAACTTCCCATCTACGTGGCTATAGTCAGAGCCTCTCCTTATTTTGCTTCAGAAGTAGGTGTTGACAGATCTGGGAACATAATAGTTCTTTAAGAGAACAGGAAAAATAATTTACTCTAAAGAGCGCTTGTTGACTTGCTGTGACTAAACTTTCATGACTGGTGCTTAACCTTGAACACAGGCCTCCACTCAGAATCAAATGTTGATCACCGTTGACTGGATTGTTGACAAAAATCAGATTTGGCCACGACATTTTGCCTGATTGTCGCTATTTGCCCTTTTCCATTCACTTATGCCAAATGCACTTTGAATCCACTGAATGACCCATTTCTGACAACAAAACAAGCACCATGCACCGACTGGCCAAAAAATCCTTAATTCAATTTAGCTTCTGGTTAATTAGTTTTCTCTGTTTTTTCTTAAACAGGCACAATCTTGTTTTTGTACTTCCCACCTTCCTGAAAATCCCCTCTAATGGTGCTTGATCTGTTGTTGTAGAAGTGTTTGGATCGTAGACTCGGTCCTCAGGTTCTCAACACTTCCTGAGGCTTAGGAGGGATTTGGATTGGACTCAAACCTTCAAGGGACTCCACTGAGACAGAAGAACGCTGCCTTCTGGAGTCAATAAGAAGTAGGGATTTGACTTGGGCTCAAGGTAAAATAACTACAACAATGTTTAAAGTCTGATAATGAATCACCTGGTCTTTGTCTGTCAAAAGGTCCAGTGTGTAGGATTTATGGGGATACATCGGCAGAAATGGAGTATAATATAGTAAGTGTGTTTTTTTCGTCTATAATCACCTGAAAATAAGAACTGCTGTGTTTTCATTACCTTAGAATGAGCTGTTGCTATCTACACCACGAGCAGGTCCTCATCCACAGAGCTTGCTATATTGCACCACCATGTTTTTACAGTGGCCCAGAACAGACAAACAAAACACTGGCCCTTGATAGGGCCATTCATGTTTTTGCCACCATAGTTAGCACCCCCTCTGTGACAAGCAGCATTGGCAGAACAGATTTTTTAAATGGGAAACTGCTTTTTTCAGTGTTTTACCGGTTTAAATCAGCGGGTCTGTTCATTTTGGAGAGGAAGAAACCTCTGCGGATAATTCAGCTCCCAATAAAAACCTCCTGAACGTCTGGATCTTAAGTTATCAGAGAAGAAAGGTGAGCACGCATTAGCAGGTGTTATGCTAGGGGCATGTCTCCATCATGCCAAACAGTATCAGAGAAACACTATTTTGTAAAGTGAAACTGTTTTATGCAGTGTTTTTAGTGGATTCAATCACCTGGTCCATTTGTTTTGGAGAGGAGAAGACTTCTGCGGATAATTCGGCTCCCAGTAAAAACCTCCTGAACAATGAACACTAAAGAAAATCTAACCGGGAGAAGTTTCAGCTGGTTGCAATCTGCAAATCCTCACCACGAGCTGCCACTAAATCCCCCTAAATCTTACACACTGAACCTTTAAAGCAAACTTTGCTTTTTCTTCTTAGAATATCTTTAGCAATGCATGGTGCATAAAAACAAAGTCTGAAGGTAAGACAATCAGATTGTTTATAACTGGGGTAGTAACTATTGTGACAGGTGACAAAGTATCCTGTCTTACCTGAGGAGTGAATGAATCCACTCTCTCAGACTGAAAGGATTTACCTCCGCAAAGTTCAGGAGACAGGACGGACCACTCATTCTCAAACACAGCCTGCCGCTCTCTGATTGGCTGAAGCCCAGATCCGTTCCCACCTTTCCTGGAGCCGGGGGGGGGGATGCTGCAGCTCACACATGGAGGTATAATAAGCTCTTGTTCGTGTCTCAGCAGCTAAACTAGTCTGTTACATTGCATTAACAAAGAATTCCTCCCGATATGGAATGGTGCAGTGTATAAAATAATCACAAGATCCCTCATCAAACCCTTAAACACCACTTAGCTCTCAGGTTTCAATCATTTTGAAGAGCTTTTCGGACCTTTGTCATCATCCTCTTTGTTTTGTTTTACAGTGAACCATTCCACAGGGGTACCAGGTAAGGCCACTCCCTTCTCTCTTCCCAAGTCGCTGGGCATTTGTCCATTCGCACCTTCCCTACATTCTGTAATTTCTGCCCCCTGTGTTGCCTCGACTTGAGTTTTTCTGATGCACTTCCTGCAACAAAAGAGAAATGCATTTTAGACATTTATCAGGGACACAGTTGATACAGGATAAAATGAGCAAGCTTGAGCTGTGTTTTTTAATGGGAATAAACATCCACATGAGCAAGCTAAACTACTGATTCACAAATTTTGAATGTTGTGAAGCAGCAGATGCCTTACAGGTTGCTGATGGTGGCTACGCATTGCGCTTATGCAAGTCACTTCGGACAAGTGTCTGTCAGATATCATGTAATGGAACGTACAATGCTATACTCTAGTCAGAGGGTAGTTAGGTGTTGAATAACATGAACAAACAGTAACGAATAGAAGGAGGCATTGCTAAAGTTAGCAAGCTAGGTGAAAGCTAGCTAGCTTGCTAACTAGTTCAATCCAACATTAACAGTAGGTTCTCCTAAGTGTTGTAAAAGGACTGGTGTCTTAAATCACTAAAAAACGAGAGGAGGATTACATTTGATTAAATGGCACTGCTGGATGAATCCACCATTTACAGCTGCACCACAATCCACAAATTAATAAACAGACGAGTGATGTGGAAGCCACTGCACACACAGATACACTAAACGTGATATGCTGACTTCATCTCTGGACCTTGCATGTGTCAGTCTGTTTATGGTGAGACGCCAGAATTTCAGCACACAATGTACAGTAGCAGAGTGGAGATTCTGCCTGGGGAGCGGGAGTGCCACTGGGTCTACCACAAAAAACACTTAGTTCCTTCTCTTGCTAATGGTTTTCTTTTTTGAGAGAAGGGTAAAAAGCACACGGTCGAATCTTAAAAGGATCACGCTCTCCCGCAGGTTGGTGAGGGTGAAACACAGTCTGCATTTAGACCTCACGCTTTCTTTCTTTGGCCAAGAGATTAAGATTTCAGAACTAAGATTCTTTATATGAATCTCTCTCATTTAAAAATAAAGGTTGTTCTGCTTTTGAGACTCCTGAGAATGTCACAGTGGAGGTTTTAATGATTTACAGGTCTGAATGAATAATAATACAGGTATATAAAAAGTATTCACTGGCATGCATACCTTGAAGGATGAATGACTATGTCCAGGTAAAGGTCTCTGTGGGAGGAAAATGAAGCCACTTAAATTGGATGGATTTATTCGACTTGCTATACAACAGCTACTAGCAAACCTAGTGACCCCTTAAAGTTAAGGTATGCTACCACTTTATGAGATAAGAAGTTTGAGACCACTTTCATGTCAGTATGCTGAATATCCAACTACAGCCATTGCCTAGTTAGCTTAGCTTAGCATGAAGACTGGAAAAAGGAGGACAGCAAGTCTATCAAAAAATGGGAAACTTTTTTACTTTTCATTAAAGTGTGAGCTTAGCTAGCCTGGCTCAGGTCATAAGCTCATGAACTACCATGTTTTGGCTTGAGTGTTTTGAGTGAAACTATTTCTTGGCTGGACACCCGTGGGCAGAGCTAGGCTAAGGTGTTGATCGCATGTAACAGTGTTAATACTAAGTGTGACGTAACATTGTGTATGTAGTGTGTTTCAACTGCAAAATACCGTCAAACTTCAATTAAAAGCCTAGTCCCAGTTAAACACCCAGTCGCTTTTACTGGCCCAGTGTGGCTACACATTTTGACAAATAAAGGCCGGTTTCAATTCGAGGCATTGCGTATGCACAAAATGAGGCCTGAAAGAGGCGTACGCCATTTCCCACACAAAAGCTGTGATCTATAAAAGCAGACTTGATGGGAGAAACTTCGACCCACGCTTACGAACATTTTGGAGACGGGAAACTGGCGACACAGATGTTGAGGTGGAAGCCGATTGTAGAAATTGTCAAATATTTTTTGTGCACGCCATTGGCTTTTGTCTGTATGTACATTTCTAGTATGGATCCTACGCACTGTTTTTAAATGAGACCTCTAGTCTGGTTGCCAAACAGTTCATTTTTATATAAGTTCTTTGGCTGTATAAAACCAGGTTGTTGGCCACTTAAGCTAACGTTAGCTAGCTGCTTTGATGGCACATACAAATACAAAGGTTTAAACTTTTGTCAGTATGGAGATGCTACACACTGCTAGTTCAGTTAGATTCTCCACAATTCAGTTGTTCACTTAAGTTTACTGAAACCATGAGCACCACAGAAGACTAATTCATTCGGATTTACTGGCATGGTAAACAAGAGAGACGAAAAATGAGTGACATGAGCTTACTGGACAAACTCAACCGCCCCAAAATGCACTGCATCTTTTCAGACTATGCACTGGCAGACTGTGAGGCAGATGGTTTAAATAATTAACCACTGGATAACGAATGATGGTGAGTAATGTTACGATATGGCTGAAACCCCACTCCAATATATTTTGGCATTTTTATATAGTATTTCTTGACTACATTGATAAGCCACTATCTTACAATTAAGTTTACGAAACGCACATGGCGTAGGGTTGTGTGAGTTGCAGGCAAAAAAAGACTTTTTTACTGAGTTTGCGTGACATGGGTTATGCTAACAGCCACAGACTACAGTAGGCTGTGTAGGGGATGAAGTTATTAAGCAACCTTTAGCTGGCACTGGCAAAATAAATAGCAACAGGTTAATCAAGACCCAAAATGGAAGCCCTGTTTGGTACGAAGTAGGCAATATACAGTGTGGCTAACTTACTTATCAAACGTAATTAAAATCTGACAGGAAATGTTTGTTTGAAATTAGGTTATATCATTAACTTGTTGTTGCCGTTACAGAAACGAGCAAACAAGTTAGTTGCCCATATCAACTGTAAGTTAAATAGACTGAACAACATTCACTCCCCGGTCGGCAACTGGCAATCGACCTCTAATGTGGCGATATGTGAAATTGTAGCTGTAATGTTTAAAGACACCTAAAATGACAATGATGTTTTTTGGTGGGCCTTTTTTTGGGTGGCTATAAAATTAACCAATTGAGGCAACATTTACTCAGTGCCATTTTGTTTTAAGTGCGTAACGTGGGGGTTCTCTACCAGAAAGTTACTGGAAACAAACGCTGTGATTCAGTCTATACTTTTTTGTGAACAGCCTGCTGGTAATAACATACTAAGCAGTATTTATTGGGTCTACATACTGATTATGTATAGTGCACAATGTTAGTGGGTTATTTATGCTAAGCTAAGCTAACCATTTTCTTGCTGTAATAAACAGAACGTGGTATCAATCTTCTCATCTCGAAGAAAACAAATGTCAAACACTTTCTTTAACATTCTCTAGACATGACGTGTTCATGCTCTGACAGATGCGACCAAAACATCAAACCTTTTCTTTTTTTCTTACACATTTCCTGATGAGTAAATCTTTTTTTAGAGTGTATCTGTTTGGTGCTGTGCTCACCTTCTTGTTTTTTGTCTTGTCTGGCTGCTGTGCTGTCCTACGCTCTGTGCCTTTGTCCACTTTGTGCCCTGCGGTACTAACCTTGGGTGCTCTCGGCATGTCTGTGTGGCGCTGTGCACGCACAGAGCGAGCAGCCTTGCTAGTCTTGGCAGGTGCACAGTACATCTCCAGACGCCGCAGCTCACAGCTTTGGAAGCAGCATTCGTCCACAATGCCACGTGACCGCCGTGCATTGGGGCCATAGCCTGTTGGTTTACCTGTTTGAGAGAAACAGCAGGAGGAGTTGGAGTCAGTTTCAACGGCAACATAGTTAGGCTGAATATCTAGGTTGTGAATTCCTTCAGTGCTGTTATTTATTGCTCAAACAAATAGCATTTTTAATTCTATAGTCTTCTTCTAAGTATTTTTCACCCTCTTCAAAACCAAAAATATAAGAGCAAAAGTGTAAGGAATTAAATTTATCTGCTGCCTTGTTAGCCGCATACATTAGCATGTATAGCTAATTAGCATACTGTAACACAACACATTCTCACTCCGACATCGTCACATAGCGATGTTTTGGTCATAGACTTTCCACGTCCACACACGACGTGCAAAGTACCCTGGGTGCACTGGTTGTTGACGTTATAGGTTTAGGCAACAAAAACAATGGGAAAAAAAAACGGGGTTTGGCTTTAGAATCTTAAGCCCCACTTAGACTCTTGCCGCCTTAACTTTCGTTCTTGTCCTGCTGCGTTTCCTCCAATGCTGAGGGGCACCGTTAAACTGTTATGGCAACTGGCCGTGTATCATGCCGACATTACAGGACACCTTTTTTCACCAGTTTCTGACGCAGCAAGTCATTGCCCAAGTGCCGGGTTTCGAAGACTTCGGAGTGAGACCGTGCTTGATAACATGGATGCCAAGGTTAGCTTGCAAGCTAGCTGACAAAGGCACATTTTCTCATCAGGCATTGACGTTGTATGTGTTGTGGCACAAATTATATGGCTGAGGGGCATAGTTGCACTTGGTGTTTATGCATGTTAAATTGTCCACTTCACTGTAGAAGATATTAGTATTAGATTTGTAGACAAGTTGTGTGTATTAGCAAAATGCGAGAGCTAACATTAACACGGTAGATTAGCCACTGTCAGCCACAGACATTTATGACTGGCCTTGAAAGCACGTTTATTTTGATGAAGTAAATAAATAAATAAATAAAAACAGAAGAAGACAAGTGAGCAAACAAGCATGGCAAGCATATATTTTGGTGACTATCATTCATCAAATGTTGGTGATAATGTTCCACCTGGTTGCAATTCGTGAGCAGAAGAAGAAAAGTTTTCAAATGTTGTGACCATCATTTCCACTGCCCTGTCAAAATTTGTGCCCTCCACAAGTACATAGTATACGCAGTGTGGTGTACTAATGAATGTACCTGATTTGAGACAGTGCCAGCGTTATCACCAAGGCCAGCTGCATTATATACTACATTATTTTCAGGGGTTACATTAAAAAAGTCTTGTTCATGACTCGAAATCTTTGTGCAGGTCAAAGGCTCTACTATATCAAAGTGTAGGCTAATATTAGCTCCTCAATTTGCAAGCAAGAGTTTAGACTTTCTTGAATTTAGACATTGATATCTCCACAGTGGTTGAACAGATTTCTCCCATTCAGACTGCAATTGCAATGTCTTTCTCCCTTCCTTTTTCTGCAATATGAACAACAAAAATACAGCTCTTTAAAATCTCTTACAATGTTGGTTTATATCAAGAAACATATGCTCAAAACTGGACACAATGCTAGGCTAGGCCCTTGGGAATATAGAGATGATGCTGCCCTACTGGAGCTAGGAAATTACAATCCAACAACCCCAGTAAAACTAGTGATGTGCCAAAAACATTACGCTGAAAGTGAAACCTTATCTATAGTTTGAGAGTACATCAAAGAAACTAGAAATCTAACCTCAGTCCTAGAACCTACTAACCGAAACCATTATCTTTTCCTAACCATAACCGAGTGCTTCTTGTGCCTAAACCTAACAAGACCTTAGCCAAAGCATTTTCACACCATACAACACCTAGACAAGTATATGTTGAAGCAGCTCACGAGACTTTCGCAAATCTAGGGTTACCATCTAGCCACAAACATACAGTAGTCTGATGTTACATGGTTCCTAAGAATAACTGTTTCTTAATTTCCATGTCGCATAAACTGGTAAGGATGCTGAATTTTCCTGGAACATGCAGCTCTAGCGTCAGTCTTTCGGCGTGATATATGTGAACACAAAAAGTCAGCCTGAGACGACATTTCAATGAACTCCCCAAACGTTTAGCTACAGCTGATAAAAACGGAAGCAAAAATCCATGACAGCCAACTAGAAATGGCGGCTCTTAGGGGTGAAAGTCTCCTGCCCCACTCGGACTTCCACCACTCTAACTTTCGTCCTTGCTGCGTTTCCGCCTGATGCTGCTGGGCGCCGTTAAACTATAACAGCAACTGGCCGCATATCATGCCAACGTTAAAGGATGCCTTTTTTTGTTGGTTTCCAACGCAGCAAGTCACTGCCCAAGCATTGGATTTTGACGACTTTGATGACTTACACACTGGGGCGATATGATGCCGGCATTGTTTGGTTTTGTGTAAAAAAGCAAAGCCGGTGTAATGAAGGCTCTTCGTTGTGGCCCCGTCGTGGGATCTCTGTGTAAAACGGGCTGTTTAAAAAAAAATAATTTTAAGTTGTCCTTCATTGTTGCAAACTGCACATGTGAAGTGCAACAAAAAAAGCTTGACAGGTGTAGCAACAGTAACTAAGGGAGGGTTTAGCAAACAGTCAATACAACAAGAGATATTTTTTCATCTACATTGCTTTATATCTCTTATCAGATTCAGTCAAACTAATTGTGGCTGGTTGCCAGACACTATGCTTGTAAGAAAGCAGTGATAAAGGCCAGGTCATGGGTCTGATTTTTCTGATATATGAACTGCCTTAATGACATGGATTTCTTCCGTGTATAATTTACAGTGTATCACATTGCACACTATGGACCCTTTTTGGCAGCTGCTTCCCTGTAAAAAGGGGCCGCAGTCACCCAAACGTTGAGAATATCACGCTCAGCCATTTTGGCCCAGGTATCCTTTACACAGAGGCCCATCCAGCGAGGCCAAACCACAGACCCTCTGGGCCTGATCAACCTGCAGAAACAGCCGGGCAGGCTTTGAGGCCGCACCCCCATTGACTGTACCCCCACTGTTCATTCACATTTTCATTTGGCAGAAGCCTGAGCACTCTGGAGAACATGGATGCTGGAGATGGGGGCACCCAAGACAAGACCATTAGAGATGAGGCGGAAATTGTGTTGTAGTCCATATTATCACTGACAAAAAATGGGTAAAACATTATTTAAAGGTGTGATACTCAGCTTGTTGACTCAGTGACCACATCAAGTTACCATGACGCCAATACTCACTTCCTTTTTCAACTCCCTTACCCCCCAAACCCACCCTCTTTCGGTGGCCTTTAGAAAAACGCAGACTCTCCATTAACAATTCCCTGCTCACCTTGAGCAATATAGCCCTGATGGGCTTTTCCCTGTTACCAAATAAAATAATAATAATTTAATATGGCATTTACAAGGAGGAAATGCCTTTCCCTCTCAGAGTTAATAGCTCTTGGCTCAGAAGCCTGCCAGTGCTGACAAAGTGCATTAACTTCTGCTCTCTGTCTGCCTTGCCCTGACAATGTTGTTCTGGACAGAGAGCGGCTTTCATTCAGAAACAGAAGCATCTTTCTCCTCGGACCCCCCGACACAAAGCAGAGTGGGAGATAATGGAGGTGTGAATGAGAGGGAGGGAAAAGGGGGGAGACAATAGGGAGGCTTTCATGTTGCACATCAGGTAGAATGATGCTAAAAATACACTGTGCACCTGCATTATTTAGGGAACAGAGGAACCAGAGTCACCCAGATCTCAAACTGCCAAAAAGGATGTGTTAAATGAAATATGCAGATGACAAAAGTCTTAATTTAGCTTTTGACATTTGCATTTTTATTAATTCCAAATGCACTGACAGTTACACCTTTTGTAATTCTTTCTTTTCAGCCCTTTCAGTCATCTGAACAAACAAAACCTGATATTTCCTCCCTGTGGTGTGCATCACTGGGATCAGCCTTGGCTGCTATATTAACACCTGATGTCAAGAAATGTAGAGAGGGAGAAATATGACGTTGAGCCCTGGCTAGCGATTATATAATGGCTGCTGAAAGCCAAAAGAGGGGCCGTGCCTCGTTGCCTGGCCTGTTTTTCAGTCCCTCCCAATAAAGCCTTACAAATTAACATCCGCTATTATTCTGAAAATAGCTTGCAACCCTGCTGCACAAACAGCTGGAAGGGAGAGAAAAATCAGCTGGCACCGGTTGTAACATGTAGGATAATCAGCTCGGGCAGGTTTGGGGAAAAACACGCATATAATAATCAGGTCTAAAAGCTTTGGGAGGTTTTAAATGCTCCAACTCCATGGATAGCTGCTGTAATCCCTCATAAACAAAGAGTTGTTTTCTGTGACTGTTGTTAAACAAATAAGGGTAAACAGCCTTTTCTGCCAGTGCTCCCTGCCTCACGGCCCGCTGCTGTTTGCAAAGGACTCTGGGTGGAGGATGCACGGATCACGCACGTTGATGAAGGAGGGTTTCAGGTCAGATTAGAAAACGCGTGTCAGCGTTTTAGCCATCATGACGAGGCAGAGTGCAGTAATGTCTGGTGGATTTTTGTCCTCTCACAGAGATGATTTATCAGGTTTGAGGGGGGGAAGTGGTAAATATACACTTTCTGCATATTTACAGTAATATGTAAGGAATCAGTGGGTGCAGGGGCCAAACTATTATAAGGTCATTTAAAGACATACACCACAAATTTACTGTATCTTTTGAGTATTGAATTCCCACCACATATGGGATTAAATGTCGATCAAAAAGATTCATACTGTAACTCGGTTCTGTTCAGAGGATGTCAATGTGTCAAACTATCCATAGAAACTTCTCAAAGCTCTCCTGCAGTATAATCCACTTCTCTCTTCCCCCTTTTACACTTCCTTTCAAGACAGGAACTTTGTGCCGTTATTCTGCCTCGACATTCTGTATGATCACGGAATGGGAGGATAGAGTTGCCTCGCCTTCAAGCCAACAGCGGAGGTAATGATAGAACTGAATTTACGTCCATGTAAAAGGGACAGCTGTCAGCTGGTGTGACGTTTCAACGACATGTTTTGTGTGTGTTCCACTGCTGGAACATTTCAAAAGCAGCTAGGAGCAGTTAGCAGCTAACTCAAAGAAAAAGAAAAGCAACTAAAAATGTCCATAAATTGGGGGCACGATGAAGTCCGGGAGCTCCTTACCATCTGAAGAGAGGACAAGATCAACCGCGATGTAAGGAAGGTTAATGATGATTATTGCCATGTTATGCCATTGTTATTGTTATGCAAGAGGCCAATGCTGTTGTGTTACATGCCACACCTTTCACGCTTCTTTAGCTTCCGGAAAGCCAGTATGCATCTAAAATCCCTGGCACTGCATTATGTTGGGGTTATTTGGTTCAGTGTAAAAAAAAAATCAAAGGCAACATAATGAAGTTGTTTGTTTCGACCCTGTTGCGGGATCTCTCCACCAGAAGTAGTCTAACATGGTGTAACTTCAGGCTTGAGAATTGTCATAAAGAGTCCAAAAATTACCCTATTTACACCTGGTAATAACGTGCATTTTAGCGATCCAAACGAGTGGACAGCTGAGATACATCGCCTTTTACATCTGTGTCCATTACGTGTGTCCAGCTGACTAACTGTGTTCAGGTTTTGTTACTGCCTACGTCACTAGAAGGTCAAATGGCCCTGCAGACAGTTATGTCCACGGTTGTGTCCGTACAGCTGGAGATATCACTGTCAGCATAATGCAACACTTAATTCTTTCACAGGGCCACGCAACACTACAAAAGATAAGTGGTAAAATACGTTCCAGACCACTTCAGTAAGTGGTCTCAGTGATTGGGTCACAATAGGCCCGTTTTCACCGCAGGAACTTCGGGGTAATTTTACAGGGCCGGGGCCGTTGGTGCGTGTCTCCACCGCAGGAACCACCCCCGAAGGACAGAGTTCCGGAACTTTTACAGGGGCTAAACAAGTCCCTGCCTCGGAGTAGATACTCAGAACCGCCCCGAGAAACTCCCAGCTGGGGCTTGGGGATTACTTGATGCTGATTGGATATACTCAAGGCGGGATGTGACGTTTTGTAATTACTATGGTTATCGTAGATTAGCTGGGCTAACCGTTAGCTGTTAGCCGTTAGCGGTGTCTGTAGTAACTCAGTAACTCAATATACGGTCCGTGAAAAAAATATTTTTCCAGCGGATATCTTAGTTACAACATGATTGAGCTAGCAAAGCAGTTTTGTGTTGCTATGTGTAGTATTCATTCAGTTTTGGGAAATCACGATGTCTACAAAGCATCAGTGGCTGCAGCTGACAGGGACAGCTAACTGCAGCAGCAAAGCTAACATCAGGATGTCATCTGTTAAAAGCCTCCTGTTGTCGGATACGACATGAAACTACTCCAGTTAGCTCAATCATGTTGTAACTAAGACATCCGCAGGAAAAAATATTGTTTTCACGGACCGTTTATTGAGTTGTTGAGTTAATACAGACACTGCTAACGGCTAACAGCTAACTACGTCCCTACGCCCCTTCGTCGCCCCGGTCAAAATGGTCGTGCAACGATTACGTCACATCCAGAGCCCGGTAACTTTACAGGAACCTTCCTCCTACTCAGCCCTCTCAGTGGAGACACGGCGGTTGAGAGGGCCGAGCGAGAGGACGTTCCTGTAGTAGTTCCTGCCCCCCAAATAGTACCAGGAACTTCTTAAGTGGAAACGGGCCTAATGTGTCCTGGAGGTCTTTTACAATTGTATTTAGCACTGTTCACTTGTGATTGCATCACCCAAGACGCATGTTAACACCAGGTGGGCCACTGTTACAGAGGCGCAATGCCAAATAGGTAAAGTACTAAAGTGCCCTCATTGTAGGGAAGTGTTGCTTCATGGACCAGTGAAACAATGAAATATATTCCACCAATGCCAAACATCAATGAGTTTGAAGGCTTATCTGACGCCAAAACACTGTACAGTGCTTTTTGACACTATGAGAAAGGATTTCACATCTTTGGAGAGTTATCATGGAGACAATCATTGTTACGATCAATGATTGCGAGGTAGAATAACCCCATTCATGTTACATATTAATTTGCCGTTGACATGCACATACATGTGTTTGACTGACAAATCCAACACCTTGCTAGATAATGTCACGTTAGGCGTTTGTTGGACCAATCAGTTCTGAGGACTCCCTGAGAGAGAACGACATACCTTCAAGGGCTTATGTTTGCATTTGCACCACTGAAGTGATGCACTGTGAGCTGGCCAGCAGTCGATATAGCAACGTCACTATCACTTTGACAGGTCATAATTGTGTTATATTTCCACAGTGCAACTTTGACTTGATCCATTTGACCGTGTTTTCTTCATTTTTTTTTTTTTTTGATACGAGCCGTTTATGTTCTGTGTTGACTCTTGTTTACACGGCCAATGGGTTTTTATAGATGGTGGTTGCCAGTGCTGCATTGTACAGTTTCATGACTCATGGCTCCTCTTGTTCTGGGAGCATACCTACTCTGAAATAAGAGCTAAAAGAATAGTCCCTCAAAACAGTGTTCTAAGAACTATGAGCATTCCCAGTTCTTGCAGTGCAAGCACAACCAAAAGGAGGTTCTTAGAACTATGAAAAAGTTCCTCTGGTTCCGAAAACGCCTGTTGATTGTCGTTTTTGCTGGACAATGTTCCTTTTTTCTTCTCTCACAGAGGTCTCATGGAAATGAATCAACATGCTGCACGTTTGAACACAGCCTCTACAGAGGTGGTTTGAGGAGTTTCTGTGGATGTTTTGTTATGTTCTGGCACAGTCACTGTTTTCCGTGACTCCCAGTCGCCTTACGAAGAAATTGTATCTGCCGTAAATCCGTGCTGAGTACAGCTGCTGTCCTCCACGAATCAGCAGGTTATGAACTTTTCAGAACCACCTTGAGTTACTTGGTACAATAAGGAGTGTTCCTTTGGAGTGGAGTGCCAGCATCCTCCTAACAGAAAACTATGCAGTAGCACCAACTGTCTTCAACCTGTCAAATTTAGTGTTGACTAAGTGTTTCATCTGATGCCACTGTACTGCTCCATCTAACATCTTTTGGTTTGGTGTTTGACAGCCTCAGCACACATAGTGTTCATTCCTCCAAGGAGCGGCACTGGAGAGAGATGGCTGGATTCCCCCATTCCAGAGTGGCACAGAAAGCATCTGAGTTTTACAGCTTGGTCATGGTCAATAAAAACCAGTGGATTCTTGGAGCCTGTGCGCTACTCTTCCTGCAAAGTGTCAAGCAGTTTACGGCTGGGCAGGGACTATAAGAGCTGCTAAAGTACTGGAAACTACCTCTTTATCACTGGTACCACAAAGAGTTTATGGCATGAGTGAAGTGTTCCTCACATTAGTGCACCGTGACACTGGAGTCTTATTCAAAGGTACTGCCACTATAAGTGTTTTTCATGGTATTATCGATAAAGATTTATTATGAGAAATAATTAAGATTTTTTTGAATCATATGAAAAAGAAAAAAAATCCCAAAGCAAGAGATGGAAACAGATGTATGGGATTCTTTAACTTTGGTAGTGATCTAATAAATCAACTCAGTCACCAGGAAAAATGTTGGCATTGCACGTTTCTGCAAACATTTGCACGTTATTATGTAGCAGATATGTTGAAACTTAACATTTTAACAACATTGGTTAACCTTTGGTTAGGTTTCGGCACAAAAACCCACTTGGTCATGGTTTGGAAAACCATGACCAAGTGTAAAATACCCAGTTTTGGGACACGATCCCCGCTGGAAAAGCAGCAGTGTCTCCATAGAAAACAACTACGGGTGTAACTGTCAGTACATTTGGAAAAACGCAACAGGTCGCTACGAAACACCAACACTGGATGCCTAAAAGCTGCTGGAAACACAGCAATGACTCACCAAATCGCAACCGGATTTGTTGCTTGCTGGTCTCACACAGTGGTCTTCAGCTTGGTCACTATCCCAGCAGGAAACACAGCGATATCTTAGCTGGAAAAACGGCTACAGGTTTCTACAAAACGCCCACATTTGGTGCCTAAAAAGCTGCTGTAAACACAGCGATGACTTGCTATATCAGAATCAGTTTTGTTGTTTGTTGGTCTCAAATGGTGGCGTGCAGACTGGCTGCTATCCCCACAGGAAAGTAGCTATGTCTCGGTTAAAAAACACTGCATTTTCTTGCTACTATCCTCGTTTGAAAAGCAGTGACAGGTTGCTACAAAAAAATGCACATTTGGTGCCTAAAAAGCCGCTGGAAACACAGAGATGACTCGCTAAATCACAACTGGCTTTGTTGTTTCTTGGTCTTGAACAGTGGTCTGCAGCTTGGCAGGCAACCTGTTGCTGCTTTTCCAGCGTTTTTTTAGGCACCAACCATGGGTGTTTTGTAGCAACCTGTCGCTGTGTTTCCAATGGGGATAGTGGTACAAAGAGTGCTTTTTTTTCCTTTTACTGAGACATTGCTGCATTTTCTACTGGCATAGTGACCAGTCAGGCGTTGTACTTGGGTTTTACGCCTCCCACCATCCCCTAAAAAATGAGCAACAAAAATACAGAAACGAAAAGAATGATGCTCACATTTTTATGTGAGGTTAATCCTTTTCTTGTGTACAATGGGAATGCAGATAGGGATAATAATTTTTATTGACAGGTGCGTAGAATCAAAAACTCCTGACTGCAAAGGAGCCAAAATAATCCTGTGCTGGTGCTCACATGTACCTGATGAAGGTAAAATCAAAGGTCGGAGGTTATTAAGTGAGTGCAAATGTTCAACAGAGTGCCTTGATTCTTTCGTGGCCAAGAGGTATCTATCATAAAATATGTTATTATCAGTGGGGTGAGACAGTTGCCCCCGTCACCGTATCAAATTTTGTAGGAATGTTCGTAATAAATGGAGTACAAGTGATCAATAGTGTGCAGGATTCTTTGCTTTGATAACAACTGGAATGAAAGAAAATTTATGAGACTACCTAAGGTGAAGAAGAAAGACTGCCAGAAAGGTCCAGGATATTAACCATGAACCCTGCTGATCTCTGCGCTAATGCAACTAGATATATCCTCGATTTTCTTTTTAGGGGTCCTACATTATGTGATTGGATTAAACTGATGAAGAGTTTCAAAGGTAAAGTAGTGTTTAGTCCCAGAGAGTGTCCTCAAATCCCTCGGGTCTCAACTTCAGATAATGTACAGATCTAAATCTGGAGGACGCCTGCCTGTCCTTTTCATGAGATGCCTCTTTGTTCTGCCGAGCAGTAATTCACACAAGGGTCGGGGGGAGATTTTTAGTTCAGGTCTTAATGGGAAAACGACACCTTTTTCTCAGTGATGGAGAGGACACAGGAGGTCTTTCTTCAGATCTCAGTGCCTTCTGCTGTGTGTTCGGGTCCAGTGTAAAACTAGGGAGGGAGGGAGGGTGGGGGGGTGTCCTGATCATCCTGTAATCCACATAATCCCCTGCTGCTGAGGCCTGGCAATGTGTGTGTTTGAGTGTGTGCATGTGCGCGTGCATGCATGTGACGTGCTGTTTGCACATTCTACCTCCCTCTGCAGCTCCAGTGGCTTTGAATAAAATTGACAGGGACAAACACTGAAGGGGAAGTCTCATCAATGGCTGCTAAAGGCAGTTTTTCTCCTCTCCTTTCCCCACAGATGCCATCAGTCAGAGCCAAAACACCTAAAAATTTACCACGTTTCATATCTGGCTGAACTTTGCATACCAACAATTGTCCAAAAAATGGTGGATTATTCCATTTTGTTGTAATTCAAGAGCGATTGCGCATCATTCTTTTCACAGAAATCAACAGTGAGATTATATATCCCATGCTCACTCTTGAATCAATGTGAATATTTTAGCATGAACTGATAAAATATGAAGTGACTTAGGACTGGGAGCCACTTAGCACTCACACTTTGGCCAAAAAACTCCCATAACAGATCTGATTCATGGAATGAACATTGCAGTGAAATCACCCCACGGTACTGCCTGCTAAAGCATTACAAAGACAACTGAGGATTTCTAGGTCAGGCTAATAATTGGAAAAACTGACTACGGTTGTGGGTTTTTTTCTGTTGCATAGACCGCAGTTTGTTTCATTACCTAGAAAAAAAAAAAAAAAAAAAAGAATTTCCACTAACTAGTATTTAGCATTTCTGTCGGGGTAGGAAACCTGTAGTCTTAAAATGCAAGTATGCTACTTTACTGGTGACCAGTGTAAGGTGGATTGGCAAAAAGCACTCTTAGCACAGAAAGCCCCACTGTCGTTGCAACATTGTCTCTGGACACATTATCAATCAGAGGGCTGCCAAGTTCAACACGGCCAGACTGGAGGGGAAGAGTTCAGGGAAAGGAGTACGCCTCCTTTGGCCAAGCTGTTACGCTGCCGGGTCCCATAGACGACAGAACCCAAATGGATTCTCCAGATATTTTTACGCATACAGCCGCTGGTACATGTGGCGACCGAGAGAGAGGAGGAGGAAAAGGAATGACAGAAAGAATATGAGAGCGCGAGAGAAACAGAGGAAGACAGGGAGCAGCATATTTTCCGAGGCACAGCACCCTGCTGCTCAAACCTCATCGTCTTTTCAGAAAAAGGATGGAGTGTTCGTGAAATACACCTCTTTTTCAACACAGGAAAATGTGGCATTGATAGATGGACGCTGTGCAGTTCAGTGACTGCACAGTGTAAGGTAATGCGGGAAAGACAAATACATTCCCCGTACCACAAAAAGGTCTGTTCCTGTTTAAGAAGTGTATCCTGCATGAGGATTCATGAGTTACTTTGGCCTCCGTTCAACACTTTCTCATGAGATGAATATAGACAGTAGTGCTGTACTTCTATAGCCTGTGAGAAACATTTATAAAGCTGTAGCGAAAACTCTGCTATCAGTAGCCAACACTTTGTCACATTCTCACATCATCCAATCTCTGGACACCCTCATACCTTGTCAAAGTCTTGAACATTTCATCAGCTTTAAGCTACGGCTGCAGACACTTTTGGGGAACATTTTACAAACACTCAAACTGAGATGGGATTTACCAGTCGGCAAGATTGACCAAAATGTAATTGCAAACACCATCTAAGCAGAGAATGCCAGGTCTTGTTGGTGTTAAAGATTTGATCCTTGCATCACGTCGACGCTAAATGTGACGCACGATTTGCTAAAAAGCTCTCTTTAATCATGTAGTCCGTGATCTTCCACTGTCTCTGAGGAGAACATGGTCATTTATACCAGAGAAGTGCTGCAGCAGAGGGAATCCAAAGACCAAAAAGTCTTAACTGGCAGAAAACTGGCAATCGAGCAGGCTGTCATGACCACTTCACAACATGTGGGTGTTGCCAGCAGCATCTGGACGAACAAGACTCGCAGCTTTGCAGCAGTTTGGTGGCTCTCCAACAGACTCTCTGGCAAACACCGTACAAAGGGCCCGATGCAGAGAATGATGTTGACTGGTCCTGGAAAAACGGCATGCAGGGGTGGAGGAGGGTGACAGTGGGACGGTGGGGAGCAGCAGCAAGGTGCATGGTGACACGACTGCCAGGCGTTACGTTGATACGGGATGATTCAGCAAAAAACTTCGGATTTCGTTCAGTGATGTTCTGTGATGGTCGATGCCACCGTTCTTTGCTATAATATCCATGCATGGAAACAACAATAATATTAAGGTATGGTTAAGGTTAGGCAACTGCAGCACATGATTAGTGTAGGGTTAGCACCAACCCAGTTGCCATTGTGTTTCTTCAAACCATGGATTCGTTACATTAGCACCTTATTAAGTCGTAGATACGACTCTGGTTAACATGTCATGTTTAGGTGTAAAAAACACTTGGTTATGGGTAGGAAAACATCATGTTTTGACGTAAAAGACCTGGCGTAAGAGGCCAAATCCCAACTCTAAACACAGTGATGTCTGGGTAGAAAAACAACCACTTTTCGTGCCATTATCCCGGCAGGAAAAACAGCGACAGGTCACTAAAAACACCCACGTTTGGTGCCTAAACAGCAACTGGAAACACAGCACTGACCCGCTAAAAACAACTGGTTCTGTTGTTTGTTGGTCTCAAACAGTTGTCTTCAGCTTGGCAGTTATCTTGTCGAAGTAACATGCCATTCACGTGAATTGTGTGCCATAAATTATCCATCATGAACCCAATGGTTGTCCATATATGGGAGCACGCAGGCAATGGACCTGAGAGGTTTGTTGGCCCAGCCCAGTTTCTATGGGAATTACGTCTATATATAGACAACAACTTACAATGCTTCCAATGCCAATCTGCAATGCCAATGCAGGAAGTAGTACACTCTGTGTGGGCACATTTAGCATGGAGGTTGGGATGGTGGATCCATGTCTAGCATGTGTTGGTGTGGTTTCCGGTTAAAGCAAAAAAGCTTGCAATTAATATTTTTGGAAACAGCATCTTTCCCTACCATCAACCATACCATACGAAATCATTTTTTAAACACTGACATTGGATGCTCACTGAATGTAATCCAAGGTTAAGCTGAATGGGCCACCGGCAATGTTCTTGTGTGGCGTTAGTGTTGAATGGTCATAGCTCTGGGACGCTACATTTCCCTGCCCATTCAACCTCCTCTGAGGCAAAGCAGAGCCACCCTATCGTGTGCTTTAAGAGCACGATCTCAGAGAACATCTTACGCTGTCTTGTAAAACAACCCAATCGCCAGTTGGCACTGTATATCTGTGGTTTGCAGAAAATGTACAATGCCAACATCTTCTTCTGGTGACTGAGCTGCATCAAAGACTGGTGGTTTGTTGGTACCATGAGCAGGTGCTAGAAGCTGTAGTGCGTATCATAGGCTCAGGCATTAGCGTGACAGCTTCAATGATTTGGTTGAAGCAGGAAAAAGTCTCAGCCACTGCAAAAAAATGCCATTTGGGCTTTTCTGAATGATCAAAGACATGAGTTGCTGGCGTATAGGAGGGCATTTCAAAGTCCCCAAAATCAGGGGCAAACATTTGCTGTTCAAAACATCAAGAAAGGTGGTTGTGAAGTGACGTCAATGGGCAGTTCATGAATGGATTGGACTGAGAAGTCAATCACACAAAGATGGTCAAGGATGAACAGCACTAGTTTCCAACAGTGTCGGATACATTAGGCCATCAAACCTGTGACTAAACGGCAGCGTTGGCTTTAAAATGACTATCACTGGATTAGAACTGTTGTACTGATCAAATTTTGTGCGGACATTCATTGTCAAGGCGTCAGAGGAGGAGCCACTGGCTTGAAATGTTAAACGGCGTTAAAATCCTTCTGACAGGAGCTACTTGGTGTGCGGCTCTATTTGGGTCTACCCATGGTCCCCAGAGGATGAATCCCAATGACTATTTTTCGGGCACCACCATGAGGTTTTGTGGGAAATGTCTTGATAACTAAGAGATGGATTTGCAGCACATTCTGACCTCGTCACATATTGACATTTGGTTTCCACATCCACATATGACGTGCAAGGTACCCTGGGTGTGTTGGCTGTTGATGTTCTGAGACACCGTGTCAAGTTCTGCTTGTTACACGCATTGTCTTCTTTCAAGATACACTTCGGTTTTAACAGTAAATTTAACATTTACGTATAGTCTCTTTCAAAATAAACACAGTACGTCAGTACAACAATGCAAATTGACGTTTCTTTTCCTTATGTGACATATGTGGTTAGGTTTAGGAAAAAAGAACAGGGTTTGGCTTTAGAACCACGCTCTCTCGGGTGAAAGTTGGTGTTTGTTGGACCCATCCACCACCCCTCCTGCCCGCACCACTCGGACTTCTGCCGCCTTAACTTTCGTCCTTGTCCCGCTGCGTTTCCCCCTGACACCGCCGGGTGCCATTAAACTATAACGGCGACTGACTGCGTATCATGCCGATGTTACAGGACGCCTTTTTTCACTGGTTTCTGATGCCACAAGGCACTGCCAGAGCGACTGATTTCGACGACTTCGGAGTGACACCGGGCTCAGATTTACACGAACTTGTCCCTCTTAGAATAAATTCTAATAACTTGGGTTATCCCTTAAATTTTCCAGTAGCGCCATCATCAGGTCAACACAAGTGCGTCCAAAAACTAATGACATTACATGTTAGCATGTTCATGTTAGCATTTAGCTTTAAGCACCACAGTGTACAATACAGTACAGTCTCACAGAGCTGGCTGTACACTCATTTCATGTTATCTAATCAATAAAATTGACTTATCTATTCTTGGCTTGTAATGGCTTCAGATTTGGATTATTATAGGCTGCACGGGCTGAACGTCTGCTGAACTGAGTCAGGGATTCACAGGCTGGTTCCCTCCTGGCCCCTGATCTTCCATCAGTCATCAACTTCTCCAGAAGGTGAATCTACAAACCACTCCAGGTTCAGGTTGAGGCGAAAGCAATCAATTACTGGAAAATAGAGCACTATAGATGCTGCTGATTTCCCACAGAAATCTTATATCTTCTTCTTCTTCTTCTTTTCTTTTTGAAATTGGCAGCTGACAAAGTCTACCACATGTGGAAAATCTTTCATAACTTTGGGTCGGAACCAAACCATTAATGATGGATTGTTATGTCAAAGCTGTGCAGGAGTCGCAGGGACAATCAATTATTACAGAAAATGTTAAGATGACTTTCAGGGAGATACGATGCTCCTGCGGGGCATTCCATGCAAATTGGCTTAATTGGTGGACGTGAGCCAAATAAATGTGAATAATGAGGTTATAAAGCTCTGCTGTGCAGCGTCTGAGCCAGCCATACTGCTAATGTACAGTCACACTGTTGGTCTCTGACAGAAAGATCAGGATACATGTCCTGAGAAACCCTGGCAGCTGGTGGAACATTGCACCTAACCTCGGTAGCTCCATATATCCTGTGCTGTTCTGGGCTGGGTTGTACCCTTAATGGAAAAATCTGAGATTTAAATCCTGGATTGTTGGTGGAGGGTTTTCTTTGGGTCGCTTTCCCTTCTCTGGTGGAAAAAAAGAAAAAACTTCACTGCAACATTTAGTTTCTACCCCTCCTCTCTCTCAGAGATAGTCAGCCAAATTCCACTTAAAGCCCTTTGCCCGTGGGCAAAACTGCGATTTGCCACCAACAATATAGTTAATTATCATTATTCCATATTTCATTTGCTTGTTCAAGATCTGGGCTCCTGTCCATCAGTGAGAGTGGAGCGGGGACGAACTTAAAGAGGAGATGTAACAGTGGAGGAGGAATGAATGAAGGAAGAAAGGGAACATTAATGCAGGGAAAGTCAAGACAAGATGTCAAACTGGCTGCTTTTTTATTTATGAGCTCGCTGGAGGTGGAGAGCTCTGGGACAGATACAGCCAACCTTTATGAATAAATAAAAAGGTGCACTTACTGAAATAAAAGCCTCTCTCTCCACACACAAACTGCAGCGTGTCGACCAGCTCCGCCCCGCACAGGGTCTCTGGGCCCGCCCCTGTTGCCGTCGGAGTCAGGGTGAGGACGCACAGCAGTAGTGAGAGGGTGTGGCTACAGGAGATACAGCACATCGCACTCTGCAGCACAGGGAGAGACACAGAGGGAGAGCTTTAACATTTGCACTGCTGGTAAAGACACAGCATCATCACACAGATATATTCAGTTAATTTAAACGACACTGCTCTCAGGTTACACTGCTGGCCACTGAGCAGATCTGCTGCGACAGTTGGTGGCTCGGTGCCTTGCTCAGTGACACATCAGAGGCGGCAACACTAAACATTTTCCCACATAAGATTTGAACCCAGTGAGCTGAGGGCTCGCTTCCCCAGCTTTCGCTCTACTAAGAAAAGGAAATAAAAAGAAGAAATAAAAGTGGCCACAGATGGTAACTTTACAGGGGTTTGGAGATGTGGAGGAAAACGTATTAAATCCCAAACTTCCACTTGGTGCCAGAGTCAAACAGTCAAACAGGAGGCTGACCAGCTCTGATGCTCCGGAGCGCCTGTGCGCAACCGAGCAGAGCGCGTCCAAATTGAAAACACACGTTTCTCCTTATCATGTCGCTGCTCAGCCCCTGAACACGTCCTCACAGCTTAACAACAATCCACATTCATCAGGGAAATTTACATTCATTAATCCCCACTTGCGCGTGAGGCACCGGTGCCAAAAAACAAGCTGTCAGCGCATTATTACGCACAAAACTAAAAGTGCAGCAAAATTTAAAAAAAGCAGAATAAGAGATGCAAAAAGCGCCAGGGATCTTTCCGATCCAAACTGTGAGATGGAAAACGGCTCTCCCGCCAAACCCAGCCGAGGAAGCTGAGTGGGCCAAATATACATAATAAAAAGAATAAACACAGGACACTATCCATCTACATCACAACCCCAACCGCACGGTCCCGACGCCCTTAAGTATTTCATGTTATAAGCTCTCCTTTCTCTTAACCCCGCAGCCCCAGGTTAGATATTTAGCACTTAATAATGCAGACTCAGCAGTAATTACTCTGAAAGTTGCAGAGCTGCATTAGGACTTTCTGCTGAAAAAGAGCGCAGGGCGCACAGAAGCGCTGGGGATGAAAACCCATTCATCCGAGCAGTGAAACTCATGCACGATCAAGATTTCCAAAAGAGAAAAAGTCAATCAAAGCAGAAGGTGGACAGTCTCTTTGTTATTTCAACAAAAAAATCACAAGACATGCAGGACTCTGTGGCTGAATAAAAAAGGATCAAAATCAGAATAAATCCACATTTATCATGCATTGCAAAGCAGCAGAAATAATCAAAGTGAAGCAGTGTTGCTCCAGTTTCAAACAAGGATGCTCTGTGCAAATAGTGAGCAAGTGAAGGTGATAATGTATAGTGTCAAAGGAAAGCAGGTAAGTTACCTTGAAGACATCACATAAATGCCACTGAAAGGAAAGAGCGCTAGACATCCCCACGGGTCTCCGCAAGACAAAGCCCGGCGAAAATGAACTTGTTTGAAGTCATTAAAAAACGGGGAGAAAGAGGATGAGATGCGGGCAATGTCACATCTCAATATTCCGACTTTGTTCCATTGCGCAGGCTCGTTTTGGAGAAGTGAGATTTAGCGAACAGGAGACGGATTTAGAGAGAAAATCCCTCACATTTATCTACATTACACAGACATTTTCAACAGGAAACAGCTGGGGCAGCATTTGCCTCCTACTCGTCCTAAGTTATTCATTAAGGATTTTGGGCACATATTCAAATAACGTCATTTCTCTCTTTTTTTTCTCAGAACGGGATTGAATTTTGATCTCTCTAAGACTTGGTTAGTAGTTCAGATCAAGATAGAAAAAGCGGTGCTGCCCCACCAGCAGCAGCAGCAGCAGCAGCAGCACACACTCACACAACACACTATTCTCTGCGCTGAAAGAAGGAGAAGTTAAAGACAAGCTGGAGGTTATGATGGCACTGTTGTGCGTAATTTGGCACCGCGTAACTCCTTGTATCCAAAGTCTGGTTTGTTTAAGGTTTAAATAAGTCATAAAAACAGTTTCCCACTTTGTCACCAGTGTGTTACTGACATAAACACCTAATAATAAACAAAATAAACAAGCTAAATGCATGGGAACTGCAGTAAATATGGGGGAAATTACATTTTTATTCTAATACAGAGCAAATATGAACCAGAAAAGCCCCATCTGGAGTCCTGTTCTCTCCAAAGTTTGTGCTTCTGTGCAGGATTTGCTGCTTTTCTGCACTTTGTCTCTGCAATTCCACATCAGAAATAAGTAATTTGTCTGTTTTCTGTGTTGAAATTTAGTTAATGCATGAGTATTTCTGAAAAAATTCACTCTAATGCATGTGATGCTTTCATGAACTGACTGACAGGTGTGGAAAAAGAGTGGAAAAACAAATAAAACATAAATTTATGGGAAAAAAGGGCACTTATTTCATTTTTCTCTGATTTCACTGCACCTCCTTGAAGCAAACTACAGAGCTGGATGCTTTACTACTGGACTGACAAACACTTGATGGCACCCATTGTGCAAAGCCACCCACCCTCATCATGTTAAAGTCAGGGCCCCAGTGTTCCCACTGTGCCACAGAAGAAGGGAAAAAAAAGCCCCAGCACTGACAGGCCACAGCTTCACACGAGCCGAGGGCTTAAAGAGACTTGTTTTCAGCAGGGACGGCATATCAACACTGATCCAGTCGCTAAACATGAGATCAGTGCTGCGACCCAATCATAAAACAGGACACCAGCGAGTATCCCAGCATGCTCAGCCAGTGTGTGTAAGTGCATCACAAGCAGGGTCGGATCCAAAGGGGACTGCGGATGAAGACACGCAACAGTTAGGGTTGTTGGGGTAAAGTGGGTCACAACACAAGCACGATCAAATGTCCCCGCCTGACACGAACGGCACTGAATCTCATGGTGCTGAGGCTGCTGAGGCCTCTCATGTCCAAACTTCACTAAATAAGTGGTGTCCAGCATGAGGGTTGGGGCACCTGAAGGGGTCATATGATACAGGTGAGGGGTCACAAGCTGGTGGGAAGAAAAGAAAACTTGATTTTATTTGACTTTTGTGAAACTGTTGCTTTAGATTACTGGACTGTTTTATAGTAAATATGCTCTCTGTGAACTTCTCACAGCTCATGGTCATATAAAACATATGACAAAGCCTTTGAAGCAGACATTACTTTTTTTAAAGGGTCAAAAGCCAAAAATGTCGGCAAAGGTGATGCTAATTCATCGCCATATATCTTTTGCTGCGTGATATGGCAAGGCTCTATTCAACTCATCCTGCTCTTTTTTGGTTTTCCACACACAGAAATTGTGGATAGTTCTTTGTACCTGGTACTTTTTAGCTGCATTTCCACTTAACACTTTCGGTATAGTACCCTTAGAAAACATACGAAACCCATACCCTCAATTTGTTTTGCATTTCCACTGCAGAAAGTACTCCTGAGGGCCCAGACACGCCAAACTGACATCAAAGAACTATTAGCGACAAAGCCTGACTACTTCGTCGCCTAGGTCTCACTCCGAGGTCGTCGAAATCCAGCAGTTGGGCAGTGACTTGGGGTGTCAGACACAGACGTTGCCATTATAGTTTGCCTGGTGGTGTCAGGGGGGAAAACAACGTCAGTTAAGGTGGCGAAAGTCCGAATGGTGCAGGCAGGAGCTGTGGTGGATGGGTTCAACAAACACTGACTTTCACCTTGGAGACCGGCGTTCACGTCCCGTAAGATTCTAAAGCTGAACCCTGTTCTTTTTTCCTAAACCTAACCATGTGCGTTTGTTGTTGAAGGAAAAAAATGTCAGTTCACGGTGTTGTACCGACGTAGTGCCTTTATTTTGAAAGAGACTGTACGCAAACGTTAAATTTCCTGTGAAAACAGAAGTGTATCTTAAGGGAGACAATGTGACACAGTGTCCCAGAATATCATCAACCAACATATCTGGACGTTGAAACCAAACGTCAATATGTGACGTGGTCGGAGTGAGAATGTGGTGGTCATGAAGTTGCCCTTGAACACACCGCAAAGACTACCGCCAACAAGCACATACAGTATGTTCTGCGCCTGAAGAGTTTCAGGCAAACAGCTACTCCCTCAACTGTTTAAAACTGATCTTTTGATTAAAAAAATCTGAAATGGCCATTGTCCTGTTTTAGCCTGTTCTCATATACTGTTCATACATATACCTATGATAACTAATGCACCAGAATTCCTATGTAACCAACGTAATTGAGAGGGCTGCGATCACATCACCAATATGCTGAAAGGTGTAAAGAAAGAGGTAGTATACAGAGCAAAAGTCTGCGTACAGAGGGAGGATGGGTCAAACAAATACAGGACTTTCCCCCACGAACCAGTGTTCATGTCCTGTGTCAAACCAAGTGAACTTGGAGTTATATTAAAGATTTTATTCATGGGGTACTAATTCATTGTTGTATGAGGATATGCTGTTTGTCTGTTGTCACAGCTTTAATTTGAAGTTGATTGTAGGGAACAAAACGTTTCCTGGGAACAAGCCTTTTCAAGTTTCGGGGAGACACATGGGTTCCCATAGAACCCATTTTCAGTCAGATATCTTGAGGTGAAAGTACGCCTTTGAAAACTACCATGCCAGTAATTCCCTCGCTAAAATTTTGCCTAACTTCGGAACAATATCTAGCTCCCTTCCAGACAAGCTATGTTGGCGTGATTGGTACCAATGGATGCCTTAGGTTGTCTAGTTTCCTGAGACACCTTTACTACTAGCGTTTAAATGAGCACGCCACTGTCCATTAAAGACAGTAATATTGGCCAGGATATGGTGGCGCACACCCCCCTTCCTTGGGGTGCGCCACTGTCAGCAACTATTCTAATAATCAAATAATTGATTCAGTCCATTTTTAAGCAAGAACGCCCAACATTCTTTGTCATTTATGATGGTAAACTGAATATCTTCAGGTTTTGGACTGTTGGTGGGTAAAAATGTGCAATCGGAAGATGCTCCTTTGGGATCTTGAAAGCGCTCTTTTTGTCTTTTTATAGATTAAACGATCAATTGATTCTGACTATAACTGTAGTTGCAGCCTTGCTTTACACCGTCACATCTTGCTTACAGACGGTCAGTGCATTAAATAACACATCTGCATTCGACATCTCAGCTCCTTATCAGTCTGAGAGCTGATTTATCCTCCTCTCAGGATGGCTGCTTGAGACGTGCACCGAGCGGCGTCTCCGTTTGCCTCCCCTGGCGGATTGCGTCACTGCCAAGAGCTGCTGATACAACGTTGAATATGATGATGATGATGCTCCTCTGATTAGAGGGACAAAGCTGCTTTCAGACCAGAGGATGACCTTGTTAGCATCAGATCAGGGACGTGGCCGGTCACTGATGCCCGTAAGCCTCTCTGTCAGTAGCTGATCTTAGATGTGAAATCATCTCCTCTTTCACTGACTCTTGACATAAAAACCCCACAATCTAGCATGCAAACGCTTCATCACAGACTTTCCTGTTATCGCTGTGGTCTGGCAGTATTGATGATGGGCTTGTGCCGTACATCTGCTGATGCAGTAGTAGGAAGAAGAAGGAGGAGGAGGGGGGGAGGGGGGGAGGGGGGGGGGGGGGGGGGGGGGGGGGGGGCTGACCTTCCCTTGTTCGCCGTCTCTAATACCCAGTGCTCTGAACTGTCTTGGTGCCAGGTTTCTCCCTTTCCCTCCCTCACTCCGACTCTCTTTTCTCTTCGGTTGCAAGACTTTTGAACCCCCCCACCCCCCTCCACCCCACCACCACCACCACCACCACACCACCACCTCCCCCTCCTAACCCCCCCCTGCAGCCTTGTCTAAGGAGACGTCCGCCCCAGTGAACTCATTGACCAGGGAAAGGCTTGTTTTCACTCCCTTCTGGTGTAGGAAGGAGAAAGTGTTCACTGCAAAAGATGTGCATCTTTGTAAGTTATTTTGATCAGGAGGGAGCTTCAAAATCACATCTTCCTCTGAGGAAGAGTTTAAAATGATGCCACCAGGATAGTCCCACATCATTACCATGCATTCTCACTTTTTAAAGAATGATTTCCGTCATTTAGTGTCATTTCATTTTGAGGGATCTGCCTTGGTAAGAGAGTGAGACTTGCAGGAGAAAATTTATGCAACAAATCTGGCACTCAGCAGAGCTGTTGCATCCCATTTGGATGCATCTTTATGTTAACAAAAAGAAACAGACTTGCAAAAACAGACACTTTTTGCAGTGTTAACAGCATCCCGTCTGGTGTCTCCTGCCAAACAAATGTCCGAGTCAGAGGGACACACAGATACAGACAGCGGTGCAGAATGCAAATGAATGCAAGTGGATGAAAGTGAGAGGACGGAGGAAGAATTAGAGTGGATGAAAAACGAGATAAACCCACAGCGTTGAGGGAGGATGGAGGGCGAGAGAGTGTGGGGACTGCAGGGCTCACTTGAGGACACACATGCAAGCGCATGCATGTACACACACTTGATTAGTACAGCAATCCTTCTGTTCTCTTGATTAGTCTGAGGGTTTTTTTCCAGCTTAGTGAGTTCTCTGTTATATTTCCTCTTTTATCAATTGACTAAAACAAAAAAAAGCTTTGCAAAAACAATGAAAGTATCCATTACAAGTGATTGTCAGGGTAATTTTTCTGTGTGTGCATAACTTTGCCAAGCCTGGTGGTTAAACAGGGTGTGGTGCGGGCGTGCACGAGTGTGTGCGTGGCACCGCTGTCCATGCATTCAAGGCAGATATTGTTATCAAAGCCCTCTGCTGTGCCATACACTGTTCATATGGAAGAAATAAAGGTGCGTCATGGAGCAAGAGCAAGAAATGGGGCGCTTGTTTTGAAACGCTGTGTTTCCGTAGTAACTCGCAGGGGTCACAGTATTTTGGCAAAAAGGCCAGGAAATTCCGTGGTGCCTGTTGATGATCAAAACCTACTTTTTCAAAAATATCTCTGGGACAGTTTAACTGTTTGTGATCGCTGAACATGCTGGAAGTGGCAGAGTTTTCAACAAATCACATCAGCTTCCCAGGAAACTAAACTTGGACGCTGCAGCCTCCATTTACTGGTGATGAGAACAATACAACCACATTCTCGGTGTAGACTTTCAGCCATTATTTACTGTATGTTTCTCTGTATATTCAGCTCATGTGACTGTGTAGCTGAACATAACAGGAAGGTAGTCTGAAGCAGCTGGTTCACTGAAGCCCTGATCAGTTAAAGCTGCACTAATCTATATCATTATATAGACAATGAATCAAATGACTGTTTTTAACTCCATTTCCACCAAACTCTTTCAGTATGGTACCTTTGGAGCCAACAGAAACCCTTCAGACATGGTACCTAGACCCTAGTGTGCCCTACAGTGAAATTTAAGGTGTGTTGATGGATTCATGTCATCACCTCATGCATTGAGTAACATTACAAGTTTACATTCCACCTTAAAAGTCACCGGCAGTCGGCCCAGTGAATGAAGTTATTTTTTCTCCGACTCCAGCTGCTGTGAGAGGCAACAAAACATCCTTTCATTTTATAGTTACAGTTTACTAATAAAACTCTCCACAGTATGAACAGTGGTTACATGAGCCTCAAAACCAGACACAACTCAGCCCTGAGCAGAGTGACCGTCCTCTACTGACCAATCAGACTGCAGTGTTCACAGCTCCACCTTTTAGTACCAGATCTGTGTGCTAGGTACCCCAACAGAGGGGGGACCAAACATGGGGACGGTACAGAACGGTTCCATTGGTACCATCCACAACTTTACACAGTGGTTAACGTGTTTGCGTGATCAGAACACAAGTCGACAATTGACACATCAATATTCATGCTAGAAGGTCAAAAGCCTGTGTGTGTATGCTTAGCTGCTCATTAGTCATGCTAGCGGTTGTGTCCATACAGCTGGAGATATCGCTGTCGGCAGAATTCAACAAGTCTCCTTCCTAAAGCAGAACGATGTATGGCCATGCAACAGTCATCCAACTCGTCAGTCCTAAAATGGACACGTCATAGTGCGTCAACCACCATGTCCTGCATTGAAGATGTAGTCCTTGTTGAGGACGCGTCAGGAGGACCAAACCCTGGAAGCACACCAGGCTTTAAAGCCAATTTTCATTGTGGCCAAACAGCGGAATTACAACCTCTGTCCGTCACGTAACACCATTAGGCCCAAACAGACTTTTCCAGCTGACTTTCATAGTAAAAGGAAGCCTCTTAACCCCCGCTAAATAACTCGTTTCACTATCAGGATTGAATCCATCCAGTCCACTAACAGTTGGAGGGTCTAGAAGAGCCGAATGATTGAATCCTTTTATCCTCAGTCAAGTTAGCAGAGTGCTAAAAACGAAGTAGCCAGCTTGGCTAGTGTCTCTAGTGCACCTGCTCTATGGGCCCAATGACGCGGACACAGTGCCGATCATCCAGCTAAAGTTATTTGTGCCAGTTTAACATTTTTGGCTTCATGCACCACTGGGGTCCTGCCTCCAACGCTGTATCCTGTTCTCTTTACACATCAAAAGACATGTAGTTAAATGCAACCCAGACCACCTCGGTGAGTGGTTTGAGCAATCAGATCGTTTACACTTCTATTGGCGCAGTACATCACCCAGTGTTCAATGCAAGGAAAGGCACCTCTTAAAAAAAGCCTCTAGGACAGTACGGAGACAAAACAAGACCACTAATTTAATTTTTTAATTTCATTAAACTGTGTGGACCTTGAACTAATGACTGAGGAGAAATCTGGACCCCGTGGCTGCACCACTTGGGTACCACTGGTTTAAAAAGGACCTGCAGGCATCTTGGTACACTTGATTATCTGAGCTTTTCTTGCTTAAAAAGCTGCCTTCTGCAGCTGGAAATCAATGTGATGAGAGTGGATAGACTGAACCATGCACTTAATGTGCCATAAAACCAAAACAATGAGCTAAAAGAGGCTAAAAAGCTGCCTCGTGGCTGCAGAATTGAGTGATAATTCTATGTGGGTTTATTACGATTGGCAACCCTACAAATGCCTCCTTGAATTACTATGAATATAATGGTCCCAATCCTTTTTGGCTTGTGGCCCCTTAAAATTAGTCAATGTGTACTTGCAACATCTTGTCACAAGTTATGGTCTGTGAAAGTGATTTTCTTTGTTCTCAGACTGTTTATTTTGAAGCCTTTTAAAGGCCTGCAGATGTTAAAGTGTTTCAAAAGAAAGAAGCAAAACTTTTCTGCAGCAGAGATAAAGTTGTCTGCAGGTGCAACCTATGGCACATACTGCACAGACAATGTGGTGTTGCTTTAAAAGGTGACTTGCCCGTGGAGTGTTGACATTATTGTGTCTACCCCCCTGTGCGTGTGACAGCCTGGTGATCTCCAGACCTGTTAGAGCGTGCAAGCATTCCGTCTATTACAAAATCTAGGAATGTTCCACTGAGTCACGAACAAAAACACAAAACAAATACTTGAACAATAGCATGTACAGTAATTACAGCCTTAATATGCGGTTTCAGTAAACACAACTAATCCTGGAGAGACAAACCACAGACGAGAGCCAAGCATCCAGAGAAATGCACACATTCAGGACTTTCTGGTGTCAGTGATATTGCAGCGAGCTGTCCGTCCCATTCAGCTTTGCTCATAATGTGCTGCCTCATACTGCAATTAGAGCTGGACGAGGGCCTGCGCAAGATACCTCAAAGCATGCAGGGAAGCATACTGTTGGTGCTGTTTACTTATCCCACGACGAGGAGCGGTTTTGGGGGGTAAGGGCCACCGCTCCCTGGCTCTCTCCGGGCTGGCTGGGGAGTGGGTGCGGTGCTCCTCTCTGCCCACCACCTGGCACCGTGGAGGCTATGTCTAGGAAAGAGACCTCTGCCAGGCCTCAATTACGGGGGGAATAATCCAGGACACACTGAAGCAATTACAGCCCCATATAAATCAATATGCTTTGGGTTAAAAAGTGATCTGCTCCCAACACTCTGGAGAGGCTCTGACTCAGTCGGCCTTTGATTTTTTTCTCAGAGATGGGAGCAGTTTCTCGGGAATTGGGCAGGGGATGCTGCTCTAGCTGCTGCTGCTGTGGTTTAAACTGTCACTCAGGCTGAGTAAACAGTCAGGTGACACGGGCTGCGAGGAAGAGCGCAGGATAAATATTGATTTGCAGTCACTGAGCCTGTATAAACAATCATTGGGAAATTTATGTTGCATAAAGTAGAGATGCTGCATAAAACAAACAAGCTTACCCGCAAATTTACAACGTAAACAGATGACTTTATGCGTGCTGCACTTGAGATATGGATGCTAACGAAGGATAAACACTGTGTTATTTATGTATAAGGAAGCTTGCAGAGTCGAGAGGCTCCAACACAAGCTGTAACAGCAGGGGGCAACACTGACAGCTCTCCCTCCCCTGTGAGGTCCAGCTGCTGAGCCCTGCTGCTCATTAACACGACTATACTGCCATCTCCTGGTTCAGGAACACTACTGACAAAACACTGAGCAGCACTGGTCGACCTCATGAGTGCTGCGATTGCTCCAAAAGCAGCTTGACTTCCTGTTGTCACGACAAAATCCTAAATCCTGAAAGACTAAAGTCCCTCTGCACTCTAAAATATATTGTGCTTTCTGTTTCTCCATTTAGATGTTTAAGTTTGACTGTAGAGGGCTGCTTTCACATTCAGCTACTGACAGAGGAAAGCTATTTGTGCTCAACTTAAAGGTCCAGTGTGAATGATTTAGGGGGTATACAGGCAGGAATGTAATATTATAAGTATGTTTTCTTTAGTGTATAAAGGGACACTTATCCCAAGAATCAAAAACACATTGTTCCTCTTACCTGTGGTGCGATTCCTCAGTCTGGATTCGGTGTGAGTTGCAGAGTGTTGAAGATATCAGCCATAGAGATATCTGCCTTCTCTTGAATATAAAGGAACGAGATGGCACTTGTGGGGCATAAAGCACCCAAGAAAACAAACAAACAAACAAACAAAAAAAGCAACTGTACTTTGGCCATTTGCCCAGTGCAGTGTAAAACAGTACTCATCTGCGAAAAGAGCACTTCTCCAAGGTGCCAGACACCATCGATGGTGAGCAGTTGCCCACTTGAGTTGGTTATGAGCATGCAGAGGAGCTTCCCTGAGACAGTTTCTGCAGAAATTCGTCAGGTGTCCAGGTGGCAGACCTCAGACCATCTTGCAGATGCAGACACTGGATGTCACGAGCTGGTAACACGTGGTCAGCAGTTGTGAGGATGGTTAGATGCACCGCCATCACAGAGTCATCACTGGAGACGTCTTACGGTAGGGAAATGAACATCCAGATCATGGGCAACAGCTTATCCAGACAGTCCTGCAGTCAGCATGCCAATGACACGCTCCCTCAAAACCTCTGTCATTGTGCTGTGTCATCAAACTGCACATTTTAGAGTGGCCTTTAACTGTGACCAGCCCAGGGCACACCTGTGTGGTAATGATGCTGTGTAATCAGTGTCTTTATATGCCAGACCTGTCAGGTGGATGAGTTAGCTTGGAAAAGGAGAAACTTGCTGCCACCATTTGAGAGAAGTGAGTCTTTTGAATGCATTAAATAGATCTGTAACTTAAACCTGTGAAAACTGGGAGCAAAAACAAAAGTATTTAAACATTTAAATGTTTGTTCAGTGTAGATGACACTCAAAGCACCACAAAATTACATTTGAAGAACTCAACATCAATGTCTCTTTCCAGAAATCATGACCTGGTTACTCAAGATAATCCACAGACCTTGTTGTGAGCAGTTTCATGGAGGAACTATTTTCTTTCTACTGAACACGTGCCAACTGTATCACTGCGGAGAAGGAAGAGTGCATCTACTGCTAGCTCACCTAGCACCACTGAGCTAGCTGAGGACTTGCTTGATTAACACTGATATAAGAGCCGACTTTGACTTGGTATTTATGACATGACACTTGACTTAGAATTTAGACAGATGACTTGAAAGAGATGTTGATGTTGAGTTTTCCAAATGTATATATTTTGGCGCTTTGAGCACCACAAGCTGAGTGCCATCTAGTTCCATTATACTGGAGAGAAGGCAGAGATCTCTACAGCTGATATCTCCAACACTCTGCAACTCACACCAAAACTATCTAGACTGATAAACAGCACTACAGGTAAGAGGAAAGATATGTATTTCTGATTTGGGGGTGAACTGTCCCTTTAAATCTGAGTGTAACAGTTTTTCTGGATAAAGCATCTCAGAAACAAATTATTATTCAAAGCATCTTTTATAGGACACATATGGAGGGGATCTTTAATATTTAATTGTAAAAGTTATCATGAAACAAAAATAAGGTGTATATATATTACACGTAGGTCACCTTTTCATCTGTTTTATCTTGCACTTTTAATTTTAATTACCCTGAATTTAAAGGGATAGTGCACCCAAAAATGAAAACTCAGCCATTATCTACGCATCCATATGCCGAGGGAGGCTCAGGTGAAGTTTTAGAGTCCTCACAACACTTGCAGAGATCCAAGGGGAGAGTGGTTAGCAACAAAACTCGTGAGCACACATGAGCTCGGTGTACAGAGAGGCAGTCAGAGCTACAGGCTACAATGAGGCTAAAAACAGAGTTCAAATGATGTTTTTCCAAACAACTCTTTATGTCGGGGCTTCAGGACACTTGGATCACTACAGACGAGCAGTATGGAGATATTTCATGGTTTCAATTATGTGTTTTTGGACGTTTGAATCTGGGGTGCCGTCAGCCATTAGGTGGAGTTGTGTTGCTACCCACTCTCCCCTTGGATCTCCGCAAGTGTTGTGAGGACTCTAAAACTTCACCTGAGCCTCCATCGGCATATGGGTGAGTAGATAATAGCTGAATTTTCATTTTTGGGTGCACTATCCCTTTAAAATGTCTTTTTACTTGGTGACCATAACACGGATTTTACTTGTTTTGGGTCATTTGGGAAGAACAAAATACTGATTATGTACATTTTATGAGGGCTACAAAAGCTGTTGGTATTAATAGAATATCCAAATGTCTCATGTAAAATGTCAGAAACAATAAAAAATGTCCATCACAATGCCCTACAGCCACTGATGACTCAGCATGGGAATTGAGAACAGGTTCCAGTTGATAACTGGCTCCATATTCTCTGAGCTTATCAATTCCTTATATTGATACCTGCACGTTTTCTTGACAGTTGCATAACAATGACCTCAAACTTGCATCTACGTTGCTGGAAACTTGCAACACGGAGTCATGATGGAGAGGAAGAAGCAATTTGAAAGTGTGGCTTCATTTAACAAAGACAGACAACAGAGCAGAACAGTTAAACAAATAATTGATCATCATGTATTTGTTTGATTTTCTGACACTAGACTAATCGATGACATTTCAGCACTTATTTTAAAATAAAAATGAACGGAGCAAGAATTACATTCATGATAAATTTATTCCAAAAAGCCATGTAAGCAGAAATTATTCATTGACTTGTAATATATACATGCCTCATAGTTCATCATATGCTTTATAGAAGATGTAAATCAACACAGTAAAGCAACAGGGACAGAAAAACAAAAACAACCAACTTACAAATTGGTCAAAATCAGACAACAAAGAGCGATTTAAGTGTTTTTGGTGACGATGTTTGCAGCTCACAACTTGTCATTGATGTATATAAAATTAAACCTGCATGAAAATACAAGCGTCTCTATTGAAATTCTATTCTGACTTCATCAGTGAAGGATGGCTCCACTTTGACCTCATGACTGAGCGAGTGTTCCCACAGGGACTTCTTGAGGAGGAACCCTAACCCGCAGTCCTCACATATGTAGGTCTTTGGCTTCCCAGCGTGAGTCCTCCTGTGTTTCTTCATGTGATATGACAACCGGAAGCCTTTGTCACATATGTCACATTTAAATGGCTTCTCTCCCGTGTGGATGCGCATGTGCGACTTCAGATAACCCGACTGAATGAAGGCTTTCCCGCACACTTCGCACTTGTACGGACGCTCGCCGGTGTGGTAGCGGTTATGTAGCCGGAGCTCGTTGGCGGTCAGGAAGGTCTTCCCGCACACCGTGCACTGGTGCGGCCTCTCGCCTGTGTGGATGAGCTCGTGCCTCTTCAGCGACGTCTCCTTCATGAACTGCTTCCCGCAGCTGTTGCAGGGATACCGGACGCCGATGTGGATTTGTTCCACGTGGTTTGTCAGCTGCAGCTTGGTGCGGTAAGCCATGTCGCACTGTGTGCACGCCCAGGGTCGCTCCTCGGAGTGGGTTCCCATGTGCACCGTGAGCTCCGAGGCCGAGCGGTAACACTTCCCACACTGCCAGCAGAGGAACGGTTTCTCCCCTGTGTGTTTCCTCTGATGGACCGTCAGACAGTTGGACGACCTGAACTTCTCCGGACACATGCTACAGATGTACGGGAACTCTCCTTTGTGGATTCTCTGGTGGATGGCGAGGTAGGAGAGCTGGATGAAGGTTTTGTCGCACTGAGCGCACGGATACGGCCCGGTGAACTCGTGCTGCTTCTCGTAGTGTTCCCTCAAGCGCCTCAACAGAGTAAAGGTCTGATCGCACATGGTGCACTGCATCGGTCTGTGCATGAGCTTGTGTCTCTCGAACGCGGGCTCGTTGGCGAGTATCTTCCCGCACTCTTTGCAGTAGAGCGGGTCGTGAATCCTCTGGTGCACTTTGAGCATCGTCATGCTCTTGAACTCTTTCCCGCAGTCGTCGCATTTCATGATTTCGCTCACTTCCACTTTGCAAACGTTTTCTTGGTGCTCCTTCAAAGCCGACGGGTACTCGAAGTGTTTGCCGCAGTTTGAACACCACACGGGTATTTTCAGAGGCGGCCCCTGTTGAGGGTCGGTGCTGGTTACCTCGCTCTGGCTGGGCCCTGCCCTCTGCTCCTTCTTCCAAGAGAATCGGGTGATTTTCTTGTGACAGATGGCGTAAATCTGGTGTCTTTTCAGCCCGTGCATGTGTTTGAAACGCTTCTTGCAGTGGATGCAGTGATACGGACGGTCCTCTGTGTGACACTGTATGTGCCTGTTTAGTGTTTTGACGCTGTCGAACGCCCGCGAACACACAGGACACACTTTGAGGGCTTTTTTCTTGACTTTCTGCACAGGCTCAGACGGAGAGTCCCCACAAGCGTCTGCAGGTGCGTCTGGATTTTTGTCTTTCTTATCAAATATACCTGCATCAGCTTCAGCCAAAATCTGCTCCACCGTCTTGCTCTGCTCCTCTCTGATCCCCTCGTGACCGTGAATGATCTGATGCTTCTTCAACGTGTCCTTGTACTTGAAGCCCTTCTCACAGGTGACGCAAATAAAAGGACGCTCCTCCGTGTGAGACCGTAAATGCTTTGCAATGTCCGCAGTGCACGGTAAGATCCTGCTGCAAATGGGACAGACTTTGCCCTCCGTCGACCCCTCTGACGGAGGCTGTGGATTTAAGCGCTGCACCTCCCTCTTCTTCGGCCTTTTCAGCTCTCTGCTCTTACAGATCTCCTTCTGGTGTCTCTTTAAAACGTAAGGGTTCTTAAACTTCTTCTCACAGAAACAACAGTTATATGGGCGGTCCTCAGAGTGCGACCTCATGTGTCGCTCCATGTCAACGCGACGGCCAAAGTACTTCCCACACAGAGCGCAGTTTTTGTTTTCTGACATCTCAGAAGTGCTGGGATCTTCTGCGTCCTCCTCTTTACCATTGTTACCGATCCCTTCCTTTTCATGAACACGCATGTTGTGTCGGTTCATGTCGTAATGGTCCCTGAATCGTTTGTCACAGTTGGCGCACTTGTACTTAAATTCCCGATTGGCAGAATGAGTCTCCTGGTGGCGTCTCATGGCCGCAGCCCGCAGGAAAACCTTATTACACACAGGACAAGTCTTATTATTGGGGTACTTTTTTCTTTGCCTCTTCTCTGTCGTAAAGTCTTTATCCGTTATGGCTCTTCTTTTCACCTGGAGCCTTTTGCTTTGTTTCAGTGGTTGAAAAGCAGCTGGCTTCAAGGCGTCACCGACGTCCTCAGCTCCATCCTCGTTTACTTCATTTTCTGCTTCGTCATCGGGATTGACCAAACCTGACGGCTGCTCGATCTGTATGTAGTCCAGCAGCGTCACAGTTTCCCCCTCCACCTGGACGGTCATACAGCCCTGCATCTGCTCTGACGGAGGCTGCAACTGTATTTGATCTGCGTCGATGACGACCTTCTCCAGCTGAGGGAGGGACAGCGAGGACAGGATGCAGTTCCCAAAGGAAGATGGAATGGTCTGAGTTTCATCTGTGGGGAAAATAAGAATCCCATCAGCTTTATGGTTCGTGTCTATAAACAAAACCAGATGAGAAAAAATGTGCTTCATTCTCAAGAACCAATGAATCAATCTTATATCTTAAAATGTGTTTCTTACATCAGAAAAAAAGCACAATTTTCTGTTGAGGACAAGAAAAGGTATGAGGTCCAGATACCTCATTAAATAAAGGATATAACATTAAGAACTGATTGAATTACAGCCCAGATGTGACTCACCAGATAAGTCGAAATGTCCCAGTGTTGTGTGGTACAGGAGCACAGTCTTCAGGTGCTGAGGGTCAGGAACAGAGTGTACACACTCCTCCAGTGCAGATGGAACGGCACTGAGCATGGACGCAGTCTGAGGAAGAGACACCAGATTACAGTCAGAACAAGGAGTGAAAAGTGGAAAGTTTTTGTCGTTGTGTCCACAGGTTTTCAACACAGGGACAAACATTTGAAGGTTTTTAAGAATTCTCCTGGTCCTATTTTGTAACATGTACTTTGGCCTTATACTCAACGGTTTCACATTTCAGTGACGTATACCATCACCAACATTACTACCGACCAGACAGGTGAGGTTACTTAAAAATAAATAAAATACAACCAAAAAAGCTGGTTGACCTGGTGAACTGTCAACTGTCATCTGATGTATAACTGCACGTCTCTCTGTTATTATCTTAAGTCAGGGTCAGACAACAGGAGTTTCGAAATCCTAACGGATTTTGAAATCATGTTGCATCACACACGAGGACAAACTTCACAGATGCGCTTCTCTCTAATCTCAAACATGCACACACTACAACACATAACAAATAACAGCGCATCAAAATTTCAGGATATTACGTAGATTATCGAGTCAGCTATTAGCAATTCATGTTTGCAGTGTACCCATCGATGTACAGATGACTATCACTGGATAACTTCTGGGTTTTCCTGCCTATCAAAGACAAAGGCGGGCCGCCTGGGTAATTTCGCCTGCCGCCTTGGTTAAAGCGTGTGTGTGTGCATGGGGGGCGTTCAGATGTAGCGTCATGCGCGCACAAACCCATTACTTTCAATGTAGGCATGCGCCATGCACGCTCACAACCCAAAGCGACGCCGTAGCGGTGTGCATTCGGTGCGACGCGCTTGTTTTTTCGTCCGGCGCACAGCTCCACGGACCTGCTTACCCTTCCGGTGTTGCGTCAGATCTACTGTTTCCCACGGAGCTCTGCCCCGTTTGAAAGGCGAAGGAAGCCCGTATGTGGAAACATGTCGCCTCCGAGATGTAGAATGTGTATTACAGAAGAGAAACACACATTTCAGGACCGCTGACTTGTATCATCAGAACAGACATGTCCTGTGATTTTCAGCCTCCTTTTATATTCAATAGAGGGGGGACAATACCTGACAGTAATATTCTCAGCTGTCAGGATGTGCCTGCTGTAAAGGGTAAATATAATCATAGAAGGCTGAAAATCACAGGACATGTCTGTTCTGATTATACAAGTCAGCAGTGTAAAGCTCAAACATGTGGGGGCCTCCTTTCATATTTAATAGAGGGAGGAAACGTATCTAAAAGTACAAATGTCAAGATGGCCCCCGCCACAGGCCTTTGCCACCTTGGTCTCAAAAAAAAAAAAAAGTACTGTTTGTCAGGGACGTTCTGGAGTTATATGGAGCATCTCTTTTTCTATGATTCTTAAGCAGATTTATGTTGCAGTACCTGCTGAATGTCTGGCACTGGAAGAAGCTTCTCCAGTCTGGACAGGAAATCCAGCATTAGCACCTGTAGAGCGCTGTCATATTCAGGCCCGAAATCCGTAGGGAAAACATCCTGAAGGAAATAATCACAGTTTAATGCTCAGGTACCCAACAGCCACTTCACATTATACATTTTATACATCCTATACACACCAAGAGTTTAACTAACACATAAATTCAAAGACACAAGTTACAAACCTGGAAAAACTTCTCCTTCTCTTCAGAGTCTTTCATCAGCAATTCAACCTGATCCACAAAGTTGGATTCTGGAAACTCGACTTCTGCAAAACACGGCTGGAACAGAAATATGCACAGATGCAGCTGAAGCAGAGAAAAATGAAAATTTGATGGAAACCATGACAACGCTGCTGACCTAGATATTATATTCAAAGCAGCTAACCTGTGCGGCCCAGGTGGATATGAGAGACTTGATCCGCTCCAGGTGCATCTCGATGGTTTCTGTATCTCTTATCTGCTCGGCACGACACAATTCAAGAACCACCTGTAACACATGGTGTCACCTCGGGGTGAATACAGCTGACAGAACAGCACCTGGAAGTGTTATTCACTCAGACAGGATTTAGCGCTGTAAAAATTAAATCTTTAATAACTCTTTTCAGATGAGACATTCGGTGCCTTGCAGGTGACGCTGCCATTTTCTGTCAAAAGAAATATTAAAGCTCTTCATCAGCTGCGCCTTTACTGTCAGTCTGCCAGGCCGTAATTTAACTTTTTATTGTTTAGATTCTGTGAATTCTGACGTCTTCGCCGACTGAGTCAAAGGGGACCACTAGAATACACAACAGGTTTTTACAACTTGTTTTGACAGATAAACATCTGCATGAGAGAAACTGCTGTTGTTGTCATATTATGTTTGCTCACAGGAACCATTAAATGTCTTTGCTAAACACTCAACACATGACACCCTACAGTCTTACCCGCGCTCTGAGGCCCAGGAGGAGCTGAGCTTTCTGATCTGCATTCAAAAGATCAGGTACGAGCTCTGAAACCGTGCTGATGAACTCCTCCACCATCCCGTAGTCCTGCACGCTGCCCCTCTGCACGACCTGCCACATGGCTGCAGACACCAGGCGCAGAGGGGGGATGAAGAGGCGGAGAGACGGCAGCAGAAGGGGGGAGTCTGGGGAATATATTTACAATGTTAAAATCAGAATTTGAATAATCACATGTTCAAAGTGAAGCCTTTAATTACAATTCTAATATATCTCATCACCACAGTTAATGTCTTTACAGAAAGTATTTTACATGACTTGGCTTTAATGTTTGAAATGAATTACACACGCGTAGAAATAGATATTATTTTTTCACAATTAATGATAAAAAATATTCAATATTTTTCTCTGCACAGGCTTTTAGTGAAGACCATAAACATTCTGAGGTCTAAAGAGTGTAGTCTTTAGTTTCAGACGTTTATTGATTAAACTCATTAAGTCATTTAACTAATTACTGATGGAAACACTGAAGACCTCTACTGTATAAAGATGGTCCAATATTCTAATCTTAACATGGCATAATATCAACTATTGTCTGTGTCAATCTAAGTAATCTAACTGTCTAAAAACACGTACAAGTCACCACTTAAGTGCCAAAAACGGGCTTTATTTCATAATAAATAACCTCAAAGACATCTCAAGTAGCTTCTTTGTCTTGCAGAAAAGAAATATGTGAATATACTGTAAATAAAAGACATATGACTTATTTTATAGGGCTTTCATAACCAGTTTAATCCATTATCCAGCTTCTCAAATGTGAACACAAGCTGAATTTATTAATTTTTTTTTACAATAATAAATTTAATTTATTGTAATATTTACAAGCTATCTGTACGTCAAGTTGGGTCTGGGATATTGTGCAGGGTATTTGTCACCATTTTCTGACACTTGCTCAAGTAACAATCAAGTCCAGTACACACAGCTGATCACATATGGCAGCTTACATATACATTGGCAAGCAACCCAAAAAAAAAACAACAACAACCAGTGGTAGTGGGGACCGGGGTTGGTTGGCACAACTTTCACTCTTTATCGTACTTCTCTGACATAATTTATGTTAATATATTCTAACTAGCAACTATTGATAGCTTAAAGTCTCAGCTATACATATTCTGTGATTTATAATACACACAACAGATTAAAAAAAATAATAAACACAGTATGAGTCACAAACATAAAACCTAAGTATGAACATCCGAGTGTGCATGAACTGTGTTTGGGATTTTGGGGTAGACGGTAGGCCAACATAATGCATATGTTTTTAGTTTCTGTTACTTTATTTTATTGTTCTGTATAATTAAAGGGAGCGGACAAAAATAATTAATGTTAAAAGAGTAGGTGTAATAATCTAAGGTGTCAGCCTACACCTTTTCGTCATTAACCTAATATTTTTTTTATTGTCTGTCTACCAGTGTATGTGAGTTTTGTAGGTTGGAAAATGACCAAAATAAACTTAACTGAACTAAACCTTCAAAGGACCATAAAGTAGCTGAGTGCCAACCAATCCCACTCTCCTCTACTATGCAAAAAACTACATTACCCCCAAGTCTAATGTATGTGAAATATAGTGTGGTAAATCAATAATGACACACTTAACACTGCATTATTTTGTCACTATCCATCATATTTCCGAACAAAACCATTTTAAAATTAAGTATACTTTTAAAATTAAGTATACTTTAATAACTGACTGACAGAGAGTGAACCTCAGGCCTTTGGAGTCCCTGGTGGCCCAGTGGCCCCGGGTCAGTCACCCAGTATGATGTGCTGGCACATTATTTACTCCCAGCTCCCACAGGCTGGCCCTGGTTGCCTTCATGGACTGGCGACAGTGTCGTAATTACCACTTACCGTACATGACAACCACAACACAGTGGTAACATGGCTGCGGGAGTCGTGACTACACAAGTTGATTTAATTAGTAAACGCGATTTACTTCTTAAAATTCCACGTCATTTTTCTAATTGGCAAGTGTTTCTACTTTCCTGCTAGCTCGACTTTCAGACGTTAGCTGTCTTGTATTTTTGTTTTTAGCCACTAGCTAGATAACTGAGTAGTTTTCGATGAAGCCCACGAAGGCAGCATCAGTCAACCGTTACTCTGCTAGTTTTCACATGCTAGCTAATGCTAACCTGTGTCAACAGTGAGTTGTCACCGCCTGTGACGTTTACGTATTTCTCTCATAGTTAAGTATCAGTGCGGATTAACTAACTAACTAGCTGGCTAATAACTAGCTTAGCTGACGTGAAGCTCCTTCCAGTAACTACAGTACACATCTGCTCGCTAGCGCTGTAACGTAGCACAAAGCCACCGCCATCTCAGAGCGGGGTACGCCATGTTCAAAATCGGGCGCACACAATCCAAAATAAAACCAGATAACTCTGGATGGGTGGTACATGTTTAGGTTCTCTTTGGCTTACCGTTTTCGGTGCGATACGGGCTCTCCATTTTATCCAGGAAAATATCCAAATAGACGAGGAAATGAACTCGGGGTTGTTGTGAGTCGACGTCCGCCCGACCCTGCGGTGCAAGTTGGCGGGGAGGAAGGGCGGCTCGATATTCAGTCCAGAGTGCGCAGGCGTCGTCGCTAATATACGTCTCGGTGGTTTGTTTCACTAGCTTCTAACTCCTCATAGTTTAATACAGGTTTACATCTACTCACACGACCTGCAGAGACACACACTCTGTTAACCTTACACAAAGAACCGACTGTGTGTGGTGTCTTTCATTAACTTCGGAGTTGCCTGCATGAAAATATGTTCTTCTTCTTCGCCTGGTGAATGTCGGGCTCACATGAAGCTGCTCTGGTGGTCACTGCCCCCTGCAGGATGTTTGAGGAAGTGACTGGCGGCTTATGAGACAGCGGACCCCAGGGCACAGACAAAAGGCCCCACAACCTCTCTCATATACACTGAAAACACAGACTTTGATTTGATTTTGTTTTTGCTCATTTGTTGCTGATATTGTTATTGTTTTCTCCTCTGTGAACTTATTTCATGTCTCTGTATTGTCTTTTTATATATAATATTGTATCTATCGTGTCTCCCTGTAATAATTTTGTATCTCTTTCGGTTATTTTGCCCCTTGATATTTTTTTGTGTGTGTCTTTTTGAAGTTGTTTTGTTTTTTTGTGTTAATGTAATTTTGTGTCTCCTTGTAGTGATTTTGTCTCTTTGTAGTGATTTTGTGTCTCCTTGTAACCATTCTGTGTCTCTTTGTAGCCATTTTGTGTCTCTGTAGTGATTTTGTGTCTCCTTGTAACCATTCTGTGTCTCTTTGTAGCCATTTTGTGTCTCCTTGTAGCCATTTTGTCTCTTTGTTGTGATTTTGTGTCTCCTTGTAGTCATTTTGTGTCTCCTTGTAGCCATTTTGTGTCTCCTTGTAGTCATTTTGTGTCTCTGTTGGCCATTTTGTGTCTCCTTGTAGCCATTTTGTGTCTCTTTGTAGTCATTTTGTGTCTCCTTGTAGCCATTTTGTGTCTCCTTGTAGTCATTTTGTGTCTCTGTTGGCCATTTTGTGTCTCCTTGTAGCCATTTTGTGTCTCTTTGTAGTCATTTTGTGTCTCCTTGTAGCCATTTTGTGTCTCCTTGTAGTCATTTTGTGTCTCTGTTGGCCATTTTGTGTCTCCTTGTAGCCATTTTGTGTCTCTTTGTAGTCATTTTGTGTCTCCTTGTAGCCATTTTGTGTCTCTGTAGTGATTTTGTGTCTCCTTGTAGCCATTTTGTGTCTCCTTGTAGTCATTTTGTGTCTCTGTTGGCCATTTTGTGTCTCCTTGTAGCCATTTTGTGTCTCCTTGTAGTGATTTTGTGTCTCCTTGTAGCCATTTTGTGTCTCCTTGTAGTGATTTTGTGTCTCCTTGTAGTCATTTTGTGTCTCCTTGTAGCCATTTTGTGTCTCTTTCTAGTCATTTTGTGTCTCCTTGTAGCCATTTTGTGTCTCTTTGTAGTCATTTTGTCTCTTTGTTGTGATTTTGTGTCTCCTTGTAGCCATTTTGTGTCTCCTTGTAGCCATTTTGTGTCTCTTTGTAGTCATTTTGTGTCTCCTTGTAGCCATTTTGTGTCTCTGTAGTGATTTTGTGTCTCCTTGTAGCCATTTTGTGTCTCCTTGTAGTCATTTTGTGTCTCTGTTGGCCATTTTGTGTCTCCTTGTAGCCATTTTGTGTCTCTTTGTAGCCATTTTGTGTCTCCTTGTAGTGATTTTGTGTCTCCTTGTAGCCATTTTGTGTCTCTTTGTAGTCATTTTGTGTCTCCTTGTAGCCATTTTGTGTCTCTTTGTAGTCATTTTGTGTCCCTTTCAGTCATTTTGTGTCTGTGTTGGCCATTTTGTGTCTCCTTGTAGTGATTTTGTGTCTCTTTGTAGTCATTTTGTGTCCTTGTAGCCATTTTGTGTCTCCTTGTAGTGATTTTGTGTCTCTTTTTGGTTATTTTGCCCGTATCTGTACATATTTTGAGTCTTTGTTGCTCTTTTTTTGGCCATTTTGTGTCTCTTTTTTGTTTCCTTGGCGTGTTGAGAGTTTGCAGGTGAAGGCCAGGGGGGCCGCTAACACTTTGGGCCCCTGGGCCTGAGCCCGGGAGGCTCATTCAGTAATCAATTCATGGTAGCAAATACAGCTAATTTTTCTCACCTGTTAAACAGAAAGGTTAAATAACTCATTCATTATTTTTAAGCACCTTGATAGGTAAGTGTTTAATAGATATTGTAACTCAGCGTCTCTCAACTGACTCACAGGATATGAAGTGCAATAAGGGGTTATTAAAGGAAATATCATGGATAAATATCACACACTCTGTATTCACCACCTCAGATTGGACACTGTACACACATATCTACATGCTGCTATTTATTTATCATTCATACCTGCTATTGGCATTGTATATATTGTATGTAGTTGGATTGCACCTTATTTGCACCATACTGTTGAATAATCTTTGGTGTATCCGCATTCTTTTTATTGCAGCTGCTTCATGGCAATTTCCCTTGAGATAAATAATGTCTTTCTGTATGTTATCATATCCCTGTCTTTTCCACCAAAGTTAGCGCTTGTATGCAGGCTTTTTAAACATGGGTAAACCCGCTTAAAATAGGCTGAAGACTCCTTTCCCATTGCCAGTAGACTAGAGCTGTGTACATGGCTCTGCAGCAGACGAGTTTCCCTTTCTGTGTGTGTGTATTTTATTTTATATATATATATATCTCTTACTTATTCAATCTCTCTTTCAAACTCAGAGTAGACTAATTGGGAACAATGTTTGAGTGCTGCTTGGGCGTAGATGGACGATATTTTGTGGAGGCGTATCATTGCATCTCGCCAGGACTAAAATTGGTGCGTTCTCCTGGGTGTCATGTTTACATCAATGCTTTTCAGAGCCGGAGCCAGAGGAATATCCATGACTACTGCACCGTCATTTGACCAAGGTGTGAATGGCAATTGTTCCCTTTCCATTTATATTAAAATGCCAGATGCTAGCAGGTGTTAGTGGGGTTTTTTTGTACAGTGAAAAGGGGCTTTATCTTATCTTCTTGTCTTGTCCTTGTTTTCAGGTTGATATAATCTTCCTTTAGAGGTAAATAACCCCTGCTGTACTGTCGGCTGGCACAGACTACAGACAGAGTAGACGTAGATATGTGTTTGTTCCATGGACAGTTATAACTGGATTTTTACATTTTTCCGAAAGGTCTGATACATGCAGTTAACATTGCTACTATCACTGACATTGAAAGATTTTTCACAGTATATGGCATGACTCTTTCATGGCGGGATGGTCCAGTGTCTTCATTGGTGCAGTGTATTTCTGTAGAGACAGAAAAAAAAGGAATCCCCTCTAAAAAGGGATCAAAGCCAAGTTCTCCTCCAGACTTTTTATGACCTTGTATTTCTTCATCAGGCTGACTGCAGACAGCCCACTGGCTTTGTGAGGGAGCTGTCAGGACTTTTAGTACCTTGAGTCATTTGCTCGTTTCAAGTAAAAGGATCGATAAAACACCCCGCTGCTGGGCCGGGGCCAGATTTGTCACATTTTTATTCAGGGGATGCTGCAGTGTCCTTGTAAAGGAATAAAGTTATTCCAAACTAACACCAGTTTTATTCGCTTTTGTCTGTTTTTTTTCTGTGTTGCGGTTTATTGTTACAAATTTTGCTCTACGTGTTTTGCTTAACTTCTTACAGCACAGTCACCAGAGGAAAATGTTTGTATTGTACGTTTCTGCAAACCCAATGTTTCATACGTATCTTATCAAAGTTTCTATAGCGACATAGTGTACGAGCTGACTTTGGCATCAGGAGGTTAGGAGGATGATGGATGGCAAGACAGGTGCCAAGCTGCAGACCAACACCAGTTGTTTTTTGGCAAATATTTGCAGTGTTTCCACCGAAATGTGTTTTTTACCAACCTGTCCCTGCTTTTCCAGCAGCTTTATCACCCACCAAACATTGGTGTTCTTTAGCAAACCTCTGCTGTTTTTTCAAACGTATAGTGTCACAAAAAGCAGTCTCCCAGCGGTGTTATGTGGAACCGAACCTGAGTGTTTTTTACCAACCTGTCCCTGCTTTTCCAGCAGCTTTAACAACCACCAAACATGGGCATTTTTTCAGGGACTCATCACTGTTTTTTTAGTCATAGTACAACAATAAGTAGCCTTCCAGAGGTGTATATGGTACTGAGCCTGGGCATTTTTCACCAATCCCTCCCTGCTTTTCGGTTTGACAACCAGTTTTTTTAGCAACCCGTCACTGTAATTTGTCTGCATAGTATCACAAAAAGCAGTCTCCCAGCTGTGTACATGGCATCGAACCTGTGTGTTTTTCACAGACAAATCGTAGCGTTTCCCAGTGGCAGTTGAGCCTCTGAATGTGTGTTTTTTACCAACACATTGTGGTGTTTTCCAGCTGTGTTTCAGCCACCAAACCTGAGTGATTTATACCAACCTGTCCCTGCTTTTCCAGCTTTAATAGCCACCCAGCGTGGGCATTCCTTTAGGGACTTATCGCTGTTTTTCAGTTGTATAGTGCCACAAAAAGCAGCATCCCAGCGGCGTATGTGGACTTGAACCTGGGTGTTTTTCACCGACGCATTGTGGCATCTCCCTGCAGCATTAAAGCCACTGAACCTGGGCATTTTTCACCGACCCCTCGCTGCTTTTCGGATTAACACCCACCAAATGTTGGCATATTTTCAATGACCCATCACTGTCTTTTTTATCTGTATAGTGCCACAAAAAGCAGTCTCCCAGCGGTGTGGAACCAAACCTGGGTGTTTTTTACCAACCTGTCCCTGCTTTTCCAGCGGCTTTAACAACCACAAAACGTGGGCATGTTTTTAGGGACCCATCACTGTGCCACAACAAGCAGCCTTCCAGAGGCGTATGTGTATGTGAACCTTCTTTTCCCCAACACACTGTGGCGCCTCCCAGTGGCATTTTCCAGTAGTGTTTGAGCCAATGAACCCAGATGTGTTTCACCAATCTGTCCCTGCTTTTTAAATGGCTTTAACATCCCTCCAGACATGGGTGTTTTCTTGGGGACCATTGCTGTTTTCTTCAGCCATATAGTGCTGCAGTCTCCCAGAGGTGTATGTGGCACAGAACCTTTGTGTGTTTTTTTATCCCGACACATTGTGGCATCTCCCAGTGGCATTTCTCATTGTTTTTCACCAACCTGTCCCTGCTTTTGCAGCGGCTTTAACATCCCCTTAAATGTGGGTGTTTTCTTAGGGACCCATCGCTGTTTTTCCAGCAGGGACAGTGCCATAAAATGCAGGTCTTTTTTACTGAAACATTGCTGTTTCCTGCCGGTATAGTGCAATGAAAGGTGGCTGTTTTTTACAGAGACTTTGCTGCATTTCCAGCAGCGTCTGTGTCACCAAAGGCCGGTGTTTTAAGCTAAAACCCGATCTTTTCCTAAACATAACCAAGTGATTTTTGTGCCTCAATGTAACCACGCATTAACCACAGCGTTGTTGACAAAAAATTTCAACATATCCACTACAATATAATGTACAAATGTAAAGTAGTTTGCAGAAACTTGCACTGCATTGTTTTGTGGGCTTTTTATAACAAATAAAGCCAAAAAAAAAAAAAAAAAGACCTTCATACGCTTTAAACTCTGGTCGTTTATTAGCTGTCCACAAAAGCATGTCATGGAACAACAGAAACTGTAGCATGAGTGTAACATTCCTTTTTGTTGTTATACTCCACCACATCCCTGCTTCTCACACCATGTATAATTTATATTTCATATATATATTTTGTACAATATACATGTTCTCATCAAAGGAAAAATAATAGCAAAAGTTCACCCCCCCTCCCCTGTGGATCTGAGATCTAGTGAATATCCCATGCATGTTTCCACTGTGTCTAGGAGAAATGTTGTTTATTACCAGGAACAAATACGCAGGCAAATAAATGCTCAGACAAATCAAGGGGAGTGTGTTTGACAGAGCTGGTGTACAAAGCACATTCTCAACAACATTAAACAAGAAGAGCCATGCGAACCGACATTTACTCTACGGGTTTGACCCAGTTTGGAATCAAAAGCGCCAGCACGGGGCAAGCTAAGGTTAGTCTTCTGCTAATGGCATAACATTAAGACTAATAAAAAACAGTGCTAAAGTCTTTTGGCTTATTCTCTTATTCTAAAGCCACATTCACAACAAGACTTCACTGTTAAAATACTAATGCTTTTGAGTGAGTGTGAGGAACACTGGCACGAGAAGTGCTTGACATCATTATGAACCTTTTTACCTCTGTGGAGACAAAATGGTTTGCATCTGTGAGTTACATTTCACCTTTAAACAGCAAGTTTTAATCCAAGTGCGGGCATGTGTGATGATTTAATAGAAAGCTAAATATTAATCAACCAGAGTTAGTCTAAATAAATTATCAGCTTCATTAAAGCTTTCAGGGTAAAATGGCAGCCTATAAGTTCGTCTTTAAGAGGTCCGGTGTGTAAGATTTAGAGGGATTTAGTGGCATCTAGTGGTGAGGATGGCAGATTGCAACCAACTGAAACTGCTCCTGGTTAGAATTCCTTCATTGTTCTGGAGGTTTTCACCAGGAGCCAAATCATCCACAGACGTCTCCTCCTCTCCGAAACCAACAGACATGGGGTCTCATAAAACAGTGCGTAGGATCCCTACTAGGAATGTACGCATAAACAAACGCCAAAAAAGGTGTGCGGCAAAAAATATTCAACAATTTCTACCACCTGTAAGCATGGGTCAAAGTTTCTCCCATCGAGTCTGTTTTCATACATCGCAACCTTCACGTGGGAAGTGGCGTATGGCTCTTTCAAGCCTCTTTTTGTGCGAACGCAGTGTTTATAAATGAGACTCCATGCTTGCCTTATTTCTTATCCAGACATTCAGGATGTTTTGACCAGGAGACGAATTATCCAAAGAGGTCTCTTCCTCGCCAAAACAAACAGACCAGGTGAATAAAACCAATAAAAACGCTGAATAAAGCACTTTCATGTTACAAATCGGTGGTTCTCTGACACTGTTCGGCTCCTTGGAGACGGGCAGCTAGCCCAGCACCTGCTACTGTGTGCTAGCCTTTTTTCTCGAATAACTTTATATCCAGACGTTTGAGAGGTTTTCATTGGGAGCCAGTTTTTCCACAGAGGTCTTCTCCTCTCCAGAACAAATGGCCAGGTGATTAAAACTAGTAAAAACACTGAATAAAGCAATTTCACGTCACAAATCGGTGTTTCAGTGTCGGAGACAGGCAGCTCGCCTTATTTCTCGAATAACTTCCATGGGCTGGTTGCACAAAACACTTTAAGTTTGTTCCTTAAGTATGACACTTAAGGCTGACATGAAATACCTCGCCAATAAATAACTGAAAGAGCCTGTTGCATTAAACCACAGACCAATCATTAATTGTAATGAGGCTGGAAGAGTGCAGCTTCGGAAAGTTGGATGATCCAACCCCAGATGGTCACAATCATATATTGACTTCCTGTCAAATTTATAGCACAAAATCATTTGCACAGGGAACACTCTTCTCAGGAAGCCTTTTTTTTTTCCATTTATCTCCATTAAGTCAGCGACGTTAAAATGGAGCCAGAGGTACATGATGTTTTTGTCTTTACTTCTGTTACAAAAGTCCAAAAGTTTAACAAACTATGAGCAATTCCTCAAGTACAAATCCTAGATAATGAGGAAAACTTAAATCGCTACGTAAACACTTTAAGGAAACCTTAAGAAGAGGACTTAAGGATGTTTTTTGCAACTAATTCTATCTCAAGGAAACGTTATCTCAGACTTTAAGGAAGATCTTAAGTCAAGGTTCTCAGTGCAACCAGCCCCAGATGTTTAGAAGGGTTTCAATGGGAGCCAAATTATCCGCAGAGGTCTTGGACTCGGTGATTTAAACCGGTAAAAAACACTGAATAAAGTAGTTTCACTGTTTCGCTTTTTCTGATGCTCTCAATAGCCATGTTTAAGTCATCAGCCTGTTTGAGTATCGCATTGGAAAATTATGATGGAAACGCCAAAATTCGAATTAAAATCCCCTGATTCGCACAAACTAAAATACGCTCGCTTTAGCCGGGTTTTGGTTGATTTGAAAAAATGCTGATTCGCAAAACGGGGGATGGAAACAGTTATGTTCGAATTAAGTCTGACGTAGCGCACCTCTCTCCATGGTGATATCCACACTCCGGGTTGGGAAGGCGGTAATGCATTTACAAGCTGGTTGCCACCCGCCAGGAAACATAGAAGAAGAAGAATGCGAGACTTGTTTTGTTTCCGGTTCTGCGGAAAACTCGCACGAGTTCGTAGTTTTCACCAAAGTCCGTACATTTAATGGAAACACACAGGATTCGTATTTCTTTTAATGCACATTTCCCAATGATTCAAATCACTTTTGGATGGAAACATAGCTACTGTGGAGGGGCTGCTAACTATGGTGGCCGATGAGAAAACCCAATTGGCCCTATCCTCAGCCAGCGTTTGGTTTGTCCCTTCTGGGCTACTGTAGAAACATGGCAGTGCAACATGGCGATCTTTACAAACAAGGACCTGCTCCTTATGTAGATATAAACATCTCATTCTCAGGTAGCAAGAACACAACAACTCTTATTATCAGGCAATAATACACTAATATATCCCAGTATATCCCCCTCAATCCTGCACACTGGACCTTTAAAATGCGTGAAAGACATTTAAAATAAAATACACCATGGGATGTCACAAGAATATAAACACGTATCCAGGCTTTGTTTCAGTCACTTGTTAGTCGCTGTTAAGTGTCTTTCAATTCACATTTATATTGTAGCTCCACGTCCTGTGGCGTATTATTCCCTGTAGTCCTCAGAGTAATACAGTCTGATGGAAATATTGCTTAATTTCAAAACTTTAAAGCATCTTTTTATATAATCTTTTTCACTTTTGTAAAACAAAATAGCTGTGGAATGTAAAATAAAATATATAGTGCTATGTATGTAGGTAAGAAAATAAAGTCGTAGGATAGTATCTATATTTCTGTAACTATTTACAGAACTTAAAACCAACTCTTATATGCCTGTATGTTTCTCTGGAAATGTTTTTTCTTTTGGCCCAAAACAAATATTGAAGTAAATTTTGAGTGTGCTACAATATTTTTAAGATTGGTCTGTTGTCTGAAGGTACAGTCGGATTAATGCAGAAACAACATCACAAACTATGAGGACACTTCAGAGACGTTTGCACTGTGAGCCACTGGAAACAGAGGGAAGCATCTTTTTTTTTTTGGTTTGTTGCTGGACTGTAGATATTGCACGTTTTGTAAATATTAAACCTTTGTTGCATTGTTACATTCAGATAATGCACTCTATGATTTGCTCCTGATTTAAGATGTGTCTGAGTGGGAGGGGTCATGGTAACGTCAAACATCAGGGGTGCTGCTCATTTAATATTTGGTCCTTTTTAGGTTTTATAAGTTTTATCTGATGAAAATGAAAATCAAGTGGAATAAAAGGTTGAATTTCTGCACTGAGTTTAACAGAGACACAACGTTTTGGGCATTGGAAGTTTGTCTGATTCCCAAGATGAGGCAACACATCTTTATACTAAAGCCGCAGGCTGCAGCAGCCAATAAAAAATAGGAGTGAAATCTCACACACCTGAGACAAATCTCAAAACGCCTGAAACAGCTCCCACATTAATAATTGATAAACACCAGAATGGGACAAACAATATCTGTCAAAACACACAGAATATAAATGAAACTCGGCTGGTCTCCAGGTGCTCCAGTTAATCGGTGACTCTAAATTGTCCGTAGGTGTGAATGTGAGTGTGAATTGTAGTCTGTCTCTATGTGTCAGCCATGTGATAGTCTGGTGACCTGTCCAGGGTGAACCCTGCCTCTCAACCAATGTTAGACCCCCAACAGGATAAGTGGACTTGGACTGGTTACTGTCGAATCTGCTGTTTTTTAATCACTCACTGATGTGGTAATCATCTCAGGTGTCCTGCTGTTTTTGGCTTTAGTAAAGATGTGTTGTTTCACACTGGGAATTTGATTTGATGACTGATGAAGATCCATGGAGCTGCGATGTGCAGGGAGCTCTTTGAGATCTCCTTGATGTTATTTAAAGGCAGAATGTGTACGGTTTAGGGGGAGTTAGTGGCATCTAGTGGTGAGGATTGCGCATTGCAACCAGCTGAGGCTTCTCCTGGTTAGAATTCCTTCATTGTTCATTGTTCAGGAGGTGCATTTGATACAGTTGATCATAATATACTACTTAGCAGATTGGAAAAGTGGGTGGGACTCACCGGCACTGTGCTACAATGGTTCAAATCTTACTTACAAGATAGGGACTTTTTTGTGTCAATTGGTAACCATGAATCTGAGCAAACTACGATCACATGTGAGGTTCCTCAAGGGTCCATTCTCGGACCACTTCTATTCAACATCTATATGCTACCCCTAGCCCAGATTATGGAACATCACAACATCTCCTATCATACGTATGCCGACGACACACAACTCTATATCTCAGTGTCATCACACGACTACAGTCCCTTACTCTCATTGAGTAACTGTATTCATCAAATCAATGACTGGATGTGCCAGAATTTTCTCCAGCTAAATCCAGAAAAGACAGAGGTATTAATTTTTGGCCCTAGAAATGAAAGGGCAAAGATCAGCGCCCACCTTGGCTCTATGTCACTGACAGCTACAAATCAAGCCAGAAATCTTGGTGTTATTATTGACTGAGACCTGAACTTCAACAGCCATTTAAAGTTTATTACTATATCTGCCCATTACCACCTGAAAAATATAGCTAGAATTAAGGGGTTTCTGTCTAAACAAGACATGGAAAAACTTGTTCATGCATTCATTTTTAGTAGGTTGGATTATTGCAATGGCTTATTTACAGGCCTTAACAAGAAATCAATCAGACAGCTGCAGCTGATTCAGAACGCTGCCGCCAGAGTCCTTACAAACACCAGGAAACTGGACCATATTACACCGGTCATTAAATCGCTACACTGGCTTCCTGTGAGTCAAAGAATAGATTTTAAAATCTTACTGCTGGTCTACAAAGCCCTAAATGGTCTCGGACCAAAATACATGCTTGATCTACTGGTTCCCTACGAAGCATCCAGACCCCTTAGATCATCTGGAACTGGTTTGTTGTGTGTTCCAAGAACAAGAACCAAGCAAGGTGAGGCACCATTCAGTTATTATGCTCCTCACCTGTGGAACAAACTTCCTGTAGATCTGAGGTCTGCTCAAACTGTCAGCTCCTTTAAATCAGGGCTAAAAACACTATTGTTTACTGAAGCGTACTCTTAGATTAAATACTTACCTGCTGTATTCTACTGCCCGTACTTTTTAACTACACACTGCTGATTTATGCCTTTTATTATTCTACTTCTTTTCTTATCCTGACTGTTCAATGTATTGAGCCTGTTTTTATTTTATGTTACTGTATTTTATTATTATCACTATCATTCTCAATTTCTATTTCCCTTTTTAATTGACTGTTTTTATTGTTTTAAATTGTGTCTTGTTGCTTTTAATGTCTCTGTAAAGCACTTTGAATTACCTTGTGTTGAATTGTGCTATACAAATAAACTTGCCTTGCCTTGCCTTTTACCAGAAACCGAATTATCCGCACGGTGTCTTCCTCTACTAAACAAATGGACCAGGTGATTTAAACCAGTAAAAACACTGAATAAATCAGTGTCACGTTTAAAATCAGTGTTTCTCCTATTTTGTTCGCAGACACCTGATAATGTGTGCTCATCCTTTTTCTCTGATAACTTACAATCCAGACACTAAGGTGGTTTTTAGCGGGAGGCCAAATTGCCCCCATAGGTCTCCTTCTCTCCTAAACAAACAGACCCGGTGACTTAAACAGGTGAAAACTTTGATCGTTTCTGATTCATTCGTGAATTTATCAATATATGTTTGTACATCAAAATGTCCTAAGATATAGTTTCAGCACATCCTCTCTGTTTATATTTAAGGAATAGTATCCTCATATTTAATTTAAATATTTCTTTCTTTGTCTTCTTTGGTTTTTGCTTTTTGTCTCTTCATTTATGTTTCTGGCTAAGTATCTTTGTCCTTTTACTTTCTCTTTTTAAAATATTTTCAAACGCACAAATGGAAACATGGCTTATTTTAGGAACTGCTCCCGCACTGTAATTTGAGCGTCTATTAATAAAAATAAACCTTTGCAAAAAAATAAAAATAAACAGGTAAAAACACTGAATAAAGCAGTTTAACATAAAAAAATCGGTGTTTTTCTGATGCTGCTTGTCATGGAGGGGCTGCATGGTTGACGTGAAAACACAAACGACCATATCTAGAGCTTGGTTTGTCTTTCTGAGCTGCTGTCGAAAGTGCAACACGGCAGTCTTCGTAGACGAGGACGTGCTCCCTGACTGTACACAACTCATTCTAAGGTAACGACGGTGATGAAACACTAAAGAAACATATTATATTTAATTTCTGCCAATATGTATCTCCCTATAACCTACACACCGGACCTTTAACAAAGAAACACAGAACTTAAAATGATCCTATTTATTTGTGTTGTCGAAAAATAAAACGCTTCTCTTTTGGCTCACATTCTTCACAAGTTTAAACTTCAAGATGTCACACTTTTATTTTATGAATACAAAAGACTAACTTACTGTGTTAATGAGCTCTTCTCCTTTTCCAAGACACGCCCTGCTCCTGACAGGTGAGGCACATCAAGCTGCTGCTTACACAGCATGACTTCTACACAGGTGAGCTTTGGGCTAATCATGATTAACAGGCTACTCTAAGCAGAAGCTGGCTGCCAGTCAGAGGCACACATTAGAGCAGCAGATTTAAATTCTCTGACACATCAGTTGCAGAATTCATCTAGAATTGGACATTCAAAGTGATTAATTTCAGCTGCAGGTTGTGGTTTATTCAACACTGTAAACGTAAGATTCTATCCATCGTAAAGGGTGCAGTTGAACAGAATTTTAAGCCCACCTTCAGTTGTTATGTTACTATAACTTTTTATTAAAAAACTAGCTGTTATGTTTTAGAATAGTTGTTAATTTTGTACAGATGATTCACCTGGTGGAGTTAAGTCGCTTAAAAGCTGTAGAAGAGCTCCAACTGTAGCAAAGTTTCCGTCTAAATTCAGCCCACATTTTAATTTATTTCCATTAAAATCAGCTCAAGAAAATGCTAATAATTACGCGTTCTCACCACCTACTGTTGCATAAATTTTACAAGTTGCTTGGTGTAAAAAGTTAAAGTAAAATTAAAGTAAGAAGTAAAAAGAAAGCGGTTGACGGTGAGGACAAATATGCATAACCATTGGTGTAGCTCTTCCTCACTGGAGAGCACTAAAAGAAGAAAAGTGACTACGGACAGACATGGGTACTGGAAGTAGAATGGACAGGTTGGTATTGTAAAATTGGAGTGCAGTGCCCATTCAAAACTTTTCTTTTTGCTTGAATCGACTATAACTGACCAACATTTCCATGCCGTGAAAACTAAAAAGTGTTTTTTAGAATTTATGGGATGTGCAAATTCAAAACGTGCACGCAAACAGGTGGCTGGGATGTAACGTTACTCCGTGAGTCCCGTAACATTGTTTTGTCTCTAATAAACTCAGCACTGACAGACAGTGTGTGGAAATTCAACCTTTCATTCACAGAACTGATGTTCTTGAGAAACTCCGCTGACAAAAGGTGACTTTAAAGATGCATCCTGGTGGCGACCTACCCTGATCATCTGGAATGTTTCAGAAACAGCAAAGTAACTGACGGGAACAACCTTTGACTGGACTTCACCTGGAACAACCAACACCCAGCTCAGCCCTGCCGACCTACACAGAAAGCACACCGAAAGCGAAACAGAGGATTCAAACAAACAGGTCAAACATGCAACTTTTGCATAAACGGACACATACAGCAGGAACAAACGGTCCGGGGAGCACATTCAATGAGACTGGTGTCGTCAGCCAAGCGCGTGTAGGAGAATACTGTACATCAGTTTACAAAAAAAAAAAAAAAAAGAACGACCAGCACGATGACTTTAAGGACATATTTACACTTAAATATCTTTAAAGAGAAAGTCCCTGCCAATCGAAATCCATCTCCAAAATCCCGCTCAGTCAGTTTTGCAGTGGATAGAAAGTTAATAAGCAGCGTTTTGCCCTTACTTCCCCTTCGGTCCGTGAAGTAAGCTCTGCATAAAAAGCAATATCAGGGCAGCTCAGTTGAGGAGGTGTCATGCAAAAAGAAAAAAGAAAGAAAAAAAAAGCCGACAGTGTTCGTGGAGTTAATTTCCCAGTTGGACATCCGTGTTTCAAGCATACGTCAGCATAGATTTCACTGAGTGGGCCGACTTTAGTTTAATCAGCGCTGCAGCGTCGGCCACGGTGGAAGTTCCTGTGATCAGTTTGGCCTCTGCACACAGTAGATATAGAACACAGTGAAACGTATCCAACATAGAAGTGACAGAATGTAAAGAAGTCCACCTAAAGTCCGTCTGCTGGCATTGCTACGAGTCACTTTTATTGGTTGTATAGTAGGATTATATTTTGGCATGTGTCAAACTGTATACTGCGATGGCGTCCACTTCCACGAGTGTGTAAACCTAACGTCTCATATCGGAGATGATGAGAAAGCTGCATTTATTGAGTTAAAATTCTACTCTACCTTTTTAAGCGAAAAAGGTGTACAGAATGTATTCCATGCATGTGTCCTATATGAAATACAATAAGTTTCATAATCACAATTAGGTCTAAGTGATACTGCTGGGTCTTTTTTTTTTTTGATAGTTTTTCTTGCTGTGGGGTGTGACGTGATCAGTGGGAGCCTTTAGGACGACAGAGTTCAAGAACAACACAAAGTTCTCTCTGATTTTTGTAACTTTAACCCTCAGGTGCGGCCGCGACCGGCAGAATTAAAGGGAATCCCTGACATAAAAACATCCGACAGCCCCTCTTCAGCGGCGGGGCCAGGACAGGTGGACGGGGCTGTGTAGCATGGCACTGGATGTCGGTGTTACATGGATGCTGTGCCTGGATCGGAGGGCTCTCGGCAGAGCATGGCGTCACACCACGGAGCCCTTGGAGGTGGAGAGGTGGATGGAGTGGATGCGTGTGGCCAGAGTTCTCTCCAGGTCGAGGAGGATGTCGGAGCAGATGCCGGGGCTGGACGCGGGGCTCTCTGCCGGCGGAGGCTCGTACAGCAGCTGCTTGAAGCCGTCGAGTTCGATCAGCAGCACCATGTTCTTCAGGAAATAGCCCTCGATGAAAGCCGTGAGCTCCGAGGCACCAAGGAACTACAGTAAAAACAGATGATGGGGAGACAATGACAGATCATCATGAAACGTGAAACATGATAGTGACGTAGCTGGAGGCAAGAAGAACTTTAGCAGGGCTTCTACAAGCAAATTAGATTTATGAATTTTTAAGACTTTTTTCTAATGCCACTCGGAATAAAATTTAAAGGGATAGTGCACCCAAAAATGAAAATTCAGCCATTATCTACTCACCCATATGCCGATGGAGGCTCAGGTGAAGTTTTAGAGTCCTCACATCCCTTGCGGAGATCGGCAGGGGCAGCGGCTAGCACACCTAATGGCAGACGGCGCCCCAGACTAACGTCCAAGAACACAAAATTGAATCCACAAAATATCTCCAACATGCTCATCCGTAGTGATCCAAGTGTCCTGAAGCCCCAACATAAAAAGTCGTTTGGAAAAACGTCATATGAACTCTGTTTTTAGCCTCACTGTAGCCTGTAGCTCTGACTGCTTCTCTGTGTCCGCGCTCACGTGTGCGTGCTTGCGCAAGATCAGCGAAAGCATGAGCTTTGCTTACCTGTGTTTACATCACGTGACACATGCACCGCAGGGAGAGACAACGGTAACCACAGAGCTAAAAGATAATTTGCACTACGGTCTTTTAGCAAAGGACAGCCCAACATGTCTGAAGAATTTGAAATTGAGGAGGAACAGCATTTCTTTGTTGAGCCGTATTTGTTTGAGCCCGAGTATACGGACGTGGAACTCAGGCTACTGGACGACGCAGCCGCCACAGCTCATGAGCCTAACCCTCAGCCAGCCGCAGAATACCGGAGTCGAGCACTGGAAACCTGGTGGTGTAGTTGTTTCAAATGCAAAGCAATGCCAACGGATGAGGAAAGTCTTTGCTGCTCAGACTGGAAATTGGCGATGCCTGCACTTGAGAATCTGGACATCAGGACTGACGAGACTGCTGCTCTTCAGAGACCGTGCATCACCGATCACCCTGAGCGCGTACACGTGAACACGGAGCACAGAGAAGCAGTCAGAGCTACAGGCTACAGTGAGGCTAAAAACAGAGTTCATATGACGTTTTTCGAAACAACTTTTTATGTCGGGGCTTCAGGACACTTGGATCACTACGGATGAGCAGTATGGAGATACTTTGTGGTTTCAATTTTGTGTTCTTGGATGTTAGTCTGGGGCGCCGTCAGCCATTAGGTGTGCTAGCTGCTCCCCCTGCCAATCTCCGCAAGGGATGTGAGGACTCTATAACTTCACCAGGGTCTCCATCGGCATATGGGTGAGTAGATAATGGCTGAATTTTCATTTTTGGGTGCACTATCCCTTTAAGATCAATTTTACAATCATGAAATTAAATGGAAAAAAAAAACATGAACCAATCACTTAGGGTCAGGAATAACTTTGCCAAGTATGTGTGGACCTTGAATTAATGACTAAGGAGAAATCTGGACCAGTTGGGAACCACTGGTCCAGGGTACAGTGACAGCTGGCTAGCAGACAATGGATCTTCTGCTCTGAGCATCCCAACCAGAAACAAAACATGAGGATTGCTGGTTCAACTTTCCTGATCTGTGTTAAATTAACGTGAGAGGCATTCGGTACATCATTTAGGAAATATCAATGTTACCAATTATTTTGAGATGTGACAATGCAACGTAAGAAAAAAAACGACTTGTAAAATCATACTTCTCATGTCTCAGCATTTAAAAGATTAATTTAATACATTTTAATACCAATTATGGAGTTATTTTTAAATGAATGAATTCAATGCCTATTAAGACTTTTTGGGGATCCATGGGAGTCCTGAACAGGTTGGATTTTGCCTCTGGGCAGCCAGAGGTTGTGCACTAAATGTAGCTCAGAAACAGAACTTCCTTGGTCTTTCACTTGTATTGCAAACTAGCTCAATTTCCAACAATATCCAGCCATATTAATTTGAGCCAGAATATATGGCCAAAGAAATGCAGCATAGAGGAGCTGCATTACACCAGTACCACACAGGAAGCAGAAACATTGCTCGTTTTTTTTTTTCCGGCACTCATGTAAACTAACTAAGCTGACCAGACAGGATGCACCAGCTCTTAATCTGTATCTTTTTGAGCGAAGAGCCCATGTGTGTGTTACTACGCATGAGAGTTTTGCTCCTCACTTGGACAGAGGTGCTCGAGACCTTCCTTAGGATCCTGAAGATACTCTGGAAAGACAACCCAGACCAGCAGCGCTGAGACGCAATGCACTCTGGTACATGTAGGCACTTCTGTGTTCACTAGCTAGTTACTAACTTTCTCTGCTCTTTGATAGATTTTATTTTGCTGAATAAAGCTGCCTGATGTTGCTGAAAACAACAATAAGATCACCCAAACAGAACCAAAACAATTAAGTTATGGGCCGTAAAACCTAAACAATGACACACATTAAACGCTCGGTGGAGCCGAGGAAACTGCAGAGTCGTGTGGTAACTCTCTGCGGGTTCATCACTATGAGCAAACACTTTCAGATACAAGCAGTCATTTGATCCACTGTTAATATAAAAACTTATATACAGTCAGGTCCATAATTATTTGGACAATGATACAGTTGTCATCATTTTGGCTCTGTACACCACCACAATGGGTTTTAAATGAATGAACAATGAATACCTGCTTAAAGTGCAGACTCTCAGCTTTCATTTAAGGCTTTTTTCAAAAATGTAGTATGAACCATGTAGGAATTACAACCATTTCTTCACACAGTCCCCCGACTTTAAGGGCTCATAAGTATTTGGACAAACTAACATAATCATCAATTAAACAGTCAGTTTTAATACTTGGTTGCAAATCCTTTACAGTCAATGACTGCCTGAAGTGTTGGACACATAGGCATCATCAGATGCTGGGTTTCTTCCCTGGTGATGCTCTGCCAGCCCTTTACTGTAGCCGTCTGCACTTCCTGCTTGTGTTTTGGGTGTTTTGCCCTCAGTTTTGGCTTCAGCAAGAGAAACACATGCTCAGTTGGATTCAGGTCAGATGATATGACTTGGCCATTGCAGAACATTCCACTTCTTTGCCTTAAAAATGTCTTTGGTTGCTTTTGCAATATGCTTCAGGTCATTGTCCAACTGCACTGTGAAGCATCATCCAATGAGTTTTGAAGCATTTGGTTGAATCTGAGCAGATAATGTAGCCCCAAACACTTCAGCTTTCATCCTGCTGCTCTTGTAAACAAGACAAGACTTCACTAGAATAAATACAGAGGGTTTATCACAAGATGCAAACCATTGGTTAGCCTTAAAAATGGAAGGCCAGATTAGGGTTTGTCAAAAACCATCTAAAAAGCCTGTACAGTTGTGGAACAGCATACTGTGGACAGATAAAACAAAGATCAACTACCAGAATGATGGGAAGACAAGAGAAGGAAGAAGGGAAGGAACTGCTCATGATCCAAAGCACACCACCTCATCAGTGAAGCATGGTGGAGGTACTGTTATGTCATGGCCATGTATGGCTGCCAGTGGAACTGGTTCTCTTGTATTTATTGATGATGTGACTGCTGACAAAAGCAGCAGGATGAAAGTGTGAAGTGTTTGGGGCACCATTATCTGCTCAGATTCAACCAAATGCTTCAAAACTCATTGGACGATGCTTCACAGTGCAGTTGGACATTGACCTGAAGCATATTGCAAAAGCAACCAAAGACATTTTTAAGGCAAAGAAGTGGAATGTTCTGCAATGGCCAAGTCATATCATCTGACCTGAATCCAACTGAGCATGCGTTTCTCTTGCTGAAGCCAAAACTGAGGGCAAAACACCCAAAACACAAGCAGGAAGTGCAGACGGCTACAGTAAAGGGCTGGCAGAGCATCACCAGGGAAGAAGCCCAGCATCTGATGATGCCTATGTGTCCAACACTTCAGGCAGTCATTGACTGCAAAGGATTTGCAACCAAGTATTAAAACTGACTGTTTAATTGATGATTATGTTAGTTTGTCCAAATACTTATGATCCCTTAAAGTTGGGGGACTGTGTGAAGAAATGGTTGTAATTCCTACACGGTTCATACTACATTTTTGAAAAAAGCCTTAAATGAAAGCTGATAGTCTGCACTTTAAGCAGGTATTCATTGTTTCATTTAAAACCCATTGTGGTGGTGTACAGAGCCAAAATGATGACAACTGTATCACTGTCCAAATAATTATGGACCTGACTGTATATACATATATATACTTTATTGTTGTCTTTAGTATTTATTGTTCTGTTTGCATCTCACCTTGGCATGTTTGTAGAGGTCCACGCAGGTTTCTGTGGTGATGTTCTTGGAGCAGATGATCTCACAGTGTCTCTGAAGGGCCTCTAGTTGGAAGAATTTGGCTGCAGACAGGAGCTGCAGGGAACAGTACAGCCACACAGAATGAGGCACAGGACTCGGGATTAGAAATGCTAATACTTGCACTGTTGCTCAGCAGGCTTTGGTTAAGTCTGTCTTACCTCCATGACTTCAGTGTTGCGTATGTGCAAAGACTCGGTGCCGCCGCAGTACAGATACTGCATGACCAGCTGAAACACAGAGCAGCACAGCGCTCAGTTGACAGCATCAATGTCGTTGTTTACTCACAGGTCTGATCTGCACACACGACATCTAGTACTTAATAACAGTGGTTTTAGATGATAATAAAATTCTTACATGGAAAATATTGTACTTGACATGGCTGATCTCAATACAGGTGTTCTCTGCTGCTGGTCTGTTCTGGAGCAGTGACTTGAACCTGAACGCAACACAAGAAATCACGGCGTTTATTACAGCTGTGTCATAAAAAACAAAATAAAAACATGCACCAATAAACAGCAAAACTCCTCCTCACCTGGGTGAAGCTGTAAACAGCAAAACTTTATGTGCATAAAACGGTTTCCCCTCCACCAGGAACGTCACGTCAGACATCTCCTTGTTGTTAAGGAAGTGGGGGTCTGCAGAAGGTGACAAAAAAAGATCCAGTAAAGAAAAAACAGCCGCATGAAGCCTCATTACTCAACTCTCCTAAACTGTGAGAGCAGAACAGCAAACAGAAAAAGATTAAACTAATGTGGTCATCAATTATTCAGAGGGCGATTCATCACTCAGCTATCGGCGCAACATTATCAAAATAATTCCCATTTCATTAGTATTCTAAAAGTTGAATTTGATACGCCGTCCTCTGGGCTGTTTCTTTAAGTGAGCATCCTGATGAATTAATTAGCTGTCAAAGGTTTTTAAACATTTATTCTCCTCACACACAAAGTAACACACCAGTTGTCATTTTATTGTAACTGCCGTGGATCAAACACTAGGTGGTGCTGCAGCACAGTCACTAAATGTTTCAGGGCCTCCTCATGCTCTAATCATATCAAACATGTGAAGACAAAAAGGAGATGTGATACTGTCTGTGACCTTCTCAACTTCAAAAGAGCTTTTCGTAGCAGATTAGACTGATACATCACATCCTTACAGATGTGAATGCAAACACCTGCCTCCAAAACACATCATGACAAATGTTCAGTGAGGTTTTAAATGAGTAACGTCGACTGACAGCCTGTTATCACACACGAAAACATTTCATTACTGAGATCACTGTGACAGCCGGCAAGAGAAAATAATATACTTTCTCAAGCCCTAGTCACACAGGACTAGTATTATTAGGAGACCTCATGTGATTTACAAATCCCCCCCCAACATCTGTGTTTCATGCAGCGCATTCACATGGGATAAGTAAAGTCTGAATTTACTGATATTATTCCCTTGATATGATGCTCACAGTCATTTGTACCTCACTTTTTACAGTGTTAAAATCCTTTTGTTTTCCTTTTAAATGTGGTTTAAACAAACAGAATTGAATCTGCCTGTACTAACCCATGTCCCCTGCTTTGCTTGTTGGGTTGTAGGGCAAGAGAAGATTGGAAAACAACAGGCTGAAATGAAGTTCAGCATATGTTCAATCAGGAAGACTTTCTTTGTCCTCATCCATTCACAATTCTGGCTGAATCCAAATGTCCGGACTTCAGCACACTTAAAGCAGCTGTGCGGAACTTTTTACCATTTATAAAACTGTCCCTAGTTCGCATCACCCCCCCTTGAAGATCCGCATATTTATTTGAACCCAACAGTGACAAAAAAGCCTTTCTCTATATGGCTATTTAGCGTAGCCTCGGTCGGGTCAGACACAGCGGAAGTCAGCAAACCAGAATACAACACCCGGAGGCGGAAGTAAGTCTGCACGCCCGCAGCGGCCCGCAGCCATTAAACCACAGAAGAAGAAGGAGCCGTGTTTACGAGTAGGATTTAAGAAACAGGCTAAATGACATGTAGTAGGGAGTAGTCTCTTGTACAGTAGGTGGTGGTATGCACCTGGAAGTTGTTTGTGATCTGCCAATAAATTGAGAGAAGAAGAAGAGCCGTGTTTACAGAGAGTGTTCTTCGAGTATGTGGTACCCAACGGGCATTGCTGAACAAATAACAGTTTTACCAGATGTATCTATAAGGACTTGGTTGTACTTTCAATGTCATGGCGGATAAAGAAGGAGCACCATCTAAAAGAAAAAGAACAGAAGAAGGCTAATGGGACAGTGATAGGGCTCAAGCCCTAGCGTGTAAACCTCAGTCGGGCATTCACCAAGTGGAGAGAGCTGAGAGGTTTGAAAGGTTTTAAAACTGATCCCGAGTTGGCCCTTTTCCTAATCGACAGGCATGTCATTTTTGTTTTTATTTAGAGAATATACCGCAACTTGTTAGACGTTGTTTCACTTCAATATATGACGACATGGAAATTATAAGCAAGCTAAATGTAACGTTAGCTGATGTGAACCGCTTTTGTCTGGTAACGTTACAACGAACGCCACAAAATTATCTGTGACTGTGACCATGAACACAAATATACAGCAGGCAGTTGTCCTCAGTTTATAAGAAATTCAGAGCTACACCAGAACATTTTTGATTTTCCTCTCGCTCTCCAAAACAAATGCATGCGGTAATTGACTTGACAGACTTTGCGGGTATATTCACGGGAAGTTTGGGAGTGCTTCGGGCTGTCCAAAGCTACAATCTAGCCAGTCCACAGGGGGCCTCAAGCTGACTTTCTGCAGACTTCCAGAGAGTCTGCTTGGGCTGCAGACTTCAGCAGGCTTTACTGATTTAATAACCCACAATTCATTGCAATACAGATGTGACGTTGTGGGTTGTTCAACTGCCGAACAAAATATCTTATGAATGTGTAAAATAGCTAATGATAGTTAGGTCTATTAAAAAGCTACTTGAATTGCGTAGGCCAGAAATAATATTCAACCACATCATGATACAGAGATATGTTTAAGTTCAGGCTGTAGAGGGACTGAAAATACATTTCATTATTGCAGCCTGTCAGGCTGCGCAGTGATATTGCCTGTTATATAGAGATGTATTAATAGCCTACATATTTGTTTAGTCACACAAAAGGCCATACATGGGATTTATATCTTGTTATCTGCAGGGACAGATGAGTAGGCACTGTTCATCAACTTATATGGCATATATATGAATATGACAGCAGCAGTTGAATGTTTCTACAGCAACGAGTAAAACAGTCAGGGGCTGTCTATCAGCCACTTGCAGTCTTTATGTGATGACTGTAAATACATCACTCTATGTACAATTGAAGTCCGTGAGGGCTCAGTCTCCAGGTCCAGAGGGTGGATGTTTGGATTCAGCCTCCATCCCACTCCCACTGCTTCCTCTAATCAGCTGACTATGGGTGTTCACTCTTCTAGTTTGCCATGATCTCAGCCAATCAGGATGCTACTGCAAAATGTTAAATCTGCTCTCTCCTCTGCTGCTGTCAGCTGTCATTTTAGGCCGTTCACCTCCAGCCATTGTATCCAGAGTCCAGGACAAGCTCAACAAAGGCTCATTCCTCTACTCATCCAGATCATCGGCATTTCTCCATCTTCTTCTCATCACATCTTCACCACCTCTACCACCACCAGCGGGGGTTCCCTATTCGACGATGGATTCATCACCCTCCTTAAATCACACCATCTCTACTGGGTCTTTTCGCCAAAGACTTTCCACATTTTTCATTCTTATGTGCTAGTTAATGAATATTCCTTTAACTATGAAAAACGAGTGTCACCTGATTGAAATGGTGGATAGAATGATACTGTTGTTGTCTTCTTGGTATGGAGCGAATAGCTGATATGATCATTGACACAACTTCTTGAAGTGGGATAAATTCTGAAACGTTTCAACATGGTATATTTGAAACTCTGTTAGACTATTTTGGGAAAGACCACTGCGCTCAAACCTCTGGGTGCGTTGTCCAAAAAGAGTCCTTAAATGAATCCAAAAAAATGGGGATTGCACACTTCCAGAATGCAGACTCTGTTAGACTGACACTGAGCAGCCCTGTGCACAGTACTGTACAGTAATGTGCTATTGTATTATTTTATACCTTTTGTTGCAGTGTTTGTTATTGTTGGGCTTGTCGTATGTCTATTTGTTGTCCTTTTGTTGAACGTCTATATTGATATGAACATATTAAGTAAAAAAAAGAACCGACTCTGCCATACATTGTCATCCATCCCATCATCTTTCGCGATTTTGCTTCTCTGATGGATTGGAAGTTGCTCTCTCTGTGCATGGGTCTCTGTGCTGTGTAGCGAGATGAGCCTCCTGCACCCAAAATGCTGTCACAACCTTTATTAATGACTCCCAACACAGCCATAATTTGCCATAAATCTCCACCAGGAAAGAGGCAGAAAAACGGAGCAGAGAAAACAGAAAAACTAAATACGACCTCAAATCACTGAGATGCCGATTTGCACAGGACTAATATTATCACAGGACCTCTGTGTTGGGAGAAATATAGTGGGTAATTTGCAGTGGAATTTTGACTTGACAAATTAGGGGCATGGCAGATTTGCACGAGATTAACACCACAGATGACCTCTACAAATTCCAAATGAAATGCTTCTGAGAGCTTGTCGAGACCTGCAGATACTCTGGTGAAAATAAAAGCTTATCCTAAATGCAACTAAAAATTAAAAGGCGCCAATATTTCTCAAATGCCAAAAGAAATTGTTGTATTAGTTAATAAACAGAGGTAATACTTGTGATCATTTGAAGAACAATTTGAAGAAATAATCTGTGCCAGTTTGATCAGTGTATATTTGCCTTTTTGCCATTATGAAACAATGCATTACAAAAGCAATTTAAACTACAATTAGCTCATAAAAGCTTTAATATTTGCTGGAAAACAAAGTTTCCACCTGCAGAGACTTTATTAACTTAACATCTGAGGGAAAAAGGCAGTCATTGTCGGCATCGTATAAAGGCCCAGACACACCAAACTGACACCAAAGAACTAGTGGCGACCAAGGCCGAATGTTGCGTCATTTCTTATCTCCTGTGTCTTGGCCAGAAAGTCGGATTGAAGACACCGCAAAGACGACAGCCAACAGCCAAGTAGCACCTACGTTCTGCGCCAGTGTGAAAGGAAATAACTCTGCATACAGGCAGGCGGCGGTAGTCTGTATTCATCGTTGAAAAGGAGAAACCGGAGGACCAACAAGGATGGTTTCAAGATGCTAGTTTGCCAGTTAGCAGATTTACAACACAACCCCATGTTGAAAGATATATGTGCTTGTGACAATTACAAACTTGTGACAAAAAAAATTCTGCTTAAGAGCTTAATGGCCCAAAAAAAACTGCATTGATATAACAATTTTGTTCTGATCTCATGCCTTTATGACTTAAGTCGTTTGTTTACTTTCCTCACTTGTGTTTCTTTTCTTGTGCGCTGAACTGAACTGCCAATCAGAGTGATTTCATTCAATGCCAATTCAACATGCTAAATCAGCATACATTCACCGGCCACTTTATCAGGTACACCTTGCTCGTACCAGGCTGGACCCCTTATGCCTTCAGAACTGCCTTAATTCTTGGTGTCACAGATTCAACAAGGTGCTGGAAACGTTACTCAGAGATTTTGCTCCCTATTGACATGATGACATCACACAGTTGCTGCAGATTTGTCGGCTACACATCCATGATGAGAATCTCCCGTTCCACCACATCCCAAAGGTGCTCTATTGGATTAAGATCTGGTGACTGTGGACACTAAATTCTGACCCTACCATCTGAATGTGGCAACAGAAATCCAGACTCATCAGACCAGGCAACATTTTTCCAATCTTCTATTGTCCAGTTTTGGTGAGCCTGTGTGAACTGTAGCCTCAGTTTCCTGTTGTTAGCTGACAGGAGTGGCACCTGGTGTGGTCTTCTGCTGCTGTAGCCCATCTGCTTCAAGGTTGGACAAGGTGTTGTTGCTTCAGAGATGGTCTTCTGCACACCTTGGTTGTAACCAGTGGTTATTTGACTTCCTGTTGCCTTTCTATCATCTTGAACCAGTCTGGCCATTCTCCTCTGACCTCTGGCATCAACAAGGCATTTTGGCTCACTGGATATTTTCTCTTTTTGGGACCATCCTCTGTAAACCCTAGAGATGGACAGACCAGCCCATCTGGCACCAACAATCATGCCACGTTTAAAGTCACCTAAATCACCTTTCTTCCTCATTGAGATGCTCACTTTGAACTTCAGCAGGTCGTCTTCACCATGTCTACATGCCTAAATGCACTGAGTGGCTGCCACTTGATTGGCAGATTAGCTATTTCCACTTATGAGCAGTTGAATAGGTGTGCCTGAGTGTAAAAAAAGCCAACAAGGGCCGACTAGTGCCAACGGTCTGGGACACATCACAAAAACTAGGGCAATGGCATCGATTTCTAATAAAACCTAGATGCCAGGACCCAAGATGGCGCCTATTCATTCCAATGGAGTTGCTAGCTTCTGGGTTTACTTCTCTGATATGCCCACTTAATATGCACAGTAGTGTTTCTCCCGCTGGCCCCTGGGGATCGTTCCTGGGGGCCTGGGCAACAGACGCTCATAGACAGCCAGACATTGACCAACAGCTGACCACCAGCTTGGTGTGACAGGACCTTTAAGCACAGTTTAATTACCAAGTGATCTCCTACCTCAACAGTTTAAGACATCTCCTCCCACAAAACAAGAATCTCTCAGCTCCCCACTTTAACTCTCCCCCTAATGTCAGTCGCTCGTCACTCAGCTTCATTTAATGCAGAAAGTACGAGACAGGAACAGTCACTATTTTTAACTTGCTCTCTTACCTAAGCGTGAGGTCTGCTTCTTCTTGATCTCTGTCAGCTTAGGGATGGGGAAGGGCCCGTAGCACTGCGTGAAAATGACTGACAGCTGCTGGCTTATCACCTCGTTCTGCAGACAGACACCGACACAAGTGAGGACAGAAACTTTATACAGATTATGGTTTTCTGGCCTCTGTTTTCCATGAGCTCAAATCTTATGCAAATGTATGATAATATAGTTTGGAGTGCAACTAAATATATGCAAATATGAGTGTTAATGTCACCCCAGCACACGAGCACAGGACAGTTTGTACTCCCAGCAACCCAGCCTTACTTTGTCAGATGTTTCTCTAACAAGCATTTTGTTTACATGCACATGAAAGAAAGCCCTGGTGACCTTGCTGGCTCGGAGGATCTGGAACATGAGCGGCAGGCCGTGCGTGATGAGCTCCTCTGTGTACTCCTCCTCCTGGATGCAGCTGAAGTCTTTGAGCAGGCCCTGGATCAGTGGTCGGCGGTGCTGGATGAAGCAGGTACGCAGGGACTCGAGCCAGGTGTGCAGCGTCCAGGGAACACCTGGGAACAGCACCACACGAACAGTGAATACATACTTGTGCACGGCAGAGCCGATTTGAGCCAGAGCAGTGTTCAAGGGCGACAGAACCGACCATGTTTCCATCACTTTGGTGGTGTTTGCATGAGTTGAAGGGCGACTGCATGGTGAGTGTTGGGTTAGTGAGAGAACTCTGGCAGGAATATAAACGCAGCACTTGAATATAATTAAAAAATGTCCTGTAAAAAATGGCTGCAATGTTCTGGAACAATATGATGAGCTCTGGATGTGAGATTAACATAAATAATGATATGACAGTGGAGGCTTTGTGTATTGACAGCTCTGTTGAGATGATTAATGGAGTAGAAAGTTAATCAATTCCGGTCAGCGGTTAATCATTCATCAAGCCAAATTTGCTGATTCCAGCCTCTCAGATTTGAGTATTTGCCTGTTTTTTATGTTTCATATATTCCTAAATGTGTTATCTCTGGATTTTAGACTCTTGATCGGACAAAACAAGCACTTTAACCTCTCCTACTCTCTATCATAGACCATTTTATGTCTTTGTAGGGCCGACAGGGGATCTTTAGGGAGAGACAGCAGGTCAGCAGTATATGTCAGGCGCATTATCTGGTATCTGGAATCAAGTGGTATGCATCATCGAAAAGCAGGGAACATGACGATTGATTTAAGATGCAGCAACTTTTTAATCATCATAAATCTGACATTTACATTGTGTTTTAAGTTTAGAGTGTGTAGGGGCTTAGAACAGTATGATAGAAGTACATGACAGCCATTCCCTTGATCAATTATGTCTCCTAAGTTGCTGCAGCATTTTTTAGGTTGATACCATCTGTTACACACATTTGGTGCTAAATTGAAGCAAGTTTGATGACTGGAGATTCGATCAAAATGCTCACAAATCCCTCCAAAATACCACATTAAGACACCAAAAGCTTGAGGAACACCAAAGAAAAATTCATGCTGTAATTTGTGATCAAAACCCCTCTAAATTTGGAGATTTCTGTAAGAACTGAATTCATCAACAATTGGATGGTGAAGACTTCTTTTCTGGAAACTGCTGAGAAACTCCCTTATTGTAAATATGCCTATAAAAGCCATCCATCCTCTGCATGCCTGAGGTTTGTTGCTGTAAAGTTTCATGAGCCTGTGATTATCCAAGAGGTCACAATAGGTCATTCTGTTTTTTTAAAAAATGGTCTTGCTACAATAAAATGGCTACTATGGGGACTAAAATCATCACACATGAACAAAACTGGGCTCACTGATTCCACAAAAGTCTCAGCTTTCCAGTCTTGCAAATTTATGCAATTCCAAGGCTGTTAAGGGACCCCAGTATGCAGATATATTCAGGTATAATAGGCAGAAAAAACATGTCTGTACTGCATGCAAAAAGCTGCATGGTTTTTGCCCAAAACTGCATTTGATGAGACGAGATTCGTAGGTATTCAGAAGTCAAGGGACCCCTGTGAAAATGACCATGCATGTTTTTTGGCCTAACTTTGGAGCATCATTTAACCCCCTTCATGGCAAGCTAGTTGGCACCAATGGACTCCTGAGGTCTTCTAGTTTAATATCAAACCACTCTAGCTTTAAAAGCCATCTACAGCCTCGGAATGGTCTTCTAGTGGAGTGGAAGAGGTTAAAGAGGTCACACTGGGCTCCGGGAGCTTGTGATGGGCATTTTTCATTATTTTCCGACACTCTATAGCACAAAATCAAGATAGGTTGAGTTCATTCTTGACTTTGGAAACAGTAGTTGACAAAAGGATCTCACCACAAGGTCCCTTTAGAAGCTACAGCCAGAGGAAGGTTAGCTAAGGTTAGCACAAAGACTGGAAACAGGGGGAGACAGTTAAGCCTTGATCACCCGTCAGTACAGACACACAGACAGCAGCAGAATTGCACACAGGCAGCAGACACACAGGCTTTTATATTCATACAAAAACATTCATATATTTATACGCAGACACGTTCTACACATACACACACGAAAATATGATGGCGAGCTCCTGACAGCAAAAAGAGAAGTTCCTTTGTTTGTTGTATTTGGCTGAACAACATAAAATTTCAACAAAGGAAAACCCAGGACAGAGAATACAGTTTATACATGAAGTCCACAAAACAATCGTCCAGTTTACTTTTCTAGCACATGGGCAGTCATCATGCTTGTACTGCAATAAAATCAGTTTACCAGCTGTTTGTCTAAAGCTTGGTACCTGACACATTTTATCTCGTTTTTACCCCCTGTACAACCACAACTTATTTACTTACACTTTGGGTTTTGGAGTATTAAACATATAAGATGCAACAGAGCTGTTTCCAGTCTTTATGCTAAGCTAAGCTAACTAGCCGCTGCCTTTTGCTTCATATATACTGTGCGGACATGAGAGTGTATCATCTGCTCATCTACCCTTCATCAAGAAAGCAAATAAGAGTATTTCTCAAAGCGTCAAACTGAAATTGAACCTGTATAATTTCAAGTTAACTCTATCTGCTGAGGACTGAGTGATTAGACCATAGACGGTATATAAAGATGGACGGCATGACAGCTTCCCAGAAGTGAACCCGGGTGGTTGGCTGCAGTATATAGACAGAGTCAGACGTCTACCACGGCCACAGGAGAGGAAAACGATTGGCGCCACAATTTGCAACAAAAGGCTGAAATGCTAACAAAATGGCTGTAGCTAGAGAAAAACATCAGATTTGACGCAGAGCGCTGTTAAACTATAACTGCAACCGGCCGCATATCATGCTGACATTAAAGGACTCATTTTTTTGTTGGTTTCTGACACTGCAAGTCACAGCCGGATTTCGTCAACTTGCTCCAATAAACTGTTTTTCCCTCAGGTGTAGGCAAGCCTTAATTGTGCTCTGTCTCTATAGATCATAAATCCCGTCCCCTTCATGTTAGCCGCTAGCTGATGGGACATGGACCAAACTTAAACATCAAATTACACGTCAAATAAGTTTTTCCCAAAGTTAGTTTCTGTCATTTTAGGTAGTTCTTATCATGCTGATATTTGTTACAATTTTTGTTTTTCTGATGAACCTGATATCGTGGCTCTACCCCTGAATCAATACTGTGCAGATTCTGGCTCCAAATGATGTCACCAGCGTAAAATGGTAGCCTTCGTATCTGGAAGATTTTGGCTTCATTTTTCTAGAATAGCAGAAGTGGAGACATGTCGTCCATCTTTACATACAATCTATGGATACAACCAAAAAGTCAAGAACAGTTACCAAATGGGACTTGTAATGAGACTGTTTTGTAAACTCAAATAAAGGTAGTCAATCCTACTCAGTTCCAAATGGACTGAACAATGTCGAGGTGAAAGATGATGATTGCCACATGTAAAGAATAAGCACTGCTTTAGGAAACTTCTTCATCATCATGCTCACACCTTTGACCCAACCTGCTATCGCCTCAGATATAAAAAAGTCCTGCGACTGTTTCATGGCTGGATGAGTAGCGGTGATAGCTGAGAGAGCGCACAGGACAGGACGGGACAGGACAGGCACAGCATGAGCACATCTCCAGGACAGCTGGAGGCACCAGAGAGCGATGCATGTGTGCCAGTGAAGCATGTATTAGTAAATCTGACCTAAGCTGCGGATGTCTATGGTGATGTCCACATGGCCGTGCTCTGCGCTATGGTACATGGCCTCTCTCAGGGCCCTCAGTTTGGCCTTTCCTGTTCGCAGCGTCCCTCCACCGTTGGCCTGCGGCGCCAACCTCTTCTCCCCGGGGTCCAAACTCTCGGCCAGGATCTCCTCCAGGGACAGCACGTCCCCCTTCTCGTGCTCTGGCTGGGACAGCAGCTTCCGGAATACATTCCTGGAGGGACAGAGGTAGAAAATAAAAACCCAGACAGAGATTAAAGAGAAGCAGGGTGACGGATTGTTTTATGGTCAGGGGAAGAAGTAAAAAAAGGGATTCAAGCTATGGGGAGGAGGTGAGAGCACTGCAAAACACCTAGCATGGCCCCGGGTCAAACAGTAGAAGAGGAGCTGTGAAGTGGATGATCACAGACCGGAAAATGGTTCTAAATTAGGCATACACGTACTGTGTTAACTCCACATTAAACCCATCCAGCTCTCCAGCTCTGATGGCACTCAAAATATTCTCACGTACTTAATTAAGCTCGATTGCGTACTCAGTTCTGTAGAGTCAAAATATATGAAGCCGAGACTGATTATTGCCTCTAAAAAGAGAGGACAAAATTGCAATATAACATTTGTGTTTGTCGTCAGATTCATTAGTACTGTTTGCAACATTGCAACGCACTGTTTCTGCAACAGACTGATGCAGCACGTAATGTATACGGTGTGATCACAGCTTGAGGATGCATCACTGCACCATCTGCTTTAGCGAGGAGGGGCTCGTTTAGAGGCCAAGTCCAACACGACATCACATCCTGTTTCTGAGATTGTTTGATCACTGATGACAAGACGGTGGGAGGTTCACTGCCATCACTTTGAACCTGTTCATAAATCGGTGTTTGATCTCTGCTAACAGTCCCCGGGGTCTGAGTGTACACCGATACAGATTAGTATTTTCTCTGGTTTGGTCCAGGGACAGTGGCACAGTGGTGTCGCCTACAAACAAGAGGGACCCTGGTTCGAATCCTGGGATGAGGGAGAGTTTCTCTGCTTCTCTGTCAGCGTGGGTCTTCTCTGGGTGCTCCAGCTTCCTCCCACAGTCCAAAGACATGCAGGTTAATTGGTGACTCTAAACTGTCCGTAGGTGTGAATGTGAGTGTGAATGGCTGTCTGTCTCTATGTGTCAGCCCTGTGATAGTCTGGTGACCTGTCCAGGGTGTACCCCGCCTCTCAACCAATGTCAGCTGGGACAGGCTCCAGCCCCTCGTGACCCCCAACAGGAATGAACGAATAGTCCAGGGACATTGCGGAAGTATGCAGACACTCAAACATTACATCTTTGTGTGATTACTGAACATCTCATTCTTTCACCATGGGCATTCATGTTATGCTACAACAACTTCCATTCTTCCCATGAGACTTTTCATCAGATTTCGTAGACTGGCTGCAGGAATTTCCTCCCATGCAGCCACAAGAGCATCGGTGAGGTCTCACACTGATGTTGGATGACTAGGACTGACTCACAGCCCAAAGGTGTTAGATGGAGGTTGAGGTCAGGGCTCTGTGCAGGCCTGCCAAGTTTCTCTACACCAAATTTTCTGGGGGTTTTTCTTTTGATTTTCACATTGGCTAGTCATCCTGTTTAATTTGTCTTCTGATTAAATCGGAACTGTTGAAACAAGTTGTAGGAAGCCTCTGCAAGTAATTGGTTGCTGGCAGACACTCTGTGCTGCAATAAAATGGTTAATCAGCAGTGTTGTGCACTGTAGAGCCGATGTGCTGCTGGTTCTGCCGGCCTGAATAGAATATAATGTCTACTGTTATGTACAGCCTTTATAGACTGAGCTGAGTAGTGATGTGCTGGTCGACCCGTAACCCGCGGGACCCGCAAATGGACCTGCGGGTCGGGCAGCAGTGATCATCTGTTAAATCAGTCTGTAAATGATATTTTTACATTATTGGCTATTACTGTCATGGCATCCGAAGGTACTGATGCGTTGAGCAGGTGACAGTCCGCGGTTGTTTTCAAAACACACTTGTGTCACACACTCCAAAAGAAACTTGTTGAAACTTTAAACAATAATTTATTGTACAAAACAGGGGAAACAAACGTTGACAAAAACGGTTCTATAATTCATATTAAATTCAAAAGATAACGAAAAAACAGCTACAAGTTAGAGGGATTAGTGATAAAGTGGTAAAACTTGGCATTGATCCACAGCCTCAGACGGATGCGCTCAAGCCTGCCGTGCGCACAAGCTCAGTTGGTAGTCTATACTATATTTTCACATTTTTAACAATACAATTTAAAAGTTTTGATTTTTATTGATAACCTACATTTACCAACAAAAAAAGACTACATTTAGCACCAAAAAAATATGTTAAAAAAATAAATAAATAAAAATAATAATAATAAAAAAAAGTAAATAAAAAAACGAATATCGAATACAAAATTTTCATAACAAATACTTACCCACAGAAACGAATATTCGAATATCCGAATATCTGGGTACAGCCCTAACACAGAGTGGAGTGTCCACATACTTCTGGCCAAAAAGTAAGCATATAACGTACTACCATAGGTTATAGAGCCTTCAGCCGTTCTATCCCCTGCTTCGAACTCTCTCCCCCATGACACTGGCAATATTGATTCCTTTTCCACTTTCAAATCCCGCCTGAAAACACACCTTTTCAAGTCGGCATATTCAGTCTGATTTAATGGTGACACACATATTGAGACTTGAGACCAGCTGAGATGTGGTATCTTGGCTCTGGTGCTAGAAACCAACCGGCTCCACTCAGTTCCAGAGGAGAATAGAAAGTGTCACCTGTTTGATCTGGGGGAGGCTGAAATGCACTTTTCGTTCTATTGTCCATTAATCACAGTCTGAGACACAGACATTTCCTTAAAACGTCTGCAGAGTGTCCTGATTGTTTCCTACAGTGTGTCTGATGAATGCAGACTTCAGTACCTGTTTACAGACAAAGTGAGTCACCTCCAGCTCAGTGTGTTAAATCCCTGCCAAGAGTGTAGGAGGGCGCCTTATGTTTGATGTGTTAAAGGCTCAGTCTGTGCCTCACATGTGCCTCAGTTATGTTTTATAAAGTCGAAGCAGCAGGATTGTTCTTATATTTGCTTTGACATCCTTTGGCTTTGTGTGACAGGCATGGATGTGTATTATATTTCTTCTTTTGCTGTCATTATGTTTTGTTCTCTTGTTTATTATGTTTTAAGTGTATGTAAGCCGATGCAGGCTAGGCACCTTACTGTGCATGAGGCCCATATAGGGAAACAGACTCATATATTGTCTTACTGAGGGTTACATGAGAAGATTGAAATAGCCTTGTGACACATTTAGCTTAGCTAGCTTAGCACACAGACTAGAAGCAGGGAGAGCAGACTTCCAGTTCCAAATATTTACACATTTATTTTGTGTATTTAACATCTGGACATAAAAAGAAATATTGGTTTAGGTTTAATGAGCAGTTAACTTATGCATTGGAGCTGTCAAGTGACCAATGACAGCTGAGCCTAGTAGCTGCACAGACGCTCTGTCCTCAATATAAAGCACTGTACATTTTTCTAGTAACAAAAGTCCAGGTAGAGCCTTGTTACACACACACCTCCAAATATGGCACATGAGCTATGAGCATACCCAGTGTGTTGTTTGTAACACCATGGAGCGTAGAAACAAAATACTCTGTAGATAAGACAGAAGTAAATGAGTGCTTCCGTGAGAGTAGGCTGCTTGGGAACAGCATGAAACACCGACATTTAGACAAACATTGCATTTGTGTTCTATAATTGCTATTGTCGCTTACTTCCAAGTCGAAATTAGTTTATACTCTTTGATTTCCCCACAGGTCGTCACACTTTCCATGAGGCCTGTGTTTAGCTTTTACAGTCATCACTCATGTTCTTCTTTCCTGAGTGTGGTGGTGACTATTTCTTTCCAAGAATTTAAGGTCATCTGACCATCTCTATGGTCTCTTGGTGAAGAGTTAAAGAGATGTCTGTACAGGTGAACCTTCTTGGCCAGTATTTCCTGCTGTACTAAGAAGCGTGGTGTGTGCAGTGGGTGCCTAGTTACAAAAATTCAGAGGTGTACAACAAAGTGCCGCGGCAACTTTTGGAACCTTCGCAATCAACTTGCAAGGGATGGTTGTGTTCTTTTTTTGCCACAAGGACACTAAGATGAACTTCAAGTTGAGCATAGCGTTAGTTCAGGCAGGACACGATGTCCAGCTCAGCTCACATCCCAGCTACATCAGCTGATCTCAAACAGCCAACCAACTGATGGAGCAGCTGATTGATGGAAGGGAGTCAGCTGATTGATCACATGATTCCTTTCTATGCAACCAGTTGGTGAATCTCATTCATGGCGCCCTATTTAAACTGCTCTGGCCTGCCTACTGTTGCTGCTTCCTCTGTAAGCCACTTTGCAACCTGCCTCCACCCCAGCTCCTCCTTTTCATGTTGTGTCTGACTTAATCAATGTCATTTCTGTTTGTCAGTGATGCTGCTCTGTTCTGTTCCTGGGGGGGTCTTTGCTGCTGCTCTCCCTGCCTTACGCCGGAATTCCCCTGGATGCGTATCCGTTGCGGAACGGCAGCGCTGGTTATCCGCTGCGTGCTCCACCGTCCGTCAACACCCACCGGCTGTGTTTGCTGTGCGGTGCGGTGCAGGTCCGCCGGACAGCAGGGGTCACGAGGACCCACGAGATCTCGCGAATTCACGCATAATCATGCGATATAACAAGATGTAGTTTCTATAAACAGAACCACAAAACCAGAGGAGTAGTAGGAAGACATCTCGGTGCACCTCCATGATTAACATCTCCTCGTCCATGGTGTCAACGGGGTGAAATGATGTCTGAAAACCTCTGACCTGTTGACTTTAGGCCTGCCTCTGCCCATTATGTAGTTTTCAAGGTGTAGTGCAGGGAAATATGATCTGCCGTGAACACTGTGTATTTTATTTTGAAAATAAACCGGATGTTTTATATTATTTCTGTGCACGACTTCCTGTCCCGGATCGCTGCGTTGTGCTCCGGCGTCCGGCAAAAATAGAAGTCCTGTGTATCTGTTGCGGAGGGCTCCGGAGTGCTGCAGCTGTGACGAAGCCGGAACGCAGCACAGCCGCAGCCGGTGGAAACATACACATTGACTAGAATTGAAACGGATCGGCTCCGCTGCTGTTCCAGAGCACAGACGCAACCAACACGCATCTGGTGGAATTTGGGGGTTAGGCTTTCCATGGAGGCGCATGGAAGGGCGGGGAGGTGTGCTCTCTCTGCCTCAGGATTTCCACGTAGGTGCGTGGAAGGGCAGAACAGAGCCATACAGCCAAATATAACACTGAGAAATGGAAACCAAGTTTTCTATGACTAAAGCGTTCCTTACTTACAAGCCAACAAGATACAATACAAGTCTATAGCTGGTTTTTGTTGTTGATGCTAGCCTTTTCCTGCTTTCAGATTAATGCTAATCATGGCTAAACCTGTCTAATCTCTCAACAAATTGCACAAAATAAAATAGATCTCATCTGCTTATCTAACACAGTCTAGATGCGTCTTAAGTCACATTTCCGAAACAGAAGAAGTGTTATCTTATTTGTAAATGCTGCTGTCTCCCTCTCATTTCATCTCTTTCTCCTTACCCTGTTTACAAACTTGGCGTTAAGTGTGAACTTTCACGCCCCACCATCTCACAACCAATCCTAATGCAGTTTGAGTCTGCTCACGATGCGCTGCAGCATCATCATCATACTATAATTGATTGTCTTAATAATGCTGCATTGTGTTGTTGGCTTACCACTCCAGCTCCTTCCTGACAGCTCTCACTGCCCTGAATGTTAATGGGCTTTATCTAACCCAGCTGCGGGGAAATGATGTCAAACCAAAGCCATAAGTGCTGCTGAATGGACTGCAGCGCTTATCGTCGCCTTCTGTCTGACAGCGAGATATCTGCCTCTCATATATATACTGCAGGATTCTGTGAGAGGCAGATGGACCAGGGCACAGTGTGTAAATGGATCAATACCGTGGTAATAGATATGTCTCTGCTGGCTGGCGCTTGTGTATGTGTCCCCGTGTCTGTGTGTGTGTGTCCATGTGTGTGACTGCCTGTATTACCTGTGGCCATGTGCTGCTGCCAGGCTGTATGAGTTCATGTCTCCCAGAGGGGCAGAGGAGATGCCGTTTCGACACATGGTCCCGATCATGGGGTCGGCCCCTCTTTCCAAAAGCAAACTCACCAGCTCAAAGTTACCTAAACAGGATGAAACACACGAGTAAAGGGTGAATTCATTAAAATACAGCTGACATTTGATGCTTTGCAACCATCAATGCTCTATCAGTGGTTGAATATAACTAAGTACAATTACAACTAGGAATCCAAAAATGGTTTACAAGCTCTCACACAACTCATGCAGTATATTCCAAGTCTTATTTATCCGGTTGATGCCCAGTACTTGTCAAACCAACAGCTCTCTCTGAAGGAGAACTGAACTGAAAGTAAAACTCATCTCTGCTCTCTTCACAGCCAGACTCCCAATGACAAAAACAGTAATTTTACCTTGTTGAACACAGGAGCTGCTGGTCTTTCACTGCTTTGTTCAGTGGTTTCTTTGTGTTATTGTGTGACTCTGGTGAATCCAAATTAACCCTTTAAAACACCAAAGGCACACTACAACACAAACTAACTAACTGACCAGAGTTGGGTATAACGCGTTAGAGTACTTTGATTACTTTTTACAGTAACGAGTAACCAAACGCGTTGGTTTGCTGTTTGAGTAATCAAATACTTGAGTACATTTTCAAACAAGACATCAGTTACTTCCGTTACTTTTAGAACGCTAGTCCTTCAGCTCCGAAACAGCAACGGCTGTCGTTTGGTTCTAATAACGGAGATAATGTTAAACCTATCAGTCTGAAAGAAGCCACGGAGCTTGTGGCTCGCTACGTGGTCGGAGAAATGCTGCCGTTGAAATATTAAAAATGCTGGGGTGTTGTTGTCATACAGTTGTCTACGGCAGCAGATCGTTCTGTGTTTCTACTGGTCAAAGTGACGGCTGTGATGGGAGAATTGGATCTCAGTGAAGGGCAAGTGGTCCATAACTTTAATTTTGGAGACAAAAAAATGTAGGCTTAGCGCCCTGTGGTCCATTGCCCAATAGGAAATGTAGAATACTCAAAAGTACTATAAAAGTGCTTGAGTTACTTTTCTCAGGGAGTAACGTTGGAAGTACTTTTAAAGTAATTGAGTTACTTTACTCAGGGAGTAATGCAGTAAAGTAACTGGTTACTTTTTTAAAAAGTAAAGCAGTAACGTACTTTGATTACTTTTAAAGTAACCCTTACCCAACACTGTAACTGACTGAGGCAGAGGTAGACCAGCAGCTCCTGTTTTTGTCAAGGTAAAATTGCTGTTTTTCTCAATGGAGTCTGGCTTTAGATACGTTTACTATCAGTCCAGTTTTAAATCATACAATTTTAGCCAAATGCATGTGTTTAAGAAGTACTGATTATACGACTGAATAAATGAGACTTGGATTATACTGCACAAGCTGTGTGAGAGTTTGTAAATGGACGCTTTGTAAAAAGTGGACCCCTATCGCTTCAATTCCTCGCAAATTCAACGTAACACTGGGTGAGTGACGGATACACAAATGGACATTTGGGGGGTGAAGTATTCCTTTAATTACAAACTTGACATGTACTTCACTTGAGAATTTCCATTTTATGCAACTTTATATTTCTACTGCACTAGGAAAATATTGTCCTTTTTACTACCTTAATACATATGATATGATGTAGTACTACAGTATATTGCTAAGCTACAAAGTAGTATACAAAGCATCTAAATCTGTCTCTGCATTTATAAACCACAACATTAAAATGCTCTGACATGTATGGAATTGTTAGTAATAAAAACAGAACATTATAACCACTGCTTTCGATGATTTAAATACATTTTGCAGAAACTACTTCTGTACTTTAACTGTAGCAAAAATTTGGATAAAAGACTTACACTTGAAATTAAGTATTTTTAGACTATGGTATTTCTACTTTTACTTAAGTAAAGGATCCGAGCACTTCTCTCACAGCTGGATGTTACATACAATGATAAAATTTATGACTGAAATTGAGTTTTTCAAATCTTTTTTCCCCTCTTCGCCATTTGATGTAAGATTTTACATTAGTTTAACATATTTTACATCTTTTGGTGTATGTATATGTACAGCAAACAAGATACCTTAAAGGCCCAGTGTGTAAAATGGGTTGAAAACCGTTGAAAACAGTGACATCAGTGGTCAAATTCTAGATTGCACGGCTCACTCGCTCACCCCTCCCGTCGGGTAAATGACGGTGGCCTCGTAGGGACAAAAAGCCTTACGCAGACACGAGTTATTCAGGAGTAGGTCTATCTAGCGACGAGGTAAATGTTTATTTAGAAATCTAAACCATGTTACGATATTGTAATGAATCCCTCACGAGCAGGAGACCGGAGTAGTGTTCGGGAAAAAGGCCAGTTTATTTGAGCACTCCACAAACTCCGGTAACACTCCAGGGGGTAAAAGACTCCGTCCCAAACTCTGACTCTTCTAGTGTAACACACACACTCCATACACACATTCTCGTTTACAATACCTAGCGGGGCCCCCCCCCTCCCCTCTCTGCTCCACCAATCTCCAGCCCGCACACTGACTGACAGCGTAGCCGGTAAACAGAGCTCAGCTGTTTATTTAGCCTAGCAATATCTCCGGACTATAGTAGCTGCAATGGACGACTTTGAACGCAATTTTGAAGAGTTTCTTGTAGCGGACACAGACCCAGAGCCATACCTGTTTGAGCCGGAGTACACAGATGAGAGCCGGAGTACACTGAGCGGGCGAGAAGAGAGGCTGAATCCTCCGCTCCCATTTTGCTGCACAGAATGGGATTCGGTGCTACTGCTACCATCGTTGGGGAGATATATCATCAGGAGAAAAAGCGCTGCAGAGAGTGCATCACAAGGAGTGAAGTTGCGTCTTCTTTTCCTCGCAGATGACGGTTCAGGTTCATTCTCTCCTGTTGCGTGGTAAGTGTGGTCCATTTGCAAACTTTATAACTAAAAAAGCTTTTCACTACTCTCCATCGACGAACTACTAACACTCTGCTGTTTCCTCCTCCTTCTTCCTTCCTTCCGCTGTCTTCGTTGGTTTATTTATACATGCGAAACGCGTTCTCTGGCTGGCTGGATTGTCCGCTAGGGCTGCCTTACATACATGGCGGCACAAGATGGCGACCTCTCTAAAGCAAGGCCCTTGCTATACATATATATATATATATATATATATATATATATATATATATGTATATATATATATATATATATATATATATATAAAAGCATAATTATAAGGCTACGAAAACCAAACAAATTTTATTTTATAGCGATTATACACTTATATAAACATATTAATGGGTAGAATATTCAGATTCAGATTCAGATTTGACAATAAACCATGCCAAATATTACACACTGGCCCTTTAAGGCTCAAAAGAAAAGATATGTTTCAGTCCACGGGCCCGTACCATGACGCCAGCACCATATAGCTACCCAGGCTTCACAAACCCTTATATTGGCCATTTGGATGACCAGTATCACCAAGCTGCTCAACGAACTCAGTCAACTTTGGGTTCTCCTATCCAGCCAGGAGCTCGCTCATGTATCAGAGGCAGGGTTGCTAATACCCAGCAACATCATCAAAACTATGAATAAAGTACTTCACATGATATGAAATGAAACGGTGATACTAATTACCTGCGGGAATGTTGTTTTCATGGGACAGCAAAAAGTCATAGTCATCAGAAATGTAAACAACAGCTTATGATCTTATAACAGAGTTAGAAAATGGCTTAAAAGACTTAAAATATGCTTATGATAGATAGGCCATATATGAAATAAGCAGAGAGTGAGTATTTTAGCTATTTAGTTGGAAACTACTCCAAATATGCCAAATAAAAACACTTTAAGTGATGCTAGACTTCTTCCGCTACCGGAGTAAACAGTGGAAAAGTAGCTTGCTGCATAAATAATAACAGGAGCCAGTTGACAGTGTGTGGCTTTTTTCTAATAAACTACAATCATTCATTTTTATTTCCAGTTATCACCACACAGATGTGTCACGTTATTCTGATCCACAGTGGTGAAATCAGGGTGTAAAATCAGCCACACTGTCAGCTATCACTGTGGGGATAAAATATTAAAATGCAGCTTGCTAAAAGCAACATCATGTATTTAGTGTTGTAAACGATCTCTCAGTTTGTGAGAAGCCGTGTTTTTAAATCAGAGTGGAAACAATAAAGTAATTCCTCTACCTTGTTTTACCTGTCGCTCTGTTTTTTTGTCCATGTCGGGACACTTTTTATCCAGTGATCTGATGGGTCGTTTGTCGGGCAGGTAAGCTGCTCAGCTAAAGTTACCACAGTGATTTATCTGGGTAAATGTGAAACAGCCCGTAATGGTCTGGCCCCATCCTACATCGCAGACCGTCTAACCCCCTATTCTACACCCACGTCCCTCAGCCTCAGGTCCCTCAGGTCAGCTGACCTGGGGCTCCTGGCTGTCCCACGCTCCAGACTTAAGCTCAGGGGTGATCGTGCCTTTGCTGTGTCTGCCCCCAAACTGTGTGACAGCATCCTGCTCCATGCAGCATGCAAACTCCACACAGAGGGGCTACCCCACCCTGGATTCAAACCAGGGTTCCTGCAGAATTTAACCTTTGATTTTGTAAATACATTTTGCTGATACTACTTCTCTACATTTACTTAAGGACTGGTTTATAATTCAGGGCTTTTATTTGTATTAGAGTATTTCTACAGTGTGGTACTATTACTTTTACTCAAGTAAGGAATCTAATTTCTGTGTCCCCCACTGATGTTGGTGCTGAACACGTCTGTTTTCTGAGCTGAGGGGGGCTCTTCAAGTGGCTATTGAAGTGTACAGCAACAACGCATAATGAATTAAAACACCTTTTCACATTGACTGAATTCCACACGGTCGCAGTAAATTAAATCGAGAGACTACAGCGGTGAGAACAAAACAACTCATAACTAATCCCTGATGCACTCTGCCGAGCGTGAGAGGAGCAGGAGCCACTGTAGGTGATTTCAACACTACAGTACTGATCTTATCCGATACAGTGGAGACACACCTCATTTAAAATCAACCGACACTGGCGTTGCTTACTCCAGCTTTTTATATCCCTGTAAAATTAATGTGAAGTAAAATAAAACAGAGGGAATGAGGCTGAACCTGCATGAAACCATTCTGTGCTTGGAAAGTCTCGCACTCATTGCTATTCATTAACACATTTTAGCTTTGGGATTGCGGTCTTTATTTCATCTACATTATTTATTATTTAATGAGTAGGATGTTAATAGTATTCATTATGCCTGGCTGTGTGTTTTAAATCGCTTGTTACCGTGGCAACGCGGCTGCCTGCCTGCATGACTTTGCTGAGGTCACTCACTGTCACATGAAGATCCACAACTTTTTACGTTTGAGTTTACTTTGATTTATGTTTCTAAATCTTTCATTAGCATTTATTGAACCGGCAGCAGAGCAGACAGCTCCCTCATTGGGCATGTATGTATTTAAAGCAACATTTTGGGAATTACACTTATTTGCTTTTATGTCAGAGAAGATTGACAGGACTCTAATGTCTGTATGGGTGAGCTAGCAGCTGGTTAGCTTGGCTTTAGCATAAAGACTGTAAACAGGTGAAAACAGCTCCCCTGACTCTTTCCAATGATAACAAAATCAGCCTACTAGTAAAATAGCAATTGAACTAAGGACAGGGGACTTCAGTGGTTGCCTAGCAACAATAAAAAAGATGTCGCAGGCTGGAGTCTTGATGCTAAGCTAAGCTAACCAGCTGCTGGCTTTATCTTTATATTGAACACACAGATATGAGAGTGGTGTCAATTTTCTCATCTAACTCGCGGCAAAGGAAGCGAATCTCCAAATGTCAAACTTCTCCTATAAATGCACATTAGGTTCTGCTCTAACAGATTCCAGTGAGTGTAAAGACCATTTGGATTTTTTTAACTATTTTATGTAACTTCTCCTGCACGACATCTCAGAGGCAATTATTCTACTTTTCACTCCACTACACAAGACAGCTTTAGGTACTATTTACTTTTTAAATTCTGATTATTTTTATACCCTTATTATCCGAATTTGGTGAGTATGATTTTGAGTGTTTGTGATAAACTGAAGGATAAAGTGTTCCTTTATGTGGTGGGAAAAATTGTCCTACTTCTTAAGCTAAATAAACTCTTTAAAAACCCTCTTGGATCAGCTGGAAAATGCATCAGCACAAAGCTGAAAACGGGACTGTTCTTCTGATGCTATGAAAACTTTGGTAACACTTTACTTGAAGGTATCTACATAAGAGTGACATGACACTGTCATAACTATGACATGACATGGTCATGAACATTATGTACATGTCATAAATGTTTATAACTGCTCTCATTAAGTGTCATTCGGTTTTGTAATGACAAGTTGACATTGTTTGGGTTGTCTTGATTATGACAACTAGACATTAATTAAAGTGACATTACCAGAAGATGTCTTTGTCATAACAACTTGACATTAATAAGAAATGCACCTCTTTTGTGTTTATGACAAGTTGACATAATGATTGATACAAAGACATCTTCTGGTAATGTCATCCTGGTTAATGTGAAGTTGTCATTATAAGGACATCCCAAACAAATTTAATGTCAACTTGTCATGACAAAGACAACTTCTGGTAATGTCACTTCAATTAATGCCTAGTTGTCATAATCAAGACAACCCAAACAATGTCAGCTTGTCATTACAAAAACCGAATGACACTTAATGACAGCAGTCATAACGTTTATGACATGTACATAATGTTTACGACATTGTCATGTCATAGTTATGACAGTGTCATGTCACCCTTATGTAGATACCTTCAAGTAAAGTGTTACCGAAACTTTTTAGAGAGATGTGGTTCACAAAACATCATATACAACAACAAAACACATTTTACTGCACTGTGAGTACTTTTACTTTTGATACTTTATGTAAAATTTGCTGATAACACACATACTTTTACTTAAGTAATGCTCTGAATGCAGGAGTTTCCCATGCAGTGGAGTATTTTCACGGTGTGGTATTAGTACTTTTACTTAAGTAAAAGATCTCAGTCATTCATGCTTAATGCCGACTACACAGCCATACAATCTTGAGGAGCAGCATTTAAAATTCACTGCGCTCTTGAATATCAGATTGTAATTGAAAGTGATGAATTAATTAGATGATTAAAGCAGAGCGAGAATGCCTTCTGGTGCTCTTAGAATCAAGCATGTCATGACTAATCCCTCTTTCGCCGTATCAAGACTGAGAATACTCGGGTCACATTTAAACATCTGGTGTCTGAATGTGAGGAGGAATCCACATTTCAGCTGCTTGTGTGTATGTGTGGGTTACCTGCAGCAGAGGCAAGCTGAAGTGGGGTCTCCGTGTAGTTCTCCGCCCCATCCTGCAGGGCGCCCTCCACATTCGCTCTATTATCCAGCAACAACTGTGGCAGGGACGGAGGGAGGTGGACAGGGAGGGAGGGGAAAACAAACCAGGAGGGAGAGTTGGGAGGAAGAAAACAGGCGAGGGGGAGATGGTGTGTTACACTTAAGCTTGGCACGAGGAAAAAGCCTCAACTGGTGGAAACCTAAACCACCTCATTTAGAGATTTGTCCTACTTCTGGATACTACACACACTCCTATCTTCACCTCCTCATTAGCTTGTTATTGTTGGTGCCTGAGCTGAGAAAGGAGGAACCAAAATGGTTTCATTCTCTATCCAAAAAAGAAAACCTGATAGCGCTGGTGCAGATTAATAATTGAAAAAATCCTGAGGGCGACGCTGTTCATCAGGCTTTCAGCCACTGTCAGCTCACACAATAACTACTGCAACAGCATTTATTATATATTAAGAATGAACAAAACAGTGAAATTTGGCATCCCTGAGGCTGTGTATCAGGCTGGCTGAGCTCTGCTCTGTTTAGTTTGCCTCCGGAGGTTTCTCACTGCTGCTGTTGGACCAATCCTTAGATTCAGTCATGGTGAAAACCAGGGGGCTGTGCGACTCATCTATACATCTATAAAAGTACCTGCAGTATTTTTTAACCTTGACCCTATTTTCCAGAGTTTTTGTGTCTAAGTGACTAATGGAGACGACAAGTTTTTAAATTGCTCCAGTATTGAGCTACAAGGTAACTCAGAGCATGTGTGCACCGCCAATTTACGTCAGCTATAAGTGTGTGTTTTGCCACTTACACGCTCAGGTTGTTATTAAGTGTTCGATAGAAAGTGTCTGCCAACCTTTCTGAAAGGATCCCTACAGATACAGACTTTTTGTGAACGAGTAAGATCATTTTCTTTTAAGCAGAAACAGCACCAAAATCACTATCGCCAAACCCACCGGACTCCTTTAAAATAAACACTAATTTTATCATCGTAAAACACACTTCATTTTAAAGGGGACAAAAACAAAATAAAACACACAGAAACCATCAAAAGCCCTTAAAAGAATCTTAACAAAACCCTTAATTCACCCAAGTAGGTGAGAATATGCTGCCTCTATACACGCTAAAATTACTGTTTTTTAAATGAAGTCTGGTGGGTTTGGTAGTGGCGATTACTGGACTGTTTCTGGTTAAACAAAATGGATCTTACTCTTTAATAAAAAGCTCTATCTCTGTAGGGATCCTTTGTAATGAAACCTAGTTTACTACTCCAGCAAGTACGTTCTTAACTAGGCGATGTGTTTAATGCCGATTTATTAAACAAACAACTGAACAACTAAAGCAAAATGAGATGAAATATTATGTCTTCTGGTTACGTGATTACGGTAATGTTATGTGATTACGGACAACAGAAAATATCAGTGCCAAAAGTCACCGTCTTTGTCTAAAAAAGCCGCCACGCCAGTGAATGAACAGGTAAACTAATGTGAAACCATGCCCACACCTGTGCCAGTTACGACCAGGAGTGAAAGTGACCAAAAGAACGTGTGCAGCCTCAACAAATAATAAACAACGAGGATAAAATATATATTCTGGCTCTGACAATGACCTTGCAACGAAGGTATTTATAGTCCCTGTTAATAGCCCAATGCTGTTAGTGACAAATAATATATATATCTGCTGAATAAATCATTTTTCAATGGACAGATTTAGCTGCTACGTCCGCAAACGTCACATGGAGGTGTCACACGTCTCACTGGCACAGCTGATGTGATCCAAACATTTCTAATAACAGTTGTGCTGTCATGCTGATTTGATCACGCTCTGAATGTCTAGTTGACTAACCAGATTGCCTGCTGGGATGTATTCACTGTATAAATAATGTTGTCAGACACTTATCATAATAATCTGAGTCTGTCAGTGACAAAAACAAACACTTACAGTGGTCGTAAACTGACAGTGCGAACATGCCCTGAGTCTTAACACTGCGGTTTGTTTCCTGGCGCCCACTGCAGTCGTCTTGCTCAATACTGGACCAGTTTCAAAAACTGTTGTCTCCATTAGTCACTTAGACACAGAACATGGGAAACAGGGTCCAGGTTAAAAAAATGCTGAAGCTACCCTTAACAAAAAAAAGAACAAACAAACTTAAAGTGCAGAGTTTCTCCTCTCCACATAATCACTACACAGATAGGATCAAGGAGGAGAAATAAAAACGACATATGGCATTATTATTATTATAATGCACAATAATAATAATCATCATCATCATCATTATTATATCCTCATTTTCAGGGTCAGGGCAAGGGCCACAGGTTAATGGTTACAGGTCATAAACGTCACTACCTGCACGACAGGGACGTGTCCGTGTAACACGGCGAAAGTGAGTGGCGTCCCCTGGCGCGTTTCAGGATAAACTGAGGGGTGCTTGTTTACTGTGCTTGGCACCTGGGAAGTCATAGGTGAAGTTCAGGGAGAGAGATATACAGCCATTAACATTCACAGCTCAGGGCGGGAGATGGGGGGGAGAGGGGAGCGAGAAGCAGTAATGCAGGAGGAGGAGTGTAAGCAAAAGAGGGCAGGATGGCAGAGGGAGATTTTCCTCTTGAGTTTCACAGAAAATCTTGAGCAGCTTGACTTCTATTTCTCATCTCAGTCCTCACTCTTCAGAGTGTATTTGCGTCGGGCATGGCTCTCTGACCACACTTTGTGCTATCTGCCCAGCTCCATCTTTAGTGTTTCATTTCAAAGGGGAATGAAACCAGAGAGAAAACACAACATTGGCAGAGACTACAAACACTGTCAAGACGGGCGGTGCTGACTCATGAACAAAGCAGCGTCAGAGTAAAATCAAACAGGCATACAGCCCCGATGTTGTTCTGTGATTTCTAAAGTGGCTTCATCACAGAGTAAATTACTAAAATTATTTCTAAATGTCACCCGGAGGAGGACTCGCTTTTCGACAGACGTTTAATGTAATGTCACATTTCATTTGAGCTCTGACACCAAACAACAGTGGGACTGTTAGTGTGTTTGTGTTCACACTGATTAATTATTAATTAGTTTGTAATATAAGGCAGTTTCAGCAGAATCCAGAGTGCAACAGCTTAACATAGCATGACTCCAGAGACTGTTTTAGATGGTGGAATTTTTAATCAGTGCCCTGCATCATGATCTGCTTTTACTTTAAGGCTCAGTTCACCCAAATTACAATCAAAAAGACATGTTTACACCAAGAGGTTATCTCCAGTGTCAAGCTAACGAAGCCACTCTAATACACTGTTATATACTGAGTACTAAACACATTCACACATTCTTGATTCAAGAATTGAGCCACAAACTATTATTTCTAATATTCCAGAGACATTTAACAACCTCACATCAGCTCAAAGATGACTCATCAACTGTTTCCTTATGTCAGCTAAGAAATGCTCACTGATGTTGTAGAAGGGTAAAAATATCCCCAATGTGAATATGTGGCTTGATGATGATGTCAGTACTCCCGAGGTGGAGAGGATCAGATATATTAAAAACGAGCAGGTGAATTTATTTGATGCCATCTGGCAACCTTTTATTCAATATCAGGAAGGGATAACAGTTTAACGCAACTTGCAGATTCTTGTTTCCAGTTTAATGTAGGGTCCTTCAATATTGTTTTGAGCATATAGGTTAGGTGGTTTCTCTCTTTTTATCTATATTATATATATTCTGAAGAGAACAGTGTGTATAGCCCTTTTTAAAGAGGAATTGTGCAGGAAAGCCCAATCAGTCTTTTTCAGCATTGGCAGTATAAACACAAAATCAAGGAGTGCAGCAAAATGCCGCCTACCTACTTTTGTTCATACAGAATGCGCCTTTTTCGGGGCAATCGGGGGCGTGAGCAAGTAACAAAACGTGTAGCTCAGCATGTGACGTACACAGTGACGTGGGAGGGAAGCCGCGGCTGGTCAGTCCTTCACCGATTCTCTCGTAAGTTGACCCGTCCTTCACCGTCCCCGTCATCTGACGGTTAATGGCCTCTTCAGTTGCGAGGACAAGGAGGGTGTCTCCTCATCTTTACAGTGTCTGTCAGGTTTGCGTTTCCCTCTTGCTACTAGCTGCTCGCTAATTCCTGCTATCAGCTGTTGCCTGTTTATCCACCGCCAGTGGCTCGCACGTGCGGCGTCATCAACAGCTCCTCCCACAAGTCATCAACAGCCCCTCCTGTTGCGGAAGGCCGCCTCGGTCTGTTTAAACTAAAAGGGTTCCGCCAATATGGCTACCCTACGAGGCAGAAAATTGGGCAGCTCGGATCAACTCGCCAATCTGGCTCTGTGTGTCTAAACGCTCGCAGCTTGCTGGCAAAACAGCCCAACATTCGCCGAAAATCTGGCAGTGTAAAAGGGGTTTCTATCAGTTTTGTAAATGCACTAATTATCTTTATATTGCCTTTGTATATCTACCAATAATTTCTTTATCTGTATATATTTACTTCTGATCTGTGCCAATTGACACCACTCTCAATAAAATGCTTTAACATGAGGTTATCCCCAAATCTGAAAATTGAAGCCAATACAGGAGTGCCTTAAGCCTGCATTCTTTCTAATGGCCAGCAGGGGGCGACTTCACTGGTGGAAAAAAGAGGTCTGATTCTAAAACAGACAATAAGGCAGGGTGTGCTTGAGAGCATGGCTATCTTATGATTGACAAGTTGCTAACAAGCTAACAAACTCCTCGACAGCTCCACCCTCTCGTCCAAAAATTTTCAACTTTGGGCTCCAAAACACCAAGATGGTGACGGCTAAAATGCCAAACTCAAGGCTTCAAAACAGGAGTGGGTGATGTCATCGTAGCTGTGTTGATTACGCTATGTAGTCGATTTTCTGACTTGCCCCGCGACAAATTTAGCCATGCAGATAGTTTTTGGTTTATATGATAAGGTTTTAAGATTTCTGTCAATACCTTAAAAGAGTGGAGATGACTGGAAATTAATTTTTTTGTTGCTTATGGTATTAAGAAATAAAGTCATGACCCAACGACTTCACTCTGGACAGGTTTACCAGAACTATTCTCTCTCAAAGAAACAGTCCTTATAAACCTGTTGACAGTAAACTCTGGGGAAATCTAGGTCACTGGTTTCACACTTTCTTTGCTTGTTCATCCTTTGATATGCAGAAATGTTTTCTCATTACTCTACATTAAAGGTCATAGCTCAAACCTGCTATGAATCCAGCCAAGAGAGTTAAAGAGTCACTGAATGCGTCACAAAATGTGGGCATCAGCAGCTATGGAGATACCACTTTAAGAACTGTTGTGTGCATGTTAAGAAAAGACTCCTTTTCATTAACAAACATCTAGCAAACCTTTCTCTTTATCTCTTCTGCTCTCTGTCACAGTAAATAAAACAACGTAAAAACAGCAGTAGTGTGCGATTCAGTTATATGTCAAGATGAAATAGACGTTATCTGGATAAACTCTTGTTACGTAAGTAGGTGCATAGCCCACTGTAGTTCTACACCACAAGGTAAATGAAAGAATGTAAACACAATTAGTGTGGGGAGTATAATTAAAGCACCATCTGGCCTGACAATGTACTACATAACAACAGTGCTGCAGTGGTAGTATGTGTGAAATCCAGTGTCCATGTAGATGTCTGTGGCAGGACTGCCATTAAGCCCTTGCTTTGAGAATAAATCCAGTGATAAGACCAGTTCTGGGGAGTTCAAAAAGAATTTTTTAGAGGCCCGAAGAGGTAAAAGTAAAATCAAACATCAAAAGAAAGTGGCACATCAAACCAGCTTGGATGGCTAAAAGTTGAAAGCTGCAAAGGCTCAAGACCTTTGTCAGTGTCCAACACCTAGATTGAAGACGTTTTGTGACTATCGGACAGACGCTCATTCATTTCCAACCAAATCTATGCTGGGCCCCGCTCCTGTTTAGCAACGCCGTCAACTCCTATTGGTCAATTCCAGAACATTTTGGGGACATGTTTTAACAGCCTAATTAAAATTTCGACCAGTCTGGTGATGTTTGGAACCACTGTCATTGATTTATGACCTCATTTGTGCCAGGCCAATGTTAACTGGAACTGGTGGTGCCCTTTATCGAAGGATTTCTAAATAATTTTGCACACATGGTTTAACATTGTTATGAAACATATCCTGTGAGTTCTATAATGATTGGACCAACAATTCCTGATTTATAGTATGATTTTGCATTTGTAGCACCCCCTAGTGGTTGATTTGAATGAAAATTTCAGGGTATGCTTCAGGTAATTCTGTGGACATTTCCTGCAAGGTTCCTGGTGATGACCTTAAGGTTATGGAGTTAGGTCTAGTTACGTGTTGAGCTTTGCCCATTTCAAGTTCACTGACCAATATAGGCCCGTTTCCACCGCATGAACTTCGGGGTAATTTTACAGGGCTGGGGCCGTTGGTGCGTGTCTCCACCGCAGGAACCACTACCGAAGGACAGAGTTCCAGAACTTTTACAGGGGCTAAACAAGTCCCTGCCTCGGAGTAGGTACTCAGAACAGCCCCGAAAAACTCCTGGCTGGGGCTTGGGGTTTACTTACTTGGGGTTTGCTGATTGGATATACTCAAGGCGGGATGTGACATCAACAGAAAGCGACAAAATAGCTGGCATTTTTAAAACTCAGCAGACGAGGCTTAGCTCGTTCATAGCTATGTCTGCTTTCTTCTTCTTACTTCTGCTTCTTCTTCTTTGTTGTTGTTGTTCTTTGTTTGTTTCTTTGCAGCGTCGCCCCGGTCAAAATGGTCGTGCAATGATTACGTCACATCCAGAGCCCGGTAACTTTACAGGACCCTTCCTCCTACTCCGCCACACAGTGGTTGAGAGGGCCGAGCGAGAGGACGTTCCTGTAAAGTTCCTGCCCCCCAAATAGTACCAGGAACTTCTTCACTGGAAACAGGCCTTATCTTCAGAAAGTAATGAGACATCAACAAGCTTTTGATACCTTAAATAAGCTTGATCCAATAATGATGGTACAAATCAGACCAATGGTTTAGGAGGAGATGTCTAAAATGTGTTTTTCCAACCTGGTAAACTCCAAAGTCATTGAAATCCAATGCAGTGAGTGAGTGTGTCAGACACTGACAAAAAAGGCCGTCCTTTAATGTCGACATGATACGTGGCCGGTTGCTTGACGGCATCAGGGGTAAATGAGGTGGGACAAGAACGCAAGTCAAGGCAGCTAAAGTCCGAGTTGTTAGATGGTTCCAACCAACACAGACTTTCACCTGAGACAGCGGTGTTTGTGTCCTGAAAGATTATAAAGCCAAACCATGTGTGTTTGTTGTTGGAGGGAAAAAAACATCAATTTGCATTGTTGTACTGATGTAGTGCGACTGTATGTAATCGTTAAATTTCCTATGAAAATTGAAGTGTATTTTGAAGAACTTGACACGGTGTCCTAGAATGTCAACAACCAACACACCCAGGATACCTTTCACATCGTATGTGGATGTGGACAATCCATGCCCAAACGTTGATATGTGACAAGGTCAGAGTGAGAAGGTGTTGGCTTTTCCAAAAACTAAAAATGGTAAAAAATCTAGTCTGGGTGGACACTGATGGTTCTTGACATACATTTGAAGAGTGAGTATAGATGGATGTCTGTACTACGTTTCATGTAAATTCCTTGGGCAGCATTTGGTCACAGCTTCCAGTTACTGGTGACAATTTCATGCCTCAACGAGGTATCATCTCATGAGAATTTGTGAAAACAGTTCTGAAGAAAAATAATAAACCAGCACCAAAACAAAAGGGTTTCTTATTTGAACCACTAAATTAAAAAAATCAGATTCATATTGGCGCCCTTTTGTGGGGTCGTGATGCCCACGTTGGGGAAAACTAAACCAGGGCACTGGTTTTTAAAGAGTGGTTGGTTTGAGGGAAACAAACAAGTGTCCATTTACCTCCATTGTATTGGTGCAATAGCTGAAATCAATGATAGTTTACAGTATCTCAAAACCTCAGCACATATTGATCTGCATGACCGGATTCCATTAGAAAAACACAAGAAAATATGTTTCTTGTAATTTGGGTGAACTGATGCTGCATGATTTATACAGGTAGCGCTTTGCTTTGAGTCAACACCCCTGCACTGATACAGGCACTAAACCAATGGAGCAATCAAAACAACAATGAGTTCACTATGGTGGAGGAGAGTCTATGAAGCATTTCTATTCTGGAATATTCTTATTGCCATCTACGATTAAAGCAGCTACATACTGACACACACACAGAAGACGCTACAGAGACAAAAATCAGATTCATAACAAAAAGCCTTCACTGTTACTTTTACTGTTCTCAGTTCAACACCAATGCAACAAAGTCCATGCTTCATATACAGTCAGTGGGAGCAGGTTACACTAAGTGCACACACTTGTACAACAGTAATGCATTATTGATGCAGCACAGAACAAACTGCTGCTGAATGTCTACACTGTAAAATGTAATCAAGTAACTGGCTGCACTGCGAGACCATCAGTGGATTATCATTGTTTATCATTGTTACTGTGCAAATGATCCTCCTTTATTGCTTATCAGTGCACTTTGTGTAATAAGCTGCCAGGAGAACAGAGAGCATGCCGACAGTAGGTGAGACCATGCAGACAGAGGGAGGAGGGAAAGAGCGACACAAAGTGGGTTCATCGTTGTCACACAACAAATGTAAATGAACATTTTGGACCAAAAACACAAACAAAAAACAAGCAAATAAACAAACAAACACACAGAAACGTGGAATCAATGTGACATTTTGACAGACTGATGGTGTCTCGTGAACACTGACCTCGCTGTTGATGTCAGCTCCAGCGTCGAGCAGCATCTGAACCATGGCCTCATCGCCGCGGACGCAGGCGTACATTAGAGGGGTCATTCCCTGTGGGTGGAGAGGAGGAGGGTTACAGGGTTCAGGCTCAGGAAAGGTAATGAACTGTATTTCTCTCAGGAGATTGTTTTCAGCCAACCGCAAACTTAATCTGCTTCTTATTTCCAAATGGTAAACACAACAGCAGCTCTTTGGATACACAGAACAGTGTCAACAGCACAGTTGTGGCATCAAATTATGATTCCAGGGTCTCTGGTTCTAAACCAAAGATGTGAATTCCCATACTCCACTTGCATAGATAGATAGATTATAGCATTTCACTATTATGCGGCCTTTTTGGGGGATTGCTGTAGCCTGTAATGCCTGATTTAACGGCAGCTTTTCTAAAAAATTGCAATACATGTTGCATGTTTCTAGTTGTTATTTTCTGATGACATTGTGAGCAAGTGAAAATTGTAAAAACAGTTGCACTGCTCTCTGAAATGTGAAGCAACAGCTAGGTGTCAAATGCGCTAGGTCTGGCACTGCCCTGTTAGCACGAGATAACACAGCTGCAGCGGCTAACATCCAACACCAAACTGCTAAACAGTCCAAACAATCTCACACCAACACTTAATTGTCTCATCTCTGTCGTTAAACCCGTCAATAACCGTTGGGTACTGTTAGCTTTGTGATGCTAACAGTTAGCCCTATCACTGTATGTAAGTCCCTGGTACAGAGCTCACACTCCCGCAGCAGTAGTCTCCACAATGAAATCAGATTTACCTTTTTTAAATAGTCAAATTTGTGGTTAAGTTGTGGTGATTGGAAAGCAGAATTCATGGGGTTTGGCTGAATTTGCATTAATTGTTCATCGCAACATCCTGGAGTGGCTGCTTTGTTTAAGAATTACTGATCCTACAAAAGGCTCAATTATTGTATGAATATGATAACTATCTTATCTTTGGACAAATTACTGTCCAGATTTCACCAAACTAAAGTTATATATGTGTTTCTATTGCATTTCGAGACTTCAAACCAAATTCCCACAGATGTTCTCTCAGTGAAGGATGATGTTTGCTTTGTGTATGTTCATTAACAAATGACTTGATTGGAGTGCTGTTCTGTTTATAATTTGTTGTTGATCTGTTCCTTGAGTATTCAACGCCTAATTAAGTGCACTCGCCTGCTGGAGTTGAGCATCTTGATTCATTACCATAACTTACAAACACCAAACATGATTCTTTGGTCATTTCCCTTAACTATGCCGTGAAAAATGTGGATTTCAGCGCCATCAGCAAAGCCCTTAAGAGGCAATTAGCAGTTCTATAAGGAGCTCGCCAACAGCTGTGCTCGTTAGTCGTATAGGACATCAACATAGGAATCAGTTAGTGTCCAAGTCTTTCTTTAGGTAATGTTCTTTAAATTGCCATTTTGTCATGAGGAACCTTTTGAAACACCATATGTTCATGCTGAGAGTTCACGGCTGGCGACTAATCAGCCCCATGACGAAAGATTGCTTTAAAATACACCCAGTATTCACATGCAACATACAACTAGGTGCCTATTTCCTCCTCATCAGGCATTTCCAGCAGTTTCTTTAAGAGTCTAATTTTCCAGACATAATCATAACTGCCTCAAAATAACTGTGTCTCTCCAACCAGAGCGACAGCAGGTGGGCTGTGAAACTCCTAACATAACATCTTATATATCTCTACATGTCACCATACGCACAGAGCGCTCTCTTGAGCCTGACAAGCCCACACACATTATGCTCCGAGCTGCAGGGTGAAGCCTCATCTGAGTGTTATTGCAGGGAGAAAAATAACAAAAGAAGTTAATATTAAAAGCAGGCCGAGTTCTTCCCATTTATCGGACTATCCAGCCTAAAACAAAGCACGCATTACAGTGGGCGAGCTTCCATAAAACAGCCTTCAATCATATGTCCGATCTGGGCCATTATGTTCAACACAGGCCTTTTACGACTCGCTCATAACACACCAGAGCACTTTATGTTGAAGACTGATATCCCTTTGTGGTGATTCATTCTTAAATATTTCCTGGACACCAATCTACTTAATCAGCAGACGGCTAAAGGGCGATAGACGGCTGATGATCATCGTGATGAGTTCAAATGCCTCTAAGCCGCGATGACAGCCCACAGCTTTTACTTTATTGCTCCTGAAACGCTGTCTGGTCCCCTGCACCATTTAGCCAGTTTACAAGTGAATAAAAAGCATGTGTCACCATGGTTTGTTATTTATGTGAGAAGGGAGGCGGGAAAGTGTCAGTCAATACAATTTCTTACATTCATAAGGACCTGTAAATACTGATTCAGATCTGTTCTGTCTGTCAATCAATTTTATTTGTCACATGAAATCATATAGGGTCTAATTTCAGTGACATGTAATACTGATATTATACCCTATATGATTTTAATGTGGTATCAATCAACCTGCCAGGAGCTGTGGATAACATCAAACCTGTATGTTTTCTAAAAATATAGTTATGTCAGAAACAACTAGAATTACTGCCTTGGGGTTGTATGCCTCAGCGAATCGCTAAAGTTGCACTTACAGCTTCCATCCATGTCTGTGAAAACACAGATGCTTCACACACATCTTCCCCCCGACAGCACAGAAGATCTATACAATCAGTAGTTTAATATCAGGGTCACCACTTCAGTATCTGAACAAATGTCTCTTCATCTGGCCTTTGATATGATGTTTAGTAATGGCCAGAAAAGAGTTTTATGCTAAATGTCATGATGTCACAGTGAAAGTGACCTTTGACCTTTTGAAAATATAATGTCATCACCCCATAACGTTATCTTGTTGGACATTTGTGTAAAATTTTGTCATAATTCACGCATGAATTCTTGAATTGTGGCCAAAAACATGTTTTGTGAGGTCACAGTGACCTTGACCTTTGACCACACCAAAGATGATCATTTCATCGTTGAGTCCAAGTGGACATTTGAGTCAAATTTGAAGAAATTCCCTCAAGGTGTTTGTGAGCTATTGCGTTCACAAGAATGAGATTGATTCAGGGTCACAGTGACCTTGAGATCTGACTACCAAAATCGAATCGGTTCATCGTTCAGTGAATGTTTGTGGCAAATCTGAAAAAACTCCTTCAAACTTTTCTTGAGATATTGCACTCACAAAAATGAGACAAAAAAGGTCACAGCGACCTTGACCTTTGACCATATCAAATCGAATCATTTCATCCTTGTTTCATCATTTAGCGAGACATTGCTGTGTTTCCCGCAGCTTTTTAGCAACCAACATGGATCTTTTTTAGCAGCCTGCTGCTGTGTTTCTACAGGGGAAAATGCCATGAAAAGCTACTGTGTCTTAGCGAGACATTGCAGCATTTTTAGCGGGGGCTGTACCACCAAAATCAGGTATTTTAAGTTAAAACATGACGTTTCTTTAATCATAAGTGGTTTCCCAGAGTTGAAAGGTAAGGTTTCAATATATCTGCTACATAATAATGTACAAACGAACATACATGTGCCTAACATTTATTCTGGCGATCAGGTTAAAAAAGGGGGCTTTGAACAAACATGAATCCTGCCAAAAGCTTCTGAAATGAACTGCCTTCTGACCACGGAAAATCACATTCCTCTATTAGGTTCCACTTAGCAGCAAGGAATAACTGATACTTCCATTGACTGGAGAAGGTAAAGAATCCCAAAGGACATTAACACCTAAATGCAGTAAGACAGAGAAATCGACCTGATGGTCAAACACATCAGAGCTCAGTCCAGGAACATAGTTGCAGCATCTTGTAGAGACAGACCATTAGATCACTCCTTTATTTTTAATTCTTATGGACACATAGTAGAGGTGTAACGCACAGCTACTATCAGACTCTGTGTATATCACAAAAATTCATATTTGTATTTATAACTGCAAGTTGTTAGACACTGTCGAGACAGGTTTACATATTTCAGTTACATATAAAATTTCCATACGACTGAGTAAAGTTATTCTAGCATAAACCAAATAAATTGCCATTTATATGATAAAATCAAAACTGAGATGAATATGGAACTGATTAACATCAATATATTAGAATTTCTTAACGGTAATGTTCTAACCTTTATTACAGTAAATTAGGTCAATTCTATGAGTTATACTTACTAAATTCTCATTGTGTATTCATCTCATGTTTTATTCTATTTAATTACATAAATTATCCTTTTTGGTCTTATGCAAGAATTACTTGACTCCATTGGATGTAAATTCTATATTTAACTGATATATGTAAGCCTATTTTAATAATTGATTAACTGTGAGTAATTTTTCATGCAAAATTGTCAACAAATGCTTTGCCCCAGCTTCTTACTTGTGAGGATTCGCTACTTTTATCGTCTGAGGGCCCTGACATACTAACGGCTGACTGACCATCGGCCAATGTTTGGCCGTTGGAGAGTGTCTGTCACTCTAGTTTTTGCAGTTTGTCCTGCACTGTTGACACTAGTCAGCGTTTTTTCGGCTGATTTAACAAGTTGAATCAGCGCTGGAGCTGGTGGAGCCCTTCCGTATATGAAATTAGGGATGCAGGATAATATTGGCACGTCATCAGTATCAGTCGATATTGGCTTTAAAATCAGATCAGCCAACGTACTTTCTCTTATTTGCACAATGAATGAATATTACATACACTGGAAAGCATTCTATTCCATGTCTCCATCCGCTGGTGAGCCGTTATGATAAGAGTATTCATGCATAATATGATGTTAATTCAACTACAGAGGAGACTTGATGATCACCAAAATTAGGTGGGGGAAAAAGGACATATCGGGCATCGGCCAAATAAGTTGTTATATATCGGTATATAGGCAGAAAATCCAGTATCGTGCATCCCTAAATGAAATCACTCTGATTGGAAATTCAGCTTCTTGCAAGAGAGGAAAAAAACGGAAGTTAGGAAAGTAAACGGCTGAAGTCAAGAGAAGTGATACTGAAACCAAGTGGTATCATTAGGTAAGATTATTTTTTAGCTATTGAGCTCTTTGGCAGAAAGAATTTGTTATAGTTTGTTATTGTTCGCTCGCACACAGTAAGTATGCTCTGTTCTTCCAACATCAGGTTGTCTTTTTAATGTGCTAACTAGCGTCTTGAATCCGTCCTATTACTCTACCATTTTTTTATTTGAATGACAAATAAAGACTACCGCCACCTGCTGGTGTGGAGAGTTATTTCCTCTTACTTAGGCACAGAACATACATGCTAGTTGGCCGCTGGCTTTAGCTTTTGCTGTGTGTTCAAGTGCAACTTTTGGCTGTGACACAGACGACATGAGGCGACGCAACAGTTGACCTTCATTGGCACGAGTTCTCCGGCGTTGGTTTGGTGTGTCTGGGCTTTTATGTGGTAATAAACAGACAAAACGACTATCTTTAGGTTTTGGGGTGTGGATCAGGTAAAACAAGCAATTTGATAACATCCTCTTTGGCTTCAGAAAACCTGTCAAGAAAAACTGTTAATAAGAACATAATCCTCAGATTACTTGATAATGAAAATAGTCATTAGTTGCAGCCTGTCACGAGCCAAGATCTGAAGTTATAAGGAGTGTGTGTGTGTTTCAGTTTGGCTGTTAGAACTGAGGAGAAGTCATGCAAGGTGACTAACATTACAGCAAATATTCAGATGTATTTATAATGTATTTATATTCCTACAAACATTCTTTGTATACACACACACACACACACACACACACACACAGACACAAAGCATCCAACACTTTGTTGTAAATAATGTGAACTCTGAAAAGTTGTATCACACCATAAGAATTCAGCACAGTGCGTGACTCATCGGCAGCAGCCTGTGCCCAGCATGTGTGTGTAAACTGGGACGGACTGCCAGGTAATACTTGTTAGAAATTCATTGTGTTTAACTCTCCACTATCACTGTGTAGGTGTGTGATGTTGGTGCCGTGTGTGCATGTAGGAGTGCGTGTTAACTGCCGGACCTGTTCGCTCATGCTGTTGATGCCATCGGGCCCCAGCAGGTTCACGGCCTGCTTGACCAGGTCCGTCCGTCCGCAGTTGAGCATCCTGAAGCCCAGGTCCTGCAGAAACTTGGCCTCTGTGGAGGCGGCATCCAGCTTCCTGGTGGCACAGAAACAGTCCTCCGCTCTGCAGATGGAAACAGCAGATCCATTACTGTGATTAAGTGGGAGCTTATCTCAGGAATGGATTTTGAGATCTGTGGATAAACAGCTCCATTTCACACGGAGAGAGAAACAGAAAATGACTGCTACTCTGCAACTTAAACTCTCAGCATTATAAAATCAACTGCAACTTTATAAGTTTATTTCAAGCATTGAGCTGTTTGCATTCAAAGTCAATCCACTTTGCATTCATCATTCACCTTTGCCTGCATCTGGTTCTCTACTTCCGTCCTTTCCTAAAGTAGCTTTTCTCCAGGTAAAGCTTTTGCTGTGACTCATTATTACTCATTCATGACTCCCGTAAAGCCTCTTAATCCAAGCTGCGAGCAGCTGCCACAGCTGATGTTTCCACGGGGTCACGGAGGAACCGTTTCATGATGTTTGTCAAATGTTATGTGACGATTATACCTGACATGTGTAAAGAGATGTTAATTGGCAATTCACGCCTCTCAGTGTTTCATTAATTATTTCACTGCACGTATTCGAGATGTGATGCGAATTTTAACCCACTGACACCGACACAACATTGCTGACTGAGCCGCCATGTGACAAATATGGAGCATGGCTACGTGACTGCTGGGGTGTGTTTGTGCATGAGTGAAGGGGAAGGCGGGGAGAGGAGGAAATAGGGGAGAGAGAAATATGCAGAGAGAAGATTTATCCCCAAGTCACGAAGCCAGCAGATGGGTTACTCAAAGAGAAACTTCATTTAGGAACTGCCAAATCTCATGAACAAACTTTTTAAGCCAGGAGTTGGGGAGCAACTAGTTACACGTGACGGCGTTACGTCAATAAATTACAAAATAAATGTAACTGTGATCTTGACAGGCACTGAGAACAAAAATATGAAATTTAATTACAGTTATTAATCAAAGTGTCGGTGATTACAACATCCGAATATTTTCTTTTTGGTAAAAGACTTCTGTGTAGAATATAATGTTAATTCAGTTGATGTCTTCCTTCCCAGCACTGCCTTTAAGTTAGACACTGTAGTTTAACAGGACTAAGAGTCTACATCCAAACTAGCAGCTCTGTGAAGCTGTACTTAAAGAAACAGTGTGTCAGATTTAGGGGGATTTAGTGGCATTTAGTGGTGAGGACAGCAGATTGTAACCAGCTGAAACTTCTCTCAGTTAAGATTCCTTCAGTGTTCATTGTTCAGGAGGATTTTACCAGAAGCTGAATTATCCACAGCGGTCTCTTCTTGTCGAAAACAAACGGACCAGGTGATTTGAACAATTGAAAACACTGAATAAAACAGTTTAATGTTACAAATCAGTGTTTCTTCTATGCTGTTTGGCATTTCGGAGATGCTATAGTGTGCTCACCCTTTTTCTCTGATAACTTAATGTATCCTTGTCTTTTTTCTGATCCAGATGTTCAGGAGGTGTTTACTGTGAGCTGAAATATCTGCAGAGGTCTCCTCCTCTCAAAAACAAACAGATCCGGTGATTTGAAGCGATAAAAACACTGAATAAAGCAGTATAACATTAAAAAAATCAGTGTTTCTGCTACGCTGTTTGGCATGTCAGAGACTGGCAGCATGCCCACCACATACTCATCTGTGCTCATCTTTTGTCTCTGATAACTTGAGTTCAGGAGGTTTTTACTGGCAGCCAAATTATTATTATTTACAGAGGTCTCTTTCTCTCCAAAACAAACAGACTTGGTGATCAGCATGCTACCATGCTCACAATGAAAATAATAACATAATAATAACATAGGCTGCCTGCATCCAGGCGCTGCCTCCATGTCAAAAAATAGACCACCAAGAAGAATGGTGGTGCGCTATGATCCACCTCACACACAAATTGGCAATTTCATTCATCTCACAGACTGATTTAGCGTAGCACGTGCAACATGTAGACCGATGTCACACTGTAGACTAATGAAAAGTCAGATTGTCTCTCTGAGTGTTGATTGCAAAACTGTGGGTGAGTGAGAGAGGAGATGAACACTGGTATGCATTACGTAACGCAACTTGACCCCATATCGATATAAACTGTGTTGTCTAAATTTATATCTTGCCTGAAAATATATCGCAATATTGAACATAGTCATTATATTGCCCAGCCCTACTAACAGATGTATTTTTTATCACCATAATTTAGTGTGTTAGCATGCTATCATTAGCTAATTAGCACTGAACACAAAGTGCAGCTGAGGCTGATGGGAACGTCATTGGTTTTCCAGATATTTGATAAAGTAGTGGACAAATTGAAATTGTGACCTGATGATGGCGTTATTTAAAAAGTTAAGGGATCACCAAAGAGATTACAACTCCTGAGGGGAACATGGATGAGTGTAGCAACTGTCATAGCAACCTATCCAATAGTAGTCGAGATATTTCACTTAAAACCCCAAATGTCAGCCTGCTGTTTTTAATTATATATGAAAAATATTTCAGTCATGGACCAATGTAGACTGGCCGACTGACCTACAATGCAATCCCTAAACACAGCTAGCATGGCTAAAATTAAATCTAGCCCAATTCTTGCTTACAACACTTTAATAAATGGATCTTAATGGACTTTGCTGACCAAACCACTAACACCAAACAACTGAAAATACAGTGTCAAGCTGAATGGTAGCGCTATAACACTTTGACCTGTCACAGCAGGAAAGCACAGGTCAAACTAAGAACTCTGAGCTTGGCATGTCAGCACGTCCTCAATGAGACAGACTTATTGCAACATGTCCTGCTATTATACTGATATGGGGGCTGATCTCAATCAGTACCAGGACATGGCAGTTCTCACCAATCCTCACCAACCACAACATAGAAAAAAAGAGCAATATACAACATTTATTAACCTTTTTGTCTGCCGACTCTTTGTCCCTGTTATTCTGACAGTGTGGATATCTGGCTTTTGTTACATGTGTGATATAATTAGTTCCAGTCCAACAGATGTCTTTATAGATTTATAGGACCACACTCTTTATGGAGCATTTATAGAGGCTTTGAACAGATGTGTATATACTCTGGCCGGGGCTTTTGTACGCCATGAGAGATTTGTGGGTTGAGCTACCGAGCTTATGGGCATAAGTTTATGATGATTAAACACTTCCAGAAGTAGGATGGACGCACTCCTTTTTCACACACTGAGGTTTAACTGAACCGGTGAGATTATTTCTGCCTCAAGAGCAGCCTGCTTGTTGCAGTAAAACCTTGTTATAAGCGTTGTCTCCTTACTTTATTTGCCGTGGTTCACAGTCCACGCCGGGCAGCAGCAGCCTGGCGGCCTGCCTCACGTCATCGCTGTCCACAGAGAAGCTTCGCCGATGCTCAGTGTGGGCGACCGCAACTCGGATCCACTCCATCAGCGGAGGCAGTACCAGGAACGGCCTGCAGGGGAAAACAAAGGTTTGTTTTGCTCACATCAGATGTGCAGATCAGATTAGTTGGAAGTTAAAAGAACGAATCAGAAAATGGGATTCTCCACAAGCAAAAGGATAGAAATAATATCTTACTAATGTAATATTTAAACCTTTTAAGTACAACAGGATTTCATGAAATGAAAAGAATGACCTTGAAGGCCCTGAAAGCTTATTATTTTTATCAGTTCTTAGCATGACTGATGGGATCCCACATAAACACGCTATTTTCTACCAAAGTTAGAACAGTCTGGGTTATTTCACATGAGAGATTTCTTTTTTCCTCTGCGCCCGTTTTGCTAGTTTGAAGTAGGAGGGACTCCTTTGGGAAAAAGGAGACATATCTCCATGCACCAGTCAGGATTTAACAGCGTTTAAATCAGAATCTGATGACAGTCGGTGAGGTTGTTTGGTCACTGTCAATCAAATCTGATCAAACCACACCTACACAGTCCTAGTGACGAAGATAAGCTGAGTTTCTGAGGTATTACTCTTGAGCAGGTGCTACCTTAAGATGTTTCTTTTTTACCTTCACTGTCGCCATGAACTGTTCAGGGGTTGTTACTTACTAAATTTAGGCTTCTATGAGCAAGTGCAAGCAGGAGACCATTATAAAACATGAAAAGGTTTACTATATTAAAGTAAACAAAAATGAAATAATATCCATTCATCCATCCATTTTCAAGGGCCGGGTCTTGGGGCAGCAGGCCAAGCAAAGCACCCCAGACGCCCCTCTCCCCAGCAACACTTTCCAGCTCTTCCTGGGGGAGCCCAGGGCATTCCCAGGCCAGATGAGATATGTAATCCCTCCAGCATGTTCTGGGTCTGCCCTGAGGCCTCCTACCAGTGGGACCCAGCTGGAGATGTTTCCTATTAGACATTTGTGTGAAATGTTATCATTATAAGCATATGAATTCCTTAGTTATGGCAAACATGTTTCGTGAGGTCACAGTGACTTTGACCTTTGACCACCATATTCTAATCAGTTAATTCTTGAGTCCCAGTGGACATTTGTGCCAAATCTGGAGAAATTCCAAGGCATTCTTGAGATATCGCATTCACCAGAAGGAGACGTATGCAAGGTTGCAGTGAAATTTACCTTTTACCACCAGAATCTAATCAGTTCATTCTTGAGTGCAAGTGGACGTTCGTGTCAAATTTGAGGAACCTGCTTTAAGACTTTCGTGTTCACAAATAAGACAGACAGGTGTTCTTGAAATATTGCATTCATGAGAATGAGACAGATACAAGGTTACAGTGACCTTGACCTTTGACCACCAACAATCTATTCTGTTCATTGCTAACTCCAAGTGGACCTTTGTGCCAAATTTGAAAAAAATCCCTCATGGTGTTCTTGGGATACTGCATTCACATGAATGAGATGGATGCAAGGTCATGGTGACCTTGACCTTAGACCTATGACTACCAAAAACGAATCAATTCATCCTTAAGTCAAGTGGACATTTGTGCCAAGTTTGAAGGAATTCCTTGAAGGCGTTCTTGAGATATCAAGTTCACGAGAACCTGAAAACAAAATGCCTGGCTACAGCTAGCGCCAGCATGGAGGAATAAAAACACCAGTCCCTCCCCAGTGCTTGAAAATTATTTGACACCCCTCATAAATTACAATTCACAAATGTAGAAACACAGACTGGCACAGGCCCCATCAACGTATAGTATCATGATTAATGTCACCTCTGTGTGCCAGAATGAATTAATACCATCTAATCCTTTAAAACACACCATTGCTCTATTCACCTTTCAAATGAAATCACTTAATAGAGACTCTGGTCCAACACTGATAACACACAAACTTTCTAATTAAAGATGCCCTCACAGATAACTGAAAAGGCAGATACACCAAATCAATATTCATAATTTATGAGTCAGATGGTCCAGAACAGAAAGAGATCTCGATGCTGCAACCTCCCTAAACGCTGTTATTACCTTCTTTAATCAAAATCAGTAATGGGTCTTGCCTGGCTGACATGTTCATATTTCATCATTTATTTCCAGGGTGTGTGTGTGTGTGTGTGTGTTTAGTCTCTAATCACATAACCTGTAAATTACCTAATCTCTCTTGCTCTCATACACACAAACACAGTTTTATGTTGTTCCTTCTGTTATTTATCTTCTCCTCTCCACAGTGCAAGAACAGCAAAATTCAGGTCAGTCATTCATCAGATATTTAACCCCTTTACATCACTTCACAAGTAAAATGAGCTGTTTTCCTAACAAAAAGAAACACTTGTATGATTCTCCAACTCCTTGTTTTCTTAAAAAACAAAACATTAAAGAAATGATTTGAAGGTAATAAAATTATTCACTTCCTTGCTGAAAGTTATATGCATACATTGATGAGAAGCGTTAAGCTGCAGAGCTCCAGGCTCAGGTCCACCTAATCCTTTAGACTCTTGCTGTCTCAAATCGCGTACTTCTGTACTTACACTTAATATTTTGAGTGCATAAGTGCGTTCACACTGAGAAGTATGGAAAATGCAGTGCACTATGAGTACCCGGATGGTGCACTCAAAACGGTCAAGAAGTTGAGTGTGGCACTATGGACACTTCGTCCTCAATAGTCGCCATCTTGGCTACGTAGCGGAAGGGGAGGGACCACTTTTCAAAGAGGAAATGGCGGCCGAGGACTGTGCAGCTGTGAACGTCGCTGCATTGTACAAATACATGTGTTTTTTGCACTAAGCACCACTACACTGTTGTCGGGTATAAGCCAGCAGTATGTTTGTTGGGTTAATTTAGCAGTCTGTAATGATTTGGGACCGCGAATGATAACGTGAATGCTGATGCTAGTTTGCTAATAGCTAATTTGTGGTCGTCATTTCTGCTGAGTGCACAACGGCCGTGTTTGGTTTGAGACAACACTACCCTGTCAAAATTCGCGCACTATGCCAATGAGTACATAGTGCACATAGTGTACTACATGGAAGTGTACTGATGGAAGTATGTGATTTGAGAAACAGCATCTGTCTCTGAACTTGGAGAAGGAAGTCTGAAATTGTGTTCACTAGAGACGATCCTCAGGACACGAGAACATGCTTTCATTTGTTTGAATAAGCCACACACCCTCCACCAATAACACCAAGCTAAAAATTACAACCTAATATTTCGATATAACTTATGAAGTTAGGTAATGTTACATTAAGCAGCAAATAACTTGTACTAACTACTAACTAAGTTTGCTAATGTTAGCTAGCTATGCTAATGTAGTTAGCAAACTAACATTAGGGTTTGCTGAAATGGCATTAGTTTGCTAAAAACGTTAGCATAGCTAGCTAACGTAATAACATACTACACAAAATAATACATGGGTACCTAAATGCTAATGATAAGGATCACGGTAAGCAGATGTGATCTTAACACACATGATAACACGTTAACAACTAGGGCTGCAACAGTATGACATTTCCATGGTATATTAACCATCACAGACTATATCGTGGTTTCACAGTATCATGGTAATTTTAGAATTTACAACAGCAGTCAGAATGACCCTTAAAGGAATGAAAACTGAGGGGTTATTGTTGGTTAAACAAACGTTTAATTACTGTAACTGAAACTTTAAACCATTTTGTTTATGGACGTATATGTAAAAAGTCTCCCCTTAGAAACTAACTACAATAAAAGGGAGATTTGTATTTTTTTTTTAAGCAAATGTACTGGGTATGATAACTGTCAATATATCACGGTATACCCTGAAACCGGTATATCGCTGCAACCCTATTAACTGCTCAATTTTGAGCTACAAGCCTCCTTTAGCATTCTTAACTACTGTTATCACTGTTAGCTCTGTTGGCACCATGGTGCAAACATAGAAAACAAGGCTAGAGGGGCTCTGCAGCTCACTAGCCATGTTTCCATTAGCCTGTCTAGAAGTATCGCATCAGAAAATTATGATCGAATTGAAATCCCCTGATTCGCACAAACTAAAATACGCTTGCTTTAATGTTGATTCGCAAAACGGGGGATGGAAACAGTTATGTTCGAATTAAGTCTGACGTAGCGCACCTCTCTCCATGGTGATATCCACGCTCCGGGTCGGGAAGGCAGTAACACATTTACAAGCTGGTTGCCAACCGCCAGAAAACGTACAAGAAGAATGCGAGACTTATTTTGTTTCTGGTTCTGCGTAAAACTCGTGCGAGTTCATAGTTTTCACCAAAGTCCGTACATTTAATGGAAACACAGGATTTGTATTTCTTTTAATGCACATTTCCCAATGATTTGAATCACTTTTGGTTGGAAACATAGCTAATGAAGCCTGTAACTCACCAGGGCTAACTGGGGCAAGAGTGGAGAGTGGGTACACCCAGATATTTGGGATGACCATCTCGTTTGGGCGATGTTAATAGACCAGTTTGAAAAGTTTTCATGTTTTTATAACAGAACAAAGCTGTGACTGTTTTTTAAAATACAAAGACATTGAAGGTTCCCAGAAAAACTGCCAAAACTCTGGGGAAAATTGTGACTATTCTATCATAAAAATGACATTACTCTTTGAAAGTAAAGCGCTTTTTGAGTGTGTTGTTTGTGTTCTCTGACATCAGTTCAGTTACATTGATGTGAAGTCACAATGTGGACACTTGCACAACCGAGAGGAAAAATCAAACCTACAAAGAAAAATAGAACAACTGGTCATATGCCCTGACCCAGTTCATCTGTCTCTTACCAAAATAACACCAGTAAGAAGGACTGTGAAACCATTGTATATGTCCAAGAGGGCCTGATTATCTGAGCTAAAGCTAATGCATACTTCATTTTGCCTTTAGTACACAAAACTAGGATGAACATATTTATTCAAACACTCCATGACAAGCTGTGTTGTCCCGTAATTTTAAGATACATGTTTATACAGTAATATTTAAACTGCTAACACGGTGTTGTGGTCATGTATTAATTATCTTACGTTAGCTAAAATTCCCCTAAATCACATCCTGGAGTTATTACATGTGCTTTCATAGTATTAATAAAATACAACATAAATAAACAAGGAAAGCTGTAATTCAGTCTTGGTCTTTTTTTTTTTTATAGAAGCTTGTTTGGCTGTTTAGGTCTTACTTTATTACACACTATAAGGAATTAATTACCGTATATTTTTTAATTACTATATATATATATTATCTATCACACCCTTATTACCACATTAACTGTCTCATCAGCTGTGATTTTATTTCATCTGGCCACAGTTCATTATAAAATATGGCGTATCACAAAATGTAAATGACAAAGTTTATTGTTTTCCTGGGCTTGATGGAGTTCATAGATCTAAATTACGGCTATGAGTCCATCCGCTGGCTGTGTGCCTTCAGTGAATCCTCCTCATTCATAATAATCACCCTCTCAGGCTCATAAAAATGGTTCTTTTCTCTCTTCCACATTAGCGAAGTAATGACAAACACAACAGCCTGGGTATATGTGGCATATATGCAGGCTATTTGCAGTTCACTGGTTAAGGGGACATACTTGACAAACCCCTTTCACAAGGTTCTCATTAAGCAGATATTAAGCTTCATTTTTTTTCCATTTGTACTTAGCCATAAGGACTATGCCCTTTTTACGAACTCAACTATTCAGGATTGCACCAAATGTAAGAAACATTAATTATGGTAGAGTCAGGAATAATTCTGACTCACCAGATTTCAGTTTTTGATACAAAGACAGATTTTCCTTTAAGGCTTTTATGACCATGAAGCAGTCTCTGACGCACATCTGAAAACCTTAAATCAAACAGGCTAATTTCATGTCATAGTCAGTGAAATTATATTATGAATCTATCAGTAAAGGTCCCTGTAGAGCTTTATTCCCTCATGTCCCTCTGGCAAGTATTATTTCCCAAATGAAAGATTCAAACAGAAGCATGTACCCAGCTGAGCGAACCCATTTGGGACTGTTATGTTTACCACGTATGCAGCTGCCTGCTTCCTCTGTGATTTTTGCTGTGAGCACATGTTTAATCAAGACAGCAGCTTTCAGATATTGACACACTGTGTTTGACTGTTCTCGATTTTGGGTGAATCAGTTTCTCATTCCAACACCAAAGCTGTACACCTACAGTCTGACAGGAATTTGAACTCTGGAGAGGGTTTTTAAAAAAGCAAGGTCTCTGCTGCTGTTAAACAGTTGGCTGACTAATATGACGAGTCAGACCTCCTCCCATTAGTCAGAGCTCGAGCTCTAACTGATGTTTGCCTCACTTGAAAGACATAGATACCATGTCTAGTCACAGTGAGGGGATCAGGTGAGGGCCGAGTCGGCAAGGGGTAAAGCCTATGTACACTGGGAAAGTGTGGCTTATAAACACACATAAGAGATATTATGACATTTACGTTATCTATGATTTGTTACACTTACCATAAAATCAGTACTCTTGAGCCATTAACGCTACAATGTAGGATGTCAGTTTCAGTTAATTCTGCTTTCGACAGCCCGACACCCATTAACTGATGAGTAACTGGTTAGTTTAAAGAAAAAAAAGCAAAATGACATGAAACACAAGAAGCCTTTCCTTTTAGCTACAATGACTCAGTGAGCTTTAGCGCTGCATTTCAAGGCGCTAACCATTAAGATGTAGTGAAATTTTGATTGTCTTGTCATCTAAATATTTTGCCTTTTATTTTATTTCCTGTTGGCCTTGCTGACAGACAGTCGGCAAGCTGCATCAATGTTCACAGTACCCTTCTTCTGGTCTCCACTAGTTAGCTAACGGTAGCCTTGGTCTCTCAGCACTGTGCACCACTTGGTTTGGGTGTGAGCTAGCTAGCGGCGCTGATTCTGTGTTTAGCGATTACAGCTGGTAACGCTGTCGGGACAGTGTTGCTGCTAAAACATGGCAGCAACCCTCCAGGCTCCCCCCAAGGTAGCCCCGTAAGTAAGTGGCTTCATTTTGAGTTGCAAAATCATTTTAGCATTATTAGCACCACTAGCCATGTTGACACTGCTAATGGTGCTAACAGAGTTGACAGTGGTAACATAGTTAACAATACTAAAGGGGGTTGCAGCTCAAAATTGGTCCACTTACTCACTGGGGCAACCGGTTGGAAGACCAAAGGGTGGGTACAATGTTTTCACAGCAACACTGTTGGGTCAGGACAGCATTATTTGCAGTGATTGCCGAATGAGTGGTGCTGCTAGCTAGCTACCACCAGACCCAGGTAGTGCGCAGTGCAGTAAACTGATGAGTAACAAAACCAACCCATAGGTCAACATACATGACCTGTCAAAAATATTCTCGGTGGTTAACTGATTAACAGTCAACCACTGTCATCCCTGCTACAACATAATAGACTCGTGTTTTAGTGAATTCCATGCACGTTCTGAAACAGTAGCCTACAGCGATGCTAACATTACTAAACACCATTAGCTTATGTTTTGACAATGTGCTGGAATGTTGTATGTCATTTGCAATCTCAAGAACTACACATCCATGGAGGCTCACAACTTTCTTACCAGTGCCTTAACAATCTAACACTGTTTGGATAAAGCCTTAGATCCTTTTTTGTTTAGCTAGAAACAGCAACAAAATCACCATCACCAAACCCACCAGACTCCTTTTAAATAATCAGTAATTTAAGCATGTATAGAGTCAGCATATTTTCACATCTAACTGGGTGAATAAGGGTTTCTTTTTACAAAACCAGAGTCGGTGATTGTTGGAACAGTGGAGAGACAGACCAAGATGGCTTTTGTGAGTTTTACTTTGTTTCTGGTGACTTTAAATAAAGTGTGTTTTATGATTATAAAAAAACAGTTTATTTAAATGGAGTCTGGTAGGTCTGACCATATCCATTCTGGGGCTGTTCCTGTAACATCAAGGTTTATCTCTGCAGGGAACATTTCAATAATGCTGTCAGACACCTATAATGATAATCTGAGCCGGTCGGTGACAAAAACAAGCACTTTAATGGATGTAGATTGATTGTGTGTGTGCAGAAATCCACACAGCAACTCATCAGCATGGTAGCAGATGCTTAGTTTCCCCCCTCAGCCTAAAATACGTGAAGTTTTTTTGGCATTCCCATGAACACTGACTTTATCTATATCTACTGTTCTGGGTTTGCAAAAGAGGGAGGTCTGGTCTGGAATGAAAACAGCGAGGGTAATGTTATCCGTCGATGCAGACAACAGGCCTGCAGCGACAACCAACACCCACAGCTGCCAGTGTAAAAATTCATCCTTGGAAGCAAACCTCTGGGCCATAATACTGAATGTATCATAAAACATAATACACTGCAGTTCTGTTACTGTTTGAAATTCTTTGAGATTCTTAATCTTTGTTACAGACTTCAAAAATTGTCAGATTAAGCCAATTTTCTTCTTCTAATTCAAAATCAGGTAAAAGGTATAAAAGTCAGTTTAGCAATTTACTTCCCTTCAATAATTTTTCAGCTTACAATAGGCTTATCCGAAGCCTCAACAAAACAAGCCTAACAGATTATTTTATCTCATCTAATCATATTCTCCCTCCCTCTCATCCTACTGTGTTATTCAGGCCCTTTCTACTCGTCTTCAACCTTTCAGCAGAATGCTAAATAGAGAATTTTCTCTCCGGGGACCCGAGAGCCTGCTGACATGTCACTCTGCCTGACATTCCTTGCGCTCCCCGGGGTCGTCAGGATGGAGTTTTATCTCATCAGAGTGTAGGAAAGATGTTGGAAAATCTGTCCATCCGTCCATCCAAGTGAAGTCCCTCTGGTTCCCATCAATCTGCACAATGCCTAGGGAAGTGTCAGCGCTGACCAGCCCACGCAGCATCTTACATCGGGAGCGCTTGTGGGGCGAAAAACTTGTGCAAGAAAGTAGGACTGTCTGTACTAACCTTGTTGACCAGCTGAAATCATTCTAGCTCTTGTGTGCAGCTGCTAACTGACAGAGGTGGTGTGGTTGAAAGGATATATGTCTCGTATCAAGACGGAGACCTCTTAGAGTTTGTGCCCACTGAGTGAAGTGCTTTCACAGTGTGTTAAGTCTGCCAGACATGTGGGACGGTTTGGGAGATTGGACTTTAACTCACAAAACCTTACTTAGAGACAGAAATCATCTTACTGCTTAATTTAAAGCTGGATGAGTGAAGCAGAGGACCACATCCTCCTGTACCAACCCAATAACAAAACTGAATGGTGATGGAGGAATTATTTTCAAAACGACTCTTTGTTTTTGGCTCCTTGGGGATAATTTCAATTTTAGGACAGTTAAGTGCCTGCAAAGTGTCTGCCAAGGTCTGTGCCAAGACAGCCAAGAAAGGCTGCTTTCTATTGCCTAAATTATTCCTTTGTGTGTGGGTAAGTTGTTTAAAAAAATTCAGATGATCTAAAACAACTGGTAGAGTAGACGATGTTGTATTTACTAGCGATGAGCAAGTACACCATTATCTGTAACTGTAACTATTCAATCAACTACATTATCTGTATCTGTACTTGGAATGGATGGAAATGGGCGTGGCTTAAACCATAAGTAGGTAGGACTCAACCAGAAGTTATTTTAAGCCTGAAATTGATACGGGTTGATCAGAAGTTCCTGGATTTATCATTCATTGGAAAACTATTTACAGAAGAAATTCAGATTCAGATAGTTTTTGATCAGAAGAGTGAGAGGTTGAACAAAGTATGGATATTGACACAATTTACTTGGATGATATTCATACTCATAAAAAATACTAGGGCTGCTCCCGATTAAGAATTTTCCTAGTTGACCAATAGTCATCATTTAGAGCCATTGGTGGACTAGTCGCCCACATGTTTCTGATGTGACTGTAATGATTAAATGATATATTTTGGTGATTTGAGTTGAAGGTGTGAGAAAGAATAGTATCAGTAACATTGTTAACACTGTGCTACATTACAGAGAAACACAAAACCGTACTAATGACCCTTCATTAATATAGGCCTATATTTTATCTACAAGTGCACGTCACACACTGAGCGAGCCGCCTGTTAATGACGCTGTGGGCTAATGGGCATGTAGCTACTTCCATGTTTCAGATGATACGTCATGTTTGTAGTCGACCAATGAAGATGAGTTTACATATCACCTTGGGTTCGTCCTTCACCTTCTCAAAATGATCCCACACTTTGGATTTCCTGCCCGACATGTTATTAACTAGCCTGTGGAATAACCACAGGTACCAGCCCTGGAAATTAACCTGACTCCTGTCTGACTGCTGAGCGTGGATACTTCCTGTCTCTGTCCTTTCAAATTAAATTCCCACATGGTCATATAGGTTTGGATTTATTTTGACAAGGTGCAGCTCCTGATAGAGCCACCAATGAAAACTTGCTGACGAATGACCTTTCGGGTCAACTACATTTGGTTGAATATTAGGGGGCGACCCTACTGAATTTACCACTAGATTTAGTTTCTGTGTGCCTACATCATCTGATCTTGGGGAGGAGGCACAGGATGCTCCAGTCAGGGGGTTGTGTGCTTTGAATGACTGAACTGAGACGCAGCTTCTGCCTCCATCCACTGAGATTTAATTCAAGTACTGAGATTATTTCTGAGCAGCTCTGTGAGAGTTATTTCTGATAGTCAAACTGCTAAAATTCTATCCTCTTTTCACAACCTGTTTTCATTCCCAGGGTGTCAAATACAGCAGCTTGGTCAGTGGCGCACAGTGTCTGATACTGACCCACAAGGCACCCTTTACTGTCTGCATGAGACACACAGGGCTTTCAGCTAACTCCAATTTAAACGCATCTGCTGCAATATTAGATGCTCAGAGTAACTGACATAGTATGAAGAGTGAGAAAGTCTGCTTTGGGTTGATGTCAGGATGACTGGTGTTCGTGTCCTGTGTGAAATGAAAGATTAAAGTTTGTTGATTTGTTTGGATCCCCATCATTTGTGCTCTAAAACAGTGGTTCCCAACTGGTCCAGCCACAGGGTCCAGATTTCTCCTTAGGCATTTGTCCAAAGACCACACAGTTCAACGTATTCATACTCGCATTTGGCCATGTCATTGAGCTAGTTTGCTGTCTCTGTCATGTAGCTGTCCGTTAGTCACTCACTCTACAGCAGGGAACAGCACTTCAAAGAAAAGGCTCCGTGCTGAAACTTCACTGTACTTCAAAAGATAGTGTTTTTTTTGTTTGTTTGTTTTTTTTTTTACAAACTTGACACATTCAAGAGTCACTTGCTGTCCATTCAGAATTGACCCAGGACCCATCAGTTGGGAGCCACTGCTCTAAAATACAGATTCTTCCTGGGGTCCACATTTGAAAACACACATTTAACATCATAGTCGACACAAATCCAAACATTTGAACACATATGTTAAACATACGTCATGTGAGAAATGTGAACGTTTAAGTTATGTAACAAATACTGTCTTTTTTTCTAAACCTTAAGTGGGTGAAAGTTAATGCCAAAACCTGTTTCCTGTGAACAGGGAAGTCTACTTTGAAAAGAGACTATGAATGTTACGAGTGGAAACTGACAAGTTCCAAACTGTAAATTGAAGCGTAGGGCCACTGACCAAGATGTTATATTTATTGAGTTTAGAGTGAGAACATGTCTTCACTGGTTGGTTTGTTTGAGTCCGAAGAAACCGAAGTCCAAACCTAAGTTTCTCTAAACTTTACCCTACCAGTCTGCTTGCACATTTGTTTTTAGTTGTTCTGATCTTTACAACAAGAGAGTAATTATTTCCTCATAGTGCAGCTGTTCGCACCCATTGTTAAGGAATAATTTCCTGCTCACTTTTACATACACAGCGAAACTACAAAGACATTTAAGATGACTGTGAGGGAAGAGAAAGAAATAATCCGTACGGCCACAAAGACATAAAAACAAGCGCTTTATGCTTTGCTTCTCTGCAAAGACAAAAGTATTGTGTTTTATCTTTCCTGTTTATTACGCTAACAATTCAAGGATGCTACCAGTGATGCTATCTATGCAAACTTTATTCTTTTCCCACTGACAGTATGGATGACAACCAAAGTTTAACTGTAACCAATCCTACTTTAGGTGGATTTGAATATGCCTTCTTGGTCCACAGAAAAACTAAAAGCCTAATGGCAGCATCATTTCCAGGGTTACTGTTGGACTCACCTCTCTGTCTGTAAGGTGACTTTGGAGGGCTCAACGTTGGGGTTCTCCCATTCCATCTGTGGGCAGTGCATGAAGTAACACAGGGTGTAGAGGGCCTCGGGCTCCCAGTGCACTGTGGTGTTGGTGGTCTTCTGGTGGACTGGAGTCCCATTGCTGGGGTTCTTGATGTGCAGCGGCTGGAGGAGGTGCATGGCCCGCGATACCAGATCACCTGGAGGATACATTTATATAAATGGGAGCGGTGCATGGATTTTCCCAACAAAACATGACAGAGAAAATAAAAATGACACAAATAGAACTGCATTAAATGCAGTATAATAACATTGTGTAGTACAGTGAAGGCAGATCTAGTCATTATAACAAAATCCTACGCATTACTCTCAGAGCACAAATTCATTTTCCTCCTTTGTCAGACGAGTACTCGCAGCACTTCTTTGATAAAGTGGAGACTCACTCCTTCATTCGCTCACACTCTGAATCACCGTGCATTTAGTCATACACATATGCCCACACAAACCTAGCTGAGTGGGAAATTGCTGCCTTGAAATTAAATCTTACGCACATGATGCCTCTCTCAGTAAGTCTGAGCTCTTATTCTGTCCTCATTTTATCTTTGGCTCTTATTTTTCTCTGTTTTTCTCCCAGTTCGCTTACGTGACCATCGAGAGAGTCATGGAGAAACTGCAGTATCTGTGTCACTGTGCAAAATGTTAAGTGAATCTGGAAAGCATTTTGAAACCTCGTGAACTTCCTGCCGATAGAAATGTGTAGGCTGGGAGAGGACACAGATGCATTACAGGATAATTTACATTTTTTAGAACATGGATGTTGTTTTGTAGCTTTTATTATACTGTTTCTATCATGAATGAACAAACATGACAAGAACAAAACTTTTTTAGTTATGGAGTCAGAGTTACTAATGCAGCATGCTCTTATTTTGACAGAGTGAGGAATCAGTCCCTCCCACATAATTTTCAGTTGAGACAGAAACTGCTGACTTTGAGTATTTGGTGGGAACAAAAGTTAGAAGAGTCAGAAGATCAATAACTCTGTCACATCTGTCAGTCGATAAATATCATAGTAATGTAAGGTTACAAATAGCAACCAGTTAGCTTAGCTTAGCACAAAGACTGGAAACATTGGCAGCTAACATGTAATCTTCTATAAAACTGCAAACTGTCATTTCTACGATGACCAAGATATAACATTGGGCCTTGGCCACATTGATACAATCACTGGCTCGCCCCCTTGCAAAAATAATCTCTCTATTAGTCTCTATGAGTCATATGTGTGGTGAGCATGCACACAAGGCCATACATGAACTGGGATGTTTTCAGCTTCCAGGAATTGTGTACAGATCTTTACAACATGAGGCCGTGCATTATCACGCTGCAACATGAGGTCGTGACGGCAGATGAATTGTGCAACAACAGGTCGCAGGATCTAGTCACAGTATCTTTGTGTGTTCAGATTTTCAGATGCCAATGGCACAGTCCCTCAAACTTTAGTGAGATATTAGTGATGTTATTAATCGAGCTTGTCTGGGGTATGTTTGAATCCCGAGCTGTGTCTCAATTCAAGAGTTGCAGCCTCTGAAAGCAGCCTTCGCGGTCAACGTCGGCCACGACCTTTGAAAAAGGTTGTCGAAATGGGACGGTCTGGTCTGCAGAGGTTTTCCTGGTTGCATCACCAGTTGTTCTCGCCTCAACCCTGTGTTCCTGCTACCTAGCAACCAGCTGCGCTTGACGAAAAAAAAGGAGTAAGCTAGTAAATTAGTTGGCCCTAAATCATGGACCCAGAGATTGTTATTACATATACATTGCCGGTGTCAGGCTGATGGACTGTTTTCAGGTAACCTTATCAAATTAAGATTGTTTAAGCTGTGTACTTTAAGCTAATAATAATGTTAACAACAGTTAACAATTAGCTAGTTAACGACTGTTAGTTAACTTAACTTAATATGTAATTGACAACAGTGCACAGTGCACCTTGGGATAGGCTGGGCCACAAAGGATTCATCCATTGCATCCTGCAAATTCTGGGAAAGAAGGCTGCATCTCTCGGCCGCATTTTAAGGAGCCTTCGAAATGGGACAGCCTTGGTCGCACCGAAGTGACGCAACTAGTCTTCAAATACAGCCTTCGAAGGCTGCAGCCCCTGATTTGAGACACAGCTTCAGATTTTTACGAAGTGCACAGACATCACAAACCTTGCACAGATTTAAGTCTGTATAGTCACGTTCAGACATTTTAGGCGGCATAAACATAAGTAAAACAAATTTCTGAGTAGAGGGGGACTTTAACTTGTCAGCGGCCTCATCTGGACACCCTTATGAAAAACATTTGTGGGCGCCACTGATGCGTAGGGCTGTCAACGAATATTCTAAATTCGAATTTAAATTTGAATTTGAAAAAAAAATGGACCTTCGAATGTGAAAATTGATATTCGATTGTGGAGAGAAAAAAAACACCACCGCAGCTGTCCTCTTTGCGAGTGGGCGTTGGCCTGGGCCGCTGCACTGAACGCACTGGACAAGCGGTTCTGCTCCCAGCTGTTGTCTCCGTCACCCGACTTGACACATCCGCTCGCGGCTCGCGCAGAAAATAGACCAGGGCCGGCCATGGAGATGCGCGGCGCTTCGAGGCTCTTCGCAGTGCTTCCGTGGGCGGTGTGGGGGGGCGAGCGAAAGGTCCGTGGTCGTTTCTAACGTAATGTTATAGATAATTGTTTTATGTGTTTTAATGTGTAGGTATGTAAATGTTTTCAAAGACGTTAATGTTGAAATAAAAATACCTACAAGTAATTATGTTTCCTTGTATTAATACATATACAAGTATGTTTCCTTGTATTAGTTTGCTTGTGGACATAATGCGAAAAAAAAAAATTTGAATGGTTCGAACCTATGAGTTATTTTTAGAAGGAATATTCGAATGTCATTTTTGAGCAATTTTGACAGCCCTACTGATGCGGTCGAGTCTTCAGAGATATGCAGTGTCCCCTCCTGTGTATGTGTATTTGAGGAGTCATACATGACTCAAAGGTTTTGTTCAGTAAAGCCCAACTTCAGTTTATTCATGTTGCAGAATATCTTGTAATATATTTTCCAACATCGTGACAACTCGCACAAAAAAAAAAAAAACCTTCACGACTGAACACTTTACTGTAGAAACTACACAAACCACAGAGATTAAGTCAACCTTTGCTCGAGGAAGCATAGAGAACATTTTTGGCTATTTTCCTTGATAAATGTGGTCCATTGCTTTTCAGTATGAACTGATTTCAAGCCGCGTCTGTACGCAGCAGGAGCGAGGAACAAATGGAAGAAATTTTACAATTCTAATAGTTTTGAACACCAAAGGAGGTATGAATTTCAAAGACTGAAATCCAAACCCTGCGTACCACAGATATTCAGCGCTGACATTTAGAGAGTCATAGCTCTCTGATTTAGGATTCTGGCAACTTAACAGCAGTTTATCGATGAGGTCATTAGTGATGCATTTAAGAACAACGATATTGCTCTGAGAGGAGAAATACTGCAGCGTGAGCCTGTGGGGTCGATTTCTCAGAAAAATGAATACCCCCATTGATCTAATTATTTACTTGGTTTATTGGAACGCTGCAGGTTTCAGGCTCACAGGAGAACACGGACACTGAGTTCAGACAGAAAACACTGCAGCCTGAGTCTGTGAGTTCATGCATTCTCTCACTGGATACGCAAGTAATATGTGAATAAAACAAAATGTGTGAAAGTCTGAAGCTCTGAGCTGCAGTGCAACAGTAAACACACACACACACACACACACACACACTAACACACACACATACACACACATCCTCTCTCTGATCTTGTTTGATTGTTTGTTCCAAAAATACCCAGTCTGAGGAAAGTTGGCCTGTCTCGAAACCTCATTGCTTAGACAGAATGACACGGTGAGTGTGCGCTCCAAGGTTCTCCATCTGTCAGACTAAAGGCCCCTGACAGAGTTCACAGGCAGTCAGATGTAACCACAGCACGATGCTCACAGCACAGTTTGCACTCCAGCTCCAGGGAGCATCATAGACAGATATCTAGAAAAAATTAAATACATCAATAAATAACAGAAAACAAGGGAAATCATGCCCTGCTTCTATGACTGAAGATGTGTGACGAGATAAGGCTCCCGTCTCCAGGTATGACACATTAGACAAACATGATTAGGTATGGTCACGTAGTGCAATTAGTCAGATGGAGCGGGGGCAGCTCCCGGAGGTGCTCAGTGCAGATCAAAGAAATCATGATAAGACGTGCTCACAGACTGACCTTCAGCCATCGCTGCAGTTGGCACTGACTTTGAGAAAGTAGGTTTTTGGGACCTTCAGGCTGACCAAATCATAACTCTAACATCACCCTATGGGCTGGTGTAAAAATGTTCAAATCGGTTTGATATTAACAACCAGACCGGACCAGTATACCAAACTTTATTACCAGGTGTCACACTCACACTAATCACCTTTATTCGGGTCCTTTATAAGGTTTGGGGCAGGGAAGGTTTCTGATTGGATAGGGGGCGGGGCGGATGTTACATGTTTATGTTTACCGGAAGAAAACACTGTAGTCCTCGCTCCGGATAACAAGATGCTTGCCGACGGCGTTCTTAGTGCCTTTTTCGGGCGTTTTGCTTATATTCCTGAAGCAGCAGTACGACAACAACCTTGTTCTGCTAATGCTTCGTCTGTTGAGGAGGAGAAGGGAGGTACAAGGTCGAAGAAGGGAGATAGAAGACCGTGCTGTGGCGAATGGAAACCGGTGAGTGCAACGAGTCAGCCCGTTGCTATGCAGCCCGTTGCTATGCGCGCTATATACGTCATCGCGCCAGAAGGGCAAGGAAACGAGCATGCACAGAAAGACCGGAATGAACTTAAAGAGGAATGAGTGTATACATGCACACAAAATTCTTTCATTCGGAATGACAAACGGAATAAACCACCCCCTTTAATCGGATTTAATTTTCAATCCGAATGACCGTTTACATGACAACTTTTAATCGGAATGGCCTTTCATTCCGAATGAAAGTGGAATTAAACTGTCCATGTTAACATACTGACTATGGTATTTGTGTCCCCCTCCCTTGTCGACCGTCCACTTCACTAGTCCCACAAGCTCTCTTGGCATTTTCAGTGTAATAAATAAACAAAATACACTCACTAATATATCCTGTTTTCGTTAGTAAACAGAGAAATACAACTGTACACTTTCTGAACACAAGTTTCTGTCTTTCACCAAACTACGACTGTCTTACCTTACCTTGTTAACGTTTTGAAAAAAAACCAAAACCCTTTATTCAAACTTGACAGAAACAAAACAACACTCACTGAAACCATCTTAGTAAGTCTTTTTAGTTAGTCTACTGTTCCATCAATTCCAAAGTCTAGTTTGGTTGAAATAAACTCTTAATTCACAGAGTTAGATGGACAAAATATAGGCACGACACAGGCTGACTGTTAACAGCCCTCTATCCCCGCCACTCGCAGTCAGCTCACCTGCCTGTTGTACCAGACTGACCTCTGGTGGCGTGTAATGCATACTACATACTAGGGGGTGGAGGAAAAGATCGATACAGCATAGCAGCGCAATATTTTTGTGTGGCATTATCGTATTATCACACAGTGCTAAGTATCAGTTCTTTATTACATAAAGTATTAATATTACAAAAACAAATTAAACTTTAAGTAGCCTGCTAGAATAATATGATCAATTGTATTTTTTCAGTCCATGAGAAACATTTTGCTGCTGCTACTGCAAAAAAGGCTTAAGTGGGATAAACAGATGTCGACAAAGTTTTCCTTTGGAGACACAATTTACGGTTGAAAAAAGGTAATAAATCGTAATATATTTTATCCCAATACTCATGACTTAAGTATCGTGATAATATCGTATCGCGGATCCTCTGGTGATTCCCATCCCTACTACATCCCTACAACTCTCTATTATCAGGTAGCTCTAGTAAGTCCTTAAAAACTCTCCAGCTAATTCAGAATGCAGCAGCTCGTGTACTAACAGGAACTAAGAAACGAGATCATATTTCTCCTGTTTTAGCTTCTCTGCACTGGCTCCCTGTAAAATCCAGAATTGAATTTAAAATCCTACTGTTAACTTATAAAGCTCTAAATGGTCAAGCTCCGTCATATCTTAGAGAGCTCATAGTGCCATATTATCCCACCAGAACACTGTGCTCGGAGAACGCAGGGTTACTCGTGGTCCCTAAAGTCTCCAAAAGCAGATCAGGAGCCAGAGCCTTCAGCTATCAGGCTCCTCTCCTGTGGAATCATCTTCCTGTTACGGTCCGGGAGGCAGACACCGTCTCCACATTTAAGACTAGACTTAAGACTTTCCTCTTTGATAAAGCTTATAGTTAGGGCTGGCTCAGGCTTGCCCTGTACCAGCCCCTAGTTAGGCTGACTTAGGCCTAGTCTGCCGGAGGACCCCCTATAATACACCGGGCTCCCTCTCTCTCTCTCTCTCTCTCTCTCTCTCTCTCTCATCCTATTACTGCATCTTGCTAACTCGGCCATTCTGGATGTCACTAACTCGGCTTCTTCTCCGGAGCCTTTGTGCTCCACTGTCTCTCAGGTTAACTCATACCGCAGCGGTGCCTGGATAGCGTGACGTGTGTGGTTGTGCTGCTGCCGTGGTCCTGCCAGATGCCTCCTGCTGCTGCTGCCATCATTAGTCATTAGTCATACTTCTACTGTTATTATACACATATGACTATTGTCACACAAGTATACTGTCAGATATTAATACATACTTTCAACATATTGTACCACAGTAGCCAGAACTATAACTATAATATTATTACTTTCATTAATGTTGTTGTAAACTACTGTCATTACCTGCATCTCTCTCTCTCTCTCTCTCTCTCTCTCTGTCTCATTGTGTCATACGGATTACTGTTAATTTATTATGCTGATCTGTTCTGTACGACATCTATTGCACGTCTGTCCATCCTGGAAGAGGGATCCCTCCTCAGTTGCTCTTCCTGAGGTTTCTACCGTTTTTTTTTCCCCGTTAAAGGGTTTTTTTGGGGAGTTTTTCCTTATCTGCTGTGAGGGTCTTAAGGACAGAGGGATGTCGTATGCTGTAAAGCCCTGTGAGGCAAATTGTGATTTGTGATATTGGGCTTTATAAATAAAATTGAAATTGAATTGAAAATATCCTCATTACAGCCTCTCCAGCATGAGCTGAGGATTTCTAAATACAAGTGCTGGATTTAAAGAAAAGGCCTTTAAAGAAAAAGAAAAAAAACTGGTTAGTTAGTGGTTAATGTGTGTTGGCCTTCAGAAAGTAAAGTTAACCAAACTTACATCCCTAATTAATGCATTTCTATGTCTTGTCTGAGCTCTTCTGACTGATGTTATAATGATAATGGTGAATCACATACTTCTGTGCACTAATCAAAGTTTGGCAACAAGTTAATCAAACTCTGATGACAGTTGGTGGGTTATTTGTCAATCAAATGTGCTCAGAGCACATCCACACAGTCCTGACGAGGCAGACTGGCTGAGCTTTGAGTGCTACTGAAAGATCCCCTCCAGACATGTTTTCAGATCTATAGAAATACTCTACTTTGAATAACAATTTGTGTCTGATGCAGGTTTTCCACACAAAAAGTTCAATTATATTGTTAAATCCTTAGAATTACACTGACTCCTCCCCGTGTTAAAAATCCAGAATCTGTATGCAAATCATGTTGATTTCAGAAGTTAAACTGTTTGAATAATGATGTTTCCTCCTTTCCTGTAAGTCCTTTCTCAGTGTGTGTGTGCACTGAAGTTGAAGGCTCAGGATTGGATTTGTGATGTCACAAATCATGCATGTTTGCCCACCCATTAAAACTGGATTTTGACGAGCAAAGAGAAACTTTGTACTCTTAGGGCCGGATCTACTAAAGGTTTGCGTGTATAGTTTGCACACGCAAAAAAATATACAGACTGATTTACTAAGGGTTGCATCTTTCAAAGGTGCAAAATAGCGCGTCTGCATCCAGTTGGTACGTTTGCTGCAATGAATATGCAATATGGGGCGTTTACACGCAATTGTGCATGTGCTGGGAGTAGAAAATGTAAATATATTAATTTAGCACACGCAAAGTGATTTATCAAACCTGAAAGCAATTTTTCAAACACAAACTGCGTCTATATTTAACACGTGTCAAAGGGAGGTGCAAACGGTTTGTATGCGTAATTGCGCACACGTGGCTGCGGTTATCGTTGCAAGAAGGAGACATCGAAACAATGAAAGAAGACACAGAGAACGTATTTTTCACCCTCGTGTGAACATTTTTGGAATGAATGAGGAATCAATCATTAAAACGTATCGCCTATCCAGCATTGCCATTTTGGAACTGTCCCGGGTCAGTACACGATAGGGCTGTCAGAACGCACTTCGCTATTCGAAAACAATTCAAATTATTGTAAAAATAAGCATATTCAAAGTTGGAAACTAAGGTTCGAATATTTTTTGGGGCAAAAAAAAAAAAAACAGCGTTCCACCGTGCATTAAGAGATGTTTTTTTGGGAAATACATGACTGTCAGAGAAGCCCCGTTTACAAACAGACCTACAATCCATCTCCTCTCCTCTCTCTCTCTTCTCAGCAGAGGGTGCCCTGTCAGCCCTGTGCTGACAGTGACAGGGCGCATCTCTTTGATCCGAAGTGACACAGCCTGTTTGCTCATGCTTCGGGGTCATGCTTCAATAGAGTAATTGCAAATAAATATTGTTTTAATGTGTAACTATTGAAATGTTCACAAGGGCTTTCATAAATTCCTACAATGTTGAGGCACTGCCGCCTTTGCAGGTTAAAAGTTAATGACAGCAACTTGAAGTGAGGAGGAGCAACATGTCTCCCGCTGCGCAGCGGTGTCGGTACCGACACAACTGCGCTGACAAGCCGGAGACGCTGACTTTTGCATGTGATGCAAAATATTAAAATAACGTCATTATAACACAAAAATATAAAAATGCAGTGGTAGGCCTAGGCTATAGCCTATACCAAGGAAAAATTCGAATATTATTCGAACTGTTAATGTAAAAGACATTAAAAATTCAAATCTGATTTTGGGGGAAGACTGACAGCTCTAGTACACGAATCTTTTATTCTGAGAAACAGCTTTCTGTTTTCCAAGTTGTGAGATGGCGAGTTTGGAGATGGCTGGCTTGTAGGTGAATCAATTTGTAAAATCATTTGTAAAATAATTACATTAAAAACAAGAGCGTGTTTCATATTGATTCATATGTTTTTAAGGTGATAGTGCATACCCCCTACACCCCTTCCTCCTGACACCTGTTCTCCTGACACCACTGCCGGAAAGATGAGGTACAACGAGGCCCATATCCGCACACGGAATGTTGTCGAGCGCATCTTTGGAATCCTGAAGAGCAGGTTCCGTTGTTTGGATCGCACTGGAGGAGCACTGCTGTACAGGCCAGAAAAAGTGGCCCAGATTGTAGTGACCTGCTGCATGCTACATAACATCGCCAAGCAACACAGGCTGGAGCATAATGCCGTGCTGGAGGAGAACGCCTCTCTTCAAACTCGCCATGCTGCAAACCATAAAACACGCAAAACCCTCATTTAAATAGGGTGTCTCCAACATGTTTGCACCTCTTGTCATTTACGCAATCACTCTTAGTAAACCACCTGAAAACCGCAGTTCAGCCCCGCACGCAAAATTCTAGATTGTGCAGGCAAATTAGTACATGCAAACTGGGATCTTAGTAGATCCAGCCCTTAGTGTATTCATGTGAAAACAGCCTTCAAGTTTCAAACTCTGCACAGTGAAGCTCAAACATTCAACTATAGGAACAAGAATAAACATATTTTGAGTGGAGGTGGACTTTAAAAATTAATATCCAAGCATGTTTGTCTCAATACAAAACTCTGATTGCTGCTTATTTAGTCATACACATTTAATCTTCTGTAGAAAGGAACCCAAGGTTTTAGGGACTTTAAATACAAAATCTGAAAGAACTTTTCATCATTTAGTCAGTAACAGACCTTAACTTTAACTCTAACCATCAAAGGCAACAGATAAAAAATAAATAAAACTGCCTTTTTGCAACTGTGGTAGAGAAATTATTAAATGTCATCATGAATGTATGATTCTTCCTGGGTCATGGTTTGGTAAATTGAAAAGCCTCAGAGTCCTTCACTGTCAGCATTCATGCATGTGAGCAGGTTCTGGGTGTCTGCAGGTTGAGATAAGAGGTGGAACTTGTAGGTATTCATGACTCCACAGTCTGGACCGAGGGTTTCACAACATTATACAACAGTTAGTTGCAACTGCGTAGTTTGATTGGACAGGAGGCGTTTAACCAGTGCAAATACAGAGAACAACAGCACCGACTTTTAACAACACACTTATCTCTCTGCTTTACAGGTGGTCCAAACTGTGCCATTTGGTTAATCTGAACACCATACCCTTGGAGTAGCAGAGCATATTCTGGACACTCTGTCTAAAGAGACGCCAAGCAGAGTGAATGTGTGATTAACCCAAGAAGAAATAGACGGCTTTGCTACTTCACCTTGTTTCATTTTAGTGTAGAGCGTCAGATTAGATTCACGAATGCACCCTTTATTAACCGTTACTCAGTCGCCATTAACGGTCATCATATCAAAACCTTGCACTGCAAAGACGAACGTATTTCCACAAATAACATTTGAATTAAATCACAAATGGTCATCAGAAGAGGACAAAGGGAAGAAAAGAAGCCCGAATGCCTCAGTGCAAATCTGCAGGTGTGCTCTTAAGATGTCAGCCGATCCCAGTGAGCACCAACTAGGATTTAACGTTGATTAGTAGTTGAAAACAGGCTGATATTCAGTCTGAGCTCACCCTTTTCACCCCAGACGTGCTGATATTCAGTACAACAGTACTCCCTCTTGTGTGATACTGCTTAATTTTTTTAAGTAAAATGAGGTGCTGTGATTCTGTATGAGCTGGGATGGGCTTTGTAGCCCCGTTTCCACCAAACACTTTCGGTATGGTACCTTCGGAACCAAAAGTAACCTCTCAGACATGGTACCTTGCCCCTTGCGTTTCTACTGCAAACAGACTGCAGTGTTCACAGCTTCACCTTTTAGTACCAGATCTGTGTGCTACAATAGGTACCCCAACAGAGGGGGGACCAAACATGGGGACGGTACGGTTCCATTGGTACCATCCACAACTCTTCACAGTACCAAACCGAACTTTAGCGTACCGTAATGCTCGGTGGAAACGGGGCTTATAAAGCTGAGCAAATATGACTCTTAGTTTTTGGTACACCTCTGTCCATGCACATGTGTCATGCCAAGGTCTTCGTCTTTTGTCATATTTGTGTTGTAATAAAACTGAGGCTCATGTACTTTGTTCTCTGATCACACATCAAAGTATAGATTGACCATTAGTCATCAGCAACTTTGATTTGTAACGGTTTTGGAGAGGAAATGATAAGAACCCACAGTAACAAACAACATATTTTTCTGTTCGATTTGAGGGACTTCTAGGTTTTAATTATTTTGTGAAACAAAATGGTGTTACTTTTCATAACTGTTAGAATGTAGTTCATCCAATACAGTTTGTGATTACTGATAAATTAAGCCATTTAGCAAACAAAAATGTCAAAAGTTGCTCCTTTCCAGCATTTATTGATTTCCTCTGTTCAGTATCATTTTGAATTGAATAGCTGAACTGCTGACCAGACGAAGAAGCAACAGAAGATGTCACCTTGGGCTCTGGGAACCCATCATGAGACATTGCCACTACTGTGTAACAAAAAACAAATCAATACGTTAAACATTAAACCCAACAATCATTCTTGCAGCTCTCTCCTCGACTGTCACACTGTGCAGAAGCTGTTTGCTATGCTTGTTAGGTACTCAGTAACATTAGCTTTAAACATCAATCAGGCCGATTGATTCTGCACAGAAAACCTTTCCACTCCAGGTACTCAGGAAGTCCCCATGCTACTCAGTGTGAGTTTACGCAGTGTGCTACTGGTCTGAATATTAAGAGGAAGTGAGACATTAATACAGATTAAGGAGATAAAACAAAGGGGACTGTAATATGAATTTGCATCACAAACCTCCTGCTCAGTGGGAAACAGGACCAGCTAACCACAAACAGACACAGAGAAACACTAACTCTCTGAACTGACACGGCTCCCCTGGGGTTTGCAGAGCTTGCTAAGCAAAAACAGAACTCTATAACGACGCCATGTCCATAAATAAAAAGTAGTTGTTTTTTTTTACTACAACAAACAACAGCCAGCCTAACCATGCAAATGGTTAAACCACCACCGTCCCTTTGAGCTAAAAGCCAGCACCGGGGCCAATCATCAAGCTTTCTTTGCCGTCATTAATTGTTCTTGTGACTTTGGTTTTGTCAGCAGGACAACATTTGCTCCCGTCTCCTTTGCTGTAATTATCTAAGCAACACTCCTATGGGCTTCATGCTTCATCTCATTTGAATTAATCATAGGGGACAGCTTAGTGTCTTCCTTTTCTCCCAGCCAAGTCCTTCCCTCTTAGAAGGACTCATTAAAGAGCAGAACTTTGTTCCCTATTCCCTGAGAAATAATGGTGAAACAGCACAGGGCAAAAACTCTCTGCAGCTGTAATGAAATGTCAACACTGTAATTTCTGTCATACAGCTACGAGACCTGTTATTATCTTTCTCTACTTCATTACAAACCAATGCATATGAACTAATATGAGTTTATGGATCAGTGTTTTCATGAGGCTAATAATTTTCATGTAACAAGATAAAAGTAAGTCTTCTCACCTCTCTACAAAATAAAAATTTAACAAGACTTAGGACACCATTTAGATGATCTATGGCGCATGGTCTAAAGCGCACTGAGGGCGTGTCCAGCTTCACTTCTGCTTGTTAAAAGGCACATAATCTGGGAGCAAAGTAAGGCACAAGGGGCAAAGGGGATGTATTTAGTCCCTTGATTAATAATAGGTGTGTTTTGGGCGTAACATGAATTGAATTAATCAGAGTGTCATCTCCTATTCCCGCTAACCTGCAGTGACATTACTGCAGCAAATATCACGGGACATTTAAGCAGCAAAACTGTTTCAAACCTGACAGAAAACAGAACTAAACTTTTAGCTTCTGAAATAATCAATGAAGTTATGCTGCTTGTTGTGCACAAATGCGCACAGTCAATCTCTTGGAAAGTAGCTCTGCTCTGCTCTCTGCTACGTTCTCATTTTAGAGGATGTAGTTGACATACATATCCAAAATAACACGATCGCTTTCAGCTGCCTCAGAATGACAATAGGCCAACAATATGCCTGACCACAACTCATTTAAAGCAGTTGTGGATGAAGCATTGAAAGCTGTACTTGAGTAGAAGTACAGATATTTTACCAAAAAGTGACTTTGGTAGACATTAAAGTCACCTATTAGAATATTACTTGAACAAAAGTATCTGAGATTTACTGAACTTTAGTATCAAAAGTAATTTTATTTTATTAAATGTAATGATGTATTGAAAGTAGAAGTACAGAAGACGTTTAATCCTTCTAAATTGGAAGCAACGAGTTTCCCCATCCTTTTCTCATTGGGTCAGAGATGTTATGTATTTCTTACAGCTAGAAAAATCAAATACAAACTCAAAAGGTCCTCTCAAACCTCTATTAAGATATGGACTTTTTGATTTGCTACAGGAATCACTCCACAAAGACTAAGGTGGATAAAAATGTTTCACAACAGCAGAGATGCTAGCAGTGTTAGCTAACTAAACTTCCTTGTATAAGTAGAGCTGTAATACACTCATCAATCTGTAAGCTAACTTATTATTATGCTAACTTCCTGTGGTACAGTGCACACCATCTGTCTGAAATCTGCTGCAAAAGTTATATTTTGTCCACATACTTTAACTGAGGCACGAGTTTTGCAAACACAACAGAGATCATGGAGGTTCTCATACTGTAGGAATAAATGGACTTCCAGTTGATTGGCATACGTACACAGAGCTATGTGACAATAAGGTATAATAGTCTCAGTGAGGCTGTACGTCTTCACCGCAGTGCATGGTGACATGCTCATACAGACAATGTTAACATGCAGGTGTGTTTGTTTAGTTCTCATTATCACCATGTTTACAGCATGGCAGCATCTTCACCTGCTGACCTTTGCTAATTAGCAGTAAACACAAAGTGCGGCTGATGTCATTAGTTTTACAGGTACATGTTTATAAACCAAAGCACTGGACACATTTGTCCTGATGATGATGCTAGAAGAAAAGTCAGTGTCACCATAGTGTACCTTTGCAAACCAGGGATATGTTACAACTGTGTATTTCATATATATACTTTATGTTACTTACGTTTCAATTTTGTGTTGTGACAACACTGTGGTTAATGTGTGGTTAGGCTTAAGTACAAAAACTTTGCGTGGTCGGGGTTAGGAAAAACATCGTGATTTGGCTTGAAAATATACGGTTTGGTACCCACAACCACAGCTGGAAATGTCCCGAACTCTTGGGACAGGTAAAGTCAAAAGATCACCAAAATTAGTCCAAATCCAGCCAAATATTGTTGAGATATTTCAGTGAAGAAATAAAAAAATATATCTGCTTCACCTAAATTGTACTGTCTCCACTGTAACACCTTGTTCTCCTCTCAGTGTCTGGGTCCAGGTTAAGATTTCTCTTTTAAATGAAGAATTCTTTTACAACACGCCTCACTTCACATTATGTACTTTTTATGTCTCTATCTACCTCTCTGCAACAGGTACAATAAAACAACACAATTATGTTCTCATAAAGAGATGCCGCAGGGATGGGGTTTGACTTATTGTGTTTATTGAACATTGTGTTTGTGTTGACAGAGAGTAATTGGACTGTGTTAAGTTCTTCTTGCAATACACAAGCATAAAACCCACAAGGATTTTTTTTTAAAACTATTGAGTCCAATAAAATGTTTTGTAAAGTCATTAAACGTGTGATTATATTACCAATATTACCAAAGACCACAATACTGCATTTTAGTGAACCTATAAGACACTTATTTCCTCATCATATATATTCTAAATGTGATTTTTACTTCTCTGTAAATTATATATTTGGGATTATGATTTTAGATGATGTATTGGCATCTTTTTTAGTCTTAAAGGACAACTTCGGTATTTTTCAACCTGGGCCCTATTTCCCCATGTGTATGTGTGCATATGATTCATACATACAACTCGTTCTAAAATTGGTTCAGTATTGAGGGAGGCAGATGCGGCCGGCAGCTGCGAAACAAGCTAAAACGGTAATGGGGGCAAATGCGTCCCGTATAAGTTTGCGCATTGAAAGTGCTTTTTTTCGCCACTGACCGGTTCAGATCGCCAGTGCTATCTCTGTAGATAGCATACTAAGCGTTTCGAACATTGTTTATATAACATTACCTCCACTGTGTCTGTAGCTCTCTCTACTCGTGGGACAGCCGTTTTCTTGAGGAAGAGGTGTTTCGGGATTGGATGTCTTCTCTTCTTCGGCTGGCAGTAGTTAGCATCCATTTGTAGCACAACTAGCCACAACTTCAGCATCTCGCCGTCTGACAAAGGCAGCCTATGAAAGCTGTACGGGGTGTTGCGCGACATCCTGTTCTTGCAATTCGGATAAGCACAAACACGAACCACTGTTTTCAATCGATGCAGTAAAACTCTCAACTGTACTCCAGGACAACCACCACCACTCTGAGTGGCGCTCAGCATGGCTCCTCTGTTTTCTTCCAGCAATAAGCAAAGCTCTCGCGAGATGACATCACAGCCGGGAGGAGGTGAAGAGTCAGGGAAACGCTTAGTATGCTATTTACAGAGATAGCACTGGCGATCTGAACCGGTCAGTGGCGAAAAAAAGCATTTTTAATGCGCAAACTTATACGCGACGCATTTGCCCGTTACCGTTTTAGCTTGTTTCGTGGCTGCCGGCTACATCCGCCTCCCTCAATACTGAACCAATTTTAGAACGAGTTGTACCTATGAATCATACGCACACATACACATGGGGAAATAGGGCCCAGGTTGAAAAATACCAAAGTTATCCTTTAATGAGAGTTCTGATAATATTTGGGTTGAAATTCAGGAGCTTGATCTCCCACAGCTAACTCAGCATGGAGGCTGTCTGGGAAGGGGAAAGCTGAAATCCATCAAAAGAGCAAAACATTTAATGATAATGAGCAGGATGAGACGCACGGCAGCGTTTGGGATCATTTTATCTCTTAACAGGCTCAATGCACACCACTTCTGAACATCATACTCGAAGGTTGCATCATGTTTCTGTTTTATCGACATAATCCTTTGAATCTGATGACTAAGTTTCAAGGAAACACTTTGAAACAACGACACTTCCTGAGTTGATTCTGTTGGGGAGTAGTTGATGTGTGCTATGTTACTCAGAGTGACCAGAGCTTCACGATTATCAACACAAACTATGGAAAGTTTGCACAAGGCTTTGTGTGTTTTGAGATCACACCCATTCACATGCCAGTTAACCAACTTCAAGCATTTATAGTGTTAATAAGGTAATTTCTAAAATTCTTTAACAGAGCGTACTGCCTGTAACTTAAATAATAGTCAGCAAACAAGCCTGTGATTCCAGCAGACAAAGTGAGACAAGCCAACTTCTTATCAAATGTGACCCGAGATTATCACGGCGAGACAACTGTTGTGTTCCCTAATGGACGACTGAGATGGAAGATTCCTCCGCCGTCCTCTGACACACTGTCATGGCCTACAGCTCCCCGGGGGCCGAGCCGAGGACATTTAATCATCACTTGGTAATACGAGCGACTCAGAGCTCTGCCTTTGGGGCACATTAGTAATTCCATGGCAACTATTAATCACAGTCAATTACGGGACATGTCATCATCAACACAGAACTAGCAGATACTTTTACCAGTGCTGCTCAAGTGGAAATAAATCACCAGTAGACTCATTTAATATGAGACATGTGAAGGGAGGTCAGTGATTAGTGTTTGAATAGACACAGGATCCATTCAGTTACAGCGCCATGGCTGCTTTTAAAGGTCCAGTGTGAAGGATTCAGGGGGATATATTGGCAGAAATACAATATTATATAATAAGTATGTTTAATTTAGTGTATAATCACCTGAAAGTAAGAATCGTCATGTTTTCGTTACCTTAGAATGAGCTGTTTATATCTACGTAGGGAGCGGGTCCTCGTCTATGGAGATTGCCATGTTTCACTGCCATGTTTCTACAGCAGCCCAGAATGGACAAACCAAACCTAACACTGGCTCTAGATAGGGCCATTCTTGTTATGTCTGCATTAAGCAGCCCCTCCAAAACAAGAGTGTCGGAAATGTAGTGTCTGCCAGTTCAAATCACTGCGTCTGTTTGTTCTCGAGAGAAGGAGACCTCTGCGGATAGTTTCGCTACCGGTAAAAACCTCCTCAATATCAGGATCTTAAGTTATCAGAGAAAGTAGATGAAAATACATTAGCGGGTGCTGGTCTAGCAGCTTGTCTCTGACATGCCAAACAGCATTGGAAAAACTTATCTTTTTTTAACGTGAAAGTGCTTCATTCAGTGTCTTTAACAATTACTGTTGATAATTCTGCTCCCGGTTAAAACCAGGAAAAATGAACACTGAAGGAATCCTAATGCCTGGTACACACTACACAATATGAGCCCGGCCCGGTGTCGGCTTGGATCGTGAACGACAAAGAGTGTTGTACGCAATAATCAATCATATTATCTCGTGTAGTGTGTCATGCTAGACGACAACCGACGCCACGTCTAGGACACCTCACGACGTTCCAACAGAAAGTCTGGCATGTTTTCTTTTTGTCGTTCACGACTTCTCCCATCACAGCTGTCACTCTGACCAATAGGAACACAGAGCGATCTGCTGCCGTATACAACTGTAAGACAACACCCCAATTTTATTTAGATTTCCTCTAGAGACAGGGCTGTACAGTGCCGCACGTGTGATGGGAAAAATGTTTGTGCGATGAATTTATTTGCCTAGTAGCACGCGTGCGACAGACTGCTTGTGAACCGCTTGTGCGTGTGTGTGGTCTGTTTTTTTCTCGTTTTTTCACTAGACGACAAAAGCGTTCACTGCCATGCATCGTCTGGCAGCCAGGCGAGTTGGTTCATTAGCATAATGAACGGAGGGAAATCTCTTGTCATCGAGTGTCTTTGTCTCTGTGGGGGAGGCGGGGCTATGGGCTACACAGACACAGTGCGATCTTTGTGAGGGGGAGACGAGGCGGAGAAAAAAACAGAGAGTTGAGCGCAAGAGAAATACAGGGAAGTTGTTCCTAAACCAAATGCCATGGCCCCTGTGTGGGAGTATTCTTGATTTAAAGCAAATGACAGAGGGGAGCCCAGTAATTTGGATGAGCCGGTGTGCCGGGTTTGTTCTAAAACCATCTCAACAAAAAGAGCGAATACGACCAACTTAACTGCAAACCTGAGAGTGAGAGACTGACAGTCTATTTTTTTGTATTTATTTATTTATTTCGATATTGTTACGTGTTATTCTGGATATTTAAATTTTGTTTTTTGCAGTCCTAAATATTCTTGTTAAATAAATGTTTATTTGTCTTTAAAAGGGTGTACTTGCATCAATATGCCTTTATTGTCATTATATAAGTTTAATAAATGGTCTTAAAACAGCAAAATTACAACAATAATAAAAATGGTCTTAAAAGGACAATATTATCGCTTATCGCAATATTTTCTGATGCAATTAATCGCCCAGCAAAATTTGTTATCGTGACAGGTGCTACAAACTTTCTGGCCTGTGCTACAAAATTATGACCCTCTGTTATCACAACAGAGTAAAACAGGATAAATGATGGTGTGAAACAGCAGAGGCACTTTATCAACCCGGTGAGTACTGCCATTAGCATCACGCAAGCAAACAATGTTATTTCTTCATAATGGGGACGGACATAAAGTTAAAAAATTAAAAAATAGTGGCTTTTACTTACAACTGCAGAGGCTACCAGCTTCATTTGAAACAGACTACATTATGAACAGGCCGTTATTTATTATCCCCTGTGTATTTTACTTTTTATCCGCTCCCGTTTGCCTTGATGAAGTTAATGCGTCATGCCGTCATTTCAAACACAACACTTCCTGTATCTGTTTCAAATTAAAAGCCCCTTATAACTTGAGTTGAGATAATCCCTTCATTTTCTAAAAAGGCTTTTATTGTGAAACATTTGCAGGAACTTGTTGTGGAGGATTCAGTGACTTGCATAGTTTATGTACTGTTGTTCAGATGTAGCTCCTGCCATCTGGTGGCAGTTTTTACGTTAGTACAACAACATTTCGGCTGGTACATGAACAGATACAGTGATTGAATTAATAGTAAAAATAATAAGAAATAGGACAAGAATAACCTGATGACATCACACACATCATGAAAGACAACCAGCGGCAATTGTGTGGACCATCATGTAGTGTGTCATGTCTGTCGGCCAAGTCACGGCACAATTTTATGACTCCACAATCGCCTAATGTGACATAGTGACCTTTAAGACTGAATATGTATGCATATATATCTGATGTCTACTTGGTATTTTTACAATCCAAAGTCACACTTTTATAATAATCCAGCCATATGCAATGAGAGGCTGAGTGACCATCCGGAGCTTTGGGAGTTTACCTGCTGGGCCAGTCAACCTGTGAGCCGGCGATGAGCAACACAGGAATGAAACAAAAGGCTGAAAATATATCCGAATTTGTTTTTCGTAGTCCTTGCGACGGGCTCCACAGAGGGAAGAGAGGAAGGGTCAGTCAGTCACGAGCAGACCACTGATGCATCTTCTATTTGATCTTTTTATACACTGAACTCTTAGTAATGTAACCATCTGAAAAGGTGAAGCAGGGAAAAATAAAAACCCTATGAGAGAACAAATACCCTGCTACAAATACTACACAGTGATTCATTCAGTCTGAAGCACCAGTCATCAGTGCAGCACTAGAGATGCTCCAGCCATTGTGCTGCCTTGAACCGCTGCTGAAAATATCATGCATTACTCACATGTACGCTCACATGAATGACCAAACAACACATTAAATATAAAAATAGCAAGATTAAGATAATGATAGAGAATGTGATGGTACATCATGTGGCAAGGAAAATGTTTCTGAAATCCTGTTACTGCTGGATTTTCTACACACGAATGACTCATAATGTTAAAGCTCCATTAATCAATATGTTTATATTAACACTGAATCTATTCAGCCGCTCCAGGCTGTTGTGACTTTGGGATTACAATAACTAACACAAACCACTCAACCAATCCATAAACTAATGGTAATTTATAAATCACTGGAATCCAATCTGGAGGTCCAGAACCGCACTACGGGTCGCCAAAGCTTCATGCAGGGTTGTGAGGTCTTCCTGATTTTAAGGCGTGTAATTAAACTTTTTAAAAATAAATAAAATAGGCCTAAATCTCAACATTTCATTCTTTTTTTGTGAACAAAAAGTAAATGAAACACTTATTTTAAAGTTCAGATGATTATTCAAGATAGAAACTTCTAATCTCACAGGATAAGAGTACGGAGAAGACCTGAACACAAACTATATGCACAGAGCCCTCACTCTCCGCTAAACAGCCTCGTTCTGCATTAGAAAAGTATGCACTTAAAACAACCAAAAAGGCTGATAGAACAATGGCCAAGGATCAGGGAAAGGAAAACACTTAATTCGCCAAAAAGAAGCCAGTTAAGTATGTATGATGATTAATAATCATAATAAAAAAACAACTCATTCAGGACACTTGGATCACTACGGACGAGCAGTATGGAGATATTTTGTGGTTTCAATTATGTTTTTGGACGTTTGAATCTGGGTCGCCATCAGCCATTAGATGGAGTTGTACCTCCTCTCCCCTTGGATCTCCACAAGTGTTGTGAGGACTCTAAAACTTCACCTGAGCCTCCATCAGCATATGGGTGAGTAGATAATGGCTGAATTTTCATTTTTGGGTGCACTATCCCTTTAAGGAGAAAGGTTGGAAACCACTGGATTAATTTACAGAGAGGCATGTGTGCATCTGGCATCAAAAAACCAAGATGGCAACCAGTATTGGGCAGTAATGCCTGATTAGTAACATGTTACAACACATTCAAAGTAATGCATTACTTTCCCCAGTGGTGAGTAGAGTAACAAATTACTAATAAAATTGCAGTAATAATATTTCAGTTATCCCGCCAACAAATATCCCTTTACTCCCAGCCTTATTTTGGTTATCATCCCCTACTGAATTAAAATCCAACAATACACCACATCCGACGAGCTAGCTTGGGAGATGGAAACACTTACATTCAGTGGCTGAAAATACTCCTATTACTTTGTAAATTCTGTGCGTGTAGTGGTGCTAAGACTCTTTCTATTGCGAATAACATCACCTCAAACCTCCTGAAACACCTGCTATGACAGCACAATAACGTAAAGCTCATGGAAATACACCTCGCCAAAGATGAGCCCGCTGCAGCTCCGGAGGATGGCAGTAGCGCATCACCGGCTAAACAACCAAAACTGGATTTTAATATCCTATTTGTTAGATGAAATGTAAGCTATGCCCGAGATTAAGTCCCTTACGAATTATTACTAATTACTTTTTTTATGAGGTGTAAGAGTAAAGTAATATAATGAGTAGAGTAATTAATTACTGTTGGCAAGAGGTAATAATAATAATACTTTTTAAAGGATAACAAGTGATAAGTGGCAAATTACATTTTTCAGCTAACAGTCCTAGCACTGATGGTGATGGCCAAATGTGATTCAGCAAAACAATAGGTGATGTCACGGTTGCCAAGTCCATTATTTTATACAGTTTATAGGTACAATGCAGGGATGACATACTCTAAAGGATGTGCAATAATGATAATTAAAACAAAGTTATAATAGAAACAACTTAGCAACTATGGCCATGTCTCTGCCTGCAGTGCTCCCTCTAGTGGCCAAAAATAGATCAATGCAGCTTTAAATGTTTCTTTAAAGTCTTCATGCACTGCAATTTTATTGATGAACTAATAAAAACTGAGTTAATGTGCAGTTTCTAACCAGCTTCTATTGCACAGAATAGTGAATCTCTGGAGGTGGGCGCTTAAAAGAGAGCACTTGAAGGCAGCAGCAGCATGAAACCATCTGTTTTACCCCAGGATCTTTCAACAGAGCAGTGGGGCACAGAATAATTCATTGCAATGTTTAGTTTTGAATTACAAATTATCTAAAAATGGTTATATTCATTTGAAAAGTTTAGAGGGCTAGATCTCTATTTTTGTTTGAATATCAGGGTCAAACGTCCAGAGTTTACCCCCCCCCCCCCCCCCCCCCCCCCGTCCTCCCTGGAGGATACTTTACTTAATATGTGAAATGAAGGTCCCATGATGCAAGATGCTGCAAATGTTGTGAAATCCCTGTTTAGGAAAGTCAAGTGCTTGTCTCTGCACTCTTTCTGCATATTATCTGATAGTACTGGAGCTGCAGAAACAACCATGATTCCTTGTTTTTGGCCATTACGGTGTCCCAAAGAAGCCCCCTGTCTGCTGCAGCTGTCCACTCCTGGACTGATGACAGTGTACAAAAGCAATGAAACGACACCACAAATGCCCGGTGCATGGGGGGAAGAAAAAAAAAAGCTGTGACGGCTCATTTGTAAAAGTCGCAGAGATCCCCAGAAAAAGTTGGTTCATTAACAACTATAGTGAAAGTGTGGGAAGTAATACGAGACCCTTCTTGATAATGACTCCTCTCGGTCTAAAGAGGCTTCTGAACCGTAGCTTTATTTTACCTCATCATCTTGTCTTAGTTTTTCCACATATTTCCAGTCTGTGGAGATGGAGCAGGAGATTACACAAACTGTCTCTCTCGTTCTATTGTCATCATCTTTCCTGCGACTCACAGGAGGGGACCTCTAAATGGATGCCACTTTATTCTGTCTAATGGCTCTTTTAGGGACTTTAATGGCTCTTCTGTGAGGATCTGCAGAAGCACTGCTGCAGACTGCTGCAGTGTATAATAAATAACTTTCATATGTGTGGTCTTGATTATCCACTGTATCACATGTGCTTAAATAGTAATGCGCCATTCATATTTCAGCTGTGGGCTTACTTTTGTTCCCTTTTTTAGATATGCTTCACAATTACAGTACCGCCAGAAATTACTGGTCCTGCTGTTCAAATTAAAAGTACATTTTGTAAGGACTACTCTGCATACTTGTGTGCACCAGCAGCAACAGCTCATATACTGTAGAGAGAAGTGTGCAGGCAAAATAAATAAGCATTGATAACAACAAAACACAACTTTACGGAAGAACATAACAAGACTAAAGAGTCTACAGCCTGCTGCTGCAAGCTGGAACTCTGTGAGGTTGTACTTAGGCACCAACACAATCTCCAGAAAAAACGTTGGCAGTTCAAGCTTCTGCAAACCACAGATATGTTACATTTGTATGTTTTTCTTAATGTTTCAACAACACAGTGGTTACGTTAAGTTGTGTGGTTAGGTTTAGCCACAGAAACTACTTGGTTATGGTTAGGAAAGTATCATGTTTTGTCTTAATGCACCTGGTTTTGGGGCCACAATCTACACTAATGGAAATACTACTATTCCAACTACTAATAATGACGATGCATTTTATTTGTCAGTGCCTTTCAAAGCACTCAAGGACACCTTACAAAACACGGTCAAAAAACAAGCAGCAATGTATCCACAGATCATAAAGTCAAACAATTCAGTAAATGTCAGACGATGGCCAAAGTTATTAAAATTCACCCTGAGGGGGACTCTGATGTGTGTATGAAATTTAACGGCTATTCATCCAATAGTTGTCTGGACCAAAACGGTGGAGTTGTTGTCACTAAAAACCACAAATGTGATTGTCCTGATGGTGCTACAGGAAGTCACAGCACCATCAAATTAATTAGGATACATTGTCAGGGATGTCTGGTGGATGTCTGTGCCAAAATGTATGACAATCCAGCAAACAGTTGCCGAAATATATCAGTCTGGACGAAAGTGGGGGACCAGCCAAAAGACAGACATTGCCCTGAGAGCCATGCCTCTTGGCTAAAAAGATTGCGCTATTAATGATTGCTTTTACTGTTTTGCATTCTGTTTCTGAGTTATAGTTTAGAATAATCACAAGAAAAGTGTTTTTGCAGAATATTATGATATCAAAGTGAAGCTGACCTTTGACCTCTTGGATATAAAGGTTCTCACTTTAATCCTATTGGACAATTATGTGAAATTTAGTCATAACTAGCATATGAATTCTAGAGTTATGGCCAAAAACAGGTTTTGTGAGGCCTCAGTGACCTTGACCTTTGACCTTTGACCAATAAATTCTAATCATTTTACTTGTAAGTCCAGGTGGACTTTTGTGTCAAATTTGAAGAAATTCCCTCAAGACGTTCTTTAGATATTTATGTTGACAAGAATGAGACGAATGCAAGGTCAAAGTGACCTTGACCTTTGACTACACAAATCTAGTCAGTTCATCGTTGAGTCCAAGTGAACCTTTGTGCCAAATCTTAAATTCTTCAAGATGTTCTTGAGGTATTATGTTAATGAGGATGAGACAGACAAAGTCACAATAACCTTGACCTATGACTACAAAAATCTATTCTGTTCATCACAGTACAAGGGGATGCCAAATTAATGTCATAGTGAAGGTGACCTTTGACCTCTTGGAAATAAAATGTCATAACTTTTATCCTATTAAACATTTGAGTGAAATTTTGTCTCAAAAATGTGTTTTGTGAGCTCACAGTGACCTTGACCTTTGAACAACAAATTCTTAAAAGATAGGAGGACCACTTGATTAAGATATATATGTACTATTACTATCTCTATTTATTTTTTGTAAGGCAAAAATAATTGGTAACTTATTTATCATATATTTAGACTGGTTTTATTTGTAAGTCATGGATAACTGGTAATTTATATTATATACTAAGACGGGTTTATATTTTGTAAGATAGATATTTGGTGATTAAAATATATCTACATGGGTTATCTTTGTATGACAAAGTTAAATGGTAATTAAAACTGTATATTTAGAAAAGTTTAAGGAATAGGCTTGTCTATATAAGGAAGTTGTCTGTTTCTTTTCACTCAGAGACTTAAGGAAAATGGGTGGGATTTAATAAGTTTATACTTCCTCCAACTCCTTTTTGGATGTGTAAATCAAACTAACTATACATTGACAATTTGCTTTTATGTTATGCTTTTCATTATTTGTTAATATTACTTTCTTTTTCTCTGCTTGTTGTATGTTCACATCTTTTTTTTTTTCATGTTCGAAAAAATCCAATAAATAAAATACTTGAGTCCAACTGGACGTTTGTGCCAAATTCACAGATATGTTCAAGAGAATGAGACAGATGAATAAGCAGAAGAAAAACCTGAATAATATCCAAACTTTCCTCAAGTGCTCACTCAAGCTGCTCAGTAGCTCAAACACCTCCACCAATCTGTATCAGTAACCTTGTAAAAACGCTCCACTGTGGCAGGACTTGGCTGAATAAAAAGCAATAATCACAAAACATGGATGTGCCTTCTTAGATCAAATGAATGATGAGTCATTGACAAACTGGCTGCGTGTGAAGCCAGAGAATGATAGCCTTCCTAATGACAGAAGTTCAGTCAAAATACCAACAGCTATTAGGCCCTTTCTGAAGTCCTCTTTCATCACAGCGCTGCTGCAAACAGCTGCCTGTATTTGCCTCCAAACAGCTGCCCCTTCTCTTCTTTTTTTTTCTTATTCCAGAAACAGTGAGGTGAGAACTAAAAGCAGCCTGTTCAATTCACCGCCTTATTACCCCAAAACTTCCATTAGCCTTCTGGGCTCCCTCCAAAACACTCAATTAGTGAGCCTGCATTATCTCCCAGCAGCACTGCTGCGAAGTCTGCGGTGTAATGTCCATCGTTTCATTGCAGCAGGGCTTGAGCGTAAAGTGGATGTTTAACTCAGCTAACTTCAGCTTGTCCCTCAGCCACTAAAGTCACTAGCAGTCAAGGAGCTGAGAGAGGCAGGCTCAAGTATCATCGTCAGCTCTCACATGTCAGGCTGATGGGTAATAATTATTAATGAAGAACATCTGCCTGTGGGTGTTGTACCTCACTGGAGAGAAGTCGCACACTTGAACGCTCACACATGCCGCTGCAGTCGCATGTAGTCATGCGCCTCATTGGAAATGCAATACATTCAATAGACTTTAATTACCATCCAACATAGCAACGGCATGATCAAGTGACAGCACTGACATTGAGGCGTAAACGGAGGCCACTGACCTTATATACGAACATGAAACACAGTAATCAGAGCTTAATCACTACTAGCAACAAGTTGGTGGTTATTAACTTCAAGTGTCCTCAGTCAATGTTTGTGTCCTTGTGGAACAAACCTCTCAAGAACGTGACAACAGGAAATGTCCCACAGTTTCAAATTAGTCCTGTGTTTGCTGTTGTATAACCAGTTCAGTCACGCTGCTGTTTCGAGGGCTGTACAATGGAGTACACAGTTGTTTGGGCGTGATGGGTCATTCTTTAAGTGAGTCTTTGGCTCTCCTTCGTCTTTCCCCAATCGCTGCTGCCGGCCAAGTCGCCATGTGATGCATTCTCTGTTGGCAAGTAAACTGCTGAGATCTTTATCCACCGTCTGTCCTTGTTCTTCCTTTGTGTTTTGGAATTGTACATCAGCCTTTACAAATTTTGTCAATGGATTATGGAGGACAAAAAGACACCTGGTAATGCTTCTGAAGAGAGACCCAAGGTGAATAACAAACACCAGAAAGTTGATATTTGTCCTTGTTGGGAGTTTTCTTTCAGAAGCAAAGAAAGAAGCATATTTACAGCTTGCAAACAAAGTCGATGCAGAGACACAAGAGGATGTAAACAGGCGGGACGTGCAAACTGAGGTAAGGGTGTGACAGGAAAATGTTTCAACTTGAGCAAAAAACTGTGGCTTATCCCAAAGTTTAAGGAATCTACAGAGAAAAGAGGAAAAGGGGAGAAAAAAAGGAGGAAAAATACAGTGACCCAAATGAACTAATGGATAACTGTTAGCTTGAGCTAACGTCTGTTAGCTGTGGGTTGTGTCCAGGGCTAACAAACAAGGACTGTAAAAACACTCCACTGGTCAAATCTGCACAAATATAGCAAGTTAAAGAAGTGCTTTACATTCAGTCTTAACACACCTTTACCAACAAACGTTTGCAATATTCATCATCTTGGCGCTTTAGCATTGCTAACACATGCTAATAACCATTAATGGACGATCACCAGAATAAATCTTGGCATGTCTGCAAACCATGGATATATTACATGTGTATGTTTCATAAGTTAAATTTGTATTTTTAATATTATGTAATGACAACGCTGTGGTCAACATGTGGTTAAGTTTAAGCATTAGAACCACGTGGTTAGGTTTAGGGAAACGTCATTTTACTTAAAATACACGGTTGTGTCTCCACAAACATGGCTGGAAATGTATTCCTGAAAAAATTATTTAGTTGCAACAAACACGGCAAACATAACGTTAAGTATCTGCACAATTCCAACATTCTTTCTGGTGACTGGGCTACTCACTTAGAATTTTAAAAATATTGATGGCAGTCTAAACAAAGCTTGGCTGTACAGCATGAGCTCATAATAACTACAGCTGAATAGGTTTAATGGCCTTTAAACACCTTTAGTTTGGTGTCAAGCTGGTTGTAAGTAGATAGTCCCTGGAATGCTGTTAAAACAGGAGTCACACATATCCTGTAAGTCTAAGAGGTCTTGTTTATCATTTCATAAATGGTGCAATTATTTTCTGATCCTTGCATTTCACTTGTTTTATTGATGCTTTGGGATTTTACATTGTTTGTGCTAATTACCTCCGCCAGGGAGGTTATGTTTTCGCCGGCATTGGTCTGTTTGTTTGTCTGTTTGGTTGTCTGCAAAATAACTCAAAAAGTTATGAACGGACTTTGATGAAATTTTTAGGATAGGAGGATAATGGGACAAGGAACAGATGATAAAATTTTGGTGGTGATCAGTTGAAGCAAAGTGGATAAAATAATAAATAAAGTCTATGGTCTGACATCCTCAGAAGCAATTCTAATTTCTAAAGACAGTGAAAATAGCGCCATCTGGTGGTGGACAGCACATCTTGTTCTACTTGCTAAATGTTGAAATTCTAAAGTTGAAATTAATGTTCTGTGTTGGAAAAGAAAGAAAGTGAAAAATACAAAAAAAAACCAAAAACCATATTATATTCTGTGTTGGTACAAAATAGAAACGAAATAAATACACCACAGTGTCTCCATGGTGAAGGCATATATAACCTAATAATGATAGTGATGCAAATAACCTAATTGTAATGCAGGCTGCAAAATCTGATGCAGAGAGGGAGGGAATATCACTTACTTGGCGGAGGTCTGCACTCTCTGAGTGCTTTTCTAATTGTTATTATGCCTCCATGCTGGTGACAGAAGTGGCCGGAGGCATCATGTTTTCGGGTTGTCTGTCCGTCTGAATGTGATATTTCAAGGACGCCTTGAGGGAATGTCTTCAAATTTGCTAGAAACGTCCACCTGGTCTCAAGGATGAACTGATTAGACTGTGGTAGTCAATGGTCAACTTTGCTGTGGCATCACAGTGTTCTGCAAAAACACTTCTCTGGTTATTATTTAACGTCATAACTTAGGGGGGAAACATTTGGTCAGATCTGAACATTTTTGGACCAAACTGTTCTGGGGACACCCTGAGAGCAACAGCCCCCCCCCCCCCCCCCCCCCCCCCCAAGAATCACATACATCAATGGCTTTTTGTCTGTTTGCTTTGTACCGCCAATTGTAACACTGATGCGACGTACTGTAAGCCAGAGGTTGGTATAGCAATGTCACTTTTGCTTTGATCAATCAAAATTGTGCTGTATTTCTATTGTCATACATACATGCTCAGTAAGGCCATTTGTCTGCATATTCTTTAATTTTTATGCCTCCGTGCCAGCGATAGCTGTAGCTGGAGGCATTATGTTTTGGGGTTGTCCGCCCATCTATCCTATTCTTGTAGCGTGATAGCTCAAGAATGCCTTGAGAAAATTTTAAATTTGGCACAAACATCCACTTGGAGACAACTTGGATTTTGGTGGTCAAAGATCAAGGTCACTGTGACTTTGCCTTTCTCATTTTTGTTAAAACAATATCTCAAGAACACCTAAAGGGAATTTCTTCAAATTTGGCACGATCGTTCACTTGGACTATTGCGACAAACTGGTTAGATTTTGGTGGTCAAAGGTCAAGGTCACTATGACTTTGTCTCATTCTTGTGAACACAATAGCTCAAGAACGCCTTGAGGAAAATTTAAATTTGGCACAAACATCCACTTGGAGACAACTTGGATTTTGGTGGTCAGAGGTCAAGGTCACTATGACTTTGTCTGTCTCATTCTTGTGAAAGCAATAGCTCAACAACACCTTTGAAAAAAAATTCAAATTTGACACAAACGTCCACTTGGAATGAAAAATAAACTGATTAGAATTTGGTGATCAAAGGTCAAAGTGACCTCACAAAACACGTTTTTGGCCATAACTCGAGAATTCTTATGCTAATTATGACAAAACTTCACACAGATGTATAATGGGATATAATGATGACGGGATGACATTTTATATCCAAAAGGCCAAAGGTCAGCTTCACTGTGACATCATAATGTTCTGCATAAAACACCTTTCTGGCCAATATTCAACATCATATCTCAGGAACAGAAGTGGAGACATTTGGTCTGATACTGATTTTTTTAAACTGTGCTGACTGTATAGATCTTCTGTGCTGAGAGGGTGAAGATGTGTGTGAAGCATCCATGGCTTCACAGACATTGATGTAAACTGTAAGTGCAACTTGAGTGTTTGGCAGAGGCGTATAACGGCGAGGTGGTAATTGAAGTTGTTTTTGTTTGGACCCAAGGTAGACAAACTGCCACTTTATTGCAGTGGACAGGGATCCATATAGAGAATAAAGAATAAAAATGCAGACTTTTCATCCACATTCAGCCTGCTTCAACCAAAATGTCTTCTGACCTTGAAATCACCAGCACCATTCTTATGAAGACACAAGAACACAGACTGAGAAATACCCTCAGCCTGATTAAGCCCAGAAAATGTGCGCTTGCATCTTTCTTTTGAAACATACTCGAGTATTTCCTCAAACAGCTCTTTAATCGTCATTTTAATCTTTGCAGCACTGAGCTGTGATGAGCGAGTGGGATCCTGTGGCAGGTATCAAGGGACATTAAACCATTATACAATAATGAATCCAGCCTCACGTAATTACTGCAGCATGCAGCAACAGCCTACAAGATTTTCCAGCATGTGTCTTTTGTGCGAGATGAAGAGGTGTGTGTCTGGAGGATTGTGAGAAAGGGTTGTTTGTGTCAGCATGCCCCCGTCATCCTCCTAAAGGTGCTGGGAGACAGATAAGGAAAATGGCCGCACCCTGTTCCAGTGACTGAATGAGCCAGCCTCATCTTTACAGCCAAGTCAACTTTTTTTTCTTTTTAAATCACAGTGTGTCTATGATGGACAGACATGAAGAAGTGAATAGCACTGCAGACCTCTGAGAGGACGGGGAGAATGAAATGAAGAGGACTAAATGACAGCAGGAACCTTTCCCAGCACACTGAGATACTGTTCTGCCTTGACATGTCCATTAGAGAGAGACACTGAAAGGACATGAGGGTGACATTATCATCAGCAGCTGCAGTGGTCAAACGGGTAAAAGGAAACACAAAACGCAGCTGTAATGCTCAAACTGCACCATTTTGTGAATGCATTATGATTTTTATTAGCTTTTTATGAACTTCACAGAAAATAAGTCCGACTGAGTCATTTTTCTACTTTTTTTTCCTCTTCTATCACCCATGCTGAGAAGTGGGTCAGATGTGAGATTAGGAAAGATGATGCATGACGAAGCAGGAGAAGTATTTTAACTCTAATATGATGAAAAATGAGAATGGCACGGACGGTCTCGAGATGAAATGTAACACCTCCCAGTGAAGCTCCTTGGCCAGTGTGTGTGTGTGTGAAGCTAACCCATTATCTTGCATCCACATAGTGAGTGTGGGATAATGGAGCAGAGATGATGGGGAGGTAGTCTGAGTCACGCTGTCATTAATGAAATCCTGTTAAAATGTAGGGTGCTATAGAAGAATAGAGAGGGCTTAATGATAATCTATCGTGACAATAATGTTTGTTTATGGATGGAAATTTTGAAGCACACTGTATGGTCACCAGCCAAAATCATATTTAGACAGGTATTCAGTCAGCAATCACTTCGTGGAATAAAGGAGAAATAACATCGCCATCGCTGTGCAATTTTCTGTACCCTTTCAAACCAACGCGCAACTCCTGCAGCTTTGCAGGGGGAGAGGGATTCCTCTCTTTGTGAAATCCACTCAGCCCTGAAGAATAAGCACTTTTCCTCTCTCTGCCTATGCACAGAATACATGATGACTCATTTTTCGAGCCGGCTATTGTCAACCCAGGGAAATACAGAGAGAGTGATGGCTGAATGTTTAAAGACCACAGCCTGTGATAAACATCAACATCTCATCCTGAAACTCAAAGTGACAATAATGTATTTGGCTGTCAGATAAAAAGGTACAAATTAGACGAACTGATGATTTGGTCCACGAAGCTGAAAGTTTTAATCGGTCTGATTTTAGTGCTGGTTGATGTGGTGACTACCGTGGTAACAGTAAGAACAGTTTAACACTAAAGCAATCAGTTGTTAAGCATCAACTTTGACAGAAATGCAACTGAAGATCATCAGCTGTATCTGTTTACAGTGCAGCCAAACAAATTGTTTTAATAAAGAAGTTGTTCGAAGATTCTGATTTCATACTTTTCATCTGTGAATGTTCCTTATTATCATTCTGCAATATTTAAAACTGATTCACTGTCAAAAAATAGGCTACTAAACATGAAACAATTCTCTTGCTTTATAAACACAGTTTTGTTAACAAAGTCAAGTTGTGTTTCCTGTGACTGCCTCACAATAAAAGCCAGATGAATGCTTTTAATATGAAGCAGGAGCAGTAGGAAATTTTCGTTTTCATTAGCAGCAACTGAATCCAGAATTGATACAGCTGGAGGGGAGTGAAGAGTAAACAGCGAATGATAATGAGATAAATTGAAAACCTGATTACCTGCTTCATTGTTTGTGTGAAGTGGCTCTGTTACTAACAATGAAAACTACCTGCCGACCATAAACAGTCAAGTTTACAAATGGCTTTTGATTTCACGAAAATTTTACTTGTTGTTGTTTTTGCTGTTTATAAAGTTAGCACTGTTAGCTGCTAGCTGCAGGCTCAGCAACTTGTACGCTCTGAATTTAGCCCCTTTAACAAAGCCCATTCTTAATGTTTACATATCTACATATATTTGTAGTAAGTTTGCAGCCGATGTGTCTGTCCCAAATGCAAAATAATTTCTGGAATCCGACTATATTATATATATTAAACCCCCCCTTTTTATGTGTCCAATGATCATAGTTTTTGGAACGGCGCATTAAGGTTGTTGTTTTTTAGCTCCTACTTTAGAGTCAGTATTTTCCCCACACAAGAGGAGCTATGAGTGATGTATTTAAGTGTACACTGATTGGTCAGACACAGCAAATGCAATTTTTGAGAACCTGTTAGCCGTGTATACAGCCCAAAACATGAACGATTGCTCAAACCAAAAACTATAATTACCGCCTCGGTTGAATGCCTTCGCGTACCAGACAAGTTTCTCCAACAGTTTTACATCCCTGTCTGTGAAAACATGGATGCTTCACACACACACTGTCCCTCCGACAACAGCACAGTTTCAAGATGGACACCCATAGATTCGTGTCACCAATTCAGTATCTGACTAAATGTCTCTCCTTCTGTTCCTGAGATATGACACTGAGTAATGGACAAAAAGTGTTAAATGAATGATATTACGATATCACAGTGAAGCTGACCTTTGACCTTTTGGATATAAAATGTCATCATGTCGTCATTATATTCTACTACACATTTGTGTGGAATTTTGTCATAATTAGCATAAGAATTCTTTAGTTATGGTCAAAAACATGTTTTGTGAGGTCACAATGACTTTGACCTTTGACTACCAAATCTAATCAGTTTATTTTTCAGTTCAAGTGGATGTTTGTGTCAAATTTGAAGAAATTCTGTTAAGGTTTATGATATCAAATTCATGTGAATAAGACGGATGCAAGGTCACAGTGGCCTTGACCTTTGACAACCAAAATCTGATCAGTTTTTCTCCTGAATCCAAGTAAATGTTTGTGCCAAATTTGAAGAAATTCCCTCAAGATATTCTTGAGATGTTGTGTTCACAAGAATGAGACAGACAAAGTCAGAGTGACCTTGACCTTTGACCACCAAAATCCAACAGGTTCATCGTTCACGAGTCCAAGGGGATGTTTGTGCCAAATTTGAAGAAATTCCCTCAAGGTTTTCTTGAGATATCATGCTCACGAGAATGGGACGGATCGGCAGACAGATGGACAGCACTAAAACATAATGTCTCCAACTGCAGCCATCCCCGGCGTGGAGGCATAAAAATGGAAGGAAATAGCTGTACTGAGCATGTACATATGACGATGGAAGTACAGCATGATTTTGATTCATCAAAGCAAAAGTGGCGCTGCTATGCCAACCTCTAGCCGGATTACAGTACGTCAAATCAGCGTTCAAAAGCGGTACAAAGCAAACAGAAGAAAAGCCATTGAAGCTGTGTAATTGTTGTGGGGGCATTGCTCTCAGGGGGTCCCCAGAAGAGTTTGGTCCAGAAATAATTATGGTGATAGGGAAACAACTGCTCCTCAGCCCTCTTTTATGCCTACTTATGAAGTATAACGGATTGTTTGAAAGTTCACAAAGAAACAGCTTAATTTCTCTTAATGCTGGCTACAAAGACTAGAATAACAAAGAGGGTTAGAGATGAATCTCCCTCTGTTCCATTGTGGAAATCTCTGGTATCTGATACTGTCACTTCAAAGGAGTTAAAATATGAGAACTCATCTTTTTGCAAGAAAATGACAGAAATCTCTAAATCTTGAATTAAGTGCATTTTGGCACAAAGATAAATGACTGAGCTGAAGGATTGTTTTGTTCATGTACGACACTATTGTTCAATAGTCCTCCGTTCTGGTGACTAGATGAATGATGAGTGTGCTCTCCTGGACCAATTATGAAAATACTCTGCATATGGTTCTGAGTTGCTGCTATTTCCTATTTTGGAAATAAAAATCAATAAAAAGAAATGTTAAAAAAAGCAAAGTCCATGGTTTGGATATTTGCTCTGTGGTGGAGGCACACCCAGCTTCAGGAATGGAGGGCCCCATTGTTAGAGGCCTGCACTGTATTACATTACGCCGTTTATTTGCCCAGTGGCTGCTCTCTGACCCACAGGGCGGCCGCTGTGCTGACAGATGAACGGCCTTTCTCTGTCACACCTGGTCACAATATGTCAGTTCAGCGCCTATAGAGCCTACACACACACACACACACACACATCAAAGAAAACAGGCGAAGACAGTTACTGTATCCTTCACGGGAACGTGTCATGACAGATGAGGAAAAGTGCAAACACCCAGAACATCAACTGCCCAAATCTGCCATCGGCGATCTGCTCTCCTCACTCAGACAAAGACATGAAATACGATGAGCAGGGAGGTAATGGTGACCTCAGGAATAAAAGTCCTATTTTTCCACCTCTGTGGAATGAAATTATGGATATAGTGATGAATGTTGCTCTTTAACAGCCTCTTCTATCATCCATTAATTACCAAACAAGTCGGGTGTGAAATTGCCCTGACAACCGGCTCTGTGTGGCCACTTAACTTTCAAGTGATCTTGTTTATTGTTTAGATATTGAGCTAATAGCTTAAAATTGAATTTCAATTCAAACTATCAAAATGTGTTGATACGGGGAGTGGATTTTAAATGCTTTACGTGGGGACACAGCGTCCGACCGTGAAACACCTGCTTCCTGTCATCCATTCGTTCCAGGTCTCAGAGGCAATATTAGACGGGGTGCACGTAGCATTTTGACATTAGCCTATCATTAAGACATTATTTCTTATTATGAACATTAACGTAATTACCCTAAATAAACCAGGCGACTGCTGAGATGACTGCCAGACGCTATAACCCTTACACTGAAGGCTACAAGCGTTATGTTTACATCCACTCAGGAAATCTGCATAGTCTCATATTCTGGCTGTCACCTGATTTCAGAAACATATGAAAACAGGAAACTGGTGTTTCTGGATTCTGCAGGAATTCTGCTGGATCGGTTTACAACACAACTCTAGTCTGGTCTTGCAGCAGCGCCAAAGCTAAAAGGAGCCAGAGCTGCTTATATGAACATTTCAGTGCATCACGCTGCATCTTTGTTCCATGTTGCCCTCACAAACAGTGCCAAAGTAATGTCAACTTGACTTGAATGCTTTTAATGTGGAGCAGTGGTAGTGGGAAATATTCAGTGTGTATTAGCAGTAAATAAACAGAGCTCTGACTCAGACCAAGACCATCATCTCCAAACACACTTTTATAGTTTCAGTTTGATTTACTCACTCAGTTATAACGCTCTAAACAACTTCCTCTTACTGCCCAGCTACCAAAACACCAGATTAGAAAAGAGTTAAAAATACTGAGATGCTGATTTAATTATATTATCATTTGTTCCAATATGCTTGAGGCATTAAGCTTTACGAGTGTCTTTGCCCCAAGTTTCGCCTCTCGCTGGTGGCATTTGTATGCAGCTGAGTAAATGAAAAAGAAACCCTGTGACCTCCTCTGCATCTTTTCCAGTTTCATAAATATGAGCCATATTTTTTTTCACAGTAAATTTTTTGATCATAAAAGATGCTAGGATGCACATCAGTCATAAATGGGGCAATAAAGGACACTTTGTTCCTTTCGGTAAACATGCAATATTTATCTATCATTCAAGAAGTATTCACTGCTGGGGAGATGGTCTTTCAATAGAACAGGGCTGTCGGTGCAGGAGAGAGATGGGGATACTTTTGAAATTGGTGCTATATGACCAAGGAAAACAGAGGAAAAGGGCTGTGGCATTTGCTTTTACTCAAGAGGTACAAAACCTGTAACTATGAGAATGTACTGCGCCAAACCAGACCGGAAAACACTTGCGCTGATGATTGACGTAATATGAGCTTGTCAGTTTGGACACAGGAAACAATACAGTGGCCAGCTGGTGACAGATGATCTCGTATTAGGAAGGAAGGTAGGAAGTAGCACTTCAAAATAAAACCTCTGTGCCGAAAATTCATCGTACTTCAAAATAAAGTCTGTCTTTTACAAACTTGCAGTCCATTCAGAATGGACCCTCGACCAACTTTTGGACCGGGATCCAGCAGCTGCGAATCACTTAGTTAAAATATGCTTCTGACAACGAGAAATAGGCAACACAGTAACTGAATTATGGTTTATATTTGATCAGCACTGCCTAGTTTTACTGTTTGATCTCAGCGATGGCAATGACCCTCCGTTTTTACCATACAGGAAACAGTGTTGCACCCACTTCCTGTTCAGAAGTCTTGATATTACAGCCACACAGCACACTACAGTATGTTTCTGAAGACATCTGAGGCGTGAAATAGGCAATACAGTCACAGAATCTCTGGTTATATTCTATCAGCACTGCCTAGTTATACCGTTTCATCACAATTTGGTCTGTGTTTGGTCTCAGTTTGATCTGCTTCCATACTCTTTTACTCCTATTTGACAGTCATGGCTTGGCTTGGTTTGGTTTGGTTTGATTCGGGCCATCATCCCATCACAGCAGGGATTTGCATTTCCATAAGGGCTACCTTCTCAAAGGTGTGTCTTAAACTGATGATGGCTTGTCTTGAGCGATGACGTTTTAAAAGCAGACTGCTGATCCTCTGTTATTTTTGCTGCATGTGTTTTTCCAGCTCTTCATCAACATCTCACTGTGGCTGTTTCTGCTTTAACCCGTGTCTTTATCACATAAAAGCTGCTAACAAAGTTCGGCTAATTCAGAGATAAACACACTTAATTTCCTCTAGATTCTTCACAATAAAAGTCACCGTTATTTTGTTATGAATAAACTTTTATTGTGAAGCACCAAAATAAGGAAATGTTGAGTTTTCGAGCAGCAACTTCACAAAACTTCTACGGCTGATAGCGAACATGAAACAGTAAAATAAAGCAGATATCTAAAGTAAAAACAGGATGCAGGAGAGAAACTAAACTCCAAACCACAGAGATTCACTTAGAAGCTACAGACGTACTGAGAGCTAAACACAGAGACTTTTAAAGACACCTTTCTCTCTGGTCTTTTGCAGACAGAGGTGAGGAGAGTTTCGCAACACACATTTGTTTGGGCGACATGTCAACACTAGTGCATACAGCCCGGCTTTTGGACCTACTCCTGAGAAGGCCCATCTCTGGCGCGGCTTGGCGTGGCATGTCTAATCTGACTATGGAAACACAAATCAGCGCGACATGGCTTTTCTCAGCGCGGCTAAGTAGAGTTAGTCCACTAATAATATTTAACTTTACATAACCTCTATAACTATCTATTAAACTGCCATTAATTTGGAAATCATGATAACCAATTTCATGATTGTTAGAAGCATATAGACACATGGAATAGCATACACATACTAAAACTATGTGCACTGAATGGGACAGTTCAGGAATACAAAGTTAAACTCATTGATGTAAATAAATATATCATGTTGGCATCTTTGTATAGGAAAAGTTTTTCCAAGATACAGTTTAAAGAGGAAGTTCCATTTTTTACATCCTGGACCTTATTTCTGGCATTAAATACGGTTGTTTACTCAGTTTGGTGTCATTTGAAGTCCTTCGGAAGATATTTAGATCCGCGAGAGCCGTGTACATCCATATAGTGGGAATGATCGGGGCACCGACAATGAGGCTCTAAATAACACATTATCTGCCACGAAACTCGTTCATTTCACCAATATGTTTTTATGAATCACTAGAGTTGCTTGTCATCATCATCTGGGTCATTTATACTGACCTTCTAACCTCTGACCACCGAAACGTTCACCTTTCTGTTTCTCACTTTTTGTCACTGAGCACTATGTAATAATAAATTCACGTTTGGTATAAGAAGTGCCTCTGCTTTTTGTGCAGTGTGCGGGCCGCTCTACACATGCGATGAGAATAAACTAAAGAAATGTAAATTCTCATAGTTATTTACTTATCAAACAAACAAATTCAAGGAAAATAAACAATTTATGCATGTGTGTAGGCTACTTACTCAATTGAAAGTTGCCCGTTCGGTCCTGCAGGCTTTGGCTGGGTCTTCCAGTTTACTTTCAGGACATGAACAAAAGTCTCTACAACAGCACGGTTGATCATAGAAGTGAAATCTTCTGTAGTTGTGAGACAGTCATTTCTGGAGACATCCAGACGTGTATCTCCTGGCCTCAAATCCCACTCGGAGCAACAAAGGCATTCCTCCTCTGCTGGCATAGTGGAACATTGTCCACAAGAACACCACCAGTTAGCATCTATTCTCGGACGTGCAGCGGTTTGTTGTTCTCTGGCCAGCTGTTCCTCTCTCTGCCTCCGCATCCTCCTTACAAAGAGCTCCTCATCCGTATACTCTGGCTCTAAACGGTAAGGACGTCCATCATATTCAAAGTCGTCGTCCACAACCTCAAAATCTGACAAATATTCAGCCATGTTTCAAAAAACTAACAGTAGCAAATTCCAGCTGTAAACAGAGCCGTGCTGCGGGTGTGCGGCGCTCCTGGATGACATCATCCAGGTCAGAGGTTAGTAGGTCAGTATAAATGACCCGGATGATGATGACAAGCAACTCTAGCGATTCATAAAAACATATTGGTGAAATGAACGAGTTTCGCAGCAGATAATGTGTTATTTAGAGCCTCATTGTCGGTGCCCCGATCATTCCCACTTTATGGATGTACGCGGCTCTCGCAGATCTAAATACCTTCCGAAGGACTCCAAATGACACCAAACTTATCTGGGTGAGTAAACAACCGTATTTAATGCCAGAAATAAGGTCCAGCTTGTAAAAAACTTCCCCTTTAAGCCCCTGACAAACACCGACAAGTGAGGCTGGTGCAGACTGTATGTGTCACTGATATGGCTGATGCCCCCCTAAAATCTCGAGGTAATTGCAGCCTAATGCACACCTGTAAATGTCTTCTCAAAGGGGTGAAATCACCACAGTGCATTAGCAGATCTCTGAAGGATCCCTCGCTCTTTGTTGCCACAAAATGGTCAAAATATGTTCTTTTATTTTTAGGAACACATTTTCTCTCATAGAGCTGTTATTTTTTTTGGAATAATGCGGCTTCCCCCCCGGTGCTTTGTGTGGCAACATATTCATTATATTATTTTGTCAGAGCTCTGTGTTATTTCTTTTTCAGTACATGTGCTAAGGAGGAGGACACACTTCCACATAAAACAGACACTACATCTGTCTGAGATGTAATAACCACTGGAATTTATTTATCTACAGCACCCTCGTTGGAGGAATTGCCGTCTCATATTTCATCTTTGCTGCTCGGGCTCATACCTCACCTGCTCCAGGGGCTAGTTGATGTTTCAGAAACCACTGTGCCAGAACTGATATATGAAAGTCTTCTGTTACTGCAGCAGTCTGAAGGAATAATCTGCACATACACCTAAAAGTCAAACTTTCTGTATCTGTCCACTACCTGCCTGTGACTGCTTTAGGTCAGCCTGTATCTTTGGGATTTGTTGGCGAAAAGAAAATAAGGACTACCACCAGACCTATCTTTTAAATGCTTAAATCAAAGAGGCTGATTGAACTTTAGATGACAGCCACACTGCTCTTGCAGGGTGTTGCACCTGTTTCTGATAAACAAACTAAAGTCTGTGGGTGGAAAACCAGTTTGAAATGCGAAGCTAAAGTTCCAGTAAATCAGCTCCTTTGAGTTTCAGCAAAGGCAGATGGTGGAACATGCTAAAAGTTGCACCCTTAATGCAATCATCATGCACTTGGTAAAGCACATTCACACTCACGCTACTCAGTGACTCTGTAGATCAATCTGCTCACATCACACAACATGAGGAGGAAACGATGCCACAGAATCCACTGAAATCTGCTCAATGACTGCGAGCGGCTGGCAGCAACTGTGTTACGAGCCACATGTCAACCTCTGGCAGCGTCCGACTGGCTGACCCTAGAGGTGAGGAAGTCCAGCTGCGGCAGGGTGGATGAGGGGAGTCAAACACACGGTGCATTAAACAGGAATCAAACAGCAGCCTGTGTTGCCTTTTCTGCCTTCTGATCCCGGCACGTGAACAGAATATCCTGCACTTGGAATGCTAATGATGCCTGTAAAGTGTGAGCGGTTATTACTGAGTCTGCCACACAACAGTGTTGATTGTTCTGCCCTGCAAGGTCTCTACAGCACCGCAGTATATGTATCCTTTAACATACTAAACAGCAAGTACAGCAGCTGGTGAACTTGGCGGAGCATTTCGCTGCTTAAGAGCCAGATATTTCCCTCAGGAGTTGGTCTACACCGAACCACAGCTAAAAAGAATTGGACTTACATTCACCAGATGGACATAAATATAACTCAGGATGAATGTTAATGTGTTGGCTAGGTGTGTAAACTGGCAACTTTTTCCTTGCAAGTTCACCATATCAACCTAAAAGGTGATGATGTATCAGTGTTGCATTAAGCTGCCCCTCAAGTGGACAAAACGTCAGTTATTCCCAGTGTTGTAGAGTAGTGAACTGATGTAATTTTAAGAAGAAGAAGAAGAAGAAGAAGAAGATGAAGTTTATTAATCCCCTCCGGTTCCCAATTTTAGTCTCTATGAGCTGAGCTACTGCTGCAGTTCTTGATTGCTAGAATAAGACAAAGAAATTCATTCTGAGCCAGGAAGTGGTCTTTACTTCACCTCAACATAACTTTATGTTTATGTTTAATCTCTGAACCCACTGGCCATCGGTCTGGCGACAATAAGCCTCCAGGGGCAGCGGCCGATATGTCGGGGGTTCTGTTGTAGTCAGCAGATATTCGGACCAAGACTGTCTCTTATTTCAGGACATTTCTGCTAATCTCAATAGTAAGATATCTGTATATGAATGCAGATACATTTAAAGAAAATAAAACCCAACAAGAAAATTAACCATAGTTAGACGACAGCTGATGGGTTCTGAGACTGCATTGCTACTGCGTCCCACCTCTCCACGCTGACTGTTTACCTGCCACTCAAACGTGATTGGTCAATACTACTCGGACAACAAATGTACTACAACAGAGAATCAGAACGCTTCCCAAAATCTTGTAACGCTGCCTACAGATTCTGCAAACACACGCAGATATCTCTTTAAAGAGATGAGACGTCATTAATTGGGTAGTTTAACTACATTTCACAGTAGCTTGCTCGCTTATGAACTACATTTATATTTGCATAGTAGGTCAAGTTGTTAAACTACAGGTTTTTACAGTTTCTGGGTAGTGAACCACTGAAACTACAAACAATTTTGGGCCATATAAGTGAATTGGTACTGATGATTGCTATCTATTAACAAATGACATATTTCAGGGGGCAGCAAACTTTTCCGTTGTTTTTTTTTTTTTTTTAACAGGTCCTTGAACACAGCGCAGGTGGAACTTTTCCCAAGTTTTTTTGTTGTTGTTTTTTTTTTTTAAATATTTTTGGGGCATTTAGCCTCAATTTAATCTCTCAAGACAGATTCTGCAATTTACATTGTAGAATCTGTCGGCAGCCCTGTGTGAAAGACGACTAGAGAGGGGGGGAGGGCGGGGCTTTGAGTCTGAATGATGCTGCGCTTTAGCCAATCACAATGGAGGGGGCGGGGCCGAGACGTGCAGGTGTCCCCAGGAAATGTGTACCTACAGAAACAGCAAGCTCCACGTCCATAGCGACCGCTCCACCCAAAACACCGTCTCGTCAACGTGCAAAAAAATATTTTTTCCAGTGGATGTCTTAGTTACAACATGATTGAGCTAACTGGAGTAGTTTCATGTCGTATCCAACAACGGGAGGCTTTTAACAGATGACGTCCTGATGTTAGTTTTGCTAACTGTCCCTGTCAGCTGCAGCCACTGATGCTTTCTAGACATCGTGATTTCCCATAACTGAATAAATACCACACATAGCAACACAAAACTGCTTTGCTAGCTCAATCATGTTGTAACTAAGATATCCGCTGGAAAAAATATTTTATTCACGGACCGTTGATTGAGTTATTACCTTATTTTTACCCAGTCTATGGTTATTACAGACATCGCTAATGACTAACGTTAACAGCTAACGGTTAGCCCAGCTAATCTACGATAACCATGTTTATTACAAAATGTGCACACAGAAATAGTAACGTTTGTTCAATCATTGTGTTTATAGACTTAACAAACATCAGATTAGTCTACACGGTGATATAGTGACGTGAAAAATGTGATATATAGCTAAACTCTGCTGGTTTTCTACCCGAGGTATTTGTAAACAACACGGCGATTCCCTGGGGGCACCGCCGAAAGTGAAGGGCGTGAGGCCCCTGCACTTCCATTAGTCGAAAAACTCCGGGCTGTGCCTCCAGAGGTAAAGGAAGAAAAACTTTTTTTTTTTTTTTTTTACCGATGGATTTCCAGATTGGCCTCAATTTGATATGACAGCTGTAGCATCAAACAGGTAGAGAAGTGGGGGAATGAGCAAAAGCCTACTGGCTGTAACCGAACCCACAGCCACCGTGGCAAGGACACAGGCACTGCACATGAGGCACCAACTCCACCAGGTGAGCCAGTGGACGCCCCCTTTCCTGAGCTTATTATCCCCCTTAGCAACAGTTTGTAGATTTTAAGCTGTGGGGTTGATAATTGCTCAGTTGATCCGATCAGAGCTGATGAGATCAGATTGACGGATGAGAGGAGCAGCTGCTGCAGAAGCTGGTGAAAGCAAACTTTTAGACCTATCGCAATGAACGGCTAAGATTCGCTTAAACTGCATCTGGTGTTCTGCTGCTCCGTCTCTACCCAGAGTCTGTCTACCCTCCAACACTGTGGTGCAATGACTAATCTAGCAGTGTATATATATATTCCAACACCACACACAGTAGCACAACTAGTGGGCCGCCAAAAATAAAGAAATGTGTGGGAAACCCGGAATGTTCAGAGATGTTATTGCATGATATTTTAGGAAGTACTTGGCTAACATTAATCCTGCCTGGTGCAATCCCCCACCTGAACTCGTAGTTTCTGAAGGCAGGTGTCTGATGGACGCTGTATACAAAACCAAAGCTGACGTTCTGGCACTTCTCAATCAATAGTGAGGTATTTTATTCTTTATTTTTGTTGTTGTTTATGTAAGACCTGGGAACAAGTGGGTACCTTTTGCAATCAACTCAAGTAAGTGGATATTTTTGCTCGCATGTGACATTTTGTTTAATTTCGTATTGTACATTGTCAGTTTGATCAGTTTCTACAAAATTGTTTGAACTACCCTTAGTAAACCAAACTATATTTCACTCTGGTGTAGCTTTGCTGTCGTTTAACTTCTCCCAATGTGAATTAATTAGTATTTTGCAGAGCTATGTTTTCAAAGTAGCAACACTGGGGCTTAGTTCTTGCATCCATCTTTCAGCCTCGGTCACTCCTCATGCTAACTAACCAGCTCTTAATGTATTTATTCCAAACACAACATAAATACAAATGCATCACAACACTTCACAAACTGCTCACAGGCTTAATCGCGACTGTGACAGAGCAACTGGTGACGAGAAAAGACTACAAATTCTTACGTTAATTGATGATGTGTGGTGCATTGCTGGTTTGTAATGCGCTATGGGGACGACACACACATTCATCCAGGACAAATGTGCACGGACACAAACTTGGTGTGCAGATGTCTGGAGGGGACAGGGTGATCTAATATGTGACTGTGGAGAGCATGAGGACAGCGGTGGGGGCGGAGGTGGAGGTGGAGGTGGAGGTAGCGGGGTGTCAGAATTAAAGGTGGAGCCCTTCCTTTCAAGTTGAGGTTAAAAGCTTCTCTGAGGCGGTGACCTTGGATTTAAAAGGTCTCCGGGCGTGACTCATAAACAGGTGTTAGAACAGCTGTAATAGAACGGTTCCTGGCTGTCAGAGGGGTGGAGGAGGGGGAGAGACGGATGAGGAGAGGAGGTGAGGGGACAGTACAGAGGCGGCGGGTTGGCCTCAGACCACCATGACAGCCCGCGGGGACGGGGAGCGTGCATTCCTTCACACTAATGGGGCTATTTGGCAAACAGTTATGGAAATAAGTCCTTGAGATGATCAGATTTAATGTGCATAACAATTACTGCTGCATTTATAATGTGCTGTACGCTGAACTTAACACAGTGCTGTTCATCACACTTTAACGTCTGAGAGATAATAAGTGCAGTCTCAAGATGCTCATATATAAGGGGTCAATATCTAATGTCTTCACATTTGACTATTTTAATGTCATTTTAGGTTTAATAGGACTCTTCAGCGGGGTAGAAGAGGTTTAAGATGTAAATGTAATATTTAAATAGATCATTATGGGTCACCTTTACTCTCCAGTATACTCCAAGTAGAGACTATTAATAAAATTTTGCTACGCTAATAGCTCTGTTAGCAGCTCCTAGTCCTGAGGGAAGCATGTTTCATCTTGGGCTTTTACCAATTCTTGAGAATCTGGACAAAACCCTTATTATTTGGGGGCGGTGGTTGATTTTTACTCTTCAATTAGGCTGGGAAAATATATTTTAGAAGACTTGACTGTCAAACGTTGTAATGAACCAACCTCCCAGTGACTGAATTTGTCTTAATTAACAAAAATTTATATATTTACCACAGCAGACAGGACCCCAGGTGCAGACTGTGCAAAGGTGCTCCTGAGACAGTTCAGCACGTAACAGCAGGGTGTAAGATGCAGGCAGGAAGAGCGTACATGGGACGCCATAACCAAGTAGCTGGCATAGTGTACAGGAACGTCTGCACTGAGTATGGGCTGGAAGTCCCAAGGTCAGAATGGAAGACACCTCCTAAGGTGGTTGAGAATGACCGAGCTAAGATCCTGGGGGACTTCCAGCTCCAGACTGATCAAGCAGACATCATGTTGATCGCCCAAACAACAGAAGAAGACAGTGGTGATAGATGTAGCGATCCAGAGCAACATCAGGAAGAAGGAACATGAGAAGTTTGAGAAATACCAAGGGCTGAAAGAGGAGCTAGAAAAGATGTGGGGAGTAAAGGCAACAGTGGAATTTGAAATCGGACGTCAAAGTGGCTACTCTTCTCCTCGACAGGTAAGCTTTAGCCAAAGTTGGCTAACTAGCATCATAGCTAGACGGCGATGGAGATTTTGAATACTTTCAACTGCTCATTTTCGATCATACATTGTAGCCCATGTGCAGGTGGGTCATCAACCCGACTGATTTTTTTGAGAAACAAATGTTAGCAGCACGGCAAGCAGCATTAGCAGTGTCCCGGTATGTAGCATTAGCAGCCGGCTCCTCCTCCGCAGCGTTAGCAGCAGAGAAGCTGGACTTGCTCAAACGGTCCGCTGGAAAATTAAAAATCAAGGATGTGGCGCCCGTGGGCAAACAAATCACCCCCAAGTTCCACCAGATGCGAGTTGGTTGCGTCTGCCCTCCGGCACGGCAGCGGAGCCGATAGGATTCAATTCTAGTCAATGTCTGTTTGCACCGGCTGCGGCTGTGCTGCGTTCCGGCTCCGTCTCAGCTGCGGCGCTCCGGAGCCCTCCGCAATAGATACGCAGGACTTCTATTTTTGCCGTCAGTCTCCAGTGTGCTGCTGTCCAGCAGCCTCCAATCTGTAGGGGAGGGGGGGTGGACACGACTCGCAGCAGTATTTTGAATTTGAGTGCAGTAACCGTTTTGGCCACATTCTTACATACGGCGCCTTTAAATTCCTTTCACTGTCATTGTAAATAGATGCAACGAAATTCAATGCACAGAATAAAACGTCAAAAAAAATATTGAAAGAGGGGATAAGATATCATTCATTCATACTCTAAACAGGCACGCACACATACACACACACAAGCAGTGCCAACACATGCCATGAACAAAAAGTAAGTTAAAACTATGGCACGTAAAACAAATAAATAATTAAAGTTGTCGCACACAATGTAAGAGACACTTGTTCATTACTGCCTCTAGGGTATGTAGTGTTAGCAGCAGCAACTGGAATACGGCAGATTTTTCTCAAGTTGAGCTTCAGTTTAAGGTTTTAAAGGCTTTTTGTGGCCTGGTTGATCAATAAATGACTTTCAAATTGCTTTTTCATTGTTTGCTAATTCCTATTCTAACATTCTTATTTTTTTTGAGAGCCCTGTGAAATTTTTTGAGCACTTGAATATGGAAGTTAATTAAAATGTCCATCCCGAGTTCAGGATTGATGAATGGTAGGGAGGGGAGCCTGAAAACATCTGCTCATTGTATGCCTCAGGAGTAATAACTCAGAACCTCTCTGTCATCGCCAACTTGATCAAAGTTTTCTAAAACCTAACTGTACATTACCTGTGGTGTAGAAGTGATGGTTAAAGTGTACTCACTCAGTTCTGCGATGCTGCCCACCCGTGTTGCGAGCAGCGACTGTTCCAGCGTGCGCAGCTCGGCCTGGCTGTAAGCCTGCACCTCGCTGCCCCGCCCTGAGCGCTGCTGGTCCCGGTGCAGGTTCAAACTCTCCGGCAGGCTCAGCACACCTGCAGACAGACAGGGCACACAGGTCAGGAGACAGGAAACAATTACGTATCCTCTCTTGGTGACAATAACACAAAGTTTTCATCCTGCTTTTTTGCTGATTATTAACTTAATCCCCATCTTTGTGAGATATCAGGGGAGTGCACAAAGCCGACAACACGCAAATCAGCACTTTGAGTTAAAAAGAAAAAGCCCAGATTCATTTCACATGCAGCAGCTAGGGAGCAAACATTTGTGTAAGTGATTAAACACGGAGACAAAGTCGCAGGTTAATAGCAGACTGCGGTGTACATCTTAATTTTTTGGTGAAAACATCACAGCTGGTATCATGAATACAAACTCAGACTGAAGCTTTTAATGAATGGGAGGCTGATTTATTTTGTCTCTGGTGACACGAAGCAGCTCTTCAACACAAAGGTTTCTCTCTCACATTAAAATCACATGACTGGAAGTGCATAATTTCCAGCAGAAACACTCATCATCCTTGAAATAAATTGTCTCTGTGGGGAATTTCGGGTGTTGTAGTTTGCTATCGCTCTGCGTTTGGCTTCACGCCCGTCTTTTTACTTCATTGCTTGAACTCTAATTGAGCCAATTAGGCTGCGAGCCACATTTGTTACTTCAAAGCTGTAAATCCAAAGCCCGACCTTGAGCATAAACAGTGTTGGGATGTGTATTTTCCTTGTGATCGCAGGTGTGTTCCAATAATTTTTGGCTGGAGAGGATTAATCCATTTAGATGGTGTAACTGCAGCCAGGCTTTGTTTAGCTGCAGAGAATGGCTGGTGACAGATGGGATATTGAGTTTTTTTTCTTTGCTACAGGAGAATGGAAAGCAACACCCTGCCGAGTGCTAATCCTAATGACACGGCGCAGGGGGATTCGCCGTTTCTCAACAAACAGTAATTACAACATGGAGGAACTCAGTCAATTTGTCTGTGTGTGATGCCAGAGCATAAGACAAAAGACCCACGCAGCGGACACAGTGCAGCAGGCTCAGGAGTCGGGAGTTTTCCTCCCACCATGTCCCCTCTTCCCACAGTGTCCTGCCCTAAAAATTCCAGTATTCCCCAGTCTGAGTCCCGCTCCCTCTTCCTCCCACAGCCTTTCCAGGGAGGTCAGCTTTATTTGGAGTCTCCCATAATGATTACAGCAGCTTTTTCTATTAGTGAACAGGAGTGATGGAACAGCTGGTATTAGGGTGTGTCTCACATGGAATTCCTTAAAACAGAAATGCAGCATCGCAGCACGTCTCTTTGCACGAGGGCGAAAAACCAGCCTACATTTGGACGTTTTATAGCCGTCTAACCGCTGCTTCAACAGCTCTTAAATTACTATACTCAAGGTGTAGTTTGGAGCTACTTTACTCTGAAATATAGTCATTTAAATCCTCTTGAAATGGATAGATATAACCACGACATCTAAAAAATGAGCATCCACCCACACAGCCATGACTGACATGTGTTTTGACCTGCTCATCACAGCATTCAGGTTATTGCAGGGCTCTGACAGCTGCAGGCGTGTTACATTTAGGATTTTTTAAGACCTTTTTAATGCCAGCTGGAAATTTAAAACCAATTTACAATAACCAAAATAGAAGAAGAAAAAAAACCTGACACCAACAGAACTGGGCAATACCAGCATTTGTTGGTGTGTTTTTGTGTGTGTGTGTGTGTGTGTGTGTGTGTGTGTGTGTGTGTGTTTCTCACTCTGTGGGATTCCAACAACATAATTCCCATCCTGTGCATATTGTAAAATGTTTTACGTTTTACATAAAATACATTTGCACTTCCTCATGTGACAGCGTGACAGTGACAAAAAGACGATACCACTTAGGGATGTCAGTTTCACTTTCAATGGCTAAAAAAAAAAAAAAAAAAAAGAAGCAGAATGATGTAAAACAAACGAGGCCTTTCCTTTCAGTCTGACACTCCACTGAACTTTAGCGCTGCATTTCAAAGTGCCCTCCATTCAGACAGGGTAAAATTTTAATGTTTTGTGATGGAAATGTCTTGCCTTTAATTGCGTACTGTGTTGACTTCGCTGACAGACAGCCGGCTAGCCACTTTAACAAGCAGAAACACAGTGCCCACTGCCCACCGTCCAGTCTTCACCGATAAGCTAATGTTATCCTTGGCCCCTCTGCACTGTGCACCACCTGGGTCGGGTGGGAACTAGCTAGTGGCGCTGCACATTTAATGATTACCACTAGTAACCCACTGTGGAAACATGGTAGCTACCCTCCGATCTAGTGCCAGAGAGTAAGCGGCTTCTTTTTTAAGCTGCACACTTCTTTGGCATTGTTAACTATGTTAGCACCACGATCCATGCTGGCAATGCTAACAGTGCTAACAAGGCTAACAGTGATGACAAAGTCAACAATACTAAAAAGGATTTGTGGCAAAATGTTGGGTCTGGACGCCATTCATTATTTTTTCCGTGGCCGCTTGTCCTGTTGGGGGTCACAGGGGTGCTGGAGTCTCTGCTGCTGCTGCCAAACTTTAAATCTGTTCTCCTCTCTGCTCCTGTCAGCTGTCATTTTAGGCGGAATCGTCGCACCCTCCTCCACCTCATTCCCCTCCAGTCACCTTATCCAGAGCCCAGGACAAGCTCATTAAAAGCCTACTCCTATTCACATCCAGATCCCCAGCTCCCTCTTCATCTCATCCCATCATCAGCATCACCATTACCAGCATCTAGACGATGTTGTCTAATCACCAAAGACTGTTGCAAACGTCCAGGGAAAGCAAAGCCCGAAAAAGTTTAAATATTGAAAGAAGATGTGAGAGTCCCTGATGGCAAACAGAAAAGCAGGAATTCCTCCGACCTCAGGTGAAAGGAAGCTGTCAGACGCTCTCCACCTCCTGTCCCGGAGTGAAATCTCCTCTAATCACCGAAACCATATTGGCATTCACGGCTACCTCCGCTGGAGATTCAGCACTTTGTGTGTTTTTCTTCGTGGGGAAACAAGTTTAAATAATTCACAATGCTTTCCATAATCAAGGCTTCCATCTTCTCCATCACCCCGACTTCATCTCCCCTAACTTTTTCTGTTTTTTATACCCCACTGCCCTAACTATTCTTTTAATATAATCCTGGGGTGCCAGGAAGCCCTTTGCTGAATTATTCATCCCGTCAGATCAAGACATATAAACAAGTCTGCCGCTCTCTCTTTTCCCCACCTCCCACTCCCTCTACATGTTATCTCTCACCAACACTTGGCTTCTCCGGATGGGAAAAAAAAAAGTAAGAATATTTGATCCTGGGTGCTGTTTGTGTAATAAACATCAGAGGTGAGAAAGAAGCCAGTCTGGCCCCTTGGAGACGAGGAAAAAAGGAAGAGGCGGGGATGGAGGGATGAGGGGATGCTGACACAAACGTCTGCTTAAAAAATGACAAGTAACATGAGACTGTGCAGCGTTACAGGCGACGTTTTATAACCTCATATTTCTGAGTCACTTCAACCACGTCTTCCTGTGACCCCTGAGGCAATTGGATGAGCCTGGCGTTATATATATGTATACTTGGGAAACAGTCTAATCCCAGATAAACAGATATGACCTGCATTTTCTATTCTGGAGCTCCCTTCATCTCCACTGCTGTCGGGCAGATGAAGACGGACACTGGGTCACGGGGACAAGACTACTTTAAAGCTCCGAGCGGCGTACCAAACTCCCCTGAGTCATCTCCATGGAAATGCTGCTGCTCGTGCAAGCCTTCATAAATAATGTAGAGAGCTGTATAGGCGTAAACACACAATAGCTGTCCGTGTGGGAACCGATCATTCGAGAACCAGGCCTGGAAAATTCATTTTTGCAGGGCGGCAGACGGACAAACGCAAAAATGGCCTCGAACAAAGTAATTAATACGACTCTCACAGCTTGAGACTGTGGAACAAAGATGCTTCTCTTTGATACAATCCAGCTCTAACGCTGCCGCCGTGCTAATGACGCGACTTCTCAACCAGGTTTTTGATGTTTACATGAGCCTGATGAGCTGGAAATATCTTTAGAGGAAGCAGCACAAATATGGTTCTTTTTAGTGTTAATGTTTTACAGCTATCAGGGCTGTTCTGTAACAACATGTGCAGCGCAGGGTTCAGCTCAGTTCCCGGTTCCCGGTGTGTTTTGAAATAAGTCTCCTTTAGATGTTACAGAGTCGGCGGCTTGTTACAAATGTCCACAGATGTGTGCAAAGAGATAGTCGGAGAAAATATAACTCACAGAGAGTAATGGCACCTACACACACGACTTTGAAAGTTGTTAGGTTGTTGCACTGATCACATTACAGGACTGTTTGTCTTATAATGAGGTATCTTGATGTTGTTTGGGTTTGCACATAGAGACAGGGCGTCACACAATACAAGACATTTCACTACAAATCTGTCTGGTCTCCATACTATGTTTAGTCAACAAACAGAGCAGTCGCCAAAAGAAAATGCTGGCATTGTAGGTTTCTACAAACCACAGACACATTACATTTGTAGGTTTCCTATGTGTCATATCAGCATCTCTAGAGTGACACCAGGGGGAGGGGAAGATGGTGGATTGAATTTAGAGGTGGTGATGGTGGTTTTGTTTCATTCTATTTCCTGTTAACATGCAGGAACATAGCGCCCACTGCCCAACCTCTGGTCTCCACTGGTCAGCTAACGTTAGCCTTGGCCACTCTCAGCTTGTTGCAGCACTTATTTGGAGATTACTGCTGTAACGCTGTTCTGGTGGTAGGATGGCGTTGCTGCAGAAACATGGTAGCCACCCTCTGGTCTCCCCCCAGGCAACCCAGGTGAGTAAGCAGCCTCATTCTAAAGCGCAAAACCCTTGTAGCATTTTGACCTTGTGAGCAACAATAGCCACTGCTAACAGTGCTAACAGAGCTAACTGTGATAACATATTTAGCAATGCCAAATGGGTTTAGTGACTTAAAATTGACTTAATATACTTAATAAACTTCAGGTCATCGCTGCCGATATTGACGGTCAAAACAAATTTTACACCACAGGATTTGGACTCTTAGACAGGTCCAGATATTTGATCTGCTAGATATCTCTCAGACATGACACTGGTGTATCTCTCAGATCAAGTCTTTGAATATTCAAACATGGCGATCATCGCTCATGGGAGTTAGCGCCAATTTGCCTCTGATTTGGGGCTTTTTTTTTGGGAGATCTCCAAAAACTGTTGACAAGTGAAAAGCGTGTAGTGTAAACACACTATAAAACAAGCAAATCATCACCAATCTCACATCTCTGTATATAAAGCTTAGGTGGTTAACGTAGCTTAGCATAAAGACTAGAAGAAGCAGAAAACAGCTGGCAAAGCTATGTCCTAAGATCACTAGCTAATTCAAGCTCTAGAATTGTTGCTTAGTGTATTTTTTACCTTTGGAAAGAGCAAAGTTAGCTGTTTCCAACTGCTTTCTTTATGCTAAGCTAAGCTAACTGTCTCCTGGATAAAGCTTCACATTTAACAGACAGATGCAAAACTAGTGTTAATGCTTTGATCTCTGTAAGAAAGCAAATCAGCAAGTTTACCAAAATGGTGAAATATTCTTTTAACATATATTAAATAGCTTATTAAAAATAGCATTTAGCAATTGAAAAACAACCAAAGAGCAGATCCAAATATAAACAGAACACTGCTGCTGATGTTGTTTCCCTTTCCACAAGGCAAACTGGTGAAATCTGAAAACACTGCGAGCTGGTCCGTGAGGTGAGTTCAGTGAACCGAAGGCTGAAACCCTTCTGACAATTCATTGCCGTGTTTACTGAACCTCGATGGAGATGAATGTAAGCACGACCTACAGGCACACAAGCTGGTGACCTCGTCAACCTCGGAGTATCAGTTCTCCAGGAACTCAAGAAAACAGCCACATTTTCCGCCTCAAAATGGAAACGTTTGGACATTATTCAGACGGTTGTCCAAAAGCTTTAAGGCAACAGAGAAGCGTCTGATGTTTCAGGTGAAATAAAATGACAGTCAGTTTCAGCCCTAAAAGTCTGACAGCACTTGAAAATAAATCTCAAGTGTTTTCCAGATCCTTCACTTTCACAGAGGACTCCACAGTCCACCAAAGAGACTTTTATTCCAGCTTCTGAGGCGGTGCACACCAGTTTCGCAGGCGATAGTGTTGTGTGTTTTCTACGGGGATTTGAGAAAAATACTTCAGGTTTAATGGGACACTTTGACATTTTGAATTTGAGCTATTTTTCTGCACCAGACACTTGTTGCCTGAAACAAAGAGGTGGAAAACCTTTCGATACTTGTGCATTACTCACAAAAAAAAAAAAAAAAGGTGTTGTCAGGTTTTGTCACCAGACCAGAGGGGATAAATCATGACTCTTTGTACCTCTGCTGCTGACTTTACTGACGATTGAAGCCAAACTGCTCACACTTAGCTTACATTATTTAACCTTTTTTACATGTTATTTTATTTAGTAAAAGGAAGGGTATCGCTGTGCGTATGTGTAGGGCTGCAGCTGATGCTTACTTTTATCACTGATTTATCTGCAGATTATTTTCTCCATCAAAAGTTTGGCTTTCAAAGTGTCAGAAAATGGTGAAAAAATGTTTTACATTTCCCAAAAGTCAAAGTGATGTCTTCATAATTGATTAATTGTCCAACCACCAGTTCAAAATCTGTCTCTTTTACTGATGGTTGCCCAGCAGTCTCTCCAGATGCTGCTGAACACAATATTCACTAGGGTTGCAGTTGTTAGCGCACCATGTACACGTGCTTATCTACAGTATTAAAAAAATCACAACTGGGTGGGGGAGGTCACCTGCACGTGCACATCTCCTCCCTGTCCTCTTGATGTTTCTTCAATCAAAAGACCCTTGTTTTCATTCCTTAAGGGGTCACTGTAGCATGAACCATGATATTTTTATATCGTCGCCTAATAATATCATATCCTTGCAACCCTATTCACAATTAAAACCATGACAAAAGTTCACCACAATCAAGTTATTGTTTTTAATCACGCAATTTTATTCTGCAATATAGTCATAAATTGTTCCCTCCCTACTCGTGACTTTTAATTATGTGGTTTTATGTTCATGGACAAAAGCAACACAGGCAAGTGTGTGTGTGTGTGTGTGTGTGTGTGTGTGTGTGTGATTTATAACTCATTATGCAGATTTTCTGTCTCTTGCATGAGAAAAGCGGCGTTTAAAAAAGGTCCTTTCAGGAGAGAAATGGGAGACGGGATTGTCTGGACTGTTGGAGATCAGGCCCAGGGCGTAATGGGATTCGTGATCAATGCCATCCCTTTTCATGATAGACAGCCAATCCCTTCTGAATGGCTTCACCACTCAAGAGCTAAAAAAAATAAAAAATAAAAAAAATAAAGCTCAATTCCTTAATGCCTGACCTTTGAGCAGTCTCCTCGAGAGAGAGAGAGAGAGAGAGAGAGAGAGAGCGAGAGAGAGAAAACTCTGCTGAAAGAAAAAACACTCTAAGAAAACGACTGCCCTGTAAGAACTAAACCTTGACGATGACATTTTGATCTGCTGTAAGCCACATGCACCGGGCTTCATCGACTCTAAAAGGAAAAGTCAAGGTCAATTAGGTCACTGTGATGCCGTGAACCGTCAGCTGCAGCATGTGCAGGTATTGCAGCACCACTCTGGCCGTGGCTCAGCTCCCCCTTCTTTTTTCTTTTCTTTTTTTTTTTTTTTTGTTTGCAGGAATGTCCAATCGATTTTCTGTAGTGAGAAAGTGGCGCTCTCCCCTTGTCAGTGAGAAAACTCTGCCGGAATATTAACAGGTAGTTGCCATGGCAACAGGAGACTGCTGCCTAACAGCGCAGTGATTGCCTGAGCTGAAAAAAGCAGCATTTCTTTTTCTGTCTCATTTTTTTTTTTTTTTTTTAATGTAAGTAAAAACACATACACAAGAAAACTCTCTGGCTGCTCTGTGAGTTTTAAGCCCCAGAGCCACATCCACATGGATGACCAGCCATCCAACAAAAAGCATCTCATCATAGGGGGATGATTCAGTTGGGTAATTGCTGCATCTAGTGTACCAGAGAGACATTTATTCTCTCATCAATAATGAATGAATGTACTTGGGACTCAGACCACATTAGCAGTGAAATGGCCAAAATGATTAAACGGCCGACCCAACTGGCTAACTGCAAATGTCAGCCGTAGATCCATGACCCAGCTGTTGGTAGGAGCCTGCAGCACTGAGAGAAAGAGTGGACACTTTCAATAGAGCCCCGCTGTGCGTTTACGGCATTGTGAAGGTCTAATTATTAATACATTTTTCAGTGTGGTCAAAGCTCTAAAGCTCCCAAGTTGATTAGAATCTCATCTATAAAGAAAAACGTGGCTTCTTGACGTCATCAGCTTAACCTCTTATAATGTCTCTCAATTATACATATTGTAAATTAGGCTTAACCATATGGTGACTCTAGTTCTGTGTGAAGTTTCATTAAAATCTATACCCTGAATGCGGTGTAGGAAGACCCCAAAGTCCCAAAAGGTGATGTTTTTTTCTAAACTTAAGTGGAGGAAATATGGATCTATTTATTTTATGCAAACAAGATCCATATGTTGTGTGCTAAAAATGTTATGTTGTGGGAATAAGATGCAGTGATTTACCATAAATTAATATGCTTCTCCACCGAGCAGATGTCCACAGCCACCTCAATAGAACTTAGAAAAGTTTTATTTTCACTGCTATATAAATAAATTCATTCAACTCTAACACAACTACCGTTACGGCCTTGTGGTTTTATGCCAAGTTGCAGTTAAAGTTTACATCAGTGTCTGTGAAAACATGGACGCTTCACACATCTTAAACCCTACAGCATAGAAGATCTATACAATCAGCACAGTTTCAAGATGGACACCCAAGATTAGTGTCACCAATTCAGTATCTGACCAAATGTCTCCGCTTTTGTTCCTGAGTAACAGCCAGGAGAGTGTTTTTGCAGAATATCATGATGTCACAGTGAAGTTGACCTTTGACTTTTTGAATATAAAATTTCATCACTTCATCATTTTATTCTAAAGGACATTTGTGTAAAATTTTTTCCTAATTACATATAAATTCTTGGCCTACTTTTGTGTGGTTACACTGACCTTGACTATGACCTTTGCCAACCAAATTGTAATCAGTTCATTCTTGAGTCGAAGTGGCCGTTTGTGCCAAATTAGAGAAAACTCCCTCAAGGTGTTCTTGAGATATTGTGTCCACGAGAATAGGATGGACAGTCCGAAAACATAACGCCTCTGATCACACCTATTTAAACACTGAACCGTCCTCAGCAAGAATTAGCTGCTCTGTATTTTAATTAAAATTCCAAGCTGGAAAATGTATAGATGGATGTTCATGAGATGCAAAGAAAATTACAGTCCTATAAGCTGAATCCCGAGCACTCAGGACACAGATGGCAACCACTTCACAGAAGACAGTATAGAAGTACCCAATTATGCACAGTAGGGATAGACCGATACGGATTTTTTAGGGCCGATGCCCATACCGATTTTTTTCCATCACCCTTAGCCGATGACCGATTATGGACTGCCGATTTTCTTGAGCCGATATTTGGGGCCGATACTGCTTTTGCTCCCTCAATTTACATTAAAAAAAAAATGACACAATGATAACAAATATTACAGGTCTCAAGTTTAAAATAAGAAACATTTATTGAACAGTAAAAAATACTAAAACAAGATGGAAAGTTGAGGTAGAACAGGTAGAATATTATTATTATTATTATTATACATTCAAATACAAAAAAGAGTTCAGTGCTCTTAAATCTTCCAGTAATGTCTTTATAAAATAAACAAATATTTAAGCTGAAGCATAAATAAAACAACAACTACTGTACACAGTAGGATTCAACAGCTTTGTTCAACTTAACCACATACTTTCAAATGAAAAAAAGTGCCAGGGAAAAATAAATCCGCACACCCACGATGCCGATACAAGTAAAAAACTCAAATATCGGCCCGATATATCGGCCGGCCGATGTATCGGTCTATCCTTAATGCACAGCATGTATTCCGATATTAAAAAGAGACTATGCAACTTTTAAAAAACAAACACAGCGGAGAACTGAGTCTGCTATAACCCTTCATGCTCTCTTCAAAACTAGACTGCTCTGACAAAGACAGTAATTTTACCTTCAAAAACACAGGAGCCACTGTACTGTCACTGTGTCAGTGGTGGGTAAAGCACTGAAAATCTATACATGAGTAAAAGTACAATTACTCACATCAAACTGACTCAAGTAAAAGCAGGGTTCCTACAATTTTTTATGGACAAAATTTCAAGTACTCATAAGTTCATTAGGTTACTACTTACTTGCTTGGCATTCTTCAAACATGTCAGATTCAAACTTTCAGCTACCTGGCATACATGATGGGAGAGATAGGGTAGAAAATGAAATGTCCATGGTGGTAAACAAAATGTTGTCACACATCGACGCATATTAGAGCACACTATTCCAACAGCTACAGAAAATAAACCTGCCATTATGTTGCATAATGTGGAAGGTCATCCACGGAAGATTACTGTGACAAGACTTCTCCAACACCTTTGACGATCTTTTACTAATTACATGACTTAAAAGGCCTGGAAAATGTGCTCATAAAGTTCCATGACTTTCCCAAGTGTGGGAACCCTGTAAAAGGGAAAATTACCATATGAGAAACCTCAAGTGAAAGTAAAAAAAGTACCTGGTAAAAAAGTTACTCAAAGTACAAGTTACTTTCCATTTTAATATTTCTAGGGTGTAGGGCAAAATAATAATGACTAAATAGAGCAGGCCAGCTAGTCCAACAACTAAGGAAGCCTATACAAATGAACAATTTCTCACTCTTCCTCCATCTCATCTTCTCTACCCCTCTCTTCCTCATCATACCATCAAAAATGAACATTACTCATGAAAAAATTAACACAACAGAGGAGGTGTTTTTAAAAGCAGAGATCTCAGCAAGCACTTCATCATCTCACTATTGTCATGTAACAGTTTTTTAGATTTTGGTATCAAATATGCAGCCAGATGTGGTCAGGGATTGTTTCTGGAAGCTGCCTCTTGTTCTGGGTTTTGCTTTCTCATCATCGTATTGTGGTCAGAAGACAGGTAGAGCTTCGTTTGCTTGCGTCTGCTGCCGTCGTGTGCGCCCTCCACCTCAGTATCACCACCTAGTCTTTACAGATTCATCAGCCTCATCCTCCTCATCAGCCATCAGCCTCAGAGTCATCAGCCACCACCACCACCACGAGTGTACTCCATGGGGGGATTTATCCTGCTGCTGCTCAGATGTCCCCTGATCACAAAATATATCCTTCTGGTTTCAAAGTGCCAAAGACGTCGAAGCATCTGTTACTATATACACTCATTCTGTGTTAAACCTTATCTGTATTTAATTCCTCTGTCTCAGATTAATCTGCCTCAATGTAGATTACTTTTAGGCGGCTAAAATACATTTTGCTGCTGTCTCATGGCAGTATGCCTGCCTGCTTCTCCAACTCGGGGAACACCGACCACCATCTACTGTAGGTAATACACTGACAATGCACAACCCCACCTCAAAACAACCCAAGCTATCCCTATAACTCATCACATTCACTCCATTAAAATTCAGTACACTCTGGGTTTTGCTGCTGCAGACTTACATGGTCTGGAGAGGTGGTTAATGGTAGAAAACTTTAGAAAGATGCTGTGGACATTGGTGAGTAAATCAGCCGATTGTATAGATACTCTCTACATGTGCTCCGGACTCAATACAATCATGGAAAATGAAGGCAAATTCAATGTGTCAAGTTACATCGTCGTCGTCTCCCTTTAAGACCCTTTCATGTGCAATTTGCATACTGACAACTCCTCATGGAAAATATCTACATAAGCATTAGATGTTGGTAGTTGGCTCAAGCATGTGCACACTTATAAATAATCCCCCTGAGATACATATCTTGTGTGGACAAGGTAATTTGTGCCCACAAGATAACATCTTATTCCCACAAGATAAAAAAAAAGTAATCTTCTGGGACTTCAGGGGCGTCGTAACATAACCATCTGCAGACAGAAATAAATTCATTAGTTGGGCAAAATAAATAATGAATAAACACACATTTCTGGCTGTCTCGCATTAGACTCAGACCAGTTACACGGGAAGGAGGAAGCTAATAAGACCAAGGAATCTTGATACTAACAGAAACAATGAAATCCATAAAAACAGGTGTATTGAACATGCACATGTCGCAGCTGTGGCTGAGCAAGCCCTCGGTAATGGTGAACATCCCGGTCACAACTGACATATACAAGATAAAGGACCTTTAGATTAATGTATCATAACCCAGAGTTGTTCTTTGTAATTTATTATTTCAGTCCTCACCGGCTCTGCCTCTAAGTAATGTCTGTATAAAACTCCCATCTGCACACAGTGACAGCCCCGCAGTAATCACTGACGAGCACCTACTACATCAGGGATAATAGCTCGGTTCGGTGTGGATGCCGTATTCTGACATTGCCCTTATAAACGATTATTTCACTGGCTTTCAGCGCCTGTTCGCTCTGCAGACAGACAACACACAAAGTGTCAGACAGAGAGTAGCGTGATTATCTTTCTCACACAGTGTGGGAGCAGCTCTCAATGGAAGTCCCTGCATTCTTGCACCTAAAAGGGTGTCACGGAGGTCCTCGAGTTATTATGAAACAGAGCTCACCGAAGATCAAAGCCGAACATAAATCTGCTGCCTCTAAATCTGACTCATGTTCATCAGAAATAACGGTCGAGATGCAACAGAGAAGGGTGTCCCATTCCCTCAGGACTAGGCCTGTCACCATACCAGAAATGTAGTTGCTGATACCAATACCAGATAAAACTCCACAGTTCTCCTTATCCAACTTGATACCACAGTAAAAAACGAAAACAAAACTAAAAATCCCGTGTGAAAGAAACCCCAAACATGCAGCTAAACTCTCAACCTTCACATCCTTTTAATAGACTACTGAAGTGTGTTGGCCTGTCTGGCTCAGTTTTATATTGGTTTAGGACTTATCAGTCCAGTGGAGACTATTTTGTCCCCTTCGATGATCTCTCCTCAACTAGCATAATGTGGGGTTCCTCAAGGTTCCATTCTAGGACCTGTGTTGTTTGGTCTTTACAAGCTGCCAGCGGTAAATCTCACCAGAGGACACGGGATTCATTTTCATAGCTATGCTGATGACACACAACTGTACATATCTTTATCACCTGATGACAGCAGCCCAGTTGATAAACTTGTTCGATGCACTGATCACATTACTGTTTGGACGTCACATAACTATTTGTAATTGGATAAAGACTTAATTAACAAGGCAGGGGTGTCCATATACAAAGTCGATGTCCTTGTCACAGTGGCTGAGGGTCTGCAGTCCTTTGCTGCATGTTACCCCCCACACCTTCACGCTTAGACTATCCTATCCAATAAAGGCAAAAAGCCCAAAAATAGAATCCTCAATTATCTAAGCAAAGGCCCAGAGAGAGAAACCACTAACTTAAATCCTTGGCACAATATCCAAAGCCTCTAGCAAAAACTATGTGTCTGCTCCTTGACCCTGACTTGAATCTCACATCAGTAATCTCACATCTATCTCATGGTCTTGATTATGATGGTGTACTTTAATGAGCCGTGTGAAGTCTTTTTGTAATCAGATGCATTGTGTGTATCCTTGAGGCCTTACCTCTTCATAAAACATATGGACAAGTTTTTGAGTCTTCAAAGCTGTGCAATCTTTACAGTCATGTTTGCTAGCTTGCAGCCTTTTTCACTGATTTTGTTGACCCATCACTACATTTCTTTGCACATCACCACCACCACCACAGTACCACCAACTTGTCTTAACCAGAATAGCAGGAAACCACTGGATGACATGTGCTTTGCGTCAAACAAATATGCAAACCCACTCATAAAAGTGTGGCTCCGTAACTCTGCCTTTAAGGCTTTAGTGCTCTGTTTACTCTGCTGTCACTTGCATTTAAACGACTCCACCTCCACACCTGCATCCACCTGCTGGCTCTTAGCCTATGTTCACCTTGGGGGTAAGTTATTACGGTCACACCTCACTTCCTGCTGTGCAGAAGGTGGTGTTTATTTGTGGAGAGCGACAAGGTCAGAGTCTAGATGCCTAACAAGCTGTGTGTATTTTGCATTCACATAATGACTTAACTATCGATCTGTTCGCCATGTGGGATGCTTCATATCTGTCAGTAATTCCTACTATCTCTGACTCTGAAATACAACTAACGTCAGACCTGACCACTTGTAATTAAAGCCTGTACGATATGACATGAAGTTGATATAATATATTGTAAAATGGACGCAGTACAGAAAAAATAAACATGTCCCCTGTGTAAGAACCATTTCAGCCTCATGAGGCCGCCAGCGTGGCTTCATAATTGTCGTCCTGTTTTATCTTCAGTTGCTGCTCACCAACCTGAACATTCCTCCATCCGCTCATTACCATTCGAATGATCCACTGTTTTCCATCACACTTGTTTCCAGTGACCCCCCCCCCCCCCCCCCCTCACCCCCAGTGTAATATCTTCCAACAAGATTGGTCCTCACATCCTCATAAATAAATCAAAACAAATAAATGTATCCGGCCATGTAATGAAAACACATGCAGATGTGTTTACTTGGAAGGTTTTTTAACAGCCTGTGCTCATCCACTGCGAACCAGCTGTATCTCACTAACAGTAAAACTTAGATTTCCTTCCTTTGATTTCCTCGGCATGTTTGCAGACTTTATCTTCCCCACATATTTGCATCACTGCAGTCTTTTTTCTAAACTTGTGAACTACGGTGTCAAGCATACAAGTCTGAATTAAAGTTTCACTGAAAATTCCACAAGTGAATATGAAAGTCGCTTCAAACTTGCCAGCTTTTTGTTACTAATATATTTATATCACTATGTCTTAAGTTCGTAGATCTTAAAAGGTGCTGTCCTTTTCTGCGTGGGATGTATAATGTTACACTTGTGTAGCCTGATTCTTTGAGTATATAGCGAATGAGCTGAAACTCACTGTTGAGGTAAGATACAATTTAAGGTGATTATTCCCCTTTCACATTGTCATTTGATACACTGTTAACATAAACATAAAAAAGTACATATTTATTTTCAGCTAAATATGCTTAAAGTATGCAGAATACCCCCCTTCATAGTGTTATCTTCTTAGGTATAAGGTAACTTAACTTTTCAGATAAATGTAGTCGAGTGAAAAGTACAATATTTCCCTCTGAAATGTAATGAAGTATGAAGGTGCATAAAAATTGTGCTTAAGTACAATATTTGACTGGATGTACTTCATTTATCACCACTGCTCTTGTACCATAATGACTCATGTAACAGAATTTGATGCTGATTAAGTCCCTCACGGCTCTCTTCACCTCCAGCCGCCCGATAATGTTCAAGGTCTGCATTTCTATGACAACCACACAGAAACATAAGATTCTCATGCCTGAGTTTATATTCTGTGTAAAATGTGACATGGTAGAAAATATACCTATGTGCTGTGCAGTGGCAGAAGACATACTTCGATCACTTACTTGAATAAAATTGCCTTTGTAACGATGTAAAAACACTTTTTTATATATGTCCCTTTGTATCATTTTCTGTCCTCTCTCTAAATTCTGAAGTTTTTTTGGGTCCGTAAATGCAGCGCAGGCGGAGCTCGCCATTGGTTCTTTTTTTCCTTCAGCGATGGTTTGTGACTCACAGGGTTGGTAATTGATCTGTTGATTCATTCAGAGCTGATCGATGAATTAAGAGGAGTAGCTGCTGCAAGTGAATGCAAACTTTTAGACCCAGCAGAATGAATGTTACGCTGCTCAGTCTGTGCCAAGTGAGCTCTGTGCTGAACGGTTTATATATTCCAATAACACTCCTAATAAACGGTACAGCTTCAAAAATATGAAAACTTTAAAAACTTTAAAACCCAAAATATTAATATGCCTCACTTCACTTGTAGCCACATAAATGGCTACAGCAGTTACCAATCACAAGGGACATATTTTTCAGAGTGAAATGTGCAGCACCAGATGGCCTTCCAAACAACTTTCTGGTCCTGAGCTTGGTATTAAAAGCTGTAGTTGGTAACTTGGTCACTATATCATGTTATCATGTCCCTCGTCCTCCTTATGGTGCTTCTAATGAAGCTCTAGCAAAACTTCAGTCAGGAAGACAACATTTTTCATGCTCAGGCTACAAGTTTTCCTTCTCACCCTGCCATTCACTCTTCAAATGCACGCTCACTCGCTATCTCTCAGTGTCATTGTCTGGGTAGGTCAATTGAGTCATCAGCTTATTCACAATCAACCAAAAGGCACATCTTCTCTGTCAGCCTATCATCTTAATGCTCCTCATTTCATATATGGTTCATTGTCTGCCATAGTTCTTTCTTGCTGCAATCGTGCGCGCCCTCCACCTCCCCATCACCACCTAGTCTTTTCATTAGCCTCATCCGTCTCAGCAGTCAGCAGCCTCTGAGTCATCAGCCACCACCACCAGTGTCTGGACTCCATGGGGGGATTTATCCTGCTTCCACTCAGATGTCCCTCGATCACAAAATATCTCCCTCTGGTGTTCAAGCACCAAAGACTTGCACAAATCAGATGATAATCATCTTTACGTCATTCTTCTGTCTCTCCTGATTGAAATGGAATTTGCAAGAAACCACCGCACATGAAGGAAATAACCAATCAGCTGTCAATGATGTCAAAACAAACTGTCAAACTCAGCAGCGCTGATCAGATATGAGTCGAGATTCTGTTACTGCATTGCCTATTTCTGCCTTTAGTGTACTGTTAAGCTGTAAAGCGAGAAGTTTGTGACCCGTCGGCCATGTTAGAAACAGTCCATTCTCGTCTGACTTCCGGCAGACAGCGATACAGCCTCTGGGGGCAGACCCCCGATTTTTTGGCATTCCGGTTTGATTTGGGCGGAGGAGGCGAATTTCCATTTCCGACTTCCGTTTATATATAAGTAAATATGCTGAACCATTGCGATGGATTCAGAGTTTGCAGTGACAGCAATTATGTTCTGCCTCATTAGTTCACCGCACGGACCATTTAACTTGGCAACAACTGCAGCCGGCTCAAACGTGATTGGTCAGTATCACACGGACTACAAACAGCCTACAAGCGGGCTCTTCCGCTCTTCTTCCTGAGGCAAGATCTCCGGGGTTTGCCTACAGACTCTACATTCACTGAATGTAGAGTCTGTATATAGAGACTAGAAACAGTCGAGCCAGAAACGAAGGCCGTTCAAACTGTCTCATGTACTACTGTCTGGATTTAGTTACAGTTTCAGCAAACATGACAAAAGTTTTTTATAAAGTTACCAAATGTAGCTTTAATATGATAAATCCTGATGTTCTGTATCATCATTCACACTGCAAACAACCCCAACATGAGCATGTTACGTCAGTCTTCACAGGTTGTATTGTTGCCTAATCTATCTGCCGAGTCATCATCCTAATCCTTCATCATTCGGGCACATTTATCATGCCGAGCCAGATGGATTGCAGGTGGCACGCCAGATGCCTTACTATATTTACAATCTCCATCTAGGGCCATATCACGGCACAAATTAAATCAACCTTCTTTGTGTCTGGAACAACACACCACTGTCTTCTGTGCAAGTCTGCTGTTTGCATTATGCACATATTATACATTCGAAATGAGTGGTCTGCATTCCTCGGTTGAGATGGTTCAGCCTGTGTTCTCAATGGAGCCGTCTGACTCATCCCGATCACTGGGGGCGAAGAGACACGGAGGCTGCGTAATGCAATCAGACGCAACACAAATGTCAGGCTGTGTGTAACAAGCGAGGACAACGAGAAGAAAAACAGCGGGTCAACGATAAAGAGGGTCAGCTTTAAGTGGTCTGAAAATGATAAAGCAAACACACAAACCCATAAACCCATCGATAACAGTTCTATTAATCACAAATACAGAAAATAAAGTACAAAAAAAAAATCCTTTTTGATCTATTTTATATCATCGTTTTTCTCTCACTCATGACTGAAATAGACTATTGATGATATAAGAGCAGATTTACTTGGCCATACTGTTTACATAAAACTTTAATATCCCACAGTTAATTCTCTTTTATGGTGTAAATAAAACCTTCAGCACCATATTGCAGTCCATCTTTGGTGAACTCACAACATATTAAAACAGTCCACCAGCACAAAAGGAGCAAACACAAGAGGATGTTCCTCTGCAGGCTTTGATTAGACCCCAAAAACTCATCTCTGTTCCTAAAACTACACATTTAGAAGTTTTTGTCCATGGAAAAAAAATCCTGTCATACTTTAAAATGACTTGGATGTAACTCTACACCTTTGTCTCAGTTAGTATGCTCAGATCTATAAAAATGCAAATTATCCCCGCCCCTGAGTTACTCGCCTGCAGCTCCAGCGTACCTGCTCACCTTCACTCTGCTCATCAAACACACTAACCTCTGCTTGTAAATGGTAATAGATAACATGGCTCGACTAGGCTGTGGAGAAAATGGACTTCAAAGAATGGAGGGATGAGCTGGAGGGATAGATTCTTTTGAGCAGCTTATCCACAGAGTGGTTTAAAGGTTTTCAGAGATATCTGGGGTTACTATCTGGAAGTGAGAGGTAGAAACGGTCAGCATGTCAACTGATATATGTGTGGATCCCTGCTCTCTGTGCATTATATGTGTTGAACATTTTCAATATATGTCCAAATGCTGAAAAAGCAATAACAAGTCACAAATGAAATGTGCTGCTATTAGATAAACGCTGGTGCCAATCACCAGCTCTAACAACTTGAAGTAAAAGTTCAAATCAAATTGGAGAATACTGACACATAGCTACACCTGCTTCTGTTCTGATACCACTTGTTTCGCCGTAACGTTGCGGGATTGGTTCCTTAGGTTTGTGATGTATGAAACCCTGGCTGTTACAATATGTTTTTTGAAGACTGTCATTGATACTCTGTGGTTCTAAGGTGGAAAAGCTCAGCCATTGTGCTGACTGCTTATTTTGCTCTTATGTCTTGTAGTATATAAAAGTAAAATTTGACTCTAACTGGAGGGGATCGTCCAGCAATTTAAATAGGTCTGGTCAGCCCAGTCGAAAGAAAATGTTGGCACATTTCTGCAAACCAGAAACATTACATTTGTATGTTTCATATGTATCATATCAAAGTTTTGAATGTGATATTGTACATGAGCTGACTTTGTCATCAAAAGGTGTAGGGGAAAGACATTTAGTTTTCATTTGTTTGTTTTTAATAAATCCAACAAGCAAGTTATAAAGTGTGCATTAATAGAACATGAACAAAAAGATGAACAGATATCCACACACCCGTGCCATTAGGCTTCGCCCTGGACACACCGGACGGCACTAACGCATCACTAACACGTCCGGTGTGTCCAGGGCGTTATGTAGTTATGCCTGTAGGCTCGGTGACACAAAATTAAAATTGTAATGAAGTGATTATGGTATTGAAAAATGTGTTCAGTTATGCACTGTTGTGTTATTTTAAATTATAAACACGGTATTTTCTCCTCACGTTCCTCAGTGCGTGCTGTTGTTATTTTATTTTGAAAATTGTCCGGATTCTCTTGTCTTTTCTGTGTCGGACTTCCTGTTTGGTACGATCCGCTCGATCCAGCTTGACAGAAGCGCTCGCGGCTCCCGTGAAAAATAGACCAGACGCCGAACTGAAGCGCTGCCTCTACTCCGCAGGCGCTCCGCTCTGCTCAGCGGCCTGTGTGGACAGTCAGATAGGTTAACATGGGCGCTGACTGAAAACTGCCTCCGCTGCTGGGCGCCGCGCTTCGGTTCCGCGTCCGGTGTGTCCAGGGCGTTATGTCAACAACGCTGCATGAAGCAGATGAATGACTTTTTCTCTGCAGTGTGAAAACAGCAGCCACTTAAACCACTGACTGTGCACTCTGCCGCCAAGTGGGCAGGGGTGGTAATTGCAACCAGTCAAAATGACCGACGGCCTTCAGATTTTCCAGTCATTGTTGCAAAAAAACGGTCAATGACCGAGAATATCCGGTTAACGCAACCCCTGGTTGACGGTGTGACGCCTGCCAAGATACAGACCACTGTTAAAGACTAACAAAAACTAGAATCACCACCTTGCGGTTGTATGCCAATGCGGACCAGTCAGGTTGCAGTAACAGTTTGCATCCATGTCTGTCCAGACTCGTATGTAGCTTAGACAGCTGACAATGCTTCAAATATGTATGTTGCTGCAAAGAAGCTACAAATTCGTAAACACTGATGCTTCACACACATCTTCAACCCAGCAGCATGGTAGATCTATACAGTCACCACAGATCAAGATTGACCCTAAGATTAGTATCTGACCAAATGTTGCCCCTTCTGTTTCTGAGTTATGGTGCTGAATAATGGCCAGAAAACACTGATGTCACAGTGAAGCTGACCTTTGACCTTCTGGATATAAAGTGTCATAATTCTACCATTTATCTTACTGGGCATTTGAGTGAAACATTGTCATATTTAGCTCATGAATTCTTGAGTTATGGTCAAAAACATGTTTTGTGAGGTCACAGTGACCTTGACCTGTGATATACAAATTGCAACCAGTTCATCGTTAAGTCTTAATCGTTTAAGTTTTAATTGGTTTGAAAGGCTCAGTACATGGCATGTATACATTATTTTCCTGGCACACAAGAACACAAGGCACATGTTTTTTATAATATGGAGGTAGACTCCAGTACACAAAGAAAAATCAACAAATAAGTCTAGAAGGAAAGATAAGAAAACAAACAAAAACACGTGACACATATGTCCTAATACATCACTCTACAGGGTCGCATAATCACAGAGCAAGTTCATAATTATGTAGACTTATCTTCCATTTTGATATGAGTCAATAACCGGTCCCAAAGAGATCCTCCTTTCTCCTGATCGCTATATATTCTACTGAGCATACATTCACAAGATGCTATTTCCACCATTGCATTAACCCATTCTTTCAGTGCCGGGGCCTCTGTTGTCCTCAAGTGTCTTAGAATAACTCGACAGACAGTTATAAGATGCACAATAATGACAGAAAATGCACACTTGGATACTTTTGGTATTCAAGTTTGTAACCAAGTTTGGCTTGTGCCGAATTTGAGGACATTCCCTCAAGGCGTTCTTGAGCTATCCTGTTCAAGAGAATAGGACAGACGGGCAGACCAACGGATGGATGGACTGACAACCCAAAAACATATTGAGACTATTACAGGCACTGAGGCATAAAAACATTGGTAATTTAACAAGCCAATGTGTTGCCAGCAGCTTTTTAGGCCCAAAAAGCGGTTGTTTTTAACCAAGACAGTGGTGATTATGTCCCCATCTCAGGTATTTCAAGCCAAAACATGAACTTTTCCAAACCATAACCAACTGGTTTTTGTGCCTAAACCTAACCGCATGCTACCCACAGCTGTCAATACTTGGTACTGGGTTTTCTTGGTCACTGAGTATATCAACATAAAACCTTAATGTCTTAATCTTAACCACACATGGAGACACAATATGCATGAAGTCAAAACCAGGTGACCTCATCAACAAGCTGTTTAAACCAAACTTTCTGACCATCTCTGCAGGTTAAATCATCCATTAGTCTCACTCTGCATACAAGCATCAGCTACCAGCTACAATATTTTACCATTTGTATTCAGTTTCAAGCTTGTACAATTTGCCAGAGGAACCCAAACAACATATCCAAGGATGAAAAGGAGACAAAAGAAACATGGTGTTCACTTCAAAACTCCTTTGACTTACACAGTCGCCTATAGTCCAGGCTACACTTACTGAAAGCTAATTTTTTTCAATTAGCTTCTTGCTGTGAAGGAGCTTCTGTACGAGAACACACAGTTTCCTGCCAACGCTGGAGCAGTTTTGGTGCATGAGAGGTTTGTCTGTGATCTTCTCACTGGTTTGAAGTGGCCGGGGCTCAGTTGGAAAAAGACAAATATTTTCATGCACTAATTAGGATTTAGCAATATTACATTTAAATGTGATGACAGCTGGGGGGTTCTCTGCTACAGTTGCCAGCACTGACAACAGATTTTCTCATGCCCAATACTCTACGATAATAACTCTACTTTGATTGTGACTTTTTTTTTTTGTTGTGAATATTTCATGTTTTTCTGAAATATTAAGATTTGAAACCAAGTTTTCAGTTCTGCCGATGGTGGGTTCAACTTATTACAGATTCTGTGCAGCCAAACTTAGTTCAAACCCACAGAACTTTGTTTCTGAAGTCTTCCCCCCGACAAATACACTAATAGTAATATTTTGTTAAACATGGTTTTCCTACATAATAGTATAACACCATATATCTGCAAGAAGCCTGCACGGTCATGATATATATGATATACATGATATAGTTTAAGTGAAGAGTTTGAACAACATATTTTAAAATACATATATGTGCAAGATTATTTTAACAAAATTAAAACTACTTAATAAGATACTTTGCCGATTTAAAACCAACTCTGTATCATAACAATGTAGGCAGTATGTGTAAATGACTAACTACATTAAACTTCCATCCTTCTTTACGGTGGCCAGATCTCCCTACTCATCTCAACTGTTTGTCTATTTCTCACCTTAGATATCTTCAGAAACATTTTAGTGCACTGTTTGACTGTAATTCAAGAGTTTGTGAACAGGAAGTGGGCGCCATACTGTTTGCCGTATTGTAAAAACGCGGGCTGACAAAATAAGAACCTGTTACTGTGTTGTCTATACCTCCCCTCAGATGTTTTCAGAAACATATTTTAGCTCACAGTTTAGCTGTTATTTGAGAACATTGTTATCAGTTGGTCGCCATATTGTTTCCTGGGGAAAACGGCCATTACATCACCACCAGCGGGAGCGTTTACTGATCTGGTATTTCTGTCTTTCTACAGCCCAATTTTATCAAAAAGACTATTTTTCCAGCAGTGAGATACTTCTGCAGCAGGAAATAAAAGGGGAAAAGTGTATGTCAAAAAGCAATATTGAGCATTTTAAAGTTTGTGCTTGTTGGGACAAAAAGCCTTGCCAGCGGTGTGGCCATGTTAGGTGGATCAACACTGCTTCATTCAGGCTGTCTGTCTCATTCTCCTGCTTTCTTGAAGTGCTTCCGCTCTCAATCGAACAGCATTTTAGAAGAATTACCTGATCGATAATGTTGTGCTTTGAGGGGATTTTTATTTGCATTAGACTGAAAGATGCACCATGTGAACATCTTGCTGAATAAAGAGAAAGATCAAGTGCTTTAAGGAGGCAGCATCTTAATTTAATGTGAGGGGTTCTGTATGTAATCAAATCAGATGGTGTTTCATATGAAAACATCCAAATTATGTACTGCAATTACTGATTTAATGAAGTCATGTATTCAAATCAAGGAGTAAACGTGTCCCCTGCTTCTAGTCCCAAAAGAGGTAGCAAGTGATCACACATTCACACGTTTCAGTAGTGTGAAGGAGACTCTTCTGCAGGAATCCTCTTGTTTTTCACCTCGTTTGGGTATTTACAGGCGTAAAGAGGTGGACTGTTAACGTTCAACCCCTCCCGCGCCGCCATGTGTACCCAAATAGAACACGTCTCTAATTTGGCAGCGAAAATGCTGACATTTAGATCCTATGCCCCATGGGAAGGGTAACGACCTCGCATTAGGATGCTGCTACCGCACAACACCTGATCTGTTCTCTGTATTCAGCAGGATGTTTTCACACTGCATCAGTCAGTGTAACTCAAACAAAAAATCCCCTCCAAACGGACCATTATCGATCGGGTAATTTGTCCAAAATGCCATTCAACTGAAAGCAGAAGCAGTGCGAGGCAGCAGGAAGACACAGACTGGCTTCTGGCTACTGCAGTTGCCCCCCAAAACTGAGGGGCTTGAGCTTGATCCTCCCCTGCGGCCAAATCAAAGATCCTTCCAATAAGATACTAAACCTCTTCAGGCTCCGCAGGGGCCACGACACAGCTGACTCTGCAAACTGACAAAAGGAGGGAAGCGTTTTTCGAAAAAAAAAAAAAGCAATCTGTGACTTCTGCTAAATATATAGGAATAAAGACAACATCTGTCAAAGTTCTCCCCCTCCTACAAAAGCCCCCGGGAGTATTTAAACCCACATCCTCATAAACTACAGAAGCCTGGAGATGACATAGGAAGGAATGAGCAACCTTGCTGATTAGAAGTCACTTTATCAGGAGCGTCAATGTTCAGTATTGGGCTTGGAAACCAATGTTGTGCATGATTGTGCTAAAAGAGCGCATTCATTTAGCACGCTGATTTTTTTTGGACGAACCCATGAGCTTGAACGTGAGCATCGTTCGTTTAACAACCCTTGTTTTACGGCACCCGGCGTGCGGACACAGGGCAGCTACCAGTAATGTTGCTGCTGAAGCCAGTTTATGTGGATATGTGAAGGACTTTTATGACCAAAACAGTAAGTAACAGATGGAATAAATGTACTGTTTATTTATTTTATTTATTCAACAGTAATTAGTATCTGGTTCCTAAAATGTTGAGGCAGCAGGTACTGTCTGTAGCTCTGGTTGAGGGCGAGAGGCTGTCAGCAGATAAACAGAGATCTGTGTGGGTACATGAGACCCTAACAAAGATGGTGGGTCATGGGGAGTACCACCAGTTGGTCCAGGAGCTTCTCCTCCATGATGGACGTTTCCAGGCATATGTTTAGATGACTCAGGGGCAGTTTGACAACCTGCTGTCAATGGTCGGGCCGTATAGCTCTGGGTATCCAGCAGCAGCTACCACCAGTTTCTCCTCTGTTGTTTACTAACTGTAAACTTGTTGTCGTGACCACCACAGAAGGCCCGTCTCTTAAATCATCCGGTTGGACCATGGGGAAAAGGCAGAGATGACATGAGGCGTTTTTTTGCTCTAGGTTGAAGTTTTTGCAACTCGAGGAGTTCAGAGCACTCCGGCAAAAACACCAGGCGCATAAAGCGCAGATATGCCAGGGATGTTGCAACACAAAAACAGCGAGCAAAAAGCTTCATTCTCATTAAAATCAATTACAAAACAGCACCCCCAGCTGCTGAAACATGTCCTGTGTGATCGGGACCTTACCATGCGGAAATGTATCACCCCCTGCCCATCCTCTGGTCTCCACTGGTAGACTAATATTAGCCTTTGCCGCTCTGTCAGGTGGAAGCTAAGTTAGCTAACAGTGCCACCTATTTGTGATTACTGCTGGTAATGGCATCCTTGTGGTGGGAAACTCCATTAGCATTGTTACCTATGTTAGCACCACTAGCCATAGTGACACGGCTATATGATAGGGCCACTCTCGATTTCGCGTCAGCCACTATACACACTTGGCACACGGGAGAAGTTTCAGCTGGTTGCTATCTACCACCTCACCACTAGATGTCACTAGACCTTTAAAGTCCACTTACTAGATTTTGCCAGACTATGGGTCCATCCCAAGTCTCTTAAATTACTGCTAGTTATCTTACCTAGCCGACTTTGCTAGCTGTTTAGCCCCTCCCACCTAGGAAAAAATGCGAGGAGCTAGCGCTAGGAGCGATGAGCGAGCATTGTCGGTTTAAGAGACATGAGACGTCCTTTCCACTGAAGCGTCACGTGAAGTGACGTCCATTCCTGATGACGGCGGCACTACTGGATCTGTTCCATAAAGCAGCCAGCGTCTGGTGTTACTATGGGTACATCCCAAGTCTCATTAGGCTATATTCGCTGACCAAAACAGTAGCCCCCACCCCCCGCCGCCATGACTCTGGTCGCACACTTTTGCATGTATTACCATTGTTATTGAGTCATTTGTCGAAGTTTGTGCAATTACAGAACGGTCTGTAGCCCTGCTATTCCGCTGTCACTGTGATGAAATATCATTACTGTGTGAAGTAGGTACATGAATTACAGCGATTCATTGAAAAGAATGCATGTAACAGGTACTTACTCTTGTAGCCTACTGTTTCTCTGCCATCTCGTTCAAATGTGGCAGATGTAGAGGGCGGGTATTTATACGTCATGGCGTTCAGCTGAAAAACTCTTCCAGACAGGAAGCTCTCGACCATCCTAGCTCTTAGCTGCTTAAAGCTTGCTGCTAGCTCCTAGCGCTAGCTCCTCGCTGCACAAATAAGAGACTTGGGACGGCCTAGAAGATGGCGGACCTCGAACGACTTCCGGTTCAAGTGAGGAGCTAGCAGTAGCACTATAAAAATAAGAGACTTGGGACGGACCCTACATCAACTACATCTCTCTGTCTTGCTCAGCAGACATTTCGGTTTTTAAAAGACTGAGATGTGTTTTAAAGCTCTAGAAACCTCAGTAGGTGGACCTTTATATAAGATGTTTTCAGTCATTTATTATAATCACAATGACCGTTTGTAGCCTTAAAGAACAAACGCCACTCCAAAATAAATGTGCTGGATGATAACTGTATCACTTTGTAAATTATTTTTGCAGCATTAGCACATAATCATTTTCAATTCAAGTATGTCCTCACTACTTTGAGCACAAATCTGAAACTACCTGAGCATCCTCACACAGACTGCCCCCCGCCTCAAGCACAGACAGTAAAACTCTCATTATAACAACGGTTGGGCTGCTGTAAGTAATCTCAAATGTGAGTCTTTAAACCCCAACACACTCATGTGAGGCTTGACTGTGCACTGACAATTTGATACTATATCCATTAAATGTGGGTTTAATTACCTTTAACGACGAGGCGTCTGCATCTGCTTGGTTTTCACTCCAAGCCCGAAATATCTGAGTTTTCATAAATATAATTATGTCGACAGGATGTTGACATGAAGGCTGTACAGTCGGAAACTGTTAAGCACAGTAAGTTACATGAACATGGCAACAGTCCACCCACACAGGTGTTTTCACTTACGCCTGATTAGAGCTCCCTTCATTAGGTAATTTCCAGCAGTGCTTCATCCAACCTCAACCTGACGAGAGGCCTGATCAGGCAGAGGATTGGAAACACCTGTGTGGATGCGCAGGCTTTCAGTTAATGTCCCTTGATGTGAAAACTGTCACTGCAGCTGTATCTGGATGGTTAAAATCTGAAAACAGCTCCTTTAAAGAATGGATCTTTACATTATTGAACAAAAGTTTAAAAAGATAGACTTTTATAACTACTTCTGTTTCTTTGTAATTAGTTTTTATTGGCTGTGTTGTGCCCTGATGGTAAAAAACAGCCGTAATAACTGTCATTATTTGGGGGCTTTTTGAGGCAGGAATAATAAAACATCAGCCTCAGTTGCTAACGCATTTTAAATAAAGAACTAGTAACAGTGTCAAATATAACTTCAGCGTACATTATGTCACCCATTTTATGAACAGAGTGGCTGCTAAATGGGATCCACAATGCATTTATTTTTGCCTTTATGCCCAAAAGAAACGCCTGCAACAAAAAAGCTGCTGAATTATGAAAGCAGCTCAAGATAATAAAGGTTGGAGCGATAACTATTGATGAAACTTATCGTCTCTCCCACAGACGGTCATTTCAGGCAGTAAAAGACACACTTATTTATCCACTAACTCCAGCAGTCACTTCTCTTCTGCTGATATTTTCAAAAGCAAAGCATGAAAATCCAATTTGAGCAGAGACAATGGCCGTGACGCAAGTCAAAAAACCCATGCAGATTTGGACTGGCAGCTCTATATTTGGGGGCGATATGACTTAGTCTTGATGTTAAGGTTGGCGACATGGCTGATGTGACCACGCAGCGTGCTCACAGGTCACTGGGCCTCAGGGCGTCGCGGCCAGTCGTGGAAGGTTGGGAAGTGGCTGAGGTTACACAGCTGTGACTGGCCAAGGCCCAGCGGCTGGCCTCCGATGATTTCACACGTCCCGGCAGAGCGGCGGAGCTCTGATCCCACGATGAAAGAACGGGAGCACGACAAGATGATCAAGAGAGTGTGAAAGAACAATGGGGACGAACTACATTGAACGTCAAGGATGCAGAGAGAATGTACAGCAATAGGGGAAAAATGGGAGAAATAAAAGTGACTGATGTGTGGAGATTGTAAAGGGGAAGCTGTGAGCATAGGAAAGAGCCAGGAAGTCATGTTTTTATCTCTCAGCTTCACTGTGATCGTCTTTCTGAGGACTGTCTTCCTGTCCTCAAGGACAGTGACCAGCTCCGGCGAATAAAACAAAGACTCCTCTGACAAAAAGAAAAAACAAACATCTGAGCCTGGCTCAACTTGGCGACTTGTGATTGCACCACAATCGAATCCCGTGCCATCGAATGAATCTTTGAAGCTTCAAATTTTTTGGGTCAGCCCTATTAGATACCTTATTTTTCTTCCAGATGCTGATTCTGTTACTTGAACTTGCATATCAGCTGATACAAAGTATGATCTGATATAATTCCTTTTAAAATAAATAAATCTGTATCTGTATACGACTAACCCTGTATGATGTGAAACAAGGTTCAGGTTTAACCCTTTGGAAAACATGAAAAACTTCATAAAGATTGCTGCCTACAATATATCTAATTTGAAATTTTGCTAACGGCTAATGTTCCACTAGCAACAGAAATGGTCCGCCAGCGCCTACATTCATATTTTTGGAGTATCTTCAAATGCCAAATATCCCTAAAATCTGTACAACCTAAACTAAAAGGTCATGCAATTCAATAAACCATAATAATTGCTGAAAGTATTGAAATTTTCTAATGAATAAAAAACAAAAACAAAAAAACGCAAAAATCTGACATGGTTTTTCCTTAAATTTCACAAAATATACACACGAAACATACTAATCTAAAATATTTCTGAACAAAATATTTCTATAACATTCCATAAATTATTTGTCTTTAGTGTTTTAGAAATGCAAAATTTTTATGAGCAGAGTGCAAAGGCGTTTACATCGTTTTGCACCACATATAATGTTACATAATGATGTCATCACAAGCGTACAACATAATAACACAGAAGAGAGAAGACTTAGCTTTCTGCTGCAAAACAATGAATGTTTAAGCTATCATTAGGGATGTCCCAATAAAGCTTTTTCTGCCCCTGATCCTGATCTTAGTCATTTAATATTGAGTATCAGTTATTTTCCTAGATAATACAGCTGCACAGTGCACACTTCAAGGACACTGAAGTTATTCAAATCAAATGTGTGACAGTTGAAAAGCCTTCCAGTGCATTAAGAATAAAATCCCTGCATCAAAGCTGTTCCGTAATGTTTGTGCATGTATTCATCATTTACAAAATTAGTAGATAGGTATAAAATAATAAGCCCTGTCTTTAATCTTTTTGGCCTCGTCAGGAATTTCTGCGTGAGAGTATTCTCTAGTTGTCACTGCTTCGGTGCAGCCTTTGCCTGAGTTACCTGAATGAACTGTGCGTTTATTTTCGTCATCTGTACTTTTTTTGCATGGCTTAAGCTACAGTAATGAATTTCTCTCACCCCAGGGCTTTTGTTGCACCTCGCAGTGGCGTAGTGAGCACAGGTGTCGTCAGTTCTGCACTGCTGTCTGTTATCTCTCCTCCACCTGGATAAACACCATGCGCCATAAACGCAAGATACTCTCAGGCTGAGCTGAAATGAAACAAGTGCTCAGAGTTTTGGTCAGTCAGTCTCATACTGCATTTGTGCTGTCATTTATGGCGTGTGGTGTTTCAGCACCTGATCTTACACACGTTGAAGATTAAGGATAGACCGATACATCGGCCGGCCGATATATCGGGCCGATATTTGAGTTTTTTACTTGTATCGGCATCGGCCGATACGCGCGTGGGTTTGCGGATTTGTTTTTCCCTGGCACTTTTTTTCATTTGAAAGTATGTGGTTAAGTTGAACAAAGCTGTTGAATCCTACTGTGTACAGTAGTTGTTGTTTTATTTATGCTTCAGCTTAAATATTTGTTTATTTTATAAAGACATTACTGGAAGATTTAAGAGCACTGAACTCTTTTTTTTATTTGAATGTATAATAATAATAATAATATTCTACCTGTTCTACCTCAACTTTCCATCTTGTTTTAGTATTTTTTACTGTACAACAAATGTTTCTTATTTTAAACTTGAGACCTGTGATATTTGTTATCATTGTGTCATTTTTTTTTTTATGTAAATTGAGGGAGCAAAAGCAGTATCGGCCCCAAATATCGGCTCAAGAAAATCGGCAGTCCATAATCGGTCATCGGCTAAGGGTGATGGAAAAAAATCGGTATCGGCATCGGCCCTAAAAAATCCATATCGGTCTATCCCTATTGAAGATGGCTGTACTCTGTGTGTCTCTGTATGAAAGCTTCACAAGTAAAAACACCTGCGTGACAGCTGACGTAAAACAAAGGATCGGATCCTTTATATAACTCATTATAGTTGATCCAGATTATTGATCAGCTGATACCATACAAGATCTGTAGCTATTAAGATTTTTATTTTAGAGTGATATATACAGGATAATTCAAGCACTGATCTCCTGCAGCCACTAGGGGAAATTACCCGCACCACTGCTGCTTTGTGTATTTGTGTCAGAAGCCAAACACCCAATAACCAAATATATGTTTTTAAATATTCCCACAAATTTCAAGAGGTAAATCCCCCCGCCGTTATCACTGTAAACTGTCAATGTGTCATGCAGGAGCGGAGAGTTTGACAGGTGTAGCAACAATACCTAAAGCAGGCACACAGTGATGTACCTTTCCTGTGGGGAGACGCTGCTCTTATAAACAAGCGCTCCCAGGTGAATGAGGGACGACGTAGAGCCCCAAATCATCGTCATAGGAAATGTCAAACCTCTGCACGTCTATTTCCTAATGTTAAGCTGCTGACATGTCTCTGATAAAACCTGGATGTGTCTTGGAAGTGAAAGTGCAAAGTGTAATAGTTTGTGGAGGTGTGTGTGTGTGTGAGGATGCATCTTTATATGTGTGTGTGACAGAGACAGAGAGCCAGGCTGCGACTCTTCTCACATTGCCATTCCCAGGCCGACTGTTCGCATTAACAGTCAACCGTCTGTCCTCTCTTCCCTCTCTCGCTGCTGAGGGGGTTAACGCGACCTGCGGGCCCCCAGAATATCGCCCAGTCACAATGTTCTGACATCCCTGGGCCTGCCCAGATGGTCACCATATGTCCACACAGCACGTACGGCGAGCCGGGAACACAAGAGAGCAGACTGGGCTGAGGAATGCGCACTTTCTGAGCACCGTGGTTTGTTTTCCCCCTGTGCCCCTCTGCTGTTTGTCATGGACATCTTATATTATCTGCAAATAACATATGAATAACCAAAACAGAGCAGCAAACAGCGTCGGGCTCATTACTCCAAATAAAAGAGTCTATTATTCTCCTCTTGGATGTTTCGTTACACCCACAAAATTGAAGACTTTATCCTGTCATAAAGAAATCAAACCAGGTTCTCTCTCCTTTGACAGGATGAGTTTGTTGAAATTAATGTTTTTTTTAATCGTCTATCGTAGTGGGTGTTTTCCGCTGGAGGAAAACGACTTTGTCTGCCATTGTTCATATAATCAGGAGATTAAAATAATGAGTGTTTGGAGAAAACATTAGATTTCAATTTCATAACCGGGGCCGATGTTTATTTTTTTTACTCTGCAATCATTCCTATCAGTTACTGATTCATTCACAAACTTAGATTTATTTTGACAAGGCGTAGCTCCTAATGGAGTTTCATGTTTGTTTGCTTTTTTGTTTGTTGTTTTTTCTGCGACTAAGCTACCAAAGAAATCCTGCCGACTAGTAACCTCTCTGGTCGACTAATGTTTGGTCAACCATTAGGGTGCAGTGCTACTAGCGATAGTCATTTATAAGAAACTTTCAGCTCCCTGTTGATCTCCCTCCAACCAACTGCCACTGTTTTTAGGCTTTTGTAGTGAAAACAGAAGATATTGTACAGATAACATCTCATTGCAAGTAAAACAATTGTTTTCCTATGATATGGCGCGTCTGACCGCCGATCAAGCGTCTTTTCAAACAGGCGTTATTCAGGTGTCTTTTTAGACGCGCGTTTTTGTAGACACTTCTTTTTAGACGCGCGTTTCTAGCCGCGCGTAGACGCTGAAAAGTTAAAATATTTTCAAATTATTTGAGCATCAGATGCCAGTAGCTAGCGCGCATTGAATAAGCGCTTCCAGCGTTTCAAGCATCTTTGAAGCATCCGTGTCTCTAGCATCTCATTTCTGTGTGATCACCCCCTAACTCTGCCATGCCGTGTCTCGTCACCCCAAAAAACACATGAACTTTCTAGTAAACAAACATACCTCCTCCCACCTCTATTAGAATTTGATGCCATGTTGCCGACATCCACTTGGCAGTTATTTGATCACACGTAATACAAGTTGAATTTAGCCCTATGACGATGTTAGCACAGGTTGCTAATTTAGGCTACTTTTTAATTTGCCAAAATGTGTCACGATAACAAATGTCAGGTCAGCCAATTTGCGTTTAAGCTCTTACCTCGGACCAGACTGGCAAAACCAGCCACTGACCCAACTTTAAACGGGGATGCTTACACACATTTTGAACAAAATGCCCGGTTTATCCAGGTTAACTAAACTGCTTATTTCAAAGAGAAACCAAATTAGAGCACAACTACAACGTCTGTTCTCGTTGACCTTTACACACAGAAGGTCTGCTTTTATTAACAACTACAGTACAGTAAGTATGGTAGGTCAACATTTAAGAGGAAATTGCTCTGAAAAATCTACTGAACATTTATGAGGATGGTTCAGATAACAATTCTAATGTGGGTCTTCTTCCAAACTAAATTTGTGGTTTGTTTACAACTCGGACTAACTGCTGTAAAGTAAAATGTCAAAACTAAATGGAATAAACAAAAATAGCAAAGTGCAGGGCTTAAACTACTAATCTATAAACGTATTACTCAGTTAATCACAGGCTATTTTGATAATTGATATATCTATAACTTAATTATCAAGCAACAGCTTCAAACACTTCTTCTCAGATGTGAGCATTTGCTGCCTTTCTGTTTCTGTCTTTGCAAAGTCTTTGTTTATTAGACAAAACAAACACTGTGAAGGTGTCGCCTTGGGATTCTGGGAACTTGTGATTGGCCATTTTCACTAGTTTTCTGAGATTTTATTGACTAAACAGGCCTTTTTCATAGCATAGTCAGAGCACTGAAAGCACAGGTGTTAATGACAACATTAGGCTGCACAACACCAAGACCCTGAATCTGAAGCAGCTAAATGGAACTCAGCCATTATTAATCCTGTCATTTGTGTGTGCTTTTCGCGCCGTGACATGTCAAAAATAATCAACAGATTAGTCTTTATGACACAGCACACACACCCACATCGACACACCTTAATCTGCGGGAGATCTGCTGGTATTTTTACCCTTCAGGAGTAAACATCGTAAACAAGGAAGTAAACAAGTCACGTAGTCAATATGGACTTAAGAGACAGGAAAATTACTTTAATCGAGACGGAAAGGGTTGGAAAATGCTGCACAGAGAGCCATCTGAATTTTTTTGGGGATGTCAGACAGACGTGACAAAGCATGTCTCTGTGCACGAATATGAGCTGGCTGCATTTACTGCAATTAGTCCTGGTGACATTGATTTGAACAGCTTTACACCATGAATAGACGCTGACACCTGAGGAAGAGTCGCAGCAGGCAGCAGGTAGCAGGTCTGATCATGTCTGTCACACTCTGGACGGATACGTGGGCTCATGGTGCACACAAACAAAAATATCTGTGTTATGTAGTGAAAAGTCTTATCTTAAATAACTTAATTCATTAATCACAGAACAGAATCAAAGCAAGCTCGTTAATATTGAAATTAGAATAAGTGTAGAAGATGAAGTAATGCAACACAGATTATTTTGGGGTGGAAACGCTGCATTTGCTGTTCGGAATATATAAAAACAGGTTCTGTGTCGACAGCGCCTCGCAACTGTGGGTGCAACATGAGACAACACAGCTAATACAACAAACTCGTGCATGCTTGATGAGAGCAAAACCAGAACTAAAATCCACCTGATGATACAGACGTCTCTTTTGATTGCTTGGGTTAAAAAGAAGGGGACAACTGCCACAAAGAATACTAGACTTTCAACCTTCATAGTTACAACAACACTTTAAATTGTTGTTACTAAGCATTGTTCTAAAAAAAGGAACAGAACCCTCAACAACAGGTACAGTATATATGCATTTTAAAATTGTTGCTAAGCAGCCACAGTATTACCTTTCCTTGGCTTAACCCTTATTTTGCTGTGAAGTAAACTCACAGATCTGTACCATAACATCTGCATTAAAAATGGGGATACTGTGGGCACCTCTTCTGGCTCTGATTGAGGGTGAAAGCCTGTTCCTGGTCACAGGGAAACAGAGATCCATGTAGGTACATGAGGGCCTCAGAAAGAGGAGAATTCACAGGAAGTACCACGAGCTGCTCCAGAAGCTCACGGTCGGCTCAAGGCTTATTTTAAAATGAGTCGGGACATTTTGACAATCTGCTGTCAATTGTCAGGCCGAGGTAAAACATTAAAAAAGTAGTTGAGGCTATTTGTTCAGATATGTCTTGCAGCTTGCCTCAGGCGGCAATGAAAGTGAGGTAATGTTATTTTAATACTATATGCTACCAGTTTATGTTATCGCCACCACAGAAGGCTTTAACGCACAGAGATGAAGTTTTTTCAGCTCAAGGCGTACAGGGCGCCCTTGCAAAAATAATTTTGCAGGTATTTGGTCAAGAAACAATGTTCCGGACTAAGTGTGTAACCAAGGACCCTGACACACCAAGCCATCGGGTCGTCGGTGAAAGTCTGTCACCCTAGTTTTCATTTGGTGTCCCAAAACGTCAGCATTAGACAGCTCTTATGAGCTGTTTTTTCAGCATGTTGAACCAGCGTCAGAGCCGGTGGAGCCCGTTGCTGAATTAAATCACTCTGACTGGAAGTTCAGCTCGGTGCAGGAGAAGAGAAACAGATGAGAGGAAAGCAAAAATATAAAATAAATAAAGTCAAGAGGGCGTGAGATCGAAACAAACTTGTTTCCAGTCAGGTCAGTTAATGTGCTCACTGGCTAACTAGCATCTTGAATCTGTCCTGACATCCTTCCAATTTCCCTTTTGTAATGAGGAATACAGACCACGGCCGCCAGCGCTGTACGGAGTTATTTCCTCTCATACAGGCAGAAAACATATGTGCGAGTTGGCCGTTGCCTGTAGTCTTTGCGTTGTGTTCAAGTGCAACTTTTTGGCCAAGATACAAGCAACATGAGGTGATGCAACAGTCTGCCTTTGTTGCCACTAGCTCTTTGATGTTGCTTAGTGTGTGTCACCTGTAAAATCAAAGTCAGGGGATCACCAAATTCTTTAGGATTCACTTTCTGGGTACTATGAATGTCTGTACAGCATTTCAAAAGTTGTCAAGATATTCACGCCAGGATGAAAGCAATGTCCCGACCAAACATCACAGTTTATGGCTAAAAACTACAAACGGAGGAAGATGATTTCATTTGTCTCCAACAGTTTAAAAGGATCAAACAACTGTCAACATGTTTAATTTGATAAAAGAAAAGTCAGAGGAACTACATTTTTTGAGGATATGATTCAATTTGTGCAGAAATAAGTGGTTAAACTGGAAGTTTCTGCAGTGTAAGTTCCCTCTGCCAAGAAGAAAACGCCCTTGTCTTCAGGCTCCATGTGAGTCTCCAGTAACAAATCATCTGATCCACAGCAGCACCACCTCCACGCCATTACACTGTTATGGCTGATGTGTCTTCAGGGACTCAGGTGTGGTCGTATTATTACACCTCACTTCTCTCAGCGAGGAGCCCAATGATATTGCTAAAAGTTTCAGACAGTCGCTGCGCTCAGTGCTCCCTGTTCAATTATGTTCAATTATTCTCAACCGGAGCCCCCCAGATGCTGCACCGGTTGGGTTTAGTATTGCTGCTTTGGGGTGCTCATTTGATTCTGTGGCCTTTATGTCATATTAGTGTAATGTTACTGTGTACAATAAGATGTAAATACAATTTAGGCATCAGGATCTTTGCTGTATCATATCCTCCTCACTCATCTCGTGTGTGTGGGGAGGACATGAGACAAGGGGACCTATTATGCTTATTTTTAGGTTCATACTTGTATTTTGTTTACTTACTTTGTTTACTCAAAAACCACTTTAGTTTTGTCATACTGTCAGCATACTGCTGTATTCACCCTCTGTCTAAGATGCTCCAATTTACTTCAAGCCCAATCTGCTCTGATTGGTCCTCCATATCTTGCTGTCCCTGTACTGTCATTGCAACAGGGGAATGAATGTAATGGCTGCACTTTCTACTGTGACAAAAAACACCAATAAAAGCTTTTAAACACAACCAGACATGATCCAGCAGGAATACATGACCTGAAATTGGCGTGATATTAACAGCTGATTGTCAGCAATCAGCTGCTGCCCCTTCCCCATCACAAATAGACTGTGATTTTAATTCAAACACTGAATGCACATAACACAAAGCTCCAATTCTGAGACAGCATTGCAACTACTTTTTCACTGCATAAAAAAATGCCTAAAAACATTACAACAGGTATCACATTTTTTTAGAATTCAAGGTCCTGGTCCTGACACACAGAGCCCTCCACAAAGTAGCCCCCAGTCACTGAGGTCTTCTAACCAGGGGCTCCTAGTTGTGCCTCGGACAAGGCTGAAAACTCGAGGTGACCGAGCTTCAATCCGTGGCCCCAAAGCTTTGGAACTCCTTGCCCTTGGCCGTGAGATCCTCAGCCTCTGTCCATATTTTTAAGATGCAACTGAAGACACACCTTTTTAGGCAGGCGTTTGGACAATTCTAAGTAATTATATAGATTGTATATAGATTGTTGTTTCTGTTGCACTGTATCTTTTGCTGTTTGTACTTGCTGTGTTTTCTATTTATTTAACTGTTTGTATATTTATTGTGAAGCACTTTGTGACTTCGAGCTGTGACAGGTGCTATATTACGGAAGTGTATTGCATTCACTTGACAAATAAAAAAAAGCCCTGTTTTTCTGAGTAATATTTTCTGGTTTTCTGAGTGATTTTTTTTTTCTGTTTTTCGCGGTAATTTTTTTTTTGTTTTTTTTTTTGTGGTTATTTTTTTCTGGTGTTTTTTTTTTTGTGTGGTAATTTTTTTCTGTTTTTTTTTCATGGTAATTTTTTTTTTTTTTGGTAATTGTTTTCTGTTTTTTGTGGTATTTTTTTTTCCTGAACGAGGAGACGAGATACTTCAAAATCTTGCGAGAAGCTCCCACCTTGCACCTGTAAGTGACCCCTGCATCCATGGTGACTCCTGCTCATGGATGTATTTTGCATCCATGCTCCTGCTTCTAGACAATTTCAACTACGGGATCAATAAGGGTAAGGCACGTAATTAGTTACACACAGGGTATGATAATCTAGCTATGTTTTTGACTGCATCCTTCTAGTGTAGGCCTATCGCTCAGTGTAACAGGTTAGGTTAATAACAGGTTGTAACAACGTTACCTGTTACTAACCTAACCTGTTACATTGAGCGATAGGCCTACACTAGAAGGATGCAGTCGAAAACTGCAATATGCTTCCGTACTATATGAATAAAGATTTACTTACTTACATGTATGCTACGTAATAGTGGCATGCCTGGAGCAGATGATCGTATAAACAAATCTGCTGCAAGCTGACGTCAGCTTGTGTCAGGGGTTACTTTTACATACATGTACCACATTATCTGAAAGTTTGGCCATGTTTTAAACGACCATTTGACACTATAACTTTATATGAAAGAAAAGAATATATAGACTCATACAAAAGAAATCCCTCTAAATCATCACTTATGACCCACTAGAAGTGTGTAGTAGTGTATTTATCTGCAGCCCCCTGCCTGTATTTTCTCATTTTCTTTTCTTACTTTGCCGTGTTTGGAACGTTCATGGGCACAGCGCACAGGTGAGGTCGGAACATAATAAAAAGGTAGCACCAGGTGCTAGATCGTAAGCAGCATGCATCCAAGAGGAAGGCATGGAAGTCACGGACACAGTGCTGAAAGATACAAATATAGCAAGCGAAACGCCACGCCGACAAAGCTTAGGTTGGGGGTTGAATCTGTGGGTTTTACTTTTATTGCCGAGACGCAGTAACCAGCAATTCCTGCCAAGTATCCCCTTTAACTAAGAGTTGCTTAAATATAACCACAAAAAAGTTAATCAGGCTTTAGTTTCCAGGTGTAGATAACAGGGAAAACAAACTAGTTATTCTGACAGTGAATGTTGTGCCATAAGTTCTGCATTGTTTCTAAGCAAAGATCTGTTTGACTCTTGTTGTTTACAGCAGCAAATATAAAACTTTCACAAAGTGCCTGAGGCTGATATTTCTACAACAGCAACATCTTCACTTATTGATGTATTTATTGATATGAAGCCACAGATTTTACTTTAAAATGTACTTTATGTAACTTTAAGTTAAATATGTTAAATATGAAGCAGAGCAGTGAGTGAGTGCATCTGTTTTTCACGGTGGCTTGCCTATCACCCCTCAGTTGAAGGAATCAGGTAGTAACCTCCGGGTGCTCTCTTGCTTCTCCTCCAAACCCTCTTAACACCCTTTAAAAGTGAGAACCAGAAGCCAAGTGAGACTAGACACACAGACAGCAACTGGCTGCCACAGAGGTTGAGCTGTGGTGGTGTAATTACACCTCAGGAAGGCTGGATTGTGTCTGGCCCTTCCCCTCACAACCTCTCCTTGGAGGCGAATTAGCTGAGCGTGCTCTCACCGGACAAGGGAGGGAGGTTTGGGAATTTAGTAAAAGCATAAAAAAACAGCCCCCCTTGTGTGTATCACATGTCAGATTAGCATAGAAGACAGAGAGGGAAGATGATTTGGCATGAATATTGTGCTTTGAAATCTGAAATCTGACTGTGCCGGCTCCCTGTTACTCCTCTGACAGCTGCCCTTGCGTGACTTTGCAGTGCTGACATGCCGCTCGCGGTCTGTTAGAAAGGAGATAAATCCTTGATGGGTGGCAGAAGAAGGGGAGATGAGGAGCTTAGTGTCTGGCTCTGACGAAGCCTTGAAGCCGCGCACTGGCTCTTCATGAACATGACGGGAGGAATGGAGTTACATGGTCACCGACTCGCTGCCTGTCTGCTCTCATCTGAAGGCTAATAAGACTCCTGGAGGCCTGCTTCTCAGTAGAGTTGTTGTTAGAAAGACTATCAGGTTGCTGTTCGAGAGAACAACAAAGAGCTTCTTGCTTATGAGAAAAGCCCCTTTGACCGTTCTTTTACTTGAAAATACATCATTATTCCACTAAGTCTTGCTCCGAGGCTCGCTGTCTGTAAAAACAGCATGAAGTCTGGGTTCTTTATCAACTTTAAAGCAGCACGCATCACTTTTTAATGTCAACAAAAGGTCACATGGCTGTGTGTAATAGCAAAAGGATCATTTGTAGTAACAAATCTGCAGAGTTATCACTCAACCTTGATGTCCCCTGCAGCTAAAATGAGCGTTTTAGCATCTTTCAGCTCGTTGTTTTGGTTTTCAAGCCCACAGACCCCCCTCTCATCAACCTTACCTACAACAAAAAGCCCTAAAAACCCACTGTACACTATCTGCACTGCAGAGTTAGCGACCAGCTAGTAAACATAGCTAAGCAAATATAGCAACAGCAAATTCATCACGTGACTAGAAACACGACTCCAAATGAATGCTAATGTTGCTCCATGTCTGCTGGACGTGTGAATGGGCGACTATTTGCTAATGTTTTTTAAGTGATAATGTGCCAATCTTGTGTTTACAGCTTGTGTTGCTGCCCCCAAGTGGCCAAAAAAAAAAATCAAAAATTCTATTAATGCAGCTTCAGTTGTAGCTTTAACTCATACTGTAGTGAGTTTACCATATCAAATGTCCAAAATAAATAAAAAAATATTCAGTTTAGACTATTAAAATATATGAAAACAGACAAAAATGCAAAAAATAATAATCCAATAATATTCATTTTGTCTGTTTTAAAGCATAATGGTGTAACACTGCATCGGACAGTTTGATTAATTCATGTGATGCATGTATTTGTCCTCTGACATATTTATATAGTGATATAAAAAATTGTGATATTGATATCTACTAGGGATGTTGGTTTCAGTTCATTTTAAGCACAAGCTGTAAACACAAGATTGACACATGCAACATTAGCATTCATTTGGAGCCATGTTTATGGCCACTTGATACATTTAAGTTCAGCAGTCATTCTTCTGCTGGAAATATTTGGCTCTTTAGCTGCTATATGATTAGCTATGTTTACTACCTTGTCAGTAAATTTCAATAGCGCAACAACCATTTACCAGTAACTGACCAACCTAACGAACCTTTCCTTTAGGTCTGGAGCCCAAATGACTCAATGAGGTTTAGTGCCACATTTCAAAGCACACTTTATTAAAAAGTTGTGAAATTTTATTGTTTTAAGATGTAAATGTTCATTCATTCATTCATAATCTGTAACCGGGGCTGGAGCCTATCCCAGCTGACATAAGGTGAGAGGCAGGGTACACCCTGGACAGGTCACCAGACTATCACAGGGCTGACACATAGAGACAGACAACCATTCACACTCACATTCACACCTACTGAGTCACCAATTCACCTAACTTGCATGTTTTTGGTGCCCACTGCCCACTCTACAGTCTCCATTGGTAAGCTAACATTAGCCGTGGCTGCTCTGCATCGCCCATACCCCAGGTCAGGTGGGAGCTAGCTAGCAGCATTGCCCATTTGGCAATTACTGCTGGTAACATGGCTACGAAAACATGGTTTCCCACCAGGTTGCGCAAGCAAGCAGCTTCATTTTGAGCCACAAAATCTGTTTAGCAATGTTAACTAGCATGCCTAGCAAACATACTCTTGGTGGCTAACCAGTTTACCATTGACATCTCTGATATCTACTATAACTCAGCCCTAAAAGGTACAATAATTATCATGAGGTCATTGTCACTACTCAGAAATTATCTCAAATGTGGTTGAATGTACAGTGATAGAAAACACAGTTAAATATTCTTATGTATTCATTTATAAAACAACAGGAAGTCAGTGGTTTCCAAGCTGGAAAACTTAAAAAATTAAAAAACAGGATGGAAGAGCAGAAATAATTTATTTCTGCTGCACCAAATTACATCCTATTTCCTACAGACTTTGCTCTAATCATTGCTTTTTTCCTGTGAGTAACTGGATAATTTTTCTTCTCAAGATTATAAAATTAATCATTTTGAAAAGAAAATAATGTTCCTCTGCTGAGTGTTCACAACACGTGCACATATCCAGCACATGATGAGGCTCCTGCTTTGTTTATTGCTCTGGGTTCCAAGCAGAGAAGGCTGGGGATCACTGGTTTAACACCTTGACGAGCATGCTCTTTTGTTATCTGGGTCCCACATGGCTGCATCACAACTCCGCGGTAAGATTCGGCTCAAGGACCCGGAGAGCGACGACGAGCCAACTCGCCTGTCAGGCACTGCGCTGACAGCAGATGGTGACGGGTGGTGCTGACTCGTGGAGAGGCCAGGGGCTGCCCAAGAACCTGGGTCAGAGCACCAGCGGGTGTCACATCAGGGCACCATCTCCGTCTGCCACTTACTGTCACCGCTGTCCTGCCACGGGGCGACTGTGGGTGACAGGGCATGCTGTCAGCTGCGCCTCTGCAGCCGGTAGTAAAGCCAACGTGTCACCTTTGACCTCCGCTGTCACCTTCTAATAATGGTATCAGGTAAGATGGAGCCCTTGCTGACGCTCTGTTACAACCCACATCTGACACCTCCCCTCCTGCTGAAGCTTCTGTCTGTGTCGGTGTCCTGCTGCTATCAGCCCGGATTAGCTCGCTGGCGTTGCTACAAAATGAGACAATTACTGTGTAGAAATGGCAGATCGTGACTGCACAGTAGCAGGTGCGTCGGCTGTCAACCGTGGAATCTCTAAATTGACAAAGAGAAAACAATCAGAAAAGGGCACCGTGACTTCATTTGTCTTCATCTGTCTCTGGGTTTAGATACTGTTTTCTATGATGGAGCATCGCTGCACGAGCGAAGGCAGATGGACAAAACAGGTGCTTGTATGATTTCACTATAATGTTTTCAGTTATTTAGAAATGTACCCTCTAAAGAGAGCGTCCATAGTTTGCGTGGGGCGGAGAACCGATGTATCACTGTCAGTCAACATGTCAATAGTGCAGTTCATTACGAGAAGAATCAGCCGTCATGGTTGAAACCTGTTGCTGTGGTGAGCCACGCATGATGTTCATAGAACTACAACAGTGAGTCGATCAGTCTGTTCATCACTGAGCAGAAAATTATGACACAATATGATGTACTTTATTTTCTGCTTCGAGATTTTTCTCTTGGGCTCAGCGTCGCTGCATTTAATGTTACTCATTCTACATTTTACATGCGTACTTTTTAAAAAGACAAAACACTGCACAACTTTAAAACAACCCTGAACCTTAGGAGGTTAATCAGCAACTAATTTAGTAATCGATTTTTAAAGCTGAAAAGCCAAATATTGCCTTGTCTCAGCCTCCAAATTGTGCAGATTTGCTGCTTGTTCCTGTTTAATATCACTGTAAGTTGAACATCTATAAGTTTCAGGCTGTTAGTCGGAAAAAACAAGCATTCTGAATATGTCGCTTTTGGCTCTGAGAACTTGTGACAGGCTGATGATCAGTGGATACTTCTCCCTGTGCAGCCATTGCTCAAAGAAACATCATAAAATCCATAGTGCTGGGTATGGGTACTCGATACATTTAAGGTATCGAACACAGAGTACCAAGAAGAATCGAAACTTCTCCAGTCAAACGATTAAGGCTGTACGTGACTCAGAGTTACCTCTGTCACATCAGATTCCTGTCTTTACTTTAAATACTTGCCTATTTGTTCCTTTTTCTCCATATAGAGTTTGAGAGTCTGAGCAGGGTTCAGTAGGACGTTCGCTATGACAGTAACCTTCATGTAATATAGTAAACAAGCCACGGACCAGAAATGTGCAACATCATCTCTGCCAGCACTAGATATCAAACAAAAGCCAGAGACTGTGTCACGTTAAGCTACTGCGAGCTGTAAATTCACCACTTCTAAGCACAAGGCAGAGGATAACGTTATTTCCGAGCCTTGTGGGGCAAAGCCTCTCTTCTTCCTGGCAGCTGCCTCCGTGCCCGCAGCGCCCTGGATCAAAGAGCAGCGTCAAAGTGAAGAGCGCTCACTCTGCAGCAAAATCTGGGGACTGAAACGTCCCCAGAAGTGCACTGCACACTGACCCATAAAAAAATACAACAAAACAAAACAAAAGAAGACAACTGCTCGACAGAGGGGTTTCCAACTTTCAGGGGGCAGCCCTACAAACAATACTTGCATTCGATCCTTTTCATAACCAGATCTAGAAAAAGACTATTTGTATGGTTTTGCTCGCAGCCAATCCCCCCAAAGGTTCTTCATTAAATTTCATTTTAACGTAACGTGCGACTGGCCCACTACTGCAGCAGCTGCAACCCATACAGTCTCTAGCATAGTGAAGTTGAGTGCATTGTATATAATGGAGGTGGTAGTTTGATTTACTGGTCCATCTATGTCCCAACCCTCACCTATGGTCATGAGCTCTGGGTAGCGACCGAAAGAATGAGATCGTGGATACAAGCGGCCGAAATGAGTTTCCTCCGTGGGGTGTCTGGGCTCAGCCTTAGAGATAGGGTAATGAGCTCGGACACCTGGAGGGAGCTCGGAGTAGAGCCGCTGCTCCTTCATGTCTAAAGGGGTCAATTGAGGTGGTTCGGGCATCTGATCAGGATCCTCCTGGATGCCTCCTGATAGAGGTGTTCTGGGCACGTCCCACTGGTAGGAGGCCCCGGGGCAGACCCAGAACACACTGGAGGGATTACATATCTCATCTGGCCTGGGAACACCTTGGGGTCCCCCAGGAGGAGCTCGTAAACGTTGCTGGGGAGAGGGATGTCTGGGGTACTTTGCTTGGCCTGCTGGCCCCGTGACCCGGCCCCAGAGAATCGGATGAAAATGTATGGATGGATGGTAGTTCAGCAGGCCAGGATGCCACCAAACATTTGAAAGTATGGCTAAAATACATGCCTGTGGTGTCTGGTGGCATTTTACGCAACTTCCATCACATAATGGATCCTCTATTGGTATTGGTATCACTTTAAGGGTACTGGTATTGTTATTGGGTTAAAACCCAGCTCTAAAAACATGAATAATATAAAATCTAATAACAAAGGTGCAAGCTAATGAGAAACCAGGAGAGGCAGATAAAAGTAAGGATGTAATGCCTGGCACTGAAAGGGTTAAAGCTCTAAAATAAAATATTTCTGTCATATTTTTTTCTCTTTTCAAATATACACCGATCCAATCAGTCCAAATTACAATCTGCTCAACTTCAAATGTCATACATTTTCTCAGTTTGCCCAAATCTATTTCTGGCATCTGTTATAATCACTCAATCTTTCACAGCACTCTGCAGTAAAACCTGGACTCCACACTGTTTCACATAAAAAACTGTCAGACTTAAAAGAGAATAGAATCAAACAGCTCTCTCTCTCTCTGTGTACCACTTGAGGCCACAAAAGTGCAAAGTTTGTTTGTTAGTGCAACTTTGAGGCAAAGCTCGTGCTTTGAAGCTGCCATCTATTTTTCAGTCGGGGGGGAAACAGCAGGTCGACTTTCACCACTGACAGCCGTGACTGACATGTAGGCCTACTGTAAATCCTCACAAGCTGCTCGGTTTGACGCAGGTCTCGGATCAAACTGACCTGCCCGCTCACATTTCCTGCCGCGACATGGGCTCCAGGCAGCCGGAGGAAGAGGAAGAGGAAGAGTCAACCTGACAAAGACAGCCTGGTTTATACATGAACTCCTGCATGCATTAAACATGAAGACAATTCCAGGAACTCTGAGCGCACACCTTCCGAAACACAAACAAGACAGGGGGAACACACACAAGCCGAGCCGCATGGAGGCAACTGCGAAGCAAAAATAAAAAGTAAACTTGTCACCACACCGACGCATGATGCAGCCCCACCGAGGGGCAGCCAGGACAGAAATAAACCTGCCTGTGCTGAGACGGTGAAAAACTCAACATGATGTACAGTACATTGATGATCAAGGAGGCAAATCTGCCGAGTAAGGACAGCTGAATATGTGCATCAAACTGCACAGCTATTTGCGCATGTGTGGGCGGCGTGACTGCTTATTAAAATTCATAACTCTGACCTGTAGTTGTGACGCCCCCCCTTGAGCTAATCAGTTCATGCTACAACATTGTGGTGATATGAATCATTCCCTTAAGTTTCATTAAAACTAAAAAACAAACAACCAGATGGATGGTCCCACCCTGATAGCATCACTGAGGGAAAACAACATGTAGCTCGCACTGTATGTAACAGTGGAGGTAAGTATAAAGGTGAGCACACTACGCCCACTCTGCAATCATCGTATGGTAAATAATCCCCAGCGGAAACAATTATCTATAAAAAAAACATTGATTTATGCCGTTGGAAGACCTTATCTGCATATTGAACAACATCACTTTAAGGCGTCTTAATCTTATCAATTTACATCATTAATCAAAGTGGGGGAAAAAGTGCAGTGCTGAAAGGTAAAAGTGAGTTTAGGTGGGTTGATCGTGCCTGATCATGAGCCAGAAATCTTAGTGACCCAGTTCTAGGCAGAAACTCCCTCAATGCACTTCTTTTTCAACCGTGTCCCGCACCATATGGCAGGCAGCCCGACTCTGTGGGAGTCGAGGTGGGAGTTTGGGAGAGCCAAGAAAACGACAAGCCTCAGGCTGCCAGTAGATTTCTGATATAACTGCAGGGAGAGGATATTCCTTCTTCACAAAACTAAATATATATTTATATATATATATATATATATATATATATAAAAAAAAAATCACCCTGACTTTGACCCAGCCACGAGCAAAAAGACCCTCGTCGAGCGTCTTATAGTACGAGTGACGCAATTGGAGAATCTCAAAAGTCACAGTCTCCCCGCAGCATCCTCTGCAAACCCACCTCCGCCGACCGGCAGGGCTGTTGCCTAGTTACCTGGCTCTGCAGAAGTGCAGTGAAGCATTGTGGGCCAACGTAGGGACCACTTCACTACCCACACCTACTGTGTTACTAAGAGGGAGAGAAGAAGTGTGTCAAGTTGTTTTTCTTTGAGCAGGAGATACAAATTAAATTAAATACACAACTTTGTTGTATAAAGTATAAAAAACGAAAGCAGGTCCCACACTGCAAAGGTGTTTTTGAAAAATATCTATGTTAGCCTTTTATTGCATCTCAATTAGGAATAAAACATTTGGTGATATTTTGGATGTTTTTCCTCGCTAAATTACTGCTGTTTCAAATCACTGTTTTATATGCACAAATTAAAAATGTGCTCACAACAGGTGGATGTAGAGTGATCACGTTACAGTGATTTTGAGGCCGATTTGACATCTGTGAGTTAAAAAAATCCTTCAAAAGACGACATGTTTTTAACACTGACATATAATATTTGGTTTTAAAGCAGCTATAATCTTTTATATATTAACAATGGATGACATACTTTTACATGGAAGTAATTAATTGTAGTGATGATTTATAGAGTATTATAACCTTATTTCTATGCAGCATTTTATCATTTTTGAGTAACTGTTTTGTTTTTTCAGCCTACAACTTTACTTATCTTGGTTCAGTAGCATTATTTTAGTGAAAAAGCCTTGATAAACCCACTGTACACTACTAGCTTAGCACCAAAAGGCGCATGAACAGCCATAGCAGCTAGCTGTTGAGCAAAGTGGAGCCTCGAGAGTTGGTAGAGACCAAAAGAGAGCTAAAAGTAAAGTGATGAACAGAAACCCGACTTGTAAATTAGCAACTGTTTGCTGCCCTCAAGTGGCCAAAAAAAATTGTTAATGTAGGTTTACAAAACTGTGTCCAAGATATGAAGCTCTAGCGAATGTTCAGTCGGGAAGACAACCCAAGACAAGACACTCACTATCTCTGGGTATCATTGTCTGGGTAGATCAATTGAGTCATCAGCTGATTAACAAGCCACTAATAGCACAGCATCACACCTTCTCTGTCAGCCTATTATCTTACTGCTCCTTCATTTCTTTGTCTGCCATAGTTCTTTCTTGCTGCAGTCGTGTGCGTCCTCCACCTCCCCATCACCACGTCGTCTTAACAGATTCATCAGCCTCATCCGCCTCAGCAGTCAGCAGCCTCAGAGTCATCAGCCACCACCACCAGTGTCTGGTATCTGTCTGGTGTCTGGAACCACTCAGATGTCCCTTGATCACAATATATCTTCCTCTGGTGTCCAAGCACCAAGGACTTTTGTCTTAATCTCCATCACCAGTACTTGATTCTTCTGTCTCTCCTAACTGGATTTTACAGTTGAAAAATAGACTTTTTACTGCTTTGTTGTTTGGCGACGGAGTTTCTGTGTCATGCAACGTGAGGGAGCGCCAATGACAAAATCAGTTTGACTGCATTGTATCCTATTAGAAATGCCCTAACTGGCTGTAAGTAACACTGCCATTTTCAGCTGAACTTTTGTTGCACACCCTGTTTATATTTATTCCTGTCACTCATTTTAAAAGCGCTGAAGTGGATGAAGTTGCAATGAGGAGTTACATATACAATACCTCTTCATTTCACTGCAAACATCTACATATGGTGGCAGCTGGCTGGAGAGAGATCCTCATAGAGCTGAAAGTTTCTGGTAAATGGCCATCGCTAATAACAAGCTACCATATTTGCTCTCGACCATGTTGTATGTTATTTCCAGTAAATGTTTTCTGTTTACAAAATGGAAGGATAGCAAGTACTCGTCCATCTTTTAAGTGGCTGTGTCACTTAACTCATCTCAAGCACATAGCAGACAGGTAAGTGGTTTGTTTACATGATGTAGCAGTACTATCAGATGTTTTTAAGCTCAATAAACACATAATATTTGACCAGAATTTCTCTCATTTGTCCGAGACATTGAAATCTTTAGAGAGATGTGGAATGGCACCATTTTTTAAATCTGAAACCCTGATCAGTATACGATAAACTCAAACAACAGAATACCCTCAGGGCTGGAGCAAAGAAAAGGACTCATAACAGTCAGAGGAGTGAAAAATGCTGTTTCATCAGCCGGGTGAAGAATCGTAGCTCTTACTAACTGACACATGTAGTTAACTGAATGACCCTGAAGTCATTCAGGATCTCAGTGGTACACCCATCCAACAAACACCGCGGTGAACTGAATTGCTTTTAATAAAAACCCTGGCAAACGATACATGCTGCATTTTATTAGATCTAATATGACACCTCTGGAGGGAGAGTTCAATCCCACATGACTGTTATTGTATTCTGCTGTGATTGCTAGGCCTCTTGTATTATCTTCACTGCTGTCGGAGGCTCGCTCATGTTTAAACAGAGCCCCTCACTGTGATAATTTTCACAGGCAAATGCATCTCCCACTGTCTCTATTGGCTCTATCAACATGAAATGGGTTTCAATTGCTCCGAACATGATTTCAGACATGACACGCAGCCAGCCGATGTGACCAAAGATTGATTTCATGGTTCTTTTCGTATAAAGCAGGAAGAATGTAACGCCTCCTACATAGTCCGGGTTGATTAGCATATACATGAAAAGGTAGCTGCCGTTATAATAATATGTCTTGTCTCCATTAGATACGACCATCTCAGGTATGAGTGTGTCTCCTAGGCAATGCGTTCCCCATCAATTACCCAGCTCGCGCCAGACTGTCAAGATCTGAGAATAATGACCGTACTCAATCACTAAATTTGAAAGTAATGAGAGCTATTAATATTTATTTTTTAGTCGAAGCAGCTCCAGTCTGAACAGATGGTATAACAACCGCCACTGACACTTTTATTCCTCTTCTAATTTGTAAGGTAAGTTTTGTTCTAAAAAAAAAAGTCACGAAGAAGAAATAAAACAAAAAAAACACAACTATTTGTCCAGATTTGTTGAGTCGACAGAGACGAGTTTCAGAGTTTTGCAGTACAAGTTAGAGAGTTTGACAGTAATTATTTAGGTACATGTGTGAAAGAGTGGTTAGCATTGGGGGCGTTTTTTTTTTTGCTTTGAGTTGAAGTTCTTTCAATTCGAGGAGTCCAGAGCGCTCCGGCGAAAACGCCAAACAGTTTGACATTTGCTTTGTATGTATTAGTTAGACTAATCCTTCTTCTTATGTCTCCATGCTAGATATGAGGCTAAAGCTAACTGCTAAAGCTAGCAGCCAGTTAGCTTAGCACAAAGACTGGAGGCAGTGGAAAGAGCTAGCCTGAGGTAACAAAAGTCACCCACCAGCACCGAAATTACCACATTACGCCCCGCACTACTTCTCAGCCAGTCTGGACTAAGTTAAACTACCTGGTGATTTTAAAACTCAATATACCGCAACTCTAATTTGACCTCATGTTCTTCTTCAGGATGTGATGCAAGTTTGTATCACGTTTTCTTTCCTATGCTGTGTGGTGGAGAGAGCGTTTTATGCAGTGCATGCATTTCACCTTTGATGTATTGGAAAGGGTTAATAGATCACCACCACATGGATTTTTCAGTCACAGACAAATGACGCTGTTTGCCCTTTGGTTGAGTAGAAGTCCCGATTGATTTGCTCAGTTTGTCCCTCTGAACCCTGAGATTTGACGAGGCTCAGGGGAAGCCGTCGTCCATCATCGAAGCTCATCAAAGTAGCAGTTTTTTTTCCATTGTTATTAATAAACGTGCCCTTTGGCAGCTATCTCTGTAGCACTATACAACCCTTCCATTGTTGTTGTTTTTTTCTTTCTTTTTGGTGGCCACGAGATGAAAAGACTTTACCAAGCATGAAAATTGATGACCTATTTTATTCACTACAATTCCACAAGAAGTAGAGCTCTAATAAATGAGCCTGGCAGAGCTTTGTGCTTTCTATTACTGAAGACTCGAGGCTAAAAGGCAGGGCTTCGAGTCGGTACTGTACAATATCATCTGGCTTTAATGCTGCAATTTGAGAAACCCAGACCACTGATGCTTTCCGTGCCATAGGTGTGTATGAGGCAGCGAAATTAATGATTTGATTTGAAAGTAAATCAGGGCAGCTTAGGCGGGCTGAGAGGAACAATTGGAGATAATCTCCCTTTCACCGCAGTGCCAGAATATCCTTCATTTCCAAGGCCTTGCTTTCTCTTTGACTCGAAAAGGATGTTGCTGCAGTGCTTGAGCACGCGCCTCGCCTTTGTTGTCACTTACTGTTCAGCCTTAAAATCCATGGCTCATTTGGTAAAAAGAAAACATGAAGTCGGAATTTTTATCTTTTTTGTAACGCTCCTTCTCTAACCAGGAATATTCCGTTTTTATTTCCTGTCTGCAGAGTCATGACTAAACAAAGTGGATCCATGTGGAGCCAGGAATTGAAAACACATGTTAAACACTTCACATATCAAAGCTTTCAGTTACCTTTTTAATCCCAATCTCCATCTATACTTTATAATCCTTCAGGCTACTTTCTTTAACCGTTATTTATTCATGATACCAACAGCCCCTGCTGCAAACTTTTATCATCGCACAGCTGATTTTACAGCGAGCGGAGACGACTTCAAAGTTGTGTAATGGATTAAGATGATGCATGGGTGCTGTTGTGAACACAAGCATCCTCGAGTAACAAGCTGAGGGAGTAATTGAACACTTATGAGGCTCTATCACCATCCCTCGGAGCCCTTACGAAAAAAAAGTATTTAGTCACAAAAGAATAAAGCCTTAAAAACCTCTTATTCCCCCCCAACACCTGCACGACGGGAGCAGCTTTGCCAAACTTTCCAAGGCTTTTTTTCATTTTCAAAGCCTGCCAGTTCAAGGGTAAATAATAAGTAAATAACGGCAGTGGATATTTGGAGGAGAAACTATATTGTTAATTCCTGCACATACTTGTCATTGTTTGACTTCTCTTTGTAGGAATAAAGATCAGAAAGATCTACAGTCAGGGTTTAGAAAAAGACGATTAAAGTGCATTATTACTATGACAACGAGCCTTTTTCATATCTTGTCATTTAACAGACTGAGGTTACAAGATCTCTGTTTAACAGTCTCATTTTCTGGCGATGCACAAGCTATTAATACTAATAAGGGAAGAATATGCTAGTGTTGTGTTCACAGCTTGTTTCCACAGCCCGATGAGTGGCCAAAAATGAGTTACTGCAAGTTCAAGATTTCATAGTTTTTTGTTTGTTTGTTCTCCAGGATATTTTCTGAGCTCTCTCACCAACATCCACACTTCATTATTTTACCAGCTGTGAGCAACTCCTCCATTTCCCTTGTGTATTGCACTGTGGGAGCATATCGGCCGTATTTAATATGCATGCTGTCTGGTTTAAAGGTCCAGTGCGTAGGATTTAAAGGGATATATTGGCAGAAATGGAATATAGTGTTAATGTTTTCATACATGTATAATCACCTTTAACTAAGAATTGTTGCGTTTTCATCACCTTAAAATGAGTCGTTTACATCTGTATACATTCTACACTGGCCCAGGACGAACCAAATACTAGCTCTACATAGGGCCTTTCATGTTTTCACTTTGGCCACCATAGTTCTACATGCTCGGCACAACAGTGACAGTTGGTTGCAATCTGCAATCTCACCACTAGATGCCACCAAACCCAACAAAACTGCTCTTTAAATATACTTAATTTTGTCACTTTTTCAACAAGCTCCAGACTCAAAACCTGCTTACAACTAGTATTTATGTTGAATGTCTATTAGGGATAATTGCATACAAATTTTTTGGTTGGGCGATATATTGTCCCAGTAATAATTTCAATAAACACTTTTGTCATCGTGAGGCCATTTTATGCCACTGATATAATGAAAATATAGTTAGGGCTGGGTTAGAAAAATCGATTCATCTGATTCAAATCGATTTTCATTTAAATGAGCTAATATTGAAGCATTAAATTTGAGATCGACCTTTTAATATGCCCTTTATCCCACCATGTGTGAAGCTTTTACCCCTCTAATATCGTCAGTAGTAGACAAATTATTAACAACCATAGTCATGAGAAGCTCCGACATTATCGGCTGTTTTATCTGTAACTGTTAGCTTGCTGTTTTTATGTTTTGGTGAAATTTGTTATCATTTTTTTTTACGCACACTCACACAATTTTAGATTTGTTTCCAGTGAGATATTGAGTTTATATTGTGACTTTGCTGTTTTAATTTTGCTGTTGCTGCGCTAGAAACAACATTTAGTTATAAAATATTCTGTTTTATTCCTGTTATTATTTTTGTTAAAAAAAATCCTTGTAAATGTAGCTCTCTGAGAATCTCTTTCACATACTAGCAAAAATTGGTAGTGTAACTGAAATATTCCCAACTGAATCAATTTCGGAAATTGAATCAGGACCTTGTAAATCAAAACTGAATCGATTCAGGAAATCAGTGGTGATACCCAGCCCTAAATATAATTGCATGAAAATGCAAGAACACCTTTTCAAAGGGCAGTGAAATTTTAATTCCTAAGAATATTCAGATATTAGAATTGAAATATGAACAAAATATTTAATTAAGATCTGTTAATATCTACCAGAAATTAAATATAAAATTAATGTATCTTTGTAGGAGCGGCCCAAATTACAGAGTGAGACTTAATACAAAATTTGACCCACAAAACCAAGTAATGCCTCTTGCAACTGATAGACAAGCTTAGCAAAGCTCCAGGAACACTGCTGTTACCTCCATAAACAGGCCGCAGTGCTGCAGTAGCCTCCCGCGAATGGATGACTTGGGAGGTGTGCACTTTGATGGTGGTTTTTGGGAATGGAGGATGAAGTTGTTGGACAATAAAACTACACACGACTGATTTTTTGGCTCGCTGCAAGGGGCTGGCACACTAGCGACTATCAGGGCTGTGTTTCTCCTACTGAAAAAAGTGCAGCTGCAGGCTACAGGCAAGCTACACTGTGTTGTCTTTGAAGTGCTGTTTAATTTTTCTTTGGATTCACACAAGTAGAAAAGGGAGAATCTCTGTGCTCACATCTCATAATGGTCAGGAATCATGCTGTTTTGTTGGCTAAAATGTTGGTGAACACGCATGTAAACATAACTAGCAACATCAAGTTTAGCAAAATGATAGAGATCATGTTCATATGACATACAATAAGCTAATATCCTAGTTATCCTGACAGGCTTAGTTGCATATGGGCAAAGAAATATTAAACAGAAGCAACAAAGTTAGTCTGAACATACTGTACTATAGACTTTTCAAACCTGTATAAACAACAGGCACTTTCCAGCCCACAAAACACATCACCTCATACTAAAATTAGCGCTGTGATGGCTCTGCTGATAACTTCTTACAAGATGAAACAGAGAGGAGGGGAAACATTGTGCTCTGAGCAGACTGTGGCTGCAAGGCTGGTGGATCCTGGTGAAACTAATGAAGTGCATTCAAAGACAACATTAAGACTATAAAGCACTTCTGTTTAGGAAGTTGCTGTAAGTATATCTGCAAAACCCTCTGAACGCAGCTCTGAAAACAAGAATGCAGCTTGAAGCTGTTGCTGAGGAAAACATCCACTGCCCACTGAGGGAACCACTGCTACCAATTAAAAGTGAGATGCAATCAGGCTCGACGCTTGAAAATAACACAGTAAAGCTTTTGTGTTGTCAGTTGCTTTGTTTATTCATCAGTCGATGTGGAAAACACAATTTACACTTCTTCAGTTTTTGACAGGAACTTCCAATTTAGCCCCTAAAATCACACTGCTCACCACTCCATACACTCGCTGTGCATCCTCAGTATGTTTTTCTTCAAGTGCACTAGGGGAGTCCAGCTTATGTAACACTATCCAATTAGGGAGCTGGGTCAGCTGGAGGACCAGCCGTCCATATACAGCAGCTCTCCTCTCAGGGCGCGGCCATTCTCTGGCCCCTTTTTCACTCAGAGCACTTTGGCAGCTGAATGCGAATAGCACAAGTCAAACTTCCAGCCGCAGCAGTGGACAGGATGGCTGCTGTGGCGTCTCATGCAGCATGTGATATACATAGATGATCCGTAAATATACACGCAGAAGCCAAGGATGTGGCTTTTGGAGAGGAAAAAGCTGCAGCAGCCTAATGTAAGTTTATTTTTTCATATTATTCTATGAAGGTGCAGCTCTGACTCAGGATGTTGTCTGCAGCTCCTGAACACCACACATACTGCACATATTTATAATCGCTGGGTCAAGTTTGATCCAATTTGGGTCCATATAACCAACGCTATAATGTGGTACCCATGAACAGGAAAAAAACAGCACAGTATTGCATCAGTGTTTAAATCATTTTTCAAGCAAAATGCCCAACATTCTCCAGTTCTAGTTTCCCCAGACAAAGAATAATATCAGTAACATTGTTAACACTGTGCCACATTACAGAGAAATACAAAACTGTACTAATGAACTAACGTCACACACTGAGCGAGACGCCTGTTAATGACGCTGTGGGCTAATGGGCATGTAGTTACTTCCATGTTTCAGATGATACGTCGTGTTTGTAGTCGACCAATGAAGATGAGTTTACGTATCACCTTGGGTTCATCCTTCACCTTCTCAAAATGATCCCACACTTTGGATTGGCCCTATATGCATGATAGACCACTGGCAGAACCCAAAGGACTAGCACAAACAGTGGTGCTAGTAATGTCAACATTAACAACATTAATCCTCAGGCTCCTCAGACAGGTAAGGCTAACGTTACTGAGGCAAAGCAGCAGTCCAAAGACAACTCCCAGGCTAACTTCACTGCACCTTTTACCATCCGATATGACAAAACATCAACTTTAAGTCGCCCCTCAGATACCATTTCTCAGGCAAAGTGAAAAAACATGAGCATGAAGACGAAAAGAGAATAAAGAGCCACCAGAAGAAAGACTAAGGACACAAGAAACAAACTACAGCAGTGTCTGTAGTTCAGAGGATCCCAAGGAGAGCCACGAAATGCAATATGAGGTGAGAATAAGTCAAGGTAGTTCAGACACTGTTATTTTCAATGTCTTTATATTTCAGACAGTTTTCTTTCTAGTTGTTGTTTATCACACAAAAGTGCCAAAATGATGTTCCAGCTTCTCAGAGGTGAGAAAGTACTGCTTTTCTCTGTTTTCTGTCATTATAAATTAAATAATGTCTTGTTTTGACTGTTGGTTAAACAAACAAGCAATCCTTGAGCTTTTAGAAACTGTGACAGGCTTTTTTCACTGTTTTCTGACATTTTAAAGGTCAAACGATCAAAAATAATAATTGGCAGGAGAATTAAAAATGAGAATAATCATTTGTTGCAGCCTTGGATGAATTTATAGTGCAATAATAATAATAACATGCTTTATCGTCCTCTTGGGAAGATTAATTTTCTCACTCTGTTGTCATGTATATTCAACACTCACACATATGCAGAAAATTCTGAGAGATGCCAGAATGACGAGTCGCCACAGTACAGTGTCCCAAGCAGTTTGGGGTTTGGTGGTTTGCTGAAAGGCATCTGGGCAGGGCCTAGAAGGTGAGCTGGCACCTCTCCAGCTACCAGTCCACACACTGTAAGGATTTGAACCTGCGGCCCCTGGTTTCCAAGCAAAGTCCCCATGGGCTAAGGCTGGAACAGTTTGGACACATTTTCCCCACAAATACAACGTGCTAATGTTTTTAGCACAAGCCTATGGCATTTTACATTGTATAAATTAGCCTAGCAGCTAGCAGACTTTTCCTCTACTCATATGAAGCCAGGGACAACAGCAACATTTAACAAAGGTAACGTTACAAAATTTGGCTCCATTACAACTCACAAGGTTCACTGACAAAACAACTGTCTTATACTAAACACGTTTTCTAAACAAATATAACATGCTAACGTTATTAGCACAAGCCTATGGCATTTTACATTGTATAAATTAGCCTAGTGGCTAGTGGACTTTTCCTCTACTCATATGAAGCCAGGGACAACAGCAACATTTAACAAAGGTAACGTTACAAAATTCAGCTTCATTACAACTCACAAGGTTCACTGACAAAACAACTGTCTTATACTAAACACGTTTTCTAAACAAATATAACATGCTAACGTTATTAGCACAAGCCTATGGCATTTTGCATTGTATAAATTAGCCTAGCAACGAGTGGAGATTTCCTCTGCTCATATGAAGCCAGGATAAATCACACACAAGACTAATAAAAACTAATAAAATGCTATTTTTGTGGAGGCTTTATTGTCTTCACAGTTTATTGTTTCTTATCTGTGAAATTAAAGAAAATTAAAGCTCCGCTTCCACTGAGGGAAATGGTTTCAGCTTACAAACATAGACAGGAGGTCTGCGTCGCCGCAACGTGTAGTTACATTTCTGGGGAGGTGCACGTCAGGCTACGGTGTACAGCGTAGGTATGCTGTCGTTTTGACGCATTCCGCCTCAGGCAGTCCCATCAAACTCACACCGACACAGAAATGACTCAGCTCTGTCGTTAAACTCCTTAATAACCATGTAATGCTAACAGTTAGCCCTGTCACTGCGTGTGTGTGCAACCAGGCAGACTGTTACAACTGTCCCAGGCGTGTTGCTCACACTGCAGCAGCAGCTACAACTCATGCAGTCTGTCGCATCCCAAAGTAGGGCTATACTACATGCCACTTCATTCACAAGACTGATATCACACAAAGTAAAGTAATCTATCGGTATCGGTATCACTTTAAAGCCACCTGTACTGGTGCTGGTATCATATTTTTAATCGATACCCGGTCCCACCACAGACTGAGCTACTGCCGCCCCATGTAATAAAAGGGTGGCTAATAAAATGTATTTATGTGAGTTCAGTGTTTTAGATACCCCCACATATCGTGGACTGTAGTAAACGGCCTAATAAAGGATCCTCCCTCACTGAAGAAACACAGACCCTTCTTACTTTTTGAGTTGTTTTTCTTATTGAGGTCAGAGAGCCTCCGTGAGAAACAAAAAGCTTCATTAAAGTTGCTGTAGGCTGCTAGCGAGATGAATTTACTGCCAGTGCCTCACCTCATTATTCTCAAAAACACACAGTAAATTCTCCAGAATAGCCGGGCAGAGCTGCAGACAGGTACTTCCTTTAATGAGGCACCCATTCTCTCAGTTTCAGAATAAATCCTCTATTTTCTCAAATGTGACTGAATAAGACCTGTTTTGGTTAATTTGCATAGAGGCGTTGAGATATCTCTCTACCGCCTGCTGTGTGCACTATCCTGTCGTGTTTCAGGTGAGACACAAACTTCCCTGAGGTTAGCTGTACACGTCTGCAGTGCAAATCCGGAGTTGCTTCAAATGATGCTGTACACACATTGTTGCTTGGCTGGAGACTCCGAGCAGGAAATGAAAACAAATGGTGTGACACCATTAGCTTTCCTGGAGCGTGGAGCATTAATATTTCACTTTGAAGGTTTTACATCTTTGCTCCAGAAGGATCTTAGCCTGCATCTTACACTCCTGTCCTAAATCCACTGCTATTACTGATCTGCCCCTACATACCCTGACTGGATGGAGGCTTTACATAACACCTACTCACTCTGCAAACACACACACACACATGCTGGAGCCAAAGAGCAGCTACAAATGTACCACAGCTGGCCCAAATAGAACAAATTCCTCAAATAACCCTGGACATTGTATTTTGGTGTAAAAAAACAAGAGGGTCTGGGCTTTCAGTGGCGGCCATTAATCAGTCTGGAGGAGAAGGAGAAGGAGCCCCAGGCTGTGTTTGAGCTACAACACTTACAGTGACAAAGGTGTTTTTATATAAACCCATCCACAGAGGGTGAACCACAGTGCTCCTTGTAAATCTGTCCACATTAGAGATATCAAACAGTCAGGAGAAGATATTGTTTTCCAGATACAGATCTTTCCCTCTGGGGAGTGAATTATGAAGATGAAAGAAGAGCGGCGGCTGAGTTCGGTGTGCAGTTTGGGCTCTTTCAAGTATCTCATTTCGTCCTGATCAATTTTCCACAGAATGTGTTTTAATTCTCTAAATGCTGTGCTAATCCAATTTGTTGGCATGCTGGTTTATGGCAGTGTAAGCCCTAATGAATAAAAGGCCCTCGAGGTTCTCTGTATGTTTGCGTGCGTTCCTTAAGAATCAAAATACAACCTTTTGTTTCTTCGGTGTAACTCTCACAGAGACATTTTCTCAACAGGCTCTTTGTACTTACCTCGCAGGTGCCATTAGATAAAACAGTCGCGAGGCACCTCATTACTTTCAGGAACATCACCTGAAATCTGTTTCTATTGATGCAAACAGTAATTTTCTCTCCTAGTTTTGCCTGATGTTGCCTTCTGTTGTGTCTGACTTCAAGATTAGATTGCCAATAGTTCTGAAAACAAAGACAAAGTGGCACCTGGAATAATTTGTAGTGTGGTAGTGTGAGAAAACCATCTGGAGTGGTCATTTCTATTACATAATTCATCATTGTCATATTACATTATCATCATAGTGATTTTTCTTGGTCAAACCTTTATTTTTAAGACTATTAGAGGATAATAAGCAGCAACCTCCACGTCTGAAAAATGAAGCCAATGGCCACTTGAGACTGGCTCCAAAAGAGAGTCAATCTCCACAGACCCCCGTGTTAACGTGTCCAACTTCTCAGCATTAATAAACATGTTTACAGCCTGTAAATTAATTAGGGTTGGGAATCTCTCTGTGATAGACGATTCGATACGTATCTAGATACACGGGTTACGATACGATTCAAAAACGATATATTTTTAATACAGAACGATTCAATACAATTCGATACAGTGTAGGAACAATACGATTCGATACGATTCTATGGTTAACATTTGTTGATGTAGACATTATCATACATTATAAAACAAAGAAACCAATTCTATAAAAGTGACATTCTTGCAGTATTTTCAAATTTGTATAAGACCACATCCCCAAGCATTGTTGCTGTATGGCACTGGCAAAAATAAAATAAAAAGTCAAACAAAATCACATGTCAAATGTATTTATTTTTAGACATGGACCAAAAAAAGTCTTGCTGAATGAACATCATTTTGTTGGGTGGGATCAATATAAAAATGAGAAGAAGTTTTAAACTTTAAGTGAAGTGAACTTTAAGTAAAATTTAAGTGTTTTAAACCTACTTGTTGTGTTGTTTTTATGGTATTGTCTGTGTTTTTGTATGTATCTTATATGGACTTGAGTCTGGAATAAAGTTTATCATAACGCTGTACAATATAAACATAAAGCAGAATAAAATAATAACATGCAATGTAGGGGCAGAATCTGACATCTCCTGTTATTAGTTGATATCATGGACTGTGATGACTAGCAGCTTATCACTGACAGCATGTCAGACTATTTCTCTGTGTTTGCTACACTCTGTCATTTATAAAAAGATAAATCACTTTTCTATAATACATCACTGATATTTCAATGGAATAAATTACTTACTGACTTATTCATACTTCAAAAACAGCATCAATAAGTGATTAACATAGGGGAGATCAAAATAAAATAAATAAATAAAATCAAAATCAACCAGCCACCCTCCTCCTCTGACAAGTAAAGAACAGTCCCTAAAGTGCGGTGAGGTTTGTGGAAATGTGAACTGCTCGTTTCTCCTCTGACACGTCACATACCTGTGCGCTGGTGCTGCCACAGCTTGGCTGTTCAGGTATTTCTGGGCAGTCATGACACCGACGAAGACTTCTTGGACCTGGAGCCGGGCTTATCGGTCGCGGTAAGCCGTTATCAAGCGCCGCCGTATTTGACAGGAATACGTATTTCTGTCTGTGTCTGTGACCCCGCGTTCAACCCACAACCGGCAGGATTCGCCTTTAGTTTCTGCTGCGGCTTGGCTGCTCCCTGGTTTATCCAACCAGCATTAGCTTCTGTTCCTCATCTCCACCGGTCAAGCTGGCGCTCATGTTTACATCCATTATCGTTGTCAGTAATGCCTGCTACAAGCATGCCGCCGGCTCTCGCGTTGTTTTTGAGATGCAAACTGTTAAAGTCAGTCAACCGATTGCTAGTCTCGCGATACCCGAATCCATGACTCTACAATCGATTCATCTAAGGATTCATGGCTGATTCGTATCGATTGAGGAGGCTGCTACCGACGTAGCCATATCTCTCGCTTCTCAAACCGGATATCCGGTCGTATTGGTTAATCGTTCCCAACCTTACAATTAATGCTGGTGTGTCGGGCTGTGTCAGGTCTGGGCTTAAAATCGGGTTGTAATTTTCAGGCCCGTTGAGAACTCTAGTTTGTGTTTTTGGATGTGTTCGGGGCACACAGAATACTGAAGATAGCCTATCAGCAATGTTACACCATACGTGCGTAAATCATTAATCTGCTTTATCAATTAAAAATAAAATCCATACTGGCTGACCAGACTCAGAGAGTCTGTGTTCAAAGTTAAAAAGATAATATTTGAATGTATAGGTTATAGGCTACATCCATCCTACATACATTTTCCTGTTCTGTTTCTACATTAATATATAGCCATTTTTACCAGCTCAAGAAAAATACATTAAAGTGAGTAACTCATTTACAGTATGTGTGTGTGGCGCTTTTGTTATGTTGATTTTTATATTGTATTTGTGTTCTTACACTGTGAATTCTTTGCAAAAGTGCTATAACGTTTATCATTGTTGCTGTTATTGTTATTATTAGCTGACAAGGCCAGTGTCAGTCGTGGAGTTGATGCAGAGGGACAGGATAATGCCAGTCATAAGAGTGAGGAGGAGAAAGAGACAGATGAGGATGGACAGGAGAAGGAGGAGGAGGAGATGGAAGAGGAGAAGGAGGAAGAGTAGGAAGAGAAGGAGGAGGAACTCCAGTCACACAGAAACAATAAGCCTATCCACTCCTGCAGTTATGTCAGTGGCTGTTGGTGTTAAAATTACGGTTCCACTTGCGTCCGTCGTGCGATCGGAAAAAAGGCCTCTCCAAACCAAGCTCCTGCCCCTGGGCACGGACATGGCACTGACGCAGCACAGATGCGGTGCAACACATTCATTCAAAGTGACCTTGACCTTTGACCACCAAAATCTAATCAGTTCAATGTTAAGTCCAAGTGCCAGAAGAAACTCCTTCAAGATGTTCTTGAGATACTGCGCTCAGGAGAATGCAGCAGACAAGGTCAGAGTGACCCTGAACTTTGATCACCATATTCTGATCAGTTCATCATTGATCTTAACTGTATGTTTATACTAAATTCCCCCAAAAGTCCCCCAAGCCTTCTTTAAGATATCTCCTTCATCCCTCACTGTGTTCTTGAGATATCGCGTTCACGAAAATGAGACGGATGCAAGGTCACAGTGACCTTAACCTTTGACCATCAAAATTTTATCAGTTAATCCTTGAGTCTTAGTGGACATCTGTGCCAAATTTGAAAAATTCTGTCAAGTCTTTCTAGAGATATCTTGTTAACAAGAATGAGACATATAAGATCACACTGACCTTGACCTGTGACCACCAAAAAACTGATCAGTTCATTGTTAAGTTCAAGTGGACATTTGTGCCAAATCTGAATAAAGTCCCTAAAGGTGTTTATGAGATACTGCATTCATGAGAATGTGACAAACAAGGTCAGAGCGACCCTGACCTTTGATCACCATATTCTAATTGGTTCATCCTTGACTCAAAGTGGACATTTGTGCCAAAATTTCAAGTTCTTGAGATATCGCGTTCACGAGAATGACACGGATGCAAGGTTACAGTGACCCTGACCTTGACCACCGAAACCTAATCGGTTCATCAAGAGAAAAGTTTTTGCCAGATGTCAAGAAATTCCCTTAAAGGCGTTCTTGAGATATCTTGTTCACGAGAATAGGACAAATAGGCAGATGTATGTATGGACGGAAACCCAAAAACATAACGCCTCCAGCCATGGCTATCACTGAAGCTGAGGCATAAAAATGCTTCACCTGCATGTGAGGCATTAATATTATGTCATGGTGATGTGCATGTTTCCTCACTTATTAATAAAGCTAATGTATTAATGTCATATGACGGTCAGACAAAGTGGAACTGAGCAAATAGAGACCTTCAAGAATTCATTGTGGTGAAAGAGTCATACAACAAGCCAGATTAATTAAGGTTAAAGTCAAAATCAATCCAGATTACCACGTACTTGATTAAATTGCCCAGAGTAATTAAATATCTCCTCACTGTGGTCAGAGGAGGACGGAAGCAAAGTGAGAAAAATCCTTATGCAGTTGGGAATCGAGCCAGCTCAACTTTCACCCTGCAAAGTGGAAAGAGACTAATTCTGAGCTGGTGTGATTTAAAGAATGACAAGCAGAATCCTTTCTAACTTTTCATCGCTGCCCCAGTGATTCTGGAGCCAAACCTGCCCCTTTATGGTGAGAAAAAAAACCCGCCAGTATGAATATAACCCAGTGAATATATGTGAAAAAGACTTTGTGGAGTGAATCATTAAACAGAGGTAATGTGAAATATAATCATTTTGGCCTTATCGCTGTAAAAACCTTCAGGAGTAATACTGAACACATCAGAAAAGCACCTCTGACAGAAGCTTTTCAAACAGATGTTATTTCATCTAAGTTCAAATACAGAGCGAGCATTTCAGAGGATGTCAAAGTTGAGTGGATTCAGACACTGTTTTTTTATAGTTACTAATGGCGTCAACTTTTTCTTTCCCCATGTAGGGGACAGAGAAGTTGGGTTCTGTTGAACCATAAAGTTAGAAGTTTTGATAATTATTTCTATTTAACTGAAGCTTAAAGGATCAGTGCGTAGGATTTAAAGGGATCTACTGGTGGTAACTGAATATTCATAAATAGGTTTTCATTAGTGTATAATCACCTGAAACTAAACTTCTCTTCAAACTACTTTGCACTTGATTTATTACTGAAGTAAAAATGTTCTTAATGAGTTTATGATTTCAATCGTTAGTTGCAAGTCTTCTTCAATACAGCATGATGTTCATTTTAGAAATTATTGTCCAATTTACAGTAAAACAGAGGATATAGCAGACTTTGCTTCGGGGGTTAGCTACCGACACCGTACCTATGGCATAAGCTCTGTGTTGACACAGACCTCCTGTCTACTTTTGGAAGCTAAAACCATTTCCCTCGGTGGAAACAAAGCATTTATTTACTTTAATTTCACTTTAAGCCTTGTGTGTGATTTATCCTGGCTTCATATGAGCAGAGGAAATCTCTGCTCATCGCTAGGCTAATTTATACAATGTAAAATGTTATAGACGTGCTAATTTACGTTAGCATGTTGTATTTATTTGGAAAACGTGTTTAGTATAAGACAGTTGTTTTGTCAGTGAACCTTGTGAGTTGTAATGGAGCTGAATTTTGTAAAATTACTAACTTTGTTAAATGTTGTTGTTGTCCCTGGTTTTATATGAGTAGAGGAAAAGTCCGCCAGCTGCTAGGCTAATTTATACAATGTAAAATGCCATAGGCTTGTGCTAAAAACATTAGCATGTTGTATTTGTGGGGAAAATGTGTCCAGATAAAGACAAGTGTTTGTCTGTGAATGCTGCGAGTTATAGTGAAGCTGATTTGTGTACTTGTGTTTGAAATTGTCTCTATTAAGCCATGTTTAATGTGTGTTTAATGTGTGTTTTGAATCAACTAAACTTTACAGCACTTCACAGAAACCCCACCGCCAAATAGTGTTTTGGAGGTGTAACTGCAGAGTGACACAGACACACCACCGCACAAGTATAAATGCTCACAGCAGCATAGGTCATGTGCGTCTGCATAGAGCTGACAAGTATAAATCCCGCTTAACAACATGTATCCTCCACAGCTGCAGCATCTCGTCCAAATATGGTCACTTCTAGCTCAAAAAAACAACATGGCAACAGCCAAAATGTCAAACTCAAGGCTTCAAGATTGTAGTCCACAAACTAATGGGTGACATCATGATGGATATGTCCACTTCTTTACACAGTTTAACCCCTAACCCAACAAACACGAATTGGGGGGTCCGGGCGCTCTGTATTCTCCAAGCAGAGGCTGAGATCAAATTACCATATAACACTAACAGTAAATGATTGTTATTGCCATGTTATGCCAATGTTAACATTCATCGCCTACATGCCGATGTTGTTGAGTTACACATCACACCTGTTGAGCCTCTTTTTGTTTTGGAACGTCCACATTATGCCAGAGCTGTTTAGTTCTACGAAAAAAAACGAAAAGGTGTCATTGTTGCCGCAGTATTGCAAAATCTCTGTGTTAAATGGTCTCATGTCTTCAGCACAGACACATGAAGACACAGCTAAGAGAAGGAGACTGTCACGACTTGGCATTAGAAACATATGTCATCACGACTTGGCTTGGCACAACACAGCTGAAGACACACAGGCCCTTGGAAGAACCCTTGTAGTATAAAAACCTCTAGTTCGTCACAGAGCCAAATCAGCCAATCAAATATCTCTCCAAATACAAAAGAAAGAGTTTCCAAATGACCAGCAGCAACATCTGCACCGCTCTGAACTAAACCCTTAAAACATCCACATTATAAAACTGGCTGGTCTCCAGCTGGAGCGGCCCCGTGCCACTCCCTCCGCTCCATCCCAGCATGCTCAGCGTGCCAAAAAAGTGTCTGATCACAGACTGGATGTCTTCCTTAGAAAGTCTTTTGTTATCTCCCACCTCTGATCTGAGTGCCATCCTGTCCAAATAGATAAGAGCGGATCAAAATGGCGACTTCATATCAACACACACACACACACACACACACACAGACATTGATACAGTGAATCCAATGCGGTTTGACAAGCGCCGCGGTACGTATACAGTATACGGGATAACACATGGTGGACATGTGGTGAACATTATCATATCAGAGAAGGCAGGGAGGTCAAATGCAGGTCAATCACTTGGAAACTGCTTCTCGTAATCCTGCAAAGGACGCCTCTTGAAGAATATGCTGGGAATTTCTATCTATCCGTTTTAAATTATTCAACAACAACAACAGAAAAGCCTTTTTTTAGCTTCAGCAGTTATTACATCACAAGTTGCCACAGACGTCCATCTGTTTCTGGGCTTTCTCCAGCAAACTAATCAGCTCTGATTGTTTTTCTTTTGCCTCTGAGCTAATGCTAAGTGACAGATCCAGATCCTGTAACATACTATACTTTCCTAAATATCCTCTTAGGTTACAGGTTAGGAGCCGCAGAGACCATAAACCCGTTTGTGGTGCGGGGAAATTAAAAGCACAGCAGGATTTTAACCTTGGAGCTTGATTAAAGTTTTCAAACCGCAGCCGGGGAATTTCTAAACTTTTCATCTTAAAATTGAGTACGGTCCCCGCATGCCAAATCTAAATTAGTCTGCGCAAAGTATTTGGCAGGTAGTGATGCGTGTTATTACATTACAGGACAATCTGGAATCATGTATTAATTCATTTCCTAATTAGAAGAAATATATTTTTCCCATTCAAGCAAAGGCAAATGTAGTCCGCCTTTGTGTGTTGTGGTTAAAGAGATGTATCTGTTAGTTTACACAGAGAATAATGATTTCAGTCCTTGATATAACGTCCTGTGCTTTTTCCCTTTGCAGCTTGATTCATAAGAGGAGGCCACGCTGGGTTACAGCTTTCACTCTTACTGTAAAAACACTGGGATGTCTTATATAATGCTGAGTGAGCTGCCAGGTGAATTAGAGGCCGGCACTTGACGGGGAGAATGTTTATAGACAGAGGAGCTACGCCTCCGACAGAAAACCCCCACGTCGGCCCACAGAAAGAGAGAGAGACTGCCTGCCTCGCTGAAGCGTCCTCATCAGCAGATCTGGAGTGCTGCCATGGTCAGGCTGGGTCACAACTCAGAGGGAGCTTACTTTAATCAGAGGCACGCTTCCTTCCCCACCTCCTCCTTTTCAAACACTTCAGAGTGGATTGTTGTGTGCATGAAAGGAAAACGCAGGGAGAAATCTGCAGCAGCAACTCCACGGGACTCGTGCAGATTGACCTGATACACACACCAATGAAGGTGTTTGTTTAGCTGGAATGATTGTTACTGACTGCTACCTACTGAACAGAGAAGAGGAAGAGACACTGTCCACCACAGAGGAGTTTAGCTTGTTGGTATATCAAGTCCATGTGGGAGCTAGCAAAACTCTGGTGCAGGAAGGTGCTAAGTGCTACATGCTAAGTTTCTCACCTGACCAAGCTTACTATTTTCCCCATCAAAGTTGCTTTGACAGCTCTGTTGTCAAAGCAACGCTCAAAGGATTCTGAGGTCGTAAGAAATACATTGTGATGAGCTAACACACACTCGTAACCTGTGTCGTACAGGTAAAGCAGAGATGTGAGATGTTAGCTGTGTTCATTTAGCAGGCTGTTCTCAGAGGCCTTACGCAGCCATTTCTACAACTAGCGCTCACGCTGCAAACTCCCTCTTGTGGTGTGAGAAACCGTAATAATGTAGCTGGAAACCTTTGCACTACTACATACATAAAATAACAATACCAACGCCACAACTGTGACAATACATTTGTGAGTTCCACAATGACACAAACACTGTTGACGCGTGCTTCTGACGTATGCCTGCAGCTGAGCTCACCGTATCTCCACCACCCCAGGAGTGCTCTCTTGCGGTCTTTTTTTTTTACTCTAATCCTTCCTCTGAACGCTGGATTTCTTTTTTTTTTAGTATCCGCTCAAGAATTCTTTTTGGATGCTTCTTAGAATTTTCCGCCACAGCTTCCAACATACTTCTAGCTGCTGCGGCGTCACTACAGTCTCTGCCCCTTTCTGCCTCCTTTAGTTCTGGCTGGTTGACTAAACTACTTGGTTAGGTTTAGAAAAACAGTCATGGCTCGGGTTAAAATAACTATATTTGTTAGAGTAACTTAATGAGTATGTAACTTCACGTCAAGTTGACTTTTGGTTTAACACGGGACACAAACACCAGTCTCCTGAATGAAAGTCTGGTGTGTTTGACCAATCGACCACTGTCTCTTTCACTCGCTCTCGTTTCTACCATCTCCTCCCTCTTTAGCTGTTGTTTGCGTATTGACAAGGCACCGTCTAGCTGCTGCAGCACCAGCAAGCCACATCACCGTACGCTGGCCACAGTGTGGCGCAGGGAGGATTGCTATGTTGCAGAGGTCCACTTTTTGAAACTGAGTTACGGGACGTTTTGGAGGAGCATCGGCCATTTTTGCCTCAGCTCAGCACCGACACTACCTCGACTAGCACTGTGGTTCTTTTTTATTTTTTGTTATTGTAACAGGACATCTTCCCAGCACCTGTTAAGGGCCACGTACTGGTGAATGGTGCAAACTTTCAACACGTCCCAAAACTGCTTTTCAGATGGTGGACCTTGGTGCGCTGTGGCTGAGAGTTGGTAAAGAAGAGAGCCACTGAGAGTGCTATTTTTGCTGGTTGGATTTAGTGCAATTAACTGCATTTATTGCAGTCGTTCACTGCACATAGGCTACAAATGCCATTACAAAAATGAACACACACTAAACTAAGGTGGACACAACTACACAGAGAGATAACTAAGGCTATCATGCCACAAATATGGTCAAATACAAGTTGACTGGCTAGATTACAACTACATGTATGATATCGCTTGGATGACGTATGACTTTAAGATTCTACTATAATCACATGTCATCTTCCTGTTTTAGCAACAACCTTCTTTTTATCAACTTAGAGCCCAAAATTAGCAAAAAATTGCTAATTGCTAATTACACAACATTGCCAGGACATGACTCAGAAAAATATGAAATATAAAAATGCCAAAAGAAACTGGAGGAGAGCTGTAAAGTTGGAGTCTAATTTGGTGCAAAGGATCAACTAACAGATGCCGTGGATTTCCAACACTAAGTTATACTTTATTTCTTTGTCTCCTCCTCGGGGCACTTCACTACATCTGATTTCCAGATGATGAACAGTCGATGGGCTTTAAAACAGCCCTCAGCAGATCCACAAAATCACCCCTGACGTTATCAGTCATGCTATCAAAAAACAAAAATCACACCACAGAGACTAAGTATGTTCCCAGCAATAAAACATGTACCTGGATTATACCTCCAGCGGGTGAATTAATACATGATTTACAATTTGCAGGATTCATCAGATAAATTTCGGTGTGAGAGTGAATGTCATCCAACTTAATATCCTGAATTGTGATTCCACAAAACTAATGAAGGCATCTGATATTAGCTAATGAAATGTCAGGGCCAAAATTAAGCCGATGCAGGTGGTTATTAACTATGAATAATTAACAGTTGGGGTGACAGGCGTAGAATAACAGAGTGTGATAACAGACCCATAGGAATGAGTGCAGTATATGTGTTACACTTGAGGGAAGAAAATGAGACAGGCCTGTATCTCGGCGCCTCGCAATGACATCCTGCTGATTTTTAATTTTTCAGGAGAGAGCAATTTAACACATCGAGTGTTGTTCTGGGAAGCCCGCTGATTAAAATTGGCTCTGTGTATTATCTGGTGGCCACACACTGGCACCAAGAGACCGGCAGTAAAGCAACATGTTTAAAGTCACAAACAAACTATAGTCCAAATCAAGTGGTGCTGAGACAACAACTAATTAATTGAGACTGAAGTCATTTGTTAAGCAAATTAAGTAGAAATGCCAAAGACTGGCCTGTAACAGCTTTTAAAGGACCAGTGTAGGATTTAGGGAGATATATGGACAGAGACTGGATATATTATAATGATTTCTTTAGTGTATATTCACCTGAAAATAAGAACTGTTGTGTTTTCGTTACCTTAGAATGAGATGTTTATATCTAGGGAGCAGGTCCTCGTTTGTGGAGCCCGCCATGTTACTCCGTAGCAGCAGGAATCACCAGAGGATCCACGATACGATATTTTCACAATACTTAAGTCACGATACAATATTATTGTGATTTTCAATATGTGAATTGCGGTAAATTTTATTATACATTACATTAATATGCAAAATATTACCTTTTTGCAGCAGCAACATGTACTCACATTTACTGCTCTTAAATGGACACTCTTATTGCTGTTTTTGTTGCTGTTGCAATCAAAAATATTTTGCTGTTAGTAGTTTGTTATCACTTGTATTATTTTACTTATTGCTCATTATCTTTTTGTACTTTTGAGTTCTTTATAACTTTGTGAAAACTTTATTAAGTGGAGGCTTTAAATGAGCCCCCTGAACCTTTGCCTCTCTCTGTACTGTATTTCATTATCCATTTTCTTGCCTTTTTTTGTGTTTTAATTGTGCTAAAAATAAACTATAAAATATATTTGGTGGACTGAAAAAACAACTGATTATATTATTCTAGTAGGCTACCTTGAGTTTAATTTGTATTTGTCATATTCATAATCTTGGCACTGTGTGACGATACAACAAACCAAAGCTCTAGATAGGGCCAGTTGCATGTTTGCATCGGCCACCATAGTTAGAAGCCCCTCTGCAACAAAAGCATCGGAAAAACACTGATTTTTTTTAATGAGAAACTGCTTCATCCAGTGTTTTTACCAACTTAAATCACCTGGGGTCTCATTTATAAACACTGCATACACACAGAACGAGGCCTGAAAGAGGCATACGCCAATTCCCACGCAAACGTTGTGATCTATAAGCGCAGACTTGGTGGGAGAGACTTTGACCCATGCTTATGAACATTTGGAGATGGGAAATTGGCGACACAGATGGTGAGGTGGAAGCCTGATTGTAAAAAATTGTCTGTACATACTTTTTTAGTGTGGATCCTACACACTGTTTTATAAATGAGATCCCTGGATAAAAACGCTGAAGTAATCGTAATCGGTTTCAGCTTGTTGCAATCTACAATCCTCACCACTAGATGCCAGTAAATCCCCCTAAATATTACACACTGATCCTTTAAATATAAGGATCTGCCTTGCCTTCTGGACTGGTGATCAGACAAAAATAGCAATTCGATGAGGCCTTTACTTTTTCTCGAATATTACAGCAAGAAGGCACATGGGAAATGAATCAGAAGTGCTCAAGACATGATTGGAACACACTTGCCTGAAACTGAGGTCATCTGCAACTCATGTTTCTTAACTACGAATGCCATCGAGGATCTGACTCACCCAGCAATCATCTCCTTAATCTCCCACCTTCCGGCAGGAGACACAGAAACATCATCACTCTACCTTCACCCAAACATCCGGAATCAAGAACGACTTCTTCTTCAGGGCCATCGTTCGAATAAACAAATACTCTGACGTTCCAGTCCCTTGCGCCCCCTCACATACTTCTCCTCTGACATATCCTGTATACATTCATGGATAACTGCAGTGTTCATGTTGTGAAATATACCAACTGCACATATAGAGATGTCTTTCATACCAAATGCAGTATCTTTGCTAAATTTGTAACAACCACTGGCACTGGAACCATGTTATTATTATTAATATAGTCAAAAATGCATAGAGACCAAGACCACACTTTGATGTCTAAATTTATTACCTTACTTTTTCCACATCTCAGTATCTAAAATTTCAAATTTGCTTCTCTACTACTGTTATATTTATATTTTGATGACTCAACTACTCTACTGCCCCGAGAGGTCAACACTAAACACACTGCAACTTGAGGAAACACATGCAAATAGACAGAGACAAAAGAGCAAGAGAGGAGAACATCTTCACCAACTAAACACACAAGTGCAGCATTTAAAGCTAGAATTGCTGCCTCATGGTTATAAATCTTCCATTAACCAGTCAAGTCACAGCTTGTACCCATGTCTCTCCATGTAGCCATGACAGTAGACAATGCCTCAAATATGAATGTTGCTGCAAAGAAGCTAAGGCTCCTTCCATATTGTTTTAAGAAGTCTGATACAGATTGTTTTGTACTGAAGCTGCTGGTTGACGATATTTTGCGCAATGTTCAATATTTTTAAATATGATCACAAGTATTATTTTTTGGAGAACGTGTTTTGGTAAGAGTGGAAAAACCTCCGTAGCAGCATTTTACATGAAGTGTCTGCTCACTGTTTAAACTGCTTCTGAAACCTCCTGGTTCCCAATCACACAGAAAGCGTTTTAGCAGCTGGATGCGGCTTTTTGTAATGGTGTTTAGTGAGAATGAAGCTTTTTGCTCACTGTTTTTGCATTGTGACGCACCTCGCGTTTCTGCACTCTAAGCACCTGGCATTACTCAAGAGTGGAGAAACGCCCCATGTCATCTCTTTTTTCAACATCTTTTTTCCCATTGTCCAATCAGATGATTTGAGAGGCGGGCCTTCTGTGGTGGTCACGACAACAAGTTTACAGTTGTTAAACAATGGAGGAGAAACTGGTGGTAGCAGCTGCTGGATACCCAGAGCTATACGGCCAAACGATAGACAGCAGGTTGTCAAACTGCCTCTGAGTCATCCTAAAATATTCCTGGAAACAGCCATCATGGAGGAGAAGCTCCTGGACCAACTGGTGGTACTCCCCATGACCCACCCTCTTTTTTAGGGTCTCATGTACCCACACAGATCTCTGTTTATCTGCTGACAGCCTCTCACCCTCAACCAGAGCTACAGACAGTACCCTCTGCCTCGACATGTCAGGAACTAGATACTGATTACTGTCAAATAAATAAAAAAAAACAGTAGTTTGATCACACGTGAAGGTTAGAATTAGGAGGCGAGTCTGTGGTTGCCTGGCAACAATAAAAAGGCACAGCAAGCTTTTTTTTTTTCCACTAGCTGCATTCAATTAAAAAAAAAAAAAAAGGCAGTGCGGCCGTATGTTTGACACCCCTTGTGTACAAGCTAGAAGAGCCTGTATCACACTTAGTCATGGAGTAAGTAACTCCATCAGCCACAGTCATGGCGGCCACTTGGAGCCTCATCAGTTTTTAATGTCCCCTGCAAAACTTCTTTTGTGTGCAGCCTGCAGTGCTTCTGTGTTTACTCCTGTTGTCTGTTGTGTGTTTGCATGTTTTCTCTTTAGTGAGGCACGTTAAGCTCTCATCACATGAATCGGGATGCGACTGCAATTGACAATAATTGTTAGCTGCAGCCCTAAAACAAATGAAATACACTTTCTGGCTTGCTAACTAACCATTTTGTGCCATTTGCTTTCAGCTATCTCTGGATGGCACACAGAGATACAACAGACAGACTGACGAGGATATTTAATAGACCATTGAATTCTGCTCAAATTCTGCTAATTACCGAGCTCTGTTTCCACCAGCGTGCTTTTGTATAATAATCCGATTAGGGGGGCTTTTCTCATCCCGCTATGCAGTACATGCACACAGACTCACACAGTGACCAGATGCACAGCGAGCTCCCAAATTCAGCCAAAAATTTTGTTTTCAAATGTTTTCATTTTGTTCAAATTGTTTTGACATTTGAAGGCTTAGATTTAAGTTTCTTCTGACCAAGAGCAAGAAACCAAAAAAAAAAAAAAAGCTTTTGCAGCAAAAGGTGTCAATAATGCATTAGATGTGGTTTGTACAGACTGACATCATCGTTTGTCCTGCATTCAGGGAGCACGAAGAAGAAACTTTTAAGCAGTGTGTTGCTATTATTTTATCCCTATGCTCTATAATTTGCAAACTCAGAAGCAGGGATTTGTTGGTTAATAGCATTAAGTGCAGATCTTAAGTGTGCTTTTCATTAAAAGCAGATCTCCTGCTTTACAGAAAACTCAGTGACCGTCTCTCCCTCCCTCCTTCTCCCTGAGCGGTGCATCAGCAGTCAGCCTCACCCCTCCAAACAGCAGCAGCAGGATTAGATAGAAGTGTTGCTATGCAAGGCTGGAGCCAGAGTTGCCCCTGTTAATAGCTGCTTTGAGATTAAGGGAGGTAGACAGGGTAGAGACAGCTCATAAAGACCTAGGCTGATCTAAGGCATACTGGCAGGAGGGAAGGGAAGAGGAGGGGAGGGTGGTGGGGTGGCCAGCCAAGGTGCAGGGATACCCCCATAAACCTGGACCATAAGTCTGGCTGACAGGAGCCACTGATGCCAGGGCAGGTCAGGATTAAAAAGATCATGCTTTCACCTCTGCCACTGCTCAGCAGACACAACCACTCTATTAGGTGATCATATGTGCTGAGGTGACGCTTCCTGGAAACAACCTCCATCTTATGGAGTCATTTCTGTCGAACAGTGTCCTTAAAAACTACATATTCTGGGGGGAAAAGTGGCTAAAGAAAAAGGATAGTAAAGTATGTCGGTGCACGAATGTCAAGACAAATGAAACCACATTTTGGACAGTCCTTGAAACAAGTTAATTTTAATTGGAAAGAGGTTGAAATATTCAACTGTCTCCGCAGTGGAGATATCTTCACTTGTTAGAAGAATATAACACTCCAAGGATGCAATTACAGACTGAAATAACCACACCGAAACAATATGTAAGGATATTTTTTTCAGATGTTCACCAGTGTTGGAGAATAAAATAATACAAACATGCTCAACCTTTGTCCAATAAAAATCAGCGTACTGTCAAGAGACATGGAGGGAAGGCATGTCATGATGTCATCATGATACATTATAATATCAGTTCTTTGGGCACAAGGGTAGTACTGGTTGAATGTTTTGGAAGGAGGTGCGCTGCTATGGATATTGTGACACAGATGTTAAATGGGAATTTCAAAGTAAATGTTTATCTTAAAGATTACGACGTGTATCGATGTTTTCACTTTGTATCGATAATTCTTGTTTGTTGATAACCGATATATTGATCCAGACGTATCCTTACACCTATACCTGATTTTAGAAAATACTTCTAAAGAGTTGATTTTAATTTGAAGGAATGCTTAAGTTTTCTGACAACACTATACTTAAGATAAGGTAAAGTAAGACCAGATGAAACAAGCCCAGACCAGGTCAGACGAGACGAGACGAGACAAGATAATCCTTAGTCCCACACGTTAGGTGAGAGGCGGAGTACACCCTGGACAGGTCACCAGACTATCACAGGGCTGACACATAGAGACAGACAACCATTCACACTCACATTCACACTACGAACAAATTAGAGTCATCAATTAACCTGCATGTCTTTGGACTGTGGGAGGAAGCTGGAGTACCTGGAGAAACCCGTCACTGACACGGGGAAAGCTGACTCCTCATAGACAGACAACAATTCACACTCACATTCACACCTACAGCCAATCTAGAGCCACAGAAAAAGCCGGAGTACCTGGAGAAAACCCACAATGACACAGGGAGAACATGCAAACTCCACACAGAAGGGATCCCTCCTGGGTATGAACCAGGAACCCTTTTGCTGTGAGGTGACACTGTTAACCACTGCACTGCTGTGCTGCCAACTTTATGATGGGAAATATTTTATCATAAAAAGCATAGATCTTACCTGATACAAGTACACTGACATAATACAAAGTACAGCTTAAATGGCACGACTACAAACTTAGGGGCTGTTCACATGCTCCGTGTTTTGCATCCACAAATTGTCAATGTAGACGCGTGGATGGCATGCTCCGAAAAAGCAAGAGAGACACCTATTTTTTAAGATGCATGTACTGTAAGATAATAAATGTTCAACTTTTGGAAGGCAGCAGTATGTACATGCATATCATATGAGAAGGAACAACCAATCACAACGGGCAGATATCTTCCTTTGTTCTGTAAATATCAGCCTACATTAACCACGGAGGAGAAGTTGATCACTTTATTGCAGAGCTGTACGACCTGTCCCATATTTTAATGGCCTTCATACATACAAAACAATGCTTGGAAGAACTTGGGATTTCTGGTAAGTTATAGTCGCTTAGCAACGTCAGGCGCAACGTGCCTCTGCGCCTTTGAAAGCTGGCACATGACTAGCACTCAGCGCTTGACCTTGCGTTTTCCAGGCGGTCAGAGACGCAGCATATGTATCAGCCATTTATAAATGACTTAATCAGAATATTTCTAGAGAGTATTATCTGCATGTTATGTATCATGTGCAGTATGTTTCCCACAGCCCTTTGAAACAGCATTTTAAGACACTGAAACTCTCAGCTAAAAGCCGGACTAATTGAATTGTGTGCAGCTCTAAGAGGCAGCGAGACTCACTTACTTAATTAGGGGGAATTTCGGCCATTCTACACACCATATAGTAACTTCCTGCTAAACATGATTTAGTCTTGCAGCCGTGCCAGCATCTCTTGCCAAAACTGTTCTAAAATGTCTGGGTAATGAAAGCATGAGAGAGAGCCGTCGTCTTTTTAATCTGGCTCTTTATGTTGTGCTCTAATTGCACCGCTGATGAAAAACTGTAAGAGATGTTTTTGTTAGAGCCATGCACAGTTTGAATCAAATTACAGCCTACGCCAGGGCTCATGGTAAAAACGACAGCTTTGATGGAGTAATTGAATTAGACTGAGGCTCATTTAAGTGTGGTGTCCGTCAGCTACGTGCAAAACTATACTTCTGAAAACTGTTCCGAGCTTTCTTTAAAACTTTCTCTATATGTTTATAGCAACTGCACTTAAACAGCTCTGTAAATGACTGATATCTCAGCCAAACTGCTTCTGTGTCAGAAGCTGTGATTTAGAGATAATATTTCTCAGCTGTTGGTACAGTGAGATCAATGCATGTTTTCCTCCAGGCAGTGTCCACTCTGGCTCGATGGGCTGAACGATTTTTGCCATCACAACCCCGCACAAGATCAATAATCAACCCATCTCCGCCTCGCTCATCATCGCAGCGGCTGCTGTTGCGATTATTTGTCACTCGTGATTATCAGGCGAGCTGCAGTCACCGCCGCTGAGGTCGAGCCTGGGTTAATTGCAGACTGGAAGGCAAGGTGATAGTGAATAATTATGTCCTTATTTACAAAACACTGATTCTATTCAGTGACAAGGTTGGAAATATTGTGTCACACTGTGCAGCAAAAAGTGAGGGTGTGGAGGTCGCAGTTGTGAATGAATGAGTAAGCACTGTTGTCATAAAAGCCTAAATTTGCCAATGGTGTAGGTGCCGTGTGCAGCAATTGCAGATACAGTCACTGAAATTACTGGCGTGGAATGTTGTTCCTGTTTACAATCAATATAAACACTTTGTCAGGATGAAGAAAACATAATCTGTGTACCATTATGTTCCCACAACACACCAGTACATACTGTAATTACTAATGCCCCATCTAGAGAAACCTCTTCATTATGGCGCACACTCAAATAAGGCATTTGTGTGAAAATAATCAAGATATATTTACTAATGACATGAATAATGAGGTGATTATTACTTTTGGGTCTTAAAATTGGCACACAGCAGCTTAACATCTCAACTACAGGCAGCTGTCTCAAACTCATAAGAACCAGAATGTGAAAATTGCCCACCACAGATTCCCAGATGTCAAGGTGACACAATTTTCAATTTACAATGACATTATTACATTCCTAACACAGTGTCCAAACACAGATGAAATTACAAAGATACTTTGTCTTTTAAAGCGATAGTGCGTAACTTCTACAGGTCCGTAAATGTCTGTTTCACCCAAGCCACTACTAGAGGAGATGACACAATGCTGATTAAGCCGATCGGCTCCTCTAACATCTCGCGGTATTTTTCAATATATATCATTTTTAGTATGCGTGTCGACCGGCGACATTCTTGCGCTGGCACACAGGAAATGCTTCCTCACAACAAGAAGGGAGGGGGAGGAAGAGCGGAGAGTGTCATAGCAAGAGGTAGAGCGCAGGTAGAAAGAGAAAGCAACATGGCGGAGAAGCAGCCGAGACACGGTTCAGAAGTGGATCCTACCACAAAGGCAAGTGTTACTCTGTGTACGGTGTGTGGCGACTGGCGAGTGTTACTCTGTGTACATGGAAGTGCCGCCGGCTTATTAGTTGTAATAACCCATTATCCGCTGGGAGGTGACAGAAGTTACGCACTATAGGTTCTATATATCAGAACCAAGACCACTCTTCCCTCTCTCTTAGTTATTCAACCATCTGCACAGTGCTACACAGGTGTGTCTCACACCTTTGTCTCTTGTTTCTCTGTTTTAGGGATGCACAGATTTTGAAATTCTGGGCTGACACCGATACTGATGTTTAAAAGCACAATCTGGCCTTTAGCCGACACTGATGTGAATGTTTTTATACAGCTGCTTACCCCTTTTGTGCCGGTGAAACAAAGAAATTTACACAATAAAAAAATAACTGAACTTGTTGAAAGTAATTAAGCCCTAAATACACTAAATTTAATATAACCTTTCACATAAAAACATCTTCAAAAACATCTTTTTGCGAAATAATGGTAAGAGTGGGTCGTCCCCCAATCGTCCTCGGGCAAGATACTGAACCCCAAATTGCTCCCAATGGCTGTTCCATCAGTGTGTGAGAGCGTGTGAATGGTTACTGAGTAACAGGTGGCACCTTATACGACAGCCTTGGCCACCAGTGTGTGAATGTGTGTGGGAATGGGTGAATGTGACTCAGTAGTGTAAAAAGCACATAGAGAGGTCGGGAGACTAGAAAGGGGCGATACAAGTGCAGTCCATTTACCATCAACAATTTTTCCTTCGAACAACTGTATTGACTCAAATTTCTAGACGAAAACTACATTTTACAAGATTACGCTGAACACATCATGAGGACGCCATAATTTACCTTCACTTAATACTGATTTTTAATGAACAGAGGATAAACGCATCATAATCTTACTCAAGGAAACCACTGTTAGCTGTTAGTTGCGTGCACTGGCTAAGAAGAGCTAACATTAACTAGCTTTCCTCCTGCTGATTTTAACACGAATTAGTTGTTCATAATGGAGCAGACCAGGGCAACAATAGGGTACGTCCTCTGATGTGATGTTAGTGAGTTTACTGCATCCTTTTTCTCTCAAAAGTCAACAAGACAAATATTGGTCGATGCCAATGTTCAGTCGATAAGTTGGTACGCTTAGTGGTTAGCATCGTTGTCTTACAACAAGACGGATCTGGATTTGAAGCCTGAAGAGGAAGATGAAGCAGGAAGCTCATCTAGACTCGCCTGATATCGGACAGAATAGTCAACTTGTTGCGCCCCATTTCTTTCTTCGCTCTGACATTGCGTCCACTCTAAGTGATTTCCTTGAGTGAGGGGGATTCGATTTTCCCTAATTTATCACTAGAGACAAACTAATCTGCCTGAATCCAATATATTTTCAGTCCACACTGATAAATAGTCATGCCAACATGTTTGTCGGAGTTTTAAGAGTGGAGTGAAAACAAACTACGATGTTGGGCGATATTGAGAAGACATGTCAGTTTAAAACAACCTTGACAGCATTAACTTTCTTGTCTACAGTGCTCGCCATTGTTTTTATTTCTCTTCATTGGTTCTGCACACAGTTTGAGAATGGCGTTAGTCCAGCCCGTGGTGCTAACTGGCAAACCGAGTTCCTCCCACGATGCTCATTGGACATTTTTAATTCTAACCGAGGAACTGCTGTTTCATGTCACAATGCCAGACGAATCAGTCAACTCAGACTTAGTGGAGGGGGCAGATTCAAAGGTCTGGACCCAGGCAACATCATGATGTGCCCTCACCTTGAGTCTCAACCTCAAGCATTCCTGAACGCTCCAGCCACACCACAAACCTGTCTAGCCTTGTTTATCTCCACGCAATCCACTCCCTTTTCATCCCTCTACTTGACCCTCATCTGTTCTTTGCCGAATCCTCCAGCCATTAAAGATAAAACTACTTTTATATCATACAAATGGCGTGGTCTTTGTTAGTGAAGTTGCTGTGTCAAGCTTTAGAATTCCTTAAGTGCAACTCTTTGGCATCTTTTATTTGAGCCTTTGTGCCTGGCAAACATCTACATCTCTCAAACTCCACACCTCCAGGTTGTAATGCAGCCTTTGTGTTGAAGATGTGAAGCTGGCTGTCAAACTTTGAAAAGACATTACACAACTGTTTTCAAAGGGTAAAGATATGTCGTGCCAATGTCAAGTAAAATGATCGTGATGTGTACAATTAAAGCAGTGCCCCTGTGAGTCCCAATATTGTCCTCGTTGTGTGCTAAAACTTGGCACCAATAATATGGCCATATATTTGAGAGGTGTTGAGGGTAAAATATTGAATCTAGTTAAATCTTGGGCCCAGACACTGGCAGATAATCCATTTCCATTGCAACAACATCAATTGACTTCCTCTGCAATGCTGTGCTTGTTTTTTTGTCCTGACAACCTGAAGACATAAACTGTGTTACGTAATGTCACCTACCAGTAACCTATGCAGTGCTATACATAAGGCAAATGAACAAAGTGAACAGCAAACTGAAAAACACTGCACTTTCCCAACAACACGTCTTCAAATAATCCCTCAGGTAAAAGGTGGCTGGGAGCATACTGATTCTACGACTGCCTTTTCAAAAAGGCCATTGTTCACTGTCATTGTCCTTCTCCTCTCCTTTTCAGATCAATACCAGAGCTTAACGGAGCACATTTCAAAATCCAGCCAAATGAAAATCTTCACAGCAAATTCGAATCTCTTTGCAAAGCCCTCAATTCTCTCAGCTATCCCTGCAGCTTCCCTCCGGGGAGTTGTTGCTGCTCCCTCTCTAAATCCACAAGTCAAGCTGCGACAACTCCCTGATCACTGCAATGTGAGACCCCGTGAGTCACGGCTGATTCAATTGATCCCCTTCAGGAGACTCAATCCTGACTCAGTGAAGCCAACAGGGGCGGCCATTCCTGATTAATACCTCTGCTGGACGCGCCGCAGCTGTTTAATTTACTGCCACAGAAATACAGAGTGATCCCTCGCCAGTCTGTAGAAACATATCAGCGATGTCGAGCGCTCACTTCACTGCTAACGCACACACACACACACAGGGAGGGAGTCAAGGAAATGAGCTCCTTCCCTTCTTCTTGAACTTGATTGTTTCTCCATTTTTTTTCTTTTCGTGTCTGTCTCTCTGCATGTGTGTGTTGGTGTGTCGGATGATCGGCTGTGAAGTGGAAGCGAGGGGGGGACTGCGACAAATTGTAATTCAGCCCCTGCAGCAGCTTCACTCCAATCGATCTTTTATCCCTCAGCTGCCTTATCTGTTGGATCACTTGTCTGAAGAGTAAAAGAAAAAAAAGCTGCCTTGGCAACAGAGGATAATTAAGAGATTGGGCAGGCAAAGCGATAAAAGAGAAGGTTTATGTCATCGGAGGAAGAGGGAGAGGTTTTGTTAGGGTACAAGGAATCTGGATATATAACTTGTGTATCAAATATTCAGCGCACTTATAAATGTAAATCTGCAAGATACATTTGTCCGTCAGTGTGGGGAATCTAAGTGGGAGAATAAATGCACTATCTGGCATGTTAGATTTGTTTATTCATCCGTTGCCATGTGGCTAAAAGCATTTGTTGAGCTCTTCCTTTTAAGTAATTCAGTCTCATCTCTGGCTCTAAAATGTCTTCTCTTTGTACAGACATGATCAGAAGAACAATCACAAGAGATAACCGCTCTTGTTTCTGACACTGACTGACTTTGTTTGGGAACAAAACAGGGTCAGGAGTGGAACCATCTGAGCTGCAAACCTCACAAAAATGACAACGTCAGACTTGATTTGGACACATTTGGCTGCTATGAGACTTGACTTACTTTAGCCTCGACTCCCCAGTGACTTCACTTGACCCAAAACTAGAGCAAACACATTCAAAGTCTCGAGTTTTGACCTGATAAAATCCCAGAACAAGACAGCAACAGGCTGATGTTGCAGAGCCACAAAGCTTGAAAATGTTAACACAGATTTGACAGCGAGATGTTCAAAGACGGGGATATTAAAATCGTCTGAGACCTGAACAACAAGAAACATACATCTAATTTGCTCATTAAGTCTTGTAACTTGACTTGAACGACCCAAAGAGCTTAACATCACACCAGTGTTTCTGTGAGCTACACCCATGGGCGGATTAAGGGACAATGGCCCCCTGGGCACAGATATCCAGAGGGTCCCACCACCTCTACTATACAGGAGCAAGACACATAGATTTTGTGGTGGTTTTGCTTCTTTCTGTCGTCATTTTGTGTCCCTTTGTGGTTGTTTAAACCATTTTGTCTAGATTAGCTAGAGGTCCATCGATTAAATGGTTTGGTAGATTAATCGGCATGAATAGCGCTCTATATGAACTATCGTGTATGATGAAACAGAGCTCTGATAGTGGCCGATAGCTGTAACCTCCACTTGTCACATGGGTATGGCCATAAGGGCTCATTTATGCTCCCTTTACGTACGAAAATGTATACGTCCGTTTCAAACGATGTTACCGTCACTGCCCACATACTTCCATGCGCCCTTTACGTTGGCATGGATGTTAACCAATATATCCACCAGGAAGCAGCCCAGCGTCAAAAGTTTATGACAACAACAAACTCAAAAACAAACATGGCGACTGTGGAGGAGATACTGATAATGTACCTCTTGCATAGAAGACAAAAACAGAGGCAGCGTTGTAGGAGGCGGTGGTTGGTGAGGCCGTTAAATACGTCGCGACGGAGAATTCTTTTCTATAGTACTGCCGATGAAAGAAATTGAATTTTTATTTCTTCTTCGTGTCTCACTAGAGCTACGTATTGGGTAGTGACAGCAACACTGCCCCCACAGTTCCCGGTGGTATTGCTCCGTTTGGCCCGTATCCGTAAGCTTTGTGGAAACGTGCAGAAATACGGACGAAATGAATCGGGGCACGGACAGAAGGCTCCGTCCGTATACGGATCCGTATTTAATGTTGAGCATAAATGAGCCTTAAGGCTTTGCACACAGTACCCTACATGCAAGCATGGTTGGTATAATTTCGCTAGAATTAAGTAGCAAGTCTCTTGCAATGTATGTGAAATTAATTTCTGATAATCCAAATGACTATTAACTCATAATTACTTTGAGATCTGAAGGGGCAGGTACTCAGTGCGCTCTAGCAGAGCAAACTTTCAATCTCATTTTCACCCAACATCAGATATAATTTTCTCAGAAAGCAATTATCCCAACATTTTTCTGCATATATAGAAATGTGACTTCGTCCTGGGGAACAGCTGATTTTACCGCAAGGCTGTTGAGGCGTTCATGTCATAACAGACCTGTTTTCAGACAGTTTCTCCCCACAAGAGTTGTCTAGCTGTTCTGTGATTATTAGCTTTGCTGGATTTCCACAATTTTAATGCTGTTCTTATATTGTCCAAGTACAGTCAGGGAATTAAGTCCCACATAAAAATGATTTTATATGAAGTTAACTTGTTAATTTAGGCTTGGGAGCAGGGCATGGTCGACCCATCCTGCTTTGTTTGTCTCAGATTTCTCAACCCGCCCTCCTTTTCCCTTCATCCATCATCCTCCCTACCTCATCCCTACCAACATTCCTTCATACTCTCTTCCCTTCTTCCATCATCTCTCCTTATTCACTCTGGTGCATACCTCTCCCATGTCTCATTCTAGGTACCATCTGGGGGGCCTGTAATCAGCTTGGAAAAATGCCTGAGACGAAACCCCCACACTGAGTCTTCCTCTTCCCAACCTCCAGTTCATCCTCCCAGACCAACCCAACTGAAGACATCCTTCCTCCACCTGCACCCCTACTTACATCCATTCACCATCCCTCAACAACTAACACCTACTGAATTACAATTAAACAGTTGAAAGACATCTTGTTGTGGCGTGGTCCTTGCTAGTGAATCTGTGTCCTGTTAATTTATGAGCAGGCCACATTTAAGCTTTTTCTAGACCTACACAACACAAGGATAAGAAACTTTTTAGCTCTACTCACCAGTCTGGGATCAGCCTACTCTCTTCCAAACAATCCAGCCACGTAATTATCCATTGGTTAATATCAGTTGCACAATCTGATACCCCTAAAGCTCCCCCAATAGGCTATAGGTACCGATTCCATGGGTGCTTTGGGGCTTGTGCAGCCACAGAAAAGTCTGAGCACTCCCATGTGCCAGCGCACAATCTGGGCCAATTGAAAGCAATTTCAGATCGTCTGATGATGTATAGCCTTTGTTCCAGTTTGTCCCGCCGCACTGATGAGCCAATTACACCACCGGACCAAAGCATCTTTGGGAGAAAAAGCATGCACGCCGACTCGTTAAAGGCTAAAGCACCAAACGCCATAATGTCAATGGTGAGTGAGAAACAAATCCAATTTATTTAGTAACTGTGTGTGTGGTCTCCTGGGGTCCATTTCCGAAAGCAGGTGTTATCGGTCGATTAATTGGCTATCGGCTTTTTCCTGCTCCAAACTATTGTTATTATATCAGTCGACCTATATTTGTAGCAGTTTTATGTCTCTTTGTCATCATTTTGAGTCTCTTCCAGGTCAATACATGTCTCTTTGAGTGACATATTACAGGCCTCTGACACTCAGGGCCCCTGGTTATGTGCCAGTAATCCATCCATGACTACAACTGTACATATTGCAGCAAATTGAGATTTTAAACAGCAGTCAGCAAAACAAGATTTTCAGGGGGTGTAAAGTTGCTCTGTAAAAGCAACGCTGGTAATCAGAGTTTAAGACCTGAGGCTCATTGGCGATATGGGAATGTGTGGGTGGTTTAAATCAAATTTAAAATTCACTGTTGTTCTCTATAGTTTGGGGTCATGGTTCTGAACGTACAGCAGGGGAAAATCTGCTTTTTTCTACCATTTATACTAAAAAATGTTAATATTTCTGACTAACGCACCATGGTTCTTGCTGTAAAAATGATATAAATTATATATAATGACTACATAGCCACAAAAGTCCAAAATAGAGTGTGAATCACCAAGTCTCCAGTGCTACCTGTTTAGTGAAAGGACATGCATGCATGCAGCTAAGTTAAACCAAAAATGCCCTATTTTTATTCAAATTATATCCTGACAGGAGAAGTGGCAGTTATAAATGAGGTCGACTGAGCGTACCACACTGAAAATGGTCATAAACTAAACTGGATATCCAGCACTGAGCGGTTTATGATATATTGTCACACTCTTACTGTACAGGCTCCCCTCCTAAAATCAAGCCAAAACTCAGCTGTGTATGAAAAATGGAAGTGGACGTGACAAACAAATTGCAGAGGACACAACCTCTGCGTCCTCACTGGTAGTTATGGCCCAGAGACACATCACTGCACTACTATTGAGAAAATGACACTTCACTGAGGAAAACTCTGGAGACATGTCAGGAAGCTTTAGTGAGAGGTTTCATGTCAGCTGTTCTATGAAAAAATACAATGTGAAGTCATAATCACGGGTTACAGTGGAGATATGTAACGTTGGGACTGGTTTACATGTCAGCCTGTTTCCCCACACGTGCACTTATGCAGTAACACACACACCTCTTAATCTATGTCCTGACAGTTAAGAGAGGGAGGCGGCGTCCCAGCGAGACATGTAGACAGTAGATTGTCCAGGCGTGACCTCTCAGCTCGGCCCGCCTCACCCCGCTGATGTGAGGAAGGCTGACAGCCCGGCAGAGAGCAGGGAGACAGTGAGGCCACAGGGGCATTCTGGGAAGAGACCGGCTTCTTCCTGAGCACTTCAAGTCGACTAACAAGCTGAGTGTGTGAGCACTGTGACATTAAGTTACCATGCTTAAAGGGATTGTACGGATTTTTTAAAGTGGGGTTGTATGAGGTATTTATACATAGTCAGTGCAGACAGGTACACAGTTTGGAGAAGCAGGCAGGAGTACTGACACAGAAGCTAAGCAATGTACTGCTGTGGACAGCGCAGCAGCAGAGCAAATTTTAGCCACATAAAAACATCAATATTAGTTTAAGTGTACGCTATATTTAGAGTATTTTCACCACATTACCTTGTCGTCGGACGGCCCTTTTTGACAGGGAACTGACACCACTATCTACTCTCTTCAAAGCCACCAGACTCCTTTGACAAAAACAGTAATTTTACATCGCTGAACACAGGAGCTGCTGGTCTACCGCTGCCTCGATCACTTAGTTAGTTTGTGTTATTGTGTGACTTTGGTGTTTTAAAGGGTGTGTTAGGACCCATAAGAATCACACAACAACACAAACAAACTAACCGATCGAGGCAGCTGTAGACAAATAGCTCCTATGTTCCGCTAGGTAAAATTACTGTTTTGTCAAAGGAGTCTGGTTGCTTTGAAGAGAGTATAGATGGATGTAACGTAGGGGTCATCAACTATATTTGTGCAAGGGCTAGAATTTTTCTAAGGAGACAGAATTAAAAATGAAAATAAAATAAAATAAAATAAAATAAGGGCCAGAATTTTTCCAAGGAGACAGAATTAAAATAAAATAAAATACAATACAATAAAATGAAATAAAATAAAATAAAATTAAATTAAATTAAATTAAATTAAATTATAGGGCCAGAATTTTTCTAAGGAGACAGAATTAAAAATGAAAATAAAATAAAATAAGGGCCAGAATTTTTCTAAGGAGACAGAATTAAAAATGAAAATAAAATAAAATAAAATAAGGGCCAGAATTTTTCAAAGGAGACAGAATTAAAATAAAATAAATTAAACCAAATTACCCCAGCACTGTTTAATAATTCAATCAACAATTCTTTAATAATATCATAAAATTACTTTAATAAAAAATTAAAACGATACATTAAAAGCATGAAAAAAAACAATGCTAAATAATGTAAAACAACAAATAAACAAACAAAAATAAAGACACAAAACATTAATGTCCCCATTCTTGCATTTAAATATGGCACAAACTATATTCCATTTATAGATTTTATAGATTTTTATTTAAGACAGGAATTTGTTTAGCCTCAGTTATCCCATACCATTGGCCAAAGAGCAAAAATATGGGTTAATCAATTACTGGAACACAGCCCACCAACATTATGCCTTATACGAGCACAATTATGGGGACTGTTTTTGGGGTTTCTTCAATATAGGAAGAAAAAAAGTTAGATATTCTACATATTGAAAAACATTTCTTTTCCTGATCAAATTTTCTATGTTCAGTAATACTCTGCAGATCTGACGGTAAACATTAGGGGGCCGTATGTGGCCAGTGGGCTTCAGTTCTCTGTTGGAAAGGGCTGTCTGACCGAAAGGTGTACCTATGAAAATATTCATAACATACTGTACAACTAAACAGATTTTTTTTTAACAGGCTATAATACATTTGCTGCTACCCCTGTACACAGCAGTGCATTACTTAGCTTCTGTGTCAGTACTCCTGTCTGCTCCTCCAAACTGAGGCGTGCCAACTGACATCTACTGTAGGTTATTTCCAGCAATTCAATGTATAGTAGTTTTAATTGAAGTCTGTCTGAATTCTTTAGGATAATACCTTTAAACCCTGGACATCTATCTCATAAAATCTCTTACATGAGTTCCTAATTCACTCACAATAACCACCTGAATACATAATACACCCCGCAAGAAGTGAACACCTGAAAAATAAACCCATCCATGAAATACCACCAGAAAGGATTGGTTTAAATGATGCATGACGAGCCTAATAAATACATTCCACAGAGTTCAGAGAGCTGCAGCAGCCAAACAGACTTTAGGAAACTTTTCTTTTACACATTTTTATAAACTTCTCACTCATTTCCCACATCTCTCAGTAGAAGTAGCCTTCATGACTTTGACCGCTGACCCTCAAAAGGCAGCCATCCAACAAAAGCGATTAAGCCTGCTTGCTCTACAGCCAAAAAGCCTGTGTAACCCCGACATGGGGGATCTCTCCGTGAACCCCGGGTGGCCGGCGTACCCTTGTCCTTCACGGAGAAACATGACAGCAAACACGTAAGACGAGGGCAGCGGCTTATGCATCTTCATGGTAGCAGCTCTGAATTATTCACCGAGCAAGCTTCAGAGTTGCTTCTTAAAATGCTCTGCAGAATTTTGGCTCCCTCTGTTACGCCCTGACATGTTATGTAACTTTGTTTACAAGTGCAAAGCATTATGGTCTGTGGAGCTGCACTGCAAGGAAACACAGGTGACTCTAGAGGTGAAATTTAGGTCAACAGGTGGGGGGGATAACACAATAATAAACCCAGCACTGCAGCAATTAAAACAGGGTGTCCGTGAGGATTTGTTTTGCATTTTCCGAGGAAAAAACTGTGCATAAATATTAGATAAAGAGCACAGAACTTTCGGCGGAAAGAAGTCTGAACACGGATTACATCTTCATTGTATCATTTATAGCAGTTGCTCCACTGTGTGCTCAGACATTCATTTATTCAAGGGACTCTTTAAAAGCAAAAGCAACCGCAGCCAACATCTATCGAGTTAAATCATATTCAGGCTAAATGGAATTGAGGGGCTGGTTGAATCTTTTGACTAGAACTCTGCCTCCGACTAACTGACCTGAGTCAGACGCACTCCATTAGCTAATTATATCCCTTTAAATGACAAATGCAGAAGTCAGAGGGCAGCCGCCACATGAATACTAACAGGATTTTACCATGTGGTTATAAGCTGAGATTTTAACATATAGCCAGTCGAGTGAGGGGGAAGAAGGAGGAAGAAGGAGGAAAGGCTCCCAGCTGCACCAATGAAATCAAGATCTAGCTGTGTGATTTGAATGTGATTAGGGCTGGAGGAAAATAGCGAGCAGTGGAAAGTGGCAGTGAGACGAACAAAACTCAACCCTCTAATGTTGTTTCACGTCACGGGAAATGCTAACCATTTTTCTGCTCCCCCAGGGTTGAATAATAAATCACTTTTACTGTGATATACTGTACAGGAGCCGGAGCATTTCAACTGTTTCTCCAGCTGGCTGAGGCTGAGGTACACCTTGGATACAGGTGCTACCAGCAACACCTTTTGTACGACGCAAGAACGAGCCGAAGCCATTCATCATTTTTGCTCAAGCTTTCCTTTTGTATCTCGCAAATGTCAGGATGTATTTCCTCTGAACAAATGTTTTGTGTTTCACCAGATGGGTACTTCACAAACAAATGCAATTATTTCTCCAGCTTTCGTCAGGCGTCAATGTAAAGTGAAAATGAAGTCTTGAGGTGTCTTCGGTCCATCGTGCTAAAACCTGAGGTGGTGGGTAGAGGCGTACAGTGTGTGATTGTTGGTTTATTTATGGTGGCACAAGCTATAGTGTCGTTAACAGGAAGTAGAAGTATGATTTATCACCTCCTACAACTGCTCAGTGTATAGGGAGCAGACTTTTTCTGCTTCTCCTTATATAATTTCCAATTGCACTCCAGGCTGCATACTGACAGTATCTGGAACAGCTCAGTAGGAATCCAATACACTGTGTATTACAATAAAGAGTGGGATGATGTGAATGTTAATTGGAGATTGAACTTAACTCATTTAGAGAAAAGTGTTGGGCGTGGTGTTGACTATGGATGTCAGCTATAGTGACTGAGCTATAGTGAGCTACATAGAGCCTGATCAGATTGTTTAACGTCAACTCTCACACAGGTTTACCGAAGTTATGAGCGCTCATTTCATTTCAGCTCAGTGTGAGAGTCTGTTGCTTTGCTGTCATTGACAGAAGAGACTCAGAAGAGAGACAGACAGCAGTGCAAAATTGACGACAACCACACTCACCACGCCACTGCAGGTGCAACAAAAGCCCCACAAGCAAAAAGCCAATGGGAGTAACATATTTATGTAGCCTAATCCACGCAAAAGATGAAATGTACAGATGACGAAAATAAACACTCAACGGGAGACAGATCACTCAGGTAACTCTGACAAGGCTGCACTGAATCAACAAACACTTGAGAAAAAAAATCACTTGAGAGAGTGACAAGGCCAAAAAGGTAGACAGGGTTTGTTAATTTATGTTTTGTACTGTTGAAAATAAATAAATAAATCAACATTAAACATTGAGAAATAGCTTGGATGCAGGGCTTTAAGGTAATTTAAGTGTGCATCATGCAGCTGTATTATCTAGGGAAAGAGTAGTGTGAGGTCAGGACTTGATATCGGTAGATACTAAATATTAAATGACTATCGGGGGCAAAAAACTTGATGGGACATCCCTAGTTTTTATGCACAATCCTAAGTCTTTAAATTACTGTTTTAAAGGGTTAGCTCGGATTCACCAAAGTCACACAGTAACACAAACAAACCAACTCATCGAGGCAGTGGTAGACAGGCAGCTCTTATGTTCAGTGAGGTAAAATTACTGTTTATGTCAATGAAGTCTGGCTTTGAAGAGAACATGGATAAGTTTTACTTTTAGTTCAGTTCCCCGTCAGAACGAGCTGCCTGTTTTGGAAGTAAGTACATTTTGGGACCTCAGTTGCATCTCTGCTTTTTGCAGATGATGTGGTTCTGTTTGCTTCATCACGCCGTGACCTCCAGCATGCACTGGGGCGGCTTGCAGCTGAGTGTGAAGCGGTCGGGATGAGAGTCAGCACCTCCAAATCTGAGGCCATTTTTCTCTGTCGAATAACGGTGGATTGCCTCCTCCGGGTTGGAAGAGAGTTACTGCAACAAGCAAGGGAGTTCAAATATCTGTGGGGGATAGTAGAATGGATCAGCAGTTTGGTGCAGCTTCTGCAGTGATGCAGGTGCTGCGCTGAACCGTCATGGTGAAGAGGGAGCTGAGCAAAGCTTTCAATTTACTGGTCCATCTACGTCCCAACCCTCACCTATGGTCAATACTTCTCATAACGCAAAAGTATTTTCATCCTCCAACAAACCTCCAACAAGCCAAACAACATGATTAGGACTGAGATATTAAAGTTAGACGGAGAGGGACATGACAGAAACATTTTACAACATGAAGGGTGCGTTCAAGGTCGAGAATCTGCACCATTTTCCCCTTTCCCTTGTGAGCAGAGCAAACATTGGCAGAGTGGTAATTACACTGTGATAGAGAGTCTCTTGCTATGATGAATAGTCCTGCTGCATTCATCATGCTAATTTCAGACATCTAATGCTCAGATGCCTGTTGCAGGGCGTGATGCCTGACAGCAGGAGCCGGGAGCCGAAATTTACTCTCTGGCCCATCTGCCAGTGACAGGTAAACTGAGAAATTTACTATCCAAACATATTTTTTACTGGCCATTAAACTGCATCATGCCACCTCACAGGGAGAAAGAAAAATCCTCAGTATGTTGTTTGTTCCGCTGAAATATTGTGGTGTAAAACGAGTGTCACAGTTAATACTGTCTCCAGACTTTGAGATTTGTCACAGTTTTTTATGATTTCGGTTTTTATTTCCTTACATCCTCACATCACATTCTTTTAGTGGGTCATACAAGGGTCATATTATTGCTCCAACATAATCTCAGCCGGTCAGAGAACATAAAACGCAGTGATTTCAGCCTGGCAGTAATTCCCAAATAAATTACCACCCAACCAGCCGCCGACCCCATTTCATTTCCTCGCCAAAGCCAATTTTTGCCCGCGTTTGGCAGTCGGTGGGCAATAATTTCGAATGGTAGCCAGAGCACAGTGTTGCTGCAGGATCAAAGCTTCAAATCCCTCCTGGAAGACACATTAAAGCAAATACATGAAACACTCTGTAACAGCAGCATCCAAAACAGCTAGAGGGAATCCTGACTGGGGACAAGCTACCGACAGAGCCCGAGAACGAGTATGTGAAACAGACACTGTAACATCAGAATGGACGCACAGTACTGTTTAAGTGCCAGCTCATTCTATATGAGCTTTATGTTACAGGTCTGTAGTTTCCCCAATACTGCAGTAGGAAGTCTGCTGTATATAACTACATAATGTGGTACTAATTACACAGGAAAAAAGGGACAACATTCTCAGTAAGGTTTTAGAATTTAGTTGTGGCGAGTTTGTGAGTAGTTTCCTTGTCATTTAAAGAACCACTATATACAGCTGACCACCACAGTCAATGTAAAATACATGTGAAGTGTTTGTACTGCAGCCAGTCCTAGTATATTATAAGTAGGGCTGGGAGATATCTTATATAATAACACAATATTTTTAAGTAATGTAATGATCCATAATATATATCTTTATATTTTTACATCTCTTCTAAACTACTGTCAACTACTAAAATATTTAAGTCCTAAATAAACTACTGTTACAATAAAGTTAAATAAAGTGCTGTTATAATAAAGTAAATAAATTACAGTGTTTATAAAGATAAATTAAGCACTGTTACCATTAAGTCAAATAAAGTAGCATTATTATAAGTTATATAAGTTGAATAATGTACTACTGTAATACAGTTAAATAAAGTACCACTACAATAAAGTTAAAGTACTGTTATAATTAAGTTAAATAAAGTACCTTTACAATAAAGTTAAATTACTTACTGTTATAATAAAGTCAAATAAAACTGTTATTAGAAGCTGAATAACATACTATTGTAATACAGTTAAATAAAGTACCATTACAATAAAGTTAAAGTACTGTTTTAATTAAGTTAAATAAAGTGCTGTCATAATAAAGTCAAATAAAGTACTGTTATCGAAAGTTGAATAACGTACTGTTATAATAAAGTCAAATAAAGTACTGTTATAATCAAGTTAAATAAAGTTAAATTACTTACTGTTATAATAAAGTCAAATAAAACTGTTATTAGAAGCTGAATAACGTGCCATTGTAATACAGTTAAATAAAGTACCACAACAATAGAGTTAAAGTACTGTTTTAAAATAAAGTGCTGTCATAATAAAGTAAATAAATTACTGTGTTTATAAAGTTAAATTAAGTACTGTTACAATAAAGTCAAATAAAGCACTGTTATTGAAAGTTGAATAACATACCGTTATAATTTAGTCAAATAAAATACTGTTACAATAAAGTTAATTATTTACTGTTACCATAAATTCAAATAAAGTAGTTATAATACAGTCAAAGAAATTACAGGTATAATAAAAGTTAAATCATGTACTTTTATAATAATGTAAAAAAAAGTCAAATAACATACAGTTATAATAAAGTTAAGCAAAGTATTGTTACAATAAAGTTAATATAAAGTATTTTATAATTAAATAAGTCAAAGCAGTGTCTGAATTGTATATTAAAGATCGGACTGTGTCGTTCAAACATAAAACCCTGCTTGAATGCTTATGTTGTGTATTTGGGAAAGTGAGACAAAGAAGTAATTTTCACTCTAAATATTACAACAGAAAACATTTTCTGAACAAGGACTAATGAATGTTTTTGGTCAGTCTCAGATATTGAGTTCGGCTTGAGTTGCTGCAGCGTAAAAAAAGCCCAAATCCAATGAATAGCAGGCCAGAGCCGCTAACGTTAGCTTACACTCTGACAGAGTAGCATACAGGATCTGCTTCCACACAGTAGGGAATGGCATTAGAGGTGATGCTGGCTTAGAATATTACTGCATAAAAGATGTTTCATATGCTAGCAAAATAACATTTGCAGCTTATTTTAGAGAGCACAAACACATTGTTTAATCTATTCTTTACATGTTTGCTTTTATATTTTTGATATTGGACGGATGAAACTTTCAACAAAATGACGGGAAAATATCGAACCTCTAAAACAAAGAGCCACCGATAAATGTGGTAGAAAAATGCAGCATGTGCTGCTGCGGTGGAGACTCTTTGCCAAGCATTACAGCTGAGGAGGTTTCTCCAAACTACCAAAGGCGCCTGGGCAGCTGGACAACCCGTACTGCAACAGAGAAATATTAATGCAGAAAGAGAAAGCTTTGCATCCAAGCTGACCTACACAGCACCCCGAGTACTTAATGGTTTGGTAAGTCCAAACCAAAATGCACATCAGCTGCTTCCAACTAACTCCAACCTTCATCACTTTCTGGAAATGTGCTCTCCTGATTGCAGAGCAGTTTAAAATCTCTGTTTAGAGGCCACAGGGAGGTCCAGGGTTGTGATAAGAGCAGACGGCTGCTGAAAGTTCAGCAGTGTTGGACGTGTTCAGTTATTCATCTGATGCAACGTTCTCAGAGTATACATGTTTGAATATTGTACGACAGCTCGACAAACAAAGTTACACGAGAAGGAAGATAACAGTGAAGTTCGGATACAAAGATTAAGGTTTGAAAACAATTTAAAGCAGGAACTAAAATGTGCAGCGCTTCACTGAAGCATGTGTTTGAAATAACAAACTTCCTGAGATTTCAAAAAGGCACCTAGCAGCAGAGGAGCAACCTGGTAATGAGATATCACACTCTCTAAAATGTTAAATGAAGAAAAGATTATAAAGGAATAATCAGCCACAGTCCAGTAAAGAGATGTCACACACACCTAATTGAGAGGGGAGACATCGAGAGAAAAGGATTTTCTCTCTCTGCGTCCTCTAATCTGTTACACAACATACCAACAAAATAACATTTGCTTTTCATGCTGCCAACTTCAGAGCAATGAAAGAAAGCCAGCACATCCACTGGCTGTATTACAGTTGGAAAATGTACAGATTCCAATTTCACAACTTGTTAGGCTGCGGTAAATTGTTTTCATGCTTGGCGAGCGGCCCGAGCCATTACAGTGCGAGCATGGTGAGAGAATATACACTCGGTTCAATGTTAGTGCAACACAAAGAGGCTTACCTGCAGTGGACAACACGGAGATCAGGTCCAGGAGCATGGAAAGAAGGAGAGAGATAATTATGTTAGCAAGGATTACACTCGGAAATCCAGCTGAGAGTACAGACTCGCATGGTGGGATCATTGGAATTCATATCACAGGTGTAATCAATGAAAATCACTGACGACGTCGCTCAGGTGTTAACTTTTATTTTAAAGCTGTATTACTTTAAAACATTCAGCTACATTTGCAGCGATTGTTCCGAGTGGATGGCACATAAATGGCCTGAAGGTAATTATCTATTCAATGATATCATAAGCATTAGAGGTTGATGGATGCCTTGGTTTTCTATTTAAGGCCCCCTGAGGAAGCTATTACTGTTCATAATTGTAACAAAGAAATGCCCGAACCATGTCAATGAATTATTCCACTCTTCTAATTTCACTGGTAATGATTTTTAAAGACTGGCACGCATGGAGGAGAATTCCAAGAGATTCCAATTACACTCTTTTCTCTTTTTTTTCTTCAAACAATCCTTTTTTTAGTACTGTACACATTGGGTTTTCTCTTAGGTTGCTATGGCGATTGGATGCAGGGCTGCTGCTGCTGCTGCTGCTGCTGCTGCTGCTGCAAGGATCTTAGAAATGAAGTCATATGTCCAAGTCTGCTATCCACACCCTGGATATTCTGTCCACACTGCAGAAATAAAAAATAACTGTTGAATTATAACCGTTCAATCTGTTATCTACTGTTGAAAACCATTTCCACACAAAGCTCCAGCACCAACTTGGCAAAGTGGGCGACCGCCTCGGGGCATCCCACAGGGGCAGTTAGTCCCAATTATGGTTTGTGGTAATTTAATTAACTGATTAATAGACCCCTTCATTGCTATTCTGTTGCAAGACCAAGAGTGTTGGTGCCTTTTTACTTCCTGTCAGCCAGCAAGGAAAATAATGATCAAATAAAAATGTTTGTTTACAGGAGAAAACCCCTGCGTCATGTATATCAAATCAAACAGCGCTGAGCAGACGCTGCCTCAGTTGGTTTTTGGTCTAAAAAGAGGCCAACCAAAACAGATCAGTAACAGTTTAAGTGAACCACATATTTAGAATATTTTCAACCCTTTACCTTGCCGTCAGACAGCCTTTTCTGAGCCACTATCTCAAAGCCACCAGACTCCTTTGACAAAAACAGTAACTCCACTTCCAGAACGCAGCAGCTGCTGGTCTACTGTTGCTTCCATCAGTTAGTGTGTTGGTAATCTCTCAAGACAGATTCTGCAATTTACATTGTAGAATCTGTCAGCAGCCCTGTGTGAAAGACAACTACAAGGGGGGGGGGGGCTTTGAGTTTGAACGATGCTGCGCTTTAGCCAATCACAATGGAGGAGACGTGCAGATGTCCCCAGGAAATGTGTACCTACAGAAACAGCAAGCTCTGCGTCCATCGCTCCACCCAAAACGCCGTCTCGTCAACGTGAAAAAAGTATTTTTTACAGCGGATGTCTTAGTTACAACATGATTGAGCTAACTGGAGTAGTTTCATGTCGTATCCGACAACGGGAGGCTTTTAACAGATGACGTCCTGATGTTAGCTTTGCTAACTGTCCCTGTCAGCTGCAGCCACTGATGCTTTCTAGACATCGTGATTTCCCATAACTGAATAAATACCACACATAGCAACACAAAACTGCTTTGCTAGCTCAATCATGTTGTAACTAAGATATCCGCTGGAAAAAATATTTTTTTCACGGACCGTTTATTGAGTTACTGAGTTATTACAGACACTGCTAACGGGGCTAACAGCTAACAGTTAGCCCAGCTAATCTACGATAACCATGTTATTAATTACAATACGTGCACACAGAAATAGTAATGTTTTTTCAATTATTGTGTTTCTAGACTTTACAAACATAAGATTAGTCTAAACAGTGATATAGTGACATGAAAAATGTGAGGGACACCGCCGGAAGTGAAGGGCATGAGCGACCCCTGAGGCCCCTGCACCTCCGTTAGTCGAAAAACTACGGGCAGTGCCTCCAGAGGTAAAGGAAGAATTTTTTTTTTTTTTTTTTTTGTTTCTTTACCGATGGATTTCCAGATTGGTGTGTCAGTAAATCAGAGAAAATATTCCAAATATAACATACACTTAAACCGATACAGATTTTTTTAGGTTAACATTTCTAATCAACACAGTACATTGCTCACAAAACTAACTTTGCCCGTTGCCAGGCAGCCAACTTTGCATGAGTGTGTAGGCAATATCTATTTTATTAACAGCATAGCTAACTTTCTGTTGACCACACATAATGACTGTTGTGTTTTATCTGCGTTTACTTTCTACTGCTGCTCTGCGTGTCTGAATGTAATGCTAATCTGTGTGTTGGTACTTTGTGTCTCTACCATGTCTGTTTGTGCTAACAAACAGACATGGTAACTGTTTGTTGTTGTTGTGTTATTGTATTGTACATGCTCTGCTGTTGCTTGTTGCTTTGCATGAGTTCTGTTCTGTCTTAATGTCTTCATGCTGTCTTTGTCCTGTGAATTTTATCCTTATACTGGTTTCAAAACATCCTGCCAAAGGACTGCAACTGAAAATTAGCAAGCTGGCACATGTACAGAAATGCTGATCAATGTGCGTTGTCCTTATCAATAAAATAAAGAACTGCACAACGTCAGGTTGATTCAGTCTATGCTGTACTCTTCTTAACTTAATGTGTTGCTGATGTTAGACAAACCTTGTTACTGATTGCCAACTCTGACAAGTCAAAGTGAAAGTGTTAACTAAGCTTGCAAAACACTGATACGAAATCTGGCTCATTCTCTGATACCCCTTATTTCGCGGTTTGTGAAGCAACAAATCCCCAAAGTCAGAATCCATGTTATTGAGAATGTCATTGATAGATTGCAGTTTGAATTCAGAAATGCTCAGCGATGACAGCTAATTTCGTTCATGATACGTCTTAAAAAAATGGACAAATTTACAAGATTGCAACTGGAATAAGTCTAACTACATTTCTTAAGTTTCCTCTCAGTTGCTTATTTTAAATCTTCAATCAAAGTCTAGCTTCTAACTTTGGGACCATTCAACCACATCTCACTGTCTTCCCTTGTGGATGGACAGAGTTTGCTCAAACTAGCTGTATCCTGGGCTGATCTCTTGCCAGAGGTTGAAAGCTCCATGACAATCTAGAATTTTTTTGGCCTTTTATGTCAAACATACTGCTTGTTTAAAGTTTGTAATAAAACAAATTAAATGTTTCTCTGGTGGCATGTGTGCTATGGTTATAAAACGTCAAATGACGCACCATCACCATTGTAAGAGGATGATTGTGTTACATTTTCTTCGATTTCATGAAGGAAACATTGGTGTTTTTAAGATTTAGTTTAACACACACACAAAAAAGTAGACCAGCTGGTCCAGTGTTCAGTAAGGAAAAATAACTTTTTTTTCAAAGTAGTCTGGCTTTGAAGACAGCATAGATAAGTTTTACTTTTAGTTCCCTGTCGGAAAGGGCTGTCTGTATACAGCTAGATAAATTAGACTTGAATTATACTGCAGTAGTTGTGTGAGAGTTTCTAAAGGAATGTTTTAGTTAACATAACTTCAGTTCATCAAGAACTGTCTCCATTTTGCGTTCTTTGTTTACTGGAGGCCTGCGAGAAAAGTTTTCTTCACTAATTCGACATAACGTGGGATGAGTAACTGATATACAAATGGTCATTTAGGGGGTTAGTATTCCTTTAATGCTACTGCTATATGCCTTTATAACACAGAATAATCTAGTGTAATGCCCTAAATATTCCAGTGTATCAACTTATAGCTGAACTTAGTTTGGAAACATGGAGGCTCACTTTTTGCCCCAGGGCTTGCTCACGGACAAATCTAGCCCTGTCTCCGCTTAGTTTTTTTTTTATTATTTTTGCCGACCTAAAACTACTAAATTTGGAATATATAAAGAGTGGTCTGGAATCAGCCTATTAAACATTCACCTAGTGGTATTTTTAAGTTTTAGGACGTCTTCCCACCTTGTTGCTAAAAGCTCCAAATTACAGAATAACACAGCAGTGACAATAGTAACAATATGGCTCTGAATGGATTTCATTGTGCACAGAAAGAAATCAATTTTTCATATCCTCAAATTATGTCCCAGTCATTTTAGCACGAAGGGTGAGATGAGTGCATGTTTATTCAGTGTATTCTCACTTGTTTCAGGAATTTCCTTGAATCAAATATCAGTATTTTTACTCAGCTCTAAAATGACCTTGATATATCTGAAGTAGTCAAAAAAAAACCTTGGCCATGTTTTACTATGTAGTGCATTGGCCTGTAACGTAAGTGGATTACTCCCAGCTCTTAGATGTCAAAGAGTACATGGAGGGTTGTATGGAAAGAGGCAGCGCAGAGGGTGATCATCCCTCCATCAACTCTGTGACTCCCTGTATGCATCGCACCAACTACTGAAATAAAAGACAACCAGCCGTCCAATCAAGTGGTCAGAGGATGAGGGGGAGTAGAGGAGGAATAAGCTACAGAGACGGACACACCGTCGTGTTCATTAACACTCTACGTACCAACACCTTTGGAGTAAAATCATTATCCTGAAGGAACAAAGGGGACGGATAAAATAACGCCACATAAAAAAAGGACTCGGACTTTGACATCTCAACAGTGCTGCACAGGTGGTAAACCAATTAACAGTATGTGTCGGCTTTTAAATAGGCCTGACAATCACCACTGTTGTACTTTCACAGCTATGTGGAGTCTGAAAAGTGCCAAATAGTTACACAATAATTTCACCTAGTTAAGACACAAGGCTCAACAATGATTAACACATTCACAACCTGAAGAGAGAAAATCAAAGCTTATCAGCACAGATTAACAGACTGCTTCATACTGCAACAATCACACAGCCACAATTGACCTGTAATCAAATTCATAACACAGTCTCAACCACTGTGGATTCATGAAGAGGGAGTTCATGCATTTAACTGCTTTTGCAACCCCTCTTACACAATATGTTTATATATCACTAACTTGTGTTGCCAAATCTGCTTTGGAGAAGACGTGTTTGTTGTTTTCGATTCAGTCTCAATATTTCCTTGTTGTCATTTCCAACTAAATGTACTGGCTGATGCAAATTAGTTGGGTAAACATAATTCTAAGGTTGACAGGTTATATTCGCTGGGGTTATAATAAGACTGGTGGCCCAAATTCAATTTCTGGTACATGCAGATTGGGATCAGGTTGGTTTAGCACAGGGGTTCTCAACCTTTCCTACTTCAAAGCCCACCTATTTAGACTCATAACGGCCAGGGCCCATTTCATGGCACATATCTACCAGGCTGGCAACACAAATTCTTCCACTTCTGGAGAGGTTTTCTTGGTTTCTGGCTTTATATGCACCTTTAGATTGTGTCGCCAAAGAAATAATAGACCTTTAGTGTATTTGTAGTCTAGCTTCAAACAAGAGTCTTCTCCCACAGTACCAGGTCAGTTTTGAAGGCTTCAGCGCCTCCTTTGGGAGCTACAAGCTGCTCCACACATTGAGCACACAAAAAGTTTGGGTAACGTATGCCTCCAAGGAACAATGCCAAGTGGTGGATTTGTAATGATACAGCAGCATCTACTGGAGATCATTAGGTCAGACAATTGGTCTGCATCAAGCGGCAACTGTTGTGGCTGATAACTGAAGGCAAAGAGCAAGTGCCAAAAACTGCAGTTCCTTTAATGGCCACCTGGGGCTGGCTCCAAAAGCCAGTCAATCCCCATGTTAAAATGCACAACTTTACAGCAGAAATAAACATGTTTACAGCCTGGTACAAAAATCTGTTTTGGTCTCTAGAGCTAATTTCAACATTCATGACAATTCTGTGAGGGTGAATTTTTGTATAACTCACCCATTTAGATTTTATTAAAGCTTAAAGGTATGCATAATTAAGTGTGTGGCCGCTTTGAGTGACAGGTGGGTGCCATCCATCATCAAATTGCTGCCACGGCGGCAATGTTGCTTGGGTAACTGTCCCAAGGCATTACCTCAGATTATTTAGGCATAGCTGTTGCTATTTCAGTGTGTTTTCAGTTCATGAAAGTTAATCAGAACGTTTTAGTTGTCTCATACAGTTTTGCTTAGCGTTTGGTTCTACTAAAACACCCTGTAAGGAGTTGGCTAGCAGTAGTCCGTTTTTCTGGTAAGTACATTTTGTTTTAATGGATTTAAGCCTATTTTTCACCAGCAGCATTTAGCATTAGCATTATCACACTTAACCATAACTGTAAATGCACTGTGCTAACCAAGCTAACAACTTGCAATAGGGTTATCTCCAAACTCTCCAAATGTGGTCACTTCTGGCTCATAAAATCCAAGATGGGGACGGCAAAAATGTTAAACTCGTGGCTTTGAAAAGAGAGTCCACAATAGACTAATTGACTATTAAAATAATCGGTGACTATTGTAGTAGGGGACTAATCGGTTTGAGTCATTTTTCATAAAAAAGTACTATAAAAGTACCCCAAAATACTCTTATTGCAGCTTCTTACGTTCAAATATTGGCAGCTTTACACACTCTCCTATGACGGTGAACTAAAACCCTTTGGCGTGAGTACGAAACAAGACATTAGATGACATAATTTTGGGGTTTGGGAGAGACAGACATTTTTCAACGTTTTAACACATTTTTTGATAAAATGATTAGTCGACTAATCGAAGAAATAATCAACAGATTAGTCGACAATAAAAATAATCGTTAGTAGCAGCCCTAGTCCACAAACCAACAAGTAAGATCATGTTGACTAAATCCATTGTTTTATACATTATATGGTCTGCATGGACCTATTATGATGCAAACTCTTCCCTTATGCATCCCAAATTCCTACAAGATCATGTTTTCTTTCATGTGTAAATACATTTTATGAGTGATTTCATGAACATCTGGATGTTTGGAAAAGTTCAGGACTTAGTGTAAAAACCACAAGGAATACAGCGTCTACATTAATATCAGGCTTGCTCATCTGGACATATTTTAAGAGCTGCAGTGTTGTCAAACGCCTGACCGTCAGAGGAACTTTTACCTCAGACGAAAGTCCCAATGAGAAGTTTATCCGTTCACCTCTGTAATACTCATCAGTCCTGAATATTAATGAGTAATGTGACTGAAAAGGGTAACAGGAGCACAATGCTTAGGAATACGGATAGAAAAAACTACACAGATGTGTCAGATCGTCCATGTTAGGCCAATGAATTCCTCGGTGCAGCGGTGTTGATGTGAACAGACGTTAACCTGGATGTCAGATTGTCAGAGTGAAGCACGTAGAAAATCCCTCCCGCAATGTTCCTGTGTCCAATTATCTCCCAGAAAAAAATGACATTTACTTGACTCCCCGCGGATGCAGAAAAGTACCCTCGGAGACAGGCCTGAGAGGAGACTTGAATACTAAGTACAAATGGAAACACAGAGGGAGGAGTGCCTTAATAAATGTGCAGAGGGTAAGAGATTTGCTTGTAGAAAGCGTGGTTTAGGAGGTCAGCTGAACCAAGACATGGTCAGGGATGGAGCTACGCTTGTAGAAAAGGAGGTAAGGTTACGTCTTTGCGGAGAACCTTTCCCCATCTCAATTGAGTCAATGAGGTGTAAAATATTCTGCTCTTTCTCCTTTATAATACAAACTGAACCAAAGAGAGAAAGGAAGAAAAGGACAAATATATTTTAGCTGCTTTGATATTTTCAGGCCGTTTGCAGCAGAGAATACATTTGAATATCCAAGACAGAACATTTCTGCACACGTCCAGAGCCAGTGACGCTTGAGTAAGTCCAAAAGTAAGATTTGAATCAGTGTGGAAAGTTTGCTGAATAATTTTAGACTTGAACATCGAGGTATTCTGCGCTGAGACGGTGACACTGGAGTGAAAATCTAAAATTAACACGAGATAGTATAAAAGGATAAGAACCGGGAAATGTAACTGAGTTCTGAATGCATTAAAAACTATTCTTCAGACAATGCAGTGTCTTTGCTTAACTTAGCTTAGAGGGTTTCCACATCGTTTTAAACATCAAATTCAAGGGCTTTTCAAGGACTTTCCAGGCCCAAGTCCCTCAAATTCAAAGACCATACACATCGCAGCTTGATGGATCAAGGTTAATTACTGCTAACTTGCGGAGCACTGTTTTGTGTGAAGCTCCAGCAGTCAAAGCTGCAGCCTCTGCTTCATTTCATACTGATGTCCCGTGGATCTTTAAAAAGCCAGTGTCTGAAGGTATGTAAGCTATTTTAGCTCTCCACAAATTCATTTTTAATCTATGATTGTACTTCAACTGAAGTAAGATTACAGAATCATGCGATGCTGAAGCGTCCAAATGAAGCAAAGAATGAGGTCAACAGGCCTATGTTCCTATATGTTGAGTAAACTTTATCCTTAAAGATCGATCAAGGTCTGTAGTTTCACAACAAGCTTTTTAGTCTCACTATGGGTAAATTAAGCTTTGGTGGGGCAATAAAATGAATCAACTAGCAAATAAAATCAATACCTGTTTTCCTCTGATATGTTTCTTCTTGAACAGATCAATAAATACTTAAAAACGATCTCAAAGGTCACTGTTGGAAACAGCAGTTGACAAAACAATCTCACTTCAAGATCAATCGTCTTTAAACATCTACCAAATTCTCCCTGAGGTGAGTATGTTCTGTCAAAAGACCCATTATTGCTTTTAGTGGTTATTTTTTAATATAACTTCCTGGTGCGGAGAGTCTGGCTCGCTGCTAACGTCACATTTACGCAACACTTATTTCTTGCTTTTGGATTTTAATCATATCACTGCAACGTTCTGAACCAGGGAGCTTTATCCATCTCCAAATATTTTCCTCCTCTCTCTGCTGTGACTATTTAATTAAAGGAAAAAAATGTAAAAAATAATCACAACATGACTGTAATTTGTGATAAACTGCCACTGTGAAACCGAATAGAAGGCTGAATTTGTCATCCTCTTGATTAAGGCCCAGGGCTCCTGAGAGTCTGCTGCCCTACCGAGTGAGATAAGCGCCAGAGTGGCTGCCAGAGAAACCTCCACTGTACATGTAGGTACTGTGTCTGTGTATCCCCCGTGGCTCTCTGTGTGTCTTTTTTTAAGACCAAACCAATGACAGCGTGACCTTAGCAAACCCTACGAGCTGACAAAATGATTTATCTGAGCTGCTGATGAGTGAATTTGGCAGATTTTCCCCCAACTGTATAAATACCTTCAGACAACCTCCACTCTTCAGTCGAGTAGTGTCTGGAACGGTAACAAAGCTAGCGGCTTCCTGTGTGAATCAGGGCGTCGATATGACGGGGGTATATCCACAGAGAGTACAGAGTTCACAACACATTAGATTTACGCTGATCAGCATTCAGGACGGAGAGAGGTGAAGTTAAACTCTGCATTTCTACATCATTTCGGACGTGAAGGCGTTTAAAGGGTCAGTTCACACAACTCACGCCGCATGCCAATACCCGTACTACCATTCTATTTAGTATGCCAGAAGAGACTTTGCATATCCCAATACATACAATGTCAAATGCAGGGCGCCAAAAATATCAGAATGTTCTGCCAGCATGCTTTTCTGGCAATTCTGACCCACAATCCTCTGCACAGCGAAGATATTGCTGCCTTCAAATGAAACTCGTGAGCTTGTGGTTACGTCATGGGATGTCATGTAGACAATATCCTTGGCATTCAAGTGGTTAAGATGTGAGAACACCACTGCTAAGCAACACAACATGGATGCCACTGTCTAGAGGTCATTGAGGCTATGGAAATGCAATGGCATAATGACAGAAGAAAAAGACGACTCCATTGGGAATATCAACATTTTGCTTATTAACGTATTAAATTAGGAAGAAAAACTCTAAACGACTAAAATTACAACTTATCACCCACCAAAAAAATCAATTTCCATGGCCTTACCCATTTCTGAAAACGTCAGCAATCACGTCACAACTCGTGAAGTCTGCGCTTTCAGCAAACACTCACTCCACTCACGAGGTCTTGGAATACCACTTGAGGGAGGGGGTCATACGGACTCTTCTCATTAACTCGGTAAACATGTAAATGCACCATACGTCACATCAACTGCACAGTAGACAGATGACGCTCACTGACAGCTGAAACACTACATACATTTTTTGGCATCTCATTTGTTTAATTAATGTACTTTTGTTGAATGAACTGAAGGGAGCTGCAACTGAAATATGAAGAAGAGGGTCAAAGTTCAATGTCCCCTTTGCATGCATACTCCATTCAACAGTACGTACTTTGTAAGGGCAGCTGCAGCACGTACTGAGAGTAGAAAGTATTTTAAAAACTGCGATTCATAACACAACGTTACACAGAATTTTAAGCTGTAACTTTTCCCTGATGATCTAGTGTTCAGGATTCAGAGATCTCAGCGCTGCGGTGTAGGTTCAACTCCCAGGCAGGGAATTACTTTATACACTACTACACGTACCCTTACTTCCACTACATATGCTTTCACATACCCATACATATATTCATGTTACTGTCCACACTGAATACATCTGACCTATAGTGTATTCATATCATACCTCTAGCTCTTCATTCTGCAAATCTGCACTACATTTTCCCTACTGTAACTTCATCTTCTGTATACATCTACAGTACCCACATCACACTGTTCATACTGTATAATATCTTAGCATATTCCTATACCCCTTACTGCTTATCCTTTATCAGTGATTCTCACCTTGCAAAAGAGGGTGCCAAGCAACTCACCGACCAGTTTCTAATTCACAATAGCCATGTTTCCATCAGCCTGTTTAGATGCGCATGTAGAAGTATCGCAACGGAAAATTATGATGGAAACACCAAAACTCGAATTAAAATCCCCTGATTCACACAAACTAAAATACGCTCGCTTTAGCCGGGTTTTGGTTGATTCGAAAAAATGTTGATTCGCAAATGGGGAATGGAAACAGTTATGTTCAAATCAAGTCTGATGTAGCGCACCTCTCTCCATGGTGATATCCACACTCCGGGTCGGGAAGGCGGTAATGCATTTACAAGCTGGTTGCCAACCGCCAGAAAACGTCAAAGAAGAAGAATGCGAGACTTGTTTTGTTTCCGGTTCTGCGGAAAACTTGCGCAAGTTCATAGTTTTACACCAAAGTCCGTACATTTAATGGAAACACACAGGATTCGTATTTCTTTTAATACGCATTTCCCAATAATTCAAATCACTTTTGGATGGAAACATAGCTAATGACAATAAACTGATGTATTTACAGTGGGATTTTTTTTGTAATTTGATTGTAAATAAGGTGCCAGAGTGCATTAAAAATCATCAAAATATAGCTTGTTTATTTTTTTTTTAAAAAGGCAAAGGTTCCAGATAAGGCCCTCATGTTCTCAAATCCTACAAACTGGCCCGTGGCCTCCTGTCATTGTGCAAAAGTGGGTTCCAGGTAATGCTTTACCTTGAGTGAGTTGAGTGTCCCCGTCTTATATATTACCCTCTGTAATATGCACATTACTCTGCACTTGACTGCTTCTTGCACTCCTGGATGGCTGATAAACTGCATCTCATGTCTCAGTACTTGTTGTACTCTGTGCAATAACAATGAAGTTGAAACTAATATATAGACCAAAGTTTCTCACAACTGAGCTATTTACAAGACAACTACACAAAGGACTATGAAATGTGGTTGACAGCTGTCATAAAGGCGAGTTAAAGGGACCTTGAGTTGAGATTTATTTTGTCAAACTACTAAAAACGTCATAGTTGCAGATAGTTTTGGATTCATTTGTCTGGTTTTGGAGATAAACACTGTTCTTCTCTGAGATTTCAAAACAGTGAAAGTGATTTCTTGAGGAATACCATTTACAGACTTTAAAGGAGCTCTGTGCAATATTCAGAGTGTGTGAGTTATCCTCATCTTCATCTATCTTCCTCAATATGGAGGTGGCCGAGCCAGCAGCTAGCAGCTTACGGTGCTAACTCCATTAACAACGCTAACAATGGCAACAGCTACACTTCTGCCACAACGATGTCCCAGTATCAGCTGTAACCGCCGTATGAGTGCAGTGCGAAGTGGCGGCGATGAGGTAACCAGTGGGATACACACAGGCACTAAAATGCACACATGGCCAGATCGACTTACCACAACAAACCACAGAGAAGCTCAGATTACAGCACACACACACACAGGGAGCATGACTTCATTCTCTGCTCAGGGCACCATTACTCCACTATGCTACTTCACATAGCAAACAGTTGTTTCATACTCTCATACTAATGTTCTGAATATCACATAGAGCTCATTTAGAAACTCATCTTCATCTGTTTTAATCATTTTTTATCTGAGCTACTTTCCAACAAGGGAAAAAACCCCTGTATACATAGAGACTCCTACCCTCTTTTTGTATTGATTTTTCAGAGTAGACTGTTTATGGAAAGAGATGCTGCTGTTGAAATCTTTAAAGATTCTTCTATTGCTGTGAGCACCACAAGTTAAATCCCACTACCCTCCGTTATACTGGGGTGGCTGCAGAAATCTCGGAAATGGATATTCCAAATGGAAAAACATAGACGCCACTTGAGCAGTGGTTCTCAACCTTTTTGACTTTTGACCCCTACAGGGCTGAAATAATTAGTCTGATTAATCGATTGACAGAAAATTAATTTCCAAATATTTTGATAATCGAAAAGTTCAAGTCATTTATCTTGCACAAATGACAAACATTTACTGGTCCTAGCTTTCTAAATATGAGGATTTGCGACCTTTTTTTTAATCTATCACTGGAAATTGAACTTTTTTTGATTTTGGACTGTTTGTCTTCAAATAATTGGAAGTTGAAGATGTCACCTTGGAATTTGGAAGACATTTTGTAGCCTAAAAAGTCAACTGAATATTAAAAAATATATCCAACAGATTTATCGACTGTTTTTCTTGCAGTCCTGTCATGTTAATCCATTTGCATCCCTTGAGATTTACCTTCCCAGGTAAATGGGATAATATGAATGAAGAAACATGTATTAAAGGTTAATGTTAAGTTGAATTTACCCTTTAAAACAGCAACATATCTGGGTTTAAACAATGTCTGTTATTACTGGAAAATAACAACAACTGAAGGTAAACCCGTCCCCACAGCAGCTACCACTGTGAGCAGGAATGCAACCTGAGGCCATGCTACTGTAGCTGTGGCTACTGTAATTGAGCTTGTTAGCTGGAGTTCAGCAGAGATAAAGGGCTGCTGCCTCGGTATGAGGCCGTCTGTGACACCATGGATGCAGGATCCTGAGCAGGCCTGTCTTTGAACTGGTCTCACGCTCCACTGAGCTCTGACTGAGAGCGAGCCAGTCCACCGCCAAGTTGGACAACAGAGACTGCAGAGAGCCCAAACGAGGACAGAAAAGTTGAAGCTCCAGCAGGAACTCCAGACAGTGTTTTTTGGTAACACAAAGTAGTGGGCTCCTCTTAAAGGAAAACTTTGGCTCCCAAAAGACTATTTGTATATTGATTACTCACTCCATGTTAAACTTTGTTTTTCTTGCATGCCTCCAGGATGAACGAGGAATCCAAGAATTGTCCATGTTTAACAACAACATATCTGGATCATAACATCCGTTTACAAACTCTCATACAACTTGTGCAGTACAATCCAAGTCTGATTTATCCAGTTGTACGCTCAGAACTTCCCAACAGACAGCCCTTTCTGACAGGGAACTGAACTAAACATGAAACTTATCTATGCTCTCTTTAAGGCCAGACTCCATTAACAAAAACAGTCATTTTACCTCGCTGAACACAGGAGTTGCTGATCTACCACTGCCTCGATCAGTTAGTTAGTTTGTGTTATTGTGTGACTTTGATGAATCTGAACTAACCCTACTAACATCAACGTCACACAAAACCACAAATTAACTAACAGGTCGAGACTAGCAGCTCCTGTGTTCAGTGAGGTAAAATCGCTGTTTTTGTCAATAGAGTCTGGCTTTGAAGAGAGTGTAGATAAGACCTTTTTTGTATTATAACTAAAGATCAAGACGTTCAGGAGGTTTCTACCGCAAGTTGAATTATCCGTAAAAGTCTCCTCCTCTCCAAAACAAACAGATCATGTGATTTTAAACTGGTTTCATGTAAAATATCAATGTTTTTCTGACACTCTTGTTGCGGAGGGGCTGCTAACTACAGTGGCTGACGCAAAAACATAAATGGCCCTATCTTGAGCCAGTATTGGTTTATCTATTCTGGGCTACTGTAGAAACATGGTGGTGCAACATGGCAGTCTCCAAAGACTAGCATCACTCCCCATGTGGATATAAATGGCTCAGTCTGAGGTAACAAAAACACAGCTATTCATATTCTCAGGTAATTATACACTGAAGAAAACATACCTATTATACTATTTTCTACCAATATATCCCCCTAAATCCTGAACACTGGACCTTTAATTGTCTTTTCTCCTTTTCCTTTACACTGAAAAACAAACTTTCACCTGCACATAATCTACATGGGTCACACCTACGCTCCACCACCTCCAGGTTCACCTTCCACCTCCATATATGTGATTTCAAACGCTGGTTGTGATGTCTCTCTGTGTTGTTGCAGTGGACACGTGCAATCACTGCCGGTTGCCCAAAGGAAGTAATGTCACACTCACTCACATGAGACATTGATCACCGACACTTGTTGGGTCAATGATACAGCCCACATAAAGTCTGCGGGGAGGGGTGGATCACCAGCATGTCTGTCATTATTTCATCCAGACATGCCATTATCTGTTTATCGACTCAGCGCTGCAGTGTTTACACCAAAATGTAACATTTGCAATGCATCAGTGTCGTGCAGTAATTTATTTATTTGCTGGATTTTTATGTTAAACAACTTGTTAGCTGAGTTTCTGTCTAGATTTCAGAAATTCCCTGAGTTACCACAGCCTTTCATGCATTATAACCAATCCCATCTGCTCTTCTCTGGAATTATTAAGCAAGCTTTCTGACTGCACCCTGACCAAGAGAAGAAATATTGACCTTCCTCAATTCAGAGTAAAGCACAGATCTTTTGCAGGTGGTAAAATTCAACAGGGTGAGACAATGACTGAAAGGAGAGGGAGAAGATATAGAAAGAGAAGCTGGATAAGAAGACTGAGGGCACAGAAAGGCAACAAAACATAAAGCTGACAATATCAAACAGCTGCTCAAATACCTCTGTGACCTCCACCTCCAAAAACCCTTCCTAAAGATTAAAATAATCTCCACTACAACACTGAAATACTAACAACTAAAGAAGCTCTCCAAATGATCCCTCGCCTAACTCCATCCTCAATCATAGTCAGGCTTTTTCCCCCTTTTAACTTCTTCCAAAGAATAAAGCTACTAAAACAAGGAAGTGCACACAATACATCGTCCCTGACCCTGCTCGCTGAGACAACGACTATCCTGAAGAATACTGAAGCAGTTCGTTCCGCCCGGCACCACCCACCATCTCAACATCCTCTCCCCTCCGGGCGTCTGCATGCTCAGCCAGCCATCCTAATAAGTGCGAACTGGCCGAGGAGTCATCCCCGGTGGGCGTCTTGCACTGTCTACTCCTGCATAATGTGGGGAAGTGAGATTCTTTGTCCTTGTGCTGTTTGTGTCAGTAAGTGCTGTCTCACTTCATTACAAAGCAGCTGTGTGTATCTAAGCAAGAATCTCGCCGAGATGAATTCATGGAGCACGCAGGGGTATGAAAGGAACGAGCCACGATTAAAGAGCCTGAATAAAACAAAGCTATCTGAGGGCACTAAATTGGAGTGGAATCAAATTTCAATACAAAAAGAAAAAGTAAATTAAGCCCGTTCATATCCATGTAGGACTTTTATGATTGTAGACAGTCAACAAGCTGGCTACTAACCCCATCCACAGATATGGTGATACGACATTGTGTGCGTCCTTGAGGCCTAACAAATGTGTTGAACTCATTTTCTTTCCTCACAAAACATTAATAAACCAAATTTCAGTACTTTCTAAGCCTTCATTATTTACACTGGCAGGCAGTCTTCTTCTTCCTGCCTTTCGCTTATGCACTGCTACATGTCCTGGTGTGTTACTACCACCGATTGTCAGTACATAAAATAACGTATTGCAGTGTTACCCCTAGGATCTTTACACCAGAAGTGCTGCAGTGTGGGAGATATTTAATGCGTCCGCTGACACGAGAAGGGCTTTAGACACATTTGTGTACAGTTATAGATGTCGAATTATGTTTAATGAAATGCTTCCCATACCCCACACGCTCTTGACATCAACCATGTGTCTCAAATCGGGTACTTGCGTTAGTATGCTCACGCAATACCTTGCGTACACTATGTACTGACTTGCGTAGTGCAAAAATTTTAACGAGGTAGTGTTGTCTCACATTATGGGCAAATCCCAATTCTCCTCCCTTTTGGTTTCAAGTGCACTCGCCAGATAGAGTCCCCTCAACGATGAAGGGGTAGTGTTGAGGAGTACGGAATTTTACCTACGAATTGGGACGCCACTTCATGCAAATTAGCGTAACAGACATGTTCACCTACGTCACACGCATCGTCGACGTAGGCTTATCGGAGAACTCCGTAGATATTCATGTCAGCTACATCGTGAATTAGAGATTTTCAAGCATTCATATTGTAACTCAACGCTTACAGTCAACAATGCATATGCAGAAACATAACACATTCTGACATATTTTGGAATTTTTGCATGCTTATTTGCGAAAACAGTACTTAGAATTAAGTGGGGATTTTAAGGGCTGAAAACCACTTCCCTAAAGTTTGGGACACCCTAGGCCTTTGCGGGAACACGCAAGACAAGGGCTAGGGCCAATTTTGAGGGGAAGTGTGAGTATTGGGACAGACCCCTCATATAGCAGTTGTGCACTTAACAGAAATGACGGTCACAAAATGCAACCGCGCAGAGCGTTATCGCCAACATTTGATGAACAGCTGTCACTCGCCAAAATGAAGCTCGACGTAAGTTCATTCAGGAAAACAATTCTCTCTCTATCCCTCTCCCAACACTTCCTACAATCAGCTGATCATACCACGATCTCCTTCAGCCATTCATGTCGCTGCTGCCAAACTCTAAATCTGTTCTCCTCTCTGCTCCTATCATCTGTCATTTTAGGCAACCTCCTCCACCTCATTCACCTCCAGTCACCTTATCCAGAGCCGATAACGAGCTCGTCAAAAGCCCACTCCCTTTCACATCCAGATCCTCAGCTTCCTCTTCATCTCATCTCGTCACCACCTCTACCACCACTAGCATCTAGACTCGATGGGTTGGTGGTTGGGGGGGGGTCCCTAAGGTCCCATTTATATGATGATTTCAACTGAAAACGGTAAACTTTAGTTTACTTTAGCAGCGTTTTTGGGTGCCTGAAAACGCAATGTTTTGAAAATGGGTTCCAGAGTGCAATTTTTTGGAAACAGCAGCATCTCCATTGTCATGTAAACTTACAATATGCAGTTCCTCTGAAAACGGAGACTTTTCGCACATTCGCATTACGGTTCCAGTCACTAGGCATGCACAAGAAAGTTGACCATCACAACAACAATGCCGAGCTCTGTTTGTGTGTTAGATCTGTTACTGTAGCAACTCCACCTCGTCGTCCATCCAGACAAAGTTATCTGTGCATGCTTTCGCCATTGTGTCTTCTTTGTTTTGGTTTGTAATCGCCGCGTTGTAGAAGAAGGCGCTTCAGCGCAGGCGCATGGCGTCATGCCATGGTGTTGCTTTGCAAATTTACACTGCCACCCACTGGCCTGGCGTGCATACTACAGTAGATTTTGCGGCCCCGTGTGAACAGGGATTGTTTCAATAACGTCGTCATATAAACGTAGAAGTTCTTTAAAACGCAAAGGACAGACTTTTCCGTTTTTAGAGAAACCGTTGTCGTCTAAACATGGCCTAATCTACTACGTCTTTACCACCCTCCAGCAATATATGACATCACAATGGGGTCTAATCACCAAAGACTTATGTGCACATGCGAATAAATATTCTTTCCTCTCAGAACAAGCCTCTCCTGACTGAAATATATGTTCACTATATCTGCTTGTTTGCTTTCTTGTCGTCTTCTGAAACGTAATTTATGTATTTATTGTATGAAAATGAATGTGCTTTCAAGACACCTTATGAATGTCCGTGGCTGACATCGGCTGGCTCTGTCACCAGTCGATCTACACTTTACAACAGCTGAGGCAATTTACGCCCCCAGACTATTTAGTTTATGCCACAACCTATGTACCATCAAAGCCTGGTGATAAAATAGCTAGCTCACAAGCTAACGTTAGCTTTCATGTTATGTTTTTTGGTACCAAATTATTACAGAGCTACCCCAATAAAAAACCTGTGAACTGTCCCTTTAAGCTTAACATCTTTAACTCAACCATTAGGTTATTTTTGCCTCCCGAGCATCTGTGCCTCCAAGAAATGAGTCTCCCTTAATGAGTCCTTCACCGATATATCTCTGATTCATGAACAAAACAATTAATATTCAACAGTGTTCATAAATAGAGACTTGAGACGAGGTGTTCCCTGAACGGGCTGCGGTAACCTCATAATTACCCATAATTCATCACTTGTGAGACTCATTTGCTTATTACGGCTGATCTCATGTGGTGGGGCGGGTGCTCGATCGGTGTCTGTAACAAGTGTGCTGTGGCACCAGCGGTATCCGTTCTGCCACATTAATTGCAAAATCTACAGGGTTGTTTTTATGCCAGTGTGGGGCTGTGTTGAGGGGAAATCAATCCTGAGTAACACTGTGTTTTGGAAATGAGCCCAGCCAAAGTTCTTATGTTCAAGTGCATGATGTAATGGTGAGTGATGAGCAGGGATGTGTGTAAGGGGAGGGAAGGGTTAGTGCATGAGTGTGTTTGTATGGTCATGTGCTTCTGTCTTTGTGAGGACCATTTTCTTAGACCTAGACAGAGAGAGAGACAGTGAAAAACACCTGGGCTTTAACAGTTAAAGGAATAGTTTCTTGTTGAGACATAGATGAGACATTACCGTACCAACTGTCTGTAAGGTACACACAAAGCTACAGCCTGCAGCTTGTTAGCTTAGCTTAGCATAATGACCGGAAACAGACAGCCTTGCTTTAATATCTTGTTTGTTTAATCAGTACAAAAACCTAAGTGTGAAAATGACATGTCACAGTTTAATGGTCTTTTCATTTTTATACCTTGGTTTTTGTACAGATTAAACAGATAAAACCCTTTTTTCCGGTCTTTATGCTAAACTAAGCTAACCAGCTGCTGTCTGTGTTGTATATAATGTACATACATAAAATCTATTTTATTATTAGACTCTCAGCATTTAAGCGAATAAGCGCATTTCACCAAAATGTCCAACTTTTCGCTAAAAGGAAAACTTTGACAGTTTTCAACAAGCTCTGTGTCATTGCAGTCGAAGTGTTTAGCTTCCCTCCGTGTTGCCAATCTGCTACGTGACTGTACTGACAAACTATTAGCTAGCTAACATTAGCTCCCTCACGAATGGAACAATCAGACTTCAAGGACGGAGTTAACGTTACATCCGTTATATTGAAAATAGGGCTGTCAAAGAAAACGCATTAACATTTGAGTTAACACAAATTCCTTTTAACGCCACTAATTTTTTTTAAGTGCAATTAACGCACGTACCCTCTGTAATTATGACCCTCAGCCCACCCATTTGGGAAATCAGGAAGCGATGCAGCAGCAACGTTATGAGCAGAAATGGATGAAGAAGCCCCACCACATGATTCTATCTGCAAGACTTAAGTTATTTGCATTTACTGTCGATGGAGTATGTCAAGCTGTTTAAAGAAATGGGATGTTTAGTTAACCTTTACAAGCGTAAAGTTGGACATTACAGTTAAAGCATATCCATCCACTGCCATCTTGATAAGAGTATTAAAAACTGAAAAAATATCTCAAGTTACATTTAGAAAAGATAAAAAATATGCAAGTTAACAAAGGACAATCATGCGATTACTTGCAATTAAATATTTTAATGGACTGACAGCCCTAATTGTATTATCGTGAGGAGGCCGCTAGACTTTGTTCCACCTACATTTGATCAGCTGTGAGTGTACTGCTCTCTGCTAATGTTACAAGAGCAGGCTGCACAGCTCTGAGAGCCCCCTGCTGGACCAGCTATGCAATTACAATTGCTTTTTAATATTGGTTCATACTGGAAAACAAATGCCAATATTAATATATCTGTGACAGGACCATATCGATCAGGCTCTACTTAACAACAAGCTCTGCGATGACACAGAGCTTGTTAAAAATTACCCAAGTTTTCCTAAAAGCTCAGAATTAGGTCCAGGTTATAAGTAGGGTAAGGTTAAGAGTTAGGTATCTGTTTGTGATGGATGGAGTTAGTTTTTTGGTGACAGTCCACACAAGAATAGTAGTACACAAAAGTGTGTGTGTAATTGTATATTATGAGGCTCTGGTGACTTTAAATCCCCAATGTTACCACAGGGATTAAACCTGCCCCAGTGTGTCTGGTGACAGTCTATTCCCCGAAGCAGAGCAGCAGATGATGACCAAAGATAACATACAGTTCAATTTTACGGCAGCAACAGTAAAACCAAGCATTCAGACATATTGTTATTGTTATTTTGCAATCAGTTAACTGCCATGTCAGTCTGTTTAGAACCATTTCAGAATAATTATTATTCTCACTAGTTGTCATTTTAATTCTAATTGCTGTGGGTAAAGTTTTTATCTGCAAAGTTCCAGTCCCAAAAACTTCCTTTTGAAAGCTGTAATTCAGCTGAGATGAAAATGACGGCAGCAGCAGCAGAAGAAGAAGAAGAAGAGGATGCTGCGCCAGCTCTGCCACCTCGTTGCGGTGCCGAAGTTTGGAAGACTCTGGCGAGGGGAATGAGATTTTCTGATGTCATCCGTGACCCGGGTCATCTCTAAACCCAGAGCAGAGCCGTAATGGCCTCCTCCACAGGCACTGTGGCCAGGAGGACTGGCTGTGACTCAAATTAAGAAGCCATAACAGGCCCATAAATTTAAAGGGAATCTGCTGAGAATGGAATGAAAACGGGACGGAGAGACAAAGAGTAGCGGCTCCATTTTATCCTTCCTTGAGTCATAAATGTGGCATTCTGCAAAGCCATGACTCTGCTGTGCTCTCCATAAACCATAATCAGATTAAATTCTTCTTTTCAAGTACAATTTATTTAAAAAAAAAAAGAAAGCAAATGAACAATGTACATCCATCATACCAGGAGATTCATAAGGCTTCACTCAGTCCCTTCTTTCCAAATTTAATAAATGGCAGTTTCATAGCCTCACAACCTCAACCAACTATGACTACACACCAACACTCTGTAATGAAGGTAATGTTCCCATAATTGCCCCGAATCCTTGCACTGGTTGTGGTCACCATGGCAACACGATTAAATGTGCTGCAGACCAAGACAAGCTCAGTGCAAAGGACTTTCAGCAAAGAGTTGTCTCTACAAATGTACAACTTTTAAAAATGTCTTTAATACTGATTTCACCTCAGTTTCTACACTGGATGTGAAATACTTTCACAGCTCCATCATTTATCATTTACAACCTGTGTTACATCTTTTTTCTGCTTTGACTTTTTGGACAGATCTGAGAACAAGTCTACACATTTTATGTAAATATTGACATAACTCAGCGGAGACACTATCAGATGACTTTAGACTTTTTGTATTAACAGAGCCACTGATTCTGTATTTTACAGTTGTTTTGTTGTTTTTTTCCTGCTGCTGTGGTTCAACTGATGCATAATTTAGCATTTTAAAAAGTTGTCTGTTTATTAGGTATACCAAAAGCAGTCTAATACAACAATAAATCCTACCACCATGAAGGTTATAATGTAAGTAAGTCAGTAAAATGTATTTACATTGCGCTTTTTACAGACATAGCAGATAAAGTGACTACACAAGCCACAAAGTTAAAAGTTTTGGTGTGAGTTGCTGAGCGTTGAAGCTTTTGAATTCTATCGTATTATACTGAGAGATGTTTCTAATATTTTGACTATTCTATTTAAGTCAGTGAGGGCAGAGTAGGTATTAGACCAGGGGTTCCCAACTGGTCCAGATTTCTCCTTAGTCAATAGCTCCAGGTCCACATAGTTTAAAACATTCAGCGTCATAGTTGCGTTTGGCCATGTCATCAAGCTAGTTTGCTGTCTCTGTTAAGTAGCTGTCAATTAGTCACTCACTCTACAGCAGGAAATGGCACTTCAAAATTAAAGCTCTGTGCTGGAAACTCACTGTACCTCAAAATAAAGTGTGTTTTTGACAAATCGCTTGAAGTCCATTCAGTATGGACCCACACTACACTTTTGGACCGCGACCCACCGGTTGGGAACCACTGAACTAGACTGAATTTAGCCAGTTGTACCTAATAAATTAGCAAACGATTGTATTTAGTGTTGCCAAAGTATGTGTAAATGAAAGTTAAATTTAAATTACTTAATTTGTCCTTCAAAGGACAATTTCATTCAATCTGATACTTAATAAACAAAAAGATATATATAAATAAATGTGTATAAACTGCATGTTGATGCAACTATGTTTGTATGCATTATTTTATATAACTATAACTAACTGACGAACAAACTCACCTGTCTAAAGTCATCTATGATCTCATTAAAGCCAGACTCTATTGAAAAATACAGTAATTTTACCTTGTTGCTGCCTCCATCGGTTGTTTGGGTTATTGTGTAACTTAAGTAAATCCAAACAAACCCTTTAAAACACCAAACACCACCAAACTAATTGATCAAGAGAGTGGTAGAACATCCGCTCCCATGTTCAGAGAGGTAAAATCACAATGGAGTCTGGCTTTGAAGAGAGAATAGATAAGAAAAATGTTCAGTTCAGTTCCCTGTTAGAAAGGGCTCTGTGTGGAATATGACTGGATAAATGAGACTTAGATTATACTGCTCAAGTTGTTTGTGAGTTTGTAAATAGATGTTTTGATATATGACCTAAATTCATCAAGAATTTTCTCGTACGTCTTTATTATGTCTGATCAAAAATGGGTCTTGTGTTTGTTAACTGATAAAAATGTGGGAAGAAATCTGTTACCAAACAAAAAGGCTAATAAATTATTAATTGCTATGTGTGTAGACTAAGTGTTGGTGCAAGTGTGTTGGCAATGAATAAATAAATAAATAAACTAATCGCCAGGCTCTTCAGAAATAATGCATTTTCAAACTACAAACAATCCTACTCAACAGTAGTTTGATTTTTCCACCCTGGTTGCCATTGATTTGCCCCAAGACCCTGAACAAGCATGTTGTAAAGCGGACAAACAATAAACCCCTGCTGCAGATGCCCCTGAGGTCACACTGTTGGTCACTGCGTGATACGAGCCAGTCAGTAACACACACACTGTTTGGAGATACCATTTAGATCAACTTGGCAACCGATGCACGAGGGGTTAAAGTGACTGTAACTGCATGTGATCGCTCGGTGAAGTGAAAGCATGTGACACAACACAATAGAAGAGCCGCTCATGTGTAAAACTGATACACGAGCAAATGTTTCCGCAGGGCTCAGTGTTTATGTGCCGCTCGATGTCGATAGTTTGCTTGGTCAGCTAAGTTTGTGTACGTGCCATGGTTGAGCAGGGACTTCCTGATTGAAGCTGCTGAGGTCTATATCCATCCTGCAGATTTAAGGTCATGGCCTACTGATCTTTAAAGAGCACAATTAGACCAGCTCTGACTTAATTTTTGAGTTTCTGATGACTGAGACTGTAACTATCACAATGTGACCATTTCATGACCTTTGTCGGATGTGATATACTTCATCAAATTAAAAGTAATTTTAAAAAATGGAGTTGTCAAAATGGCACACAGCATACGTTTTTTTTTTTACCTGAGCTTATACCCACTGATTCAGTTTACATACACTTTATGTATCTATACTATCTGTATTTATATTTATACTTCTTGAATTTATATTTTTCTGTTATTGCACGTTTGTTTTTGCACTTTAAGTTTGTATCATGTCTTGTATCTTGTCCTGTACCTGTTTTGTTTGCATGATCAGTCTTCTGTGGACCAGGAAATACAATTTTATTCCTCTATATGCTGTACACTTTCTGCAAACCAGGGACACATCACATTTTTACGTCATTCACTAACGAAGACCACACCAATAAGATAAAGATTTTGAATGGATGGGGGATGAAGGGATGAGGGTTGAGGGATGAGGGATGAGGGATGAAGGGTTAAGGGTCGAATAGATGAGGGATGAAGGGGTGAGGGACAAAGGGTTGAGGGTCCAATGGATGAGGGATGAAGGGATGAGGGATGAGGGATGAAGGGTCGAATGGATGAGGGATGAAGGATTGAGGGATGAAGGTTGAGGGTCGAATGGATGAGGGATGAAGGGTTGAGGGATGAAGGTTGAGGGTCGAATGGATGAGGGATGAAGGGTTGAGGGATGAAGGGTAGCAGGGATAAGGGTCAAATGGATGAGGGGTGAAGGGTTGAGGGATGAAGGTTGAGGGTTGAATGGATGAGGGATGAAGGGTTGAGGGATGAAGGGTAGCAGGGATAAGGGTCGAGGGTCGAATGGATGAGGGGTGAAGGGTTGAGAGTCAAATTTATGAGGGATGAAGGAATGAGGGATGGAGAGTTGAGGGATGAGGGATGAAGGGTTGAGGGTTGAATAGATGAGGGATGAAGGGTTGAGGGTTGAATAGATGAGGGATGAAGGGTTGAGGGGATGAGGGATGAAGGGTTGAGGGTCGAATGGATGAGGGATGAAGGGATGAGGGATGAAGGGTCGAATGGATGAGGGATGAAGGGTCGAATGGATGAGGGATGAAGGGTTGAGGGATGAAGGGTAGCAGGGATAAGGGTCGAATGGATGAGGGGTGAAGGGTTGAGGGATGAATGGATGAGGGATGAAGTGTTGAGGGATAAAGGGTAGCAGGGATAAGGGTTGAGGGTCGAATGGATGAGGGGTGAAGGGTTGAGAGTCAAATTTATGAGGGATGAAGGAATGAGGGATGGAAAGTTGAGGGATGAGGGATGAAGGGTTGAGGGTTGAATAGATGAGGGATGAAGGGTTGAGGGGATGAGGGATAAAGGGTTGAGGGTCGAACGGATGAGGGATGAAGGGATGAGGGATGAAGGGTTGAGGGTCGAGTGGATGAGGTATGATGGGTTGGGGGTCGAAAGGATGAAGGGATGGAGGGTTGAGGGATGAAAGGTTGAGGGTCGAATAGATGAGGGATGAATGGTTGAGGGATGAAGGGTAGCAGGGATGAGGGTCAAGGGCCAAATGGATGAAAGGGTTAGGGATGACAGGGTAAGGATCAAGAGATGTAGAGTGAGGAATGAAGGGTTGAGGGATGAAGGGATGTGGGATGAAGGGCTGAGGGTCGAGTGGATGAGGGTTGAGGGTCAAGGGTCAAATGGATGAGGGATGAAGGTTGAGGGTCGAGGGTCGAATGGATGAGAGATGAAGGGTTAAGGGATGAAGGGTAGCAGGGATGAGGGTCAAGGGCCAACAGGATGAAAGGGTTAGGGATGACAGGGTTAGGATCAAGGGATGTAGAGTGAGGAATGAAGGTATGAGGGTTGAGGGATGAAGAGATGGAAGACTGAGGGTTGAGGGATGAAGGCTGGGTTTCCGGGTAGCTGGCGAGCACGGGACACATCTCATTTTTACGTTATTATGTGGTGAATACATTGAAACTTCAAATCTCTTTGTATTTCAACAACATTGTGAATAATGTGTGGTTATGTTTGGGCATAAAAAAAACACTTGGTGTGACAATCCCTGTTGGAAACGCAGTGATGTCTTTTGGTGCTTTTGGTGGCACAATCCCCAAAATAAATGCAACTATACCTCTGTAAAACAGTGGTTCCCAAGTGGTGCAGACACGGGATCCAGATTTCCCCTTAGTTATTAGTTCCAGGTCCACACGGTTTAATATACTCAGCGTCATACTGGTGTTTGGCCATGTCATTGAGCTGGTTTGCTGTTTCTGTCAAGTAGCTGACTGTTAGTCACTCACTCTACAGCAGGAAGCGGCACTTCATAATAAAACCTCTGTGCCAGAAATTCACCATACTTCAAAATTGAGTGTTTTATATAAACTTGACACATTCAAGAGTCATTTGCAGTCCATTCAGAATAGACTTGCAACCCACCAGTTGGGAACCACTGCAGTACAAAAACAACTGCTTTTAGAGGCACAATCCATGGTGGAAGTGCAGCAACACCTTGGCAAAAAACACCCACTTTTGGTGGCACAATCTGCAGTGAAGATGCATCTGTCTCGTCAAAACACACTAGCTTTTCTATTACAAAAAAGCCATCAGAAAAACAGCAATTTTGTTTGTGGGTCTCAAACTGTGGTCTGCAGCTTGGAAACCGTCTTACCTAGGTGTCACACCATACACCATTCCCTCTACCTCCTAATGACAAAGTCAGCTCATATATATGTTGATATGACAAGTATGAAATGTACAAATGTAACGTATCTGTGGTTTGCAGAAAAGTACAATTCCAACATTTTCTTCTGGTGCCTGGGATGACTGTACTGCACTGTATATAGAGGGATGACAATACAAGCTCTCTTATCTCTAATTTTACCTGTCTCAAAACATGAATAAAATTAGAATAATTTCAAACAACATCTACAGGGAAGGCTAACAATATTCACATCTCATTACAGTTTAAATTTCAAATCATCTCGTGCTGCTTTAGTGCCAAATTGCCAAGTGATTCAACAGTGTTCAGTGAAGAGCCGACAGAAGATTCAGAAGTGTTAGTTTACTTCTACATGCCATAATCAAATTAAAAACACTGAGGCTTAATAAGCCTAGGCTTAATTAAAAAGCCATCAGGAGCTACAAACTGTCTGCTGCTGACATGAAGCTGCTGGGAAATGTTTGATCCGCTGGGGAAAAAAGTGACAAAGCTGCAAAACTCCATGTTTCTGACAATCATCCTATTAGAAACATGTTCAGTTAGCTGTGGAACAATTCAACATTTTATACTGTAATCTCTCAGAAAGAAAGAAGAATGATTTTAAGAGTTATAAAAAGCATCTTTAAAGCATCAAAAAATAACTGCTCTGGATCAGTAATGCTATTGTTAGCAGGCTGCCAGTTTAACTGTAGATATGTGGTGACCTGACCTTTCTCTTTCAACGTAATTGGTTCATTTCTTTGTCATGACGGGTCCTTTGTGAGGGTAATAGATTCATTATGGCGGAATCCATTCTGCCCCTCAGCACACTCATTCTACAGGCTGCTTTGCCCTCAAATGTCGCTCGATTTGTCAATCCAGCTACCTGCTTCTCCCTCCTGCCTCTAATTCATACCTTCCCCTCGCTCTGTAGTTTCCTTTCATCTTTTAAGTGCCCTGCTCATTCTATCAAGACGGAAGGTAGAAATTTGCTTTTTCCGTTCCTTGTGAGTGGCCAAATTATCAGAGTGGGTAGTGGGCTTTCTGAGGACATGTTGTTGTGGAGCAAACAAATTCTCCAAATCAAATAAAATCTGTTAATGTCGTTCGTCCCTGCTTTCCATAACAACCCTTATAACAGATTCTGACCAACAGTAATAATCTGATGCCGCTATATTTAAGGCTTGGTTAGGGTTAGGCACAAAAACTACCCACGCCTCAGTAAGGAAAGACTGTGGCGAAGGGTTAAAGGAAACCAATTTGACTGCTGGTAGTAAGCAGGAGTTGAACGTCAATCTCCAGTGTCCAAGTCACATGCTTTGTTTACCAATTGATCCACCCTGACGACCTCCATCCCCTATTACAGATCCCTGTCAGGTAAACATTGTTCAATTTGTCATTCAGGCTGCTTACTGAACATTCAGTTCTTTTGCTACTGCTTTGATACCACTGAGTATTGAAAAATGTTTTGTCACTTTGTACCAAATTTCGATACCTAAGCTGTCTTATCAGCGTCAGTGAGCCAGTGAGCACAAAGCTTGTACCAAGATGAAACACTTGAACATGCATGGAATACATTTAAGAAAATTTGCTTTTAACTAAACCTCTGTACAGTAGTGTTGTCACGGTACCAAAACTGGGACCCACGGTACGATAACAGTGAAAGTATCACTGTTCTGAGTAGTATCACGATACCACAGCAAAGATGCCACAAAGAGAGAAATGTGAGTGGTTCGTTTCTCCTCTGACACGTCACATACGAAGAGGAAATGATTGGACCTGGAGCCGGGCTTCTCGGTCGCTGGTAAGCCGTTATCTTGCGCCGCGGAGCACTATGGTGACCCCCGTTCTACCCACAACCGGCAGGATTCGCCTTTGGTTTCTGCTGCTGGTTGAAATCTGTACTCGCACAGCGTGCTCCTGAATGATTTCCTTTGCTCGCACAAAACTATTCTTAGTCGCAAACGCGAGTAAAATGCTCGCACCGTAGAGCTCTGCAGTGGAAAACAAATCACTGTAGCATATATAAACAAATCTAGCCTACAAGTAAAATGAAATAAATAATAACTTTCACTGCTCAAAGATACTCAATCGCTCAGCTAATATCTGAAAAGTCACTGGAAAACAAACCACTGCAGCAGCATATTGAGTGCCAGGTGGCCAGCGCGCGCCGTTATTGGACAGTACTGTGAGGTACCGTGTAGTACTACGGTACTCTAACATTATGGTATCATATGTACCGTGGAGTTTTAGTACCGCGGTCTACCGTTGATGCCAGTATAGCATGCAACACTACTGTAGACTGCATCAGATTTCAAGTACTGAAATTCATGTTTATTAGATGTGGTACCTCAAATAAACTTGCAAATGAATGAATAAATAAATAACAGCAGAACGTTGCTCTGTGTTTGTTTGTTTGAAATAAGAACAGACTGCAGCCATTTTCCTTTCAGCATAAAACTCCATCTAGCATTACAGAGCCTCCTTGAAAATATCCACAACCAGATTCCACGTCATCTGAGATTACAGAGGACGGTGCCATGTTGACTGGGATTTCAAGAGGTGACGTTACGCAAACTATAGATGCAGTGCCTTAAACTAGAACCCAAGTGACTTTAGATGTTGTTTGTTTGTAGCTTCAGCTTACAGCAATAAAATGCTCCGGGGATGAGGTTTTTCTGCAAGCTAACGTGGAAGTTAGCATCACCCTGATTCTCTCGTCAAAAGGCCTATGGGATTTTCTCTTCGAATTTGGATACCTGCAGAAAATAAGCTTTATGATACTCACACATTTTATCCAGCAAGATAATCTTCACAAATGAACACCACTTTTAGACTTTCGAAGCATAAATTCAATCACCAGAGGCAACAAGTTAACATTAGGCTATAAACAAACTCTACCACATTCACGCCCTCACGGTACAGCTGTAAAGCTGTGGTCGGCACAATGACATTCTGTGGTCTCATTTAGGCACTTGTTACCAACCACCTCTTCAAAGACACATAAAAGCTTCAAGACTGACGTGGGGTATTTACTGATGTATTTTTTTTTTCGTAGAACAAGACGTGAAAATCTCTTCAGCTTGTGTTTACCACAGACCTTATATCAGGCATCTAACCATAAATCCATTCAAAAAACTCACTGACTTTGAGACAAGGGAACCATGAGTGGTAATATGTTGACTCATTCTGGGCTTTTGGTCTCATTCTTGGAGCACTCCATAAATAGCTGTAGTAAACAGGTTTATTTTTCCATGTTGTAAAACTGCATGGAGTGGAAAAACAAAAAAATTAAGAGTTGAAACAGACAATTAAGTTCCATTGTGCTCAATAGGTTTGTATTTTTTACATCATGACACTGCTTAGAGTGTGTAAAAATGCCAAGCTGTGTGAAGGACATTGATAATTGGTACCAGGAAAAGTATTGTTCAGGAACCAGTATCAGTGCTAATACACAGCCCAATTTGCCGTTTATTATAGTGAAGCTGTTGTTTTCCTGGTGATAACAGTCTTTACAGAGGACGGTATTCCTCCTAAGATAAAGGCGTATCACCTGTTGTGTATACAAATATATATTTGATGCTTTGTTGAACCTTTGTTGTTTTCATGATCAAGTTTAAACAAGCTTCATAAAATCTGTTTTTTTTTTTTTTTTGTTTTTAAACTCCTGTTTATTTATATACTTTATGTCTGTGGGTAGCTGCAGCACAGCATCCAGGGACCGATAAAGCTTTGAGGTCGGTGCCTTTGTCAAGGGCAGCGGCAGGAGAATTCCTAATAGGCCACCTAAGCATGGACGTCCTCTCATGTGGGAAGAAATCACAGCTCCCATGGAAACAGATGCAACACTTGAAAGTACATGCAAACTCCACGTAAAAGCTTTACTTGTTATCAAGTACCCAGCTGAGGAATATTTCTTCTTTTCCATTTGGTGAAAGCCGTAATTTCCTCTTGTTAAAATGACTCACCTAATCAGAAACTCGACTGATTGCCGAGCGCCTTGTAGTTGCGAATGATTTGGGCTCTCCATTGTCACCTTAATTGTGTTGCTTTCTTTATCTTGTTCGCTATGATTTTTGTGTCCTTGAAGTAGAGCAAATGGTACAAGTAAACACAATAATTTCCATTTTTTTCTTTTTTTTTCTTAACGTGCCTTGTTGAAGCCATCCAGAAAATAAACAGTGTTGAACTGCACTGTGTCCAAAGCAGCCTCGCCAAACATTTGAGCTGGAATAATTAGGTGGTGGTGTCCCAGCATGGCCATGGTGAATTTTTAAAGAAATGTTATACGCGATGCCATGCATGCATAAATCACAAAAACAGAGGATCCGGTGGAAGAAAAAATGCGAGTGATATTTGTGAAACAATTTAGCTCCTGCACAGCCGGAAAACATCTAAGGCTTTTTAAACAAGTGCAGATGACTCAATCAAGCCGGGGTTCAGTTTGGCAAGTCCTGTACAACTAGATGTATGACAGATGGGGTCCTTCAGGGCTGAGGACTACAATGACAGTCAGTCAATAAAAGACCAGCAGGGAGATTACAGTGGGGTACTGCGCAGGGCAACGAGGTCTATTACCATTACCTTAACAAATGTCCACCACTTGCTCATCATTCTCCCGCACCTCCTTAAAGCCCATTTTCTCCTCTGTATACTTTTCTTACACACATTCACACCGATGCCTGCGGATACACACATTCATACTCCACCACTGCAGATAAAAAGCTGCTCTCTGGGTTCCCATGAAGCGCTGTATGTCTGGGATGGATTGAGCCCACGTGGCGATAAGGGGTGTGATTATTCATTTGTGTCAGAGATCTAGTGCCTGGAGATAAGATGGGCCCTCGGCAACAATGGAGGGCCTCAGAGAGGGTAGATAATCGAGCCACTGACCCCTGTAGTATAGACTCAACCACTCGGCTGCTTCCTCTCTGCTTTCTTTCAGCGTGCTTATCTGCTGGGAGTAGCAAAGCGTTGCGTGCCTATCTTACTGTACCAGCTTGGCAGCGTTCCTATACGCCGATGTCAGTCCCCAAGGTACAAAAGCCTCTGTATGACTTAAGAGTTTGTGTGGAGGAAGCGAGGGGGAGCGGGAAGCATAGGGGGAGGATGGAGGAGATAATCTGACACATGGCTCATGTTTAAGGCCTGTGGATCTGGAAATGAGAAGGAGTGGACGTGACTGTAGAATTATTACACTTTCTTTCCAAATTCTGTTTCAATGAGACTGAGTAAGACAAAAAATACCTTAAGTCCCAAACTGAAAATAAATACATTTTATTTCTGGTCCAGAATAAAATATCTCGACCACTATTGGATGGATTGCCATTAAATCTGGGGCAGATATTAAAGGTCCCTTGAGGATAAACTCCATTGAGTTTGGTGATCCACTAGCATTTCCTACAGCACCACCTGCTGGTCGGCATTTGTGGATTTTGGTAAAATGTCTCAACAGCTACTGGATGGATTACAATGAAATTTGGTTCACACATTCATATCCCCCAAAGTTTTGACTTGACTCTTTAATACTTTGGTTTAAACCATGGCATCAGCATCACATGAAGCTCTAGCAAAAGTTGGGTCAGGAAGACTAAACTTTTGCATGCTACAGTCTTTAAAATATTTCTCAAAATATCTGCCATTCACTCAACTGTTCTGTCAGGTGATGACAGTCAACCAATAGCACAGCGACATACCCTCTCTGTTAGCCTATCATCGTACTACTTCTTGTTTTAAATATGGTTCTCTTTCTGCTTGTAGTTCTTTCATGCTGCAGTTGTGAGCACCCTCCACCTCCCCATCACCACAAGTCTTCGCAGATTCATCAGCCTCATCAGCCTAATCAGCCTCATCAGCCTCATCAGCCTAATCATCCTTCAGTCTCAGAGTCATCAGCCACCACCAACACCAGTGTCTGGACTCCACTGGGGATTAATCTTGCTGCTCCTCAGATGACGCTCGATTGCAAATCTCCCTCGGGAGTCCAAGCGCCAAAAGACGTTCTGTCGATTCATATTCATCACATCATCTATCAATCTGTACACCTCCAATCTGTTTTAAGCTGCTCTCTTCTGACTGAACTGTAATTTGTACTTGGAGCTAATTAGCAAACGTTAGCATGCTACAGCACTAGACTATGATGGTGATCATGGTTAAAGGAGCTGATATTTGAGTATTTCTTTGATTCAGAGTCTGGGGTGGGATAGTCTGCACACAGCTCTCAACATGGAGCTAGCTGAGCTGGCTGCTGTAAGCTAACGGTGCTAACTCAGTAGACAGTGCCCTCCACGGTAACAGTGCTGACAGAGCTAACATTGTTACCTAGGGTGAAACCAGAAGGTGGACGCTTCACTTTCGCAATGACGCCATCCCTACATCAGTGCTAACCGCCAAATGAGGGCAGTGCAGGACGGCAGCGATGAGCTACTCAGGGACTCACATGTGCTAGCATCCAGGTATGGCTGGCACGGTTACCATTACAGCCTGGAGAGAAGCTAAGAATACAACTCAGGACGCTGTTACTCCACTAAACTTTTACATAGCAAGTAGTGGTTTGCTACTATATGAATGCATTGTTACTTGGGCGGCCCCAAATGCTTCAGTGCTTCAAAGCTTTGAGGATTCAACCAATGCCATGGTAATCGAAGTCCACATCAGTATTCAAATGCTCTCAGCAAGGACATGTAACTTCATGTAACTCACCAGTAAGTCACCAGCAGTGCAGAACTACTAACATTGGGACTGTTTGACCACATGAAAGACTTACAGAAACTCTGAAATTTTGGCCAGCTAGGAAGATGTTGAAAAAGTCAAGCATCTGGATTAGTTTCAAAATTTGCAAAGAAGACCCCCAAGAAGTCGAGTGTCAGATATGCCAAAGAAAACTGGCATATCACGAATAAACAAGCTTGGAAAATCTTGGCAAGCTGGTCACGTTATTTTTGGTGCATCGACTGAGAACTGATGTTTCAAAAGAGTCCGACTTGTGTCCTTGTCCACTGTCTGTTTAGCCAGAAGCATGCTGTGTCTAAGTACAGCCTCAGAGAGCCACAAGCATGACTGTAGCTGCTTGGTCTTAGTAAACAAACACATTTTTGACTGTTATTTTATTTTCTGTATTTATTTTGTCTATTTAAAAAATTCCAATGTACAAAAAATAGACTATAGTCCTCAAATATTTATAATAATGCAGCGCTGTGGCCAGTTTTATGTTTTGTTTTTGGATTATTTCAACAAGCTGTCTCTTTCCTCTTCTCCGAGTCCTCAGACTTACACGGCTGCACCTGCTGAGGGGTAGCTGATTTTAGCAACATTAATATAAATCTAATCCACCTGGAGGCAGCGAGTCAGTCAGCGAAGCCTCTACAGGAACCCAGCTGAGTAGTCTAATCACATGCTTGAGGAAGTATTCCCACTCAAGACAACAACAGCCTCATAAATGACCTTTCATGTGCTTGTTATGTCTGAAAGTGTGTTTAAATGTTGCACCAAGCTATGCTGAAGATGCCATAGTGTCAATGCTCTCTGCAGTAAATCTCACAGATGGCATGTCCAGCATACAGATAGCCTCATTAGGCCCTGATTTATGTCAGGGTGGTGGAACGTTGGCTACGGCTAAAGCTAATGGTTTCGTGCGGTGGCGAGAACTGGGAAAGTAAAGTGAACTCTGTGGCGAGGAAAGGGAACAAAAAGTACAGTAGCAGAAAGTAGTACCAGCACATTTATCGCAGAAGGGCATCATACAGTACACAGCACACACACAGCAGCGGCACAGTTTAACAGGCAGGGTTGGTCTCATGTTTGATAGAGGGTAGATGCAGCTGGAAGCAGAGTTTTCTGCACGCAGCATACAAAATACCATCTGTGACACTGTGGCACCTTTAGGGGCATCCTGTACTAACGCTACATGCCAGGTCCAGGTAGTAATCTGCATGGGGAACTCTGCTGCCTTGGCAGGATTTGGAGTTTTATAATTTGTGCAGTCACGTGTAATTTTAGATAATCTGCTTGCATTTGTATTCAACTTGATATTTTCCACAGTTTTCAGACAAACTGGAACAAGGATAAAAATGATCCTGTTTCTGTGACCTACCCAAATAAGCATGTCGTCCATGTTATTCCTAAACCACTTGGTGATTTTGTTTAACAAACGCAAATGTCAAGATCGGCTCGCAGTGACCCAGCTAAGGGCTGCGCTTGCCATTCACAGTAAAGATCACATGCATGCTTAATCAGGTGTGAGTATCACCGAACAAAGAGGCGACATCATCTCAAGAACTGGCCTTGGGGCCCATGTTCTGGTCAATTAGAGAATTAGAAGTGTCAGGCGGGGTCGTTTTGCTCCTCTCATTTATTCATAAGGCTCTCCAGAGCCCGTGGGTCTGGAATATGAGGCCGGTGGCGATAGCTGTTGTTGAATTTTATATCTCCGTTGCACATTCTACATTTGTCCTGCAGGAAGGCAGTGATTTTGGTCCAACTGCTGGTCTGAAAGGTTATTCTCTGAGGCAACACTGACCGCCACACTCTTCAGCAAGAGCCTCTCAGCTTTGACATCACCCTGGCGCTGCTCTTACCAGTGAGTCAGCCTCTTCACCTTCACAACATCATTTGGTGGTGCAGCTCAAACTAACAATTTCATGCCACCCCTACTACGTAGCTCTAGACACACTGCACTACTGTGGAGTTGTGAAACTGACTAAATGTAGTGAAAGGTCATCAGACAAGTCAAAAATATTAAAAGAAATAAAACTGAAAACATGGCTAGCTAAAGAGAGCACTAGTCTTTTCAAGAAGCTACATAGCCAAAGTTAACCTTTGTCATGAAACTACACCAACCAGTGAATGTAATATAAATCTACTTTTCGTTTCACTGATTGAAACTGCTTGTTGCTTACTTATTGCATGCATAAACGGCTCACTCATTAAACAAATCTGAAAGTAAATTACTTATTAAAAAAACACCCTTAGTGGATGTCTGGCCCTAAAGTATGGTCTTGCATGCAGTCCTTGAATTTCTCTTCATAGGTAACTTAAAACAGTCCTTATTTTTTACTCGCAAAGGATAAGGTACTCAGGAGTTTTAGCATCTCCACAAACTATTTCTGGTGCATTCCCTGAAGGAAAGCAGCCTCATCACTCCATAATTCAAGACTTAACTTTTTCCTTTTTAAAGTGACACACAGGGACACACACACACACACACACACACATGCACACACTCTCACACACTATCTGATTGTCATGGCAGCTTAAGAGCACAGAGGATGGAGATGCGGTGACGGTGGAAAGAAAATAAGCGTGGGTGAAGCCTCACGTGGCTCTGTTATGCTGTTATGTCACAGAAAGTATAGAGATAGGACCTCGTTCAAGCAAAACCCTCGGGATAAGATGCATAAACACACCAAACCTTTTGAAAAAATGTTTTTTTAAATTAATATTGGCAAAATGCAGCACTATGTCATTCATCTCAGAACAGAGCAATGTCTGGCTGAGTCCTATATCATGCTCAGTAGCTTTTCTTGTTGTAGTGTAAAGTTACTAGAAATTGGCATACGTCTCCTAATCAGCTTGTAAACATTGTGATTGTGGCTTTATGTTAGCATGCTGTCTTTAGGCAGGTTGCTGAACTAGAATACAGAAAAATACTCGGATGTCTAAAGAATTTCTGAAACAAGTGTCAGACGAGAGTTAAATCTACCTCAAATTGAAGCTTTTAGGACTCAGTAACTGACAAAGATGACTTCATAAAATGGGGATCTTTGCAGTGAATTAAGAATTAAAGCTATCAATCAGTGCCAGTAATAATAAAATAAGTGAAGCAGAGAATCTTATTCTATTGAGACAGCTTTACCACACTGTCAGTCTGCCCGGAGACAAAGCATCACGTCAAATATCTTTTGTCAGATGCTATTTTCTTTATGAGATATGTGAGATGAGCTAATGTACCTCTCCCGATTGTCCGGCTCCTGCTGAAACTTTTGATGGCTTAATTCATCAGTGCCTATTATGCGCTAGATTTAAATTCGACACCGATATGCTCATCAGTCACTTTTCATCAGCCCTGACATGTTGTCTCTGACATCGCCGAGCGGTGCCTGCTGATGCACGTCTGCCGTGCATTTCAGATGAGACGGGGCCGAGGTGCGGCCCTGTAATCCCTGACTGCAGTGTGACACACCGTCTCTCCATCTGCAATCTGCATCACACTCTCTAATGAGTCAACACACTTCGCACTCAATAGCTGCATTTAATGTCACTGGCCTCCCACACACATACCATCACACACACACACACATGATCTGCTGTCTGACTTCTAGTTTGACACATTTGAGCGTGCAAACACACATATCACACACTCACAGGCCGACATGATGTGGCATCTTAAAGCTGTTCTGACAAGGTCACACTGTTTAGAGCTGCAGCTGATTATTAATTCATTATCAATTAATATTGGTTGTTTCTCAGGGTAAATGATTAATCTTTAAATGGGCTTTAACTGATTTTCTGGCTGTAAACAACACTGATGGTGAGCTTGTTAACAAACTATTGCCTATTATAGACATGGAGCAACATTAACATCCATTTCGAGATGTGACTGTGTCCACATACTGAATGTGAGTCCAATATTAACTCTACTTGAAATTACATTTTTTGGAGGTGGGGGGTCTCTGCTATCCCCTGATGAAAAATATCGATATATCAGCATGAGTTGGGTGCCAAACAGCTGCAGCAAAAAGCAGCCCCTAAATCAGATGATTCTCTGCGGGTTCATTACTACGAGTGGTTCTTCATCTGTCAGCATTTGATTCACCTTGAATATAAAAATATCAATTATAGCCATGTTTAAGTGAAAAATGTTCAACACTAGAGCCCAAGGTCACATTTTAAAAAAGGCTTATTTTACAGCAGCAGTCCAAAACCATAAAATACTCACATTGAGAAGCTGTAACCTTTTTTTTTTTGTGTGCAACCATCTTTCTCAGTTGGTCACTCCAGCACATGAGTGGATCGCACCCTTTTTTATGTTGTTATTACTACTGTTTAAAGCATAACTTTTTTATACGAAAGCTGGTAAATTAACTGAGAAATGTGCTACTTTACATTCTGTGAGTGATAGCCTATCAACAAAGCTGCGTACCGTAATGGTTAAAAGACTAGTGCAAACTGAAGCTCCTCTGATGAACGAGTGGAGCTGTGTGTCAAATTTAAGGCAGCAGATATTACTCGTTGAAAGAAATATCACAATCCAATACCCTGGATAGGGTTGAGCAACGTCTACTGGAATGGCATGGGGGGCGACGACACAAAAATATGTGTTAATCAACCACCTGAACCAGACCCAACCCACAAACTGCCAACTTTATGCCTTACAGTATTAGGACTGAGGGTTGTGACAACGACAGAGACCATTTGGATCATCCATTTTATCCATCCATCCATCCATCCATCCATCCGCCTATCCGGGGCCTGGTCACAGGACTAGCAGGCCAAGCAAAGCACCCCAGACGCCCCTCTCTCCAGCAACACTTTCCAGCTCTGCTGGGGGACCCCAAGGTGTTCCCAGGCCAGATGAGATATGTAATCCCTCCAGCGTGTTCTGGGTCTGCCCCGGGGCCTCCTACCAGTGGGACGTGCCCAGAACACCTCTAACTGGAGGCGCCCAGGAGGATCTTGATCAGATGCCTGAACCACCTCAACTGACCCCTTTTGACGCGAAGGAGCAGCGGCTCTACTCCGAGCTCCTTACCCTATCTCTAAGGCTGAGCCCAGACACCCCACGGAGGAAACTCATTTCGGCTACTTGTATCCACGATCTCGTTCTTTCAGTCGCTACCTAGAGCTCATGACCATTAGGACCAATTAATTTTTCAAAAAAAAAAAAGGCAGTCAACCCACTGGATATGAGCTCCTATGTATCAGTGACATGGCAAATCTTCAAGAAAACAGCTTCAAACTTGGTCGTTAGAAAGGGTGGCACTTTGTCCATCCGGCATTCTATAGTTCATCTGGTAAATAAATCAGGTGTTAGTTTTTAAGCATGCAATGAATGCTTTTAGCGCCACTACAAACCCATGCTCCAGTGCTGGTGTGGACGGAGCTTTTAAATCACAATGTCGCATTCAGTGTTCGATGACTGACAACCATTGACAATGGACAATGGCATCGTCCATCTGCCAAACCTTAACGCTGAAGCTGCAAAAACATCCAGTGTTTCTACTGGTGACATTCTGCCATTACTAATAGAGATTACTGGATGTAACTTCAGTTGAGGACAAGAACTGCCCAGATAGGAAGAGGGTGAGACAGCGTCTCTACACAGCAAAAGATGTAGCCCATAGTCCAGTTTACAAAATGCAGCAATTTCATACACCACTTACATAATGTGGACCTGCTGATGTGCATTCAACCTGCTTTGGACCATTTCTATGAGTCATTTACTCTGTTTGTCACTGTTGGTGGAGACTTCAGTCTGCAGTGTAGTTCATACACTTCACTGACAAACCAGAGGACTGTACAGAAACACTGGGCTTCATGACTTGAGTGTATCACATGCTGTGCTCAGGGCACCAAGTGCCAGCTGTGGCACCAATAATACTGATTATCATGCACTCACATGAATGCCCTGAGTCAATGACTCCTGAATGTATGTGGTGGATAAATTATAGGGCTGGGACTATGGGAGGCCCAGTTATTTGAATGAGGTGATGAGACTGGCGTATCTTTACATAAAAACCTTCCTTACTGCAGCTTTACCCTGCTGTGTTGGTGACATTTATATTATCCTAAATAGCCACATTTGTCACCCATCCCTTTAAAACCCCCAAGTGAACTGATTGGTGTGATTTTGTGGGGAGTTGGACATATTTTGATTGGAGAGACCTCTCATGGAGATTGAAAAATAAGCTCTCCCTTGGCCCCCCCCCCCCCTCGGCAGTTAGTGTTTACTGCCTTGTTTATTTCTCTTGGCTGCTGATCTCCCAGCAATGGGCCTACAAGGTACACTTCGGGCTGGGACACAGTCCAGCCAATTGGAAACTCGGGCTCAGGTTCCCTGATACAATCTAGTCTGTCTGTCTAGTCTGTCCTCTCTTGCATTATGTTCCACAGAGTGTGACCCAGTGGTGCTACATAGGGACATGTGTTAGAGAGAAGACGACAGTATAGTGTGTCTATTTTCCAGACAGTTGAACAAACTGCTTTTTGGCAGCAGGACAGAATTCAGGTTATGGAGGTGCAGTACAATAGATCAAGGTTGGTTTAAGTTAAGAGTAAGAGGCATCAGATCATGTCTTGTCACTAAGCTTGAGCAGATGAAAACATGTCCACAGGGGCTCCACATGCGAACATGTTTGTTGTTTATTTGCTGTCTGATTATATAACTCTTCACACTGCATATTCAGAGACAGATTCTCTAACTGAGGGTTGTTTCTAATTACCTGCATAAGTTAGGTCATCCTTCATTAGTTGGAAACCCTGTGGAGTCCCATCAAGCATAGTTTCTGGCAGGTTTAAGTTTTAGATATGCAAATGTATTTCCAAGGCAGTTCTGGTTGATGTAAACCTTAAAGTAATACTTCCCTGAAAACCTTTGTTTTGGATATTAAAACTCACCCCATGCTGACTTAAAAGGTGTCTCAGAAAAGTTTAGAGCTCACTTTTAGTCAACTTGGATTCGCAGCACTTTTAATGGATGGCAGAGAAAACCCACAGTCATACTTCTTTTTCCATTTATATGTGTAGTCTGTTTCTAAATTTAAGTATTTTAAGTATGGCTTAAGACTTGTTAAAGTCTTGTACGGTTACCTTTGCCCCTATGTTTGCCTGCTAGCATTCAAGCAAAAACAGACAGTATCTATTAAGCCATATTTTGAAGCATTTTGAAAAAAGATGTTTGTGTAAGTATAATATTCAGTTTTGGATTTTAAAAGATAAAAAGCTTTTTTCAGTGAAATTTGGTCACTGGAATTTACTGTAACTCTTCTTAATCAGCCGAAATCCATCAAGAAGAGGTAAACTTCAAACTTTTGAGAGCTACCTTTGAAGCGTGGGTGTTTGATATTCAAAACAAAGTTTTTTGGTGGACTTCCTTTTTATGGCTGGACCAACGAACTACAGACATTTAAAGAAGTCAAGCATTTCCTGCTAGTTACTGAAAAACACAGTCTAGTCTTATCTGACGGGCCATCCGAGTTTACTTCAGCCATACTAGCCTGAGACTACTTTATACAGTAGGAGAGAGTTTATTACTTTATTACTGTCCAACTGGATAAGAATAAGTCATCTATACTTTATACTATATCTATAAGTCAATTAAATCTCTTAAAACATTATTTTTTCTCAGTTTGGTCTCACTCCTAGGGCGCCAAAATACGCCGCTTGGGCAGTGCCCCCAGGCATCCTTAAGTAACTCACGACGAGATGAGCTGAAACAGGCAACTATTTGCAATGCCTCGTTGTGTAACGTTCTAAAAACCTGCCGGTTCACACCAATGCAACTAGATGAGACCTTGTATCATCTCTATGCAACAACTCTCTATATTTCTGTTCTGATTTGCAGTTTTCAGCTCATTTTGTGGCTGAATATAATTTGTAGCTTCTTAAAATATGAATGAGGATAGTGATAGTGAGATACTGGCTACAGCTGCATTTGTAGTAGTGATGAAACTGCGAAAAACATCAACAAAACCAGCATCAGATGGACTGTATTCATAATAAATACGCTATAATAATATGAACAACCAGCGGCAATAACAGCGAGCAGCAGCAGCGAACCACCGTCTGACACCAGTACACGGTTGTTGAAACAGGTGACCAGCCTTACGTTCTAAAACCATTTGACCAGCGATTTGACCAGCTGAGTCGCAGGTGACACCATCAGCTGGCTTGTGTCGACCTCAAATCGACCAGTTCACACCGCTGCAACTTTTCTCTGCAATGTTCTTAAACAGCTTTGTCTCGTCGCGAATCTTTGGTCTGAACGGGCATAGTTTAAAGAGGGCGAAAGTCCACTGAAGGTGGGTGGGAGGGCCAGGCAGATGTGTTCAACAAGAGCAGGACTTTGACCCAGGAGACCAGTGTTCAAGACCAAAAAACAACATCAGTTGCGGCGTTTGTGCCACCAATGCTGGGTCTTTTTTAGAGTTCTTTGCAATCTTCTTGTAACCATACTCAAGTAGTTTTGATGTCGAAACCTAACTGCCAAACCCTTCTTACCGCTGACCCCTTTTGCATCACAATTCAATGCAAAAAGCTGCCCTCAGCATTATTATAGTAACACTGGGGCTTCTGTCCATGCGGCAAAATATGAGTCCTAGGGATGAGATCATGGTGTTTGCCTCCTTTCAGGTAGCAGAATCCATCCTGTCAGATTGTTCCCATCCTTTACATAAACAGTCTTCTCATTTGGAACCCTCCTCAGACCTCCTCTAGCTAAAACAAATAAAATAAAACACTCCTCTACACCCTCTGCCATCTCACTCCTAACTCTAGAACTCAATGCATCCCACCGCTTCATAACCAACTGCCCCACTGGGGACAAATAAAGTTATTGATTGACTCCATGAAGGCTTTACATCATGTTCATGTTAGCATTTCTTCTGTTTTGTTGGCTTACATATCCAGCCCTACTGAACCATTTTCAGTCATCTCCGAAGCAGCAGTAGATGTTGCTTGGGGCAGCTGACATAACTTTTGCTGTGTCAGTCAAACAAAGTCATTACTTCTGGGCGTCAACAACAAACAAAGCTGTGCCGGTCTCATCCACGCTTGATTTTTCTGGCCATTTTCTATAGTTGGCACAGGAATATGATCACCCTCCTTCTAATCCCACCTGACTGGCTTTCCAACCTGGGCAACAACCATCATAAACCACAACGCCAGATGCTTCTAAATGTGGGTGGCGATTCAGAGGTCTGTAACCAGGCTACTGAGGCTTAACTCAACCAATAGGATTGTTCCTACCTGAGGAGCAGCTCTGCCTGCCTGAAATATTTGTATAACTTCCTCTCAAACGCATCACTTGTGTACCTGGAGTAAACAGTTGCTCTCAGTGGTCATTAACAACACTTTGTTCACCTTCTCTTCCATCCTCAGTCCTCCCCACATCTCCTGCTGTCTGGCTACCTCTCTGACCACCTGCAGCTCCCTGCTTTCCCTCCTTGCATTCCTCCCCTCTCCTCCCACACTCCCAGAGGAGTGTGCTCACTGCGCGCTGCCATCCATCAGGCTTGTCATCGGTCGCTCCGGGGCGGTTGGCGACGACTGCGTGGGACTCGGCTCATTTCCCTGCTCTGATTATCCCGGCCTGCTCGGCGGGAACGGGCCTCTGCCACTCGGGCCTTCGCCGCCCCCTCTTCCACGTCCTCCTCTTCACACTTCTCCTCTGTCTTCCTGTATTAGTTTCCCCTTCAGTCAGCGCCATTATTGCACTCCCCCATTTCTCCCTGATCTCGTCACCTCTCCACTTCCATCTCTCCTACACAGTTCAGATCAGCATGAATGATATATACGTCCGCTGTGTGTCTATGTGTGAATACATGAATGCAATGAGCCTCTCTCTGTGTTTCCCCAGACTGCAGGAAAGCCCGAGTTTGATTAAAAGAGCGTTGTCTGGCGGCATGGGATTCCCTGACTGTTTAACAGCTATTGCCGTTTCATCATGGAAACTGTTAAAAGACTCTCCTGGTGGATTTTGACAGTTAAATAAGTGTGGAGCCAAGGTCCTGCTGTGAGGAGCAGAGAAAAACGTACACCAATCCTTTATTTATGGGACGGTGGAGATATCTTCAAGAGAATAATCCTCTGATAGAACTCCTGCATTTGAAAGTCAAAAGAAGTTCAGTATTTTACGTAAGAATATGGAAATATCAAAGTTAGATTCTCGTTTTTCATATGCCTGTTTGAGAGTTAAATGCCTTCTGCTTTACCTCACAAATGTAAGATTTAAAGGTGTTCCACTTATAATCGAGGTTTTGGCTTTCCTCCTCAGCTGGCAGGCTTACAAGAATATTTTCAAAGCAACCAATAGTTGCTGAGGTCAAGTAAAGAATGGTTGTTTGGTGTGTTCCCTGAAGGATGATTTCACAAGTAAAATTTCCTACTTAAAATATGCACTTGTGTTAAATATATTAAATTTCAGGGCAGATTTTTTCTTATCAAAGAGTCTATAATCAACAATTTATCAATAACAATGGGTCACATGACTACTTGTACATGAAAGAAGGGGCCGTCTATACTAATGAATCCACATATAGCCACCATTTGGACTCTGTAGCTCCCATCAGAGCTTTCTAGCGTCTTTGAGCTCATTGTTTTTATTTTCCAGCACACAACTTTACAGGTCTGGTTGAGTCTCACAGCTCTCATAGCCTCATTTAGCCGCAGCAGGAAGCTGTTTTTAACGAAGAAAACTTTAAAATCCCACACAGACAAAGTTAGCCACCAGCTGGTGAACACAGTGGAGCAATTAGCAGCTCAAGAGTCAAATATTCTTCTCAGGAGTTGGTGAAGGTCAAAGGAGAGCTAAAAGGATAGTGAATACTGGACATATTAAGATTTTAATCCTGTTCAATGTTCACTGAATGTATAAACCAAAAAGTTTGCCTACTAAAGAGTTTGTTTCTGCTTCCCCAAAGTGGCATAAAAATTGCTATTGCATGTTTCAGCAGAGTGCTGGAGCAATTTGGCAGGAGATGAGTTGACTGATACATAATGAATGGGTGACAATCTGCACATCGTTTGAAATAATCAGCAAGGTTTGAGCTTCTGTAATCTGAGAATTTGCAGATTTCCTCCATCACATATCCATTAAAACTAATTGCTTAAGGTTTCTATTCCTCAAAAGGTAAATTTCTGACCAAAGATCTTTCCGCCTCAGAGTGCGACCAATTTGGTTGCACATACAACCAAACATCTATCAAGTGGGACTTAACATTTTACTGATCTGACCATTGCACTTGTCATTTTCAAGGTCTGTCTCTGTGTGGTTATGTGTGTAGTGCTATTTTTCCACCACTTGTCCCTACTCTGCCTCAGATTGAATCTGAAGGCTAATTTACGCTCCCTTTACGTATGAAGATGTATACGTCCGTTTCAAATGATGTTACTGTCACTGCCCACATACTTCCATGCGTCCTTTACGTTGGCATGGATGTTAACCAATATATCCACCAGGGGGCAGCCCAGAGTCAAAAGTTTATGACAACAACAAACTCAAAAACAAACATGACGACTGTGGAGGAGATATTGATAATGTACCTCTTGCATAAAAGACAAAAACAGAGGCAGCGTTGTAGGAGGCGGTGGTCGGTGAGGCCGTTAAATACATCGCATATGGGGAACGGAGAATTCTTTTCTCTAGTACTGCCGATGAGAGAAATTGACGACGAGCGTCATTCCCAGTACTTTAGGATGTCCGCCAGGGCATTCGATAACTTGCTTCGCCGGGTGGCCCCCCACATCCAGCATGACAAGTCGCACAGCGCGCCTGTGAGTGAGGCACAGTGACTAGCTGTCACCCTGCGCTTTCTCATTCCGCCATTGTTATTTCTTCTTCGTGTCTCACTAGAGCTATGTATCAGGTAGCGACAGCAACACTGCCCCCACAGTTTCTGGTGGTACTGCTCCATTTGGCCCATATCTGTAAGCTTTATGGAAACGTGCAGAAATACGGACGAAATGAACGCGGAGCACGGACAGAAGGCCCCGTCCGTATCCGGGTCCATATTTAATGTTGAGCATAAATGAGCCTTAACCCTGATTTTATGCTTCACTGAATGTTGCTGGTGAACAAAAATAAGGCACCTGCATATGTGTAAAACACCAAAGAATGCTGCTCTCGGTCGCTTCCAATTTTTCCCAGTGGCAACTTGGAGTATTGCAGCATAAACAAATCACCTGCGGCCCAAAAAAACATTCTCTCTATAGACCATCTCTCTGTAAACAAGGTCATTTATGACTCTTTCTATAATGAATTTTGATCCATGGAGGTTTAATATTTGTAAAAGTTTACTTGAGCCATGAAAACTGATTTCAAAATCTGTGATGTCATCACAACGTAAAGCCTATGAGCGAAGCAAGAACTCACGGACACAGCCAGCGGGAGACACATTTCTTTGCATATTCAGTGGGGCCGCATACCATGAGTTAAACCCTGAAGCGAGAAACTTTCTTTTAATGTATGTGCAAGGCAGGCAATTTTATAGGACTGAACAGGCGCCATCTGGAGGTACAGTATCTAGTTATTAGTATACATTAGGGCTGTCAAAGAATATTCTAAATTCAAAGCGAGAGGTCCGTGGTCGTTTATAATGTAATATTATAGATAATTGTTTTATGTGTTTTAATGTGTAGGCTAGGTATGTAAATGTTTTCAAAGACATTTATGTTGAAATAAAAATACCTACACGTAGTTTCCTTGTATTAATACACAAGTATGTTTCCTTGTATTAGTTTGCCCTCTTGTGGACATAATGCGAAAAAAAATTTTGAATGGTTTGAACCTATGAGTTATTTTTAGAAGGAATATTCGAACGTCATTTTTGAGCAATTTTGACAGCCGTAGTATACATCTATGCTTAAACCGTGCTCTGTGCTCCTCCTTGAGCGACATCACAACTTAAAGGACATCAGTAATTCAGAATCAAGAGAACTATCGATTGTTTGTCGTCAGGAAAAATGCCTGTTACACCTGTCCACAACCCTAAAAAGACCCAGACGAGACCAGACATCATTGTCAAAGGTAACTGCTCCAGCACCTGTCTCCCCTGTCCCTGGCAAGATGCCTAATCCTGACCTTAAATCTTTGGCATCGACAATTATTTACATGATATGTTAAGAAATTACCTATGTGTATGGGAGCTGACAGATTCTGGGTGCACCTAAATGATGTGCTGGTGCTTCTAAATGAAAAAGTTAGGCGCACCAGTGCAACCAATGTCAGAAGTTAGTGTGGAGTTCTGATTTCTTGAATACTGCTCTTTAAATATCTCTGCAATTCTGTCATACTGTCTCTCAGACCTACTATTGTGCAACCCACCACTTCCCCATCACCACCATGACCAGTGAGATTAAACTGAGAGTTTCCATCAATCACCTGCCAGCTTTCCTCCAACACAACCACCACGCGTCTAGCCTCCTGTCCTATCTGCTATATTCATATAGCCATGACTGTAATCAAGATTCACATAGATGGAGTTTCATATTTCTGACACAAACCTCCAGTTACGGTTTCTCTCCTTGTTGAACTGAAATACAAGTTGATAAAAATGTAAAGTGAGAATCAGCTGCAGCCCGAGACGAAATATGAAGCTTTCTGCACTGTTATAGGACTGTTGGTGAACCAAACCAAGTGAGTTTCCTTTTTGCTGCATTTCGAGTGCTTCACATTGCCTTGACAGCCCCGGCTCCCTGGAGGCTTCTCCAAAACGCTGCCTCACAAGACGACCAAAGGAAGTTCATTTGGCACGGCTGCTCCCAGGCATGAGCTGGCCTACTTTAAAGCTCAGTCTGCATAACCAACAGGCTGATCTAGTCTGGCCTTCCTTCACCTCCCATCCTGCTAGCCACCATATTTTGAGCCCCAGAAGACGTTGGGAAGATCCACTGAGGGGCTGCGTCAGCTAAAGCATGTCCTCGCTGTCTACTGGTCCATTTACACTCAGCTCAAGTCATGACCCCATCTGTGGCTGAATCACAGGCCTTCCAAACACACACATGGGCACAGCAGGCGACAGTGGTCATTTGGGGCACTTGGATGGATGTCGCCTGTCTATGGCCCAAATAGGCATTGAGGGGAAACATGCATCAGTGCATTAAATTACCGTCTGCAAGCAGATTTTCAGTTGTAAAACAGACATAGAGTACAGTTACTCCACCTCATAATCATGCAGGAAAAAATATTTGCAAAAGGGTAAAAAAAAACAAATGGCACAAACCACACTTTATGTCTTATATTCTAACTCTTCTTGTTGTCTGAACACAGAACACTCTCTTCCTGACCACATCGTGTCCCTAATCCAACCCTAACAGTTGTAGAAAACATAGAAAAACCAAAATATGTGGAAATGTAAAGACAATTCACTTGATGGATGCACATGATACTCCATTAAGACACCAAACTGGATCTAAAGGTGTCATTATGCTTTGACAGAAGTGGTTGTCAGGCGGTCAAACAGCATCTGAAACCTCCATCCTCCAAACCCTTTTAAATCAGGCTTTGGCAGTGGGCTACATTCAGCATTTCTGTAACTTTCCGAGCCAACTATTCGACAACCAAACCCATTTTTGGCAGTGATTTGCCAGTGGTGCAGTAGGAAAGAGGGCAGGGTCTAAACATCCCTCTAAAGCTCTCTTAAAATTATTTCTGGTATGTTTTTCTACAGAGCTGACTGGCATGCATCAATGCTGAGAAATAGGACAACTGCGTATTGGCAACAACCTTTTTTGTTTCCATTAAGTCCTTTTGACTTCTTTTTTTACTTAAAAACATATTTTTGCTCATTTAAACAGTCTTAAGCAAAAGTTCCTGCATGAGGGCTTATGTTAAAAAATTAAACACTGATCTGTGTGTCTTATTTTGTTAAATGAACAATTAAAAGTTTTGTAATGTATATCAGCGGTTCCCAATTTTTTCCTTAGTCATCAGTTCAAGGTCCACACAGTTTAATATATTTATCATCATACTTTTGTTTGGCCATGTCCTTGGGCCACTTTGCTGTCTCTGTCAAGTAGCTGGCTGTAAGTTACTCACTCTACAGCAGGAAACAGCACTTCAAAATAAAACTTCTGTGTTAGAAATTCACTAGATGTCAAAATACAGATTGTTTTTTTACAAACTTGACATGTTCTCGAGTCTATTCAGAATGGACTTCCTGTTTCTGTCCGGGAGGCAGACACCGTCTCCACATTTAAGACTAGACTTAAGACTTTCCTCTTTGATAAAGCTTATAGTTAGGGCTGGCTCAGGCTTGCCCTGTACCAGCCCCTAGTTAGGCTGACTTAGGCCTAGTCTGCCGGAGGACCCCCCTATAATACACCGGGCACCTTCTCTCTCTCTCTCTCTCTCTCTCTCTCCTTTGCTAACAATCATGTCCTGTTACTGCATGTCACTAACTTCACTTCTTCTCCGGAGCCTTTGTGCTCCACTGTCTCGCAGGTTAACTCGCATCGCAGCGGTGCCTGCATAGTGTGACGTGTGTAGTTGTGCTGCTGCCGTGGTCCTGCCTGATGCCTCCTGCTGCTGCTGTGATCATTAGTCATACTTCTACTGTTATTATACACATATGATTATTGTCACATACATATACTATCGTATAACATATTGTACCACAATAGACATAATTATTATAATTACCTCCACCAAGGAGGTTATGTTTTCACCGGCGTTTGTCTGTTTGTTTGTCTGCAAAATAACTCAAAAAGTTCTGAACGGATTTTGATGAAAGGTTGACAATGGGACGGCTGAAGCGAAGTGGATAAAATAATAAAATCCGAGCTGAACTGTCATTACTGTCTGTCCTGCATCTCTCTCTCTCTCTTACTTATTTATGAATGTTGATCTGTTCTGTACGACATCCATTGCACGTCAGTCCATCCTGGAAGAGGGATCCCCCCTCAGTTGCTCTTCCTGTGGTTTCTACCGTTTTTTCTCCCCGTTAAAGGGTTTTTTGGGGGAGTTTTCCTTATCATATGACCAAATGTCTCCCTTTTCGTTCCTAAATACGGCGTTAAATAATGGCCAGAAAAGTGATTTTGTAGATTATAATGATGTCAAAGTGAAGCTGACCTTTGACCTGTTAGATATAAAATGTCATCACTAGACATTTGTGTGACGTTTTCTCATTATTAGCACATGCATTCTTGAATTATGATCAAAAACATGTTCTGTGAGGTCAAGTGACCTTTGACCACCAAATTCTAATCAGTATATTCTTGATTCCAAGTGCATGTTTGTGCCAAGTGAGTACATTACCTTAAGGCGTTCCACAGATATCACGTCCCAAGACTGAGACACACATAAGGTCACAGACACTCTGACCTTGACCTTTGAGATACTGTGTTCATGAGATGGGATGGACAGACAAACCAGACATATAATGCCTCTGGCCACGACTGTCGCTGGGACAGAGGCATAAAATACAAGAGAGAAGGAAAGAGAGAAAGTTTTATGTTGGTACTGAAACTCCAGTACCGCAAAACCTCTAACAATACCCAGACTTCTTGAAGAGGGAGCCTGAAGGCGATGCTTTCTATTTGATAATCGATTTATATTCCAACCCTCACCTACATAAAGTTCGGGAATAAAATCAAAAGAAAAAGTTTGCAAATGGATTTTCATTCTGAGGGTCGCTCCAGCGGCTGATTCTCTCACATCAAAAGAAGTCAGCTGAAGTGGTTCGGGCATCATCAATCACTGTGCTACTTGATGCCTCAATGTGGGAGGCTTTCTGGGCATGTCCTACTGGGAGGACACACTGGACCAGACCCAAAACACACAGGTGGGATTATATATCCCATCAGGCCTGGAACGTCTCAAAATACTCAGTGGAGGATGGAGGATGCAGTAGTTTTGGTGACTGTTGGACGAATGGATTTATATCTTATTTCTCAAACTGTTACATACTCTATTATGCAACTACATCCTTATTTACTCCCATACAAGTGAGAGTAGGTATGAAAGAATTGTTCACGAAGCCAAGGTTGCTGTAATGAACCTTTGTCAGGAGCTGTCTCGCCCAGAACACGACACAATGCTGGGAATGCAACAAAACAGCAGCAGCATAGCAACTGCAGCGAGCCTGTTCATCTGCAGCCACGACATGTAGGTTTGACGAGGGTGACTGAGTGGGTGTATGACAGCAAAGTCAGTACTACTCAACAACTGTTATTGTTTCCAAAAAACCTTCTGTGTAGGCTCGTGGCACAATCAGAAAATGCTGAGATATTTGTTCCTTTTTTTTCATTGTCCAGCTGCTGTGTGGAGGAAATTAAGTTGTTTTATGAATTGTTGTATCTGCAGCTGTGGTGCTCGGGTAGATTGTCTGTGAAAAACATTTGGTCGGCAAAAGGTGAATTAAAAAGAGATGAGTGATGGTAAAGAAGCTGTTTTTGTTTTTTGTTTTCCGGTGCCTGTCATTGCTCTCACCAGTATCGCTTTCGGCCGCAGCAGGCAGATGTTTTTAGCATAAAAAAGATCCAAAATCCAACCCACATTACCTGCACAGCACCAAACAGAGGACACACACAGTTAGTGACTAGCTGGTGAGCATAGTGCAGCATTAAGCAGCTAAAGGGCTAAATATTTCCCTCAGGAGTTGGTAAAGACGAAACACAGCTAAAAAGAGAGTGAATATTAGACTTGCAATGGCCACACGACTCCATGTTGCTTTGTGTGTACTACATGTGTGAACAGGCAACACATGCAGCAGCATGTACGGGTGCTTTCACACCTGCCCTGTTTGGTTCAGCTCAATCAAACTCACATTGGTTTGCCCCCTAAGTGTGGTTCGTTTGGGCAGGTGTGAACACAGCAATCATACTCAGGTGTACACCAAAACAACCTGACTGAGACCTTCTTGAAGAGGTGGTCTTTGTCTGGTGAACTCTGGGTCTGAAAGCACCCGCAGTACTGCTTTGACAGCACACTCTACAATCTCAACATAATCCACACAAGCTTTTAAATCAGCACAGGGCGGTGTTGGCCAAAAAGCCTCTAATGTACTTCTTTGTCTTTTTCCCATTCCTGTAAGTTATTCCAATTATAACTGGCTGGTTTGTAAACTCCCTAAACTGACACTTGAATACACTGATATGCCCATGTTCCTGCTGTCCCACATAATGCCTGACTAGACCTCAGAATAGTCTTTCTCCATCAGTCCGGACCCAATTACTGCTCTTCACAATGCTGACTCATGAACGCCAGCTAACAACTGAAGATCATCACACACACACACACGCACACACACACACACACACACACACACACACACAGTAACAAATTAGCTCACACTGTGGAGAGGTTATTATTTTTTGAGGCTGTCAATTTGTGCATTAGGTAGAGGTTTTCCACCGCTGGGCGTAATTATGTCGAAGACTTAAGATTTTCAAAAGGGGGGACTCTGAGGAAACGAGCGATCTGAAAAGCAAATTAGAGATGTGGAGAGACACAGTGTTTCCCTCTTCCAGAGCCGATCCTCTGGAAGTCAAATCAGGAGGCTATTTGTAAGAACTGCCTCACTAGTAAAACTATCGCTTGACCGGGTCACTGGGGAGCTTCATCACACTATGCACTGGGAAACACCCGGGATATCAGAGTACATGATAAACACAAAGACATTCTCATTTACATCTATTGGCAGATTCACTAGCATGTTTCCACTGTGGGAGGAAACTACAGTACCTGGAGAAAACCCATATGAACCCAGAGAAAACAGGAGTAAACAGTACAGCCTCATTATACATGCATGTACATATTTTTACATAATTAAGGAGGCACTGATCCAGCACACCAGATCTATACTGCACAAGTGTCAACAGAGGACTGTATTATGAAATGGATCTGATCCACACTGTTACTAGGGCTGTCAATGAATTTCTTTTGCAGCGATTAAAGGTGGCTTATCCCAACTTTAGTGCTGGACAAATAAGATTTATTGACAGGCTTTTATCAGGAATATTATTGTTTAAGAAGTGACAAAGATGGCACAGTTAAATGCTGTTAAATACTTGAATCTGGATAAAGCAAAAATAAATATGTGTAGTGAGTTTGTCACACCACAGAATAATCTTCTATTACCCAACGCTCATTTTTAAAAATCATGAAAAATAGGCAGTATTCTTTACTCTGAGACACTGGGGGCGTGTCCTCTGATTATGCTGAAGCCACGCCCACTCATCTAAAAGCTGCAGCCTCTTTTAACTGTAGCACTACAATGGATGCTCCACCTAGCAGCTTTATTGGACTTGTGCAGCCAAACATGTTTGAACCACCACAGCCAGAATCAAATTCAGAGCCAGAGGACACTGACTGTTCTTGGTCTGGATGAAGGAAACACACACAGGGAAAGCAGACTGACCTGCCAGACTCGGCGCAGAATAGCTGCTGGCCATTTGTAGCACAGTGTAAAATTGAAATGAATTTTAAAAATAGGCTGAAAACACATGAACATAGCAGTTGTAGAGGTTGCTTACCATCCCCTGTAGTTTGCTTGGGTTGTGCGGTATTGGAAATTCACAACAGCTCTAGCTGTTATAAAACTGGAAGAGCAAAATTAAAACTTCTGGGGAAACTATTCTCCCAATGCGCCATATGTTTCCTGTATATACTGTCATTTTACTGAGCAGCATATGACAGTAGATGACAATAAATACTGAGTATACACAACAATGTTAGCATCATCTATCTGAAATATTTTTTACAAAATACAATGTTTACTCCTAGTAGATACAGATATACAAGATGAATACAAATGGCAGAAAACTACAAGGATACAAGTCCACACTAAGCAAAATTGTGTTTAGTGCTAATTGGTGATGGCTGGTAAGGTCATTGCATTTGCACATCAGATCTAATTTTTGCAATGATGATGGATGACAAGAAAATTTAAGGGATTACCACAGTTACTACAATTTGTCCTGTGAGGGACACAAATGCCAATGTTGGCAATCTGTTCACTAGTTTTTGGCACTCAAAACCAAAAATGTAAGGGCAAAGTTAAGGAAGTTATCAAAGTCATTAAGCTACTTTAGGATCCTGGGGACCATATGGGGACCATACATTTCACGGCAATCCATCTAGTAGTTACGCCTCGTTTCCTCTTATGTATGTGACTGGTGTCTGTAGATCTGTAATTATACGGATGATGCCTCTAGTGTCCAACGCAAGGAAGAGCATTTCTTTACGGATGGATAGAAAACTGATAGAAACCACCTCTAGCCATGAGGGAGAGGTTAATTTTGGCTGTTTTTAGCCATCCAGTAGTTTGGAATATGAGCTTGGAACATTACCAGGACAAAAACAGGACCAATATTGCATAGCAACAAATACATGAATATGTTGGCCTGCCAGGTATGCAACATGTTTTATGAAATATTTAATTACAAAGACGTATGAATGGCTGAACGAGTCATAATGACGATCTTACTGTATATAATGTGTAACCATATTTTAGCAGAATAACATTACTCAGATTCACAGTGTGTTAAAAATAAACAAGTTCTTTTTAATCAAACAAACTCACCTGACAATCAACAAGATACTGACTTGACTGAAATAGCTAGTTAGCAGCCTGTTAGCTAAGCTAGCACATTGTCATACGGTCTCTCTGAAATCCACTGCAAAAGTTCAACTTTTTAACGTCCCCAAAGCAAAGTCCAGACCGAAATATTACAGAGGGGAGGAGTTTCGCAGGCACATTGGATATCACGGAGATTCCCATAGGAATGAATGGACTTCCAGTTGCCTCGTCTCCGTAAACATACGTAAGTGGAAATGAGTCATTAAGATGTTTCAGTCTGGACCAAAGTGGTGGACCAACCAGCCGACGAACATCGCTGTCATGTAGTTTAAGTCTAGCTCTGCACTTAACACTAAAGATAACCTATTAACAAATTTAGAATTCCCGAATACAAATTCTCTTTTAAAAATGGGACAGTACAACAAACTTTGTAAACGTTCAAAAACAATATACTAAAAGTTTGTGCAAGGCCATAACAAATTCATATCATGATCCTTCCAGAGAAAGGATCCCTGTTCAATAGTTGCCCACACATTTTAAACATTTTAAAAAGGCAAAAAACAGCTCCAGTGTTGCATCGATACTCAGTATGGACTAAAACCAGTCAATATTACAGTCAATATCAGGAGGAAAAAAGATGCCGCTGTAAGCCTGCGTTTATGTCTCACAAACCTGCTGCATAATAAAGTTGACCACAGGGAGAGGATGAACCCAATAATGTAAAGTTACACTGAAAAGTTTCTTGTGATCGGGAGCTGCATATTAACTTAGACAACTCACTACAAGTGCATGAAGGGTTCAGTGGTGTTCAGAAACTCCCTGCACAATAATAATGAAACCAGCAGCTATCTGGTGGTAAACATCCTTCTCCAAAACCACAATGCACATGACAGGCCATACCAGTGACTACCATGTGGTCGAGGGTCACAGTGGAAGGATATCATGAGATGTTGTGTCACCCACAGACCTGTGATTATCTATGTTTGTAGATATTTGACATCATAATCAGATAGCGTCAGACTGCAACTACAAAGACACTGATATGTGCATGCATTTTAAAGGGGACCTTTTCTTATTTTCTGTCATATACATAGATACGTGTTCATTTAGCTGCCAAGTTTGGTTTTAATTAGATATTTGATGCTTTAAAAGTGGGTCTGCCGTCATGATTGACAGCTGTTTCTGCCAATCGTGTACTCACCATCAATAACGTTGCTTGCAATCGGTCAGACAGGTGTAAGGGCAGGAACTCGATACCATGGACTATGCTACGCAGACTCTGGCTCCAAATGACCTCACCAGCACAGGACAGCAGCAGCCATATACGGAAAATTCAGGCTTCATTGTAGGCTTCAAGTGGAGACATTTAGTCATCATAACCACATTACTGATGATCGTTTATCAAAAATATCTACCAATAGTTAATTTTACAATATCAATATTAAGGTATTTGGTCAAAAATATTGTGATATTTTATTTTCTGCGTATCCCCCAGCCCTAGTTTGATTTAAGTAAATGATCTGAATGCTTCTCACGTCACTGATGTTTATTTCCTTTTTCCCCCTATGGACATCACAAAAAAGAAATCTCTGTAAAATGTCAAAAAATATCCCATGGGACGTCTTCAAATCGCTTGTTGGTTCCAACAAACAGTCCAGAACCCCAAATTATTCAACTTATAGTGATCTAAAACAGAGAAAAGCTGCCAATCCCCAGAAGCTAAAGCCAGCAAATGTTTGACATTTTTGCCTGGCACTAACACACACACACACACACACACACACACACACACACACAAAAGTTAAATGCCAAAATTAATCCAACACAAAATCTGAAACACTCACACCAACACAGACGACTCTTTGCTGTTTCAGATCAAAAGCAGTGCACGTGTGTCTGATGAGCCTTCGGGGGGAAAGCCTCTGATTTTGCGGCACAAACCCTCGCCGTCTGTCGTGGCGAATGCACAGAACAACAATCTTTGACGGCGACAGAAGTGTGTTCCCAATTAATCCTGTTCTACACATTTCTCCGCAGACAAAAAGAAAAGAAAACCCCAGCAGAACATTTCAGACACTTGCTTTTGGTTTTCATGAGAAAGGTGATCAGAGCTGATTTCTGAGTGCCTGCCTGGGAGTCTTTGTCATTTTCTCCACGGAGGGAAACTTGTTTATTTCCCCTGGCGGGCTCGTTGCGTGAATGCACATCAGGCTGTTTGTGTATCTGTGTGTATACTTCAGTGATTAATGGTGTCAGCCGCAAAATGTCTGACAGAGCACTATCTGTATGGCGTAAAGACTCATGCACAGATGAACACACACAATAACAGCAACAAAGAGCGGATGGCACTTGGGAGAGTCTGACAATGGAGGCAGAAATTGGTCTCTGAGTACATCTGGTCCCGCAGACTCATTGTCATGCTAAAGATCCCTCGCACACAAACAAAATGATGACAAACGTAAAAGTTTTATAAGTTGAGCAGTAATGTGAAAGGACGCAGGGCGAGCCGCAGCATTTTTATTCCTGAGCTCAAAAATATAAGCAACGAGGCGTCAGGCAGGATAATTTTCCTCCATCTATCACGCCGTAAACTGTTCTGCATATAATTTTCTCTGTCGGATCACATTATTTGTCTCCTGCGTCACCTTTCTGACAGCTCGCTATAAACACTGGAATTATTTAGGGCCGGTCAGCTTGCTGTCTCGTCTCTGCAGTGATGAGACTGTAAGAGACAGATAACACCGTCTTTATCCGCTCTGCAGGAACTGGTAGAGATGCAAATAGATTTTAAAATTTACATTTCTATATTTATTTTAATCTTATTAGTCTTTGTCTTTATTTGTCATGCTTATTTTTTATGTTTTAATTTATTTTAATTCTTTTTATTTTTTAATGTTATTCTTTTGTTGTTTGAATGTTTATTATTTATGTATTTTATTTATGATATTATTTTTTTAAATGTAACATTTCATTATTTTTTATGTATTTTTAAATTCTAATTTCATTTTTATTTTATGTGGTTTTATTGTGTTTAATTTTTAAAATTTTATTTTTTGGTCTTAAATTTTTATTATTTATGTATTTTATTTATTTATTACATTATTTTTCAGAAAATTTATTTTTCTTTGAATTTATAAATTCTATTTTCATTTTTTATTTTCATGCCGTTTCATTATGTTTAATTTTTTTAAATATTTTTTATTTTATTTTTGGTCTAAAATGTTCATCATTAATGTATTTTATTTATTAATTACATTATTTTTCACAAAATTAAATTTTATCTTTTTTTTAATTTATAAACTATATTTTCATTTTTATTTTATGTTGTTTTATTACATTTAATTTTTTTAATTCCTTAATTTTTATTTCTGGTCTTAAATGTTTATTATTTAGGTATTTTATTTATTTATTACATTATTTTTCATAAAATTGCATTTTATCTTTTTTTTAATTGATAAATTATATTTTCATTTTCATTTTATGTTGTTTTATTACATTTAATTTTCAAAAGTTTTATTTTTGGTCTTAAATGTTTATTATTTATGTATTTTCTATTTATAACAGAATTATTTTCAGAATTATTACATTTTATTATTTTTTATGTATTTCTAAATTCTTTATCTTATGTTGTTTTATTATGTTTATTTTTTTTTAAATCACATTTTTATTTTGGATCTTAAATGTTTATTATTCATGTATTTTATTTATTTATAACATTATTTTTCATAATTATTACATTCTATTATTTTTTTTATGTATTTCTAAATTCTATTTTCATTTTTATTTTATGTTGTTTTTATCACATTAATTTTTTTGGTCTTAAATGTTTATTATTTATGTATTTTATTAATTTATTACATTATTTTTCAAAAAATAACATTTTATTATTTTTATTATTTTATTATTTTATCTTTGAATTTATAAGTTATATTTTTATTTTATGTTGTTTTATTATGTGACATATCATACCTTTCTTTAATCTTATTATTACATTTTTATAATTATTTTTTACATTATTTTAAATTGTTTTTCTCAATCAATTTTCAATATTTATTTGTTACATGATTATTAATATTTATCTTTATTTGTGTTTTTATTCTATTAAATACAATACTTTCTTTTAATTTTTTTATTATTCGAACTGTTTGTTTTATTTTATTGTATGCTTATTTATGTTATTTTTATCTTTTTATTTTGTTTGTACTTCAAAGGACAAATACACAGCATACAACATTCATTTTCTACCACATAATACAACATTTATAGCCCGATGTACTTCCCACTGCTTTTCCCAGTGTGGCCTTAGGGAAAATAAACTAAATAAAATTCTGACATTCAATCCATTTCCCAGCTGGAGAAATCTCTGTTATCTGCCACATATCTCTCCTTTATAACATTGGCTAACCTCTGGAATGAGCTTTCTAAACACATAAATATATCAACACCTTGTTGCACGAGAACTTATCGCAGTGCACTCCATCAGCCTCGCTCTCCTCCCCCGTGAGGATGCTGGGATTTATGCTGCGGAGAAGGCACTCAAAATGATAGCAGCATAAGAACAGCCAGGGTGAAAACCCCTGAGAGAGGACTACAGGTAGGGGGTAGGGGTGGGGTGGTAGTGGAGGGGGGGTTTGCCTGGGAAATGAAGGCATGATTGATATTTCTGGGGCAATTTCACAGCCCTCGACTTCCAGCAGAGAGGGAGAGAGAGAACCAGAGAGAAAAAGGACTACTGTCAACTGTTGCCTATTCACACAAAAAAATCCCAGAGGAAGTGATCTGGAGTCACCTTGAGATGTGACAGTCTGCAGCCAGTTACTGAAAATGAGATGTAAATAGCTAACAGTGGGAGTTAACCAGTTTAATGAATAACATTCCCAGGTTCAGCACCATCTATCCAACATGAAGTTCTGTCTTTGAAGGATTATAACAGTGTGTTTTAGCTCCTTGGCTGCACATACCTAAGAATTTCTGCATTCCGTTTCCAACCTCATGCTACACAGTCTTCACGTTGAGTACAAGGTCCATTTACTGGAAAATTTCCGGGGCTTTTGGCTTCATCTTGTGGCCTTCATCAGGTGGATTTTGCTCAGCTGTCATAGAGATGGTTCTGTCTTTATCACGTGACCTTCTGTAAGTATAGAATTTCATGTGACAACAGGTCAAATGATAACCATGTGTTTTCATGACTGAAATTCCATACTTAGGTCATGTAATGATGACCCAACCATCTCCATGGCGACTCGGCAAACTCTGAGAGCTTTCAAACACGAGTTGTATCTGACAGCTCCAGAAAACTTCCAGTAAGTGGCCCTTGTGCAAAGATTATGTTTGTCAAACTGCTATAATGACGTGAAATAATCTGATAGTGATAGCGATCGCAAACAACTCCTGTGCCGCAGCCGAAATCAATTACTACGGTCTACATACCAAGAATGTTCACCATACGTTTCTGTACAAAAAAAATAGTATGTATCTTTTAAGGACAAACTGAGCTGTAATAACCACACCACTTCCTGAGAGCATCCTAACCATTTGGAGACGTATAACCATGGTAACCAGTGCCAACCTTAGCTATACCAGCACCTGCAAGCATGATGAGCCTCTTGAGTGTTTCTTTTTTCATTACGTCTGCACGAGTCACGTTACTTTGGCTGTTAAAAACGGCGAACTTGCTGTGTAACGTTGTGTCACAGGCATCTCCGTCACCAGATTAAAGCTTAAATTAGCTAAATGCTAACATCAGCATGCTACCAAGCTGATGTTTAGGTGTGTACCAAATGTCGTGGCGTGGCATCCAAATAGTTTCTGAGATATTTCAGTCTGGATCAATGTGGTGGAGGACTGACATCCCTGGAGCCACGCCACTAGCATGGCAAACAAAAAGCCAAAACCGTGATACACCAGATGAGATATGTAATCCCTCCAGTGTGTTCTGGGTCTGCCCCGGGGCCTCCTACCAGTGGGATGTGCCCAGAACACCTCTAACAGGAGGCGCCCAGGAGACATCCTGATCAGATGTCTGAACCACCTCAACTGACCCCTTTCAAGCGAGGGAGCAGCAGCTCTACTTCGAGCTCCCTCTAGATGTCCAAGCTCCTCACCCTATCTCTAAGGCTGAGTCCAGACACCCCACGGAGGAAACTCATTTCGGCCACTTGTATCCCCAATCTCATTCTTTCACTACCCAGAGCTCATGACCATATGTGAGGGTTGGGACATAGATGGACCAGTAAATGAAAAGCTCTGCCTTCCAGCTCACACTCCATTCTACCCTCACTCGTGAACAAGACCCCAAGGTATTGAAATCACTTTCTTGAGGCAGTAACTCTCTCCCAACCCAGAGGGGGCAATCCAGCAAGCTATAGGTTTGGATTTATTTAACTGCTTGAAGTTGCACTAATCAATATTTTTACAATAACTTTGGATCAGATATGAAAGGTACCACATGCTGTGACGAACCCACAGAGGTCTATCACCACACTGTGTCGCTCCCCTCAGCTGTATGGACCATTTAGCATCTTTTAGCTGACTGTTTTCATTCTACAGCCCACAACTTTAATGTTTTGGTTCACTCTTACGGCTCTCATCGACCTGGTTTCCAGCAGCAGAGCCAGATATTTCCCTCCAGAGTTAGTGATCAAAACACAGTTAAGAGAAGAGTACATATGAGACTTACATTCATCAGGCGCACAGAAACACCGGTCCAAATGTCCATGCAACTATTGCTGACAAGTTCGCCATATCAACTTTATAATAAGTCAGTGTTTTGTTTACAACTTGTTTCCCTGCCCCCAAGTGTCCAGTAAATCAATAAATATGGCCTCATGACAGTGTTATTAAGAAACAGACGGAGACACAGTGACACAGAAATGAATGGAAGCCAATGTCTGGAATAAAAGACAAGACAAGGTGTGGCATGGTTTGCAAAATGCTGAGCTGCAAGATCACTGTTATGATATATTAAGGCCCCAGGCGTAATATTAACATACACTGATGCATTAAATCTGAGCCATTATGCCTCTCTAATTGTATTCACAGCAATCACAAAAGAGCCATGAGTGGATTAACGCATTAGTCAGTTGAAAAATACCAAATTTTTGGTACCTAATGCATCTCAGTTTCTGTTTTACATTACTGTTATCTCTGTCTTTGTTTTTCAAGCTACAGGTCAGACAAAACAATCTGAAAACATTTTTTGGATCGTCTTATGATGTTTCACCATATTTTCTGAAGCTTAATGGACTAAAGAGAGATGTCCCTGATATTTTCTAGTTCAGTGTGCATTTTATGCATACTCATATTGACTCATTCTGACTCATACGTTTAAGCCAAGCTTTCATAGAGCAAAATGCAGGTCAGCGAGGGAGATGCTACCACCCCCCTGATGATACATACACCGGCGAAAACAAGCCTAAAAAACAAACTGTATTCTGCTGACGGTACCAGGCAGCCTCTGGGACATTATGATGAATTGTGGGTACTGATGAGATTGAGTGCCTGTTTTGGGGAGTGTGGGAAAAATCTGCTGCCATGAAGCCTGAGGATTATCTACTTTGAATGTGCGGAAGCAGGAGTGGTATCGTGTAGCTGCCTTGTGTAGGTGTGCATTAGCATAGGTGAATGAGTGCTTCGGTGAATAAACTTGGCATTGCAGGATATGGATGAATACCTATCCCTGCACTTAATGACGGCTGTACTCCGAAATTAAAGCTGTTAAATGCATTAAAAAACGCTTTTTGATGTGGTGGTTACATTAACATGTTATGAAATGATGATAATGTTCTGAGACTGCCTCGTGAAAATCTGCTACTGCACGCAGCTGAAAGAGAAACTGTGAGTTACACAAGTTGTTTTTGTTACACATGGGTGCAACAGCAGCAACAGGTGAGTGACAATGCAGCATTGTTCACTGGCATGTGTGTACGTGTGTGTGTGTATGTATGTGTGTACGTGTGTGTGTGTGTGTGTGTTGTCTGTCTTTGTGAGGACAACCTTAAGCTTTAGAATTTGAAAGTGGGGACATTTTTGGACAGTGAGGACTGTCACCTGCCTGATACTGGACTATTGAGGTCAATACCGTTATATACACAATATATCAAAAATATTTTTACAGAACACATAATACTAAATATTATTTGACAAAGATCCCTTAAATTTTGGTTTATTCTGACTAATTCAAACAACTGTTTCACTTCTTGTTTTAAGGTTAGAGGTTAGTTGGAGTGCCCGGCATAGATATCTACAGTAGAGGTCAATGATTTATCACTTTGGCTGATTAATCAATGCCGACAGGACATTTTACAAACTACTGTTATCAGTGGAACTTGCCGATGGCTGCACAGACACCATTAGTCCCGCGAGACGTACATCATCAACTGGAGCTAAAGAGGAAAGGGTTGGGGGTACAGCTCCAGAGAAGGTGGGACCCTTCTGCTGTGTGACAGTGTCTAAAACCTGATTTATGGTTGGGCACGCCACACTTTTGATGAGCGTCGCTAAATAGTAATGACGCATTTTCGAACAGGAAAAAGTGTTGCGACTAGGGCCGGCCCTGAGCATAGGCATCTATCGGGGGCGCCACGAACGGAGGAAGAAAATAAATCAAAGTGTTTATCTTTTACTTGTTTTTTTTTTTACTAATACTATTACTACTATTATTTTGAAATATTACATAAGGCCACAACAACATAACTACATAGCAAAGAGACGCCTTGTGTTGGGTAGTCCCATTACCCTTTACCTGTTCCCTGGAGAGATGGGTAAGTAATCTGATGTCACGTGAACCCAGAAACAAGCTGCATCATTATTATGTCAAAACGACAAAAGCTCTCTGGTGCACACTCAGCTACCACTACACTACTGAGAGGAGTGGATGTGGAGAGAAAGAACATGAAAACAACAACAAAGCCATGTTGAAATCGCCAGGAAGAGAGCTAGTTATCATTTTATCTAAGCAGCTGGTGGCCGCAAGAAACAGCTCACGGAGGTGGCATTGATTTACACTGTGAAGCGTTCAAGCTCTATTCAGTAAAAATGAGTATTGGGTGAAGGTACGTTATAATTTCTCATGATGTGTTTAATGTAATCTTGTAAAATATAGCTTTTGGTGAAAAAACTCATTTCACAGTGCTATAAAACAGATATTAGCAAGGGAAATGTGATGTATCATATATAGTAAGACTCGCCTGGGGCACCAAATGTGCTAAGGCAGGCGCTGCGCATGACACCTGGAGAATTTTGTTATGTCGCGGTCATCATATTTTGTGACAGTGGAAAGGTCAGCTTTGTTTCATGACTAAATCTGAGACTAAGCCATGCCATGAATGGCTGCAACTAAAGATTATTTTCATTGTTGATTAATCTGTTGATTATTTTCTTAATCAATCGCTTAGTTGTTTGGTCTATAAAATGTCAGGTAATAGTGAAAAATGCCAGTCAGTTTCCCCAAAGCCCAAGATGATGTCCTCAAATGTCTTGTTTTGTCCAGAGCCCAAAATATTGAATTTACTCAGGGGTAAAGAAAAAGAAAATAATCACATTTAAGAAGCTGGACTCAGAGAATTTTGACTTTTATCTTAAAAAATTACTAATCAATGGATTATTAAGTGAGTTGGCAATCACTTTAGTAGCTGAGTAACTGATTCATCAATTAATAACTGCAGTTGTAGTGGTGAAAAGAAGAAAGGAGAAAATTACTTTTTCATACTGCTTCATGTTGGAGTTGGAAACTTAGTCTAGGGGCTGGAAAATGCTTTATGTGATGAGGGTCCCCACAAATATAGAAACATGTGTGTGTTTTGCCGCTTTAGAGGGAACCATGTGTTGTTGGAGGCTCTCAGAGTGGGAACATTTTTTCAAAATGAAGAAATGCTGCCCACCGTCACTCCTTTAAGGGATTAGTTTCCAGCTTGATTGATTTAAGGCTGAGAAAGGAGCTAAAATATGCATGCAGCAGTGAGGTTTATCGGTGTAGTAACCAAACACTCCCACAGGTGCAGTAACACAAACACTGTGTCCAGACACCTGTTTGTGTGTCGATCTGCACGCCCGCAGTAAGCTGGTTACTGGCAATGAATCAGAACTGGGTAAGCAGGAGCTGTGATGCAACATGTCTACACCTTCACTGTGCCTCTACTTGTCGGCCAAAGGGCCACGGGATGAAACAAAGCAGGTTCAACCAGACAGGTGTCACAGCCGAGGAAAGTAAATACATGAAAGAAACCTCAGAGGGTGATTAGAATTTGTTATTATGCAATACCATGTACAAGCTACAGGTGTACACATGTATTAGGAGGCACTATGTAAACAGAGGAACCAAGCTTGGCAGCAAACTGAGGTGGGAATGATCGTGGGAAAATATTTGCTTTACACGCGCACACAAATTCATGTCCTATCCAATCAAATGATTCAATTTGAATTTCAATCAACAAACGCTCTATTGAATTCCTTTGAGCTGATGTTAAGAACACAGTGGGGGTGGAGTGGCACTTCTTGTTTGCATTTTGTCTCAGAGAATCCTGCTGTCTGATTGATTTCATAATCCTCCTTCTACCCATCATAAGTTCTCCTGCTTTCTTTATACACAATCCATTTGGACCTGATCAATAACCTGAACATAAACACCAAAATTACCCATTAGCACCCTCCAGTGCTCCCCTATAAAAACTTGGGCTCAATACTTTATTCAAACACTGACATTAGTGTTTTCTCGCTGCATGAGGACACAGAGGATCTATACATTCACCACAGTTTCAAGATGGATACCCAATTCAGTATCAAACTGCATGTCTACACCTAAATTAATGGTACTGAATAATGGCCAATGACATTTGTGTGAATTGTGTTCATAATGAGCGTATGAATTCTTGAGTTATGGCCAAAACCTTGTTTTGTGAGGTCACAGTGACCCTGACCTTTGACCTGTGGTTGCCAACTTGTCCGGCCAAGAGGTCCAGATTTCTCCTTAGTCATTTATTCAGGGTCCACACAGTTTAATACATTCAGCATCATACTTTCTTTTGGCCATGTTTTCAAGCTAGTTTGCTGTCTCTGTCAAGTAGCTGACTGTTAGTCGCTCTCTCTACAGCAGGAAATGGCATTTCAAAATAAAAGCTCTGTGCTAGAAATTCACTGTACTTCAAAATAAAGTGTGTTTTCTACAAACTTGTTACGTTTATGAGTCACTTGCAGTCGATTCAGATTAGATCTGCGACCCACCCACCAGCTAGGAACCACTGCCTTTGACCATCAAATTCTAGTCAGTTCAAATGGAGGTTTGTGCCAAATCTGCAGACATTCCCTCAAGGTGCTCTTGAGATACCACATTCACGAGAATGAGATGGATGCAAGGTCAAATAGACCTTGACCTTTGACCGCTAGATTTTAATCAATTTATCCTTGAATCCAAGTTGATGTTTGTGCCAAATCTTAAGAAATTCCCTCATGGCCTTCTTGAGATATCACATTTACGAGAATGAGATGGACGCTGGGTCACAGTGACTTTGACCTTTGACAACCAAATTCTAATCACTGCACTGTTGAGTCCAAGTGGACGCTTGTGCCAAATTTAAAGAAATTTCCTCAGAGTGATCTTGAGACATCCTGTTCATGATAATGAGACGGACCATGTCACAGTGACCTTGAACCTTGACCTTTGACCACCAAATTCTAATCAGTTTATTGTTGATTCCAAGTGAACGTTTCTGCCATCTTTGAAGAAATTCCCTTCTTGAGATATCGCATTCACGAGTCTGAGACGGACCAGGTCAGAGTGACCTTGGCCTTTGACCTTTGACCACCAAAATCTAATCAGTTCATCATTGATTCTGAGTGGACATTTGTGCCAAATTTGAGGAAATTCCTTCTAAACCTTCTTGAGATATCACGCTTACAAGAGTAGGATGGATGCAAGGTCAAAGTGACCTTGACTTTTGACCCATACATTTTAATTAGTATATCCTAGACTCCAAGTGGACATTTTTGCCCAATTTTAAGAAATTCACTTTTAAATTTATTGAGATATCACGCTTATGAGAATGAGATGGACGCAAGGTCAAGACCTTTGACCCCCCACATTTTTATCAGTTTATCACTGAGTCCAAGTGGACGTTTGTGCCAAATTTCAAATTTGAAGAAATTCCCTCAAAGTGATCTTGAGATATCGTGTTCATGAGAATGAGATGGACCAGGTCACAGTGACCTCAACCTTTGACCACCAAAGTTTAGCTCATCCTAGAGTCTAAGTTAGCGTTTGTGCCAAATTTTAAGAAAATCCCTTGAGGCCTTCTTGAAATATTGCATTTACAAGAATGGCACAAATGGACGGATAGACTGCAACCGGGTTTATTTTTATAGTAACCAGATATTCATTAGTAGCACAGGGATGTTTTAGCCCCTCTCTCAGTCACCCACTACTGTTGCTTTCTGTGACAACAGAGAACCCTGGTAGTTCAAACCAATCTCCCACACAAATATGCCAAATTTAGCTGGGAGATTTCGTATAATGATTTAGCCTTACAGCTGGTACATTCTGTCATTTTCTCACTTTAAAATATAAATAAAACTTTCCTCATTAAAAACAGCAATTAGTGGTGAAGACAAGAAACCTGGCTGAGATGGCATCAAATGTCTAATTAAATATCCTCAGCATAAGAAACAGGCAAAGGTTGGAGGAGAAAAGTCGCCAAGGGGAGCGGGTGGGAGCAACAACCATGCACTGATTGCACTGAGCAGAGCAGCAAGTTCTGCTTGTAGCTTTCTTTTCAACGTCTATCTTGTAATCGTTATGAAATGCTTCATGTCAGTGGGAGGAAGTGTTCCTGCCCACACAATAGCAGTGAACAAAATTGCTACATCTCCACATGAGTCAAGTTGTGAGCAACTCAGAATGTCAGGAATACTGTAGTGGGACCATGTCGCTGTCGCCGCTCCTCAATGAGCAGTCATTGAGAGCAGCTTATGTAACTGTGGGCTTTAAGACGACAACAAAAAAATAGGGGGTTCCTTTTTGTTATCGTGGGATGTGTGAGTTGGCGTTTGCACTTGTCAAGTCAGGATTAAGAGGTGGATTCGGCGAAACAAAGCAGAGCAGGGGCGGAAGGATGTGCTCATGTCCATGTTTAGCAGGAGTGTGGGTCTTAATCACAAAGGGTATTCCCCTGAACTGCATTACCCAGAATGCTGAGAGCCCCTGTCACTGGCCTATTTTGTGTCACTGTGGCACCAGATGGTTCTCCCCAGAGCAAGGAGCCTAATTTCCCATCACCACCTGGGAACAGCCAGAAACTGATCCTGCACTCACCCCTCATTAATTAAATGCTGTAATGGCATGCGGTCGGAGCTGCCTGTCCTGTCGGGATGTATCACACCAACACTGAATCCCTGTGGCTCGGTGAACACGAGGACACGGACATGTGCGGGGGGCTCTATTTATCTATGTCCACTTCACTGACCAGTGCAGCATTTTGTCCCTACTCTCTCCCACTGCCCTGTTCTTCTTGTTAGTTACCACTCCGTGTTAGTGGATGGAACTGCACCATAAAAATATAAAAACCTCTCTATATCAGGCATGCATTAATTTTTGAGCTAAGAAAGCTGTTTAAAATTAACAGGCATACTTCCAGGTAAAATGATCAAATTGAGGTTCAATCAGATATTGTCATGCACTACATCATGAACAACAAAAACTATAAAAACTAATTTTCTTACTTTTTCATTACAATTAGTTTGGATTTTTTTAATTAAGCAACATCATTTTGCAGAACAACATCATAGCATAATCATATTGTCCAAATTGAATTTCACGGCAAGTCAAAAAATGATAATATTCAGCTCAACTCTAAAAAACAATGCGAAAAATAATGGAAAATTCCACTAATAACGGTCAAAAACACAAATATTTATGGGTAAGAAAAGCTCAAAGGTCCACTTAGTACTAAGTACTGCTCTATGGGGGTTCATGAGATTTTGTGGGTGAGGAAATATACGTTAATATATATAGCCTATAGTATAGACCCTTTTACTGTGAGTGAACTAGTATGACATTTTTTGGTGGGCGGGGCTTAGCTGGAGGCAAAACAATTCTCCACAGTTTCGTTGGCTTGTTTTCGACAACAGAGGAAAATGGTAAGAGTGGTGCATTCAGAAACATTCTTTCCGAGTGATGGAGCACACTCACACAAAGTGGACCGTTTGTTAACTCGGAGCGCTGTCAGAATGTACCGTTCGGTTATCCAGAGCACCACACTCTCAGAGTGGCAGAGCACTCTGGACACTCTGGTGAGACGGAGTAGCAGAGCATCGAGCAGAGTGAACGTGTGATTAACTTAAATGTTCATTAATTCATGTAGAAATATAACGCTCCATTTCTTCGACCAACAGGGCTCTCATTTTAGTGTACAGCGTCAGACTGATTTTATGAACGCACCATGTCAGGTCACTCACTCTCCGGACCGCGAGTGTTACCTGAATAATTAAACACTGACCAACAGGACCAGACTGGCCGACCGTATGCTCTCACTCAGTGGATGGATGATGTCACAGGAAGCCAATCTTACAAAGGAGGACGACACTTGTTTGTTTTGCTATGGAAGCTAACATTAGCTAATGCGCTAAAAAGTTAGCGTTCCAGAGAAATCCAATGTATATGATATGAAGTGTGCGCTGCACATGTGAGCATTTTTGATGATGGCCTCCGTCCAGTCCTTTGGTCTCATTTAACCATTCTTTGTTTTTGTTGACGGGCAGTGGCGGCAGGTATGTGATCAAATTTAAGTTTTGAGCCATGACTCCTTCTATTCTGTCTCCCAATAATACAAAAAGACGACATTTTAAGACTCCTATGTAGCCTACAGCCCTGTGGTGGAGAGGCAGGTTTTGCCTCTAGCTATGGAAACTCATGTCATTGTGACGACAGCCCTGAAAGAGTCTATATTAACATATTTCTCCTCCATTGCTGTTGTTGTTCAGCACTTGCACATATAAAGGTATTGCCGCCATATTATTTCCTGTGTCAAACCTGCCAAGCTCACACTACATCACCCACCAGCATGAGCATTTTTGGGGCACGGTACATTCTGGTAGTTGTGTGTTTTCTACTCTCAAGTAAAAGCAAATGCCACAACCCTTTCTCTCTGTTTCTCTGGTCATGTAGCACCAATTTCAAAAGCATTAGTGTCTTTCCACTGCATAGACACCACAGTTCCATGCAAAGATCTTTCCAGCAGTGAAATATACTTCTGTAACAGCACACTAGAACACTTGTAGGCGTACATGCTGCCCCGTCTGGTCCAGAAAAATTGCATTAGTTTATATCACCAGAGTAACCCACTCAATATCAATACCGCTTTCCAAGGCATCTTGGGAACATATATTAAGAACAAATAATAAGAAAATTAAAACATATCAAGCAGTCGATACAGTTTGTTCCAGTGTCCAGATTTTAGTTTCCTTTTGAAATCCTGTAGTTTGATTCGGTATTACTGATTACAGAGTGGCACTTTAACACTGCAGGCTGCTCTTAATGCAGCATTTCAGAGTGCAGGTCTACCCAGGAGATGTGGATCCCATGTTTCCAAATAATTACCATTTTTATTATTTTATATTTCTGTCGAATTACTGATCAAATAATTGTTTTACTAAGCACAACTGCCAATAACTTGTGATTTCAGCCAAATTAACAGGCACTTAAGTTACTTAAAGTTAATACTTTTATAACAACAGTGTAACACCCCATCTATTCAAACAGCTGGAATCACTGCTTCAGCCTGTAACCTTGAAGAAGAGACTTGCGGTATTTAAAAGCTCTTCTTGGTGCAGGACTTACAAGTATTACACAAGCATTACACAATTCAATGCAGGCTGACAAATTATGTGTTCTTACTCAGTAAGCCCATGGATAAAACTGTGTGAAGGGGATCCACCATCACTGTCCAACAGCCGAGAGACATCATATGTGAGGTGCTTTTTTTTCAATAAAATCATCCAACTGGTAGAAATTCTAGCGTAATCTCTTTTTGATCCTTTAAAACCAACTTATTGCAGCTCTTCCTCACTTTAATTACAGCTGAATCAAAGTAAACAAAAAAGGTTATTGCCCTTTGCTTAGGTTGGTTTCTCTGCCAGGAGTCAATGTGAAGTTTAAAATGAAAACACATGAAAGGATTGGATCCTGTCTAAATACGGACAAACGTGGAAAGTGCGAAAAACCTTTCTTGTTGATTCTAGCAAAGCCTTTAATCACTCCCACTACAACACGAGGGACAGGCCAGTGGAAGCCAAGTAATCATGTTATAGTTTGTAGTAATCTGTGCTTATTGAGGCTGCTCGGAGACGTTAGCTAACTATCAGTGTTCACATTGAACAAAAATGTGACTTGCTGACGTGCAGCCATACAGGAAGGGGTCCACACGGAGCTACAAATAAGATGAGGTCAACTGAAGACGCTCTGAGCCACCACAAGCAAAAACACAACAGGCTTTGTACACGGGGTACAGAGAGAGACATGAAAGACTTCCTGTTTCTGGAGGAAGTTCTCATAAAATTTACAGGAAGCCAGGTCTGCTGGAGAAGAGAAGAAATGTCAGTTTGAGGGATGAAAGGCCAGAGATTGGTACAGCAGAGGAAGACTGAGGAGGGTAAGGAGAGTGTGGGGAAACATGTTTTTTCCTACCACATATGTTAGAGGATGGATGTAATATCTGGAATGTGTACTGATATAGTCTACCCAATAAACAGTGCAGTGCTGCAAAAACAGAAGTGACACTGTATATTACTTACACCATGTCGTGACTTGAATCACTGAGGTTACTGGACTACCTGGAGCTTCGAGTACATACGGCCTGGTCATTTGCCCAGATTAGCCCTTAGCTAAATAGCAACCCGTCTTTTGCATAATGCTAGACAAACAAAGCATGATGCAAATTTACACAAGGATTGTGCAACTTCTGAACCCACTAACCTGCAGAAATAAGACAAAACAAACCCATGCAATTCTCAAAGCAACTGCAAAAGGTGACATGCACCCCTAACCACACTGCCAAGCAAATAGCATCTTGATGCTCATGTGCTATTTGCACATATTTACAGGCTGAAATATGCATAGATTTGGCACAAAATTGGGACTGGGATGCTAAATCCCAAATACTGTTAGTTTAAATGCCTTGCCTGAAGTTTTGAGAAATGCCTTTGCACTTCATTGGTCAGGAACTGTAGCTCACGGTTTTCTTCTTCTCTCTACCTACTGTATTCTAGGTGCAAAGGCAACATTTACACTTCACCGAGTGGATAATTGCAATCAGAAGCAAGAAAGGGCAAACTGCACTCAGCTGAAAAAGTGGATGGGAGTGTTTGTGCTGTACTGTCATTAGTGAAATATCTTGTGAAACACACCTTGAGACAGGGCAGATAGTGTTTGCAAATGATGCGCAATCCATACTGCTATTATCAAATAAATCACATAAATTCGTGCCTGGGTGTGCAGTAGCTGCCGATGACGCCAGAGGTATTAAAATAACATGAATGAAAAGTAACGTTTAGTGGTAATCAGTGCAAACGTTAGCAAGCTAGGCTCGTAAACTACCCTTCTTAGCCTAGCCTCCTAGCTTCCACTCAAAAGCCTAATGGGCATTAGGAGTGGGCCATATGGCTCTAAAATAATATCACAATATTTCAGGGTATTTTTGCAATAAAATGATATTCTTTACAATATAAAAACTTAGTAAAATGTATATATATTCTTTTTCAGATAATACAGTTGCAACAAAATCAGTGATCTAGTTTTACTGTTTGCTTCAAATATTCAGTAAAAACTAAAATGATCTCTCATTTCTTTAGTTTGTGAACAACAACAGTAACTCAGAGTGAGATTCAGATTCTGTTACAATATTAATAGTTCAACAAAATAAAATCTACCTCAAATTACATTTAAACAGCTCCCAAATACAACAAATGTTCCCTGGGATCTATATATATAAATCAACAGGTGATTTCCTTCTTTTAGTAAAATCCTAAATGATTGAGTTGTTGTTGTTTTTCCACCTGGACCTTTATGCTCTGCCATTTCTCCTCTAATCATCACGCTGTAACCTGTGACAGGCTGTTATGATACCACAACTATCACACATTCACACATATGGAGTTTTTTGTTGAGCTGTGAGCGTCACGTAGGTTTACATTACCGAAGGTTTATGACAAAATCACTTGACGAGACTGGCTCCCAAGAGGAGAGGGAGAGACACTGTGCTGCTGCCAGAGGAGCCGCTGAATGAGTTCCCTCTGAGCGGTAAGTCGCTAAAAGAGTCTGAGAAGTCCGGGGCTGTTCATAAAACAGTCAGGACGCCACAGTTTATTCCACACTACTGAAGCTGCTCCTCTTTTTGGAGCCACTGCCGAGTCTGTAATAACTTTGCTTACAGCCATGCTTGTTGTTGCCGTGGATAACAGTATGATGTCAGTACATCAACAAGTCAAAATATTGCGAGTATCAGCATATGAATCTTTCATATCACAAAAAATATATAGCGGTATTATCGTGAACAAGGTGATATGGCACAACCCTAACGGCATTAAATGTTTTAAGGGGACAGGCAGCTTAAATCACTAAACGCACATTAACAAAGGCGTGTTGACTTGTTGAAAAGAGGAAAGAAGAGTGTTTAGCAACCCTCCACCCCTCTCTTTTCTGAAATATAGTATAAAAACAACAGAGTGCGTGGGAGCTATCAAACTATTCAGCTGATTAGCCTAAGAGCCCTGTCTCTGTGGTGCGTCCCACACCGTTGGCACTAGTCAGCCTTTTCATTTGTTTTCAGCTAATTCAGCAAGTTATCTCAGCGTCGGACCTGGTGGAGCCCGCTGGTGAGTGGAATCACTCTGATTCATAGTTAAACTCAGCACACGAGAAGAGAAAATGAAGTGAGGAAAGCAAACAAATGGCTAAAGTCAAGACACCATGAGACCATAACAAACATATTATGATAGGTAAGATTGTTTTTTAGCCACTGAGCTCTTTAGCAGAAAGAGTTTCTAACAGTTGTGTTATTATTTGCCCAACTGGCTAACTAGCATCTTGAACCTGTCGGCGCAGAACATGCGTGCTAGTTGGCCATTGGCTGTGGTCCTTGCGGTGTGTTCAAGTGCAACTTTTTGGCCCAGACAGAGGCAATGTGAAGCGACTTAATAGTCAGCCTTCATCACCACAAGTTCTTTGATGTCGGTTTGGTGTGTCTGGGCCTTAATAGGTACAACAAGGGAACACAGGCATAGGGACATGTCTTTGTCAGTGTCTGAAGGCTATACGGGGCTATGAAGTTCGCCAATCATGCAAGTTGACAGCAGTGCGGGCTCTCAGATGTCAGTCAATCTCTGCCATGGGACACACCCACCCTGAGGCCTGCAGCTTAGACACTGTCTCCACAAATAAGTCCAATTCTTGTTTTGTCCTCTTTGAAAAATATTTTAAAAAATATGCGTCATAGCTACACTATTATTATAGATTTCATTTCCTCACAAGAAAAACTGTCAAATTCCAGTTCGACTTGAAGGAAGTGTGAGGACGGAAGTATGAGCTGAAAAATAGTCTGGAGGAAAGGAGTCAGTGGAGAGATAAGCATCTGTCACTTTCATTCATTTTGAAGTACAGTCAGCAGAGAGGCTGGTGTCAACAACTGCATACACAGTGAGAGCAGAGAGCTCTGAACAAGCATAAAAACATAAGAGATAAATTGGCTATAGCATGTTTCTGATTTAAATGTATCTCTCTTTTCACATGAACAATTTAAACTCCAGGAATCTGTAATAAGTGTGTTAAATAATAGCAGGGGTTGGATAATAAGCATGAGGGGGAGTTCTGATTGATGCCTGCTGTTTTTAAAAACATGATGCTGGAACAATGTAAGTCATCTGCCCTGTTACATAATTCAGTAGTAAAAGAGCTGGGTAGTAATGAGTAACCAAACAAAACATAAATATAATGCTGAAGTGATATGATTGCATCTTAAATTGCACATTTAGTCCCTAACAATTGATTTAATGAAGCATTAAACTCAAGAGGGCAATCAGTCTGTAGTCAGTTTTATTTTTCTCCTGACCAAATCTTTCGACAAGTTCCCACATAAACCGATTGTAATGCAAATTTCTTGTTGATCATACCTTGAAATTCCCCTCTTGGGGAAAATAACCACATGAGCAACACAAACAATTTGAAGTGACAGCACCTGTGCAGTTGCCAATGGTTGAAAAAGCAATCATGAAAAGTCCCAAAAAGACAAAAACACAATCTCTGAGTCAATCAGTGAGTGTCAGAGGATGTGATCTTGTTTTTTTTTTAGACCAACATCCTCATTCCCGGTCCAAGAATGACATCAGTATTACAGAAAACCAAACATTTCACAACCGGTCAATCGCTGTGGTCACAGTAGGGTTTTCTCAGAAGTCTTGATATTGGTTGCTTGTAAGGAATTCCAATGACAGCTTGAGTCCAGCTGGGGTTTATTGTGCAAGAAATATACTTGTTCTCTAAAGCATAAAGAAGAGTCTAGTGAGCTACTGAGCTCAAAATATTGTTTGTGTCTAAGGTGTGATAAAAAGCATCATCATAGGGTTGGAAGAAAAACCACAGGCCCCGTGCAGCAAGAGTGTACGGCGTGATAACAGAAACCTAGAGACACCCAGCACGGAGGAAAACATACAGTGTAGCTGACAAGATATAATGTGGTTTTCACCGCAAATGCAAACAGCCTAATTTAAACCTCACACCCTCACAGGCTCAACATCTCAGCAGCTGAACTAAGTCTCACTTTTGATTTTAAATCACTTTGTATTTACTTCAGCTGAACAAAAACTGACTTTAAATGTAGACTCTTTCTGTAACGGCATGACACAGGCGCACTGCAGCGTATTTCAGAAGCACCCCAGAAAAATACATGCCTCATCTATTTGTGACAGAGCCGCGGCGTGCTGCACATTGAGTTCTCCTGCTAGCAGGCACTGTGTGTTAAATAGAGATGTAATATAATTATGAGGATGAATGTATTTTTAATGACCAAAACACAGTCACAAATCAAGCAGAATACTCTAGGGCTGGAAAATGAAGCCAACACGGAAGTGCCAACAACTGCAGCTCCTCTGATGGCCACTTGAGGCTGGCTCCTAAAGGAGGTCAATCCCGACAGACTCTCATGTTTAAATGTCCAACTTTACCGCAGAAATAAAACCGGTGAAAGTAACGGTTTTGGTATCTAGAGCTAATTTCCCCTTTTATGACAACTGTACAGGAGGTGAGTTTTTATATAACACACTTGTTTACATTTTTTTAAGGCTTAAAGTTATGCATAGTTAAGTGCGGGCTGCTTTGAGTGACATGCTGTCTGCTGATAGTGTCTTCTGCTTCTCAGTCAGATCCACTCCTCACTCCTCCACTGCATCAGCCTCTCGCCCATGTGGGTCAATTCCGGCTAAAAATAAATAAATAAGTAAAAAGATGGCGGTGGCCAAAATGCTTAACGTAAGGCTTCAGAACAGGAGTGCACAAACCAACGGGTAATGTGATGCATATGCCACATTCATAACTGACATTCATATCTAGACTTTTCACACTACTAACTTTGTTTGAATGCTACAGCACAAGAACGTAGGAAATAACAATAAACACAATTAAAACTAAAAAAAATAAACCATTTAACTACGTAGCCTGCTGACTCAACTATAGTAAACGCACAAACATCAGAGAAAAATTACCAAATTAACCAAATCTGCAAGTCTACAAAATCAGGCAAGACACTCTGCTTCTGAAATGCTCCCAGTGTTGTATGACACCATGCAATGGACAGAACAAAACTGGGTCACAGCCACGGCAGCCAAAACGCAGAGAGCTGCGCCCTGTGCAACTGTCCCTCCCAGCTCCCTTACAATCAAGATGGCGATAGAGATAACAAAAACTGGGACGATTTCATCCCGCATCATGTCCAACTTTAGTGGATCTTAACATGTCAGGTATAAAATTAATCTGCAGAGGTTCAAAATGAGATCAAACTTTTCTATAGATGTCCGTTTTGAGCCACGACAAAGGCCAACATGTGGCTTCAAACAGACTGTTTTTAGCCGAGCCCATTTGCAGGCAAGTTGCGGTCCCTTCCGGCCAATTAAGAGGAGTCAGCAGTCAGTGACGGTGTAACACAATCAATAAAACAGGTTTTTCAACAATTGTGAATCACTGCAACCACGTAAAGTCCTTGAGCATACAGACATAAATGCAGACACGCACACGACCAAACACAGGAGGAGTTAAAAATCTATCATCTCACAGTATTGTCATGTCACCCAGCCCTGATGCCAAGTAGAAAATATGTTGCCTTAATTTAATTCTGATGCACTGACTCTTTAAAGCAAAGAAACAAACACATCATCCTAAAGTTAGCATGAAGTCAGACTCTGACTCATTTAGCTCTAAAACACATAAAGTGCAGCAGAAGTGAAAAAAAGCCCTGTGTGATCTGAAACCAAAAGTGAAATCAAACTTTCTGCATGGCCAGACACCATCTGGGGTAAGTGAGAAAATATGTTGTTTTGTAATTTGGGTGAACAGACCCTTTGAGGCATCTTGTGAGACTGTTAACATCATCTTCTGGCACTAATGTGACACTCTTTAAAGACAAAATTAAGATGCAAAAGCCCTTTTTCCACAAAAATATAGTGCAAAAAACATTAAAACAGAAGCAGCATCACATCCGACGGTGCTTCCTGAGTCCCTAACGGATATAACTATTGAATTAAGTGTGTGTACTGCTGACAGATAACATCAAGTAACCCAGTATGTTCTGACAGCCGCTGTCACAAGATGTGTCGACATCAAAGAAACCAAGTGAATTTCAAGACTTCCAGGATGTGTGTCATCTAATCTCACCGTGGCATCACTCCGGTGTTGTGTATTTGCCTAACTTGGGACTGCTGAACTAGGTCATCTTGACATTGCTGCATTGTTTCCATTGATTTCCTCCTCGCCCACTGAGGTGTGAGTGTAGGATGGACTCATCAAACACAGCTGACTCCAATACCAATCAGCCACCTGTTGTATCGACTTCACAGGCATGGCACGGGGTCAAGGGTCAACAGATGGAGCTGACTGCATGCAGGAGTGCCAGCACATCTTTCAACATTGCCACAATCAGGGTGTGGAGATAAAAAGGGAAGAAAGGGTAAAGAAACTGCGAGAGACATGAAGACACTGCACATCCTGGTACTTATTCCTTACATTGCTGCATGAGAGCACACTCAGACAAAGAAAAAAAGTCTACCCAAGGCACTGCTGTCCTGTTACAGATATTATTCAGCCATGATTCAACAGCCACAACACTGATGAGCACATGCAACAGCACAAAGATGCCAGAAGAGATATATCTCCTCCACAGATACAACACAGAGCCCAAATGAAAGTTATATTATCAGGCATAGCATCCAGTTATATTATGTTTTTTACCATTATATCCTTATATTAGCTAAGGAATATGATTCTGTGGACCTACATATTTTTATTGTGCAGTCCAAGTGTAGCAAACACACAGAAAATAGACCTGGCTTAAGCCTAAACTAACTTAAGCTAGCTCTGTATTAAATGTGATGCTATACAAAATATGAGAGGCACAAACTGTTGCTTATGTATGCCTGTACTTTACAAAAAGTAAAAAGCACATTATAAAACAGCAGAAAACACACTACAAACGATCTGTAGAAAGCTGCACAGCTTTACTCACCAGTGAAACAGCTAGCTGAGGGCAGCAGGTGACCTTGTTGAGCCGTTGATGCTAACGTTAGCCGCTAACGTTAGCTCGTCGTACTGACAGTTAGCCCTGAACTCCGCTGGTTTTCCGCTCTTTTCGCGCTTCCTTCGACGATAAATATTTATTAAGTTGCCTCAACATATCGTCTTACAACTTGGTAGACTTTTAATAACACGAAAACTGTTTTCTAATGTTCATTTTGGTATGCTAGCTATCTAGCTACCTGACTGAATTTACATGAATGACGTCATTGTGTGAGGGCTACTTCCTGTATCTTCAGTTGTATCTGACTGGACAAACATACAATTATTATTGGACATATTTATATATTTTTATCACTTTTTGTATTATTTTAAATATATGTTTATGGTTATTTCTGTATCTAAAAATGTAAATTAATTTTTCTTCCTTTTCTTTCTTTTAATTAATTTTTTTACATGCTTATGATGCTTATGTTCACATTTTTCTCCTAATGTTTGGATATATTTTCTTTTCTTATTAATTGTTTTTGACATGCTTATAATGTTTATAGTCACATTTATCTCCTAATAGGTTAGATGTATTTATTTTTTTATTATTAATTGGTTTTTTTTTTACATCCATATGATGCTTATGGTCACATTTTCCTCCTAATACATTAGATATATTTATTTTTTTATATTAATTATTTTTTACATGCTTATGATGCCTATGGTCAAATTTTTCTTCTAACAGGTTAAATATATTTTCTTTTTTTTTTCATTAATTATTTTTTACATGCTTATAATGCTTATGATCTAATTTTTCTCCTAATAGGTTAGATATATTTTCTTTTTATTATTATTATTAATATTATTGTTGTTGTTTATGTGCTTATGATGCTTATGGTCATAATTTTCTCCTGACAGGTTTGAAATATTTTTCTTTCGTTTTTATTTAAAAAAAACTTACATGCTTATGGTGTTACAGTCACATTTTCTCCTAATAGGTTATATATATATAATCTTTTTTTAATTATTTTTTTCTCCAAATTAAATGATTACATTATCTTTTTTTTTCATTTATTTATTGGTCACATTTTTCACCCAATAGGTTAGATATATTTTTTTTTAAATTAATTATTGTTTTACATGCTTAAGATGCTTATAGTCCTATTTTTCTCCTAGTTGGTTGATTAAATTTCCTTTCTTTTTTTCATTTATTTATTTTTACATCCTTTTAATGTTTAAGGTCACATTTTTCTCCTAATGGGTCCATTATTTATTTTTTGGCAGGACACATAGGGATTTGGACCGGGGTTTCAGCCACACACTGTAGGAATTTTTTTTCAGGAAGATAAGCAACACATTTGCATTTATTCACATTAAAAATCTGCATTCATATTACAGCCCTGCCAATAAATTGAGCAGGTCGACTGATATTAGCTTATGATGGCCTATTTTATGTTTTGTTAAGTGCTTTGTAATTTGAACTTGTGTACTGTAGCGCTTCACAAGTGTACTCTAGTGAGATTTTTTTATTTTAGTGCTTTTTTTTTTCTTAATTAACACATTTGTTTAAAAACAGTGACATGTTCCTGCTCTGTTTTATTTTTTCCAGACGACAATTTCAGGCAAGGGAAGAGACATTGTCATGTGTAAAATACCCCATTTGTATATACTGAGTCACATTTTATAGCTTAAGGGATACTTTAAAAAATATTTCCTTGTGTTATCTGTTTCCATTTTCCAAAAAAAAGAATACTGGCCAATAAAGGAGTTTTTTCTTAAATATTGATATCATTGTTGGCCTACAAAATCCAGTATCAGTCAGGATATAATTCATAATGACTCTTCTCTTGCCCTTTTTAATGATATAAGCAGCCAGACGTGCTGTATGTCAGCCAACATGGCAGTTGCTGACTTGCATCCAGAAGCCTGTCGTCCTATAGACACCAATGAGCAGTGCTCCATGCTTTATTCCTGATCAGCCACGCAGACATCTATTGTTGAGGTTGTAAAAACGTCTCAACGACAAGGACAAGTGATGTAACAAGTGTCTTTGTCACACTGTTCAGGAAGGTACCAGGACAGAGACAGTCCACAGGTCTGAATGTCTGGAAGACATTTTATCTCGGCCACACAGACCGATCAAATCACACATAGGGACGTGGACCTGCACAGCGGGTATTAAAAAATGAACGAGAGGAATTACCATCTTTGTTCTCTGCAGCTCCCCGGTGTTTCCCGCCGCTAATTCCTAATCTTAATGACTACCAGATAAGCACAAGTGTTAATTAAGGAGAGCTGCATAATTATATCTCTGAGGGACCTGCGCCAATGCCCCCTCACCACCACCACCACCACCACCACCTCCTCCAGCTGACACTCCAGCCCAGTTTCTCCACCCGCACTTTACTCCCTCACAACATTAAGCATTCAGCGCTCTCACACTCTTCTCATTATCTCCTCCTGACCCACTGCTTTCACCTACTTTCTGAAAATGAAAGGGGATCCACGCTCCAATGACACGGAAGTAATAAAACCACAGTGTTTTAGTCTCACTTGCCCACAGCTGAGTTATAGGTGTTTGTGGAATCCCCGCCACAGAGAAGCATATGAAATGAAAGTCAATATTTTCAGAAGGCACTATCATGGAGGGAAACTGGAAGCTGTTGCAGCTCATAAAAAACATCTTGGTGGCGATAACAACTTCACATAACTTCACAATCACTGATCGTGGTTGAAAATGAAGTGAGGTGGAGGGGTGCAGCCTTTTGGTCTTATGAAATTACCATGACATAAAAATCCATCACAAGCGGTTCGCCTGCCCGGGTGTTCGCATCCCCACCAGAACGACAACAATCTGTCAGCTCATCTGCGAGTCCACCCCAAGGAGGGGAAGGACAGGCAGAGAATAATAACAGAATGGACAACAAAAGGCTTTGCCAGGATCGCGTGGTTATGAGTTGAGCTTATTAAAAACCACAGTGGAAAATAAATATGCAAACATCAAGCCCGCCCTCTAGCAGGGAACACGATAAAATATGGTGTGAAAGACAGAGAGTGAAGAAGGAGGGAGTGCAGACACCCCACTGCTAATTTAATAGACTGACTATAGCAGGCTATGCAATTCCATTATGTCGTGTCATCTGTCCTGTGGAGCTTGGATCAGTTCCTTAGGGAAGGTCACAAATGACAGACATAATCAGATACAATCAAGTCATTCGGGATCCCAAATTTAAACGCCGCTCTGGTGAGTTTGGAAGCTGATGACGAGGTTGTTTGTCTCTGACGTCACCTGTCATTCGGTGGTTTGACATGACTGATGAGACAGACTCAAACATGATGAATGTTGTTGGGAATTATAAGTCAGGAGGAAACACTCTGCAATATTTCACACAAAATATTTATCTGATATCTCAAGACAAGTAAGGCAAACTGATTTGTATCATTGATTTTTACTGTTGCTTTTGTAAGGTTAAAGGAGCTGTATGAGAAACTCACAGCAGAGTCTGAGCTGGGATTGTCTGCATATGGCTCTCAACATGGAGATGGCTAACAACTAACAGTGCTAACAGCATGAACAATGCTAATAACAGCTACAGTGCTGACAGAGCTTAAAGTGTTAACATGAGGGGGAACCAGAAGGTGGGCACAACACTTGTTGGGAAATTTGGTCACTTTATGAGTTTGAACAAACAACAGATGCTGCAGTTTTTCACAGGAAGGCAGTTTTGTTTTCAACTCTTGCACCCAGGGTTCAATTCCCATCTTAATCTTAATTAGTTTGGCATGTTTCTTATGACCAAAGCCGATCAAACTGCTGTTGCTATCCAATATTAACTTCATCCTTGACTTGACCTTCAAACATTTCCACCTCAGAAACAATGTACAACAATTTCCAAATGAACACAACCCAGTCTCACTCTTAAGTCATTGAAATATGGCCCACGAGCAGTGACTTGCCTCAACACTGATGAAAAAAGCCGTCCTTAACATCAGCATGACACACAGCTGGTCGCTGTTATACTTAAACAGCACTCGGCAGTATTGGGGGAAATGCAGCAGGACAAGAACGAAAGTTAAGGCGCCGAAAGTCCAAATAGGGTGGGCGGGAGGTGGTAGGGGTGGTGGATGGGTCCAACAAACACTGACTTTCACCCATGAGAGTCGTGTTTGCGTCCTATAAGATTATAAAGCTGAACCCTGTTATTTTTTCCTAGCCCAACCCTGTGCGTTAGTTGTTGAGGGAAAAAAAAAAACATCAACGTAGTGCTTTTATTTTGAAAGAGACTGTATGTAAACGGTAAATTTTCTGTGAAATGGAAATGTATCGTGAAAGAAGACGATGCATGTAACAGGCAGAACTTGACACGGTGTCCCAGAACGTCAACAACCAACACACCCAGGGTACCCTGCATGTGGTATCAGGATGTGGAAGGTCTGAGCCAAAGTCTCAGTCACTGGGACACGGTGGTTACGGGAGACAGCAAGAAGAAAAAAACAGGAGGACAGGTGTTTTGTTCAGTAGCAGATCCTGACGAGTTCATTCATGTCAATGTCTTTGGGCTAACAAAGAAAACAATGGATTTGACACACATCTTGCACCGAAACTGATGGAGGAGATACATTTCTATTTCAATCAACAAAGCCAAGTCTATACAGATTGAGTAATGGCTTCATGTTTAAGTCACACTTCATGCATGAAGTTGCAACCAAAAATGTATTTATACATTTCAAGTTGAACAGTGGCTGTAGTTGTAGTGGGTTCTTTGGTGCTGCCAGAAAGGAGGTGACCCACACACATGTAGGCCTAACATTCAAGGTTCAGGTTAAGGTTGCATAACTACAGCTGATGAGTTGGCTTTTTAGTCATAGCTGAATAAGAACTCAAAAAAGTCAAGGTTGAGTTGAGAACTGAACCTTGAGTGTAAGAGCTGAAAAAAAGACCGCCCCCCTTAGAAGAACACCAAGGTCTGTCCGTTTGTTCAAACTCATAAATGACCACATTTCCCAGCAAACAGCCTCTTGTAGTCGTGCCAACAGCTCCTCTTCAGACTCAAAGGTGGAAGTAGTGCGGTATCGTTATGGCTCCACAAAACGTCTCACAAAGGAAGTCGGGGTGGATTGTTAGATAAATAAAACATGTGACTATGACAGACGAGACCACAGTTACCATCTCCTGTTTGTTTTTTAACCAAAGTACTTCTTTAAACCTTCACCACAGAGAGACACGTCGAACCACACAACACTCATATGAATCAACAATGAACAAGGTCATCCTGCCGACGGGTGCGGCGCCAGATCAAAAAAACGCACATATGAGTCGCTTTGAAAGGAAATGACAAACAGCAAGTTTTGTCTTTTCAGTAGAAGGATTTGTTGGAAACATAACCGCCCTTCTTTAACTGTGAGCTATTTTCTCTTTCAGTCTTGAGCCCTGCCTCCCATCACCTATAGACTAACATTATTGCTATTTCATAACGAGAGTATATATAGACATTTGTTGTGAGACCATCCAGAAGGGAGTCGACTGTTCAGCTCTGTCTGTCCCTCCACCTGTAGAGCGTTAACGATGTTATAGGTGTAACTGGTATCAGAATAAGTCAGCACATCAAAAACCCCCATGACACACCTACATCTGCAGAATCTTGAATCCTTTTCTCTAACAGTAAATGTCAGACATCCTAAACATGATCAGAATGCATCGGTTCTGACGACAGCGCGCGCCACTGAAAACAAAGGAGGTGAAGAAAAGCTTCCATTTAGCTCCTCTCATTAGTCAGAGCAAAGAGGCTGTCACGTATGGTCAGTGGGAGTGCAGGGCAACGTGGGTTTGTTCATTATGTGCTGCGCTGCTTTTGTTCCCCAGGTGAACATTTCAGACAGAAGAAACCATGTTTCTCATCAGAAGGGAGACCCCGCTCTCTCTCCCGCCTCTGACTAAACAACGGCTCATTCCTGTCAGCTTTGTTCGCTCAAAGTTACATCGAGACAAAGAGAAATTACAGACATGTGAGTGAATGTTTGGTTAATATTTAGACCGTTTGTCATTGGAGGGAGAGTCCACCCCAAAATTAAAAACGTTCCTTTTACCTATAGTGCTATTTATCAATCCACTATAAGTAGTTTTGCTGCAAGCTTTCAAGAGTTGGAGATATCAGCTGTAGAGATGTCTGCTCTCTCTCCAGTATAATGGAACTAGATGACACTCAGCTTGTGGTACTCAAAGTGCCAGAAAAATACATTTGAAAAACTCAACATTAATGTCTCTTTCCAGAAATCATGACCTGGTTACTCACCTTGTTGTGAGCAGTTTCATGTAGGAACTATTTTCTTTCTGGGACAACGAATTGGTGCCATTTACACTTTGAAATTCTTGTTTTTAGGATCCTAATGTTGTTAAGTTAAGAATTTTTCATGTTGCCAAGGTCAACTCATGGCCCATTGGGTTCGTCTAGCAGCCATCTTGAATTGATGTCCATGCTAATGGCAAAAGATGCCGATTTTCATACATACATACATACAAAGACAACCCACTTTTTCATATAATTCGGACACCAGGAATGAAGACCAATGACCTGGCACTCTCCCTTAAGTACAATAGAGTGTGCCAGGGCTGACGTCAAAACCCGGAAGTTTAGCATCGCGCTGGTTCCCGGAAGAGAAAGTGAATGTGATTTTTGCATTGCATTTTGGATTATGTCAGAAAATAAGCTCTGTGGCTAACACAAGTTTATGATACTTACAGGCTTTGTTCAGCGAAATAATCTTCCCATATGAACACCTTTCATACCGCATTTGAAGCTTAAATGCGATCGCCAGAAGTAAAAAGCTAACGTTAGGCTTTAACAGACTACATGACTACTCCACGGTCACATGACTCTTGGCGTCACCGCCACTAAGCTTTCAACTGATTTCGGCTGCTTTATTTTAAAAACATTGTATAATGGGGAAATCGGACTGTTAAAGCTAAATAAGAAGCTGTAATGGCGGACTGCCAGCACTCTCGCCTGTTCGGGGGTGATGACGTTTAATGTCCCCGACAGGGTTTGTAGTCGTATTGAGCAACTTGTTAGCAACCGCCTTTTTTACGACACGTAAAAGCTTCAAAATTCACAAGTAGGGTATTTACTGACGTGTTTTATGTTGTAGAACAAATCTGAAACTCGCTTAAGCTTTTGTTAACCACAGACCTTTTTTGTGGCATTTTACCAAAATCCCATTCAAAAAACGTATTGACTTTTAGACAAGAGAACCGGAAGTGCTAAAAGCGCTAACAGAGTTCCGGGTTTACTGGCACACTCTATGGGGGACATGGACAACTTGTTCTTCACATTTGGTAGTCAGAACTACTCCAGGTAATTGTATTGAACAAAGTTGTGATATTATATACAAGTAAGATTGTGAAACTTAAGAGGTTATTTAACAGAAGCCACACTTCACACTCAACAGCACTATTCACACTTGATTAGGTTTATTAGATCTGATTTGAGGTCTGCCTCATCAACCTGAAACTGACTCATCCTGGTGGCATAGACCTCGTCTATTTATAACAACCTTGAGATTTTAGCTTTGCATTAGTAAATGGTAAATGGACTGCACTTGTATAGTGATTTTCTAGTCTTCAAAAAACCTAAAGCGCTTTTACACTACTTAACGTTCACCCTTTTACACACACTTACATTTACATTTCACATACTGGTGGCTGAGGCTACCATACATGGTGCCACCTGCTACTCAGTAACCATTTACACACTCACACACAGATGTGTAACAGCCATTAGGGGCAAATTGTAGTGCAGTATCTTGCCCAAGGATACTTCGACATGTAGGCTGGAGGAGCAACGGCTCGAACTGCCAATCCTCCCATTAGTGGATGACCCGCTCTACCTCCTGAGCCACAGCTGCCCCAAATACATGAAACGCAACCACATGACATCAATGCTAATAGCAAGGGAACACTTAGCAACTTGAAGTGGTTTATATATCTATATTTTGTTGAGACTGACATTCTCAAGTTATTCTTATGATCAAAAATACAGGAAATGAAGTGAGAGAATTTACTTTTGGTTTTCTCATGGCCTTCAGGAGATTCAAATCATGCTATTTCCTGTTGATCATGTGACCTGTGTAATGTCCCAGATTTTCACAGGGGGGAATGTGACAAGGTTACAGGACTGAGTGAAAACTTGGGGAAACCATTAAATGTGTATTTTAACTATAATTAAAGGATTATCCATTGAGAAAAAATGTATTTATCTCTAATTTGGAAATAGAGTCACACACTTTAAAACAAACAAAAAAAGATTTATGACGGATTCTAATCGTTGTATTTCATGGTGAAGTTTAGTGTTCAAGCCTGGGGACGGTATTTTTTTATTGAGGTTTTACATGATACACCTTCAAATTGCAATTAGGACAAAGTGAAAGACACTTTGCTTGTTAATACAATGTCTTACTCAGATACTTTTCGGGCATATTTCATGTAATATCCTGGGGACGGAAAAGGCAACAACACTCGCCAACTGTACCACCGCGCAGAAGGAAGCGTGCATCTACGGCTAGCTCACCTAGCACCACTGAGCTAGCTAATGTAACAGCCCAGCCGAGGAGGACACTGTCCCAAGCACGAGCCTCTTATCCATGAGTAGATGCACGCTTCCTTCTGTGCAGTGGTACAGTCGGTAGGTGTAGTTCAGATGAGCACCACAAGCCACGTGCCATCGAGTGTCATTACAGTGGAGAGAAGGCAGACATCTCTACAGCTGATATCTCCAACACTCTGCAACTCACACCAAAACGATCTACACTACAAACAGCACTACAGGTAAGAGGAGAAATATGTGATTTTGATTTTGGGGTGAACTGTCCCTTTAAGTGTGGTCAGTGGCGTCATAAAACTAAACGTGACAAACACAGCTCCTTTACTGTCTGATGTAAAATGGCAGGTCACCAGAAAAAACCCAGCACTGTTTAAATCCTCACATTTTTCGCCTTCCTCGCTGTCACAGAATGACATCATGCTGTTTTGTGTGAGTGCAAATTGTAGCCTCCTCTGCACCATCAGGAAATGATGCGTTCCACGGGTGGGAGTGGAGGGGGATGCATGCTTGGCTCTGCATCCTGTCTGCAGAGAGGTACCTGTTTCTCAGCAGCAATTTCGAGACAAAGCAGCAGTCGTGTGCAGCATCTTCAACCCAGCAGGCCAGAACATCAGTGTCAAATGAGGGGGTACAAGGAGACAGATGAGGGGGATAAAGGGTGGGAAGAAATGTCCCACATCCAGTTTAGAGCTGCAACAATTAGCCAGTGAACACAGCAAATGACTCATCGACTATTTAGATAATCTATTAATGGTTTCGGATATTTTCCAAGCAAAAACACACAAACATTTTTTGGTTTTAGCTTCTCAGATCCTCTGTTTTTCACTGTTATACACAATTAATTATAGATTATAGATTCATTTGGAAATGTTACTAATGTCACTTTGGGCTCTAGCTACTATGATAAGCGTATTTTTTCACAATTGTTTTTACATTTTAGAGTCCAACTGATCGATTGAGATGAAGCGATAATGAAAGTAATGGTTAGTTGGAGCAATAGGCGTGGATTTGGTGGGGGTGCAGGGGACACGTACCACTCAATATTGAGAACATGTGCAACATTAAAGACATTTGTATCATGAACTGGTCCAGAAAAATTCGCCAGATGCTCAAAATTTTCAATGAGGAGGACCCTTGTTTTTAGGTGAGGTCACATTAAGCTATCAGAGAAAAAAGATTAGCACACATTAGACGTGCCAAACAACGTAGGAAACACACTGATTTATAACGCAAAAAAAGCTTTATTCACTGTTTTTACTGGTTTAAATCACTTGGTCTGTTTGTTCTGGAGAAGAAAAGACCTCTGCTGATAATTCGGCTGCCTGTACAAACCTCCTGAACAGTTAACATTAAAAGAATCCTAACTGGGAAAAGTTTCAGCTGGTTTCAATCCACAATCTTCACCACTAGATGCCACCAAATCTCCTTACATCTCACACAGTGTTCCTTTAATCAGCTAATTCTGTTACCTCTAAAATTCTTATTGACATTTCAGTGTGTTGAGGGTTGTTGGTGTGTGAGTTGTGCAACAGCATGACAGAGACAAAAGGGTCTGGATTGTAGAGAAGAACCTGTTGTGTGAGAAGAAGCTGCATCCCTGACATTGAATCTCAAATCCCGTCATGTCGCCGAGGAACCCATGAGAGCTGTTTCAGATCCATTTTTCTTCTGACTGCTTCTGGAACAATCTTTCTCTGTGCTATTACAGAGGACTCGCTCATCCACAAGACAGGTGGCACACGCACTGCACCCCCCCGTCCAAGCATCTTTGTTTTTCACCTCTATTAAGTCGTCTTCGAAATAAATGCTGAAAGAAAACAATCACGCTGCAACAATTAGCAAAAGAGCTGCAATATGATTCTTCGGTCAATATTGCACGGCCCAGTTTGGCTCTCAGTTGAAGCATAACATTTCAAGTCCCTTCTGCTTTATAGTTTCAGCCAACTCATTCAGGGCTTTGGATAAGAGGGCCAGCCCACACTGACAGCTTACACCTTCTGGAGTGAGACAGTAATAGCATTACCAACCAGGCCAGCACACAATATAAACACAAATTCTGCAGAATCACGACTCACATGTCATCTGAACACACCGCACACAGAGCAAAACAATCATTAACACTAACGTTCTCGTCTCTAATGAAAGTCTGACAACACAGCAGCTTCAAAGACACCAAAGTTGGAGCCTGTTTGATCTTTTTCAACCATAAATACCAATTCTGACTGTAGTTGCTCCGGGGTGTTGATATCCAAGATATAGGCAGTTCCTATTTCAGGGGTGGGCCTTAGGGTCTGAGCTGAGGGGTGATAAATATTCAAGAAACTGTCAGGTCCTTTTGTTTGGAAGTGCAATTGCAGGAGTTAGGTAAGCAGCAGTTATTCCTCAAGTATAATTACATAGTTTGCAGTGCCGTACCTAGCACATTCAGCACCCTAGGTAAGCCCCCTCCACCCCAAAAAAATGTATTTATTTTTGCTATTATCATTATTATTATTATTATTGTTACATTTAATAGTTTGTTTTTTTTATCTATTACTAAGAGGAACAAGAGCTAATGAGCATGGATGGGCTACTGAACTCGCCTACTGTACTGACCAGAAAAAAGCGATCCAAAAAGACACAATATTACCCCAGAGACGCAAAACACCTTTAAAGGAGACACAAAATAATAAAAAAGACACTAAACCACCCTAATAATTACCTCAAGGAGACAGAAAATAGCCTTAAAAATACCTAAATGACAACAAAAAAACACAAACCAACCCTAAAGGAGATATAAAATGTTAAAATAACTGCAAAACAACCTCTATAATTACCTCAATAAGACAAACAACTGCTTCAGACATGCCTAAATGACAACACAAAGACACAAACCAACCACAAAGAGACACAAAATAATAACAAAAATGGTCAAAACAACCACAAGGAGACACAAAGCGATCCAAAAAGACACAATATTACCCCAAAGAGACGCAAAACAACTTTAAAGGAGACACAAAATAATAAAAAAGACACTAAACCACCTCAATAATTACCTCAAGGAGACAGAAAATAGCCTTAAAATACCTAAATGACAACAAAAAGACACAAACCAACCACAAGGGGACACAAAACATCTAAAAAAAGACACAAAATTGACCCAAAGAGACACAAAAACACATTAAAAAATTCTGTAAAACCACCTAAATAAGACACAAAACAGTAAATTAACTGCAAACCATCTCAATAATGACCTCGATGAGACACAACATTGCCTAAAAGATACCTACATGACTACATAAAGACAAAAACTAGCCCAGAGGAGACACAAAGTGACTAAAAAAGGCACAATATTCCCCCAGAGAGACTCAAAACAACCCTTAAGGAGACAGAAAACTATCAAAATAGACACAAAACCACCTCAACAAGACACAAAATTGCCTCAGATACCTGAATGACAACCAGAAGACACAAACCAAACCACAAGGAGACACAAAGCGCTCCAGAAAGGACACAACATTACCTAAAGGAGACCCAAATGATTTCAAAAAGACACAAACCAATCCTAATGTGCACATCTTTTCATTTTTCTTTTCTTACAATAATACTCGCCATTTTTTGATTTTTGAATGTGAGAAAAAAATTGAGGCCCCCTTTGAGTGGCGCCCCCAGGAGGCTGAATATGTCATGTAGAGGAAGATGGCCACTGTCAGTCTGTGGTGATATTACACTGAGCAGATTATCACAGGTGCGTTCTCACTTAAGTAGCCTATAAAAATCAAAGACAGTACTGTTTAAAATGTCCTCAAAGGAAGGAATAACACTTGAAATGGAGGAGCGTGTTTGTGTTTGACAGAGAAGACAGAACTCATGGCTCCCATCTGCTTAGTTTAAAGGGACACTTGCTTCTAGATATTTCTTTACACATGTGGACAGGCATCCATTTGAATACTTGTTTCAGAGGGACACTGAATCTGATTTGGATTGGTGGGTTTAATAGTGTTGAAGGGATCCACAATGAGCCGGGCATGGACCACCAAGGTGACAGAGGAATGTCAAATCATATGGCGCATCATGTTTCAATAATTCATCACTGATTGTCTTTTTCTTTTCAACTTTTCTTACCACTTGAGTTCTTTCCGCAGATGAGGTGCTGGTAGGGCTGCAGCAGACCCCAGATCTCCGAGTCGTTGTTGATGGCTTGCTCCAGAGACTCCAGCGTAAACTTGGGGATCCCGTTGTCCCTCTCCACCAGCGCGCTGCGCAGGACGCGGCTGAACACCTCTCTGAACAGACTCTCCACGCAGGCGGTGAGGTATATGGCAGCGTGTTCGTGGATCCTGAGGGCCACCCGGCTATCCACCATCCACCTGAAGAACTTCCCCACGGAGAACACCAGCCCGCAGCGCGACGACTTGCCTCGGCTGAACCTGTCCCCGGTGCTCATGTTGTAGAGGGACAGCGCGCTGAGAGCCGCCGTGATGCAGTTGACGGAGATGGTCCATGAGAGCACCACCTTGATGGCGCTCTGGATCTCGTGCTTGGTGCACTTGGCGTAGCGCAGGCTGAGCCGCTGCGCCTCCCGGGCCACCCGCACCAGCGCGCGGCTGACGAGAGCGGACAGCCGCGCCAGGACCTCCGGTGGAGGGTCGCCCACCATCAGCTCCTCGTCTTTCCTCAGTGCGCCCTCCACCTCGCCGAGGCTCCATGGCACGTCCTCCAGCTCGGGCAGCTTGGCGCACTGACCCGAGCACTCCAGTATCTCCGTGTCCTCCGCCAGGACGGTGTTGACTGTGTCCAAACTGTTCTGTCTGCTGTGCATGGATTCCGTCAGATGCCAGCAGTTGCCCCCATGCGCGATGGACTGATGCGTGTCGGAGCAGCACAGCGACACGCTGGACGACCTGACCGAGTCCGCGGCTCCACCATAACCAGAATCAAGCGTTAAATCCTCCAGCGTCCTCACGACTGTCTTACCCTTGCCTGCCATAACTGCACCGCATACTGTTGGGTATGCTTGGTCTCTCAGTTAAATGCCACAAACTCGTTTTCTCGCTTCTTCTCAGCCGCTGTCCGACGACTTGTAGGTATTCCCCGGCTTTTAAAGAGTGAACCGACAGAAGGGAGCCTCTACTTTCCTCCTCCTCTAAGTGGCTGGATGTCTCCGATATCCTCTTGTCCACAACTTCACACGCGTAACCCGAGAGCGCACAAACCCTCCGCGCTCACTGCAACAAGCGCAGCACGGGCAGGACTCTGATGGAGAGGTGGAGCCTGGAGCCCCGCGGGCTGAGACAAGCCAATCCGCATCTCCATCAGCTTTGACTGACACACACAGCCTACCTGCTACCTTTGAGCAGAGGCTACCTGGCGCTGGTGGAACATAACTGCAGAATCAGAGACGCACACGTAGGCTGCCGTGCCAACCAATCTGTTATTTAGTCGGAGCTGCAGTGGAGTGATGGAGGCAGTGTCAGGGTGAGAGGTGGATTCTCACTGAGGAGACACATGGTGGAGATTTGAATGCACTCTTGGTACTGTGGGAAAAAATGTGGGTCAATGACATGGCACAACAGGCGAGAGGGGAGGGGGACACGAAAACAACACATCCAGCCCTTTTATTTTAACTCAAACACATTTAAACAGATCACACTGTCAGAGAGGATGAACATAAACGTGCTGCTTTTGTTAATATTAATCATTTTCCAGAGGTCAAAGGTCATGCACTTGTTTGCTCTCCTTTTTTATTTATTGCCAGTGACGCCACCAAGAGGGGGCCAGAGGGGGCCATGGCCCAAAAATAATTAGAGCCCAATAATACAGTCTTTAAAATACTGTGGTATGCTCATTCTATAAGCTAACATAAAGGTGCTGGTATCTTGTGAAACTAGACAACCTAAGGCATCCATTGGTATCAACCATGCTGACATAGCTTGTCATGTAGAGGGCTAAATAACTCTTCAAAGTTAGGCTTAATTTTGGTGAGGGAATAACTGGCATGGTCATTTTCAAAGCCATTTCAACCCTTACCCCAAGGTATATGACAGAAAATGGGTTCTATGGGTACCAAGGAGTCTCCCCTAAATTTGAGAAGGCTCGTTCACGGTAAATGTTTTCAACACATTCTCACTCTGACCTTGTCACATATCAGCATTTGGTCACGGACTATCCACGTCCACATACGACGTGCAAGGTACCCTGGGTGCGTTGGTTGGTGACGTTCTGGAACGCCATGTCAAGTTCTGCCTGTTACATGCATTGTCGTCTTTCAAAATACACTTCTGTTTTCACAGGAAATTTACGTCAATACAACACCACAAAGTGACCTTCAACAACAAACACATGGTTGGGTTTAGGCAACAAAAGCACATGGTTAGGTTTAGGAAAAAAAACAGGGTTTGGCTTTAGAATCTTACAGGACACGAACACTGCTCTCTCAGGTGAAAGTCGGTGTTTGTTGGACCCATCCACCACCCCTCCTGACTTTCGGCATCTTAACTTCTGTCCTCCCGCCATGTTTCCCCTGATGTTGCCCGGCAACTATAACAGCAACTGGCCGTGTATCATGTCGACGTTGAAGGATGCCTTTTTCATTGGTTTCTGACGAGTCAACCCCAAGCACTGGATTTTGACGACTTCAAAGTGAGATTGGGCTCAACATTAAAACGGGATTGTTGTGAAACTCAAAATTTTAACTGTACCGGTAAAAGTTTCTGAACATCAGATCATTAGTGATACAAATAAGACACCAAAGTATATGAGTATGCAATTCCTTAAGGGTTCATTTATGCTCAACATGAGATATGTATACAGAGCCTTATTTCTGTACTCTGTATTTGTTTCGACCGTGTATCCGCACGTTTTCTAAAAGCTTCTGGATACAGATGTAACAGAACAGTACTACTGGTTGCTGGGGGGGCAGTGTAGGGTAGTTCAAGCGAGATACAACCATAGGACATGAAGAGCACATTCAAATGGCAGAATAGAGCAAATTGGTAATATAGTATAAAGAATTCTCTGTCCACATGTTGTGATGTATTTAATGGCCTCACAGACCACCGTCATCTACAATGCTGCCTCCATTAAAAGGTGTATTATCACAACCTCCTCCACTGACACCTTGTGTGTTGTTATGCATTCTCAGAACCCATCGGCTGTATTCGCCGTCTGACGAATTTCCGTTTCCGACTTCTGTTTATATATAAGTAAATATGCGGAACCATTGCGATGGATTCAGAGTTTGCAGTGACGCCAGTTATGTTCCGCCTTGTTAGTTCACCGCACGGAGCGTTTAACCTGGCAACAACTGCAGCCGGCTCAAAAATGATTGGTCAGTTTCACGCGGACTACAAACAGGCTAGCACCGGAAACCAGGGCTCTTCCGCTCTTCTTCCGGAGGCAAGATCTCCGGGGTTTGCCTACAGACTCTACATTCACTGAATGTAGAGTCTGTATATAGAGACGAGTTGTTATGTGGCACTTCTGACTCAGCACTCTACTGCCATCTATTGGCTGTATGTATGCCATCATGTTTACAACATTTGAAATGGACAGATGTTACCGGTGGACTCTTGTGATGTCTGCTTTGTGTTGATATGAAGAGGCCCATATTGTGGATATCTCTGGAGGTGATCTCCATTTATTCCAACTGACAGCAAGAGGTGAAAACAAAATCCTCCGTCAGTCACAACCATATCAACTCAAGCCCCTACACAAATTAAGTGACACAAGTTTATGTTAGCATAGAATGAATTTAGAAACAGCTTAACAGCGCTGAAACTACTAAATACTATGAGAGCAATGACGCTTACCTCTCCCATGGAGGACGACAGCAAAAGGGGAGAGGTAAGGTGGGAGACACCCCTTTATAGGTGGGGTACCCCCAAAGATGAACATTAAAAGGCAGGATAAATGAGCCCTAACTCTTCATATTGACATAGTTGCCTACATACTTTAAGAGTATAATACAATCCCTTAAATCCAGTCATGACTTTTGGTTTCGGTGTGCCACCTCAAGATGTTCGGTGACCCCATCTAGCCACCACGATGATAGACTTCTGTGGGCGCCACTGTTTGTAGCTACATTACTGATTATAATCATAGCAGCTCTGTGGGGATACGTTAAGGGTCTGCTGTGCAATCTATTTCTACAATTAAAATAGAAATAACTCCGACAATATGAATATTGAAAGCACAATACTGCCAGATGTCTTTTCAATTTAATTCTTGCTGTGTGTACACTTGATCCCATTCTGCTCAGCTAATAATAATATTAATATCCTGTTTGTAGTCTGGATAAAATACAACATTTGTGAATGGACTTCTGTTGTTTAAAGTGGACTTTTTCTGAATTGGATTTGACCACTGCTGAGAGTTTTAAGTGAAAGTGTGTCTACAGCTAAAGTCTTCAGGAGCACCATAATCTTTAATGCCATATCCCTATAAATATTTTACTGTTCAAAGCTCCAACATCCAGCGACGATGATACAGACCTGCAGCCCTGCGTCAGGGTTCAGCCTCATTTCATCACGAACGCTGCCCAATGTTTTATCCTCCATAACATCGCCTGTCATTTCTTTGTGTGTCAGGCCACGAAAACAAAGCGAGAGTGAGTCGGATTGCGAGGACACGCTGAGAGGAACAGTTGGTGGAATGATGATTCATCCATTCTGCTGGGGCTTCTCCTTGTATGTCTGAGCTGGACCAACCATCTGTCCACACTGCCTGCCATGCCAGAGGCCCTTTCATATTTTCTTAGCATGACACTGCAGTACTCATGCCAGGCCTTGAAAAAAAAACTCATTACACTGGAGTTTTGGGGAATGATGCGGTGCCCACTCTTGTAGAGTGATGTGGGAAGGAGAAGTGAAAAAGCAAATCATGCTTGTGTCAGGGTGTCATTGTTTGACTGACAAATGATAAAAAATAGCATAGCCAAAATATATGGAAACACATTGGGCCCCTGGATGCTACTGGATAAGAGTTTTTGGATAAGTTTGGGAAGATTTAATTGACTGACTAGTTAATTATTTCCATTCTTACATGAACTCCACAGAAAAATTTCTGATATTAACATATTATGCATTAACAGTTCTCCCTATAAAGTTTCCATGTAGGCAGATGTCGCCACAGGCACATCCTATCCTCCAGTGTGTGACATCAGCTCCTCTCCAGCACTCTGCCATGAGCTCTTGATGCAATGCAGCACATCTCGCTGACTGACTGGCTCAGGTGAGAGTGGCGGAGGTGTGGGCAGCTGTCAGCTGCTTCTCTACACGGACCGTGGTCCTCCAAAGCTCGTCCTCATGTATTAAGCCTTGGTTGCCTGGTAACAGCAAAATGATGATTTTTTTTTTCCTGGCAAGATGATAAATTGTTAGTGTTTGGCCGGCAGAGTGAATGCATCATGTAAACATGCTTCACAGTCACAGTTTTTATTTGGTAATTTGTTGAATAATGTGTTTTTCGATTTTCATTTGTGTGTGTGGTTATGTTTGCAGGATATTGCTTTTTACTGTGTTACCTTTATATACTGTAAAGCCTTTTAAAATATATATCTACTGTGCATTTGATACTTTTAAACTATGACTTATGTTGACTTTTTAATCATTTATTGTTCTAATATTATCCAGCAACAATAGTAGTCCTAAAACAATAAGTTTATTACCAAAATGCCATGACTCTGTGGAAAAGTTGGCCCATAAACTGTGCAAATACAAAAGAAAAATGTGCATCATCCACTATAACAACTTCCTTTTATCACGTGTGTATATATCAAAATAAGTTTATTATCTGACACAGACAGAGGGCGCCAGTGATGTGATGTTATACTGACGCCCGGTGGCCAAAACACGACACTACCTCCACAGGCCAAAGGCTGCATTTTTATCTCTTGCATAATTACAAAACATTTTATGTAAGAGAATATTGTGACGTACTTTTAATTTAGACAACAAAACATCAAATATTAAGAAAAAAATACATATTGCAGCTAGCACTTACAATAGTAGTGATCATAAGATAATTTTACTTACATACATATACAATATATAGATAATGTATAAGGTAAAGTAGGTAATATTACTCTTATCTAAACTTAAACAGCAAAGCAAGGTTATTTGTACAGCATCTTTAACAGCAAAGCAACTTAAGGTGTTTTAAATAAGACTAACAAATGTAATTAAAGGAGAATATATTGTAATAAACATAAGGAATTAGGCTATAAAAAAAAGACAATTCAGATGTGAATGAATAGTCCCGAATTTAAATGAATAAAAAGCAGTGGCAAAAAGAAAAGTTTATTTAATATATGGCAAAACTTATTTTAAATCACAGCCATGCTTCAGACCCAACAGCATAACTCCTGTGTGGTCTGCTGTAGTCTTTACTAAAGTTATCATCAGAGTTTAAAGCAGGTGAAAATCTTTCTGCAGCAGAAACTGGTGCAAACTGCACAAACCTGGTTTAACACCAAGCGCGTCAGCCACGGCTCCAGCTTTACTATGACACACATAAGACACACACGCACACAGACGCGTGACCGCCGCCCGCTCATGCCTGACTTCATGTGCTCATCCGGGTTCTTTCATGGTAAACAAGCAGGCGGCCCTGGAGGCGGGAGATCCCCATGGTTACTGCAGAGATGTTTACAGTTTCATCTTTTTACATCAGCTGCATGTCTTCTAAGTGTGTGTGCACATCTTATACAAGTATTGTTATTATAAACGTGTTGTTATATGTGTAATAAACAAAACAAACAAACAAACAACAGTAGTGCTCACCTCTGCTTTATTATTATTATTATTATTATTATTATTATTTTTATTGCCAGAGCTTCGAGAATTAGCATATTAGCATGCTAATGTTGTTACGTTTAGCAAACCTAACAACCTAGCAAACCCCCAAACATAAACAAGTGACAGACTTAAATTGTCCAATAAGAAAAGAAAGAAGAAAAAACAAACAAATAGGCCTAAAGAAAAGTGTCAGACTGAAATTGACCAATAAGAAAATAAAGAAAAAACAGAGACATTTATTTTATTTTATTTATTTCATTTTTATTTTATTTTATTTTATCATTTTATTTTATTCTATTTATTTCATTTTTATTTCATTTTATTCTATTTTTATTTTATGTTATTTCATTTTTTGTATTTTATTTCATTATATTTTATATAATTTTTATTTTATCTTATTTATTTCATTTTTATTTCAATTTATTTATGTCATTTTTATTTCATTTTTATTTTATTTCAGTTTATTTTATGTAATTAAATTTATATTTTATTTTGTTTCGTTTTATTTTATTCTATTTATTTCATTTTTATTTCATTTTTATTTTATTTCACTTTATTTTATTCTATTTTTATTTTATGTTATTTCATTTTTTTTGTATTTTATTTCATTCTAGCATTCTATTTTATTTTATGTTATATCATTTTTATTTTGTTTTATTTCATTTTATTTTATTTGTCATTTTTATTTCATTTTATTTCATTTTATTTATTTCATTTTATTTTATTTTATTTCATTTAATTTTATGTAATTTTTATTTTATTTTATTTTGTTATGTTTCGTTTTATGTTATGTTTTATTGACTGGCCTGAGCCAGTGTGGATGATGTCTGTTTAAGGCATGGGACAGAGCACGCTGCAGAAACGTGACCACGCTGAGAACCGGCCTCGACCAATCACAGCGCTCCCAGTCTGTGCGCGTCCTCGCGTGGGCGGCGTCACAGTCGTAGGTGCGGCTTGGAGATTGAGCAGCTATTCGTGGACGTCGGGGGACAATTGTCTCACATAGCGACCCAGAACATCCCACCGACAGCACCGAGGAGGACCCACCCGGGACAGAGACGTGTTTCTGACAGCTCCGTGTTTCTCCCAGTTGCGTGGGGACGACGCTTTTCACAGCATCGCTGAATTTCTCTTTACATAACCAGCTTTCCCCGGTAACGTTATCCACGGCGGGCAGGTCTGTGCCACGGTGTCCTCTGCTCGCGAGCAGCATCAAACCTCAGGCCAGTGTATCCGTGTGTTACCTATATATCCGTGGGTAGTGTGTGTGGAGCGTGGGCCTGCTGCAGTGTGTTAGTACATGTATCATTATACAAGCTTTTTTCATCAATCAGAAAAACAAGTTATACAACACAAAACCAGGTTAGAGCGCGTCACAGCACCGGGTCCTAACGCCCGCCGGGTTACCTGTCACACCGCCGGGGAGCGCGCGCTGTCTCGCGCACCAATGGTTCAGCAGCAGACGGTTTTTAAATTCTTCGACATTATGGAAAAGGTCCTGTTAGAGCAAGGTTAACTCACAACTGGGACTGAACTGAATACCACGCGCACTTTTCCACACTAATTTCCCTCTGACCTGCTTCCCTTGTTTTTCCTTGGATATATTATTATTTTTGATAAAGTAGTGAGGTGTGATAAGAGAGGCGCGAGCAGCCAAAGGACCTGTCAAACGTCATCAAAAGGACTCATCCAGTTGAGTAATGGTCATTAATACGATCCACTGGTTCAGGAAGGGCTTACGGCTCCACGACAACCCGTCCCTCAAGGAATCTCTGCTGGGAGCGGATACTGTCCGCTGCGTCTACATCCTCGACCCCTGGTTCGCGGGCTCTTCCAACGTTGGGATCAACAGGTGGAGGTGAGCAACACAGCCGTGCACGTGCACACACAGTAGACATACAGTGCATTGTGTGTTGCAGAAGGTCAGGGGTACTCTACCTGCTTTACCTGTTTCTTTTTGTCAAGATCCTCTTATGTGCTGAACATCTTTTCTGACACATGCTGGCACCTTATTAACATCCACAGTGTTAGTTTCCTCTTTCTGTCCTCATCCAAATGAAGGAGTAGGGGGAGGTAGAGTGTACAGAGCGGTCCAGGGGGCAGAGTTCAGTCCACACAGACATCTCGCCTTCCCACTTTCCATTCTGTCCAAGCTTAACCTTAACCTTGGACCCCAGACGGCGCTATTACTCGCACTCATAGTCTCAAGGATGTGCATCAGGGACTGTCACACCTGGCCCTTGACTGAACCAGCAAAGTGCAAAACATAAAATAAATCCCAGCGAGGATAATTTATTTTAGTGTAAAGCTCCTCACTGTGGCCCATGCACATCTGGAAGCTCTGATTTCTTTTCATAACATTAAAATTCTTTGCACTTGTCAGTCGTTGCTCTCTTTGCCCCAAAATGCACGATGCATGTAATGTGCTGTGAGTTTTTTGTGTTTGTTTTTGGCAGTATAGTAGTGTGTACAAGGCTAGTGATTGGTCAAGCTGGAGCAATTTATTGGTTAGTTGTCAATTATGAAATTACACGCCAGCTGATTTGACGATTAATTCATCATTTTTAGTATTATTTTTAAAGAACAAAATGAAAATACTTGGATTCTAGCTTCTTAAATGTGAATGTTTTCTGTTTTCTTTGTTCATCTATGACAGTAAACTGTATATTTTTGGGTTGTTGACCCCACTGAAAGACATTTTTACCATTTTCTGACCTTTTATGAACCAAACAAGTTGATAAATTGAGAAAATAATGGACGGATTTATCCACATTGAAAGAAATTGCTAGTTGCAGGTAAGGATAGACGGATACATCGGCCGGCCGATATATCGGGCCGATATTTGAGTTTTTTACTTGTATCGGCATCGGCCGATACGCGCATGGGTTCGCGGATTTATTTTTCCCTGGCACTTTTTTTCATTTGAAAGTATGTGGTTAAGTTGAACAAAGCTGTTGAATCCTACTGTGTACAGTAGTTGTTGTTTTATTTATGCTTCAGCTTAAATATTTGTTTATTTTATAAAGACATTACAGGAAGATTTAAGAGCACTGAACTCTTTTTTTTTATTTGAATGTATAATAATAATAATAATAATATTCTACTTGTTCTACCTCAACTTTCCATCTTGTTTTAGTATTTTTTACTGTTCAATAAATGTTTCTTATTTTAAACTTGAGACCTGTAATATTTGTTATCATGGTGTCATTTTTTTGATGTAAATTGAGGGAGCAAAAGCAGTATCGGCCCCAAATATCGGCTCAAGAAAATCGGCAATCCATAATCGGTCATCGGCTAAGGGTGATGGAAAAAAAATCGGTATCGGCCCTAAAAAATCCATATCGGTCTATCCCTAGTTGCAGGCCTATTGCTTGATATTTGATTGATTATTTGAGTCAGTTTTCAAGCAAAAATGCCAAATATTTGCTTCCCAGATGTGAAGATTTGCGGCTTTTTTTTTTGCCTTTTATGATAGCAAATAGAATATATTCGGGTTAATCACCATTGATGTCAACTTGGGTGTGACTTTTTATTTTTGTACAATTTTGGGAAAGCAGTTAATCCAGAAAGTAGGGCTACACTGTATGCAAATTATATATTTGTATATATAGCCGTTATTTTTTAAAGTTTAGTGGAAGTTTAGTGGAAGTGGTCGTTCTTGAATTTCATTGTCAGGGAAATAAATGAAAATGCTGATGATGTGATTTTTGCTGGGGTTTGCACCAAGCAAGTATGGCTGGGCGATATGTCCCAGAAATTATATCTCCATATCTTTATGTTATATCCCGATAAATGATATATATATCAATATTTTTTAAATCTCCTCATTAATGCTTGGGCTCTACGACAAAATCCAACATAATATTTCCAACCTAATACTCTCTCTGGTGCAACAAAGTTGTAGAGATGACTATTGTTTTCTTGTTTTTTTTCCCCCCAGAAAATATTAACACAATGAGATTTTTGATCAATAATCATTAATAATTTGGATTTAACAGCCAAGTGGGTTAAAGCGATCGTTAAAACAAATGGAAAAGTGTGTTAAGGCCTTACATTTACATCACTTCACTGTAACGCAGCCTTTAAAACAAGGGAAAAAAACATTTCTACCACATCACGATACAACGATACCCAATATCTAAGACGATATATCGTCTCATATTACGATAACGATATGATATCTTCACATTGCTCAACCCTACAAGCAAGTTCATTTATAATAATATGTTTACCCTCGTCAAAAAAATGCAGCTCCTCTGATTTGTAAACTGCACTTGGCCATATTGCAATAATATGTAGATTAATTGTGCCGCCCTGCCATAAAGTAATCAGCAGATTAACTGATAATAAACTATTGTTGTTTCAGGCTCTAATCCCCCTAACGCCTCAACGACAGCTTAGTTTCACTCTTTACTGCAGTATATTATAACTGTTATATATTATGTGTGATGCTCGTTGGTGTGCGTGCACATGTCTCTTAAACACTGTTCATTTGCACCTGCCTCGTCTGTTACAGAACACTGTGATAGTTTCAAGTGTCTGCAGTAACTCGGAAGAGATAAGCAGCCTTCATATCAAAGTTTATAGCAGGTGTATCCTTGAGATGTTGACTGCCACTGTATGTCTTGTTCGTCGTTACATCACGAGATGCGGCGGTGAATAAAACTGTAACCTCTCCCCAGCAATCATCATCAAACCAAACATCAATTAGACCTTCGTCAGATACATGATTTAATGAGGCTTAACACATAATGGGTGTTGACATCTCGCATGATTTATAATACTGCTTTTACTTTCCCTTAAAAGGTGAGTAAGAGCGCAAATTCGTAAACAGTATTTTAATGTTGATGCTCGCCTCCCTGCTCAATCCAGGATAATTTGCAGCGTCGTAAGTAGCAAGTGTTGAGTGGTTTATCGCCACGGCAGCAGCTCCCAGACTCCTTCACACCGAGGATCCCCGGCTCATTGATCTGTGGTCTGCACTGTTACAGATTGTGGCGGTGTAAATGACATTTAGAGGCTGGGCAGAGAGGAAGCTAAGTGACAAATGTGTCTGAAAATGTAGTCCTGAGATAGAAATGGGGAAATGTGTCAGAGTTAATTAGTCGTACACATTTGCCAGAACTGAGATTAATGCGTTAACAAGCTTTGTTTAAAGTCTTGGAAGATGTTCAGTTGTTTTAGTCTGGACTAGAAGACCCAAAAGAGAGTTTACAGGTTGAAATGTCTCTGTCTTTTTGCCCTTTGCCGAGCTGCTCTCAAATGACACTCTGAATCTGACCTGTATTCCCCATGTGTCACTGGTGACCACCAGGCGATGCATCATTTAATACCAACATTTTATGTAACTGACATTTCCTGAACTCCAGACAGTCAGCCAAGTGTGCTTGCATGAGTGCAGGCTGTGTGAGTGTGTCGACACAAATGCATATGTGAAGCTCTGCAGGCTCATGTGACGCAGATAAGAGCGAGGGGCCGTTATGGCAGGCAGCCTGAGTCGACCTCATTTGTTGCATGGAAAGTTTTCCCGCTTAAAACAAACAGTCAGCGTCCTTTTTTTTACCTAGGCGTTTGGTCATGACGGTATCTTGGCACACGCAGCTGCTGAATGAGCGGGCTCCTGAGGTTTACAGTACAGTAGGTGTCTCGCTGGATGTTTGTGTTTCCCCTTTCCTGCTGTGCACTCTGCTTTGGTCCCATGCCGTCACTGGGAGAGTAGGGCAGCAGCATTACCAAAGGCGTGCCTGTTATGAAGCATCCATGTTATGCTCTACGGTTATGCAACAGCAGTCTGGGGTGACGCAGAGCTCACATGCAGATCACTCCCCTGATTCACTCCCTGTATTTCATTCTTTATGCTCATATCAGATGTGAACATGAAGTAAAACTTATTCATATCAAAAACAGTAGGAGAGAGACAAAAAATATAAAAGTCAAAGAGATGTTTCTGTTAATTGGACAGTATTATTACCTGCTCTATAATGTCATACAATTTAACAGCGCCACCAGTGGTTCCCAACTGGTCCAGCCACAAGGTCCAGATTTCTCCGTAGTCATTAGTTCAAGATCCACATTCAGCATCATACTTGAGTTTAGCCACGTTGTTGAGCTAGTTTGCTGTCTCTGTCAAGTAGCTGTCCGTTAGTCACTCACTCCACAGCACAAAATGACACTCTGTGCCTGAAATTCACTGTACTTCACCTGTGACCCACTTTTGGGGAGTTCAACGACAAATCTCATTGCTGATTTTATCGCATCATGTGACTCCACAGATATAAAGTTTGGTGTAGCCATAGTAACGCCCGTTATAAACAACAAGCTTGTCAATACAAGCAAGTGCTAGTGGGTAGTGGGTTAGCTTCCTACCGTTTGTTTCTAACCGAGGGGGGTCATCAACATGATGTGAATAAAGTGTCATGGTCGTGCACACACAAACATTCACAAAGCAGTCCAGAACATGTCCTGTTCGTACCAGAATAACCAACAACCTCCCCCTACCCCCAAACGCTCTCAATAACAAGTTTATAGTCTAAATTCAGACTTGTTCCAGTGTGTCCGAACTGCATGCTGGGTAACATGCAAACTAGACAAAGAAATTAGGAACTGGCTCGTTCACTCTAAAGAGCCGGTTCACTCGTTCACTTCAAAGAGCCGGTTCAAAGACTCGACTCGTTCACGAACATCACATCACTACAAGATAGCCATAGCTGCTCTGTACTGTGCACTACCCAGGTCGAGTGGGAGCTAGCTAGCAGCACCGCTCATTTGGTGATATTTGATGGTAATGCTATCCCAATGGTGGGACGGTGTTGCTGTGGAAACATGGTGGTCACCCTTCAGTCTCCCCTAAAGTAGTCCTGGTGGGTAATCGGCTTCATTCTAGCTTCAAGACCTCTTTTAACAATGTTAGCACCACTAGCTAACAGAACTAACAATGCTAAAGGGAGTTTTAGCTTAGCGGTGCTGCTAGCTAGCTTCCACCAGACCTGGGTGTAGTAGGGCAGTACATTAAAATGAACCTATAGCCTGACACGCATAACCAGTCAAAAATACTCTTGGCGGTTAAAGATTAGCATTTGTCATTCCTAGTATCAAAGCAAAAGTCATGTTGTTGCCATAGCTGTACTCAGATTCAGTTTTGTGCTGAATGCTAACATTAGCATGATAACATGATTACAGTCCCAATTTTGTCCCGTTACAGTTTAGCCATGCTAATTTTAGCATGTCTAGCTGCTACATTAGCATTTAAGTATATATTGCGATACTGTACGCAAGACGATTTTTCTTCTTTTTTTTTTAAATCTAATTTTAGGAAAACACATAATATAAAGACCACAACAACACATGCACATAAAGTTTACTTTTTCATGCAATCAGATCAGTGGGAGCTACATTAGTATTTAGCATATTCCCTGTAGCATTCAACATCATTGCATTGCTTTCCATGCGATCTAAGCAAAGGAATTAACATTTGCCTATGTCAGTAAATAAATAAATAAATAAATAAATAAATAACAAATATAAATAAAAGTGCTTGCAGGATTCTTAAGGTAAACAAATTAAGAAAGAAATCTTAAACTCAATTATATAGTGAGAAATGGGCTGCCAAGTTTATTGATATTTGGAAAATATTTTTGGAATTTGTATAAAAAAAATGGTGACACTGAAGATGCCTTGAAAATGCAAACGCTTAAATAAAGAACGCGAACTAATGTGAGGATAGTGTGTTTAAACTATGTATTTTTGTTTACTGCATTATTATTATTATTATTATTATTATTATTATTATTATTATTTATGTATGCCGTTTGTTTAAAAATAATTAATGTAATTATAATTATTTTATGTTTATTTTAGTATATTTATTTATTTTATTATGTTTATTTATTTTATATTTATTTAAGAAAAATAATTTACAGTTAATTTTATTATAATTATTTATCCTATATTGAATTAATTTATTAGATTTATTTTCTAATTTATTATTAAATATTCATATAGTGTTTTTGAGAATCGATACAGTATCGCACAAGACAATAATGATTTGCCACAGTTGTTGATATGAAAAGACAGGCAAGAATTATAAGTACTCAGATCAATGATATTTCTGTAGCCCTGAGGCATTTATGTCTGGTCATAAAAAAAGAAAGCTCATTTCCACAAAACTACATGCTAATGAAACAGGAGGATTGTGCTGCAGCCTATGAAACACTTGCCATAGCCTGCAGCTTCTGTAATTAGCACTTGTTCCTGCAGCTATCATTTGAATAACTTGTGAGGAAGCGAGCCACCCCGTCCTTGAGATCTCGGGGGAGGTTATCGTCAGTGAATGAGCCGGGTCAATGCCAGATGACATGACAGATAGCAATAACCTTCCCTTCCCGCGAAATCTCCATGCACGGCATAAGTAGGTCAGTGTGTTAGTAGTGAACGGTCCACGATTTTCGTCTTTCTGACCTACTTTTGCTCCCCTGCATCTGCGAGAAACCCCAACTATCTGTGGTGAGCAGCGCAACTGTGAGCAGTAATCCCAACAAAGCTGCTTCCATCTGATATCAACGCTTCATGCTTGAAACTGTTGTGACGTTGTCCATAACAGAGTGTTTATAACAAGTGGTAAGAAGGTGGAGGTTCATGGAAAACATTTTGGTGCATCACAGTACAGCTGTGTCTTCATCTAAACACCCCAGATGATAGATTAAGGTCGCTGCTTTTCTATTGGGTGTCAGATGGTCTGTCTTTGGAGGTCAGGTGAGCAGAGCAGTTGACCGCAGACTGGATTTCTGGACTGGTAGGATAAATCTGGGCTGAGATATTAGAGAGCTTTTCAGTCGTCATCAGATAAGACTGTTCTTGTAACTGCCTCCAGATGTGAACATACAGAGTGTGATTGTTTGAGGGTGGAACTGGGTGTTCTGGAAAACAAAACATCGCTCAGTGAATCCACTTCCCATAGGTTCAAAATAGGAAATTACTTTGAATTTTTTTTTTCTCTGCAGCTCTACTGTGCAGCTCACATGCAACAGAATCAACACTGTTGTATCAGGACAGTTTGGGGCATGCCCAGATGTTTTTATAGCAACAAAAGCAGCTTTTTTAATAATAATTTGGGACATGTCTACCCTTTTTGAAGCAACAAAACAGTGTCTTTTCCAATAACAGTTTGAGACATGTCCAGCCTTTTTTGTAGCAACAAAAGCAGGTATTTTTTAGCAATAGTTTTGGACGTGTCTGACCTTTTTTATAGCAGTGATAGCTGGGTATTTTTTCACAATACTTTGGGATATGTCCAGCAATTTTGTTGCGACAAAAGTGGGTCTTTTTTAATAACTGTTTTGGACATGTCCAGCTTTTTTGAAGCGAAAAAAAAAGCAGGTATTTTTTAGCGACAGTTTGAGACATGTCCGCCCTTTTTTATAGTGACATAACAGGATATTTTTCAGCAATAGTTTCAGACATGTCCAAACGTTTCTATTGCAGCAATAGCGGGTGTTTTCGTGATAGTTAGAGACACGTCCAGCCATTTTTGTCGTGGAAAAAAAAGCAGGTATTTTTTAGCGACAGTTTGAGACATGTCCACCTTTTTCTTAGCAACAAAATCAGGTATTTTTAACAGTAGTTTTGGACACATCTAGCCATTTTTGAAACAACAAAATAGTGTTGCACGGTATACCGGTACTAAAATAGTACTGTGGTACTAGAGTATTCCAAACAGTACTATACTGGATTTGGAAAATACCGGTACTTTGAAATTGATTCAATTCATTAATTTAGTTAATTTATTTTACTCATTTATGCACACAAACACCTTTCTTGTTCCTACTGGAGCACAGATTGCACAAGTGGTGTGTATGACAACACCTGTATCAACATCTGCAGCTGGCGCACATGAAAAAATACAAGAGAAAGTCTGCCTCGCAAAGGGAGACAACACGAGACAACACAAACTTGGTGGAACATTTGAGTTACCAAACCGTGACGTCTGTATCGAGGAACTTACAGAACCATGATTTTTTGGTACTGTTACACCCCTACTATTTATTGTTCTAAAGGTTTGTAGCCAAAAGGACTTTTCCTTAGGAAAAGTACCGAAAAGTATCGAAATTCATATTGGTATGGGTACCGAAACAAAGATTTTGGTATCGTGACAACACTACAGCAAAACTGTCTTTTCCAATAACAGTTTGAGACATGTCCAGCCATTTTGTAGCTCAAAAAGCAGGTATTTCTAGCAATAGTTTTGGACCTGTCTTACCTTTTTTATAGCCACAAAAGTTGGGTATTTTTTCACAATACTTCTGGATAGGTCCAGGAGTTTTGTAGCAACAACAATAAGTCTTTTTTGATAGTAGTTTTGAACATGTCCAGCCATTTTTGTAGCAGAAGTGGGTATTTTTTAGTAATAGTTAGGGACACGTGAAGCCATTTTTGTACTGTCAAAAGCTGGTCTTTTTCAATAATTGATTGGGAAGGTTTTGGATGTCAAACTGTTTTTGTAGTGAAAAAAAAGCAGGTATTTTTAAATAATAGATTGGGACATGTCCAACAATTTCTCTAGCTACAAAAGCGGGTCTTCTTCAATAACAGTGCGGGACAAGTCCAGTCATTTTTGTAGCATCAAAACTGGGTATTTATAAGCAGAAACATGTTTTCCCAACCCTAACCAAGTGGTTTTTGTGCCTAAACTTAACCACATGTTAACCAAATTGTGATTGCAATAGTTTGGGACACGTCCAGGCATTTTTGTAGCAACAGAACTGGGTATTTTTAAGCAGAAACATGAAACCAAATCTTTTTTGTGCCTAAACCTAACCACACGTTAACCACAGTGTTGTCACAACATCAGATTGAAACATTAAGAGATGTAGTTTCAACACATCCACCACATGTGAAACTTACAAATGTAACATAACTGTGGTTTGCAAAGTCTCACAGTGCTGTCATTAATTCTGGTGATTGTGTTGCTATGTCGTGTCTCCTGTTCTTATAAGCTTATCCTTTGGCACAAAGCATCACAGTAAGGCCTCGTTAGATAACGGTAGCTTGCTGTGTGCTGTTTGTGTTTTTCAATTCAGGGCATCTAAATTGCTTGAAAACCTCAAATCCAAATCTGTGTACACAGCACGCTTTCCACCCACATCCAGCATGTTCTGCACATCGCTGGCCTTTTATAATTTTCTCCACGTGATTTGCTTTTAAATGTTGAACTACTGTCTGATTTATGGCACAGAAAATTTATAATAAAACGATAATATGAGTATTGACATTGTGGTAATAAATAGGAGAGGCAGAGCTGGGTGTTCACAGCAGCACCCACCTTGCTTTCTTATCAGAAGACATGATTAGACCTGGATGATACAGGAAGCCTCCACCTACGTACTTTGGTCGCTATAGCAACAGCACGGGAAGCACCACATTACTGCTGCTCTGTCTGCACTCGTGTGGACCCATGGGTGTGTGTGTGATGTTTACAGTTGGTATTTCTTATTTTGGGGAAGATAAAAACAGAAGCACAGGACTAATTAAACAAAAGAATAACGATGAAACTGTTAATACTGTGTTCTAGAAGTATTATTCATATTTGCTTTAATTGGGTCAGTATGTTTGGTTTGTTTATTTTCACAGACGTCACATACAGTGATGATTAAACTCATATTGTTGACTCATCCTCTGTCTTCATGACTCAGTCTTCAGGATGAGTTGAAGGATTTTCTCTTTGGAATTATTAATGCATCGCAGTCGGTTCGGTCAGAAGGAACACTGACAAAAACAAAAGTTCAGCATGCTGCTTGAAAGAGCGAGAAATTATGCACGCATTTTCCTCGCAGACGCACAGTAACCTTGTTACACTTGTTTGTTCGTGCAGAGTGGAGATTAAATTGGGCTGTTTCAGGAGGAATTACACTGTCAGGATTACAAAGAGGAGCCCTCGGGGAAAATCGTTTAATTTCACTTTGTAGTGCTGCATTCAGGCCCTGAACTCTGCAGAGATAATACGAGGGGTGAATGTTGAAGGCAGTAATTTATTTGGGAGTAACAGTCACATGAAAGAAGGAAACTCATGTGAAGAGATAATATTCAGGATTTAAAAAAACAAAGACAATATTAAAGGAAAACTTCACCCACAAAATCAACATTTTTAGCGCCAGTGTCACAATGACGTCACTTTATTAGCTGGAGGCAAAACCTGTCTCTCCCCCACAGGGCTGTAGGCTACATAGGAGTCTTAAAATGTGTTTGTCTTGTTGTGTTATTGGGAGACAGAATAGAAGGAGTCATGGCTCAAAACCAGCCGCCACTGCCCGTCAACAAAAACAAAGATGGTTAAATATGATAAGACCAAAGGACTGGACGGAGGCCATCATCAAAAATGCTCACATGTGCAGCGCACACTTCATATCAGGTTAGGGGAAAAGTATTTCCTGTTGTAGGGATGAATAACGCTATGTGTGTTAAGGGTTATCATGTCCACCTCATCAGAAACTGGGGAGGGATTAAGAGGAATATTGGATTTCTCTGGAACGCTAACTTTTTAGTGCTTTAGCTAATGTTAGCTTCCATAGCAAAACAAACAAGTGTCGTCTTCCTTTGTAAGATTGGCTTCCTGTGACATCATCCATCCACTGAGTGAGAGCATACAGGTCGGCCAGTCTGGTCCCGTTGGTCAGTGTTTACTTATTCAGATAACACTAGCAGTTCCGAAGAGTGAGTGACCTGACGTGGTGCGTTTCTAAATTCAGTCTGACGCTCTACACTAAAATGAGAGCCTTGTTGGTCGAAGAAACGGAGCGTTATATTTCTACATAAATTAACAAACGGTTAAAGAGGCAGCAGATAGGATTCATTTTTTTTTTTTTTTTTTTTTTTGTTTTAGCTTGGCGCCACCTAGCGTCAGCAGTGTTGCTCGCACTGTCACAACGATCAAATTGACCGTGAGGATCACCTCTTTGTATATGTAGAATGAGAAGGTGTGTGGACACTCTACTAAATAAATGAGGAAAGAGACCGAGCAACAAGGAGTTATACCAATATGCACATGTAAACAGTCCCCATTCTAGAATAAACGGTACCGTTTCGGAACAATGCGGCTGGTTGGAGCTCAAATTGAATGGGAAACAAAGTTCAGTGTTCACAGCTGGGCGATATCCGTCGATAGCTGCCTCCGTGAGAAGAGAACAGAAGGAAGGGAGGGGGGTATCACTGTCCGAGGGCTGCTGTAGAATGGCAACGAGGATGTCAGCCGACCAACACTCGCTATCCGCTCCCTGGTTGCGGCGATTTGCGATGCTGGCCAGCTAGGAATGAACTAGCAGCCAGTACAGTACAGTCCTCTCTGGTCTAGCTAACATTTAGCCGTGTTACTTACTGATCCATTACAAAGAAAGCTAGCTGGACATCGGTTTTGAAGCCTCTTTGGTCACGGAGCTCCCTCCATCTCTTGAACACCTGACTGAGGTTTACTCTTGTTTTTCCTCTTCTTTTATCACTCTCCTTTTTGCTCTTCTTTGCCTTCTCACACAGAGGAGCTCGTTTTCTTTCGATAGGCCGTTTTTCACTTGTCTCCAAACTTTGTCCGTCTGCCATTGTGCTTGTGACTCAACTATCTCATGCCCAACTCCTCATAAGGACCAGCTCCAGTCCCTGATTGGCTGACCGACCAGTTTCGCAATACATGACACGTTTCCTGCCGTAAAGCAGATTTTTTCCGCGAAATTTCGCCCCCGGTGGCAGAAGCTTATTGCAAAGATTGCAAAGCCACTATGTAACCTATGTAAACGCTGACTGTCTGATTTTACTGTGGTCACTACCCTGTGCAACCCACATTATTTTCATAATGATATATTTAGGAAAAAATTCTGTCTGTTGCTTCTTTAAGTTCAGTGTGCCTAGACTGCGCTCTGCAACTCCGTGAGTGCAGTGCTCTGGATAACTGAACGGTACATTCAGACAGCGCTCCGAATTTAAGAACCGTCCAGTTTGTATTTTGCATTTCTAATGAGTATTTCTGAAGACACCACTCGCATCATCTTCCTCCGTTGTCTGAAACAAGCCAATAGAACTTATTACCTAGCGCCAGCTAATGTCTGTGGAGAATCGATTGCCTCCAGCTAAGCCCTGCCCTGTCTACGGTGAACGAAGAATCCAAAAACAGGCGCTGCGTTTAACACCAGCAAAACTATATTTACACACTGGTTACAAACATCACACAACTCATGCGGGAAATTCAGTTCTCATGTATTCAGCTGTAGCTAGGCTCAGTAGTACTTCCAAAACCAAAACAGTGGACTGCACCACATGCTTGCCCAGACACAGTACTGGTATGCAACATAGTCTAGTTTTAGCAGAAATGCTTGTGTTTAGGAAGTACTGAGCCTACGACTGGATAAATGAGACTTGAGGTTATACTGCACTAGTTGTGTCAGGTTGTAAACTGATGTTTTGATGTAGTTTTGCTGTTATAAAATGCCCCCCATGATCTCAGTTCGTCAAGAATATTCTCATTTTTTGGACTCTTTGTTCACCATTGAGGCTGGTGAGAAAAACAATTTTTAAAAAAATTAATTTACGGTGACATGGGGTGAGTAATTGAAAACAGAGTGTTACAGAGTAGCCCCTGATGTGTCAGCTGTTGCCTTTATTTATTTGTTTCTTTAATAGTTGTTCCAGAATGTCTAATTCCCACTTGTTATCCAACACAACAGTGACGCATTCAGCAGAAATGTGCTCCTTCGCCAGCTGTTTGTCCTCCTGCCTCCTCCACCTTACAGACATTAACCCGGTCAAATGTTTCTGCTGACTCACACACCTGCTGCACTCGACACATTTTCATCCCCTCTTTGTTGTCACAGTTTTGTTGATTGACATTTTCAGGGCACACACTTGTTTCAATGCATATTTCTGTACAAGTAAATATACACAGGCAAATACCTTTATTCATGGATTGACAGAGAGATTGTAACACTGATAATAATTAAGTAAAAAAGACTTGATTATTAAAAGAAGTTGTAATTATAATAATAATAAAATTAAATTAAATAAATAAAAAAATAAATAGAATAGAGATAGCAGTGATAAAAAAATTCTAAGTGAATATTTGTTGATAAAGAAATTATAAAAATTAGTTTACAACCAAAAAATAACAATATTTATATTTACATATAAGTAAATATACACTGGTAAATAAATACCTTTATACGTGAAGAGATAGGGAGATAGCAACAATGATAATAAAAATATTTAAAAGAAAATAACTAAAGATATAATAATAAGAAGAAGAAGAAGAAGAAGAATAACATTTAAAATTTAATTAATAAAATTTGAATGAATAAATAAATAAAGATAAAATCAAATAAACTAGAGATGGCAGTGATACAAAAATTCTAAGAAAAAGAAATAGGTTTATAGTAACAACAACAAAAAATAATAATATTGAATATACTCTAATATTTTAAATGTAATTTTTTTGTTCTAAATTTATGTCCTGTCCTGAACTTGTAGGTGAAAACCTACTTGGCAGTAATTCTGATTCTGATCAGTCTCCACATCACATAGACTTCACTACAAGCTGCATCCTTATTCTTATGACTTTGCTTCCCAGTTTGGCCGGTGCAAGAGGAAGAATCTGAATAATCAAATCTGCCAATTCACATTTTACGTCTATGCAGAGGATTGCCATTGTTCTGTAACAGGAACGAGCACTTTTCTGCTTCCTCTTCTGTCGTCTCCATCAGAAAAAATTAGGTCACAATTTTAGAAGACTTCCCGACTGTCAGCAGCTTGTTTTGAACACAGGAATATTCAGTTTTAGAAAACGGATTCTTGGAGTAGGTCGCCTGAATAGATGCTTTAACTTGATGTGTAACATTTACATATCAAAGAGCGAGTTGAATTGCTGCTTCAGTAAACTGCATTTAGCGTGATGTCTTGTCAAACCACCTGAAATAATCACACCTCCTTCATATGCAAATACAATTTTCTTTCCCAGGTGTTTACGACATTGTAATATTTTTGAATATTCAGCTGTACATTGTTCAAGTCAGTGTTTAACCCCTGTCTTTATTCCTGTCGTCCTCCAGGTTCTTACTGCAGAGTCTTGAGGATTTGGACTCCAGCCTGCGCAAGCTCAACTCCCGACTGTTTGTGATTCGAGGCCAACCCACTGATGTCTTTCCCAGACTTTTCAAGGTGACGTCTGACATTTTAAGCATGTTGTTCAAACCCTGATTATTCTGTCCCGTACCTAACGTTTGTTAATTCTTCAGGAATGGAAGATTTCTCGTTTGTCTTACGAGTACGACTCTGAGCCCTTTGGGAAAGAACGTGATGCAGCTATTAAGAAACTGGCCTGTGAGGCCGGAGTGGAGGTGACAGTTCGCATCTCCCACACACTCTATGACCTTGACAAGTGAGTTGATATCACCACTTACACATCAAATCGAACTTGATCTATTCGGTCTTTAACTCCTTCTGTACTCATGTCACTCCTGCAGGATCATAGAGTTGAATGGGGGTCAGTCCCCGCTCACCTACAAACGGTTCCAGACCCTCATCAGTCGCATGGACGCAGTCGAGGTGCCTGCGGAGTCCATCACGGCTGACATCATGGGGAAATGTAGGACGCCGCTGTCCGAAGACCATGATGACAAGTTTGGGGTCCCCTCCTTGGAGGAGCTGGGTGAGTGATGCTACCACTAGCAGCACTGGAGCAGTTTAGGGTCACATAAAAACATGATACTGCAAACTGAAATTCAACATTAGAGGCTGACTTTTTTTTGGGGGGGGGGGGTTTATTTAAACAGAGCCAATGCCAGTAGAAACATGGCGGTGCAACATGGTGTCTGCTGAGTCCATGTGAATCCGTCTGTATTATAGGCTGATGTTTAATGTGTTTTGGTGTGTGATCTCTTCAGGTTTTGATACTGAAGGTCTGTCATCAGCTGTGTGGCCGGGGGGAGAGACCGAAGCCCTCACACGACTGGAGAGGCATTTGGAGAGGAAGGTCGGTGAAATCTTTTCTTCTTTTTAGAAAATCCTAAAACAAGGACTCTAGCCGCTGTCAGAAAAATCAGCAATTTATTAAAGTACCACTAAGAAACAGTGTAATTCTGTTATCATGTTTTAGGTAAACGTCCATCTCCGATTGCTTCTCTCAGTGTTTCAGCCTTAACAGAAGTCTTGTCAGATGTTGTGACGTAACACCAAGCTGTCATGCTGTTTCATATCTGACCATGTGACCGTGTTGTCCCTCAGGCGTGGGTGGCCAACTTTGAGCGTCCCAGAATGAACGCCAACTCGCTGCTCGCCAGCCCGACCGGCCTCAGCCCGTACCTGCGCTTCGGCTGCCTCTCCTGTCGCCTCTTCTACTTCAAACTCACCGACCTCTATAGGAAGGTAAGTCGATGATAAACACCTCTGAACATGTGAGTGAACAAATTTGGTATCTAACGGACCATCGGTTATTTAGGGGAGCGGGGTTGGGTGTGTGCAAACGTGGGAGGCACGTCAAATAATCTTTTAAGCACTGGGGAAGGACTTATGTTTTATATTTTGCCTTAGGGGTGGGACACACAACTTTAAATGGTTGTATTTTATATTTATTTGAGGTACCTTCTGAACCCCCAGACTTGCTGCCTGGTTTCAGAGGCATGTTTTCACCTTAAAAACTGGCAAAATAACACCATGTATCACAGCCAGAAACTGTAAAAAACGGAAATTCTCCTTGGATTTTCAAACACCTGATGGTCTTTGAACACATCATGTGCGACAAATGCTTCCATCGTGAAACATCCAGGCTTAAAATAGTCACATTTCATCAAAATCTCTTTATTCTACACGCCTCATTTAGAGACTGTGGACAGAGCGGATTGAAATATGCCTTTCTACATGCTGAACACATGTATTGATAAAGTATTGGCTCTTTGGTCTGACTTCTGTTGTGTTTGTGTGTGTCTGAGTGTGTGTGCGCTGTGAGGAGGAGGTCAGCTCCGACATGCAGAGAGCAGGAGAGAGGCTGCAGAATGATGATACATGAAACCAAGAAGTGACGATAAGAGCCGATAACGTCTGAGCTTAGGCTTGTTCTGCAGCATGTGTGAGGGTGATTCACGGCTCCTGTTGTTTACAGCACCACCTAGTGGTTCTTTCTTTATTATGAAATGAGGTGAATTATCCACAGCAGTCTCGCTGTGGTGCGCTGGCTCCCTCTAGAGGTGTTATGTTGCACATTCAGGCACTAATGTTATGTTTACAGTCAAGAAACATGGCCATTTTTTGTAGACTTCTGTATCTTTCATTTGGTGTTAATCATCCATGTTTTTAGTTCCTTTTCTGATTTTGAATACATGAATCAAAATGATTTTGTTGTGGACGTCATCCATTTAATTTTCCACGATTTCCCGAGGCACTAACACGTCTCCTGCCACCTCTCCAGGTGAAGAAGAACAGCTCCCCTCCCCTCTCGCTCTACGGTCAGCTGCTGTGGCGCGAGTTCTTCTACACGGCAGCCACCAACAACCCCTGCTTTGACAAGATGGAGAGCAACCCCATCTGCGTTCAGATCCCGTGGGACCGTAACCCTGAGGCGCTGGCCAAGTGGGCAGAGGGCCGCACTGGCTTCCCGTGGATCGACGCCATCATGACGCAGCTGAGGCAGGAGGGCTGGATCCATCACCTGGCTCGACACGCTGTGGCCTGTTTCCTGACCAGAGGGGACTTGTGGATCGGCTGGGAGGAGGGCATGAAGGTAGACAGAGGCTTTTCATCTACATTTACATCTCTACATGTCTTCTTCCTTGTTATTCTGTGTTTTTAATTTATTCTCATCACCTCTTTGTGGCCTTCAGGTGTTTGAGGAGCTGCTGCTGGATGCAGACTGGAGTGTGAACGCAGGCAGCTGGATGTGGCTCTCCTGCAGCTCTTTCTTCCAGCAGTTCTTCCACTGCTACTGCCCCGTGGGGTTCGGCCGACGCACAGACCCCAACGGAGATTACATACGGTACGCTGCTGAGAGACTATAAATTATGCCTCCACTGTCAGGAAATATTGATGGAAACTGATGGCAGTAGTTAAACCTGGAGTCATTAAATCTTTACACCACCCTACATGCTCAGTAAACCTCTTCATCTCTTCACTCAGGCGCTACCTGCCAATCCTGAGAGGGTTTCCAGCCAAATATATTTATGATCCCTGGAACGCTCCAGAGAGTGTGCAGAAGGCAGCTAAATGCATTATTGGAGTGCATTACCCCAAACCCATGGTGCACCACGCAGAGGCCAGTCGCCTTAACATCGAGCGAATGAAACAGATCTACCAGCAGCTCTCCTGTTACAGAGGCCTCGGTAAGGACACAGCACTAAGCACAGTTCACCAAACACTTTCGGTGTGGTGCCTCTGGAACCAAAAGTAACCCTTCAGACATGGTGCCTAGTTTAAGAAGCTGAGGTAAACACGATGCCAGTTTAACGAGCTTCAACTGCTCAGGCAGGTTTTTCCATCCAGAATATAAATATCTAGTCATCATTTGTTCTTAATTTAGACTTGGAAATGACTGTTACACCCTACCCATGGGCAGCGCTACGGGGCGAACAACACTCCAGCACTTACTCAAGTCAACCACAGAAAGCACCTTGAGATTAAGAAAGACACACAAACAAGACAGAACTAAATTCCAGGCTGAGAATCAGCAAGATGAGCTGTCCCCACAGCAGAGTCCTCCCTTTTCTGCTGCTGGCACAGGAGCGTTAAAGCACCTCCTTCCCAGGTCAGGCGCACCTCGTTGAGCAATGCGGCACGCCTGTGCAGAGCTGCTGTTAGCTCTCCAGTAAAGGAAAAACCTAACCTGCCAAATGTCTGCTGTTTACCTTCTTCAGATCAAAACAGAAAACAACCCATAAGTACTGTGAAATTTTAGATCTATCTTGTAAGTAATAAAAAGTGACTGTACTTGTATAAGGTGTTGACTATCTGTCATCTGTGTCCTCAGGCCTTCTGGCAACAGTTCCGTCCACCTCTAACGGTAACGGAAATGGTAACGGTAACGGTGAGACGTCCTCAGACGGGATGGGATTCCCTGTTGAGGCTTCACACAGCGCTGCAGCTCCATCTGGTAGGTGTCACCATACCTTCTGGGTCCTTTATAACTTCCTCTCTAGTCTCTGGAGGTGAAGATTAAAATCTATTTGTATTGTTTTCACAGGCTATCAGATGCCAGTTCACTCCCAGGGAGACTGGCAGAGTGGTGTCATGATGTACCTGCAGAGTGATCCACAAACCAGCACACAGCAGCAGCAGCAGCAGCAGCAGGGTGGGGACCCTCACTTACTACATGTTCAATTTATCTACTTCAGTTGTCAGGATACATGTCCACTTGCCCCAGTGCCTTATGCTCAGTTTCCCCTTCATACTACATTAGTGTTCTTGTATTTGTCACCCTCATGTTGTCGGGCAATACTCAGTAACTTATCCTTGAACCTTAAATCCCAGGTTACGCCGGAACCAGTACCAGTATGATGTGTTACACCCAAGGCGCACAGCAGATCCCTGCTATTCAGAAAGGTGAGAGCTGATATGCCAATTTACTAAAGCTGATCATTTAGTTTATTTGATTGATAAATCTTGTTGGTACCTTTATCCTGAGTTACGCTTTCTAAGCGGTGCTGTTTGTTTTCATCAGGACCTGAACACCACTGCGTCGCTCAGACCAGTGGGAAAAGACACAGCGAGGACTCTGGGAATGGCAAAGGCTCAAAAATCCAGAGACAGAGTACCCACTAAAACAGGTTAGTTGGAGACACTAATCACACTTTACATATTCCTGCTGAAAATTTCAGGAGAGTATAGATAAAACAACATACTGCTACATGTAGCTACATGCTAACATCAGGGAAACCAGTAATCTTTGTTGCTTATGTTGTAAATTTCTCTCCGAGTTTGGATCACATTCCTGCTGAAACACGTCTGGTTGTGTTAAGAAGCTTTTATTAGTGATTTTTAATGGGAGAAAGTGCCCCCATAAACAGTCATACCCAGGCTGCAAGTACACTGCTACATGTAGCTACATGCTAACTAGAGTTGTACCGATACCGATACCAGTATCGGAAATGTCTCCGATACTGCTTAAAATGCGGTATCGGCGAGTACAGCTTATGACCAATCCGATACCACATAATGCATCACGTCATTACGCATACGCATGCTACAGGCAAACGAAACGGAAACAGAGCGGAGTTTAAAAAGCATTGTACTGTAGCTTTTAAAATGTCTTTTTTACCAAATTGTGTGGCTACACTTTAACCTGTGTCTTGATCTGTGTCAACACTGGATAATAATAATAATAAAAAACTATTATGTATTTATTTCTTAATATTTTACATAGAGTTTTAGGAGTTGAGACATACAACCATCCATTTCCTATCCATTTTTTTTTAAAGTGCTGGTATTGGATTGGTACTTGGTATCGGCTGATACCCAAGGTTCAGGAATTGGTATCAGGAAGGAAAAAGTGGTATCGGTACATCTATAATGCTAACGTCAGGGAAACATGTAGTATTGGCTGTTGATGTTTTGGCTTGGCCCATAAATTGCTCTTCCCGACCCAAGGAAAGCTTTGCAAATATTAAAGTTCCACGGATCAAAAATTTATAATAGTAAGAGTCATAATTAACCTTGTTAGCGGTTCGAGGTGTCAACAGTCTTACACCATTTTTTTCAATGGTGGCCTATGGGGAAAATGCTTTATGGGCCACGGATAATTTTTTCGCTGCAATCCCACAAGTTACCAATGGAAGCAAGGCTGAACGGCGTTTCTGGGGGCTTGAAATACGCAAATATGTGGATGACCCGTAAGCGTAGACTTGGCTTCCTCTCGAGGGGCTCTTAAAGAGACAGGCGCTCAAATGGAGCGTCTCATACAGACTGTGGATACAAATATTTGGGATGGGATCCTTAAGATTTGGTCTCTTGGGATTTGTTGACAGTTCCAATAATATGGAATATCGTCTATTCTTGAAGTCGCACATGTATCCTTAAGTACTTCAAATTATATTTTTAATGGATGAATTAATGTGTTGGTGGCAGTAGCTCAGTCCACAGGGACTTGGGTTTGAAATCAGAGGGTTGACGATTCAAGGCAAGACACCACACCTTCATCTGCTTGGTCCATGCCAGCCTCCTCATTCTGATATCTCTCCATTTAATTCATGTGGAAGTCCTGTTTGTACATGTGTGTGTATTTTGGTTAATGTGTGTCCTTCCTGTCTCCTCACAGGAGTGTCTGCAGACGGACCGTGTACACAGCCAACACAAAATGGACGTTAAAGCTTACATTTTTGTAACAGCACCACACTGTTTGCATGGACACATATTCAAGCGGAGCATCATTGAACACATAAAGTAATGGGACTGTATATGATCATGTGGACTGCACCACCCGGCCAGTGCTGACATCACTGGAGCGGCTGTTACACTGTGCTCATCTTTGGGTTAATATAACCAGGACAAAAAAAAAAGTCTTTGTGTATATAATGAATTTGCTAATTTCAGCTCACATACAACTTGTACATATTTGAATATTGTATGTGTGTTTTCTCTCTTTGTGTAGCCATAGACCCATTGATATATTTTTGATATGAGAAATCATTGTGAATGGATCTTTTTTTTTTTTTTTTTGTGGAAGATTTTCAATAAAAATGGAAACGTTTGTAGACCGTCCATTCAGAAAAAAAAGGTGATATATCTTGTATCTATTCCGATGCCGCTGCCTGTCCTCTCATTTACTCTACTTCCCAATTTTCTCCTTTTTGAGCCGTCCATAATATTTATCAGCTGAAGTGTTCTGACCACTCCCTTTCTCTGTCTCAGTACTAGTCGACTCATTTTTAATCCTCTCCACTGTAGAAGCAGTATCAGTATGACGTTTACTATTGAGTTGTTGCCCTTGTCAATGGTTATTGAGAAAGGCTACAGGAAAACTAATTCTTCATATCATGGTGTCCCCTCTGTATAATCCCCAATAAATGTACCACTTGAGAGAGCTGCTTCACGTGTGTTGTTCCTTCTCAGTGTGCTTGTTTAATTAAAACTGTTTTAAATCTATGAATAGTTTCAGTCTGTTCTTTGAGGCTTAGAAGACTCTTAATGAAATAAACCTGACTGGTGCTCTAGTTTTTACCCTTAAACACATTTAAATATCACTTGTTAGATAACGACTCAATATACTTGCAGGCCACTTTATTAGGTACACCTTGCTAGTGCCAGGTGGAACCCCTTTTGCCTTCAAAGGTGCCTTAATCCTTGGTGTCACAGATTCAACAAGGTGCTGGAAACATTCCTCAGAGATTTTGGTCAATATTGACATGATAGCATCACACAGTTGCTGCAGATTTGTCGGCTGCACATCCATGATGAGAATCTCCCGTTCCACCACATCCCAAAGGTGCTCTATTGGACTGAGATCTGGTGACTGTGGAGGCCATTGGAGTACAGTGGACTCATTGTCATGTTCAAGAAACCAGTTTGAGATGATTTGAGCTTTGTGACATGGTGTCAATCACCTTTCTTCCTCGTTCTGATGCTCAGTTTGAACTTCAGCAGGTCGTCTTCACCATGTCTACATGCCTAAATGCACTGAGTTGCTGCCATGTGATTGGCTGATTAGCTATTTGCGTATATAAAGGTATACATTATCAAATTGGGAGACATTCCAGTACATTATTTTTTAAGTTGGTTTGGAGACCAGGCATTCTTTAAAGGATCTGTTTATATAACTTTATAAATCTATTCATTTGCAGGCACCGTTCTTCATGCAATTTCAAATGTCAAAGTTGGAAGTTGTTGTATCTTTGTAATGTTCAACCTGCAAATTTTGCACTCTGCAATCCATTTTTTTTTTACCATCACGTACATTTTGACTTTGCACAAAATGATCTTTGGTACAATCTTTGCAATCTGGCACTCAGTAATGTCACGTTTGTTCTTTGTGGTTCACTCCTGCAACTTTATCGGATGCTGTCAGCTTGGTTCTAACAAAAAGGATCATCTGGAGAATTAAGAGTCAACTTGCTGGGAATGAAAAACGTAAGACAATGAATTAAATCAAAAATCTTAAGTCCAGGTGAAGTCACAAGTCAAGTTAGAAGTCTTTTTTGATTTTGTCAAAACGAGTCTAAAGTCATTAATTTGTGACTAGAGTCTGACTCCAGTCTAAGTCATGTGACTGTACACATAAAGACACACAGTACATGTGAAAACAGTTTGCTCTGGAGACTGGTGTTTTAATCACTGAGAGGAAAAGCAGCTTTTTGACACTTAAAAATTTAATTTAAAAACGTACAAATTTACACATGGCATTTTTGCTCATCTGAAGTTCAGTTACAAAAATTGTTTGTTAATCACAGTAATGAATCTTACATTATAAGAGTGACAGCCTTTCATTTGATTGGCACTCACGTCCATGCATCACTGGTTCAATGTTTGTGGGTATATTCCTTGGCATACAGTATGTCTCACATATGATACAGTACTTGTCAGTTTTCTTAGGCGACATCCACACTAATGCATGTTTCTTTTAAAACCTACTATTGCTATGTTTATGCCTGGTGTCCACACTATTCTGGTGTTTTGGAAACCCTAAAACTGGGACCTTTGAAAACGCTGCTGACACCATGTTAGTCTGAAAACTCCTAGGTTGTGTTTTAATCTGGACGAGCAGAAACGGATATGGATGGAGATTAATTCTGAAAATGCTAAAACGCTTGTGTGTATGGAGACTGTGTATTAGTGTGGATGTGGCCTTAAGTCAAGTACGATTTCAGAACAATCACAGTGTCATATTTTCAGCCCTCAGCTGTGCTCAGCATCACATCAGGAGCACTGGCGAAGGCCACAGGCTGAAACGAATTTGTTTCATAATACAGTTGTTCTCATTACTTAAAGTACTGCATTGGTGGAGGTTTGGTATTTCAAACTGCCTCCTTTTTTGTGTCTCGTGCACGAACGTAAAGTCATGAACCCCTACCCAAAATCAGCACCAAATAACATTCGTAAAACGTTAATTTTTCCCACAACCACTCCTATTCACTCCTCAACAGATCTGAGTGGAGCGACAGGGTTAAAGAGCGGCCGCTGCTGCCTGAGCTGCAGCTTGCCGTACGTCATCTCAAAGTCCTTCTTAGTTCCCACAATAACGTCCAGGCTGCCAGAGCGCACGTTGTACCCATAGGAGGCCAGCTTCTGGGTGCGATAAAGCACGATTTGCGTGGTGAGCTCCAGGACGTTTGGGGACTCCTTCACCTGCTCCATGCACACTCCGATATCCATCAGTCCTTGGAAGCGCCCCATCAGGGTGGGCACGGAGTAGTACAAAATGGCCGGGCAGCGGATCACTATTTGCTTGAGTTCGTCCTTGGAGCAGGCGAGAGCCCCCTCGATGTACGCCAGCGCCTGCTCCATGGCCTCTGGCTGCAGCTCTGCGATGGAGGCTCGGAGGCTCGAGACCAGGCTGAGGAGCTCTTCTGTGGTGAAGCCCCGCTCCCTCAGAAAGCCCAGACTGTCCCTCCAGGCTTCGGCAGGCCGCAGCAGGATGAACGGGTTCTGGCTGAGGAGCTTCTGCAGCCAGACGCGCAGGTTGCCCTCATGTCCTCCCAGGTCCAGGTAGGTCTCCCTCAGAGTGTGGATGACCTCCTTGTTCAGCTCCACGGGTCGACTGAAGCTCTGCGGGGCGCTGGCCATCAACTTGCCGATGATCCTGTTGCTGAGGCGGAGACTCTGGAGGTAGAGGATGTTCGCCTGCTGGTTGTTGTGGTGAGTTAACGTGAAGAAAGAAGCCGGGAACTTCTCAATGATGCTCATCAGTTCCCGCTTGTTGGGGCACACAGACACCCACAAGTCTCGCTGGGCAGCCACGTCCTCTGGCCGACACAGGACAGCTTCAGGGTGAGTCTCCAGGATGCGTGCGATCACTGTTGTGTCTGCGCCCAAGTCCCTCAGCAGGTCAGCAGTCTCAGACACATAGGCCGAGCTCTCAGACAGAACCCAGCCCTTCAACTTGCGCACCTTTCGGATGTCCACCGACAGCTGATAGAGGGAGTCCACTGTGAGCTGGTTCTCCAGTCTTTTGTTGGGAGACGTTATTGTGGAGGCGGAGGCAGAGGGAGGAAGGAGGAGCCTCATCCTCTGGCAGTAGGTGCACATGGAGGCGGTTGTGACGCGAAGCATTGTGATTCTGCATGGAGCGCAAAGAACATGAATAAGTACATTAAACTTGGAAGATGGCACCCCTGACATAAGTGTCTTAATTTGTGTCAGAAATGCATTTTGTTTAACACAGACATTTCAAAAAGTGAGTAAAAACCTACATCAGGACTCGTTACAGCAGATCCCTCATCACAGATTTTACGTACACTCAGCTGCCAGTTTATTAGCCACATATAGCTTAAACTAGTGAGTCCTGCAGAGCTGCAATTCTAACACCGAAATTGTGACCCATCAGATCATGTGACCCAGTACCAGACTTTAGTTGAGTGGTTAGGGTTAGTGTTTATGGGCTGGATCATGGACTCTCACAGGTCACAGAATTAGATATATCACAATTAACAATGACTCTGCCTTTGCTGATTTATTGTTTGGTCTGTAAAATCACAGAAAATGTTAAAAAATGCCACTAACAATTTCCTTAAAGCTAAATGAACATATTCGGATTTTTCATGTGTGAAAACACTAGTCCAAAACCCAAATATATTTAATTTACTACAATAGAAGAATCAGAATCAAAATCAGAAATACTTTTTTGCTCCCCGGAGCAAAATAGTGGTTCGTTACAGTCGCTCTGATGCCAAGAATAGCGAAGTACATAAGTATATATACGAAGTACAAAGTGTAAAAATATAAAAATAGAATATGTGAAATGTGCCACAACGTTAACACTAGCATGTAAAATATTCAAAATATTTTTTTTAAAAATGTATATGCTGAGTATGTAAAGCGTGTAAAACGTGCGTTATGCCACAACACAATGTCTAAAAATAGTATGTAAAGTTAGAAATTTAAAAATATGTGTATAATGCCACAGTGAAACGATGTATACATACGTAGAAATAAGAATAAGAAATATATACAATATATATGTTAAATATACATTCAAGAGAGGGAAGAATATTACACAGTTGAATAATTGCTGTAATGGAATTATTATACCAATTATCATTCAGTTAAGATGAAGAAGAAAACCAGCAAACATTTGCATTTAAGAAGCTAGGACCAGTAATTTTCTGGTATTTTTGGATTATGGATTCTTCATCTACAGCTATTGTTTATTTTTTCTTTTTATTGTTATTATTTGTTTTTATTTTATTACATTTAATTTTTTTATTTTTTATTTATTGTTTGTTAATACTTTGGACTACATCTTTGCATGAAATGTGCTATATAAATTAAGTTATTATTATTATTATTATTTTACAAGAAAGGAGCAAATCTGATTTTCAAAAATCTGAAGAAAAAATAAATAAACAAAACAAAACATTTGCTTGTGTAACAGATCTGTTTTTCTTCTTTCCCATGCTGCTAACAACTTCACGACACCCCAACTTTGTTTAAGGGAAACTGTGAATTACTGCATCTACAGGATACACTGAGATGAATTCATTTAACAATTCACTCACAGCTAAAAGCAAAAATAATCGTTTGCATAATTCCAGATGCAGAACAACAAAACTACTATGTTTTATACTTAATTTATGACTCTGAGAGTGTCATAACAGAGTTTAACTTCAGGATCAACATGCATGTCACATCACTACACAGGCCTGTAACTGCAGAGAAATAAAGACTGCAGTACATTCATGATGGAGTACATGCATGTGAATCAACAGGATCAAGTGTAAAGTTTTAGTTAAATTGCATGAATAACTAATGCTCTCAGTTTTCAGAGGCTGGAACAAACAGAGGGAACATTGTGTCCTTGCTGCTGGCTTGTACATGCTATGTTACATGTTATATAGCACACAGGCTACATTATAGCACAGGTAACGTTAAGACCACAACTACACACGACACAAGACACACAGAAATCATGCAGGACGTAACGACAGCGCCAAAAACAACACACACAGAAAGTCTGTTTATGTAAAAAATGAGTTATAAAACAGGTCATATTACCAGCTCCCGAGCTGTGCAGCAGGACGACTCTGAATAACACACCCACTGCTGTGCTTTCATAACAGCAGAGGAGGAGCCGGGCGGAGTCACAGAGCAAGCGGGGAGAAGCACATGGGAGCATGTGAGTGCGCGCAGCCCGGAGGAGGGCGGTGTTAAACATCCAGCACCGCTCGCAGTACAATGTACAGCCGCCGTCACATCCAGTCTGACCTCCCGACACCGGTTCTCATCAGTGTGATACTGTGAAAGGTACACTCACACCGTATTGATGCAGTAATGCCCAAAATACAAAAGCAGCATCACTAGTTATGAGTTACTGTCCTTTTCAATCATCTTCCGGCTGTGTTGAAGCTAAGCTAACACAAGCTAGCATACACATCCTGACTGCATTTACTTCATAAGTCCGACCCACCCCTGACACCAACTTTAATGACTTTGGAAGGTAGACTGGATCTATTTAAGTATAACATTGTCGTTTACATGCCCAAAATATTAGAGCTATATCGCTAGTTATGAATTTCTGTCCTTTTCAGTCTTCTTCAGGCTGTAAAATAAAGCTAAACTGTAAGATAACACAAGCTAGCTTAACATGCAAGATCCACAATTTGAATTTGCCTTACTTTAGCCATTAAGTTTATTGCCCGACCCAAACCTGGCACCAGCTTTAATAAATATGGAATAAAGAATATATGTATTTGATGTAATATTGCCTGTTAAATCCCCAAACAAAAGAGATACATTACTAGTAATGCGTTCCTGTCCTTTTCAATCCTCTTCCGGTTATGTGTCGAAGCTAAACTGTAAGCTAACACAAGCTAGCATGTAAGGACGCACAGTTTGACTGAATTTAGTACACTTTAGCCGTTAAGTGTCTTGTTCAACAGACCCCTGACACCAACTTTAATAAATTGAGAATATATATTACACCTATACTGATGTAATAATGCCTTTCAAGCCAGAAATGTTAAAGCTTTATTGTTAATTTTGAGTTTCTGTCGAAGCTAAACTGTAAGCTAACACAAGCTAGCATGCAAGGGGTCAGCCCAACGTTCCCACAGCCATACAAATTTATGATAAAGGAATACATATACATATACAAATTTATGAAAAAGGAAATGTGGGAACATAGAGCTGTGGGAACACAGGCACACTCCCCATGCAAGGATACATGGGGTCAGCCCTGTGTTCCCACAGCCCAATGGTCCCGCAGCCCTACAAATTTATGAAAAAGGAATACATATACATATACAAATTTATGAAAAAGGAAATGTGGGAACATAGAGCTGTGGAAACATAAGCACACTCCCCATGCAAGGATACATGGGGTCAGCCCTATGTTCCCACAGCCCAATGTTCCCACAGCCCTATGTTCCCACATTTCTAAGATTTTTCTCAAAATTAGGCCCTATGTTCCCACAGTTCCCATATTTCTAAGATTTTTCTCAAAAGTAAACCCTATGTTCCCACATTTCTAGTACATTTTCAAAATTTGGTCTTGTGTTCCTACATTTCCCTTCAATTTAAGCCCTATCCTCCCACAAGGGTTGGGGTTAGGGTTAAGGGGGATAATAGGTTGGGTGTAATTGGCTACCAAATTGGAGGAAAGGGGGATAAAATCTGATACAAATTTATGATAAAGGAAATGTGGGAACATAGAGCTGTGGGAACATAGGGCTATGGGAACACAGGGCTGTGGGAACATAGGGCTGTGGGAACATAGGGCTGTGGGAACATAGGCACACTCCCGGATACACAACTTCGACACAACGACTAAATAGTTAGCATTAGCACTTACTGTATAGTTTACATTAGCAACACTGCAGTTAAGACGACATGAATGAATAACCTTACAATCATTAACAGTCTAGCTTAAACTAAATGCTAGATAGTAACATAAATACAGTGTGGCTTAGAGGCTAAAAAGAAAATCTAGCGTGGTGGTTAGCTAGTCAATTAGCTTAACTGTTGGCCTATCCATTAGCATGTTGTGTTTGGGGTTTTGGATTCCTTTGGCTTTTTAATAGCCCAGAATATACTTAACATTATTTTTTTATAACCTCAATACTTGGCCTTTCGTAATTTAATGAGAATTGCTTATAAACAGGATTATGACCTGCTGGCATGTTAAAAAATGGGGTACTCCCTACGTTTCCACTGTCCTATGTTCAACAGCTTCACAAGCCCCTAAAATAGGCCTATAACACATAAGACACATTTTACACGTCTTCCTATCTTCCGGCTTTCTTACAGTGCAGACGCTCTGCTGCTTGCACTTTGCTTTGCTTACATTCTTTTGTGGATATACTTGTTTTTTCCTGCTAAAAGCTACAGAAAGTAGATCCTGGATACTTATAAAGAATTGGGACCTTAATTTGTGAGAGATACAGAGGACTACTGCCATATTTTCACCGCTTTTTCACAACTTTAGTACTGTGTGAGCAGGGCTGAGGCACAGTGCGAGCCTGAGTGGAGCTGACTTGTGAAGCAACCTGTAGCAACTTAGCTTGGTTTGCTAAGCTAATGGCTACATCCAGCCCTCCCGATGAAAACCAGCAACTTGTTAAGAAAGACAGGATCATTGCCAACCTCAAGGAAGACATCCGAAGGCTGTCAGCGGAACTCAAGTCCCAATCTGAGCTGCTGACAAACACCCTAGACGTGGCTCACGAGCAGTCTCTACAGATCGCCTCATTAAAAGCTGCTCTTCAGGACACAGTAGCCTGGGATCCTACCTCCTCTCCTCCGCAGCCCAGCAGTTCAACGCCCCGTCATAAGCCACAATGGTTGGAGGTGGTGTTACGGAGCAAAAAAAGGACCTCGCTCGGCGTCGGTCTCACATCCCACCTCAGCCTTTCCAACAGATTTGAGCCTTTGTCATCGTGGGTCGAAGCGCCGGACTCCGATGAGCTCAAGGATGATGCAGCCCATCCCACGTCTCCCCAGTCTGGGAGTCATCCTCTGCCGGCAGCTCCCCTCTCGGCAGCTCCCCTCCCGGCTAACAGCTGGCAGCCTCCCCGCGCGGACAGCTCTGTGTCCCCCCTCGCACACACCACGGAAACAGAGCGGCAACAGAGGAAACAGAGTCGCTTAACTCATAAAGGTGAGACTATGAAACTGAGCAATAACAAAGTTAACGGGTCACAAGCCAGTGCCAGGCCAAGAGCCAGAGAGCAGTCTGCCAAAAACAAAGCTAAGAGGATAGACACTATTCTGATTGGGGATTTTATAACGAGGCAGGTGGAAATGGCCAGGACTGAAAATCTAACTGTGAATAACACATCAGTCAGAGAGGTGGCAGCTATGCTACCAGACATTATGTCTACACAGCCACATATTAAGAAGATTGTTATTTATGCTGGCTCATTTGACATCCTCACGAATAAATCTGGGTCTGAGACCCTAAAGAAAGACTTTTTGTTTTTATTGGCAACACTTAAAAAACTTCACTCAGGAGTGTCTTTCATCTCTGGACCTATCCCAACACTCGGCAGAGGTTGTGAGTCCTTCAGCAGACTCCTTGGCTTAAGCACATGGCTGTCATCAGCCTGCCTCGAGCAACAGGTTGGATTTATTGACAATTTTAATATTTTTTGGAACATAAAAAGCCGCTTCATGTCAGACGGGATTCACCCAAACAACCTTGGCTCCAGACATCTTGGCTGCAACATATGTCACACCATCGAGTCATCTTATCAGAACATATGGGCACTGATAAGCAGGAAGGTCAGCACACAGGGAGCAGACAGACAGACAGTTGCTGCTCCAAAAACAACAACCGCCTCCCATGATGATGACGTCACGGTCTGTGACTCTGTCCTCCACATTACAAGAAACCTGCAGAGATTGTCTCTGTCCCAGAAAGAATGTCGAGAAAAGAAGAGATAGGACAGTCACCATGCCGCTTTCACCCTTATGCTGGCAATGTCACTCAGCCGGTGGCATGGCGAAAATAAAAACAACTGCAGAAAATCAAGGACAGTCAACCCATCAAATCTGATATGTATCTCATGTCAAACACAGTCTGTCTCTAAACTTATGCCAGATAACGTTTCACAACTAGCACTTCTAAATATCAGGTCTCTGGCTGGCAAATCCTTCTTAATCAATGATTTTATTAACAAGCACAAACTTGATTTTATGTTTTTAACTGAAACTTGGCTAGGTCAGGAAAATAGTGCAGCAGTTTTAATTGAGACAGCCCCTCCAAATTTTAGTTTCTTTAGTGAAGCAAGAATACATAAGAGAGGAGGCGGAGTTGCCACTCTGTTCAAGGACAGCTTCCAGTGTAAGCAAATGGTTCTGGTCAATTTGACTCCTTTGAATATGTTGCCACTCAGTTAAAATCCCCCTGTTGAGCAATTTTAGTGACCATCTACAGACCCCCCCAAATATGATGCAAGGTTTTTTGATGAGTTTGCCAAATTGCTGTCTGTTGTGTGCATGGAATTTGACTGTGTTGTTTTAGTGGGAGATTTTAACATTCATGTTGATAATCTTACAGATGGGTGTGCTAAGGAACTGTTAAATATTCTGGATAACTTTGGGCTTTCTCAGCATGTCACAGAACCAACACATAACAGAGGACACATATTAGATCTAATTATTTCCAAAGGTCTTAATATCTCTGAGGTTGTGGTGAACGATGTCGCTTTATCTGACCATTACTGTGTTTCATTCAAAATGACCACCCTTGCTAATCCTATGAAAAGTGAAGCAGAGGTGATCAGAAAGCGTTATATAAATGATAACACCACAACACATTATTTACCCTGGGTTTTACACCATCACAAACCCTGCCCTCAGCTCTAGTTGATGACCTTGTAAGCAGTTTTAGTTCCAATGTTAAGACTGTTATTGATTCTATCGCCCCAGTTAAGACCAAAGTTATGTCAGGCAGGAAAAACGCACCCTGGAGAAACGCCACACTGGTTAAAGAATACAAAAGAGTATGTAGACAAGCTGAACGCAGGTGGCGAAAAAACAAATTCCAGGTATATTACGACATTTATAAAGAGAGTCTTCACAACTATAACCAGGAACTGAAGAATGCAAGGCAATCATATTTTTCAGAGATTATCAATAGAAACAGTATTAATGCCCGCACACTTTTTTCTGTAGTGGACAGACTGGCCAACCCCACAGCATCACTCCCTCCTGAACTACTGTCTAACAAGTCATACAATGACTTTGCAGCCTTCTTCACAAACAAAATATTACAGATAAGACAGGCAGTGTGCAGCTCCAGCTCAGGAATGATAACGCTTGTGCCTTCCTGTCCTCTGGTTAATCTAGGACATTTTAGCCTCCTAGATTACACAACTCTAACAGAAACGGTTTCAAAATTAAAGCCCACAACATGCTGCCTTGATATTCTGCCTTCACACTTTTTTAAAACCATTTTTAACTGCATAGCTCCAGATGTACTGCAGATAATAAATACTTCTCTTAAAGCAGGCCAGTTTCCCCAGGCCTTGATACTGCAGTAATAAAACCTCTCCTAAAAAAATCAAATCTGGACACCACAACAATTAGTAACTATAGGCCAATATCAAATCTGCCATTTTTGGGGAAAATCATTGAAAGGGTTGTCTTTCAGCAAATCCATACTTTTATGATGCAAAACAATCTTTTTAACACATTTCAGTCTGGATTTCGGCCACATCACAGCACTGAGACTGTACTTATCAAAGTCTTAAATGATATTCATCAGAATAATGATGCATGCAAATCCTCTGTCCTGGTATTACTAGATCTCAGTGCTGCATTTCATACAGTTGATCATAATATACTACTTAGCAGATTGGAAAAGTGGGTGGGACTCACCGGCACTGTGCTACAATGGTTCAAATCTTACTTACAAGATAGGGACTTTTTTGTGTCAATTGGTAACCATGAATCTGAGCGAACTACGATCATATGTGGGGTTCCTCAAGGGTCCATTCTCGGACCACTTCTATTCAACATCTATATGCTACCCCTACCCCAGATTATGGAACATCACAACATCTCCTATCATACGTATGCCGACGACACACAACTCTATATCTCAGTGTCATCACACGACTACAGTCCCTTACTCTCATTGAGTAACTGTATTCATCAAATCAATGACTGGATGTGCCAGAAGTTTCTCCAGCTAAATCCAGAAAAGACAGAGGTATTAATTTTTGGCCCTAGAAATGAAAGGGCAAAGATCAGTGCCCACCTTGGCTCTATGTCACTGACAGCTACAAATCAAGCCAGAAATCTTGGTGTTATTATTGACTCAGACCTGAACTTCAACAGCCATTTAAAGTTTATTACTATATCTGCCCATTACCACCTGAAAAACATAGCTAGAATTAAGGGGTTTCTGTCTAAACAAGACATGGAAAAACTTGTTCATGCATTCATTTTTAGTAGGTTGGATTATTGCAATGGCTTATTTACAGGCCTTAACAAAAAATCAATCAGACAGCTGCAGCTGATTCAGAACGCTGCCGCCAGAGTCCTTACAAACACCAGGAAACTGGACCATATTACACCAGTCATTAAATCGCTACGCTGGCTTCCTGTGAGTCAAAGAATAGATTTTAAAATCTTACTGCTGGTCTACAAAGCCCTAAATGGTCTTGGACCGAAATACATGCTTGATCTACAGGTTCCCTACGAAGCATCCAGACCCCTTAGATCATCTGGAACTGGTTTGTTGTGTGTTCCAAGAACAAGAACCAAGCAAGGTGAGGCAGCATTCAGTTATTATGCTCCTCACCTGTGGAACAAACTTCCTGTAGATCTGAGGTCTGCTCAAACTGTCAGCTCCTTTAAATCAGGGCTAAAAACACTATTGTTTACTGAAGCGTACTCTTAGATTAAATACTTACCTGCTGTATTCTACTGCCCGTACTTTTTAACTACACACTGCTGATTTATGCCTTTTATTATTCTACTTCTTTTCTTATCCTGACTGTTCAATGTATTGAGCCTGTTTTTATTTTATGTTACTGTATTTTATTATTATCACTATCATTCTCAATTTCTATTTCCCTTTTTAATCGACTCTTTTTATTGTTTTAAATTGTGTCTTGTTGCTTTTAATGTCTCTGTAAAGCACTTTGAATTACCTTGTGTTGAATTGTGCTATACAAATAAACTTGCCTTGCCTTGCCTTGCCTTTCTAGTAATTAAAAAGATTTATGATTATTTATATGTGTCATTTGATGTAAACCATTGGTTCTCAAACTAACCATACCCTCCCTTAGAAGCCAGAAAAGGTTCATGACCCTTTTACCCCACGGTTTTTATCAATCATTAACAATAATTAGGGAAGCAACTAATAAAAAAAGGATCCATGTTGAATTTTAGTTAAGTAAAGGTCAGCAGGATAGCATCAGCAAACTCTTGTTTATTTTCACAGCATAAGTCATTCATTCAACTTTGTTTCACTCCATATTTTTCTCCTGTACTCCACCCCCACCTGCAGTGACTCTATTACCCGGGGGGGGGGGTACTGTTCCACAGTTTGAGAACCAATGATATAAACTAACATTGTCAGAGAATTATAAGAGCTATATTCACAGTTCAAATTGCAACAGCACAAAGGGAGATGGACGTTTCACATGCAGTTTAAATGGTAAAAATTCTCTTCAGTGTCAGATATCAGTGTCTAAAGTCAGGAAACTTCCCCCAAATCTGAGGGTCCTAGAATCAAGGAGTCTAACATCAGCAGACTATAAGCTATAGACTGATGAGTGATTTCAACATATTGACCATGGAAACATAAGTTTAATTGAACATACGAGCATGGTCCATGGACATAAACATTGGTGAGAACATAAAATAGGAGGATATGAGATGGGGGAAATAGGATGGAACCATAGAAACGCTCCCTTTATTAACTGCCGACATGTTCAAGGTTTCAAGGTTCACGACAGAAAATGGGGCTTTAATCTCTTTTTTTTTGGCAAACAAAAGGACCTCAGTTTCCAGTGTAGGTAACTTTCACCTATCTAGAATGAATGCAGTCTAATACAATAGTCCTGAAATAAATCATACCTCAATAAATGTAATAAAGTGCAAGCCCAGTTTGTGGCAAAGGGAAGGGTTACCATTTTAATAAACAAAAAAATGTATTTAAAGGAAAAAATGTACAAGCCAAATGTTGTTTTACACATACAACAGTGGGGTCTGTGGGACCCTAAACATGCAACACAAAGGTTAAAGTCAGTGCAATAAAAAATGAAGTAGTTCAACCGTCTAAAGTAATGTTTTTATTTTAGTTGCACACAGGGAACACTGGACAGAGAAGTCAACGTGAGCTACTGGAGATAAAGCTGCAAATTCACTGCTTGCTGTTACAATTGAATATAAGGTTGCATGTGCTTTGATGGGTGAGTGAACATAGATTTTATTTCTACCTTTATTTTTATTTGTATTTTATCATGTAGGTTTTATTCCTTTCATAGAGCATGGGTCTGTAATGAAACCAAATAAGTCAGCTGTGTGAGGTCATGAGCCTTAAAATATTTTTTGTGACAGCGTCTATAACAAAACAAGCACATTAATAATGAATAGCATGGACGATGAGGGTCTTCAATCTTGCAGGAATGGTGACAGACAGTATTTACTGTAAACTGGAGAAAAGTACTGAGACACACTTGACTGTAGTGTGCAATTTTAACCAGCTGAGGTCACTGTTTGTTTAGTATAACTGCTTGTTTCCATGAACTGCACAGACTTCTCCTGTCTAAAAACGGTTTATTTACTGACTCAAACTTAGAGAGATGTACTGGTTTGCTAAGTATGTGACACACGACTGCTTTATGCTTCATTATTTATATTACACAACATAATTTCAAGCTTTTTAAATTCAGTTTGATGGCATACCAGTTGCAGAGTTTGAACATGCAGGAGGTTTAGTGCATCACTCTGTTTGTTCATTTTGAATTGAGTTAAACAACAAAGGGTGCGGCTATTTAAAGCTCCAGTCATTTGTTGCCTTTCTTCGCTGATAGACACAGTTGTCCCTTGCCACCAGAAACCAAGTGTGCCTTGATTATACTGGAACCACCTGCTGTCCTCATGTTGTGCACAGGCATGTTTTAGTGGCGCTCAGTCCGCTCGGGGATGAGACAGACACGGCACACTTTGGCATTAAGATTTGTTTTTTGGTGCTCTGAGGCCACAGCTCCACTAGACCTTATATTAAGACTGAAATGCAATCCCCTGGAGATAATGTGTTATCTGCCACATACACATACAGCAGAATAACGTCAGGAGATTTATCCTAAGGAAGCGCATGTAACAGTTTAATTGGAATTCTCAGACGCAACAGAGCACCTGTCTCTCCCTGTCAGTTACCTCATCCTCCACAAACTGCATGAGTGTCCCTCTCCGCTGATAACTCAAGACTTGGGAACATAAATTCTTGACATCAGCATTTAAGTGTTGCAGTGTGGGAGCAATTACACTTTAATCCACACAGCGCTGAAAGCATAGAGCCTCCAATAGCAAGAATGTTTTAATTACATTCCAAAGTGGAGACGTGGCCGGGGCAGTAAAGCTCATCTTGCACGTCATTGTTCTTACTGAGGGTCTTTTGTTGTGTCTGTGTTTTTCTTTACAGAAATAACTGTTGGTATACAAATACCAAATATTTAAAATGCACTGACTGCCTGCTGTAATAAAGATGATGTCACAAAGCCAGAAACCTTTAATTTATGTCGTTTATAAACTGTAACAGGACTTTTATTTGGCATTAAGTTTGTCTGCAGGCTACAGCACAACAAAGCAGGAAATAACAACAGTAAACACAGTTGACCTTTCGCTAAGTCCCATCCTTTTGCGATGGTCCGACAAGTTGTCGCATGGAGTCCACCCTGTAACTAATTGCACTCCCTGAAGAAATGTGATCATATTTTTGGAGAAATGAAAGAGTGATTCCAGAGAGAAGCAGACAGAGGGGTCTACAGTCTGTGTAAGCCGAACTATAGGCTACAGATCACAGTGTAAAAGTGAACCACCACATCACTGCTGATCACCACAGAAGACAATGAATATAAAGGAAAACTTTGCTGATGGTGAACCAGCTGTGTGGCATCGCAGTGTGTGCAGATGAACGGTGTTTGGCTTCACCCCCATCTGGGCTGCCAGCACATGACAAAGCCAAACACTGGCAGTGCTGGAGCTCCAGGAGAAGCCAAACAATGTTCATCTGCGCACACTGCAATGACACACAGCTGGTTAGATCTTACCAAATTTCTCTGCTTCCCTTCACTGGTTCCTGTACAGCAGGGTCGGTCTTTCTTTCACTGTTATAATCATTAAAAAGCAAAAGCAGCATGTGTATACATTCAGTAGGCTATATCTTCAGTAGCTAGCTAGCTAACCCTACACTTTTCAGGGTCTGATTTTGGTTTTGGAACAGGGAAGAAACGTATATCTTTTTCCAGCCTCTTCAGGTAACGAGTATCATTATTACACATGTACATGTTTAGCTTCAGATCCTCAAAACCAGCTTGAAAAAGAAGGAAATGAATTGAATGTGAGTCAATGGAGAAAAAGGTTTGTTGTTGTCGGACCCTGGTCTGAGCTGGCTGATACTATGCTATGATTGGCCAGTCTGCATTCATGGGGCGGGACTTAGCAAAGGGTCAATTTATTGCCTTAAGGAGTCAGTCAATGACGATATAAAACAGTCAATAAAACAAGTTTTTCAACAATTCTGCAACCCCAAGAGGTCTTTGAGCATACAGTCATGCATGTGCACATAGAATATTAGGCTGACAGGTCCAGTAGTTTGAGGTATTAGCTGTGGACAAACAGGTACACACACACCAGCAAATGCATGACATAACAAGCGCTAATATAGCCTGCATTTAATTTTAACAGGTTTACACAATGTATATTCACAGTAGGTATTAAACTAAAGAAAGCATATGGCGGGGAACAAATCATGACATCCAATCACACTCCTCCCCATTCCCCACTCCTGAGTAGTACAGAAATGAGGGATGAGCATAAATTCAGGCTCAATATTAAAAGAGAGGGGGAGAGATGCCCATGTTAAAGGCAGTTTCAGAATAATGGGGTACTTTATCAGAGTATACACTGACAGAAATTCTTTACTGTGTTTTTAACTCACTTGAAATTGTTAGGTTGTTAATGCTACAGGGTGTATGCTATTCAAGCTAGTGGCTCATTTTGGAAAGTGTGACAGCTGTACCTTCCCGTCATTAAAACCCTCACTGGCACTGATGTATTTAAGAGATTGCAATCGTGCTTTGTTAATGGAACTTCTTAAACACCACAGTGGCTTTTAAACTATCACAGTGGATTAGCGAGTTCCCCAACTTGTGGATGTTGTGACATAACCACTGACTGGATGATCCGTATGGTGACAGGGAGCTTTCTCTATTTATCCACTATATTTCTGCTTCCACATCTCTGTCTGTCTGCGCCAGTGGCTTTAAAAGTATGGATGTTATTTGTTCTGGACGATACTCCGTGTTGCTTTGTGGGCCTGGACAGCACAAGTGTGTGTGCGCATCTGTTGCGTCTCTGAAATAGTCTCTCATCTTGTCCTTACAAAGGAATGAGGAGGCGCTGCAGGGTTAGAGCTGAGAACAGGGGGGGACCTACAGGGGATAAGTGGGGGTGTGCGGCTGACAAGGTTTGGTGAGGAGAAAATAGACTATTCCATCTGTCTCAAAATCTGCCCTGCTGCTGACCCACACTCTGGAGACTCTGGGCAGCCTGTGGTCACATGGTGAAGGCAAACCCATAAAAACCCCGAAGCTGCACGTCAGATAACTCCAGTCATCTCTTGTGCGTGAGACACCAGCTGGTCTTGGTGTTCATCATCTCTTCCCTAGAAAGCCTCCGAGGTACCATCATGTCAGACACTGAGGAAATTGTGGAGGAGTACGTGGAGGAGGAATTTGAAGAAGAGGAGCAGGAGGACGAAGCAGATAAAAAAGACAAGCATGCAGAGGAGAATGAGCAGGAGGAGGACTCCAAATGGCGGCCTAAGTCAACTTATGTGCCAAATATTGCTCCTCCAAAACTCCCTGATGGTGAAAAGGTGGATTTTGATGATCTGCACCGCAAGAGATTAGAAAAGGATTTCAACGACCTCCAGACCCTGATCGAGTCACATTTCTCCACCCGCCAGAAAGAAGAGGAAGAGCTGGTTGCACTACGTAACCGTATAGAACGCCGTCGGGCCGACAGAGCAGAACAACAGCGTGTCCGCACGGAGCAGGAGCGCGAACGCCAAGCACGTCTGGCTGAGGAGAGGGCGAGGCGCGAGGAAGAGGCAGCCAAACTGCGTGCTGATGAAGAGGCGAAGAAGAAGAAGATATTCACCAACAAATCCTTTGGGGGCTACCTGCAGAAGGTAGACCAGAAGAAGGGCAAGAAGCTGACGGCACGGGAGGAGAAGAAGAAGGCCCTGATGGAGCGCCGGAAGCCGCTCAACATCGACCACCTGAACCAGGAGAAGCTGGCAGAGAAGGCGCAGGACCTGTGGCAGTGGCTCCACCAGCTGCATGCCGAGAAGTTTGATCTGGCTGAGAAGCTCAAGAGGCAGAAGTACGACATCTACGTGCTCAGGAACAGAGTCAGCGACCACCAGAGGGGCTCCAAAGCATCCAAGACCCCCCGCGGCGCCAAGGGCAAGACTGGCTCCTGGAAGTAGACTGGACAGCTGTTTCCGGACTATTGGGCTCCTATTTCCAACTTGAGTCATAAAAGCTAACCCAGGGATTGTGCGTGGATTTGAGGGGAAGGCAGAAATACATGAAGTTAACAAAGCCATAATATCTTAAATGATGTATAAATATCTGATTGCTCTAATTTAATGATGCTGATATTCACTCGTGGTGTGGTTAAAGACCTTATTAAATCCAATGGAATGTGTGGTGGTGTTGATTTCACTGCTCCACCAGAGTATGCAGTGCTTTGTGGTTGTTTTTATCTCTGTATGACAACTGTATTTTCAACTGTACAGTTGTCAAGGATTTGTTTTATCTGCCCACAAACTCAAGGTCTTCCAAAAAAAAGCTGCCAAAATTTCATTTATTTGGAATAAATCAGAACACATTTTAATATCTTTGAGTCTAGTGACATTATTTCAGTAGATGTGAATAATCTGCCTCAAAGATACAATTGGTAATTTTTAGAAAAATACATTTTTGTCATACTTGCTGAAACTGTAACTACATCCACGCAGTAGTGCATGAGACAGATCATCTATTAAAAAAAAATCATGTCTCTCATATTTGATCAGCGCAGCCTAGTTTAACAGTTTGACCGCAGCAGTGATTGACATGATTTACAGCTGCTGCGTAGAGACTCCTCGGCTCTGATTGGTTGTTTTTATGTGCAGTCATGCCATTAAAAATGCTATAAGGCAGTAAGTGACAGATTCAGAAGGTCATTTTTTATAAAAGTTAGCAACTACAGCTTTAAATCAAGTTATTCTTGATACTTGATCTAACTCAAATCTTCTTCAACCCCCCAAAACCTCAAGAAACATCACAGGTTTTTGAAAAAGGCAGCTTTGAAGGCTGACTAGTTTACCATGTAGTTGTGATATTTCCAGTAATTGAATGTAATTTTGGAGTTAAGATCTAACAGGTGCTGCACAGCTGACTTTTTACGGAGCTAATTTAGTCTTTGAGGTTTAGCAAAAAGAGCCAGCTGCTGACTGACAGGTCAAACCCCCGACCCTGTAGAGTCTGCAGAGTGGAGGAAGCTTCACAGAGGGGTGTTTGATGTTGTAAAGGTATTTATCTGCAGTTCTTCAAAACTCTTGATGTATTTGATATTTATTTCAAACATGTTAAAAAGACATAAACATACAAACAGACAGACAGATAGAAAGAAAGTAATATTTACAATAATGAAAAGCATAATGTAAAAGCAATTGTCAGTGTATAGTTACTTTGATTTACACACCCGAAAAGGAGTAGGAGGAAGTCTAAACGTATTAAATCCCACACCTTCTCCATAAGTCATCGAGGGAAATGAAACAGATAAACCTATACTTTCAACTTTTCTAAATATACAATTGTTATTGCCATTTAACTGTACTGTGCTGTACAGATTTGAATACAAAATCTTGTCCTTTTGCAATGAAAGATTAAACAAATCTAGGTGTTTTTAAATGAAATGATTATTGGTTAATCAGATAAGTCTGGTCATTGACCTCTAACTTGACATCAGTTGGATAATTAATGTTACTGTGTTGATCTAAGTGACATATAAACTAAATGCAGTTGTCTGCACAGAGAAGTTGCCACTGGATGGCGAAATAATTAAACGAAACTTCCTATTTCTGTTTCCATTTACTCTATTTTCTTTTTCTCCACCTATCCTTTTTATTGATTTGTCCACAGAGATACAGTACATTCTCACATAGAAACAGATTCCATCTAGTCTATCACAACATTTCCATTTATTTTGTTCAGCCATGCCTGCTGTATTTCCAATCCAGAGTCCTCAATCAACAAATGGGGAAACCAAAACTTCAGTAACAAGTAAAGGTAAAAAACTGGTCAGGTCTGAGTTCCCAAACAACCCTCTAAACCCCTTTGTCTCTCCTCCGGGATTTCAAAATCCAGGGTAAATAGTAAACCAGCGCAATTTTCAATAATTAAAACAAATAACAAATAACAAAACAAATAAAAGTTTTTCTGGAGAATACCTCAAGTAGGTGGGAAATCTAAAGGATTGCAGTTTGAGAACATGACAAAAGATGAACAGAGCCTGCAGGAGTAAACAAGACCAACTTCTACCTAGACAGCGTTATTGTCTGTATCCAGAGATGGATAAAAATACATCAAAATGTATTTTGATACAAAATACAAAATACCCTTCAAACAAATGTATCAAAATAAAATACAAAATACTGGTGCCAGAAAATGTATCAAAATAAAATACATGTATTTTGTATTTTTAAATACAGAAAATACTTTTTTCTTTCTCTTTATAGCAGCGACCCGCAGCTCTATAGGTCACTCTGTCGGTCGGTCGGTTGGTTGGTCGGTCAGTCCATAAAGCTTTTTATGAATAACTCAAAAAGTCCTTGACCAAAAATGCTCAAAATTTGCATACTGTAACTAGAGCCCATGAGTAAGTATACCAGAAAGAATGCCCACGATTCGTCCATAGGTGACACTATACTAACTGATTCAATTCTTTTTGTGAATAACTCAAAAAGTCCTTGACCAAAAATGCTCAAAATGCACATGCTGCAACCCTAGACCATGAGTAACTATAGACGAATCCCTGACGTTAGCAAGCTAGCAGCGTGACATTTAATCATTATGGACAGGCTACGTGAGGCTACGTCATCTAAAAGGCGATTTTAATAAATGCTCAGTTTATATTTAGATTTAATCCAGTTTGATGACTTAAAATCTTAATACCACACTGCAATGATCTAAATTGTTACACATGACATGATTTGCACTAACATCTATTCAGTTTTTGTTCTAAAATATCACCCTGCTGCAGGTCAAATCAATGTCAAAGTGTCAAGTATTAACATATTATATCCACTAGGTGGCACTAGAGCACTGGTTTGTGGCAAACAGCTTTTAATACACACTTCTGAATAAAAGTGCATGACAAAACTAAATCTTTATGCATGCAATACATATTATAATTGATTGAATTATAGGATTAACTCAGGCAGCCAAGTTTCTCTACAGTTTAAAGTTATATTTGATTTTAAACTCATTTGAATAAAGTTAAACTCAGAATTTATTCTAACTGAATAGCCAAAGACAGTGGGTGCAGAACGTCTTGTTTTTGTCCAGGCATACCAATTATCCATTTAGTTACGTTCAGACAGACTTCCTCAATGTCTCTGCAGGGGAAACATCTCTTTATCCACAGCGAGTCAGTGAACTGCAGTAAAACATGTGTCAGACCAAGGCATGGGAACATTTCTCTCCCCTGCGGTTTTTGATTGTCACTCAGGCTTGGACTGTAGATGCCTTGCTGCTGTTTTGCTCTCAGGGCCGTGACAAGCCATTAAAGCCTTCCAGGCACGGCACTATGCCAACAGGTTGCCATAGAGACTGGGAGAGGCCATCAATGTGATCGGGTCTCTATACCCTACCCCCCTCCAGCCTCAACACGCCCACTGTATTGATGATGTTGTGAAAAATGCTTGACTTTACAGCGCCCTGACATACCGGTGCATCAATCGACTGCCTATGTTGCACCAGGGAATAAGATGTTCCCTAAACTCTGCTGCTGCTGAAGTTAATTAGAAAACAAGCTGTTGCTGCTGGAGGTTGATTCAGTTCATCTCCACCTGCTTCTGCTCTGTTGTGATGGCTCCCATTTAGGTTTGAAATGCACTTTACGGTGATGCACATGGAGTTGGAACGTGTCCACTCATATCAAGAAGGCTATGTGTGTGTGTTTGCACCAGGAGCAGCAGCTGCAGGCTCATCAGGGGGGGGCGTTGTCTGCTCATTAGCACCCAGCAGAGACCAGAGGATAATGTAAGCGCTGCGTGATTGACAGTCTCTGGGCCACACTTTCAGCTCTGACTGGTAATTTATGATGTGGTTCAAATATCCAGAGGATATGTAGTAGTGATGCCGATCTATTCTGAGTTGACTGTTTGCATTGTAGGGATGTTTTTCACCAACAGTTGCTAAATATTTGCTCTCTGCAAGATAACAAACATCCTATAAAGGATAAGTTTGGTATTTTTCAAGCTGGACTTTATTTTTCCATGTTTTTGTATCTAAGTGACTAACGGGACCAATCATTTTTGAAATTGGTCTGGTCCTGATCAAGAGTTCTGCAGACAGCGGCTGTAAAACAGGCTGCAATGTAACACTCTGGGCATTTGGCATCATCAATTTATGTCCAATAAAAGTGCTTAGTTTTGCCACTGACAGACTCAGATTGTTATTTAAGTGTCTGACAACGTATGGAAAGGATCCCTACTGAGATAGACCAGAAACAGCCCCAAAATTGCGATCACAAAAGCCACCAGACTCCGTTTAAATAAGCTGTAATTTTATCACCATAAAACACACTTCATTCAAAGTCAACAGAAACAAAAGGAAACTAAAGAAAATCATCTTGGTTCATCTTTCCACTGTTCCAACAATCACAAACTTTTGTTTAACCGAACTAAACCCTTAATCTTCTCAGTTAGATGTGAAAATAAGCTGGCTTTATACATGCTAAAATTAATGTTTTTTAAGATGGAGTCTGGTGGGTTTGGTGATGGTAATTTCGAGGCTGTTTCTGGCTAAACAAAAAGGAGCTTACTCTTTAACAAAAGGGTCTATCTCTGTTGGGATCATTTCCATAATGTTGTCAGACACTTAACATTTTGAGCCTGTCAGTGACAAAAACAAACACAATTAGTGGGTGTAAATTTAAGGTGCCAACATGCCCTGAGTGACTACTTTACAACCTGTTTTACAGCTGCAGCACTCTCATTAGTTCCCATTAGTCACTTAGACACAAAAACATAGGAAAATATAGTCCAGGTTGAAAAATACTAATAAATACTAATAAATATTATAGATCTCCCAGAAAAGTGTGAGTTCATATCATTTAGATAACGGCCCGGACTTGTGCTTTGTTATGATTTAATGTGAGCAAAATAAGATGTCAAGACTTTTTGCTTGATGACATTTGTTGACATTTGTGACAGGGAAATTGTTCGGGGAGAAGATTAGAGTCATGCCAACTGATGTCTTTGGACTGTACTTTGTACTTTGAGCACTAACACTGTTGTTTTCCCATTTAGTCATAAATCAATTAAAGATGTAAACAAGTGAAAAATATGCTCCACTGTATGTGTGCATGAGTTTGGTGTCTGTAGTATACAGTATATGAGTATTACTTACCCCTGTGCAGCAACGGTGCGCACACACTTTGTTAGAATCTGTGTTTTTAAGGTTGTTGTGGAGTTTTTCTGAACCCAAATGGCCCAAACACACAATAAATATTGCTTTAGTATTGTTTATCATAATTCCTTCAACAATCTACAATTAAAAAAGTGTGCTTTCTGGATTATTTATGGAAGCCCTGAGAGACAAGTGAGAAAAACAATCTGGTGATCAATTTTATCAGTTTTCTGTGGAAACAGGTTTTCAACAGCATTCATGTTTTGTTCTACATTAATTTTTCTTTAAAAAAACAATCACCTGGCAAAGTGTTTTTTTTCCCCCACCTGTTAACGGATGGAGAAAAAAAATAATGAAACTTAGAATTCATTTAAGATTTTATCCTGGCAGCAAAAACCCTTTTTTCACCTGTTCTTCACAAACACAGGAGAGAAAACGATTTAGATTTAAAAATGGATCCCCAGAATTTCTTTTTTCTCACTTACCTCTGACTTAGTGGGTTCGGCTTAAAAAGAATCGTGTTTAAGGAGGAGGACCGCACATAGACTTGTTTGTTTGATCAATCTCTGTATATTTCATCAGAATTCTGTTGAATTAAAAGCCCAACCTTTCAACCATGGGCCTTAGTATGAAATATTGGACGTCGCCACCGTCAAGTCACCTGCTGGCTTATGGACTTTTGTTCTGAAGGCTTGAGCTTTGCATTTTGGCCGTCAACATCTTGGATTTTTGGAGCCAGAAGTGACCATATTTGGACGCGAGGCTGGTGACAACACTAATGTTAGCTGCTAGCTTGGTTAGGACGGTTCATTTTCAGCTATCGTATACTATAATGATACTAATGCTAATTTTTGCTAACTAAAAACAGACATAAAACCTTTAAAGGGCCACTGTGTAAAATGGGTTGAAAACCGTTGAAAACAGTGACATCAGTGGTCAAATTCTAGATTGCAGGGCTCACTCACTCACCCCTCCCGTCAGGTAAATGACGGTGGCCTCGTAGGGACAAAAAGCTTTGCGCAGACACAAGTTTTTCAGGAGTAGGTCTATCTAGCGACGAGGTGAATGTTTATTTAGAAATCTAAGCCATGTTACGATATTGTAATGAATCCCTCACGAGCAGGAGACCGGAGTAGCGTTCGGGAAAAAGGCCCATTTATTTGAGCACTCCAAAAACTCCGGTAACACTCCAGGGGGTAAAAGACTCCGTCCCAAACTCTGACTCTTCTAGCGTAACACACACACTCCATACACACATTCTTGTTTACAATACCAAGCGGGGCAGCCCTCCCCTCTCTGCTCCACCAATCTCCAGCCCGCACACTGACTAACAGCGTAGCCGGTAAACAGAGCTCAGCTGTTTATTTAGCCTAGCAATATCTCCAGACTATAGTAGCTGCAATGGACGACTTTGAACGCAATTTTGAAGAATTTCTTGTAGCGGACACAGACCCAGAGCCATACCTGTTTGAGCCGGAGCATACAGATGAGGAACTTGGATGCTGAGCGGGTGAGAAGAGAGGCTGAATCCTCCGCTCCCATTTTGCTGCACAGAATGGGATTCGGTGCTACTGCTACCATCGCTGGGGAGATATATCATCAGGAGGAAAAGCACCGCAGAGAGTGCATCACAAGGAGTGAAGTTGCGTCTTCTTTTCCTCGCAGATGACTGGTTAGGGTTCATTCTCTCGTGTTGCGTGGTAAGTGTGGTCCATTCGCAAATTTTATAACTAAAAAAACTTTTCACTACTCTCCATCGACGAACTACTAACACTCTGCTGTTTGCTCCTCCTTCTTCCTTCCTTCCGCTGTCTTTGTTGGTTTATTTATATACGCGAAACGCGTTCTCTGGCTGGCTGGATTGTCTGCTCGGGCTGCCTTACATACATGGCGGTGCAAGATGGCGACCTCTCTAAAGCAAGGCCCTTGCTATATATATATATATATATATATATATATATATACAGTACAGGCCAAAAGTTTGGACACACCTTCTCATTCAATGCGTTTTCTTTATTTTCATGACTATTTACATTGTAGATTCTCACTGAAGGCATCAAAACTATGAATGAACACATGTGGAGTTATGTACTTAACAAAAAAAGGTGAAATAACTGAAAACATGTTTTATATTCTAGTTTCTTCAAAATAGCCACCCTTTGCTCTGATTACTGCTTTGCACACTCTTGGCATTCTCTCCATGAGCTTCAAGAGGTAGTCACCTGAAATGGTTTCCACTTCACAGGTGTGCCTTATCAGGGTTAATTAGTGAAATTTCTTGCTTTATCAATGGGGTTGGGACCATCAGTTGTGTTGTGCAGAAGTCAGGTTAATACACAGCCGACAGCCCTATTGGACAACTGTTAAAATTCATATTATGGCAAGAACCAATCAGCTAACTAAAGAAAAACGAGTGGCCATCATTACTTTAAGAAATGAAGGTCAGTCAGTCTGGAAAATTGCAAAAACTTTAAATGTGTCCCCAAGTGGAGTCGCAAAAACCATCAAGCGCTACAACGAAACTGGCACACATGAGGACCGACCCAGGAAAGGAAGACCAAGAGTCACCTCTGCTTCTGAGGATAAGTTCATCCGAGTCACCAGCCTCAGAAATCGCAAGTTAACAGCAGCTCAGATCAGAGACCAGATGAATGCCACACAGAGTTCTAGCAGCAGACCCATCTCTAGAACAACTGTTAAGAGGAGACTGCGCCAATCAGGCCTTCATGGTCAAATAGCTGCTAGGAAACCACTGCTAAGGAGAGGCAACAAGCAGAAGAGATTTGTTTGGGCCAAGAAACACAAGGAATGGACATTAGACCAGTGGAAATCTGTGCTTTGGTCTGATGAGTCCAAATTTGAGATCTTTGGTTCCAACCGCCGTGTCTTTGTGAGACGCAGAAAAGGTGAACGGATGGATTCCACATGCCTGGTTCCCACTGTGAAGCATGGAGGAGGAGGTGTGATGGTGTGGGGGTGTTTTGCTGGTGACACTGTTGGGGATTTATTCAAAATTGAAGGCACACTGAACCAGCATGGCTACCACAGCATCCTGCAGCGACATGCCATCCCATCCGGTTTGCGTTTAGTTGGACGATCATTTACTTTTCAACAGGACAATGACCCCAAACACACCTCCAGGCTGTGTAAAGGCTATTTGACCAAGAAGGAGAGTGATGGAGTGCTGCGGCAGATGACCTGGCCTCCACAGTCACCGGACCTGAACCCAATCGAGATGGTTTGGGGTGAGCTGGACCGCAGAGTGAAGGCAAAGGGGCCAACAAGTGCTAAACACCTCTGGGAACTCCTTCAAGACTGTTGGAAAACCATTTCAGGTGACTACCTCTTGAAGCTCATGGAGAGAATGCCAAGAGTGTGCAAAGCAGTAATCAGAGCAAAGGGTGGCTATTTTGAAGAAACTAGAATATAAAACATGTTTTCAGTTATTTCACCTTTTTTTGTTAAGTACATAACTCCACATGTGTTCATTCATAGTTTTGATGCCTTCAGTGAGAATCTACAATGTAAATAGTCATGAAAATAAAGAAAACGCATTGAATGAGAAGGTGTGTCCAAACTTTTGGCCTGTACTGTGTATATATATATATATATATATATATATATATATATATAAAAGCATAATTATAAGGCTACGAAAACCAAACGAATTTTATTTTATAGCGATTATACACTTATATAAACATATTAATGGGTAGAATATTCAGATTCAGATTCAGATTGACAATAAACCATGCCAAATATTACACACTGGCCCTTTAAAACAAAATTTACTTACCAGAAAAACTGAGCATCTGACTATTGAAAGGGTCTTTTAGTAAAACCAAGACTTTTAGGTGACCATAGACTGTATATATGGATATTGCATCTTCACTTCCTCCTGCTGTCCAAAAATGAAGCTAAAATATCCCAGCGCAGTAGCGATATCCACGGTACCGAGTTTCTGCCAGGGGCAATTGCTCTGAGACAACAAGGCAGGCTGAACTTCCCCTAAAATTTCATAGAAGAAATGGTCAAATATGCACCATTGAATTTATATTAAAATAAGAATTTACATTGCATTAAACGTGCACTCGGATGCGTTTAACATCATGACTATGATGTTCAAACGTCAGCTGTTTATCACCAGTTTTCAAACGCGACCTTCCGTGCCATACATTCTCGTGTCAGCATGGTAGATGCGGAGCCTCCAAGCATTCCTATGAGACAGCGCTGAGCAGGTTTTTTTCATGCAGCAAAGCGAGACGCTCATTGGATAAATGTGACAAAATCGTCACTTCCAGGGAGGCTCAGCTTCTCTGGGACCTAATGGAGCGGTAGGTGGGAGAGGATGCTCGGTGTCTGCATGATGATAGGAGGAACTGTCTAAAAGGCTGAACCCCTTTGTGATTGACAGCGCTTTGGAAATACACACCAGCATCGTCACATTTCAAGCTCAGTCCCATGTGGATATTTGCAAGTGGAGTCTTCTGACAGAGTGCCGTACGGAGTTCCTTATTTCCATAAGCGATAGAGCTCATTTTCACCGTTAAACCCATCTGAAAATCTTTGAGGTGTGTTTTGCTGTGGTTCTATGGCGTGAGTGTGGTTGAAAAACGGCTTCAATTAAATGTTCCTTTTATAAGTTGCTGCCTTGCTACAATATGACAAATTTTACGATGTAAACTTAAAGTGAGCTTCCCCTGTTTGAAAGACCAGCAGCCGCCACTGGTTTCCGCCCATACACTCATCCAATCAATCACGAGCAACGCCAATGATCACAATCACAGCGATTAGCGCACAAAGCTGTCAATCATGACACCATACCCCTTATTTTTATCACATCAAATAACTGATTAAAACCAAACTTATCAGAAAAACAACCACTTGAACACGCATCAGCGTATTAAGAATTACCTAAAATGACAGAAACTGTCTTTGAGAAAACTTTACAAGATGTCAGTGTTTTAGTTTGGTCCATGTCCCATCTGCTAAAACGGAGGAGGCAGGGTTTACAATCTATACTGCAGCCAGCCACCAGGGGGCAATCGTGATATTTTGGCTTCACTTTTGGGGAGCTGTCATGCCGGCCATCTTTATTATACAGTTATGATTACAATTAACTTTCATGAACTGGAAACACACTGAAATCATACTCTATACTCAATCAGGGGTTGGGCAATGGTTACGTTACCTAACCAGTGTTGCCATAGTAGCGGCACCCATCTGTTACTCAAAGCAGCCACACCCTTAATTATGCATAACTTTAAACTTTAATAAAATGGAAATGGATGAGTTATATTTAAATTTTTTCCCTGTACAGTTGTCATGAATATTGATATCAGCTTCAGAGACCAAAACCATTTTTCCAGGAGGCTGTAAACATGTTTATTCCTGCTGTGAATTTGGGCATTTTAACGCGGGGATCGATGTGGATTGATAGCTTTTGGAACCAGCCTTAAGTGGCCATTAGTGGAATTGCAATTTCTGCTTGCTTTCAACATATGTCTTCATCAGGGACCAAAGGAAAGAGGAAATCAAAAGAATATTTGATGGATAATCTGGTTAAGATCATGTAGAGCTGATTACAAACAGCAAGTTTATTCTACTATCAAACCAGTGGCTAAAGCATGGAAATGTACAGTATAAAATCTGTCTAAAAATATTTAACATTTCTTTTATTATGGTCGAAACAACCATGATTTTCCAGTCATGAAGAAAGGAAGCAGATAACTGGCAGTCAGCTCCTTGTAGGTTTCTCTTTAGTTTTTTTTCCATCTTTGGTTTAATTAGTTGATTCTCCCCCAATGGAGACATCATTTCAAAAAAGGTTCATGTAAATATATGAACACATAAAAGACAGAATATAAACAACAGCTGGTCGAGCCGACTGCCTGCATGTAAATGTAGCCGTGGAGGAACAAAACAATACAAGTGATGGCTTTCTCGATTTTAGTCATAATGTCTGAATTTCCCGTATGTGTGTGTGTATGCCTCAGTGTGTGTTTAACTCCACAGGACCCGGCGTAATGGCTGTCATGAGCCTGTGTGATGCAGCCGCTCATGGTTCCTATTAATTATTTATGATTTCCTTTAATGAGAACTAAATTACATTATGTCTGTTGGCGAGCACCATGAGAGATAAAATCACATTTTCACTTATGTGTGTTTCAGGGTTTTTCCATGTTTATTAAACATTTCCGTTTTATCTTGGTTTGTTGCAAAGAAGCTTTTTCACATCCACTGACAGCAAAGACAAAACGTCCAGAACAAAAGCTCGTCACATTATCCCAGTTTTTATGTCATGAATTCAGACAGGCAGTGGGTTGTTGTTTTGAATGAGTTCACTTTTTGATATCTGTATCAGTTCACAAAGACGATAGAGTAGACATGTCTATTTTTCTGGGGTAATTAACTACAAATTTAGACATAAAAGTTGAGGGAAGAGAGGTATTACTTCTAGAAACATTTAACATTCTGGATCAATGGTTGCAAGTAAATAAGTACATTTACTCAAGTACTATTTTAAGGTACTTGTACATTACTTTAACAGTTGTTGTTACCAGATACTTTACATTTGATTAGACTATGGAATACAACCCATTGTTAAAGGGATATATTCATGTTTACCCCTCTTACCTGTAGTGCTGTTGATCAGTCTAGATTATTTTGGTGTGAGTTGCAGAGTGTTGGTGATATCAGCCATAGCGATGTCTGCCTTCTCGCCAATATAATGTAACTAGATGGCACTCAGCTAATGGAGCTGAAAGCGCCAAACAAATACATTTGAAAAGCTCAACAGTGGAAAGACATTCAGGTGGAGATTAGGCAAATCATGGGGGTAGACATACATCTAGAGCCAGCATTCTTTATACTTGTGGGGGATATAGACACTAAAAACCAGACATATCTGCTTGGGGCGTTGCTGTTGATTACAAAAAATCCCCAAAAGATCCTAGTAATGTGTAGAAATGTAAAGCCACCAACTGGCCAAACAATGAGGGAAAGATTGAGGAGTGTATATTTGGTGCAAAGCATAACGGCCAAGCTCCAACTAAAGACCGATGTTTTCAACATTAAGTGGACACCACCAGGGCTGGAGTGGGACTCATTTTCAGCCCTGGAGTTTCATGCCTCAGACCAGCCCACTTTAGATCATGGCCTATTATAACCTTACATGTCTACAATAGTGCACTGTTCTCTAAAGCCTTGTAATTCAGTGTATTTTTCTTGTCTTCGGCGTTCTCCATCCACTCTTCTGATGAGGAGGCGTGTTATGGCAAGCCATTTTAACATTTAATCGCTGGACTGGATATTCATTACTGATATCTGCAACATAATTTTGCCTAGTCAAAACTCTTATTCAAGATATCTGTAATTAGATTTTAACTAGTCAAAACTCTAATTACAGATATCTGTAATTCAGTTTTGACTAGTAAGATTCAAACTATTTTTGCCATTCATGTGTATGGGGTTTGTCATTATAGATATCTCCAATGTAGTTGCGGATATCTACAATTGTTATTGCGGATATCTGCAACTGAATTGTAGATATCTGTAATTCCAGTTTGAGATATCTACAATTTAATTTTGACTAGTCATAATTCAAGTTCAAGATATCTTTAATTATCATCAATTGAAGATATCTACACGGTCCTTTCTACATATCTTGAATTGAGTTTCAGATAGTCAGAATGACGTTGTAGATATCTTGAATTTGAATTATGACTAGTCAAAATGATGTTGTAGATATCCGCAACTGAATTATGACTAGTCAAAATGACGTTGTAGATATCTACAACTGAATTATAGATAGTCATAATGTAATTGTAGATATCTATAATGACAAACCCCATACACATGAATGGCAAAATTAGTTTGAATCTTACTAGTCAAAACTGAATTACAGATATCTGTAACTGTAGTTTTGACTAGTCAGAATGACGTTATAGATATCTTCAATTAAAATTCATGCTAGTCACAATGACATTACTACTAGTCAAAATGACGTTGTTGATATCTATAATGGTAATTCCGGATAGTCAGACTTAGCAATTAAACGTTAAAACGGCTTGCCATAGGCGTATCGGTGGTCGATTCCACAAATCGTTGGAGATGTGCGCGTAATCAGACCGCCGCTGCAGAGCACCGCGGAGCTGTTGTCTCCACCTCACCAATTCAGCTGCTGCAGAGACTTCACCTTCATCCGTGTGCTTTGTGAATGAAGAGGCATGTCAGTAAACGACTCCAAAATTCATCACCGGAGATGCACGCACAATTGGAGCGTGTCTCCACCTCAGAGGGCGCCAGTGAAGGCGGCCCAGGGATAGCGGTAGCACCATATGTGATACCCAGTGCCATGACTGAACACCGGCCCTCGTGGCCATAACGTCAAACCGGCCCACCGGGAATTGTCCCGGTCCTCCCGATTAGCCACTCCGGGCCTGGACACCACTAATACTACAGACTGATTAAGGACACAACTTATCCATAACCCTAGTGGAAAGAAGGAGTTTGATTGATACTGTCCACATGCGACTGAAGCTATACAGATGTGTTTCTGAATGTGTAGAAGTACATGTATTGTGGTGATACAATGACAATTGATTTAAGTGTTTGTTTTTTTTAATAACTTCCTATGTCTACCCTCCAGAGTTCCCCAACTGATAGAAAAGTGTGTGGTTAAATATATGGGTGATTGCATGTAAGAATCACGACCTGGTTACTTAAGATAATCCACAGACCTTGTTGTGAGCAGTTTCATGTAGGAGATATTTTCTTTGTACCAAACTACACCCACTAACTATGTCACCGCACAGAAGGAAGCGTGCATCTACTGCTAGCTCACCTAGCACCACTGAGCTAGCTAACGGTCACAAGCAGAGGCCTCTCGTCCATGAGTAGATGCACACTTCCTCCTGCACAGGGATAAAATAGATAGACAGAGAGATAAACTTCACTGTCCACCTTTACAGGAAATTGGTCTTTGTTTATTATCAGTCTAGATTGTTTTGGTGTGAGTTGCCAAGTGTCGGAGGTATCAGCCGTAGAGATGTCTATTTTCTTTCTACTGAACTACACCTGACAACTTTATCACCCTGCAGAAGGAAGTGTGCAACTACTGCTAGCTCACCTAGCACCACTGAGCTAGCTAACGTAATAGCTCAGCTGAGGAGGACGCCATTAATGTTTACATCTCTTGCTGTCACAAACACGAGCCTCTCGTCCATGAGTAGATGTACGCTTCCTTCTGCGTGGTGATATAGATAGATAGATAGATAGATAGATAGATAGATAGATAGACTGCTGTGACACAAGGTTAGTACTTCAAAATGAAACAGGAAATATCATAACAAAAAACAGAATGTTACATAGATAGATAAAATTCACTGTCCATCCCAGTGGAAATGTGTCTTTGGCCTCTCTCAAACTAAGCAAACACATAACACAATACAACATTAAAACTGTACAAATATACAATATGCAAGATGGGCGCATTGTTGGCAGGTGTAGCTCAGTAGAATGAAAATAGTTCCTACATGAAACTGCTCACAGCAAGGTCTGTGGATTATCTTGAGTAACCAGGTCATGATTTCTGGAAAGAGACATTGATGTCGAGTTTTTCAAAGGTAATTTTTTGGCACTTTGAGCACCACAAGCTGAGTGTCATCTAGTTCCATTATATTGGAGAGAAGGCAGACATCTCTACAGCTGATATCTCCAACACTCTGCAACTCACACCAAAACAATTGAGTTTAGAAAACAGCATTACAGATAAGAGGAAAAATGTCATTTCTTTATTTTGGGGTGAACCGTCCCTTTAAAGATTAAACCAGGGCTGAAACTAATGAGCATCGTCATGATTGATTAGTTTATTGATCAGTCTTCGGTTTGACTGTTCAGTCTTTAAACTGTTCAAAACATCAGAGTTGACTTCAGGATCTGAACACTTCTTTCACCACTGACTGCTTGACTTAAATTGGCACATTCATCACCTCAGTGTGTGGCTGATAAAACACTTGTTATATTATTAATTATGCACAGAATTGGGCACTCGGGTAATAATCATGATTTAACCCAGGAGGTGATTTATGTTAAGTGACACTTTATTTAATAAATTCACAGGTCAAGTCGGATTTAAAAACAGTAAAACCTGAGGCTTATATTTATGTTTCTTTGTGGCAAACATCGGAAGCTTCAACTGAGATTTTGATTGAAGCTTCAAAAGTCTGTTTTCATATTGTATGTCATCACCCTAAAAATAAAAAAATAAGTGAATAAATAAATAAAAATCCGTGAACAAAATCCTCAATTTGAATAAAGTGATTCATCTGATTAAATAAGTTAGTCTTTTTCTTTTTTTTTTTTTTTTTTATTAAATCACCTGTCTTTAAGTAATGTAGTATATGAGCTGACTTTATCATCAGGAGGTGGAGTGAACAGTGGACGGTGTGTCACTTAGGTGAGACACCTGCCAAGCTGCAGACTACTGTTTGAGACCAGTAAACAAGAAACAGCTGTGGTTTAGTGAGTCATTGCTGTGTTTCCAGCGGCTTTTTTAGGCAGCAAATGTGGGTGTTTTGTAGCCACCTGTCACTCTTTTCCAGCGGCTTTTTAGGTATGAACAATAGTTGTTTTCTACCAAGACATGGCTGCATTTCCACCAAAGTTGGGTATTCTACAACGCATTCTCACTCCAACCTCGTCACATATTGACATTTAGTCATGGGCTCTCTACATACACTGGGTGCGTTGGTCGTTGATGTTCTGGGACACTGTGTCAACTTCTGTCTGTTACATCGTCTTCTTTCATAAAACACTTCTGTTTTCACAGGAAAATTAATGTTTACATACAGTCTCTTTCACAAAAAATGCACTAACTCGGTACAATATCACAAAGTGAAGTTGTATTTTTTCCTCCAACAACTAATGCACGTGGTTGGGTTTAGGCAACAAAAACACATGGTTAGGTTTAGGAAAAAAAGAAACAAGGTTTGACTTTAAAATCTTTAGGATGAAAGTCGATGTTTGTTGGACCCATCCACCACCCCTCCTGACTCTTCTTGCCTTAACTTTTGTTCTTGTCCCACCGCATTTCCAATTGCCATTAAACTATAATGGCGACTGGCCAAAATGATAGCTTTATTCGTCAGTGTCAGACACCGCAAGTCACTGCCCAAGTGCCGGACTTCGACGACTTCGGAGTGAGACCAGGTTGTATTTTAGGCCAAAACATGATCTTTTCCTAACCACAACCAAGTGGATTTCGTGCCAAAAGTTAACCACACGGTAACCACAGCGTTGTTGAAACCTTAAGACATTACTTCACAGAAAGTAAAATCTGTGGCAGCCTTTTTACAGATTGACTCAGTTTTGCCATCTGGAGTTTAGTCCTCACAGAAAAAGGCAAAAATCTAATCAGAATTGAGGCTTTTCTAATATTTCACCTGGGATCATCTTGTGACCAGTGGATGTTTAGGCATGAAAAGGGGTTGCTTTTTACAAAGACATCGTTTCTTTTTCTGCCGGGGTATTGGCATGAAATGTGGATATTTCTGACAAAGACATCGATGCCTTTTCCTGCTGGGATTGTTCCTCCGAAAGAGGGTGTTTTAAGCCAAAACATGATCTTTTCCTAATCATAACTCAGTGGTTTTCGTGCCTAAACCTAACCACACGTTAACCACACTGCTGTTAAAACCTTAAGTTTCAACGTATCCACTACATGATAATGCACAAATGTAATGTATACGTGGTTAGCAGAAATGTGCAGTGTGCCTGTCAAGCTGCAGACCACTGATTGAGACCAATAAACAAAATACAGTAGTGATTTGACAAATAATTCCTGTGTTTCTGGCGGCTTTTTAGACACTAAGTGTGGGTGTTTTGTAGCAACCTGTTACTGTTTTCCGGTGGCTTTTTAGGCACTAAATGTGGGTGTTTTGTAGCAACCTGTCACTGTTTTCCGGTGGCTTTTTAGGCACTAAATGTGGGTGTTTTGTAGCAACCTGTCACTGTTTTCCGGTGGCTGTTTAGGCACTAAGTGTGGGTGTTTTGTAGCAACCTGTCACTGTTTTCCGGTGGCTTTTTAGGCACTAAGTGTGGGTGTTTTGTAGCAACCTGTCACTGTTTTCCGGTGGCTTTTTAGGCACTAAATGTGGGTGTTTTGTAGCAACCTGTCACTGTTTTCCGGTGGCTTTTTAGGCACTAAATGTGGGTGTTTTGTAGCAACCTGTCACTGTCTTTCCAGAGGTTGCCTTGTCACAAGAAGGGGTTGTGTTTTACCAAGACATCAATGCCTTTTCCTGCTTGAACTGTTCCTCCGAAAGCAGGTATTATAAGTCAAAATATGATCTTTTCCTGACCAAAACCAAGTGTTTTTGTGCCTAAATCTAACCACTCCTTAATCAAATGTAAGAGTTCAATGTATTTGCTACATAATAAGGTGCAAATGTAACGTATACGTGGTACAGAAACAAACAACATTTGCTGGCGATCTGTTTGCTTACAGCCCGTTGATACAGGTACCTGCCTTCCTTTGTGAGCAGCAAGTGGGGGAGCAAATTGTTTTTAGTCCACACTGAAAATGTTTTTTTAGAGGGCTAAATGCCAGCAAATAGAGATTCAAGCAGAATATTTTGTCAGATATAAACATGTTGGAAATGATTACATCCATTTTTTTTTTTTTTAATAAATTTTAACTTTTGGAATTAACGATGCTCTGGAGTTATTGGAAATGTTTGGAAACCAGGCAGCCACTGCTTGAATCTAATTCTACAAGTCGTATAATGCTAATGATAGTAGTGTAGCCTAATCTTTATCTGCAGCTGTGCAGCATTTGAATACTGATAGAATTTGAGTGTCAACATTATGAATGAAGCCGTACAGCCACAGTTGTCCTAAACACACACATGCACACAGAATACCAGAGGGGAAACCAGCTCAGAGAAATGCTCGCACTCCAGCTCTCTGGATGCCTTTAGCCTGTGGATAAATTAGCCTGCCCTGGAGACAGTGCCGTTTGGGCTTATCTCCAACCTCTGCCAAATTGAGGTGGGAGTTGGTGGCAGCCAGAGGTATAAAGGAGATTTAGCCTATCCGACAGGGCATTAATCTCCACACATCCTCAGCATCCTGCAAGTTTTCGGGCCACGATCCCTCTGGCCATGTAAAGATTTGATGTCGCCATGCATCCTATCAGCACCTCGTTGCAACCCTGTGAGAGTGAGTTCCTGAGAGCGACGCTTCAGTACTGTAATGTAACTATCAGTCAATTATACAGTCAAGATTAGAATAGTAACAGAGGGTGTTTAATTACTCTCCTTAACCAGACCCTCTTAAGTGGAGACTCAGCCATCAGCCAAGTGGCTTAATCTGAAGATGCTGCCTCTGGTCTCATCACTGCTGCTACTTCACGGAAAATATTTATTTTGCTGTTTTATGACAGATTGATGACACACTGGTGACTGTTTTTACACCAAAGATTGTTTGCTTTTACAAAAAGAAATTGCTCTTTTCATTAACATAAAAGGACAATACTTTATTTAACATATTGGCAGGGGTCTTGCTGACTCTACCCCTTGTCTTAACGTACCATATCCATATTCTCCTTATTTTATTGTCCCCAAGAGAAACTCAATTTGTAGCAGTTATTAAAAGTAAAGAACAAATTAACAACTTACAGTGTTTAAATTTAGAAGTAGAGTGATTCCATGTTGATATTCATGGCAGCTAGTCTAACTCTCTTGGGTATAAACATTTCTGCACTTGTTGCCTAAAGATGACGTGCAGAGGACAGTGTTTACCTATGTTTTACTTACTTAATTTTAAGTGTTTCACGACCTCTACCTTTTTTTGTACATTTAAACTGATCTAAAAGATGAAATATTTAGTCTTCGCAAAAAGTAAAATCTCTGGCAGCCTTGTTATAGACTGACTCAGTGTTGGCATCTGAGGTTTCGTCTTCATAGTAGAGAAGCAAAGATTACTGAAAGGTCCAATCACAATTCAGACTTTTCTAATATCCCAAATGGGCCATCATTTTGTGACCCAATTTTGGAGTCCTGACCTCCAGGTTGTGAACCACATCATCTCATCTCCTGACCTTTGATCACGTTTGGCAGAGGCACATTCCTAAGGGAGAGGAAAGGACTGGAGCACACTTGATCAATATAATAGTGTCAGCAGACACCACTGTGTCTTCATCAGAGTCATGCACCTCTCCTGACATAAGCAGTTCCAGTAGCAGGACACAAACCTTATTCAGACCACCAAAAAATAAACAATAAATTTCATAATTTCAGATCAGCAGATCACAATCTCTTTACCCAAATACTATCAGTCTGATGACAAAAAGCCTCTGGGGGCAACAGCCAATATGTCGGGGGCTCCAATGTAGCCAGCAGATATCTGGGCCAAGACTTCCCCTCCCATGTGCTGGTCATTTAGGCTAATCTCTATAACAGATATCTGCATATAAATGCAGACAAGTACAACGAAAGCTAATTAAAATTGGGCTGCCCCCGACTAAGAATCGTCCTAGTTGACCAATAGTCATCATTTAGGGCCATTAGTTGACTAGTCGCCCACATGTTTAAGATATTAAAGGGAAATTTCGGTTTATTTCAACCAGTGTTGTATATAGGTTTGATTTATTTTGAAAAGGTGCAGCTCCTAATAGAATTCCACGTTTGTCTGTTTGTTTGTTTGTTTGTTTGTTTGTTTGTGTTTGTTCTGCAACTAAGCAACCAATAAAATCTTGCTGACTAATGACCTTTCTGGTCGACTAATGTCTGGTCGACTGTTAGGGGGCGGCCCTAATAAAAAGCTAAATTGTCGGTAGACATTAGCCGGGGACACATGGACTGTTTACTTGCAGCTTAAACAACATATTGATACTTCCTATTTAAAGTAGAATCACTTAAGAAAGTTGCTGCTCTTACATCGTGTTCCTGCTGGAGGTGAAACAGTTACTGGTTTCACGGTAAACCAAGGTAAAATTCCTGAACTTCCGTTTCAAATTTTAATTTTCATTAAAACTGTGTTTGATTACCACGCTTTGAAAAACTGGCTAAATACTGTCTTGCATCAATCAAAGTTAGCAACAGTCTCTCAGATGCAGGTGCAGCATGCAACGTGGGTTTGTTTTGCATCAATGAAAGCATGGTGGAAAGTCGTGACAGCGCTCCTTTCAGCCGTATTGTTCACAGAGTGGGAGTGCAGCAGGCAAACCCAGTAATGCTACTGGTCCCTCGTCCTCATACGGTGACACAGACAATTGAATAAGCATTTCATAGACAACCTGCCTGTGCGTCAACATAAAATCACACTTGGTGAAAAGATTTCATTATGTGTGTGTTACCATTTCATCCCTAGTTCCTGCCTGTTAATAATAGCACTCATGCTTATGTGAAGTGTGAGAAATGCAGATGTATTGGACTGTTGCATGGTCGACTCCTGTGCACGGGGTGAGTGAGTGAGTCATTTCAAGTGAGTGTGTGTGTGTTGTTCTTGTTCCATCGTGCATGGCAGGGAAACACTATAAATATAAAGCCATGCAGTTAGCCAACAGCTTCCTGATGGAGGCGCCCACAAACACATTGTTGTAAGGACACGGGTCAGAACTATGACTCACTGGAGTGTAGGAGCTCAGGCTGTTCATTCATAGAAAACCAATTCATATAAAACACATTGACGTCTCACACACGCTGGCTGCTGTTAGCACAGGCTTCAGACTGAAGCACTGATGTGATTTTTATTATCCAACAGAGGCTATGGTCTGTAATCACTCCCAAAAATGTTGTTTCATATACTCTTTCAATTTCAACAACATTAAGTTCAGTTTTATTTCACAATTAGCCCTAATGCCACAAAACACCATAAATGTTGTCAAAAGCAAACCACTTTTTCATTGTGATCAATTTCCTTTGTACTCTTTTTAATAACTCTGTCATGAAATCACCTGAACAAAACAAATCTGCATCATCAGCAAGTGTTAGAAATTTCAACATATCTATATACATACCTTACAAATATAATTTTACGTAGGTCCCAGTACCGAACCTTGTGGAACACCACAGGTTACTCTTCTAAGATGTGATTCAGTATTATTGATTTTCACGAACTGTAACACGCCTTTCAATTTAATTTACTGTAATCTCCACAGGTGGGAGGTCACTCACCTTGTGCACAACTTAATTCATTACAACCCATTACAGCCATTTGTGAAATGCATGAACATTAATCACTGCGTCATAGGTAACGTGAGTGATTTAGAACACATTTAAACACAGTTTCTTTGAGCTTATGACCATAGACACATTGTTTCATGGCATGCTAAGAAACTCCACTAATTCAGTTCCCAACACGCCACTGTATGAAGTAATAGACATAGCCATTGTGATGTCACCCATTGGCTTTTAGACTCCTGTGTTGAAGCGTCAAGTTTGGCATTGCGCCCATCACCATCTTGGATTTTTGGAGCTAGAAGTGACCATATTTGGATGAGAGAGTGGATATAACCCTGACGCAAGCTGCTAGGTTGGTTAGCACGGTGCATTTACATTCTATAGTTAACTGTGATGTGATGCTAATGCTAATTTTTGCTAGAGAAAAACAAGCTTAAGAGCACTAAAACAAAATGTACTTACTGGAAGAAGTTAATATGTGACTTCTCAGAGGGTCTTTTAGTACAATCAAATGCTGAACAAGAATTTTTTAAGCGACCAAAATATTATAGTTTACTTTCATGAACTGGAAACACACTGAAATCGCAACAGCTACGGGTACACCTATTCATTTGTGAATCTCGGGTAATGCCATGTTTACAATGTTGTAGTAGAAGTGACTTGTCAACTGAAGGCACCCACCTGTCATGCAATGTGACCACGCCCTTAATAATTCATATTTTAAGCTTAATAATGTTTAAACAGGTGAGTTATACAAAAATGAAGTCCCTGTACAGTTGCCATGAACGTTGAAATTAGCTATAGAGACCAGACACTTTTTGTACCAGGCTGCATTTTAACACAGGGGTCTATGGGGACTCAATTGGCCAACTGCAGTTTTCGGCACTTTGCACTTAATCTGCGTTGGGTTTATTTTTCAGCCCCGTGGGTTGCTGCTTGGTTTGGGGATCGTGACATCAGAGGATAAAGTGAACGGTCAAATAACGTACTTTTATTATACGATAATAGTCTTTAGTCCATAAAAATTGAGCATAGTATTACAGCAGTTAAGGCAGGACACGATATCAAGCTCAGCTTACATCCCAGCTACATCAGCTGATCTCAAACAGCCCAAACAACAGATGGAGCAGCTGACTGATGGAAGGGAGTCATCTGATAGATTACATGATTCCTTTCTATGCAACCAATTGGCTAATCTCTATTTAAATTGCTCTGGCCTGCCTACTGTTGCTGCTTCCTCTGAAAGTTGCTTTGCAATCTGCCTCCACCCCAGCTCCTCCTTTTCATGCTGTGTCTGACTTATCAATGGTAAGGTGATAAGTGATACCAGTGATAAGGCAGATGCTGTCTCTTTGGAGAAGGGTTAAATTTTCATAACTTTTGGTTTTGGGGACGATTCAAAGATCGACCAAAAACTGATTTTGCAGGAAAATATGTTTATAAAGCCATTAATTTAAAAAAGCTAGACATAATAAAGTTATGAAGACACATGGCTTTGCTTTGGTATCTAAACTTTAAAGGGCCTTTGTTCCACTAATACTAGTGACTAATATTTCTGGGTTTGTTTGTCATAGATGCATTATAATTATTTGTGCCCCCATATTCAGTGGAGGAGATCTGACGTCTGTATCTGTGCTCATGTGTTCTGCCGGCAAACGTTTCCCACCATGTCCTGGCCCACCTTGTTCCGTTCGGACATTGGACGTGTCTGGATGAGCCATACCTGTGACGGCATGAGTGGCATTTGATAAACGGCCGCATTTAGATTCAAGCTCACATCCTCCACGGTGTCCTCTCCGTCTCTCGGGTGATTCATGCCGACTCCTCCACCTCTGCTCACCATGTAAATCAGCAGAGCAGCTGAAGTGGCCCGTTGGCACACACACCCTGTTATTACCACGTCTTCCCGCCACTGAGACGATGCTGATGATAGTACTGCTGCTCACGCTTGTTGGAGCCACAGTGAAGCCTCTTGTTTCCCATCTCAGCGGTGCTCGTGATGTCTTAATTACCACCCTCAGACTAATTTTGAAACATGGCTTAATATAAGTCTGATTCAGAGGATATCAGAGGCATACAGAGCAACAGCCATGGTCTCACAGCAGAGAAAATCCTTCCAGAGGGCTTAAGAAGCTTTAGTTTGTATCTGTGGCAGTGTGAGAATGATCACTGGGATTAAATTACTCATAATCTGGACAAAACATGGATACTGGAGCAAAGACGTGTCTGTTGGCAATGTACACACAATCACATAGTTGCTTGTTGGTGTATTATGTTAAAACAAGGGATTTTTTCCCCCCAACAACACTCATAATTGTGTGCAAAAACTAGCGTGTATATGACTCCTTGGATTTAAAGGTCAGATAATTGTGTGGTACCTCCTCAACTGTGGAATAACTAGCCTCTGAAGTCTCTGAGGTATAGTTTGTTTATTGACCCCGCCACTTGTGGTTGCATTTAATAATGAGTCTTTTGGAAGTGACAGTATTTTTTTAATTGAATTGAAAATGTCCACAAGTGACTCTTTACTCTATCATTACCTAAGCTAAGGAGAACCAGTACTCGCTAATATTAGCTTTCCGAACATCTCATGTCCTTTCTCAGACTTCTTTCTTTAGAGACAAACATTGTCTATTTTCGGGGATTAATAACGTATGTTACTAGGTGAGACACCGACCAAACTGCAGACCACTGTTCGAGACCAACCAACAACAAAACTGGCTGTCTCTTTTAGTGAGTCATCACTATGTTTCCAGCAGTTTTCTAGCCACCACATGTGGGGTTTTTTTTAGCAACCTGTTGCTGTGTTTTCACCAGGGATAGTGCCCCAAAATAAAGTTGTTTTTTACTGAGCCATTGCTGTAGGGACTGTGCTAATGGGTATGGTGTTATTCAGACCACCATGCCAAACTGAGACAAGGACAATATGATTTTTCAGAAACAAAATTGAAACTAGTAGCCATAACACCAGCTTAAAAGGACGGTAATATTCGGAAGAGTTCCATGTTTTGACGGATTTGGGATTGTTTGGGCTGACGTTGTTTGCTAAGTGGAAACACGGAAGGCTGGATGTTCTAATTAATAACAAATGGTCCAGTCCTGGTCACATAACAATCAAGGACCATTTTTGTAGCCCAGGCATCGAGCTTTTAGCCATGGGACCCCGGCCATATTATTTGCCCAGGGTAAATTCACATGGCATTGTTGTGACAGTTTACATCCCGCCCTCTGACTACCTGATATAGACGCGTGACGTTATACACGCTGCCGTAGACTGTCTGTGGCCATCAAAGAGTATAACTCCTCCTTCGGGTGTCCAGTAGCACATGGACTTAATTAACCTTTCTGCATTTATAATTCATACCTATTTAATATGTTTCTACTGTGCAATAGTGACCAAAAGGTACAATTATTCTTTGCAACACTAGCTCCTTTTACACTGCCAGATTTTTGGCGAATGTTGGGCCGTTTTGCCGGCAAGCTGCGAGCGTTTAGACACACAAAGCCAGATTGGCGAGTTGATCCGAGGTGCCCAATTTTCCACCTCGTAGGGTACTGGTGGAACCTTTTTGGTTTGAAAAGACCGAGGCGTCCTTCCGCAACGGGAGGGGCTGTTGAAGACTTGTGGGAGGAGCTGTTGATGACACCACACGTGAGACCCACTGGCGGTGGATAAACAGGAAACAGCTGATAGCAGGAATTAGCGAGCAGCTAGTAGCAAGAGGGAAACGCAAACCTGACAGACACTGTAAAGATGAGCAACTGGGGAGACAAGGAATTGCGCGCCTTCCTTGCCCTCGCAAATGAAGAGGCCATTAACCGTCAGATGACGGGGACGGTGAAGGACGGGCCAACTTACGAGAGAATCGCTGAAGGACTGACCAGCTGCGGCTTCCCTTCCACGTCGCTGTTTACGTCACACGCTGAGCTACACGTTTTGTTACTTGCTCACGCCCCCCATTGCCCCGAAAAAGGCACATTCTGTATAAACAAAAGTAGGCAGGCGGCATTTTGCTGCACTCCCCGATTTTGTTTTTATACTGCCAATGCTGAAAAAAGACTGATTGGGCTTTCCTGCAAATTTGCACAATCCCTATTTAAAAACGGCTACTGCCTTAACTGTGCAATACCGTTCAATAATTGGTGCATTAATTCAGCTGCCGCGGTACTCTGTGCAGTTATTCAACTGCGCAGTATCCTTCAGTATACTAATTTATTCTCACCAACACTTCTTGAATGCATATGTTTTTTTCTTTAGTGATTTTAACAAGAATAAACAAAGACATAAATACACACCCAGTACGTCCAGAAACACGCAGAAAGAAAAGGACAAAATCTCGGTACAACCGCATAAGATGTAACACACATCTAATCCACCCCTGCCCCACCTCAAAAGTATGAAATCAAAGATAAATAATAAATAAAATAAAAATAAGAAAAATGAATAAATGTGAGAGTATCACTTCAGTTTAAGTACACATTAAAATAATGTAAATTTTGACAACAACTAACAAGAAAAAAAGACGTAGGTTGCGTGTATATATTTATTCAACATATAATGCACATAACTTTACATATTTCTCATGTTTATTCTTATTCTTGTTTTTATTCTATTGCTGAATATATTGTAATGAACATTATACCATAATACATATTTTATATTTCCAAATACATATTGGTTTACAGCGTAACAGTGTCTCACCTCTTATGATTCTTTATTCTTTACATCAGAGTGACTGTAACGAATCACAATTTCCCTCATGGATCAATTAAGTATTTCTGATTCTGATTCTACATTTATTATATTTGAGTGTATCAATTAAAGGAAAAATTAAAGTAGGAATAAAGAATGCAGAAAAACATGTTTTCTGGTCTTGTCTCACTTAACCAATCTGTGTTAATCTGATTTAAAAATACACAGTAATGACATCACTCATGCTTCAGGGTGCTTCTGAATGCCACATTAAAACATTCACACTTTAAGGTTCAGAAGTTCCTCTGCTGGTGTAAACATGAATCCACATCATGTTTATTCATGAGCTGGACGTTTCTGTCAGGACAAATCAATTAAAGGAGGAAGAGTAATGAGAGAGGATTCCTGTGCTCGTACCCACAGGGTAAAACATCTCACTACTTACATCAATACGTTTCCCCTTGGTGTCCCTTCTGCCTAATGGTTCATAAAGGGAAGCTCCAGAGCCTTCATGTCCTCTCTGCTAGTGAAGGTGACGGTTTCAGATGACAGGTAGCAGCTTCAGTCCCTTTGTCCGCTTGATTTTTTTAAATGCTTCAAGAGTTTATACTCACAGCTTTTTATACAAGATGCTTGCTGGGTGTTTTATTTTGAAGATAACAGATTATATAAATCAAGACTTGACTTTAAGAGCAAAGACAAATATGCAACCAGAGCAAGAGACACATCCAACCTTGAATTCTCTTCAGCTGCTTGATTAGAGTTCAGAACCTGGCAAGATCAAGAAAGTTTGTTTTTTTTTTATGTCTGATTCCTCGATTTTATGCCCTCCAGGCAAAACCCACCCCCTGAACTCTATAATCACCTCCCTCAACGCTAAGACAGCCGAGCACTGTTAATGTCAGATCAATGTCAATATGTAGACGATGTCTGATGCTCTGCCAGACAGAAATCATTAAGCAGCCATGAGGCTTTGTCTGACTCACCACAGATGTTCCTGTATGTTGGGGGGATTTACAGTGACTCCTTGAAGATGACCTATCAAGCATACTTGCCAACCCTCCCAGGAGACTTTTTCATGACCCTCTCCCAGGAAATTACATTATTTACATTTTTTTACAAATTTAACATCATATTTAAACGAGAGCTGCTCGTGCCCATGAATGTATGAAGATAACTGGATGCAGTGTTGGAGGCAGGGCTCCCTTCATTACTATGAAAGTTGCTCAGTTGCGCATGAAGTCAAAAAAAAAAGTTTGACTTCCCAGGTATAAAATTCTGATATTCCGCATGGGGCTCATAGGGCAAGCGCACTAGCAACTTTCGCTAGCTAAGTGGTTAACTCCTGTGGTGTGTCTCAAATCACATACTTCCGTCAGTACACTTCCATGTAGTATACTATGTGCACTATGTACTCATTGGCGTAGTGTGCGAATTTCGACAGGGTAGTGTTGTCTCAAACCAAGCACGGCCGTTGTGCACTCACCGGAAATGACGACTGCAAATTAGCTAGTTAGCAAACTAGCATTAGCATTCGCGTTATCATTAGCGGTACCAAATCATTACAGACTGCTAAATTAACCCAACAAACATACTGCTGGCTTATACCCGACAACAGTATGTTGGTGCTCAGTGCAATAAACACATGTATTTGTACAATGCAGTGACGTTTAGAGTTGCACAGTCCTTGGCCGCTGTTTCCAGTTTAGCCAAGATGGCGACTATTGAGGGCGAAGTGTCCATAGTGTCACACTCAACTTCTTGACCGTTTTGAGTGCACCATCTGAGTACTCATAGTGCACTGCATTTTTCCATACTTCTCAGTGTGAATGCACTTATGCACTCAAAATATTAAGTTTAAGTACAGAAGTACGCGATTTGAGACACAGCACTAATTTAGCCCTTTGTTAACTTGAATAGGTATAAAATGATTTTATTGTGCTTTTCTAGACTTTAGAAATGTTATCGGACCAATCTTGTGTTTTTTTTTCTGCAACTAAGCGACCAATGAAATCCGACTAATGACTTCTCTGGTTGACTAACATTTGGTCGACTATTAGGCGGCAGCCCTAGTATTTAGCATAAAATTACAATAGCATTATTTTGTTATTTTCATTCTTTAAAAGTCACCAGAATGCAGCAAACAAAGTCTCTGAAGCTAGAATTTTACCGGGGGACGACCACCAGTTTCAAAATCCTTATTTTTCAGATCTAAAAGTTGGGAAGTATCCTATGAAGATAGTATGACAGGAGGCTTCATCTCTCTGAGAACTGAAAATTAGCTGTGCTTTAGTCATGCTCTCCACGACTGCTATTAAATCACATTTGCTATAATCATGTATAATTTGCATATTTTATGGAGATCTTGTACACCACAAATGTTACATGATGTAATCCATGTAATCCAGCTCCTACCACACGCACTCTTAGCATGAACATGTGCCTGAGAGCTGTGATTTTTTTTTTTTTTTTTTTTTTAATTGAGGCATCGAAGGCCATAAAAAATGACCATTAGGCTGTAATGGGTGGTGGCATTACATAACTGTCTGTCCATCTACCCCCTCTAACTGTGATCGTTCTTAGAATAGAACAAGCCCCCGCTACTTTGGCATTAATGAGTTGACCTTTGACCCTGTGTATCCAGTGCCACATGGAAAATTGAGCTATAATAAAGGAGACCTGTCTGTGCGTACCGATAGCTTTTGAGTGGTGAAGTGTTATTGTCTGGGAAATGGGGACAATACAAGCATTGGTAACACCGCACGGATATCATTACATAACTTAATTAATATTTAAGAACAAATCTTAATGAATATTTTTGTTTAAATTAAAAGAGTCTGTCATGTTGGCATTAGTGAGGCTCTTTGATTAGCTAGTCATAGCTAATTAAAGGTGCCATTAGTCAAAACAAGTTGCATCTTCAAAGAGGAGAATCTGAAAGAAGCTCATCTTTATTTTTGCATCTTCCGTGTTGACAATTTGAAACTGGGATGGACAGTTTTCTTCAATAATGAGTAATCCTGCAGGTGCATTGTTGAGCCACGAGGCCAGTCCAATCTCCTTCTAAGATTTCTATTCACAGAGCAGTGGTGTTAAATACCCAGCTCAAATAAGCATTCAGGAAATGACAAAGCTTTAATTACATGCATCACCACGTGGAGCTATTATCCCTTGCTAAGTAAAGATACAACTCCACTCTAAATATGGGTTTAGCGCTCGGTGAGTGGGCAGCTTTCATTGCCAGGGAAACTAATGCAACATCCCCCTTTTGTCTGTTTCTATCCAATATTGCGGATCAAAAGGAAGTTGTGCTGCATGTCACGCCGCACAAGAGATCAAAATGTTCTCTTCATGTCTCGCCATCAAACGGATGCAAGATGAGGGAAACATCCATCTGACGAGCGTCTTAAAAGCATTTTACAAACTCGGGGGCCTTGTGTCGCTCAATGGAGTGGTTACGTAACATTTATTGTTTGCTGTAGGTTGAGTGTCAGCAGGGGTTGAAGGAGCCGGCATGGTGCCAGCTGATCACAGAGACTAATAAGGAGTGTTGGAGGAAGCAGGGTGTACTTTACTAGTTCAGCTGCATTTTATTCCCCTTGTAAATGTCACTATTTGTAAGGACAAATGCTGCTTTGCATTCACGGACAAAGCTACAATGAGTAAAGTTCTCTTCCTGCTATTTCTTTTCATGCTGTTCAGTACTCAGAGGAGGTCAGGGTGGCTTTAGTCTATTCGAGTAATTGTGCCATTTTCACCGCAGACCACACTTCTTGCACTCCAGTGAAAAGGGAAAAGTTATTCTAATTATTGAATTGAGTCAGGCAACAATCAAAGAAGAAGGCAGCACAGGAAAAACCAATATGTGTGACAGAGCTGTAATTAGACTGGCTGTTCTGGTTGATTGATTGACAGTGGTAATGTGCGTGACTCCTGTCCACTGTTCAGTAGGCAGGTATGACGAGTTCAGGTGACACACTGTTATCACTTACAGATTGTGAGGAAAATTTTACCTCGCTACTATTCTTTGTTTGGTTCAGTGTGAAAATGCATGCTATAGTTGTGGCCAATTTCAAAACTTACCAGGAACTTTTCCTTTATTTTTCCCTTGTGTTTCTTTATCTTCCTTTTGGAGGGGAGTTATTAAGCTTTTGGATAAAAGTTTTCATCACTGCCATGATGTCACCCATTGATTTGTGGACTCTTATTTTGAACCCTTGAGTTTGTCATTTCTGCCATCACCATTTTGTTTTTTTTGGAGCCAGAAGTGACTACATTTGGGCAAGAGGCTTTGGCTTTAGAGGAGTGAGGGCTGGATCTGACTAAGAAGCCGAGGATGCTATTGGTAGACAGCCTGTCACTCAAAGCGGTCCACCCTTAATTATGCATGGCTGTAAGCCTGAAAATGTAAATGTGTGAGTTACATAAAAAAAATCATTCATCATACAGTTGTCATGAAGGGATAACAGACCAAAACCGTTTCTTGTACCAGACTGTATTAGTACCACATGTATTTCTGCTGTAAAGTTGGACATTTTGACATGGTGGTCTAAAGCAGGATTTATACTTCTGTGTTTAATCAATGCCGTAGCTACGACGCAGACCCCCTGTCTATTTTTGTAAGCTGAAACCATTTCCCTCAGTGGACACAAAGTTTTTATTTACTTTAATTTCACGGATAAGAAACAATAAATTGTGAAGACAGTAAAGCCTCCACAAAAATAGCATTTTAAGTCTTGTGTGTGATTTATCCTGGCTTCCTGCGCTACCTGCTCGGCTAATTTATACAATGTAAAATGCGATAGGCTTGTGCTAATAACGTTAGCATGTTGTATTTGTTTGGAAAACGTGTTTAGTATAAGACAGTTGTTTTGTCAGTGAACCTTGTGAGTTGTAATGGATCCGAATTTTGTAACGTTACCTTTGTTAAATGTTGCTGTTGTCCCTGGTTTCATATGAGTAGAGGAAAAGTCTGCTAGCAGCTCGGCTAATTTATACAATGTAAAATGCCATAGGTTTGTGCTAATAATGTTAGCATGTTATACTTGTTTGGAAAACGTGTTTAGTATAAGACAGTTCTTTTGTCAGTGAACCTTGTGAGTTGTAATGGAGCCGAATTTTGTAACGTTACCTTTGTTAAATATTGCTGTTGTCCCTGGCTTCATATGAGTAGAGGAAAAGTCCGCTAGCCGCTAGGCTAATTTATACAATGTAAAATGCCATAGGCTTGTGCTAATAACGTTAGCATGTTATATTTGTTTGGAAAACGTGTTTAGTATAAGACAGTTGTTTTGTCAGTGAACCTTGTGAGTTGTAATGGAGCCGAATTTTGTTATGTTACCTTTGTTAAATGTTGCTGTTGTCCCTGGCTTCATATGAGTAGAGGAAAAGTCTGCTAGCTGCTAGGCTAATTTATACAATGTAAAATGCCATAGGCTTGTGCTAATTATGTTAGCATGTTGTATTTGTGGGGAAAATGTGTCCAGATAAAGACAAGTGTTTGTCTGTGAATGCTGCGAGTTATAGTGAAGCTGATTTGTGTACTTGTGTTTGTGTTTTGGGTGTGTTTTGAATCAACTAAACCTTACAGCACTTCACAGAAAACCCAACGCCGACTTGTGGTTTGGAGGTGTAACTGCAGAGTGACACAGAGCCAAAACAAATTAATGAAAATGTTGATTCTCCAACACAAAGCCAGACATGCTGTGACTCTTCATTTTTTATTTATTTTGTTAAAATACATATGAAACATACAATAAATCATATTCCAAATGTTTACTTTAAAGTTTTACAAAAGTTATCACAAACTGTACACATCATGACAGCAGTTGCAGTTGTTCTTGCTCAATATAGATTCAACCAAATATGCAAACAATTACAGCTCAAAGCTCTAAACTCCTAAACATAGAATAGCTCGATAAGGTAGAGTCGGCTTCACTGGGTTTCCAGTTTGACTAATTGTTCACAACTATTACAGAACGTGTATAAATTTCACTCAATTACAGGTCTGAGCTTTTCAAATTATCACCAAACAATAGAAATACATTGTGATGTCTCTATCTCCATAAGTTCACGACAGCTTCTTAAATTTCACTTTTTAATATAATCAAACAGTGCCATTGACAAGTATATATACAAATGTAAACACAAAGTTTGAAATTTGAAATACTAATAATATTCATTTCTTACATTTTCCCTCAATAGGTTTGTTCATAAAGTGGTGCGAGGCATGCTACAAGTAAAAATATTTCTTTTTAATATAAGTAAGGGCAGTGCAGGGGGGAAAAAGCATCATTATATGCATGTGCAAGTAAGATAACAGTACATAGCCTTCTTCTATTTCCTATGTTTGTTTCTTATTAGTTTCTTATTACTCACATATGAGGAGAAGCTGAGTCAATGTTCTGTGTTAGTTGCACTGAACTTAATTTTATATGGCTTAATGTAAAAAAATAAACATGTTTGATGAATTATAATTCCCTGAACTGGTATCTGGTGAGGAAAAGATGTTGGCTTTCTTTTGTCTTCCTAGTTTTTAAATTGAGATGACTGTTTGTGTTACTCTCATTGGCTGCGTCTGAAATTCTATTTTAACATGCCATTTAGTACACTAAACCAGTATGCGAGATCTTTTTTAGTAAGCATTAGCATTAGCAATTCAAATTAAGTGTAATTATAACATTTAACATTTCTGGGCACAATATATTTTTAGAATAGTTTTTTAAATCGTAGGTAGAGCTGAGGTTCGCACGAGTTACCGTGGTTGGACGTCACCAACTAGTCAGGAGGCTCTCGGGAAGTGACACAGTAATTACCATAGTTATAGAAACATCGGTGCCTCATTGGCCACTGGATCTTGTAAACATTGTCACCATATTGGAAATGTCAAGACGTGCTTGTAAACACATGCAAGTAAACAAGGGGGTTGTGGTTTTTCTTGCATCTGTTGACGGTGTTGCCCTCGCTAATATAATGGTGATGGTTGACATATCACCGTAATGGGCTGACACAATCAATGTGGCGTCTACGCATAAGCATCCGACAAGATACATACTACTGTTTGTTCACGCAAAAGTATGTTGAATGATAGTAAGAACATTGTGTGTGTAGTGCATAGTATGCGATTCTGGGCACAGCGTACATTCTTAGTGTTGCTTGGCCAATTGATCATTCGCTAAGCTCCACCCTCCGTTGTTACCATTGCTATGCCTGTCAAGCGTTCAGTTCTCACATGGCACATCATGCAGTTTACAGTGAATAGTGGAAATACCTGGTAATTTTCAAAACAATGGTTCCTTTATTTCAGTCCGAGGTTGACAAAAGCAGCCTCTTATTTATGGCTGCTGACCTTTAATTTTGACAGCTATGATGACAACTGTCACTTGCAGGTTTTATCAGCTAGCTAACTAATTAGGCTCACATTAGCTTCATGAGTTGGTTGAAAATGATGTCTCTCTTTGTGACACTGACTTGTTTCAACCTGAGAACCTGATACGTGATATGCTAAAAGATTGTGGGGGGTCTCTGTTCCCAGGATCCTGTGTTCTTAATATAAACTAGCATTGTTAGAGATTGGTAAGGGCTGATGGATGAATGGATGAATGAATGATGGGAGATGGAGGTGTGCATTGCAGTTTAAATAATAAAAATCCTTTCTGCCATTTTGGGGATATCACTGTCTAAAGCAATAAAGGCAAAATCTGTCTTACCAGGAAATTTGAGGGCATAGGCTTCAAGGTGTATAACATCAGTAGGCTATAAGGTGTAGGTGGGTGATTTTGACATTTCACAGAGAGAAACATACACCGCTGATGACATAAAACCTTCTGAAAGGTCTTGTTAATGTGTCATATTGAGAAGATACCGACTTGGGGAGCATAATAAAACACTGAGACATGGATATGCTCCCAACTGAAGCTAAAGAAGCATGTCCCAGGCAAAATGTCACCGTCCTCACCAGCTGACGGTCCATGTGAAAGACAATGTTCTTGTATGTCAGTGCAGTCAGTTAGTCCTAGTATTATTAGTACAATAAGGAAAATGTAAGATCAGACGGTTTCATTCTAACATCACCCTGATTAGATCATATACCTGCACTTGGATTAGCAAGACAGAGTGTAGATTCATGCTTCATTGTTTGGAATTTCAAACTTCCATCTTTAACTTTGTAAGACAAAATGCTCTTAGGATGAGGTCTAAGCAGTGTGTTTGCTGAACGTTACACTATCTCAAGCAACAAATTTAAAACTCCCCAGATCCATTACAATAGGAAAGAGCTCAGGCTCTGACATAGTAGCATCCAGGACCTCAGCTTTCACACATACCCCTTTTCCACCAACGTGGAACAGGTACTGCACCTAATTTTGAACTCTTCACAGCGTTTTAATCAAAAATTAAAGCTGCATGCAGCAATGAACAGGCCCTCGCACCTTTCTGCAACTTGGGGTTGCTGGCAAGATGCAGGCTAATGCCACTGTTCATTTCTGTTGGCGAGATGGTATATCCTTCATAGAGTGTGGCCGTTGGAATGACCTATTTCACATTTTGTACCACTTTCTGTTACTGCTATGTGGTGCTGGAGAATACACCATGTAAATTTCGAAAAGTCAACCTTTGAGCAGCTTTTGATGTCAAAGGTCTTGAGATGGCACAGACAAAATATGAAGTCAATCGGATCTAATCTGTAGGGGGAGTTCGTTAAAGTACGACCCTTGAAAATAGCCAAAATTGCACAAAAATTACACATATAATTCAAAATGGCTGACTTCCTGTTGGGTTTAGGATATGGCTCCAACAGACTTTTTTTTGGTACATCCTGGGGTGTTACGTGTGCCTACCAAGTTTCGCACATGTCGGTGAAACCAGCTTCGGGGGGTGCTTTGTAGACGTTTAATTGGAGGCGCTACTGAGCCATTTTGTGACACCTGTTCACCAGACCCATATCAGATGTAAATTTTCACCAGTTCTGATGTGTGCGCAAAGTTTGACAAGTTTTCGAGCACCTTAAGGCCCTCAAAAATGTGATTTTTTACGGAGAAAAATAATAATTCCTTCAGTGTCAAGAGGACCTTAGCGACTGGTGCTTGGGCCCTAATAAATTGGTTTGGACCTGAAAAGCTGGTTACCAGCTGGAGCCAAAAAATAGGTTTTTCCTAACCTGAAGTGTGAACTGTGACGACATCATGAGTGTGTCATAGTCTACAGGTTAGAAAAAGAAGATGGAGGAGGAAACAATAAGTAAGAGGTAATTTGGGGAAAAAAAGAGCGTGAAGTGATCTCATGAATACTTGGTCCATGCCTTTTTTTTGGATAAAACAAATACCTGTAATAACAAAACAAAAGCTTGTAGGTCATCAATGCAATCTGCCATATTGCTCTTTATTTAGTTGTGTACTGTGCAGCACCCTGCAGTGATGACACATCCATGATAGCAATGGTTCAGATCAAAACTGGTGGAAATACAGGCTGGTTTGCTTGATCGTACCACGGTTCCAAGAGTCCTGAATAGAACCAGTTCAAGAACCAGAGCTAATTTGGTGGAAAGGGGGTAACAGTGCTTCACTGTCGGTGTGCTAATTGTGTCTTTTATCATCTGTGACCTCATAAAATAGCTCCTGGCTCTGTATGTAAGGCTGGGTTACTGTGGGTATAGGCTAGATAGCCGGACATATTAACCTTAAGTTTGCTTTTTAGAGCAGATAAACACACTGTTAAATCCATTCCTTACATTTCAGTCTTGTACTTTTCTTTGTTTTGAGGAGGGTAAAAAAAGAAGAAACCAAAGCTTGACAAGCCTGCTGTGCCTAGTTACAGTTGCTGAGCTATGATTGGACACTATTCTCTGAATCACTGGCACATACATTCCCATGAGGGACATTTGCAGTGTCAACAACAGTTTAATTAATATTTATTAAAGTTATAGGAGTAATAAGAGGTTGAGTCTGACTAATATGTTTATGCTGCTATTTCAATTTGCAATTATGTGCTGAAATCAATCTGATTTGTATAAAAATAAATAGGACAAATAAAGCAAACACTTTGATTTGACTGTTGTTGATACATTTTGCTACATGTATCTGCTACACTTTCTCTTAAATCTCAGAGTGTTGCTGACTTTTCTAATGTCTGCAGGTAACAATGATTGGTTAATGGCTGCTTTAGACACATCTGCAACAGCTGTGACTGATGAACTTTAAGAGAGAGATCTACCCAGCCCTTGTAGATGCTCAATTACCTGCGTTCTTCAGCTAAACCTGGATCAAAACTGTACTGACTGTATTTTATCAAGCAAATGTTTTCATGGCAATGAGCAGTGTAGCCCTTTCACTTTGTGCCATTTCAAAGTAAAATGCTAACTCACTACAGAGCTCTAGGGTTTTTGCTCAAATTTTGAAAACACTGCGAGTGAATCAGCGAGGACTTCTTGCAGTGAGGCCTACCATTCATGTGGTCTGTGGTAAGTGTTTGGCACATAAAGCCTTTCTGAGACTGAAAGCGGATGTATGAAAAACAAACTCTTGAACTGAGTGACAGTTAGTGCTGTGCATAGCCAGCTCTGTAGAGCACTTGAAGGACCCGAGTTCAAATGAATCAATAAGAACAGTTTCGATTCAACCTTGCTTTTTTATAAACATGTAAGAGACGCATCAGAGTAAATTTTCATACAACATGCTCACAAGAGACTCATAGGCAACACAACTTCTCAGTATCTCTGCAAAATCTTCTGCTTCGTTACAGAGGTGGTGTTATCACTCTATCTGCGATCATCAGGGCGTCTGCGGAGGTTTGGGGGAAGGACACGAACCCTGACTCTCAAAGCTTGCTGCTCTTCCAGGCCACTGCAAGGTAAAATATCACAAAACGCAACACATTACAGAGGCTTTGTCATCAATTTGCGGTAACTAAGCAGGTTATTTCTCTATTCCTCAGGACGTACTGTGATCATAGGCAAATAACAGTTGTATTGACCCAGCTGGGTCAGGTCACATTAAGCCGCAGAGCCAGATGATTGCTTTTAAGAGAGGACGTTTGTGTCAGCCAGGGGAACTATCACAGTGATTTGCTGTATATTTCCTTAACTTTTTTGGACAAAGTGTGGCATGCATTCAACCTTGTCGCCAAAATAAAATGTTGGCATTGAATGCCAATGCAGCAATGTCTAGCTCGAACCATCCAGTTTTGGTGTCATGGTTGCGGCTGATAAAACTGCATGGTCTAACTGAAAACCTGAATTTGGTGCCATTATTATGGTTGGAAATGCCCTCATGTCTCAGTAAAAAACATCTGGTTTTGGCACCAGTATCACAGCAGGAATTGCTCCAATGTCTCGCTAAAAAATGAGCAGTTTTGGTGCCACATTCGCAGCCGGAAGCACCTGATGTCTTGCTAAATAACACCCAGTTTTGGTGCCACAATCGCAGCTGGAAATGCCCCAATGTCTTGCTAAAAACATCTGGATTTAGTGCCACAACGACTGCTGGATATGCTGCAATATTTCTGTAAATAACAGCCGGTTGTGGTGCCACAATTGTGGCCAAAAATGACGCTAAAAAATGACTGTTTTAAGTGCCACAATGGCAGCTGGAAATCTTCTGATATTTTGATTACAAAAAACAATTTTGGTTCTACAATCATGGCAGTGACATTTAACTAAAAAATGCCGCTTTTGGCACCACAATCACAGCTGAAGCAGATGTCTCACTAAAAAACACCTGGTATTGTTGTTTGTTGGATTCAGTGGTTTGCAGCATGGCAGCTGTCTTGCCTAGGGGTCATGTCATTCAGTGTAGAGCTTTGATCAGGCCCAAAAAATCCAGCCTGACCCCACCCGAGCCCGTGCATATTCTGTCCGAGCCCAGCCCGGCCCGTACCTTTAACTGTAATTATGAGCACAAGCCAGGTTTAAACCCAATTGAACCCATTGAAATGTTGATACGCTATGTATGAAATGTACAAATGTTACACGTATTGGTGGTTTGCAAAATTGTACAATGCCAACATTTTCTTCTGGCGACTGGCCTGATGCATTTCCACACCATCCACATCGGTTTTAAACACCACACTTTAAGTATTGACAGTTTCTTCTTTTGTGTGCATCTGTGCATTTGTTGATGATTTAACTTAATGTACAGTTACCTTAGGATGTTTGTCAATGTACTCTGTCCTCATACTGAGGTATGCAACGACTTTGACTTCAACATTTTGTTGAATCATGGTGATGAAACAATTTCTAAGGTATAAAAGAGCTTACCTCTGTAACAGGTAGGAGTTGTATGTCTGCGAGTTGGCTGTAAAAAGTTTGCTCCCTCTTAGAGCACAGTGGCTGTGAGGCAATTACAGTGGATTTGCATCGATCCACAAGTGGGATTATCACCTATCAAAACAGTGTTAGACACCAGTTAAACTGCTCTTACAACAAAATCCCCTTCTCTGTTTGCACACTTTGTACGTCTCGAACACTTAAACTTTCGCCCAATCGTAACCAAGCACACAGCTTCCATTTTAAACCTCACACAATATTCAGATGGTGAGCAAGCGTTAAAGCCTCCTGCTCTTCTGCTGCTCTGGGTAACTGCCCTGTCCAGCAGTAGCCGTCCTACTTGCTGTACCTGGTGTTTTGTAGGATTGTTTACAATGCACATTACTGTTGTTGACTGTGTTCCCATCTTCTAACACAAAACTGTAAGTGTTTATTACAGAACAATGTTTTGATGAGCTACGGAGGATGTAGTTTTTGCATATGATCACAGTTTTATTTATACTAAAGCTTATATAGTAGATTTACCACTGAAAACGGGTAATCACCTGAGTTTTCCTATTCGTCAGATGGAGAGTGGATGTAGCAAAAGAGGAAGAAACATTGATAACATGTAAAATATGAAATTACAATAAAGTGGGGGGACACAGTTAGCCTTCAAGCATCTGTTAAACTGTTGTATAGTGATTACACATTTTATTAGCTAGCACACTAAACACCAAAAACATCATCAACTGGGTTTTGTTTGCAGTTTGCAAAACTGGCAACTTCACTGCGAGCACATGACTTCTGAGGGTGCCTTCACACCTGCCCTGTTTGGTTTGGTTCAACTGAACTCAAGTTAATTTGTCCCCTCAGTGCGGTTCGTTTGGGCAGGTGTGAACACAGCAATCACACTCAGGTGCGCACCAAAACAACCGGACTGAGACCACTTCTTCTAGAACAAACTCTGGTGCGGTTCGTTTGTGGTGAGAACATGTTCCGACCTGGAACTGCAGTCTCGTGACACATTGTTTGGGTTAAACATGAGCATGTTACAGTCCTGGAGGATTATTTATGTGCACCTCCTCCTGTACTGCCTTAATATGCACATTCAGCACATCCAATGCATCAAAACATTGTTTTCTAGTTGGAGCCGCGCCTCGTTTTCAAACTGTATGGTTTGACTAAAATGAACAATGACAGCAATATAGTCCACGATGAGCAGCGCTAAAATCAACCTACGTAGTTGTCCCTCCATTGTGACATTAGAAAGTGTCACATTTATCTTGCAAGTGTACTCTTCTTCAACGTTTGCTTTACTTCCTGGATTTTTCCCACATGGAAATTCTGACCAATCAAGAGCAGCTTTCTCACACAAGGCATTTGATCTGGTCCGCCTGTAAATGCTGTCGTGAGAACACGAACCAACTCTAGGCAATTACACAACTTTGTAACAAAATAGAGAGAAAGACAGCTCTAGGTCTGAAAGCACCCTGAGATGCTGGTTTTAGGTACTTAGTCCTGCTGCAGTGTTCCAGAAACAGCTACATCGTTCTCATACAACCACTGTGTAGCTCTTGTTTTTTCTACATGAGTTAAATAAACACATGAAACATGTCGGTGAGGCACTATCGGAGTTCTTGGGAGACTAAATAATGTTGAGCTTCTCATCTGACTCTTGGCAGGACAGTTACATTTCCCCAAATCTCAAACAATCCCTTTAAGCTCATTGCTTAGGTTTGTTTTTGTGATTTTCACAGAAAAAACAACCAAAAATAACACTCAACAAAAATAGAAATGCAATACATATTTGTTATGTATTGTATATTTTTATTTTCGTGTAGGAGGTGTAGACTGAATTAAAATATGTTTGTCCCCATGAACGAAATATTTGTTCTTCCTGCTGTTATTGAAGGTGAACTGTCCAGAATATGCTTTCATCAACAGTTAGTCAAGACAACAGCTACTGATGATGTTGCAGGTCTGTCAAGGTATCTCAAAATTGAGAAATATATATTTTTTTAAAAAAAGTAAATAAATGTAACTGTGAAAGAATTTTGGCACAGCAAATTGCATTTTTACTATTTGCTTTTCACCTCAACTGTCGCGTCATTCGTGTTTTTTCATTAGATTTTGAAGTATTTTCTATTATTCAAAAAAATACTGCTACATTGACAGATTTTGTCCTTTAAATAAAGAAACCAAAGAAAAAAAAAAGTAATTTCCATAAATTAAACGAAGGAAGAAGCTCAACTCGACAGAGCTTGTACCACCTTCAAAAAAACCTGACAATCTGATGTGTTGTTTCCAGCATCTGTTCTGGTCAATGTCACATTCAGGAGCTTCTAGAAAGCTCTGTAAATATGAGTTCTTTGAGAATGGGCAGGGGGGATAAAATTAGTGTCTGTACCTCTCCCAGAGCGTGCCAGTGTGTGATGGGCTTCCGTGGGTAAGCCAACATTTCGTTCCAGTGATCTCGTCCAAGACCCTCGGCATCTGGCCCGGTGCGACACACGCCAATCACTTCATTGTGTCCAACCCTGTTAATAGTAAAAAACACATTAAGGCACATTTGGATGCACAATGTTAAGCTTCTGTTAGTTGTGGAACAGACACTAAACTCATGACTAATCTGAAAAATAACAGTTTTTTAATTGAATCAGTGGATCAAAAGAAGCTGGAAGTTCATCAAGGTCAGGTCTGAACCAAGAAATACATCTTCCAAAAGCAGTCTGATTAGTTTAATTGAGTCGTGTCTGTGTTTTAGAGCTTTAGTTGATCAAATTGACATGTTTTCTTCTCATCTGTGAACTGTGTTGACTTGTAGTTAGTAGTGGTTGTGGAAAAAGACAGCAATTCCTGGATGCATGGCAATTCTCCCTTGAAAGAGTATGTCTTGATGCAGATAATCAGAAATTTAAAACCCAACTCTGGACATTATGGTGCCCTCTAACATTTATGTAAGATTGAGCTCTACGGTCCTTACGAATGAACCAATAGAGTGGTGCAGGGATCACCTCGCCCTGGTTCCCTCAACAAAAAGCCAATGGGATAGCGTATTGGATTATACACACAATAATCTTTTACAATTTTTGAAGCGTAAATGCAGTCGCGACGAGTAAAAAGCCAACGTTAGGGTATAAACAAACTACACCACAGTTGGTAGCCAAGTTTGGTGACAACCTCTGCAGTCTCATTTAGCTACTTGTTAGCAACCCCCTTATTTACAGACATATAAAAGCCTAACGATTCATGAGTGGGGTATCTTACTATATAATGACGAAAACTCTGGGCTCTAGTTTCGCAGACTGGGCGAGGCGGGGGCGCAGCGCACCTGCGCTTCGCCAACTGGGTGTGGCCAGGCGGATTTTGCAAGTTTGGTACACCGTGCGTGCTGGCGCAGCTACTCCCTCCGTCCCTCCTACCTGCGCAAGTCGGAAAGAGGGAAGAGAGGAGGCGTGGAGTGGGTTTTACACACATCACACCAATCAAATGAGCCCCTCTCCTCGCCCTTAAATGCGCCGCGCGAAGGCGTAATGTGAGTTTACTCAATTCACCATGGCAGAAGAGAGCAGCAGCGTCAGACGGCCAAACTTCTCCCTGGAGGAAACTGATGTTTTGGTCCGGGAGGTCCAAGCTCGCAGTGTCCGAATATATGGAACTGCGAGCAGACCTCCACGGGCTGATGATGCAAAGGTAGCCTGGGAGGAGGTCACCACAACTGTAAATCAATGTTGCGTTTCTCTCGTGCGCGCGCTCTCTCTTTCTCTCTCTCACAGTCTCACTCTGTTTCTTTTCTTTTGACTTTTCTAAGATGACAGATGCTGAATATATACTCCCTATCTGATGCTGTGGCTGTTTGTGGTTGGCTGAGAGGGATGTGAACTCATTGGTTTGCAGCTGTGTTAATCAAATCAGGTTGGGTTTCCATTACGCATGCCAAATGTGCCAAACGGTGCCAATCCCCTTTGATCTGACATCAGATGTGACGGGACAGTCGATACAGAGATACATTTATGTGCTGATTGCAGATAGTTACATTGAATAGTGGTTTTTTGGGTATTTATTACATTATTAATGTGCCTGATATTCTGGAAACCTGCCTGTGAGGTTTTGGTGACGTGTGCGCACTGTCCGCCGGTCAGCCAAACTTTGGCTTACACCGGCTGCGCTCCCACTGCGCTGACAGTAGACCTGGTTTCAGCTGGTGAAGCACACCTTCGGCGAAGCCTTTTGGCGCGAAACTGTCACTGCGCCAAGCTGGATCTGTCAACACCTCCCACCAAACTACCAAACTAAGCGCGCCTCGGGTTGCGCTGCTTGAAACTAGCTCTGCGCGGGGTTCGCCACCCTGCACCACCCTGCTCCGTGCCGGGAAACTAGAGCCCTCTGTCTGTGTGTGTGTGTGTCTGGTCCACATTTTTCTCCTCACTGACTTGGTCAATCCATGTGAAATTTGGCACAGTGGTAGAGGGTCATGGGAGGATACGAATGAAGCAATATTACATCAATTGGCCAAAGGGGGGCGCTATAGCAACCGATTGAAATTGCAAACTTTGAATGGGCATATCTCATGCCCTGTATGTTGTAGAGACATGAAACTTTGCAGAGATGCCTCTCCTCATGAGGAACAAATTTGCCTCAAGAACCCATAACTTCCAGCTATATAGATTTTCCGCCACTTTGAATTTTTTGAAAAACACTTAAAATCGATCTCTTCCTAGGAAGTTTGAGCGATCTGCATGAAACTGGGTGAACATAATCTAGGGACCAATATCTAAAGTTCCCTCTTGGCAAAAGTTGGAAAACTTACTAAAACTGAGCTTCTATAAGGCAATGAATATTGCGGAGGGCGTGGCTCATCACATAAAGGTGTATAACATCTCAAGGGTTTCACCCATCACCACGCAACTTTGTAGGCATATGACCACACATAATCTGAGGGGACTCCTCCATTATTGACCCCATCAAACAAATGGGGGCGCTAGAGAGCTAACTTCTTATCTAGGCCTAACTGCCATATTGATTTTTACTAAACTTGGTAGATATGTAGAACAGAGAAATTTAACTCTAATTGGCAACTGGGTGGCGCTATAACAACAGAAAAATGAACAAAGGCCGGATTCCAACCCCCACCGCTGCAACAAGTGCTAGCCGCACCTTTCCCATGTGAACTACCAGTGTGCCCCACTTTTAAGTCAATACAACATATAAACACTTTAACTATCTGCCTTTCAACGTGCTACCTCAACTACTAATGAACAGTTTTAGCCCACTAACTATCCCACTATTGACAATGGTACTACTGTACTTTCAATACAGCAATCGTACTATCAAATTCACAAAAACTCTGTCTGAATACATTGCTTTTCTTAATGGGTTCACTTGACTATTTAATCTGCAACTTCCTATGACCTGTATCCCAAACACACACCATGTAAAACTGTACGTGGGCAACTGTGCACTCAATGGGTATGGACTAGTTTACTGACATATTTTATGTTGGAGAACGAATGTGGAAGTCTCCTCAGCTGTATTTCAGGCATCTAACCAAAATTCCATTAAGAAAATCCTTGGACCTTGAGACGAGGGAACCAGGAGTGCTAAAATGCTAACTCAATCCCAATTTTTAGGACTCTTGCACCATTCTATTGGATGGTAAAAGGAAACGTACATTAAACATGTGCGTCACTGCATCATGTTTACATTCCTTACAGCTGAACCGACTGGATTGTGAAATGTAAAAAAAAATAAAACATGTTTGTTGTATTTACATCCTTTTGGTGAGGAAGTGAGTGTGAGCAACTGCAGACGGATACAATCCATTCATCATCCCCTGGTTTAAAAGCTAGCGTATGCAAGCATTTCAGCTTCTATGAAGTCTCCTCTATTTGTTGCTACGATTGCACTGATTAAAGATAATGGAAGTAAATTTGTTTATTGTAACTATGGATCATGTTTTAAAAATAACAAGTAGTCACACAGAAAAAAAGTCAGACGCATGAGGATACATTAATAATTGTTTTATATTTGCCTCATATCCCTTTGAACAACTACAGACGCCCAGAGATTGCCACCCCTTGAACTTATCACATTAGCATGTATTGCACATACAGGATCTAATGACTGCTTGACTCACCGATCATAATCCATCACCATGATGGACAGACTGACTTGTTCCACGTTCTCTGGAGGAATGTCGAAGATGATGGCCTCGTTGTACACTGGATTGAGCGTGCTTTTCTTAGTGGTTGTTTTTCGCTTCTTTAACCTCCGTCCATCACATATGAGGTAAACCTTCACATAAGGGTCTGGGAGACATGTTTACTGTCATATGATGATAATATCAACAAAACTAACGATGCACATGTGAAGAGAAATGATGCAGAATGTTCTCTGCAGCTGCCTGGTAACATTCAGGTGTTCAGGAGCTCTACAAAATCATGTAATTTTTCACAGTTAAAAGTACAGCTAAGACACGTATTCTGACAGACTGTAATAAGACAGATTCAATAATTTGTTCCCACTGTCCTCCCTATATCTCCTCCTCATTTCCATTCTAAGTGGACACCTGCTGTCTCGTTTCGTCTAAGTTTGATTTATGGCTCAGTGTGTGCTTCTGATGTGAGCCACATCTTATTTGCTGTCAGGTTACCTGAGGAGCCTGTGATGTCCATGGCTTTGAGGTTTCTGCATTTGATGACTGTTAGGGTCATTCTCCCCGCTGTGGGGAGGTAGCACAGCGAGTACATGATCTCTCCCAGGTCAACACTCTCCTAGAGGGCAGAAAAAGGAGAAGGCATGCATTTTAAAGGCTTTGACCACATTCTCTGAATCAAAATGTCAAAGCAAAGGAGTAAACAGCTCAGTAAACAAAGGTGGTTGTAGTTTGTCAGCTGGTACCTAACATTAGCAGCATAGCATGGCAGTGTTGTGATTTTTTTCTCTCTAGTTTCTTAATAGCTCTAAGGAATTATTTGCTTTTTAGGCTTTAGTGATGGCAGTGTCAGCTGGTCCAATGCTTTTGTCCAAACAGAAATATCCATGAAATTTTGTATGGACGTTCATGGATGAATCCTACTATGTTTGATAACCTCCTGAACTTTCCTCTAGTGCCACAATCCAATTTAGTAAGTAGTACAATTTTGAATTTTAATGAAATATCTCGACAAATATTTGATGGATTGCCATTAAGATTTGGTTCTGATATCCATAGCCTCCTCAGGGTGAATGCTAATCTCTTGCAAAATCCACAGTGCTCAGCTGTACTTTGTGTTTAATACTAATTAGCGAATTTTAGCATGCTTAAATGCTAGACTAACATCAACATGCTAACATTTGCTGTGTCTCAAATTGCGTACTTCTGCACTTCTGTACTCTGTACACTTAATATTTTAAGTGCATAAGTGCATTCACACTAAGAAGTATGGAAAAATGCAGTGCACTATGAGTACTCGGATGGTGCACTCAAAACAGTCAAAGACCTGGAACTATGGACACTTCTCGCCCTCAATGGTCACCATCTTGGCTATGTAGCAGAAGGGGAGGGACCACTTTTCAAACTGGAAATAGCGGCCGAGGACTGTGCGACGGTGAACATGACTGCATTGTACAAATACATGTGTTTTTTGCACGAAGCACCAACATACTGTTGTCGGGTATAAGCCAGCAGTATGTTTGTTGGGTAATTTAGCAGTCTGTAATGATTTGGTACCACAAACGATAACGCGAATGCTAATGCTAGTTTGCTAACTAGCTAATTTGCGGTTGTCATTTCCGGTGAGTGCACAATGGCCGTGTTTGGTTTGAGACAACACTACCCTGTCGAAATTTACGCGCTACGCCAATGAGTACATAGTGCACATAGTATACTACATGGAAGTGTACTAAAGAAAGTATGTGATTTGAGACACACCAATTGTCATTGTTAACTTGTAGGGTTGAGCTGAATACTCTGATAAAACAAGTATCCAGTATAAATAATATACTTTTTACAATCACAAGTGCCATCCTGGTAAAATGTGTCAATATCCATACATATAATGAAGGAAAATTCTCATTTGAGTAGCTTCCAGTTTAAAACCCACCCACTTTACATACAGATACAGATAATGGTGTGCTTATCCTACTAGCATCAGGCTACCAGGAAGCGTGCCAGGCTTTGAAGTGGCAAAATAGTGGTACCACAATTTCCGGGGTCCGTTGCATGATGCCACAGGCCCAAAAAGACTTTTCCCCATAGACTTACATTGGGAAAGAGATATCTATAAATTAGTGCCTAATTTTTTTTTGAGCATCACAACTCTTCTGGGAACAATTCATTGCACTATCAAGGTTTAATCCATTCAGTCTGAAAACATTTGAAAAAAAACGGTAAGGGCTGCAAGATTTAATTATTTTGACCACATTTAAGCTAGCGGATCACTAAACCGGAAGTTGGCTGGTCAGCTACACTCAGCAGTGCTCGGTGGCCAAAAGTCTCTAGTGCGCATGCTCTATGGGCCCAGTAATGCAGAAGCAGCACTGGTCATCCGGGTAATTTTATACCATGGAAATAGAGCAATGTGCCACTGAGCAACTTCCATAGGAATTAGTGGAGCCCTGTCGCTAATGCTGTATCCAGGTCTCTTAATACATCTGTATCATGTTAGCATGCTAATGTCAGTATAGTATTTCAACGTCTCAGAGCTACTAGTATGACTGTAGACTCTTGGTCTTGTTACATGTTTGAGTCAGCTTCACTTGTGTTAGGCTTTCTTTGCTAGCTAGCAAAGTAAATATTAGCATTACCATGTGTCTGCTGACACTAGAAAGTACTTGCTATTGTCCCAATCAGACTCAAATGATGAGTGAGCAAATGTAACTATAACTTTTTATTCTAGTGATGTAGAAAACTTCTGTACCGACCGACCAAGGCCAATGAAGAAAGTGTGTTCAACAGAGTGTGTTTAACAAAATTAAACATGACATATCTTAGTGTTGGATCAGCATTGGGGTTTAGTTTGTGAATTGAGCTCTTGAGAAACTAAACGCCTCTAAAAAAATATAAAAGTAGCTGTAATGGCTATTTTCCTTTTTAGCAATTGAGCAAAGTTTTATCTGAGACGACTTCAAATGTCAATCAAATGTATCACTGAATAGGAAGATTTTATTCCTGTAAAATCAGTGCAGCAGTGGAGTTATCTGCCCACAAACCTTTGGAAAAGCTACATATGCCTTAAAGCTCTCTTTCTCTCTCTCTCTCACACACACACACACACCCACCCACACACACACACACACACACACATAAGCTACACACTTTAAGATGATACATCCAGCACCTCAATCCCACCTTTGTAGAAGTTCTCAAAGTAGCTAAAGCTGCCCTCAGGTGTATCGACACAGGAGGAAGCTTTCAGGTTAATCTATGGTCTGCAGTTTGAGGAGGTAAATTTAATCCTCATACTAGACTAAACAAGCGAGGCAAAGGAATGGCACGAATTATACTCTGTTGATTAATTTAAGTACTCTAGAAAACAAAACTTACTTAAATGCAACAGCACTGAGAATGAATATATCCTTATTTTGCTCTTTAGGCTATCTGGAAGACTAACCAAAAAAGTTAAACTTTCCTATCCATGCTAATGCTGTTTACATTCTCGTTACTGTAGATTAGCATTTATCACATAAAATAGCAGCTGTCTATTGTCGTTCTTGAATGCAGCAAACACCCAGAAAGCCTACTGCGCCACCATGGGGCCTTGACATTTTATATCTTAATTCCAAAAGAAAATGTTTAGTATTCTTCAGTCTCAATTCTGATTTGTGTCTATGTTTAGATCAGCATTATCTAGATGCAGATTACATTGCATCATATGCACCACATTTTGCAGTAATTCAGCAGAAAAGTAACGGAGATGTTCAAAAATGCCCTTTAGCGTTACGTTATAAAATCCTTGAAAAAGTCCTTGGTGTGGATCTGCATTAATAACTAATTACTTTGGTGAATGACCTCACTCTACACAAGTGGCAACTGGTGGGTTGCTGTCCAAAAGTGGGTTGTGGGTCCATTCTGAATGGACCGCAAGTGACTCGCAAACTTGTCAAGTTTGTTAGAGTGAACTTCCGACGCAGAGCTTTCATTTTTAAGTGCTGTTTCCTGTTGTAGAGTGAGTGACAAAGGGACAAATACTTGACAGAGATGGCAAACTAGCTCAACGACATGGCCAAACGCAAGTGTGATGCTGAATGTATTAAACTGTGTGGACCTTGAACATATGACTAAGAGGAAATCTGGACCCTGTGGCTGGACCAGGTGGGAACCACTGCTCTACACCAAATACTAAATTTTCAGTTTTAGAGATATCCTGCTAACTTATTACAAACTGGAATGAAAACATTTGGCCCATTTCCACTGAAGAAGTTCCTGGTATTATTTAGGGGGCAGGAACTTTACAGGAACATCCTCTCGCTCGGCCCTCTCAACCGCCGTGTCTCCACTGTGCGGCAGAGTAGGAAGAAGGTTCCTGTAAAATTACCGGCTCTGGATGTGACACAATTGTTGCGCGACCATTTTGACTGGGGCGACGCGGCAAAGAAACAAACAAAGAAGAACAACAACAAAGAAGAAGAAGAAGAAGAAGGAGCAGAAGTACGAAGCAGAAGTAAGAAGAAGAAAGCAGACATAAGAAAGATGATTATCAGCATGGAAGGAGCTGAGGTGGTTGCTGGGTTTCTGGCGTGTCTCTTCGTTTACGTGGCGGTGGAAGCTATGCATGAGAGCTGCTGAGTTTTAAAAATGCCGGCTATTTTGTCGCTTTCCATTGACGTCACATCCCACCTTGAGTATATCCAATCAGCACCAATTAAACCCCAAGCGCCAGCCAGGAGTTTAGCCCCTGTAAAAGTTCCGGAACTGTCCTTCGGTGGTGGTTCCTGCGGTGGAGACATGCACCAACAGCCCCGGCCCCGTAAAATTACCCGGAAGTTCCTGCGGTGGAAATGGGCCTATTATCACCTTAGTGGAATTAACAATTGGGCCCAGACTATTTGCTTGTGGGCCCATGTTAGAATGTAAAGCACCCCATACTGTGGCTTTGCCTTCAATAATTACCTCTTTTTTTAATACTTAAAGGCAGAGGTGGGACCAAGTTGTTGTTTTGCAAGTCACAAGTAAGTCTCAAGTCTTTTTCTCAAGTCCCAAGTCAAGTCCCAAGTCTTACATTTTTAGTTTTGATTCCTAAACAAGTTATATCCTCCTGAGACCTGAACTTTTGTTTGGTATACATGAGTATAAAAAACTCAACATTGTCAGTGATAATAAAGTCCCAATGTCTGCAAACAAGATGACATTAAAATCCCAACGTCCTCAAACAAGTATTTCCTAGTCTTCTCTTGTTACTGTTTCTAAAATTGGTCAAATTTGTTGCCATATCAAACTACAAACATTATTAATCATAAATAAACAAATTCCAACCATTAAATGTGATCAGGTCTTGGACCTTGTTCACTTTTGTGTCAGGATCAGCTGCAGATTGACTTGGTAGAGATGGCTGCCATCTTGTTTTTACATGGATTAGTGTATTGTGCTCTTACTACCACTGGATGGCACAAAAAAGAACAGAAAATGGAATGAAGTAGAAGGTCAAGTAAACCCAAAATGCGATGCCCTCATATGAGGACACAGGATCTCAGGAGGATAACGCGCCCTCCAAATGTCATTTCATTTTTAACCACAGAGTATTATACTAGATTTACAAAATCATAAATGAATGAATGCCTAGAATTTGCATTTATTTGGTAAAACAGGTTTGTTCGTAGCTGTTGCGTCTTCATCTGCAATTTTTGACCCGAAAGTTTAGCATACTGCAATTTGTTTTTTGCTTACCATGACATAGGTTTGGTATGCAAACGAAATTATCTTTGGTATACTTCTGTCAAACTCATACTTAGTTACGTAACATTAGTTCTTTATAGTTGATTTGTAGACTTTTTAATAACATACTGTTTAATCTTAAGGCTCAGGGGAAGGTATCAAGTGTTTTCAAGTCAAAGGGCACAATTCGAAGTGAAGTCAAAGGTCATTGGTGCTAAAGTCAAAGCTCATTTGTGAGTCTATTTTGATTTGACACATCTTAAGTCAACAAATTTCTGAGTGGTGTCCTAGCCATGTGACTCAAGTCCAAATCTCTGCTTGAAGGTAATTACAAATGAATTGAGGTGAGCACTAGTGACACAATCAAAGAAGACTTTGACAATTCTAAGTGCCTTCAAGAAACGGCCTAATATAAAAAACACTTTTTTTGTTGAAATCCAATAAATAAACGCTATTAAACTTAATTGAAAAAACAGAGGATCATCTCTAGTAAGTCTGTATGCAAAGCTGATCATATAGTTCATGTGTTGCTGTTAATATAGCCCACAGGCATGAAAACAATGGCTCAGTGTTTACCACAATGACACCATTCATAAATAAAGCAGAGGCTCTTGAGTAAACTGTGATACGTGTTCATGTAGGAGTGAACTGCACTCTGGGCTACATTACCAGACCTTTTTTTAGAAGGAGTTCATATGAGGACATACGTTACATCCTATAAATTCCTTAAAGCTTGAGACCTTATTGCTGTAGTTCATAAGTCTTGTGATTGGATAATTTCATTCTATGTTGCTATATTTATATCTGTGAAATACCCAACAGTTTCTGGAAAATGTGTGTGGGTGTTTGGCTGATGAAATGTATTTCCCAAAGCATTTGAATTATGCAATGTGCTCCACCTGCCTCTCTTGTGGAACAGTGTGGATGAATCTGAGCTCTTAGAAGTGGTTCAGTGTAATCCTTAACATTTTGACCTTTCTAAAAACATTGTAAGTTCACATTCACTTGGTGAAGTTCGGTCTAACCCTTCTCACATAGCAACAATGTACACATTTGTGAGGACTTCGCAGTGTGTTAGTGTGAACGCCAACTCACTGTAGTCGCTGCGTGAATATCCTTCCACACCACAGCCTCCCTGGAAAGATCAGAGAGTTCAAAGAGGTTGTCCACCACCACCTCGCCAATCATATCATGGCTGGTGAAGCGGTCAAAGTCGTAGACGCTGAAGTGAAGCTTGCGGTTGCAAATCTCATCATACACCACGGGGAAACAGAAGGTCTCGTCAAACATGGGGTTCAGATTCTTGCGGTGGACGCGTGTCTGGTACTTCTTCTTCCTCTCTGGTAGCAGGTAGATCTTCACGTATGGGTCAGAGGTGCCCGTGAAGTCTTTGGCAGGCAGGTCCAAGGCCTTGAGGATTCTCACCACCAAAGCTTGCTCCTCGTAGTCGTAACGCAGTGAGAAGCTAAGCTTTCCGCAAGTCTCCACAGGCTCTTTGGCCTCATCCTCTGAGTCCACAGATTTCTGCTTGTAGAGTTCAGGCTTTATTCTTCCAATGCTCACTGTAGAAGACTGGCGGAGAGGCACTGTATCCATGCTGAAGTCAACGCTGGTGACATTCATCTGACGAGGCAGGTGGCGCCGGAATGAATTGTGCCTGTTGAAAAGGGGAAAGGGCATCTGGTAAATGTCTTGAAGTGCCAGCGTTATGCATGAGTGGCTTGTTATGATGGGTGCTAATGGTTTGTCAGGAGAGAACTGCATCTGAAGAGCATCATGCATAATAATGCGGTGCTCATGGAACATGCATTGACATGTCACTGCCTGATAGAATAGCTCCAAAAATGTTCTTTAGTTGGTCTTTAGTCTTCAGGAAAGAAGCACATTAATCTAGCTGAGAATCGTAAAACTGAAGAACCATCTGATATACTGCGGTCCCAAGGCAGCACTAACTGGTAATGACTCTTTGAGGTATATCCTTCAATATGCTTGATGCACGTTGACAAGGAATAGCTTCAAATGCTCACAATGATCTGGCCAGTGAGGTCAACCAGTGATACTCATACTATATTGTCCTTTTGATGCCTTAAATCAAGACCCTACAACCTTGATTTTGTAGGTAACTTAGGACACTGTTTCATAAGTACATACACAAAGGATTCAGTACACTTGATCTTTCTTACTAAGCACAGCTTGTTTTACCTTAAAAGTACTGGAATACCAGGCAATAAAATCACAAATGTCCACACTGAAGGATTTCCTTTGTTTTCGTCACCACTAACCATGGTTTGGGAAAATAAAAATAAGAAAAACATCTCCAGCATTCAGATTTAATCTCCTGTACAAATTACCTGAGTGCTGCAAATTTCTGTGAAATTGAAGGATCTTCTGAAAAAACAACAGCAGTGTTTGATTCGCCAATCTTGTCACCTAGCAACTGGCCCTCCTCCTTTCTGACAATAAGACAATCATAATGACATGACAGCCATGGCACAAATGATATGGCACAGGAAACACAGCTGAAAATTGAATAATGTTCTACAGCCAAGTATTGTAAACAACATAAAAGGGTGCTACACAATGAACGCTAACTGGACGGAGAATAGTTGTAACTATGGGCCCTCAGAGGTTAATCCTCTTCAAAGTCAGGGTAAAGTCAAATCAGAGATTTCTTCCTAGACACATTATACATGTTAGAAAATACTTGCTGAAAACATGAAAATACTGTGAACTACATGGTACTGTATTGTGGAGTTAGATTGTTTTTATCATTTTGTTCAGGCTGTTCTCATGAACTCTTCGCATGCATACCTACAAAATAATGCACCACAATTTGTCTATAACCCAGGTAACCATGAGCCAGTAATTTGTGTATCACCCGCATAATTGGGAAGGCTGTGACCATGTGACCAATGCGCTGATGGGAGTAAAGACGGAGGAAGTATAAAGATTGAAACGCTGTAAACGCTGTATAAGTAAGCAGGTTAGGGTGGTGAATGGGTCAAATAACATAGGACTTTCCCCCAGGAGACTAGTCTTTGTGTCCTGTGTGAAACCCATGAATGTTGCGTAATTTTAAGGTACGTCGCCACCATGTATCTTTTCCTACACCTGACCTATATAACTTGCCTAAACCTAACTTAAGTAAATTTACTTGCCTAAGCCTAACCTTTGCAACTATTCTTTCATTAACAGTACCTACGTAAAATTACTTTTCTAAGCCTGACCCACATAACTTTACTTGTCTAAACCTAACCTATAACTTTACTTGACTAAACCTAACTAGTGTAACTTGTCTAAACCTAACTCATGTCACCGTACTTGCCGAAACCCGACCTACATACCTTTACTTACCTAAACCTAAACTACGTAACATTACTTTTCTAAACCTAACCTATGTAATTATATGTTCCTAAACCTGACCTACGTAACTTTACTTGTCTAAACCTAACTCATGTCACCCTACTTGCTGAAACCCGACCTACATACCTTTACTTACCTAAACTACGTAACTTTACTTTTCTAAACCTAACCTATGTAATTATACTTTCCTAAATCTGACCTACGTAGCTTTACTTGCCCAAACCTGATGTACGTTACTTTACTTGCCTAAACTTAACCTAGGTAACTTTACTTGCCTAAACCTAACTTGGGTAACTTGCCTAAACCTAACTATGTCACCCTACTTGCCTTAATCTGACATACGTAACTTTATTTGTCTCAACCTAACCTAAATAACATTACTTGGCTGAACGTAACCTACGTAACTTTACTTGCCTAAACCTGACCTACATAACTTTACTTGCCTTAACTTAACCTACGTAACTTTACTTGCCTAAACCTGACCTACATAACTTTACTTGCCTTAACTTAACCTACATAACTTTACTTGCCTTAACTTATCCTACATAACTGTACTCTCCTAAACCTGACCTACATAACTTTACTTGCCTAAACCTGACCTACATAACTTTACTTACCTTAACTTAACCTATGTAACTTTACTTGCCTTAACTTAACCTACATAACTTTACTTGCCTTAACGTATCCTACATAACTGTACTCTCCTAAACCTGACCTACATAACTTTACTTGCCTAAACCTGACCTACATAACTTTACTTGCCTAAACCTGACCTACATAACTTTACTTACCTTAACTTAACCTATGTAACTTTACTTGCCTAAACCTGACCTACATAACTTTACTTGCCTTAACTTAACCTACGTAACTTTACTTGCCTAAACCTGACCTACATAACTTTACTTGCCTTGACTTAATCTATGTAACTTTACTTGCCTAAACCTGACCTACATAACTTTACTTGCCTTGACTTAATCTACGTAACTTTACTTGCCTAAACCTGACCTACATAACTTTACTTGCCTAAACCTGACCTACATAACTTTACTTGCCTTAACTTAACCTACGTAGCTTTACTTGCCTAAACCTGACCTACATAACTTTACTTGCCTTAACTTAACCTACATAACTTTACTTGCCTTAACTTAACCTACGTAACTGTACTCTCCTAAACCTGACCTACATAACTTTACTTGCCTAAACCTGACCTACATAACTTTACTTGCATAAACCTGACCTACATAACTTTACTTGCCTTAACTTAATCTACGTAACTTTACTTGCCTAAACCTGACCTACATAACTTTACTTGCCTAAATTTAATCCACATAACTTTACTAACCTAATCCTAACCTACATAACGTAATTTACGTAACTTTACATGCTTTAACCTACATAACTTTGCCTAAACGTAACCTACGTAACTTGCTTAAACCTAACTTATGTCACTTTAAATGCCTTAACCTAACCAGTGTAACTTTACTTGCCTAAACCTGACCTACGTGACTTTATGATAAGTGCATAACGTCAGTCCTGGGGCACTAATTCAATACATTGCTTTGCTGCAACAGTGCTTTAAGACATTAGTCTTAAACTGAGATTGGCCCTAAAACAGTATTTGGGCATGAGCTAAGAGCATATAGTAGGTGTTTTTGTCATTTGAAATGGAAATAATCAGTGACAGTCAGTAATCACCGTCACAAGAGTAGCTGGAAGGATTAAGACAGTAGGCGTTGTAATCTTTAACCTGGCCTTTCTGTATCTCTGGTGGGTGTATAATTTATGAAGACCTTGGTCTTAATATAATCTAATTAACGGGCCTAATGACAAACTGAAGCAATTGTCAATAATGGCTTCCTCTGAGAAAGTGAGCGCAGCTGCCTGGTGTGTCTCAACCAAAAACCAGCCTTCCACCATGACAGCTCCCACCCCACAGCAGTGCTAATTATGGACGTTCTAGTTTAAACACAGTGCCGGAAAACAAAGAGAAGCAAGAGCTGGTTGTTTGATTACTGTGGTTGCTTCCCACTGTTTCCACATCAGCTTGACTCTCACACGTAAAAGAGATTATAGGGTTCATACTGAAGCGAGAAGATACACCACGGGTCTGGCTGACGAGCCTACAGGAGGTGATTTTTTTTTGGTCAGAAAGTGCAAGAGACACACAATTCAACATGTGCTACAGCAGATCAAGGTCACTGGACATCCCCTGCTGCTCCATGACACGTGCAAAACCACCTCAAGGACACTGTCACAAACTGTCAGGACAGTTTTTGCATGGGCTTTTTTGTGTGTATTACTGAAGCATGGATGGGGACACAAACCAAAAGTAGCTACCATTATACTGTATTGTAAGCACCGAAAACGTGCATGAATAGCTTGTCATTATTATGTCCTCGATGCAGGAGCAGGCAGGGAGGGGTTGTGACTGCAGTGGGTTCATGTAAGGTACCTGGAGGAGGAGGTTGGCTCGGTGGTCTGCCTCTGGATCTTAGCCTGCTGGCTGAGCTTCTCCCTCAGGGCTGTTTGCACCTCGGCAGGGATGTCCGGAGATGTCTGGCTGATCTTCATGGCTGCCTCCAGGAGCTTGACAGTGCTCCGTCCATTCGCCTTCACTTCCAGCGGGTACTTCTTCTCCACCTCCGCTGCTTTGCACTCGGTGACCGGCGAGGAGCTGGGCGGAGGCACCTCAGGGAAACCCACGTGGAGGCCATTTTCGACATGGGTCGACAGAGCCTTGCTCCTCCAAATGGGCCAGCACAGCTTCCAAAAGACAAAGAGAGAGACTACCAACAGGGCGAGGCCACAGAAACCCACGACCACAGCAAGGAGACTAATAGAGATGTCTACATGTAACCATGGAGGGACCCATAGCGGAGGACAGAGACACATATGAAGGAAAGGAGAGGCAAGCGAGGGACAAAATATGACAGACAAACATGCAAGGGAGAAAGAGAAAAAAGGAGAGAAAGCCAGCTGTAAGAAAGAGGGGGCAGCATATGCACCTGTTTGATAAAGCAGGACAATATAAAGTCAAAGAAAACCTCACAGCATCAAGAGAATCATATAATCAGTGACCAAAACTCCCATCTGCTCCTGACATTTCCTGTTCTTATTGATATTTTAATGCAAAGTTTGCACTATCATAAGCAAGGAAGCTGAATACAGCGAATACATGCAGCTTTTCAAAACGTGTTAATCAGACTGAGAGTGATTGCAAAGTGAAAGATTGGAAGAAAGACGCAGGAAGACAGATATCAGATGGGCAGCTCAGTCTGTTTTCCACCTGTTGCTGCTCCATCAGTCTGGACTGAGCTGCAGCAAGATGCCTAACAGGTAGAAACACTTTGGCACACTTCACCGCGGTAAAATAATACAACTCAGCGGTGCGTAATAAAGTTTCAACAAGTGAGAGCTGATGTCTCCTTTTTTCCAAACGCTGCAAACACTCATTCTCTATAAAGGGGACAAACCAATTAATTGAGGAAATTGGGGTAAATAAATTAATGACTTTATTGCATTTACCTGCGTGTCCTTTACCTGGTATGTTGCTCTCCAGGGGAAATATATCCGAGCATTTCTCCCGGTCTACGTGTCCCGTGAGACAAAGTTCCGTCACGATCTGGAGAGCCCTTTGGCACAAGGTGATACTGTCCTCCGTCCGGACACTCATGTCTCTCCTGTTAAGCCATTGCACGCCGGAGGAGCCGGGAGGGCGGTGGTTCATTTGGGCACCTTTGTTTATGCGCCGCAGAGTGCAGCCCGTCCGCGAGAGACAGCAGGGAGGCGCGCTGCGTCCTGATCCATATCCAGCGCGCAATGAGGAGCGACTGGCCACACGCGCTCCCTGACAGGCGGTGGGGTGCTGGAGTCCAACCCTGGCTGCGTCCAATAGCGATGCGCATCAGTTTACTTTTGAGTCCTGTTGGTTGGTGGCAGTAACGGGATTACTTTTTCCTATTAACGACTACAGAGTTCCCCGTGGCGACCTGTGTGTGTGTCCCCGCCTTTCATCCAACACATGCTGCTTTATGGACTCCAGTCCTCCCAACCCCCAGCAGGTCTTTGTCCCCTGTGACCCTTGAGAGTGTGTAGAGAATATTTATGGATGCCTAGGTTATATTTTGCAAACCTATAAAGGCATTATAATGCAGTATTTTTGTCATTACCTCCAGTAAATCAGAGTTTCATCAATCATCAGACCATTATTGATCCGATTTCAGAGTCACATGATTACAGCAATAGTATTTATGATGTGCAGGATTGCAGGTGTCATAAAAAAAGTCATTTGCAGTTTGTTTATGGCTTAATAGTTATACATGGTCATATATATGTGTGGGTGTGTGTGTATATATGTGGCACATATACTTTATATAACGCAGCTTTACATTATATATATGTTATATTTTCATATATTTGTATGTTTATTTATTTTTCATGCTTACATTGCTGTATTTATATTATGTTTAGTATATGTACATACCAATACACTATAACTATCTGACTCTTGACAAGTCGCTATAAATAAGGATTTATTTTTGCACAGAAGCTTTTGCACATTTAATTTAAAAACTGATGTTCAACATATGGCCCCTGGGCCAAATCTGGCCCTCCATAGGCTGCTAGGTGGTTCTACAACCATTGCTTATTTCACGATGAAAATAAACAGCCGAAGTCTTAAAATACCAACACTTTGTCAGTGATGTCAATGCCAGACAAAGACGCACAGAAGCAACTTGTGTGGTAGTATGATGAGCACCGGGCGCGCCTGTTTGGTTCGGTTCAGTTGAACTCAAGTTTGTTTGTCCCCTAAGTGCGGTTCGTTTGTGCAGGTGTGAACACAGCAATCACACTCAGGTGTGCACCAAAACAACCGGACTGAGACCTTCTTGAAGAGGTGGTCTCGGTTCAGTTACAAACGAACTCTGGTGCGGTTGCACATCCAATGCATCAAAACATTGTTTTCTAGTTGGAGCCGTGCCTCGTTTTCAAACTGTATGGTTTGACTAAAATGAACAATGACAGCAATATAGTCCACGATGAGCAGCGCTAAAATCAACCTGCGTAGTTGTCCCTCCATTGTGACATTAGAAAGTGTCACATTTATCTTGCAAGCGTACTCTTCTTCAACGTTTGCTTTACTTCCTGGATTTTTCCCACATGGAAATTCTGACCAATCAAGAGCAGCTTTCTCACACAAGGCATTTGATCTGGTCCACTTGTAAATGCTGCCATGAGAATACGAACCAACACTAGACAATTAAACAACTTATAACTGTTGGTCAAACAAACTGCGGACTTTCACCCGAGGGCCTGCTGTTTCTTTCTGGTACTGTTTGAGTGAAACCATGATGTTTTTTTCTAAACCTAACCACTGGCTTGTGTTGTCTAACTCTAAGGGAATAAACTGAAAGACAAGTTTTTTAACTACATTGTAAGTTTATTTTGAAAAAGGTTGTATTCTTTGTATTCTCTTGCATTTAACAAGAAGAAACTGTACATTTCTTGTGAAAACAGAAGTGTATTTTGAAAAGTCACAATGCATGTAACAAGGGTAAATTGACACGTCGTCCCTGCAAGTCCAAAACAGATGCAGGAGGGTACTTAGTGCACCATATTTGGACGTGTAGGTCCACTGACAGAGCAGCAGTATTTGATGAGATGGGATAAGAACGTGATGAAATAATTTAATTCATAATGGGAATTATATTTTGTACTTCGATGTAAATAAAGTTCCAGAGTGCATAGAAAAACATCAAAATTGAGCTTGTCTATTATTTTTTTTAAATGAGGCCAGGGCAGGATCACCCTGTGTACAACTTACCTGTGCGCAGCTGCTGCATGGAACTTTAGTTGTTTATTCATTATATCTGATGCATATTACTATTGTTTATTTATTAATTGGCCCCTGACCTCCTGTCATATTGCAAAACTTGCCCCCAGGCAAGGCAAGTGTCCCTGGCTGTAGCTGTAACATGTTTCCCAGTTTCTCCACTTTATTCAGCTCAAACATTAAATGTAAATTCCCTTAAAAAAAATAGGCCAAACAGGTTGCAAAGATTTAATTATATATCAGAGACAGCTTTAATGTGTCTGAATGATTAGACTAATGATTCAGTCTGAAAGTGGCATTTAATCATAATTTATCCCTCTAAAATCAATGAAATTAATGTTTTTACAGCAATTATTAACATTTGACACACTTCAGGCTCACAGCTTGCTGTAATTCAAAGAACTTTTCATCTCTCACAGTTTCATATCTTATGATTTTATTTTTGTTGCTGTTGTTTGTTTTCTTTTTCTTGCATCATATAGCCAGAGACATATGTATGATTCATACTCAACCACTCGCTGTCTTTACTGATAACGCCAATATCACTTTAAAGTCTTTCCTTATAAAGGAACAAATAACGTCAAATACTTAATGTTGACTAATTATTAAAGGCTAATTCTCTATAATAAATTAAAAAGAGTAGCAGTAAAATGTCTAATTGGCCTCCCCAAAGAACAATATCACCAAGACACCAACAGAGGAGAATCCTAAATACTTTGATGTGCATGTTTCCGTGGAAAACTTCAATTAAATTGACTTTATGCTCAACCACAGAAAATTAAAGCATTTAAAACAGACACTGCTTGAAACACAAATGACATAAATTTACATAAAAGCAAGGAAGACACAAATTTAGGTTCAAGGATCTTTGGTCACCGTCATGACAAAGACGACATTGTAGGAGCACAGTCCTTATCCACCCCACTTTTACCGGGCGCTTCTATTATTTACTTCACAATCCGTGCCAATGGGGGGCACAAAAACCGTAGCCAAGGGAAACTGGAAATCGCTGTGGCAAAAGAGAGAACAACAACAGCTGAATGAAAGAGTGAAAAATACAGCCACGGTTAAAACACGAGCTGTCCTGAAGGAAGGATGTCAAAGGAAATGAACCAGAGCAGGAAAGAAACCCCCCCCACAATCTAACCAGAGCCATGCATTTGTGTGCCTTGTTATTGTATTTCCACAAATGCTTCCTATTCCTTTCAATGAGTTGTTGATGTTTTTGTATTTGCAATTTTTAAGCTAATGTGAAAGCAAATATCTGTTGGATAGGAAAAAAATGGAAATTCAGTGAGTCCGTGCAGCATCTCCATGCATATAAAGTGATATACATATGTATGTTCAACATTTTAAATTAATATCAAAGCATATTTGGGTTAGGAGCGTTCACCTCCTGCAAACTCATTATACATAACCAATCTCCATCTCCATCTTTTGAAGCGCTGCCTCTTACAATACATTTATGAATTCCTGGATATTACATACCACAAATAGATACTACAGTGTCTATTTCTGAACCAGGCGTAAAGACATTTATGGCCTCCAGTCCAGAGGATGAGTTTAAATGACAGTGGCGAACCCCTGACTTTTCCTCTACCACCACCGTGAGGTTGACATTTGTGAAACACAGTGAAGTATCTCAGCAACTTTTGGATGAAGGAAAAAGAGATGACAAGGTGCTCTGTGGCAGCACAGTGGTTCAGTGGTTAGCATTGTTGCCTCACAGCAAGAGAGTACGAACTCAGGGTTGGGGGCTGCTGGGAGCAATGAATTATTTTCCCCTCTGGTGGGTGTGGGACTTAAATGCGTTCTGTCTACCAGTACCCTTAAGGTGATACCAATACCAAAAGACTACTTCAGTTGAAATAATCCCTCTACATTTTATGGATTTATTTTTGTCAGACGCCGCAGGTATGTAGTACAGTCATATTTCCAAATGTTGCCTGATTTTCCAGTGTAGCTGCGGCAGTAGTGAGTCAGTCACACGTCACATTAAATCAAAGAACAGTTGTGGTGATTGGCTGTGAGTAAAACCATACAAAAAGTTTTTTTACATCATTTTTTCTACATCTGGGTACAAAAAAAGGATCAAATGCAGGTTTCATATGACTCGAGAAGTTTCGATGCTTCTTGGTAGCATAGGCCGTAAAAAATAATAGACGTAGCTACTGTGACGTCACCCATTGCTTCGTGGACCGCCATTTTGAAGCCTTGAGTTCGGCATTTTGGCTATCGCCATGTTGGTTTTTTGGAGCCAGAAATGACCAAATTTGGACGAGAGGTTGAAGCTGTGAAGGAGTGAGCTATACATGACTTCAACAGGACTACAACAGGTCGCGCGCCGGTGACGTCATAGGTGATAGAAACATGGGATCAGTTGAGTCCTCCCCCTTCGGATGAAATGGTCAGTCAGGCTACATGCTACGGAGAGAGTTTAAGAGGTCCTGATCGCCTTCGATACGACGACAAAGTGAAAATGATAGGAGGTGTGTGCCCTTTTCAGCTGCCAGCCTCTGTGTGGACGAATGACTGTGTCAATTTATTCATTCAATTCATGTCCTGTCTTGGCTTTGAATATCTCATGTTATTGTTGAGATCAACTGACTTTAGCTAGCTAGCTAACGTTAGCCAACTAACCTGTGATGAAGTGCCTGCCACAGACGTAGGTGTATTGACTGGCTGGATCCTACAGCTTTCCGTCTTTACCCTGCCATTTGATGGCTGTGAGCCACAGATTTCTTCTTTCCACATTCTTCACTCTATCCAGAAGCAAAGAAAATCGCAATTCTGTTTTTTTTAATTGTTTGCTGTGCAGTGAACAACGCAGCAACTTTTTGGCATTATGAACTCCTAGCTGTGACTAGCATCTCTCCCGGTCGAGTTCAAAACTTTCACCTAAAAGGGGGCGTGGCAGTTGTGACGGCAGTGAGTGAAGTGTCCTATTACATGAAGTCATGTATGGATCGGACAGAGAAGCCCAAAACACTTTCAGCAGGCAGCCTGTCACTCAAGCAGCCCCGCCCTTAAATATGCCTAACTTTAAGCCTTAATATAATGTAACAGGTGAAGTATCAAAAAAATTCATGAACCACAATGGCGACAGCCAAATTGCCAATCTTGAGGCTTCAAAACACTGGTCCACACACCAATTGGTGATGTCACGGTGGCTATGCCCATTGTTTGATACTGTCTATGATCAAATTCACCCCCATGTGGTTGTCACGAATGTTGAAACTAAATTTAGAGACCAAAATTTTTTTTTTTTTTTTTACCCGGCTGTAAACATGTTTATTTGTGCTGTGAAGTTGGAAATTTAACATGGGGGTCTATGTGGATTGACTCTGTTTTGGAGCCAGCCCCAAGTGGCCATTCGATGAACTGTAGTTTTTGGCGCTTCTGCGTAGGCTTCATTTTTCAGCCTCGGAGGCGGCCACTTGGTAGTTGGTTAATTCGTTTAACACCTTAATTGCATCAAGTGCTACCCAGCCTTTTTTTTTTTTTTTAACCCATCTCATAGTTTTTTAAAAATATTTCACCTTGTCTCAGACAAAAATTCACAACTTCAAATGATTAAAAAATATGTTAAAAGCTTTTAAAATATAAAACTGACAACACATACAGATAACACTGGTGTAAAAATGTACTGTAATGATAATGAAATAATAATTTTTACAAAACCTAATAAAAGACAAAGCAAATAAAACAAGATAAAAGCAATAAAAACAGAATTAACAAAACAGAGTAAAACACACAATTATAAAGCAGTTAAGATCAGACGTGATTTAAAAGATGAGAGTTTGCAGCCCTGATCACCTCTGGGCTCTGTCACCTCTGTGAATGAATTGAGACCTTGGAACAACAAGAAAAGATACATCTGAGGATCTCGGGTTCTCAGGGTGTAACGAGGATCATAAGGCAATAAAAGATGTGTTATATAACCTGGAGCAAGGCCTCTCAGGGCTTTGTGAGTAATCAATGAAATCTTAAGATCAATGTTAAAAGCAGCAGGTAACCAGTGTAGAGAAGCCAGGATTAGTGTGATGTGGTCATGTTTTCTAGTCCGAGTCAAGATCCTGAGACATGTCTGTGTTTTATGAGCTGGAGCTTTGATCATTTTTGTTTTAGAATATATTTTTCTGTGAAAACGTTGGCCCTTTAAAGATGTCAGATTTCTCTAAAAACATAATTTAATCAGAATTAAAAGGAGCTATCTTTATCAGAAGGAGTCATGTACTGGTAACCTTTCTACTTTTTGATAAATTAATTTAATAATACTGCTATCTGGTGTGTCTCTACCATGACTTCTCAACTCTGTAGCCCTTCTAAATCAAAACTAAATAAAAATTGTGTTTGTGATTGTGATTTTAATTAGCATTAAAATGGCTCCTCACCAGGACTGCTGTGAAATGAATAAATATATATATTTTATATTTTATATATATTTTAATTAGTTTTTTTTTCTGTAATTCTCTTGTTTTGGTTTATAAAATGAAAAATAAAAAAATGATAAAAATTAAAAAAAATAAATAGAAAAATAAAAATGAATTATTTAATTAAAGATAAATAAATTAATAAATAAAGTGTGTGTGTGTGTGTGTGTGTGTGTGGGGGGGGGGGTGTCTTAAATTAAAGATTATTTTTTTAGGCTTCTTGCAGGCTCGATTCTGGCCTGCATGTCATCTCCCCTCTCCGCCTTTCACACTTAATACACTGTCCTGTTCGTTAAAGGCGAAAGCCCAAACCAATAATCTTAAAAAAGAAATAATAAGGATAAGTTTACCCCCCTCCCCCCCCCTTTTATTTATTTGTTTTAATTAATTAATTAATTAATTAATTGATTTTATTTTATTTTATTGTTTTTAAACATTTTTATTATTTTTTTTATTTCTCATTTTACTTTGCTCGGTCTTCATGTTCAGCTGGTTGTGGATTTTGTTCACATATGTTCATATTGCTTTTATTAACCAATAAAAAGAGAATTATTAGTTAATTAGTTAAATTTAATTTTGATTAAAATGAAATCATTTCTGATTATAGATTAATTTGTGCCCACTCTTTCATAGGAGCGATGTATTACCTTTTTTTCTACCATTGTACCCACATCATGAAGCTACAACCAGAGAGCTTTTTGGCAGACCTCCAGAACCAGGAATTAACCAACAGAAGGACAAAATAATCAGCTGCCGTATTGAATCAGAGTTGACTAAGCAGGCTCAATTCAACATCATGTGACTGATACGAAACACATGTGCATACAGCCAGCAGGTTTGGCTGTGTGGACTATAATGTAATCATGTAATAGGACGGTGCTCTTTAGGACACAGAGGGACAATTAAAACATCTGATTAGAAGGCACCTGTGGCATTTTGAAGCCGTGGATAACGTACCTGACTCCATGCCAAACGTTGCATCGACCTTTGGTGAGGCGCTTTTGTGCATTCAGCACACTTACTTCCATCAGTGTTTTATTTCCCATGGCAGCTTATTCCCAGCCTTAGGTCCTCTGACATGAGGGACGTGAATCCATAAGGGGTTGTCTCCTAGACAACACTACATATTGTCAGTAATCTGTCTGGGAGATTGGCTTTGTGTCTGAGTTGATGTCCTCCGTTTATGTTCAGAGTATTGTAGAGAGAAATAAATAGCATTTGTGCCTGCTGGGACTTTTGAGTACCAGTTGGAAAATCAGCTCCACTTTAAAATGGATTTAATGGCAGCTATAGGTTCATAATTGGAACGCTGAAAGGAGGGAGGGGCTGGATGATGGAAGGTTAGTGTGTGATTATGTTAATGCTAACTTACAAACACAAAAGTAATGACTGCCCACTCTTTCTGTTGCCTTGTTGAGATTGAGAAACACAAAGAAAGAAACAGAAAATGTAGAACACCAACTGTGCCTCATAGCAGTGTGAATTTGCAATTATCCCCTCAGGGCACATTTACATTATAATTGTGACTGCGCTGCATTGTGGTCAACACAAGTTTGGTCAAGATGAAATATGGAAAATATTACAGCTTGTTCTCAATTTGGGTCCTACGAGCCACAGGAACAACAAGTTGTCATAAGGACACAACTGATTGAGACTTACCATATAACTAATATGTAAGTGTTTCTGGATCAGCCACGTCTTTGGTTAATGTCTTTATGAGTTAAGGTCAGTGTTTCTCAAATGGTGTGATGCCAATCCAGGTGTGCCGTGGGATTTTGTGATAATCACCAATTATTATGGCAATATTCAACTGGGCCTGTACAAAAGTTATGAATGAATTTTTAATTGACTGTATCAGTATGTTGTGCACACCAATTTCCTAATAAAACGGCAACTCTAGCTATAAAATTAAATATAAGGAGATGTATGTGGCACATCAAAAGCCCTGATTGGCAGTCAGTGTGGGGGATGATAACATTTAAAAGGAGAAAGCCATGAATTGCATGATGGATTGCTGTATTTTACGGTGCAAATTACAACAAAGCACCAGTGAAAGCTTCTTTTTTTCTTATTTTTATTGTCTTATGTCATGATAAGAGTGATAACACACATGTTGAAGCTAATGTGCACAGATATAAACAGGTGTGCCTTGAGATTTTGGCTTACCCTTTGGTGTGCCATGGGCACAAAAAGTTTAATCAACCACTGGTTTAGGTGACAGAAACTACTTAATGAAGTTTAGGGAAATGGTGTTATTATTGTTAAATGAAGTAAAAGCTTGACTGATAGGTGAAGGACATTTAAAATGAAATAACTGATAAATAATTTTGTCTATAAAGTGAAAGAATAGTGAGAAATCTCAACCTAGTTTCCAAAAACCACATTTCCGCTGTGGTTAACATTTGGTTAGGTTTAAGGCCCAGACAAACCAAACCGACTTTGAAGAACCAGCGGTAACAAAAGTCGACCATTACATTGCAACACGTTGCCTGTGTCTCGGCCAAAAAGTTGCACATGAACACACCGCAGAGACTACAGCTGATGGCCAACAAGCACATACGATTTGTGCCTAGATGGTGGTATTCTGTTTTTGTCATTCAAAAAAGGAAACTGGAAGACTGTCTTGTTTATTAAATAACGATGATGTGAAGGTGATGAAGGAGACTCCGCCAAAATTGTTGTTTATTAAATAGCGATGATGTGAAGGTGATGAAGGAGACTCCACTGACACCGTCTTGCTTGTATACAGAAAGGTTTATTACAAGAAGTACAGCATCAAATCAAGCACCTAGGATTGCCTGAGAGAGGGTTCGAAGCCAATATGAACTGTTTTGAATAACCAACTACCCTGCTTATATAGGTTGGTTGTTTTTGTGAAATGTGAGACAAAGTGAAACAGATGACAGAGAGACACCCTAGTTGGACTTCACCAATCCTTGACCTGGGCCATAAATACCCTCTTGACCCTGACCATATATACCTTCTTGACCCTGGGCCCCTAACTGGTCATCTGACCCAGGACGTCACATACCATGAAGAACTTCAGATACTACAACTGTCTTGACACCACTTAGCCAATTAGCACATTAACAACACAATCCAATGTTGAAAGAACAGAGCATATTTACCACACATCAGTGATCAATAACACAAACAATCATGAAATATTTCTGTTAAAGAGCTCAATGTCTAAAGAAAAATAATCTGACCTTATGTAACAAGTTTGTTTTTGGTCTTTAGTTCTTTTGTTTACTTTCCTCACTTCTGTTTCTCTTCTTGTGTGCTGAACTGAGCTTCCATTCAGAGCGATTATTTTCACCAATGGGCTCTGCTGTCGTTAATTCAACATACTGAATCAGCGTTAAAAAAAAAAAACTGACAGGGGCCGACTTGGGGTAATGGTTCTGGACAACTCTACCGACTAGCGTGGTGTGTCAGGGCTTTTAGACACAAAAACAACTTGGTAATAGTTAGTCAAATATCATGGCTTGGCTTAAAAAGCCTGGTTATTGGGGCACAGTCCCCGCTGGAGAAGCAACTATATCTCAGAAACAAACAAAAAAATTTGTTGCATTACCCCAGCAGGAAACACAGTGATGTCTCAGTAAAAATCAACCGCTTTTTGTGGCTCTATCCCTTCTGGAAAAACAACAACAGGTTGCTACAAAACACCCACGTTTGGAGCCTAAAAAGCAGCTGGAAATACAGCAATGACTCACTCAATTATAACTGTTTCTTTCTGTCTTGAACAGTGGTCTGCAGCTTGGTAGGCATCTCACCTAGGTCATACTTCATCCACCAACCTTTCCATCTCCAAATGACAAGGTCAGTTCATATATAACGTAACTGTAGAAACGCTGATGTGTGTGAAACTTGCAAATGAAATGTTTTTGTGGTTTGCATAAATGTACAATGTAAACTTTTTATTGCTTATTAAATGTCTTGATATTAGGTACCATGTACAAAATATATGAATCTTAACACTTGTAGAATTTAAATTGCTTCTTGATATTCATAAAAGAAATTACAACCACTCCAGGTTGGCAACTCACCGAGAGTTATTTTTGGCAAATAACACTGTTTCCACACAGTGTTGATACACATCAGTAAATAACCGGCTCAACAATGAGATCAGGAAAGGGCAGTGGTGTAATATACAGGATACCAAATGTAAATTTGCATTTAATGTAAGATTGTTAAGGTCTGAGAGTAGTGCATTCAACAGAAAATATTTCACACAGTGATGACAGTAGAGACGTATGAATTATGTGAGTACTGAGAACTGTTGAAGTAAAGGCTGTGTGTTGGGTTGTACAAGGACAGAGACTGAGAATGTCAAATGTCATGGTAAATGTCAGGGGGGCCAGATACCATCATGGCAGTGTGAAAGTGTTCATATCTCTAACTGAGGGTACACAATGTTCAGTTTTATCTACTTACTAAGAAGGGCAGGCGACATGGACAAAACTTTAAATCATGGTACTGTATGTGTAATTTTATATCAGGGTAACGTTATATATTAGGATACAGTATAAGAAATGGTTTAAAATAATCAAACTGTGTCCCGCTGCCGCATTTTCTTCACTGATTCTTGGTCAAACATCTCTAAAGGCTCTGACGGGTGCGGAAAACCAACACATTCTCACTCCGACCTCGTCACATATCGACGTTTGGTCATGGACTTTCCACGTCCAGATACAATGTGAAAGGTACCCTGGGTGTGTTGGTTATTGAAGTTCTGAACGGCTCCCGGCGGGCATATTTCTGCCTTGATGGTGCGCCGCGACCGGCTCTGGGTCAGCTGGGAAAGGCTTGAGGCGAAGCAGGCTCACGGCTTATGTGTTTGTCACGTTCTTTTTCATTTTAACCCACACCATGATCTTTTCCTGACCCTAACCAAGTGGTTTTTGTGCCTAAACCTAACCAGACCTTAACCACAGGGCATCATGATGATTTCGGAACAACGGGACTTCGGAACAATGGGTTTAATATGGTCGGAACAATGGGATGTCGAACCAATGGGCTGTCGGACCAATGGGCAGACCCCGTCAAGTTCTGCCTGTTACATGCATTGTCTTCTTTCAAGATACACTTCTGTTTTCACAGTAAAATTAACATTTATATACAGTCTCTTTCAAAATAAACTATGTCGCACTATGTCGGTACACCCCAAATGGAAGTTTTTTCTCGCTCAAGTTGAAAATATTGAACTTTTGAGGTGAATTCGCATGACGCTGTGCCGCAAAAGCCAATCAATGTTGAGTTTCTCCCGACGTCACTGGCGTGTGTCAACAACGTCCAGTTGTTGACACAACAATAAACTGCTACTCACCGGAGACAGATGGACAGACGCTCCGCAGCTGAAATGGAGCGCCTGTAGTTGGTGTCCTGCTGGGAGATCCTGGTGCCAACCCTCGCCAACAGGTCCTCAAACTGGGCCCCAGTCAGCCTGAAGTACCACTGAAAGCAGCTATCATCCAGACGGAGTTCCTGGAGGAGGTGGTGAAACTCGCCGAGCTGGATGCGCTTCTGCAGGATAGGATGAACCCAAAAACGACGGCGTTTGGCCCTCTGACACATCTGGGACTTCCAGAGCAGGTACAAGGCAGCGATGGTGGTTATCTCAGCCATGGTCGTCAGTGGCTACCCGGAGCTATATGATACTACGTGTCTACTCTACAGAGACCACGACAAAAAGGAGCAGGCTTGGGTGAAAGTCGCCGAGGAGACTGGTCTACTTGGTAAGTTCTGTAAATATGTGTCTTTAATTAGTTTGCAGAATGGTTGTACTATGAACGTTAGCACTAGCTTAGCTCCAGTTAGCACAGCTGGCTTCCCCGCTACTCGCGTGAATGACGCAATAACGCAAATTAACAAAATGGTCCAGCGTCCAAACTCGTGCGTTACGCGCGGCGCGTTACTTGCGTTATGAGCAAGTAATTCGCTTCACTCGTGCCCGGTGTGAACGCTACATTAGGAATAAAGAACAGGGTTCGGCTTAAGAATCTTACACGACTCGGATGAAAGTCAGTGTTTGTTGGACCCATCCACAACTCCCATCCACCCTACTCAGACTTGTGCCACCTTAACTTTTGTCCTTTCTTCATTTCTCCTTGACGCCGCTGAGTGCTTTGTCACGGCAATCAGCTGTGTATCACGCCAGTGTGAAAGGACCGCTTTATTGTTGGTTTCTGACGCCACAAGTCACTGCCCAAGAGCCAGATTTCGACATCTTCAGAGTGAGACCAGGCTCAAAAATTACAGAAAATCGAACCTGTTCCGAAAATTTTAATGACGGACAAAAGTTTCGGACTCAGTGTGCAAATGTATGCAGTGTGAGGTGGTGCCACTATTCCGGATGAAAAAAATAAACCTTGAATGTGCAAGGGCCTTAAGTCAAACTTCTTTGGTGTCATACACCACTGAGCAACTTTTATAGGAATGAAGAAGGGCCCACATCCAACACTGTATCCTGTTCTCTTTATACATCCTGCCTCATATAGCTCCCACGGTAGAAACGTGATCGCCAAACCTCTACGAGTGCACACATTTCTACTGTTGCATGGTTTACACAGTCATATTGCCCAACCCTACTTACGCAAGAAGGTAAACAGCTGACACAGTGGAGTGTCTCTTCTAGTTAAATCAAGCGGAGCAGATAAAAGAAGAATATTGTTTGGATTGAATCACCAGCAGGGTTTTTTTTGGCATAAACAAACTAACTAACATCAAATTAAAAAGCAAGCTGTTCATCTCCACTGTTATGATGTTGTGGTGATATTTCAGTGAAAGCGGGCAGCCGAGGAGCCTTGTGGCGACAGACATGCTTTAAGAACATGGTCTGGTACGTTGGCTGACATTAAGGGAGCCTGCGAGTGAGAAATGATTTAATCATTAACATTCATGAGCGGGAACATGGGTGGCTTCCAGCATGCTGCGCTGCTGCCTAAAACAAAACAGCCAGCACACAACACTGAAATTGCAGCCGTAATTGATTATTTTGGAGACAGTGAGAATACATCAGAAATCTGAATGCATCAGCACAACTTGGCGAAGAGAGCCAGTCCTCAGTGAATGTCAAGCACACTGATTGTGGAGAAGAGAAGCACAAAGAAACACTTACACGGTGTTTGTCTCTAAAGAGCTCAGCATGTCTGTAGGCTCTCTTGGCTGCTTTTTACTTCTACCAGTTGACTGAGTGCAGCGTGATGATTGCTCTTGTTTGTTGTCAGTATTTCTTGACTTGCCTGGCTGTGTCAAGCACAAAGGCACAATGTGTGAGGCTGGATCAATTTGTTACTTGTAACAGTTTAATGACACCCTGGCTTGCCCCCGTAGCACGCTCCCTAAAAAGGCTGTTTGTGTTAATTATTCTCACAACACTTGACACCGCTGAAGCTGGGATTTGTTGGCTGCGAGTGCCATTTGGCAGATTTAAAAGTCTCAGCGACACGACAAGGGATTATTTTCTTATGTTTACACTCACCTGAGAGTGGTACATCCACACTCATTATACGTTTTGAAATGAGATGACAGTGATCTGTTTAAATACTAAAAACTGAGAGAGGGAAGTGCTCAGTCTCAAACAGTAGTTGAAGTAAGAAAATGAAATAACTTTTATGCAATAAGAGCATGCAATTAACTCAGTGTCATGCTGTGAACATGATAACACACAGTATGGCATCACCTAGATACGCCAATCACCTGCTCCCTTCTGTAACTTTGTCTGTAATGATATGACAATACAGAGTAACCTTCGGCGGATGTTTTTTCTGGTGGCAGTAAACAGTTAATTTCAGGTGGTAGCCCGTTCCATGAGGTTGTAAATGTAATAGTACCACCCGAAATCATGTTAAAAAGTAATTCATTATATCACTTCGTTACTGCTTAAATGTAATATATAACTGTAACGAGCACACCCAACACTGCTCTCCCACTATACCAAAGGAACCTTGGTGTCAGAATGCACTGTTGCCACTGCTCCAGGTAGTCATCTGGTAATAGCTTTCTGTTAGGCTACTGATTGGCCAATATCATCATCTTCTTCTTTTTCTTCTTCTTAACTTTTAAGGTGGAACGTTTACTTGGAATGACATGAATCAATTAACACACCTTTTTTTTTCCTCTTACATTTTCGTCTTTTATTATTTCCTTTTAAAGCAATGACTAACCAAATGATAATTACAAGCATTGTGTACATCTGATATAACAAAAATTACATAAAAATATTATGAAGGAGAGATATTCAAAACATGGACGTAAAAAAAACAAAAGCAGGTAAACCAGGAACAAAAAAAGAAAATAAATTAAAATAAATAAATAAAAAAGAATAAATAAATGAATTAAAAAAATACATATGCATATACACACATATATAAGTAATAATAAAGATAAGAAAATAAAAGCTCAAAAAACACATATGGACAATATGCATAATGCAGAAATCTACATTAGCTGAGATTTAACAAAGCCATAAAGGAGACAATGGGCTCTAGTGTCGCAGACCAGGCGAGGCAGAGGCGCAGCGCACCTGCGCTTCGCCAACTGGGTGTGGCCAGGCGGATTTTGCAAGTTTGGCACACCGTGCACGCTGGCGCAGCTACTCCTCTTTCCCACCTCCGTCCCTCCTACCTGCGCAAGTCGGAAAGAAGGAGGAGAGAAGGCGTGGAGTGGGTTTTACACACATCACACCAATCAAATGAGCCCCTCTCCTCGCCCTTAAATGCGCCGCGCGAAGGTGTAATGAGAGTTTACTCAATTCACCACAGCAGAAGAGAGCAGCAGCGTCAGACGGCCAAACTTCTCCCAGGAGGAAACTGATGTTTTGGTCCGGGAGGTCCAAGCTTGCAGTGTCCGAATATACGGAACTGCGAGCAGACCTCCACGGGCTGATGATGCAAAGGTAGCTGGGAGGAGGTCACCACAATTGTAAATCAATGTTGCGTTTCTCTCGTGCGCGTGCGCTCTCTCTTTCTCTCTCGCAGTCTCACTCTGTTTCTTTTCTTTTGACTTTTCTAAGATGACAGATGCTGAATATATACTCCCTATCTGATGCTGTGGCTGTTTGTGGTTGGCTGAGAGGGATGTGAACTCATTAGTTTGCAGCTGTGTTAATCAAATCAGGTTCGGTTTCCATTACGCATGCCAAACGTGCCAAACGGTGCCAATCCCCTTTGATCTGACATCAGATGTGACGGGACAGTTGATATAGAGATACATTTATGTGCTGATTGCAGATAGTTGCATTGAATAGTGGTTTATTGCATCGTTAATGTGTCTGACATTCTGGAAACCTGCCTGTGAGGTTTTGGTGACGTGTGCGCACTGTCCGCCGGTCAGCCAAACTTCGGCTTACACCTTCTGCGCTCCCCCTGCGCTGACAGTAGACCTGGTTTCAGCTGGCGTGCTTTTAGCACACCTTCGGCGAAGCCTTTTGGCACGAAACTGTCACTGTGCCAAGCTGGATCTGTCAACACCTCCCCCTGCGCCGCCACACCCATCTCAGCGCACCTCGGTCTGCCAAACTACCAAACTGAGCGCGCCTCGGGTTGTGCTGCTTGAAACTAACTCTGCGCGGGGTTCGCCACCCTGCGCTGCGCCGGGAAACTAGAGCCCAATGTTTTACATTAACAACCCCCCACCCCAGCCCCCCCCCTTAACCTGAACCAGTACCACCTGTCTGAACCACTGGGCTGTAACTAAATGTATTGGCTCTGAGAAAGAGTCTAGCTAGATGCTAATCTGTATTAGTTTCCCTGGCCAGGAACGGTTCCCAGATTTCTAAGAAAGTGTCCAAATTATTATTTATCTTGTAAATGAGACGCTCATAACAGGCTGTTTCTGCCAGAGTGTTAAACCATTCTTGGTAAGTTGGGGGTTCACTGTCCTTCCAATGTCTCAATATTACCCTTTTAGCAGTGGTAATGGCAACTTTTAGCCACTTCAAATGTTAAACCCTAACATCTTTGATATCTTTAGTGATATTCAGTAGACACAAGCTTGGATTAATGGTTATCAAAGTTCCCAGGTTGTTGCTGATTTTTCAATTAACACACCTTAAATTTCACTGTGACAACTTTGACCATTACTTTAGTTTTCATATGACAGACGCTTTTAGTAATGAGCGGATCTTCAAGCGTTTATATATATTAATTTTGACCGGGATGGCAAATATCCCAATCCTCACTTGGAGAAGAAAAAAGTGTCGTGGAGTGTTGTTCCTGTGGGCTCCAGCAACACTAAACCCCTGAGCTTGCCTGAGAAGGACTAAATGCACAAACCTGCTCTATTTAAATATCCCATGGAGAGAGACTCTCACTGCCTGTTGTTCTCAAAAAAATGTCGGCGTGCAGCCTCATTCTGTGGACGATAGACAAGGTGCAGACCGACAAAGGAGGAAATACAGTGAGTGCTGGACGGAGCAGTAAGTGACAACAACCCCGGCCACATTTAAGAGTTCTGTTTGTGGTGGAAACACTAGGGTCTAGGTACCATGTCTGAAGGGTTACTGTTGGTTCCAAAGGTACCATACTGAAAGAGTTTGATGGAAACTGGACTAAAAAGTACCATATACAGGTGAACCACCCAGTAGTATCTAAAATTGGATCTACATTGAGGAACTCCAACATTAAAATGCTCTGCCATGTGTTCAATAGTAACAAAAGCTGATAAATATAAGATTCTATAATAATTAAACGCAGGTAAAGGAGCTTTTCTGCATAATGACATCTGGAGAAAGTAAATGATCTGAGTACATCTTCCACTGCTGATAATGGCCCCATTGTATTAAAACAGAGGCTGTATAATGGAAAGTGTTTGTTTATGCTTTCACAGCAAAGTTTAACTGTAAATAAATTGACACGCAATTTCACCAATTAAGCTGGAAGAGGGAATGAAATGCATCTGATAGCCTCCTGTTAAAGAAAAAGTCTGATTTGTGGTTAACCTGTTAAAGACGTTTCTCCTTCCCCTCATGGACCTGGTCTGATTTAATCACGGATTACCTAATGGCTCTTTGGTTTAATTAGGCCATTTAAAGGTTAACTGCCAGGTCTGTGCCCACATCCACAACAGTCAGACATCTTTCACCACCGTGCTCCCAGTCCTATCAGCTCCACCTATGGTGCCTGTTTTCCCCTGTATATTTTTATATAAATAATGAGTTGTCCAACATACATTCACTCCATGATGTCTTGCACATTAATGCTTACAGACGTGTTTGTCACAGCAGGTTTCTGTAGAGGGGCTCATATTTGTTCTTTCACTTCGTGCCATATCTAACACAGGTTCAATTAAATTATTTTAATGAGAAATCGTTGGAGTTAAACTCCTTTTTCTTTTTTGTTTGATCATTTATTAATCACAAGATATTTTAAGCCTGCAACTACGCAGCTTTACATCTATGACATAGGGGAAAGCAGAATATTATACTCCATGTGATATTCAATACTTTTCTTTGATGTCTTTTATCATTTTTATCTTTTTCTCGTATGGACCATGTGTCTGAAGTAAGTCAAAGATTTAGTGACATGTCTTGAAAAACATTGGATATCCGTAAGAATGTTTTTTTTTTTTTTTTGCCTTTGTGATATGTTGGTCCACCATTTTGGGCCATGGGGATGTCAGTGGTTAACTGTTGATCTGTTTACTCCCCATAATATTTTTGACTGGTTATGCATGTCTCTCTATAGGTTAATACTCTTGAGTTGAGTAGTAGTACTACCAATATGCTACCACAGCTAGGGCTGCCCCTGACTAATAATTTTCGTAGTCGACCAATAGTCATTATTTAGGGCCATTAGTCGACTAGTCGTCCGCATGTTTACGATATTAATTTAAATATTAAACTATATATTTTGGGCGGGGCAACACAATGGTTTGAGTTGAAGGCGTGAGAAAGAATAGTATCAGTAACATTGTTAACACTGTGCTACATTACAGAGAAATACAAAACCGTACTAATGAACCTTCATTAATATAGGCCTATATTTTATCTACAAGTGCACGTCACACACTGAGCGAGCTGCCTGTTAATGACGCTGTGGGCTAATGGGCATGTAGCTACTTCCATGTTTCAGATGATACGGGAGGGGCAGAGCAGTATTAGCCCTGTGATTCCGATTTGATGGATTCTTCCTTGGCCCATGCTACACCACTTCACCAAATATCATAAAAATCAGGCCAGTAGTTTTTCTCTAGTCCTGCTGACAAACAGACAAACAAACCAAGCCAAAAACACAACCTCCTTGGAGGAGGTACTAATTACCTCTTTAAAGATAATTTCTCTTCTTAACCAACTTTATTGATGGACATTGTCCCTCCCAAATAAACAAATATATATATAAAATTTAATTGGCTGTAAATTTTGTTCAAAATTCACAGTGTTCTGTTCTATAATAAAGCCCAGAATGAATTCATTTGGTGTCAGTCTTTCCTCCTCTTAATCTCTATCTCACACTGGAGTGGGCGCGCACATACACACACTCTCACCACATACGCACTCGGGGTAAGCGGTGGCTGATCATGCTGAGAGCGCCTCACTGGGATGTTCGGAACAATTACCTCTGCTTCACTGCCACTCAGGACCCCTCAGGTGAAGTCATTATCTTAACCAGAGGTTGCTCACTATAGTCACAATTAATTCACATTAACAGTGGAGCTCAGGCCACTGGGGCCATCTGGATCCATGGCTTCAATTATACTCATTACTGAACAAGGCAAGGTCCTCAGAATAGTGCCTTTTTTAATATCTGCTGCACGGAAGCTGTAAAGCAAAAAGACTCTCTTGGGAGGTCTGACAAAAGAAAAGGTAGTAGTTGGTGAAGTTTTAATGGTAGGCATTTGAGGTAATCTACTAATTTCAAAGGACTCATTTGTGTAATTTGCTTCTTCAAAACCTCTTAAAACTGTGAGGGGGGTCTCGCTGTCGCAGATTTGTTTCAGTGTTTTCTAAGTACTCGCAGCCCAAAGCCTGTAAATACAATTTTCAGATGAGCAGCTCTGTGAAGACGTTTTCTCTTACAAGAACATATATCTTGCATCCCTGTGGTTCTGACCTCAACCACTGACTTTATTTGACAGTATGGTAATTCATTACCTCATGTTTAATTATTAAATAGCTGCGCAGGAGACATGGTACTGATGGACTCTCTTTGTTTCTTCCATCTTGTTCCTTTTACTGTTATCTTATTCTCCCAGCATGAAGAGGAAACAGTGAATCTTTGGAAGGCTGTGGCATTCGAACAGGTGCTCTAATTTTTAAAGAAAAAAGTACCACCTTTCCTCTTTCATTAACTCTCTCAAACATATAGAACTAAAAAGTATGTGGAGTATGTGTAGTGAATTTGGAGATCATTGATATGCATTAGCTTTGCATACTTCGCTTTATGTTGTCTGGTGGGATGAAGTTGGACATTGTTGATTACTATCTGAAGGAGAAACATTTATATTGTTTAAGAAGTATATATTTTAATCATTTTTATTATCTCCACCAGGTCAAAGCCTGGAGGGGTCATGCATTTGGTTGTGTGTGTGTGTGTGTGTGTGTGGGAGTGTCTGTCTGCAGCTAATGCCTCAAACTACTGGTCCAATCAGCCTTATATTTTGTGCATGCTCAAGGACCTCTTGTGGTTGCAATGATTCCCAGTTGTTGGAAAGCCAGTTTTATTGACTGTTTTATACCGTCACTGACTGCTGACTCCTCACTCCTCTTAACCAGCCGGTAGGGGGTGCAAGGTTTTTCAAATTGTCTCAGCTGAAAATAACAAACAACAATTGTCAACCCTACAATGTCATTGCAATATCAGTATTGAGGTATTTGATCAAAAGTATTGAGATATTTGATTTTGTCCATATCCCCCAGCCCTATACTGCCTACCTACAAGTACTCATGATCAATAGGATATAATAAACATTTTCATCAGCACTGAATATGGCAGTGTAATATTGTACTATGTTAGCTTGGGGTTTATGTTCCCAGGGTTCTACATTCCCATGTTCTGCATGACATTGGGAACATAGGATATTGGGAAAAGGACCTTGGACCAATAGGACATTGGGAACACAGGACCTTGGGAATGTAGTGCTCTGGGAACAAATGACCCTGCAATCAAAGGTCCTTGGGACCATAGAACCCTGGGAGCATAGATATTCTCCTGGGAAGATAGGACCTTGGAAACATACAAACCTGGGAACGTAAGACCTTGTAAACATAGGAACCTGGGAACATAGGACCTTGGGAATATAGGATCCTTGAAACATAGGAACCTGGGAACATAAGACCTTGTAAACATAGGAACATAGGAACCTGGGAACACATGACCCTGGAAACATAGGAACCTGGGAACATAGGACCCTGGAAACATAGGATATTAGGAACATATGACCCTGGGAAGATAGGACCTTGGAAACATATAAACCTGGGAACATAAGACCTTGTAAACATAGTAACCTGGGAACACGTGACCCTGGGAAGATAGGACCCTGGAAACATAGGGACCTGAGAACATAGGACCTTGGGAATATAGAATCCTCGAAACATAGGAATCCGGGAACATAACACCTTGTAAACATAGGGACCTTGGGAATATAGGATCCTCGAAACATAGGAACCTGGGAACATAAGACCTTGTAAACATAGGAACCTGGGAACACATGACCCTGGGAAGATAGGACCCTGGAAACATAGGAACCTGGGAACATAGGACCCTGGGAATATAGGATCCTCGAAACATAGGAATCCGGGAACATAAGACCTTGTAAACATAGGAACCTGGGAACACGTGACCCTGGGAAGATAGGACCCTGGAAACATAGGAACCTGGGAACATAGGACCTTGGGAACACAGGACCCTGGAAACATAGGATATTAGGAACATATGACCCTGGGAAGATAGGACCCTGGAAACATACAAACCTGGGAACATAAGACCTTGTAAACATAGGAACCTGGGAACACGTGACCCTGGGAAGATAGGACCCTGGAAACATAGGAACCTGGGAACATAGGACCCTGGAAACATAGGATATTAGGGACATATGACCCTGGGAAGATAGGACCCTGGAAACATACAAACCTGGGAACATAAGACCTTGTAAACATAGGAACCTGGGAACATAGGACCTTGGGAGTATAGGGTCCTCGAAACATCAGAACCTGGGAACATAGGACCCTGGAAACATAGGACCATGGGAACATAGGATATTAGGAACATATGACCCTGGGAAGATAGGACCCTGGAAACATATAAACCTGGGAACATAAGACCTTGTAAACATAGGAACCTGGGAACATGTGACCCTGGGATGATAGGACCCTTGAAACATAGGGATCTGGGAACATAGGACCTTGGCAATATCATAATGCACAGCAGACCACAGGGCAGGACCTTTTTTTCTTGAAATATTACAACTTTTCTCTCAGCTTCTCAGAGCACACACATGTGGGATATGGTTTGAATGTGCAGGATGTTTTGAACTTGAGCCTGTAACACACTCAAAATTGCTAATATCGTGCTTCTTGTTTGGCACCAGAGGCCAAATTACACTTTTTGATCGGGTGCTGTTTGTGATACTTCTATTGCTGTTTTGCTCCTTGGGCAACAAGTGATACTAATATTCCTACTGTCCAGTTTAATCAGATCTGCTATTTGGCAATCAGTGACATGGTTTTTCGTGATATAACACAGAATAACAATCAACATTAATATTCAGGGTTGAAATTTAGCCTATAGTTTCACTGATGTGGGGCAGTAAGGGACCTGGATTATAGATAGAGGGGTCGCTGGCCCAAAAAAGGTTATTATTTTTCAGTTTATTTATTTTTTATTGTTTTTTTTTTTTTTAGAACAACCAAGAAACATGGAGTATATACACTCTGAACCCACAGCATCCAAACCCACCCCGTCCCGCCCCAAGACTGGTCTGCACGGACAAACAAATAAACACCGCTAAATACACTTAATACACATGAATATACAAAATATACAGAGTCAAGATAGACTGATGATAATTATCGGGTACTGAAAGTGAATTAACAGCAACAGAGTGGACCTGAACAAGTGAAGAAAAAAAGGGGGCAATATTACATCCCATACTTTTATAAGCACACATAGGCATTAAATCACATTTCTTGAAGTATAGATATTATTATAATAGTCCAGGAATGGTTGCCATACTTAATAGAATTCATTGACTGATCCTTGAGTGGTATGTCTGAGCTTTTCCAACTTCAAATGAGCCATGACATCATTGACCCAGCGTCCAAACAGAGGGGGCAGGTTAGACATCCAGTTGTACAGAAGGAGTCGTCTGACTAGCAATGATGAACTAGCCAAAGCACAGGTCTTGGCTCGGGAGGGACCCAGATCTCTTCAGGCCAAACCAAATATTGCTGACTGCGGCTCTGGGTCTATGGTCTTATCACACTTGTTTGAAAAATCTTGTCCTCAAAATTATCCCAATACATGGGCATGCCCAAAATGAGTGGAAAAGAGTTGCTGGGTCTGGATTACACGGTTGACAGGTTGGATCAAACTCAGGAAGCAGCTGGGCAAGACTGTTCCTTGACAGGTGATTTTCAGTGCTTTCTGATTTTACTGTACCAACACTCTACATTGCGAGTCTGACCTCAGGATACTGTAATCTTGATAACCAATGTGCCTTCTCCAGTCATATCTCTTTAATTAAAGTCACTGCAGCAGGGATGGTATCAGCGAGGTTCATCTGAAGTTAGCGATGATTATTCAAGTGTTTTCCACTTAAGCTGACTGTCAAAACAAAGAGCGTTGTGTTCACTGAGTTTTCAGAGGAAAAAGAACATGAGGACTTTATGCACTTTTTCTTTCATCACCTTATTTACCATTGAAAGTGAACAAATTAAAAGTCTGGCAGATGAGAGAGAACACATCACGGTCATTTAATAAAAGCATACATGCTCTTTCTTCCCACACCCAGACAGGAGTGTGTGTGCCTTGCATCTAATATATTCTCTTTCAGATTAACTAATCAATAACTGTGTGGTCTTGCTTTCACTCCTACCAGGAGATGGGACTGAAATCTGTTGCTGTATAATTCATGGCATTTGATTTTTTTCCCCCCCGTCTTCACATAGGTGATTTAATTTTCTAATCACCTCCTGCTTCTCTTTCACCCTCGTCTCTTTCCAAATATGACTCCTGAGAAAACAAGAGCCGCGTCTGAATACTGTGTTACATGAATTATTGATTTATAGTGCATAGTAAAAGGTGCAAAAGCAGATTTTGCAATTATCTCCCTCTGTTGTTGTTTTCTTCTTCGTTAAAGTGAACACATCATACTTTTTTGTTTTATGGATCTGATCATTTCCACTCTTCCGTCCGGAGATTACTCAAGTGCAGACATCTACAATTCACCGGTGTTGGTCTTTGATTGAGCTGTTGTCATGGTTACCTGGATGTTCAACAGATACCAGGATTGACCGGAGAGAGACTCTCCCCCACTTCTTGCTGAGCTATAATTAAACACAATTTAGAACAAACCATGGCGTTAATCTCTCGTGGTTGGTGGGTGGCACAGTTGTGGGTATTGCAGGGATGTGGAGAGTGCGCGTCAGGCAGCTCGACAAACTCCAAGTGTGATCCTCTGGAGAATAAACCGATGGCACGCTAAGATGAGTGGCGTGATAACCTCACATCCGCAAACACATGGGCATTAATTGTCCCCCTCCCTGTTCTTTTTAAAGAGAGTTAAATCATCTAAATGCTGTAAATAAAATTCGATCAGCTTGGTTAGACATTGATGCTCTGAGCCCTAACGAGAAGAAGCATGATGACACAACACCATGACTTTTTTCTAGTTATGATGTAATTACAGACATTTCTGCAGATAAACATCTTGATGAGATAATCCCCAAAAGAGCGAAAGAGAAAAGAGACAACAATAACTCGTTCATGTGTTCGCATGAGAGGAGAGCAGACGAGACAGGAACACATAATCCCCGATAAAGTCACAAGGCCTCCACGACTTTATTAGAATCCTGAAGTGCATTTGACAGAAGCCAACAGACACCCAAACAAACAGGGCTGGAGAGCTACTTGCACTTTACTGTCTATCTACACTGACAACCCCCGACCAACACCGGATGACCTATTCTTAAACCTTCGCCCACACACAAAATACATCCATGAATGAAGCTTCCTTTGACTGACTCTTCTTCTTCAGCATCAAAGTTTTTTTTATTTTCTCAAGGTTAATAAAGGAGGTATTGAGGCGCAATGTCGGCTGGGTGGTTATTAATAAAGGGCAAGGCTAAGATGCACTATGGCGGTTACATAAGAGTGAATATGTGCTGGGTTATGTAACACCTGTTGTGCAAAGTGCAGCACTTGCTATGATGGACACACGTGATGTGAAAATCATCATTTCACTCAGAAAGAACCACCACAGGTCCTTTAACAGCTGTGGTTGGTTGATTGAAGCTTTATTTTCTGTTTCCTCATATGTAGAGAGTCAGGAGTGTGGCAAAGGAATGATTACAGGCTTTTTCAGTTTTTAATTAATTAGTAAACTGAACAACTTTTAAAGTGGCATAAATTGGTTGGTTAAATTTGCATTTAAAAGGTTGGTTCAGTATTTTTCAACCTGGACTCTTTTCCCCATGTTTCTTTGTGGCTAATGGAAACAACAAATTATGAAACTGGTCCAGTATGGAGCCAAACTGCTGCAATGTAACTACTTCTCACCGTCAATTTACGTCCTTTAAAAGTGCTTATTTTTGCCACTGATAGGCTCAGATTGTGTGTCTGACAACATTACGAACAGGGTTCCCTACAGAGATAGACCGTTTTGTTAAAGAGTAAGATCCTTTTTGTTTAACTAGAAACAGCCCCGAAATTGCTATCACCAGTTCCACCAGACTCCATTTAAATAAACAGTCATTTTAACGTGTATAGAGCAGCATATTTTCATATCTAACAGGGTGAATTAAAGGTGTCTTTCAACCAAACCAGAGTTAGTGATTGTTTGGACAGTGGAAAAAGGAACCAAGATGGCTTTTGGGAGTTTTATTTGGTTCCTGTCAACTTTGACTGAAGTGTGTTTTACGATGACAAAATTACAGTTTACATAAATGGACTTAAACAAACTCTGTAGAGATCCTTTCGATAACGTTGTCAGAAACTTGAAAAAAGAATCTGAAGCTGTCAGTGGCAAAAACAAGCACTTTTTGTGGATGTAAATTGATGGCATGAATATGCCCAGCATATTTACACTGCAGCATGTTTTGCTGCTGCTGCCACTAATCTGGTTTCCCTTTGTAGTCCGTTTGTAGTCCAAGTAGTATTGCTGAATCACATTAGAGCAACAGGTAAACAGTCTGTGTGGAGAGGAAACGAAATAGACCCTTTTACTGTTAGTAAACAGTTTTGTTGTGGACGGGGCTAAACTGGAGGCAAAATAATTCTCAGCAGACATTAGCTAGTGCTAGCTAGTAAGTTCTGTTATCTTGTTTTAGACAATGGAGGAAGATAATGTGAGTGAAGTCAGAAATACTCATTCTGAGTGCCAGAGTGCACTCTAGACCATTTGTAAACTCAGAGTGCTGTCTGAAAGTACCATTCAGTTATCCAGAGCGCTGCACTCTGGGAATGGCAGAGCGCAGTGTGTCTGGATAGATGGAGCAGCAGAGCGCTGAGCGGAGTGACTGTGTGATTAACCTAACTGTTTGTCAGTTCATGTAGAAATATAACGCTGTTTCTTCAACCAACAACTCTCACATTTAAGTGTGGACAACACTTGAATGGTTTCCTCCAGTTTGTTTTGCTATTGAAGCTAACATTAGCTAATGTGCTAAAAAATTAGCATTAAGGAGAACTCCAATATTCCTCTTAATACCTCCCCAGTTTCTGATGAGGTGGACATGATAACCCTTAATACACATAACGTTATTCACCCCTACAACAGGAAATTCTTTTTCCCTAAGTTGATATGAAGTGTGCGCTGCACATGTGAGCATTTTTGATGATGGCCTCCGTCCAGTCCTTTGGTCTTATCACATTTAACCAGAGTTGTCATTGTTTTTGTTGACAGGCAGTGGCGGCTGGTTTTGAGCCATTACTCCTTCTATTCTGGCTCCCAATAACACAACAAGACAAACACATTATAAGACTCCTATGTAGCCTACAGCCCTGTGGGGGAGAGACAGGTTTTGCCTCCACCTAATAAAATGGCATCATTGTGACTTCGGCCCTGAAAGGGTCTATATCGGAACCCATCTGCTATCGCCTGACGATTTAGGCTTATATTAACTTATATTAACATCTTTTTATGGAGATCAATAAACAGTGACACGTGACGTCATTGAAGAGAGAGTCTTGAGTATTGTCCCCAAAGGCTTATCATTGTCAGACCATAGCCGATGGACGTTAAGGTACCTGACGTCGATAGTAATTGTTGTATTTGCATCTTAACTTCAAAGAAATTTTTGACTGGCTTTAAATTCTGACAACTTTTTGTTCAAAATATAACTGTAAATTTAAGATATTGAGAAGCCAAACATCTCTCGTGGATTACAGTGGCTGCATGGTAAAAGAACAATGTTAAGAGAAGCACCAAAAGAAATTCAACCTGAAATAATGAAAGTTGATTTCTGAAAAACTCTGTTTTCCAGACTCCATTCATTGTTACATCACTTGTTGATTCTTCCTTGCCTCAAACACACAGCAGGTCTTGAAACAACGTGACAAAAGGTGCACTTGGTGAAAGTAACACCCTGTCTTGCCTGTGGCTCGGGCCTCCTGCAGGCAGCAGATGATCCTATCTGGCTGTCTGCACCCTCTGTATGGGGGAGCCGCAGAGATAGCGTGCCTATAGGGAGAAGCAGCTCATCAGCACATCACCTGGGACAAAAGGGCAAGGAAAGGATAACGCTGTTGTGTAATCACAGCTAACAGAGACACGCTTCACTCTCGGTCTATCTCCTTTTTATCAGACTGGATTATCAGACTTGGGGTAATAGTTTTGGGGAATGGACGAGGCAGGGTTGTGAAAACTAACGATCTGGGTTGTCTGGTTCTTTTTCATTTCACTTTCAGGCTTTGGGAGGTTTGAGAGGTGGAGAGACAGAAATAGCAAGGGCAGAAACGAACAGTACCGATGCTGTGCTAGAAACAAGTTCTTCCTGGATGATTTATTTTTATTTCCTTGTTAAAATGGTGCAGATGAGTTAGCTGCCCAAATGTGTTGCTGTTTTAAAGATATTCAAATAGATTCCTCCTCAAGGACCAACTCTAACAACACACCTATTCATATGTTTTGGCAGATGCTGCTGCTCTCACAGGTGTTAGGTTTGAAAAACTGTACTCGAGCAAAACTGTGTCTTCTTCTTTAATTAGTTTGATCAACAAATCCATTTCAGCTACGTTCAGACTGCAGGTAAATCAGCTTTGTTTCTCAAATTAGATCTTTAAGACACACTGTCTGCATTGATATTTGCTGGTGATCAGATCGGATTTGTGTGTCCAGACATTACCACACTGTCTGCTTGGGTCTCTTTGGTACCAACTTGTACATCAGTAACTATGGCTTTCACACATAGAAGCATTAGAAACAGATGTCCAACATTTCGCCCTCCAATCACAGCTCTGTCACGTATGATTGTTTGGAGGTGCCTGTAAAGTGCCAACAGACAATCTATCTCTCAGTGGACTGTTGTTCTCCATGTTGTCCTCCATAGCGCTCTGCTACTAGCATAGACTTTATAAAAATAATGGCCATAGCCACCATCACTTCATCCATTGGCTTGAGTTCGGCATTTTGGCTGTCGCCATCTTTGTTTTTGGAGCCAGACATGCCCATCTTTGGAGGAAAAGGTGGAGCAAGAGATGAGCAAGGGGTGGATCTGACTCATAGGCTGTGGTGAAGCCCTGCAGACAGCTTCTAACAGTCAGCCGCCAGGCCCTTAATTATGCGTAGCTTTTAGCCTTAATAACATTTAAACGGTTAATGCAGGATTTATACTTCTGCGTCAAATCGACACTGTACCTACGGTGTAGGCTCTGCGTTGATGTAGACCCTTCGCCATACCCTGCGCTGTGACTTGACGTGCAACTCTCCAGAAATGTAACTACATGTTGTGGCGACGCAGACCTCCTGTCTATTTCTGTAAGCTGAAACCATTTCCCTCAGTGGAAACAAAGCTTTTATTTACTTTAATTTCACAGATAAGAAACAATAAATTGTGAAAACAATAAATCCTCCACAAATATTCCATTTTAAGTCTTGTGTGTGATTTATCCTGGCTTCATATGAGCAGAGGAAATCTCCGCTAGCTGCTAGGCTAATTTATACAATGTAAAATGCCATAGGCTTGTGCTAATAACGTTAGCATGTTGTATTTGTTTGGAAGACGTGTTCAGTATAAGACAGTTGTTTTGTCAGTGAACCTTGTGAGTTGTAACGGAGCTGAATTTTGTGCCGTTACCTTTGTTAAATGTTGGTGTTGTCCCTGGCTTCATATGAGTAGAGAAAAAAGTCTGCTAGTTGCTAGGCTAATTCATACAATGTAAAATGCCATAGGCTTGTGCTAATAACGTTAGCATGTTGTATTTGTGGGTAAAATGTGTCCAGATAAAGACAAGTGTTTGTCTGTGAATGCTGCGAGTTATAGTGAAGCTGATTTGTGTACTTGTGTTTGAAATAGTCTCTATTAAGCCATGTTTAATGTGTGTTTAATATGTGTTTAATGTGTGTTTTGAATCAACTATACACTACAGCACTTAACAGAAACCTCCGCAGCCAACTAGCGTTTTGGAGGTGTAACTGCAGAGTGACACAGACACAACAATGCCCAAGTACAAATGCCCACAACGGCGTGCATAGGCTATGGTGTAGGGTCTGCTGCACAAGTATAATCCCCCTCATACAGTTGTCATGAATGAGGAAATTAGCCATAGGGACAAAAACTTTTTTGTACCAGGCTGTTAACATGTTTATTTCTGCTGTAAAGTTAAGCATTTTAACATGAGGGTCTCTGGGAATTGACTCAGCTCTATTCCATCAGAGGAATTGCAGTTTTTCACATAAGTTCATTTGGTTTAAATGGTTTTAAGGTTGTTTGCTTGAGAAATTTAGTATTAACATTAGCATGGTTACAGTTAACCATAGCTTTAATTGCACTGTGCTAACCAACCTATCAGCTAGCGTTATGGTTATCTCAACCCTCTCGTCCAAATATGATCACTTTTGGCTCCAAAGCTCCAAAATGCCAAACTGGAAGTTATTTAAAACATGAGTTCACAAACCAATGAGTGACGTCGCAGTGGCTACATACATAATTTTAGACAGTCTATGGTTCTGCCATTGTGTCAAGTAATTTTCTGTCTTAAAATATGGGCAATGAAGAGTAAATCATAAGGTCCACAGTTTATCTGTTATATGATTTCTTACTTTTAAAAAGGTACCAAAGAAAGATATATAAAGATTAAAGTCATCGCTCCATTGTTGTTGTGAAATGATGGACTGTGAAATTTAAGTTTAGCCTTCAAGTGTGTTTCCCCTGTGAGAGATCCATTATGTTTTTGAGAGCAGCTCTACCTGATCATTAATGAGAGCAGTTTGTCCCCGACCCTACACATGAAGAGAAAATCCATCTAAAAATACCCACTTTATTAATTTTCTCTCACCCAAATGTACCCAGGTCACATTTAGAGTCGCACTGTAAATTCTGACAAACACAAGAGAAGGCCCTTGGCAGATCTATGCTTGTTTGCTAACGAGTTAATGGCAGCCACAGCTCCTTTGAGCCTCCTGTGGAGAGGAAGAGCACTTAAGAGATTTTCTGTTTCAGTAGTAACACATGTGGGTGAGGAGAGGCTTCACACACTGAGGGTTCCCATGTTCCCCTGAATCCCAGGAGACTTTCACTTACTGCTCTCTTGAAACTGAATAAACCACTAGAAACACTGCACACTGTGGTGGATGAACTGTACTTGAATACAATTTTGAGGTACTTGTACTTTACTTGAGCAATGCTTCCAGCTGCCTGTCAGCTCTGCTAAATTTGTGCTATATTTAGGCTCTTATGTCTATTTTGAAAGTGTAAGGGTCTGTAAGGGTTCAAGTTAATTTGCCCCCTAAGTGCGGTTCGTTTGTGTAGGTGTGAACACAGCAATCACACTCAGGTGTGCACCAAAACAACCGGACTGAGACCTCACATTTATCTTGCAAGTGTACTCTTCAACGTTTGCTTTACTTCCTGGATTTTTCCCACATGGAAATTCTGACCAATCAAGAGCAGCTTTCTCACACAAGGCATTTGATCTGGTCGTCTTGTAAATGCTGCCGTGAGAACACGAACCAACTCTAGGCAATTATGCAAGTTTTTAACAAAATGAATCCGATTCAGACCAAAGCAAGACAGCTCTAGGTCTGAAAGCATCCTTAGTGATGCATTTTGTGGTTGGCTTGGACCGTGGTGGTGTGTGCCTGCCGGTTACTCATTGGAATGAGGAATCACCCCACCAGTATGTGAACTCTCCTCCTGCCAACTTCTAACTAGCAAGCTGCTAGCTAGTCAAGTCGATGGGCCCTATTTAGATGGTCTAAAGCGGATGGCGCGTAATCCATGTCTCAAGTGTCATTGCTATTTAGATGCAGGCGCAGTTGTCATTTTCACGCCCTGCGCCCTCGTCCTCTAACCAGCAAATGAACTTGCGCTCCTCTGGGTGTGTTGGTCTAAAAATGAGGAGTGGTCAGGCGCAGTCATGGCGCGTTGCTAGTTAGATGACGTAAAAAGCAAATGCGCCAGTGACCAACAAAAACCTGGTCTAAAGTCAACGGCGCAGTATTTCACTGTTAAACAAGTTAGTAATATGCGTCTCTAGGCGGGTGCACAATGCGCATGCACTCTGCTCAGACACACACGGAGCAGCCACACATATGCAAAAGATAACAAATAAAAATATGATTACAATGTGAAAGGTTATTATTGTGCACATTACAATATTTATCAGAAACACGTCTTAATGGTCAGTCATTAATCAGAATGATCTAATCGCAGTAATAATGATCATCATAATCCGGGAGGTCCAGCAGTGTCCGAATATATGGAACTGCGAGCAGACCTCCACGGGCTGATGATGCATAGCCTGTAAAATGAACTTGTCTTTCCCAATTGAATTGTGATCATTTTGGCATGTAAATCACAAAATCAAAGATGTGAAAACGTTTGATAAACTTTATTATGACATAAACACAACAATAACCAGCTTCTGTGAACTAAAAACGTAAACTTATAGCCCTACAAGTACAAATGTATATTTAAAAAAAAAGCTTTTAGAATGTAAAACTGAAGATCATCTTGTCAGGAGGAGGAGGAGGAGGATGCACAGCCCGCCGCACAGCCGGGAGCACCCGGGGGAAGCTCCGCAGCCCGCGCGCAGCCAGACCAGATGGCCCGGGTGCAGCCACGGGACCAGCCCTTCCTGCACCTTCAGGTGGGGGGTTCAGGATGCTGGAGAGGGAGCTGGGCTCTCTAACCTCCCGGGTTAAAATAAATTGAATAATTTACAATTTGTTGACAGCGTTTCTCCCGTGCACGCGCGCTCTCTCTTTCTCTCTCGCAGTCTCACTCTGTTTCTTTTCTTTTGACTTTTCTAAGATGACAGATGCTGAATATATACTTCCTACCTGATGCTGTGGCTGTTTGTGGTTGGCTGAGAGGGATGTGAACTCATTAGTTTGCAGCTGTGTTAATCAAATCAGGTTGGGTTTCCATTACGCGTGCCAAATGTGCCAAACGGTGCCAATCCCCTTTGATCTGTCATCAGATGTGACGGGACAGTCGATGTAGAGATATATTTATCGTCTCCTCAGCTGTAGTCTCGCCACCAGACAATCAGAGATCTCCGCCTTCTTCTAGTCTGGGGACACTCCTTTCTAAAGTGTGTTTAACACACCGGCGAAAACGGCCGGCAACAAAGCAACGCCTCTTGCATTTTTGAAAAGGACACGCCTTCTCGGAAATGTGCGCTCCTCCTTTTTTCGTCCGCAAGGAAACAAACACACAGAGAGCTTGAAAATGGATGCAGAGAGATTAAACTTCGTTTTATCAAACGTGTGCTCATCTGTGAAGAAAATATTTTTTCCAGCGGATGTCTTAGTTACAACATTATTGAGCTAACTGGAGTAGTTTCATGTCGTATCCGACAACGGGAGGCTTTTAACAGATGACGTCCTGATGTTAGCTTCGCTGCTAGTGTTAGCTGTCCCTGTCAGCTGACGCTTTCTAGACATCGTGATTTCCCAAAACTGAATAAATACCACACATAGCAACACAAAACTGCTTTGCTAGGTCAATCATGTTTTAACTAAGATATCCGCTGGAAAAGATATTTTTTTCACGGACCATTTAATGAGTTATTACCTATTACAGACACCGCTAACGGCTAACAGGGCTAACAGCTAACGGTTAGCCCAGCTAAACGTGCACACAAATAGTAATGTTTGTTCAATCATTGTGTTTATAGACTTTACAAACATCGGATTAGTCTAAACGGTGATACAGTGATGTGAAAAATGTGATACATAGGCTATATATAGCTAAATAGCTAAAAGCTCTGCTGGTTTTCTACCCGGACTATAGAGGCAATCGCCTTGTTGTTTACAAGGCGATTGCCTCTATAGTCCGGCCGGACGGATGAGTCATGGCCTTGTAAAAGATTATGTTTGTTTGTTTTAGTTGGTGAGAATGTGTTGCCGCAAACGGGACAAACATCCACTAACTTTCACGGCGTTTTCTGCGAGCACGGGAAGAAACAGACACCAACTGAACTTGCATCCTGCTAACCATTGTACAGGCATTGGAAAATAAAATGGACGACCTCCGTGCTGCATCAGTTTCCAACGGGATATCAGGAACTGTAATATCCTTTGATTCACTAGCCCAGCACCTGCTATCGGTGCTCACCTTTTTTCTCTGATAACTTAAGATCAAGACTTTCAGGAGCTTTTTACTGGGACCCTAATTAGGTTTCTATCTCCCCAAAAGAAACACACCAGGTGATCTGAACCTGTGAAAATGCTGGATAAAGTGGTTTCACAGTACAAATGAGTTTTTACGATGCTGCTCATTGCAGGTGGGCTTCAAACTACGGTGGCTGATGCGAAATTAGAAAACGCAAAAAGGCAAATGGCCCTATTTAGAGCCAGTGTTTCGGTTGTCCGTTCTGGGCAACTGTAGAAACATGATGATCTCCATAAACGAGGACCCACTTCCAAAGTAGATACAAACAGCTCATTCTAAGGTAATGGAAGCACAAGGATTTTTATTTTCAGGTGATTTTACACTAGAGCAATTATACCTATTATATTATAGTCCTCTTCTGACAATATGTCCCCCTAAATCCTACAGATTGGATATTTAAATAAAATATCTGAGCACTTATTTCACCGCTGGATTATGGTGTGTTTTCTACCTGTAAAGTAAAGAGAGAAACTCGAATTGGGAAGTAAAAGGTTTGTCTTGAATGTAAGCTCAAGTGTTTCTCCTCCACACCATTCTGTCTGTCTTCGTCTGAATCAAACTGTCACTCTGCGACTCTGACTGAATGCTTTCTTTGAATTTGCCTCAATTCAGTTAAGTGCTCCTCGCACCAAACCTCTGAAGCATTTCTATGTGCTGGTATTAACAAAATGAAGGATTCAAAATGGCCTTTCTGATTACTTTTCCACCATCATTGGGGGTAATGCTAGCAGTTTTTACACACTGCTACACACGTGTGTCGTAAAATGGAAGAAATGTCATTTGAAGCCTTGCCTGCATGTGTGAGAAATCATGCCTCCTTGTCAGATAGGTATGCAGAGCTATCAATTAAATATCTCATTAAATTTTTAATACTGCCCGGAGCAGAGATCCACAGAGGATCAAGACATTTACTCTCCTCATTAACCATTCAAAATGACAATGTTTTTGCTTCTGGCCTCCACAGTTGAACCTAGAAATAACCACCAGCATGGAAAAGTTCCCATAATGCACAGCACACACTACAGATTTTACTTTTGCTTCTGGCTTGAAAAGAGTTATCTTTACTCACTCAGACAGACATGAGTCGTGCCATCTGGAGGAGGCAACACAATAGAATTACAACCGTCTCCACTATCAGTTTTCATTTTAAGCATCTTGTTATACTGACCCTGATAAATTTAATTAAATTGTCACGTTACTCTGCATCCACACACCGGTGGATTATTACAAACATGAAGCTGCTGGCTCCTCTGGCTTCTCTCCTGGCTGCTTTCACACTTTCTGATCCAGTCCAGTGTGACTGTGGCTACTGCACTAACAAGGTTTAATACATTTAAGGAAAAAAAAAGCTTGTATATGTGTGCAGACAGTCAGTTGCCAGAAGAACATGTTGGCATTGTACATTTCTACAAACCATGAGTGAGTTACATTAACACGTTTCATACCATATCAGTGTTTCTAAAGTTAGGTCTAACATGAGCTGACTTAGTCATCAGGAGGTGGAGGGGACTAGGGTTTTGGAGTGTTTGGTCCCTAGGCTTGGCCTGCCAAGCTGCAGACTACTGTTTAAGATCGACAAACGCCAAAACTGGTTGTGATTTAGTGAGTCATTGCTGTGTTCCTAGTGGCTGTTAGGCAGCAGGGATAGTACCACAAAAAGCGGTTGGCATTTACTGAAACATTGATGGTTTTCCAGCAAGGATAGTGCCATGAAAAGAGTTGTTTTATACCAAGACACTTCTATGTTTCCAGCTAGGGTAGTGGCAAGAAAAGCCACTAAGCCGTTGTTGACATCCCTGTGTTTCTTGCCAGAGTAGAGCCATAAAAAGGTTATGTTTTTATGAGTCATCACTGCTTTTTCAGCAGGGATAGTGTCACAAAAAGCAGTTGTTTTTACTGAGACATCCCTGCATTTCCTGCCAGGATAGTAACAAGAAAAGTGTTTGTTTTTCAGCAAGACATCCCAGCTTTTCCAGCAGGGATAGTGCCACAAAAAGCAGTTGTTTTTACTGACACATTCCTGCACTTCCTGTCGGGACAGTGGCAAGAAAAGCCACTAAGTGGTTGTTTATATTCCTGTATTTCTTGCCAAGAAAGAGCAATAAAAATGGCATGTTCTTACGAGCCGGCACTGCTTTTTCAGCAGGGATAGTGGCAAGAAAAGTGATTGTATTTTTACAGAGGAATAACTGTGTCTTGCTGTGACAGTGCCACGAAAAGCAGTTGTTTTCTTATCAAGACATCCCTGCATTTTCTGCCAGGATAGTGACACAAAGTGGTTGTTTTTTCGCAAGACATTTTCCAGCAGGGTTAGTGGCAAAAAAACCCACTAAGTTTTTGATGTCATCACTGTGTTTCCTGCCAGGATAGAGCAATGAAATGTGGTTGTTTTTACCAAGACATACCTACGTTTCCTGCCAAGATAATGACAAAAAAGTGGTTGTTTTTTCACAAGACATCACTGCTTTTACAGCAGGGATAGTGCCACGAAAAGGGGTTGTTTGTTACACAGGAATAACTGTGTCTCCTGCTATGATAGTGCTATATAAAGCAATTGTTTTTCCTGCCTTCCTATCCTGCCAGGATAGTGACAAGAAAAGGGGTTGCTTTTTACCAAGATATTCCTGCGTTTTTACGAGCCATCACTGCTTTTCCAGCGTGGATAGTGCCACAAAAAGTGGTTGGTTTTTTAGAGACATCCCTGCGTTTCCAGCCCGGATAGTGGCAAGAAAAGCCACTAAGTGATTGACGACATTGCTGCATTTCCTGTCAGGACAGTGGTCATTTTAACAAGTCATCACTGCTTTTCCAGTGGGGACTGTGGCCTGAAAAGCGATTGTTTTTTATTGTGCCCCCAAAACTGTATTTTAAGGCAAAACATGATCGTTTCCTACCCATAACCAAGTGGTTTTGTGCCTAAACCCTACCACATGTTAACCACAGGACTGTTGAAATGTAAAGCTTTAAGGTATTCACTACATAATCACGTGCAAATGTAATGTATCCGTGGTTTACAGAAATGTACAATGGCATCATTTATTCTGGCGATTGGGTTGATGCATGTTCTAAGAGTATTATCTTGTGAAAAAGCTGTCTTTGCCACATTTGTGTGGGCGTCCTTGTGTTTACTCACTTTCATGTTGACGTCTTTGAGGAGCTTTCCTTGCATTGTCAGTGACTGCTGGTTGTAATTTCGACAGTATGGGTGCAACACGCCCACAGGTTCTTATAGCTGCTGTCAGTTTGAATCAATATGTTTACAAGATTTATCTTCTTCTTATGGCCAAATGATATGTTTTGCACTGTAGCATGTGGTAAATAGTTTTAGTTCTGACAGTTAGCAGAGTACGGCTCAGGAGTTACTGCTGTGTTATTGCTTTGTATTATGCACCCCAGCTGTCTATTGGCTGCGGTTAATCAGGGAAAACCTGCACGTAAGGAAACTTCAGTGTTTTACATTCACTCCTGTTTAAAGTTTCAGGGTTTAATTAGTAAAAACTAGCATGATTTGTACTGCACAGTATGGCAAACATGGACAACACAACATTCACACAATAGGGAATGTGTCATCGGTGTGAACAGCAAGTCGACCATTTTTAGAGAATAAGGGTAAGAGTGCAATTTGTGGGCTGTTTAATGTTAGTGTTAAAAAGAACTGCTGCCAACTGCAAAGATGAGCGAGGACAGCAAGTGTTAAAAGGTTTACTGATAAATATCCAGATTAGTTTATTTGCTGGTCCGTGTTCTGTCATTTTGCCAAAGTGGCCCCTGGGCGAAACAGGGTGAGTATCCCTGATACAGTATATAGTATACAGTCAGACACAAAGGTATGATAATGTTATATGTTTTATTTTGCTAGATAAATGTATTCACGATTAGCCAACGCTTTGTTAGCATTCACCTAGCATAACATTAGCTAGCTTACCTTTAAGATCCTGTACCCACCTGTATGTCAGTTGGACATGGGCCTGCAAAGATTTAAAGTTTTTGGATTGCTGACAGGTAGGGTTGCCACCTTGGATTTGTGAAAAAAAGGGACACTCAACCAAATGTTTGAGGCGGAGGGCTCGGCCATTATTACCAGTTCAGACTGACCAATGAACATGAAATTCGGACATAGGAGACCAGATTTGCCATCATTCCATGTCCTTCTATGTGCCTGTATTTTTTTAATTTATATATCAATGAAAAAAATAAATCTGTGTTACTAAATTCTTACATTTTTACATGTATCTCACCATAGCAAGTTGGAAGTTGACATATTCTGCCATATATGAAGAGGGGAGACTCTCTGGAATCTGGCAATATAAGAACCATGATGCTGGGACATTCTGTCACTTCACAGTTGTCCAAAACATGTGGTTTGTGCCAGGCGGACATGATTGCCAGTATTTTTTCATTATTGCTAGAAATTCCATTGACTCATTCACAAGTCAAAAATGTGTTTTATCTGAAAGAAACATGCAATATTTACATCTAAGATCGTAGAAAAATAGTCAACCAAGTGCAATGATGTCCTCCAAGATAATATTTGCCACTTTGTTTGCAGTAAAAAAAAAATTGGGCATTGGGGGGGACACATGTCCCCTTCAATGTATATGGTGACTACGGCCCTGTCAGCATGCATAATTAGGCCTCAGTTGTCTGGGTGCACAAAGGTGAAGTACGCTGGTCTTGTCATGCAAAGTCTGATGGAGTGTCAACTGGACAATATGGAGATATTTGCATCTTGAAAGCCAGACTACAAATGTGGATAGACAGGGAGAAACACATGCAAGCCTAAGACGTGGTAAGATACGATATTCCTCACTATATGAAGTGACTGATAACAAGATCTGTATAATGGATTGTAAAGAAATTTGTCAGGATTTTATTTGGTAGACACTTGATCTGTATTTATAGCATTATGGGATGACAGCACAATGATGTGTGTGGTATCATTGGAAAGCTCTGCTCCTGCGCTTTCATGTGATGTGCGTGGCATTTCTGTGCGAGCCTGCATTCGTGAGTAATCCATCCAAGAGTAATGTGTGTGCAAAGCTGTATGAAAGCTCTGTTATACATAATTTTAGTGTAACTTTATCATTTTTTTTTCGCTGTGAAAACATTCGGAAAGCTACGATTCCGCTGTTTCACGTGATATGCATGGATTCTCGCTATGACGCACAGTCGCAGAGAAAAACCATAGAGAAGAACAGGTGTGAATTTGGACACACTATGCGTCGTTCAGGCCTATAGGATTAAATATAAGTGGAAAAAATACAAATTAAAACATGATTGCATGTGCAAATATACGAAGTGAACTGTCAGGACTTCCCACAGCTCCTCTTACCTCTTTGTTGTCTCTCTGACACAGATGTTCTTGAGCCTGTTGCACTGATTCTGGATGGATTCCTTGGCCTGCTGCTGCTGCATTTTCCCCAAAAAACGGGACAAATTGTGTCCCGGGAGAGATTTTTATTTTCCCGGGACAGCTGATGAAAAAAGAGAACAATTCTGGGAAAAACGGAACGAGTGGCAACTCTACTGACAGGTGTAGGTGCTAACATCAAACAATCAGGCCCTTAGAAAGTGCACCAGGCTTTGAGGCTAATTTTCGTAGTGACCAAACAATGGAATTTCAACATCTCGATTCATGACGTGATGCCAGTGGGTGCAATTTTTGAGCCTCACGACCCCCGCAAAATCGTGTACTATCGGTCCAATAACATTTAGAAAGTCAAGAGAAGAAGCACAATTAAATCATTTTATTTCCATTCAAGTTAACAATAGAGCTAAACTAGAAGATAGCTGCTCGGTCTTGCGAAAGACTGTCATGTTCTTGCTCAATGGGCCAAATAATGAGGAAGATCTGGATAATTTTACACCCGGAAAATCAAACTTTTTTGGCATCATGCACTAATGAGCAACTATTATAGAAATGAGTGGGGCCCCACCTCGAACGCTGTGTCCAGTTCTCTTTATACATCCATTCAAACACCAGATAGACATCGGCCATGATGGGCGGAAAGCTGTCTGGAAGGACTGACATCATCAACTAACTTTAGTTTTGTAATATTTCCCTCCATTGCCTTTATTGAAAGCCTCACTTCATTCACACATACATTTCTGATACTGACTGACTGACAGACAATAGATGACTGCAATTCCTATTACCGATAAAAACAAATCTCATACACCCCCAACATACTCTTATTATTATGTATTATTATGTAAATGCGAAGTAAAAGTATGCCTCAGTAAAATGCTCATAATGAATATATTTATATATAAGTGCACAGTACAAGAGTACGAAAGAAAGCCAAGCTGAATAAATACATAAATGACATTCCTGAAGTGCCTTGCATAAAATGCACTTTTATACATAACTTAAATAGATAACGATGGCCACATACATGATTATTTCAAAGGTCAAAAACTGGCAAGAGATACTGTAGGTGTTGAATAAAACAAGAGGCCCTGCACTAAACACTCTGCATCCTTGTCTCCTGAAGAAAACATTTATAAGAGGATGAAAGTGGAGGGTGCAGGGTGAAAGTGGTCCGTAACCTCCGCCCCTGCCAACCATCACGGTTGTGTGAGTGGAAGCAGAGGAAGATGCACTGAGCTCAGTCCTGTGCAACACTAATGTCTTGTCACTTCTTACAGCACGCTAAGGCCCCTTTCCCAGTGGTCAAAAAAACGTAGTAACAAATTCCGTCCGTCTCGATCCAAGCAGCGCTCAAACAGCGTTTCCACTGTGAAAAGTTGTGGATGGTACCAATGGAACCGTTCTGTACCGTCCCCATGTTTGGTCCCCCTCTGTTGGGGTACCTAGCACACAGATCTGGTACTAAAAGGTGGAGCTGTGAACACTGCAGTCTGATTGGTCAGTAGAGGACGGTCACTCTGCTCAGGGCTGAGTTGTGGCTGGTTTTGAGGCTCATGTAACCACTGTTCATACCGTGGAGAGTTTTATTAGTAAACTGTAACTATAAAATGAAAGGATGTTTTGCTGCCTCTCACAGCAGCTGGAGTCTGAGAAAAAATAACTTCATTCACTGGGCCGACTGCCGGAGACTTTTAAGGTGGAACGTTAACTTGTAATGTTACTCAATGCATGAGTTGATGACGTGAATCCATCAGCACACCTTAAATTTCACTTTGACCATCACTTTAGTTTTTATTGTCTCTCTTGGATCACATACACTTTTAGTAATGAGTAGATCTTCAAGTGTTTAAAATTATATATTAATTTCGACCAGGTTATGTGAACCGCATATATTCTAATCCTCACTTAGAGGAACAAAAGTGTCATGGAGCGTTGTTCCTCTGGACCACAGCAACACTAAACCCCTGAGCTTGCCTGAGAAGGACTAAATGCACAAACCTGCTATATTTAAATATCCCATGGAGAGAGACTCTCACCGCAGCCTGTTCTATTTTGCTCTGAAAATGTTGGCATGCAGCCTCGTTCTGTGGACGATAGACGAGGTGCAGACTGACAAAGGAGGAAATACAGTGAGTGCTGGACGGAGCAGTGAGTGACAAAAACCTCGCCCACATTTAAGAGGACTGTTTGTGGTGGAAACACTAGGGTCTAGGTACCATGTCTGAAGGGTTACTGTTGGTTCCAAAGGTACCATACTGAAAGTGTTTGGTGGAAACAGGGCTTTACAAACCATTTTTTTCCAGCACCTTTATGATGCTGAATGATACAGACCAAAAGAAGAAGACCAAAAAGGCACACTCATGGCAATGGGGAAGGAGTCTATCCCCCATTTTTAGTGGTGTTCTCACGCTTTTAAAAAACCCACATATACATGCTAATGTTGGTGGGGAAAAAAGTCAGCACGCTTTGAGCGATCTCAATAATCATTAGTCAAACCTTCCACCTGCCACAAACCAGCAGCTAAAGACTTTGAATGTTGAGACACACTCACATTGTGCACTTTGCTGCTTTGTTTTATGAGCCATATCTAAGATGAATTTCCATTTTCTTAAAAACCTCTCCTCACTCATTAAACATGTGGCCTTAGCCGTGTGATGAACCTCGACTGCTCATCTTCCCTGCAGCACAAAATGCCCAATTTCATAAAAGTATAATTACTTCTTTTGACATTAGCGGAGGTGCTCTTTATTTTAGGCAAAGCAGACGCCTCTGCTATAAAACACTGCCTTGTAATGTGAAATAATTTTCAAAAAAAAATCTGTGAGGAAAACTGTTAATGCTCTCCTGTCTGTTGCCAAACGTAGCCATTCCCTGCTCGTGTGTAAAATTAATTACGTCTCACCAGCGCTCTAACCTCACTCCTAAATGCTGTTTAATCTCCCGCTAATGCTGCATCCTCTGCAAAATCAAACATCTTCACAGGCGTACAGTGTGAAGTGACAGGGTGAAAGAGCACAGCCTCAGAGAGCCCCTCCATTTGAGCACAAACATGCCTGATGAGAACACATAGCTTCAGCAGTAATCTGTGTGTTTATGTTCCTAGATTTCCCACCTCCCCCTCCTGTTCCACTCCTGTATGTCTGTGCTTCATTATGCCACATCTCCCTTAACCTTTAAATACAGATGCATTCACTCCCTCCCAGCTAGCTGGGTGGTTCTCCTGCTGCCTTAAAGGTTAATAGATTTCCCGCCCCGCTTGTGCAGTGGAGCGCATCAGGATGGGAGTCATGGCCGCATCACATGTACTGTATGTCACATTTGTCCCATTGAAACATATAGTGAAAAATAGCATGGCATGTGTTTGACAGGACTTCGATTGTCTCAGAATGACCTGTACATTAAGATTTACATAAACATTTTGACAGGATTTACTCAAAAGAATTCACAGCATTTGCTAAATATTATGCAAAATACTGTCTGAGTGATTTAAACCCAAAAGCTGCTGGAGTGTATTTGTCTCTGTGCGCCACGTTTCACAAATGATAAACTTCAAACTGTGTGTTTTGGTTTGTGGGCAGAGTGGTCGCATCACTAGCTAGTAACCATGAAGGGACTCCCACTGTCCCCCCGTACAGGCACGAAAGACCAAGAACACATGACACAGGGAGAAGAAAGAAAAGAGATTGAGCTATCGGAAAGGGCAAGGTGAGCACTGATGGGGCAAATTGATTTCTCCCAGGGAGACAGCAGCGCTGATGAAAGTGCATCATATGTTGTGTTACATAAGCATCTTTGCCACAGCTAAAGGGAATGACAGAAGTAAACAGCGCATAATTGCGAATACAAGCAATCGGTAGTGACAGGGTCGGAGATATGGGGCCACTGGAAACCGGGGGGGGGGTATTCTGTACTGGGAAGTCTCACCAGGAAATTCAGTCGTTCTCTGTGGTATGATTGTCTCACGTCACTGAGGGCTTGTTAGCCGTGAGGTGCAACATGACAACATCAATTTAAGTTTTCCACAATACTGGTTGGCCTTTCAAACAGGTCTAAATTGAAATTGTTTGGTGGTGACAGCTGTGTTCAGGAGTTATTTTGACATGGATTTTCATTTTAGGCTGTCATTTATTTAAAGACTTTTTGTTACCTGATTTTGGGCATGTTTTAGGCAGCATTAATGAATTATCAAATATCCTTGAATATGTGAGATGAGGCTAATGGTGAGCTGGAGGAGAGAAAAACAAAAGTATTTGAAAATGACGTTAATACATGTTTGATTAAACCTGCAGTCAAGATGGACATTATGTCATCGCTGACTGCATTATCCAACAGTACATCCTGACAGGATGAGAAGAACAATCATTGTTATGATAATAATGATCAGCCCAGTCAGCAGAAGACAATGTGGGCATTGTACGTTTGTGTATAACCATGACAACCTTACATTTGTACGTTTCATAATGTATCATATCAATGGTTTTAAGGTGAGGTAGTATATAAGCTGACTGTGGTGGGAGGAGGGGATGTTGGATGGTGTGTCACCGAGGTGAGACGCCTGCCAGGCTGCAGACCACTATTCAAGACCAACACACAACAAAGCTCACAGCTCACCAAAAAACTCCATATATGTGACTGTGTGATAGTTGTGGTATCATAACAGCCTGTCACAGGTTACAGCGTGATGATTAGAGGAGAAATGGCAGAGCATAAAGGTCCAGGTGGAAAAACAACAACAACTCAATCATTTAGGATTTTACTAAAAGAAGGAAATCACCTGTTGATTTATATATATAGATCCCAGGGGACATTTGTTGTATTTGGGAGCTGTTTAAATGTAATTTGAGGTAGATTTTATTTTGTTGAACTATTAATATTATAACAGAATCTAAATCTCACTCTGAGTTACTGTTGTTGTTCACAAACTAAATAAATGAGAGATCATTTTAGTTTTTACTGAATATTTGAAGCAAACTGTAAAACTAGATCACTGATTTTGTTGCAATTTTATTTTCCTAAATTAATGATTCAATTTTTCTTTTTACTAATTTGCCATATTGTCAACAGTATCGTTATTGCTCACCCCTAGTTGAAATGTAAAGTTTCAATATATTAGCTACATAATAACGTACAAATGTGATATATCCGTGGTTTGCAGAAATGTACAGTGCTAACATATATTCTAGCATTTGGGTTGTATTGATGATTATGATTACTTTGGGTAAAGGCCCTGACACACCAAGCTGGCAGTCGGCTGTCAACCAAAGTTGGGCCGTCGGTGAGCATCTGTCGCCCTAGTTTTTGCGGCGTGTCCCGCACCATCGGCGACTTTTCGGCCGATTGAGCATGTTGAATCGGCGGTGGACCTTGTCGGTGAGAGAGATCACTCTGATTGGCTGCTCAGGTTTTATTTCCTCGCCCCTGTAGCGAGTGAATCTGCCTGTAGTGAAACCGAGAACTGCCCATTGGTCCGACATCCCATTGTTCCAACCATATTAAACCCATTGTTCCGAAGTCCCGTTGTTCCGAAATCATCATGATGCCCTGTGGTTAAGGTCTGGTTAGGTTTAGGCACAAAAACCACTTGGTTAGGGTCAGGAAAAGATCATGGTGTGGGTTAAAATGAAAAAGAACGTGGCAAACACATAAGCCGTGAGCCTGCTTCGCCTCAAGCCTTTCCCAGCTGACCCAGAGCCGGTCGTGGCGCATCATCAAGGTAGAAATACGCCCGCTGGGAGCCGTTCAGCACCGCGGACTGTCGGACTAATGGGCTGTCGGACCAATGACATGGACCCGTGAAACCGGGGCTAACCGGTGCTTCCTCCTCAGGCTCCACTTCACTCAGCTGCCCGACAGACCCGCTGCTTCTTCCCACTTTAACCTGAATAACAAACTGCTAATGACTGTTACACAGTGTTTGAGCTAAATCACATTTAGCAGGTATAAAGTTCACCGTCTTGCTAGCATGCTAACGTGCTAAATAGCCCTAAACGTAAAGTACATCTGAGGCTGATGGGAATGTCATTAGTGTTCAATCATAAAATTTTTGAACTGATGATGCCACTAAATGAAAAGTGAAGGTATCACCGCAGTTATTACAATTCATCCTGAGGGATGGGCAAAATTTCATGGCAATCCAGGCAACAGTTCTTGAGATATCTCAGTCTGGACCAAAGTGTTGGACCAGCTGACGAACCACATAATGCTAGCAAGGAAAAGAAAAGACAGAAAACATCCTAATCCTTTATTTAATTTAACTTAATGATCAACATTTTCTTCAACTGCAGCTTTTATGCTTCAAATTCATTCATCATATAACCGTTATACTCAGAAAAAAAGATGGGAACATCTTAATAAAAGTCTTTACAAGAAATTGAGCAAGTGACATATTTTAAACAGTCATAGTGAACAATCTTATCTTAATCAGATTAGATTTTGTTGTTTTGCTCTTGTTTTCATTTTAAAAACATCACCAATACTGTCATTTCTTAAAGGAAATGATGATTGATTAAAGTAAATGGATGCAAGTACAGCAGCATACCATTTATTTGATCCCATTCATATCTAATTAGAAAGTATCTACTCAAAGAAAGGTGTAAAGGTCAGATCACTTCTCCTGTATGGAAAGTAGATTTTCTGTACCATCATTTGTTGAGCTTGTGTTACAGCAGAATGAGCATTGATCCATGTAAGTGCCAACTGCTCTCCTGGGAATAATGCACCATTCATTTTAACTCCGTTATTCATTAGCAGTGGCGTAGTCTTGGCTGTCTCTCTTAATGGCACCGCTGATTACATTCTTAGCGCTGTACTTTCTTAACATCATGTTCATGCTCATGAATCCAGAATAATCCATCTAGCAAAGTCATTTCTGGGTAGTGTCTGGCAGCAGCGCCAAAGTTGTGAGAACTATTCATTTTGTCAGTAGACTTCTTAAATGGTGGTGTCAGTTTTTGATGATTTGTCTGGTTTTATACATGTTCTGTTTTTAAAATAGATAAAATTAAGTTCAGTACAATACTGTATTTTTAAACACTGATCCTCGACCAACATTGTTAGAAGTCACAGTGTGGGACTGTAGGGTAATGTTGGTTGGTTGTTGAACCACTAGAGTAAAATAGCTCGAGAAATATTGTTTGATTTGCCATAAAATTTGGTACAAACATTCACACTGTATCCCCCTCGGGATGAATTGTAATAATGTTGGGGATCCGTTGACTTTTAGTGCCTTCATCAGGTCAAATTTTTAATTTTTCTAATATTTTGGTTTAGGACCATGTACCTACAAAACTAAGGGCATTCCTATCAGATCGGAGTGCTCTGTTCCTGTCCTCATGGTGTGCCCGTGTGTTGCTTGTTATGCTTATGCTTATATTCAGCCACACAAGATGATGAACAGAAGTACAGAGAGTTGTTGCCTAGAGATGATACACCATCTCATCTAGTTGCATTGCTGTGAACCAGCAGGTTTTTAGAACGTCACAGAATGGTGCATTGCAAGTAGCTGCCTGTTTCAACTCATCTCATCACCAACATTGGTCTAAACTGGGCTTAAGTTGTGTCAATGATGTTTGCACACTGACTCTGAAACTTTAGTTCGTCATTAAAATTTTCAGAACTGGTTTGATTTTCTGTGCTCTTTAGCATACATCCAAAGAGTTTTTTTTTACTATGAAGTAGTGAAGAAAATGACCAACACATTCTCACTCCAACCTCGTCACATATTTTGGTTTTGGTCATGGACTTTCCAAGTCCACACGTGACCTGCAAGGTACCTTGGGTGCATTGGTTGTTGATGATCTGGGACACCATGTGAAGTTCTGCCTGATACATGCATTGTCTTCTTTCAAAATACACTTCTGTTTTCACAGGAAATTTGCAGTTAACAGACAGTCTCTTTCAAAATAAAAGCACTACGTCGGTACAACACCGCAAATTGATGTTTTTTTTTCCTTCAACAACAAACACACGGTTGGGTTTAGGAAAAAAAGAACAGGGTTTGGCATTAGAATCTTATGAGGTGTGAACACCGCTCTCTTGGGTGAAAGTCTGTGTTTGTTGGACCCATACACCGCACCTACCACCTGTCCAACTCGGACTTTCACCGCCTTAATTTTTTCGCCCTTGTCCTGCCGTATTTCACCCTGATGCTGCCAGGTGCCGTTAAATCAAAACAGCAACCAAGGATGCCTTTTTGTTAGTTTCTGACGCCGCAAGTCACTGCCAAAGCACTGGATTTCGATGACTTAAGAGTGAGAACGGGTTCAAATATGACGCAACCTGCTGGGCACATACATGTGCAACAAGTGAGAGGAACAGGGAGCACAGTGTCATTTCATAACTCAGACAGCAGATAGTATTTGTTGGCATTCAAACCAACATCTGCTGTAGGTAACACACTGACTATGTATAAGTACCTTATACAACCTCGCTTCAAAAGATCAGGACTTTCTCTTTAACATGCAGATGTCTGCATTTACTGATGACAAACATGACTCTTCAGACTTGTTTTTCTAAGGCTTTTCCTTCATTCCCTGCCAGGGTTTCACACCAGAAACAAGAAATGAGCTCAAACCAAACAGGTTTTAATATCATCCGAAGCAGTTAAATAATTGAACTTTATGCTTCGACACAGCGCAGGGAACACTGGTTAAAAAAAAATGTCATTCAGACTGTGGAGTAAATTATTACTTTGCTGTACCAACTTAAATCAGGCCATTCATACAGTGAAAGCCTCGGTTGCCAGTCAACAAGAAAAGGATGCAGTCCTTACCTGAACCTGCAGTGAAATGGATTTACTTTCTGATGTACCTCAACTTCTTCCCACTCGCCTGCCTGCACTCAGCTCATATTGGTTTCAAAATTGGTCATTATTGCCTACTAGTCCTTCACCTATGAGATGTAAGGTGCTCAAAGTCCAGTGTTACAAAGTCCAAAATGTTCATGGGGTGCGAAGTGGCATGACGCAAGGAAAGCAGGACATGACTCAGGCTTGTTGTCGGTCCCATTGAAGCCATTTTTACCAACCATATTACAACGTTTACAACCCACACGCCTCTTGTGATCACAGGAGAGGACTCATTATCATATCAGGATCACAGGTTCAAAGCCGTAGGTGAGCAGGAAATGTTCAGTGAGTTGAAAGCACTCCGGACCAAGAGGTCATGCAGTTTTATTAAAAACTAACTCATGAGTCACAAAACGTTTTTTGTTTGAGCGCTCTTGTTCTTGTGTCTGGAACATTCACGTCACTGTTTGACCATTTGGCTGTGACAAACTTTGGCAATGAAGGCGGGGAGTGAACCGCGTCTCTGAAAGGCTAAAAGGCTTCTCTCTGCTCATAATCAAAATTGCTCACTGGGTAGACAAGTCCTCATTATACCCGTGCACAGTGTACTCTGATGTGTTTTTCTTTCGTCCGGGAAATTACTATTTACCAACATATTTGACTTTTTTTTTTTGTGATTGCAGCTCAGTGAAGGAACCCTTAAAATTCATTATGACTGCTGCATGAAGTGAGTCATATCACACATACTCGTTTTCATGTCCGGCTGATAAGAAGTGGGCTGTTAATTTTGGATTTAGAAATTATATTTTTTTGAGTTTAGCTATCTGCGACCAAAATTACACTTAAATTTCATTGTGAGTGTTTGCTGATTAAAGTGATGTGGAAATGAACATTTAACTGTTGTTTTCTTCTGGGGATTTTAGGGCTTGGTATTTAGATTTATGTGTGTGTGTTTCTCTCTGGCTCTATATCAAATCTTTTAATACCATTTTGAGGATGAGTGCACCCTGGGACAATTTGGGTTTTTATAAAGTCTAGTCTGAAAACAAAAAAGAGCAGTTTCATTTGGTTTTAGAGCAGCCAGACCTGTGGGAGTGGGCTGGCCAGTTTAACTTTCTTCTTCTTCTTTTTCCTCACAGAACACTATCAATCATAACTATAATACTTAATGATAGTTAGGGTAATGCTATCTTAAAATGCCCTGGAGTGAAATTAGATTTGTTTTGTTTGCTTGTTTTATTGAACTCTGAAAGTTTAAGAGAAATAACTTTGGAAGTCTGAATGTTTGGATGTAAACTTATAAAACATGCATTCAAAATCTAAGTAAAAGTGCAGAATTATCAGCAATATGTACCTTATGTAACAAAAGTAAAACTGACTTTGAGGTGGAAACCCAAGTGCCAGAAAAATGTTAGCATTGTATGTGTCTGCAAACCTTGGAAACACTGCACTGGCATCTTATGTAGTGGATATGTGATTATGTTAAGGCACTTGATTAATCATACCTCTAAAGCCCAATATCACAAATCACAATTGGCCTCAGAGGGCTTTACAGAATACGACATCCCTCTGTCCTTTGGACCCTCACAGCGGATAAGGAACCCCTCAGTATCTGATACCGGGCAGCTGTGGCTCAGTGGTAGAATGGGTCATCGGCTAATCGGAAGGAAGATCCTTGGGCAAGATACTGAACCCCAAATTGCTCCCGATGGCTGTCCCATCAGTGTATGAGTACAAGTGAATGGTTACTGAGTAGCAGGTGGGACCATGTATGGTAGCCTTGGCCACCAGTGTGCCTGAATGTGTGTGTGAATGAGTGAATGTGACATACAGTGTAAAAAGCATTTTGAGTGCTCTGAAGACTAGAAAAGTTCTTTAAAAGTGCAGTCCATTTACCATTTAACATTTAACATAAGGCCCCCTTTAGCGCCTGGATGAGATGTAGCAGGCTTTCGGCTAAAACCCACCTGTGGAAATATTTGACACTCGGAGCAACTAACATAGTATAAAGACTGAGAAAGTCTGCAAAGTTTGGGGGGAGGGAAAATGGATGGGTCAAACTAACACAGGACTTTAAACCAGGAGACTAATGTTTGTGTTACATGTGAAAACAAAAGCTGGTGTTGTTTTAACATTATGTAGCTTATGTACAGATGTCACATAATTATATCATGTTACGTCTAACTGTAACCCTGTAACAAACTTGTTTATTTGAACCATAGACTGTATAAAAATATGGACGTAGTCACCATGACGTCACCCATTGGTTTCTGAGGAGCGGGTTTGAAGCTCAAAGTAGGCCGTCGCCATCTTGGCAGTGCCTGACTCTGCCCAACTCCTGGCCAATCAAAAATGGGCAAAGAGGCGGGCCAAATGAAGCCTGGTTGCTTAAACACGCCCACCTCGCTCAAAGCTGCTAAGTTAGCTATGGCTAACAAGCTAGGCTAACAAGCTACGCTACTTTGGCTAGCCTTGTGATGTTGGCTGCTCCCGCTCATGCTCCTGCTTGGTGCCAGCTCCCTCACGAAACAAAATATCCAAATGGCACAAACACGGCTGAGAGGTCAGGTTCAGTGACTTGTGAATTAGCTGAGATGACGCCTAGCAGACAGCCATCAGAGCCCCCCCCCCCCCCCCCCCCCCCATACAGTTGTCATGAAAGGAGAAATTAGCTCTAGAGACTAAAACCGTTTTTTGTAGCAGGCTGTAAACACGTTTATTTCTGCTGTAAAGTTGAGCATTTTAACATGGGGGTCTATGGGGATCAACTTGCTTTTGGAGCCTGCCTCAAGTGGTCATTCAACAAACTGCAGTTTTTGGATCTTTTTTTCTAAACCTAACCAAGTAGTTTTATTGGCTAACCTCAGTGTGCATCACATACAGATGCTAAAAGGTACCTTGTAGACTGGTATGAGACGCAGAGGGGGGGCGTGATAAAGCATTGTTATTTGAGGACCTGGGAATGACATTGGGGTGGCACTTTGTCACATTTTGCCAAAAAATGTGCATAAAAACAGTTGACTGGAAACGCAGTGACATCGAAAATGTGAAAAGGGCTCCAGCTACAATAGACACTTTTTTTGTTTTTGTTTTTTAAAGGGGTCACAAACCAAAATGTTTGGGAACCACTCCTTTCATCTCCACCCATGCACTGCATTATTGTATGTTTTTTATCTATAGTGTGAATCTACAAAGCAACTAATTACTCAAAAAAAAAGTATAAATTCCCTTCGGAAATGTAGTGGAGTGAAAATACAAAGCAGCCTGAAATGGAAACAGTCAAATACATCAAAATTGAGTAAATGCACCAAGTTACTTTCCACCACTGTCTGTGAATCATTTGCTACAAATCCGAAGACAAAAGGTGGCAGAGGGGCTTCATCCTCTCCTTTGTTGTCTCCTGCCAGCTGGACTCTTACACAAGTCATGAGTGCTGCCAACAGGTCTCAGCACAAGCCAATACAATTACCGGATGTTCGCCCACTTCCCCTTTTTGTCCTTCCCGAATTCATCCCAGCCTCCACCACCCAAACCTTTCATCGGTCCTGAGAGCACATTGTGATGGACACGCCGCCAGTTGTCGAGCTAATCAAGGTGTCTGTGAGGCGCGCTGCTGCTCTCAGTGTGATGCTGAAGCCGTGAGTGGAAATAATGAGCCAAGATCTTGTCTGTGACCCACACTGCAACCCCCCCCCCCCCCTTCTCAAACATCAATGTCAGCAAACAAGGACGGTTGTTTCCTGCAACAACTCCACGGTCGCAATTTCTCCTTCATGTATAATTGCGAAGGAAATAGCTTTGGAGGTTACTAGTTGCCTGTGAAGCTCAGTAAGCCGTTACATTATTGAGGTTAGGGGTTAATTGCAAGCAAGCTAAAATATGAATATGAGTGCATGCACGGCTTTGGCAGAATCCCATAAACGGAGGCGAGATGTACATATCAGTGTTGACATGTCTGAGACGTTCTGTGGCTTATTTAAGGTGTAAAACTATATTTATGTCCTACAGTTTGCTGCATGCACACACAGGCACATTAAGTAAATTAATGCTTTAGCCCTGCAAGGGAAGACAAGATAAAACCTGCAATTACAGTCTGTATAAGAAACCACTCTAAAAAGAAAAAAAAAACTATATTTAAAAAGTTTAAATTACATACATTTTCAAGTTAACATAACGACATTTATGACCATAGACTGTATAAAAAATAATGGATGTAACCACCGTGACATTGCCATTGGTTTGGGGATTTCTGTTTCTGTTTGCAACCCATCACCAGAAATATATTGGCATTGTACGTCTCTGCAAACCATGGATATGTTACACTTGTACATCATTGTGTAGAGAATATGTTGAAGCTCTACATTTCTTTACATTACACCCACGCTGTGGTTAAAGTGCATTTGACAGAAGACAAATGCTGTGATGTGTCTCTAAAAAAAAGAGAACAATCGGTTTTGTTGTTTCAAGGTCTCAGTTGTCTGCAGCTTGACAGCCGTCTCTTTAGGTGTCATGCCATCTACCATCCCCTCTAGTCAGCTCATATACAGTACAGGCCAAAAGTTTGGACACACCTTCTCATTCAATGCGTTTTCTTTATTTTCATGACTATTTACATTGTAGATTCTCACTGAAGGCATCAAAACTATGAATGAACACATGTGGAGTTATGTACTTAACAAAAAAAGGTGAAATAACTGAAAACATGTTTTATATTCTAGTTTCTTCAAAATAGCCACCCTTTGCTCTGATTACTGCTTTGCACACTCTTGGCATTCTCTCCATGAGCTTCAAGAGGTAGTCACCTGAAATGGTTTTCCAACAGTCTTGAAGGAGTTCCCAGAGGTGTTTAGCACTTGTTGGCCCCTTTGCCTTCACTCTGCGGTCCAGCTCACCCCAAACCATCTCGATTGGGTTCAGGTCCGGTGACTGTGGAGGCCAGGTCATCTGCCGCAGCACTCCATCACTCTCCTTCTTGGTCAAATAGCCCTTACACAGCCTGGAGGTGTGTTTGGGGTCATTGTCCTGTTGAAAAATAAATGATGGTCCAACTAAACGCAAACCGGATGGGATGGCATGTCGCTGCAGGATGCTGTGGTAGCCATGCTGGTTCAGTGTGCCTTCAATTTTGAATAAATCCCTAACAGTGTCACCAGCAAAACACCCCCACACCATCACACCTCCTCCTCCATGCTTCACAGTGGGAACCAGGCATGTGGAATCCACCCGTTCACCTTTTCTGCGTCTCACAAAGACACGGCGGTTGGAACCAAAGATTTCAAATTTGGACTCATCAGACCAAAGCACAGATTTCCACTGGTCTAATGTCCATTCCTTGTGTTTCTTGGCCCAAACAAATCTCTTCTGCTTGTTGCCTCTCCTTAGCAGTGGTTTCCTAGCAGCTATTTGACCATGAAGGCCTGATTGGCGCAGTCTCCTCTTAACAGTTGTTCTAGAGATGGGTCTGCTGCTAGAACTCTGTGTGGCATTCATCTGGTCTCTGATCTGAGCTGCTGTTAACTTGCGATTTCTGAGGCTGGTGACTCGGATGAACTTATCCTCAGAAGCAGAGGTGACTCTTGGTCTTCCTTTCCTGGGTCGGTCCTCATGTGTGCCAGTTTCCTTGTAGCGCTTGATGGTTTTTGCGACTCCACTTGGGGACACATTTAAAGTTTTTGCAATTTTCCGGACTGACTGACCTTCATTTCTTAAAGTAATGATGGCCACTGGTTTTTCTTTAGTTAGCTGATTGGTTCTTGCCATAATATGAATTTTAACAGTTGTCCAATAGGGCTGTCGGCTGTGTATTAACCTGACTTCTGCACAGCACAACTGATGGTCCCAACCCCATTGATAAAGCAAGAAATTCCACTAATTAACCCTGATGAGGCACACCTGTGAAGTGGAAACCATTTCAGGTGACTACCTCTTGAAGCTCATGGAGAGAATACCAAGAGTGTGCAAAGCAGTAATCAGAGCAAAGGGTGGCTATTTTGAAGAAACTAGAATATAAAACATGTTTTCAGTTATTTCACCTTTTTTTGTTAAGTACATAACTCCACATGTGTTCATTCATAGTTTTGATGCCTTCAGTGAGAATCTACAATGTAAATAGTCATGAAAATAAAGAAAACGCATTGAATGAGAAGGTGTGTCCAAACTTTTGGCCTGTACTGTATATGTAGTCTGAAATACTGTAAAACTTCACTTAATAGCCCGGGCTATTATTTGCTTAAATCTCTGAAATCAACAGGCCTTTATTTGGGACAAAACTGTTGCTCAGCAAAGATCAGGAAATACAATCAAATTGTTTATTTGAATCAGTATGTATATAACTTGTATAATAATTAAGCTTCAGATTATATTTTAATCTTGAATCATTTGTTTGATCCAACAGACAGCGCATCAGAAAGAAAGTGAGCACAGCACTCGAGGACTACCCGGCAACTGGTATACCGACACAACACCACTTTATCCTTTTAAAAAAAATACTCACAACTTCACCAAATTCTTTTGATCTGAGGACTCTTATGGGACCTTTTGTTTGGTTCGCATTTTTAATTTCTCCTAGCTATTTGGGATCAGAAGGACCCAATAATTATAAAAAACTAAACATTGCCAACAATAATAAAGTGTCTATATCCTCAAACGTGACAATAATAAATTCTCAACACCTTCAAATGAGACGATAACAAAGTCCCAATGTCCTTCAATGATCTGATCATAAATTCCTTGTCTTCAAACGAGTACTTTCTAATTAACAGCGTCTTAGCTTGTTACAGTTGCTTAAGTTGGTCAAATTTGTTGCCATATCAAACTACAAACATTATTAATCATAAATAAACAAGTTTCAACCATAAAATGTGATCAGGTTTTGGACCTTTTTGTTGGGGTTGGTTGCAAACTGACTTGGCAGAGATGGCAGCCATCTTGTTTTTACATGGATTTGTGTATTGTGCTCTTACTACCACTAGATGGCAAGAAAAGTGTCCACGGACGTAGACTCACAAGTCGGTCTTTAGACGCTTTGCTTAACTAAAGACTGATTACTTTCTCCCTGATTTTGTGTTTAGATGGGCGGATACAATTTCAGAGTTTAAAAAAACTCCCTACGTTGCACAACCAATAGTAAATCCGCAGGGCGGTCCTTCGGTGGCTCGCTTAACTCTTGTGCTCATAAACATACTCCGACTAGAAACACGTGTAGCGGTACAAAATGGCTCAAGTCGCTGTAAGTCCTTCATTTCCACAATCTTGTGGACTGAGCACACGTTTGATAAAACGGAGTTAAATCTCTCTGCATCCATTTTCAAGCTCTCTGTGTGTTTGTTTCCTTGCGGACAAAAAAAGGGGGAGTGCAAATTTCCGGGAGGGCGTGTCCTTTTCAAAAATGCAAGAGGCGTTGCTTTGTTGCCGGCCGTTTTCTCCGGTGTGTTAAACACACTTTATAAAGGAGTGTCTCCAGACTATCAGAAGCCGGAGATCTCTGATTGTCTGGTGGCGAGACTACCACGGACAAGGACAACAGGTCTAACTTAAGACGAACGAAGTATAAGGTCAGGGAAACCCAAAATGTGATGTTCTTGTATGAGGACACAGGGTCTGATATGAATAACTTACAGGGTAATCGAGGAATGGACACATAATTTGAGGTAGCCAACAACCTGGTTTTATACATCCGAAGAACCTATATTAAAAATAATTAACAGCTTGGCAACCAGAGCAGGCCTCTAACTGAGACAGGCATTTATTTGTCAAAATGTGTAGCCACACTGGGCTGGTACAAGAGACTGGGTGTTTAATTGCGACTAGGCTTAGTTTGCCGAAACAATGTCAGATGCAGATACTGTGCCGTCATTCTCTTGTGGTGACTCTGCTGTCTTTTCCTGGCATTTTGCCTTCATTTGATAACGTCAGTAGAGCGGTAGACAGGAAATCCAGGGTGAGAAGGAGAACATGCTGTCCTGCCGACATATGGTGCCAGAGCAGAAAAATGCTTCTACCTGTCATGTTGAAAAGAAATAAATGTTTCAGTTGTTCAGCTACCGAGATTTGTTGCTTGTTTTGTAGAATACAGCGCAGAGTTGGGCTTTGGCTGTGAACTCATTCACATTTCTTCCCTTCGCCTCTGCTCAGTGATGGTGACGAATGTGCATTAGGTAAGAAAAAAACAGAAAGTGAAAGAAACACCTTAAAGACAGGACAAATATAGAACAGGGAGCTGAACAGGGTGTACTGAGGTTCCTCAGACTGGAACAGACTGCAGAAAAGTCTGTAGATCGAAGAGTTTCTTCCCTTCTCTGTGTGTGTGTGTCTCACTGACGTCAAATGTGCGTGTGTGTGCCAGACATTAGGAAATGGGGTGCTAGAGCTGAACTTTAAAGGTGTCTGCGGAGTGTCCCTGGAATCAAAGTACAGGTACAGAGACGAGAGAGACCGGGAATGTGATGATACTTCTAAAAACATCGATGTGTAAATGTCTGTATTCATGTGTTGTAACATCATGTGCACCGAGCTTACTGTAAGTGTCAAAGCAGCAACACTTTGAAAATATAAGCTCTCATATTTTCACATCAAAATGATTTTACATGTGTACATGTTGACATGAGAAAGCACCACATTGGCTGGATCTGTGAACACTGCAATTGTAAGCTCAGTTTGATGACAGTGTGGGTGACAAGAAACAAATAAATACATCCAGCTGTCAGCACTAACAGCTTCTGTGGACTGTGGTGTAAGTTAACAGCAAAAAAAGGTGGTATAAAAAAAATGTCTTCAGAGATGTTTTTTCTTACGCCATGCATGACACAGGACTTTCCCGTTCACCCTGCTGTATCTGCTGTCTCAGTACTAAAGCCGCTATAAAGGGAAAAGCCAAAGGGAACTTCAGCAGGCATTGACAAGCTGCCACCGAACTGACACAGTAAACCGGAGGCCGATCCCTTAAAGCATTACGGAATGAAAGTGTTGCTGACCCCCGGTCTGTGTGTCAGATGCTACTGCTGCTACTGGCTATTAATACGTAATGGACGGATGAGATGAATCAGTGGCTCAACCTTCATCCGTCAATACCACTGCATTGCAAAGTACTATTACTTAAGAATCAGCAGTCGGCCAGTGATAGAGCAGGCAAACAGGCACTGAGAATGATTTCTGGCAGGTTAAGATTCCTTTTTCTTCTGGTTGATGTGATAGCATTAAGTAAGTAGTAAGTATTATTACTGATTTGATTAAGTAGTAGATACGAACTAGAAAATGCACTTCCTGCTGAAAATGCATGTGAGTGCTGAATCAACTGAAAACCATGGCTGAAAATGCAGAAATAGTATTTTAAGAGGTTACATTAAGTACTTATAGTAGAACTTATGTTATATTAAGTACTTCTAGTAGTACAGCTAGTTGTAGTTGAAGTCATAGCAGTTGTCGCGGTAGAAGTAGCAGAGGCAGTACAAGTAGTAGTAGTAGTAGTAGAAGTAGCAGAGGCAGTACAAGTAGTAGTAGTAGTACAAGTAGAAGCAGTACTTGTGTTAGAATAGTAGTAGTAGTAACTGTAGTAGTTGTAGTAGTAGCAGTTGTTGCAGTAGAATTAGTAGTAGTAGTAGTAGTAATAAATGTAGTACTACAATTATTACTACTACTACTGCATCTATTACTACTATTACTACTACATCTATTACTACTAATTCTACTGCAACAACTGCTACTACTACAACTACTACAGTTACTACTACTTGTGTTAGAATAGTAGTATTAGTAGTTGCTGTAGCAGGTTGTAGCAGTAGCAGTTGTAGTAGTAGTACTAGTAGAAATAGTAGTAGTAGCAGCACTAATAGTAGTAGTAGTAGAAGATGTAGAAGTAGTAATTGTGTTAGAGAAGTAGTAGTGGTATTGGCAGTAGTAGTAGCAGTAGTAGTAGTAGTAGTAGCAGCAGCACTAATAGTAGTAGTAGTAGTACTAGTAGTAGTAGTAGAAGATGTAGAAGTAGTAATTGTGTTAGAGAAGTAGTAGTGGTATTGGCAGTAGTAGTAGCAGTAGTAGATGTAGTAATAGTAGTAATAACAAGTAATAGTAGTAGTAGTAGAAGTAGTAGTAGTAGAAGTAGTAGTAGAAGAAGAAGTAGTAGTAGTAGTAGTAGCAGTAGTAGTAGTAGTAGTAGCAGCAGCACTAATAGTAGTAGTAGTAGTAGTAGTAGTAGTACTAGTAGTAGTAGTAGAAGATGTAGAAGTAGTAATTGTGTTAGAGAAGTAGTAGTGGTATTGGCAGTAGTAGTAGCAGTAGTAGTAGAAGAAGAAGAAGTAGTAGTAGTAGTAGTAGTAGTAGTAGTAGTAGCAGCAGCACTAATAGTAGTAGTAGTAGTAGAAGTAGTAGTAGAAGTAGTAGTAGAAGAAGAAGTAGTAGTAGTAGTAGTAGTAGTAGCAGCAGCACTAATAGTAGTAGTAGTAGTAGTAGTAGTAGTAGTAGTAGAAGTAGTAGTAGTAGTAGAAGATGTAGAAGTAGTAATTGTGTTAGAGAAGTAGTAGTGGTATTGGCAGTAGTAGTAGCAGTAGTAGATGTAGTAATAGTAGTAATAACAAGTAATAGTAGTAGTAGTAGAAGTAGTAGTAGCAGTAGTAGTAGTAGTAGTAGTAGTAGTAGTAGTAGTAGAAGAAGAAGTAGTAGTAGTAGTAGTAGCAATAGTAGTAGTAGTAGCAGCAGCACTAATAGTAGTAGTAGTAGTAGTAGTAGAAGATGTAGAAGTAGTTATTGTGTTAGAGAAGTAGTAGTGGTATTCACAGTAGTAGTAGTAGCAGTAGTAGAAGTAACTGTAGTAGTTGTAGTAATTACTACTATTACCACTATTACTTCTGTTATTACTATAACAGAAGTAATAGTGGTAATAGTAGTAATAACAAGTAATAGTAGTAGTAGTAGTAGTAGTAGTAGAAGTAACTGTAGTAGTCGTAGTAATAGTAGTAATAACAGAAGTAGTAATAGTAGTAATAACAGAAGTAGTTGTAGTAATAGTAGTAATAACAGAAGTAGTAGTAGTAGTAGTAGTGGAAGTAGAATTAGCAATAGCAAGAGTAGCCGTAAGTGCAGTAGTGATTGTTCTAGTTGTACCAATTGTTGTAGCAGTAGTTGTTGTTGGTGGTGTAGTTTAAGTAGTAGTAGTAGTAGTAGTACTTGCAATAGTAGTAAGAATAAGGATATATTATATATAAAGATTATATATAACAATCACATTGTAAGGGCGATCTCTTGTGCTTTTCCTCAATTTCTGTCACATAAATATAGCCCTAGTGTTATTGTGTTGTTGTTACTGAACGTGGACAAAGTTTCAAATAATTCGAAAAACGTGTAAAAGCAATCACTGTGAGCAAAAACCTCGGGCTTCAGACCGTTCTGAATACTCTGCATCCAATGGGTTTTTTTTCCTACCTTGGCTACAAGATGATGTCAGACTGTGACAGATTCTTTTTATGCTCATTTGCACCAGGCATGTTACTACAAGAGTTTGCATTACATACACTGCTACATGTAGCTACATGCTAACATCAGGGAAACATAAAATCTTGGTTGCTGACGTTGTGAATTTATCCCTGATTTCCGACTATTTTCCTGATTGTGAAGAATTTGTTTTAGAAGCAATAGAAAGTGTACTGTACTCTGTTACAGTTGTTACTCAGCTGCAAGTACATTGCTACATGTAGCTACATGCTAACATCAGGGAAACATGTGATCTTGGTTGCCGCTATTGTTAATTTCCCCAGATTTCTGACCATATTTCTGTTGGGACATGTCTGGTTATAAAGATTTTTGTTTAGAAGCTTATATTGGTGATTTTTATTGGTAGAAATTGCATTTACACTACTTCAGTTCAGTCATTCCACGGAGGCAAGTACACTGCTACATGTAGCTACATGCTAATGTTACAAAAACATATAATCCTGGTGGTCGATATTATAATTTGTTTCCTGATTTTTAGATTGTTTGCCTGTTGGAACATGTGTGGTTGTATTAGAAGCTTTTATTAGTGATTCTTCAGGGTAAAAAAGTGCTGCTACACTATGACTGACTAGAGTCATTTCACGGCTGCACTGCTACATGTAGCTACATGCTAATGTCAAGGAAACGTCATCTTTTTGTCGATATTGTCAATTTCTCCCAGATTTTGGATCATAACCCTGTTGGAACAGGATCCAGTTGTGAAGGTTTTGGTTCACAAGCTTTTACTGGTGATTTTTCACAGTAGAAATGGCTGCTATACTCTGTAACAATCATTCCCCGGCTACAAGTACACTGCTACATGTAGCTACATGCTAATGTCAGGGAAACGTAACTTTGGTTGCTGATTTTGTTAATTTTGCCATGATTTTATCATATTTTTGCTGAAGCACACTAATTGTGCTCCTCTAATGTGATTAGATTGATGTGTGATTTTTCAAGCTAAAAAGTGCTGCTATACTCTGTTACAGTCAGTCCTGTGGCTGCAGTGACAGTGCAGAGATACAGAGATGCACACGACCCCAAAACACTGACCAATCAGAGCAGACTGAGCTTTTTCAGGAGGGGTAGTTAAAGAGATAGGCACTAAAATGGAGCGTTTCAGACAGATGGTGAATACAGGCGTTTCAGTACAGACAGTATGAGGAAAACAAACTATTTTTTGACTGGTTTCTCTTCTATTTGCAGACTGTAATCTGGAGGAAAGATGTGACCTCTCCCATCATGGTGGGGAGAGAGGAGCTGCATCAAGTGAGGATATTCAGTTATTTAGTTAAATTAGTGAGTTTACACCAATACATAAAATGTTTTTCATTGTAACATGCTGATTTTTGGTAATTAATGCAACATGAAACAAAGTATTTATTGTAAGTTCATTGATCTGCAGTAAACTGGATGCTACACTAGTGTGATATTGTACTGCTGCACAGAAAGCACTGATCATTTGTCCTTATAATGCACAGAAACAGTGAGGCTGGTGTTTTTTGTCCAGTTAAAAACACAAGGCGCTCCTCAGGAAACGCCCACCTGGGATCCTAATGTCACAGTCCTGCACTTTGTATGTGCGCCATCCATCTGACTACCTCACTGTGAAAACAGTGCAGTACATAAATTCATGGACTCAGTGAAACATGTTCTCTGAACATGATCCAGGCAGCAATTACGTTGTCCCAGCAACATAATCACGAATGCAATTTAGTAATATACAAATGTAATTCCCAGGAGACGGCGTTGTCTGGGGACAACTGATGTCTGTGAAAAATTTGTACAATATTTCATCCAATAGTTAAACATTTCAGTGTGGTTCAGAGTGGTTGAGTGACCTTCATGCTGTCATTGCCATCCCTAAAGATGCTCTACTAGTCTGGCTTAAAAAACATTAAGCCATTGCTATCATTCTGCATGTGTCCCAATTCATTGTGAGAAATAATAGTCGGAGTAGAGAAGCTTCTGTTGAATTTTTCAAATTTAATTATTAACGTTTTGAGAGGCACTAAAACATTCCATTCACTCAGTCTCAGGGTTGTCTAGTGTGTGTAATTATCTAACCTTGTTTGTTTGTATTCCATGTGTCCTCTCTCTAAGCTTGTACAATACAACCCAGTCAGCAGAAAAAAGGTTGACAATTAACATTTACGTTATTATGTAGGGGATATGTTAAAACATTTCAACAAGGCTGTGGTTAACATGTAGTTGGGTTTAAGCAGAAACACAAATTATGGTTATGGTTAGGAAAAGATTGTTTCGATAAAAACAACCTCCTTTTGTGGCACTATACTGGCAGGAAATGCAGTGATGTCTGAATAAAAACAGTCGATTTTTGTGGCACTATCCTGGCAGGAAATGTAGTGATGCCTGGATAAAATCAGTCGCTTTTTGTGGCATTATCCTGTCAGGAAATGCAGTGATGTCTGGATAAAAACGACCACTTTTTGTGGCACTATACTGGCAGGAAATTCAGTGATGTCTTGATAAAAAACAGCCACTTTTTGTGGCACTATCCTGTCAGGAAATCCAGTGATGCCTGGATAAAATCACTCGCTTTTTGTGGCATTATCCTGTCAGGAAATGCAGTGATGTCTGGATAAAAACGACCACTTTTTGTGGCACTATCTTGGCAGGAAATTCAGTTATGTCTGGAAGAAATCAGTCGATTTTTGTGGCACTATCCTGTCAGGAAATTCAGTGATGCCTGGATAAAATCAGTCGCTTTTTCTGGCACTATCTTGGCAGGAAATTCAGTGACATCTTGATAAAATCAGTCGATTTTTGTGGCACTATCCTGGCAGGAAATTCAGTGATGTCTCGATAACAAATAACCACTCTTTGTGGCACTATTCTGACAGAAAATTCAGTGATGTCTCGATAGAGAACAACCGCTTCTTGTGGCACTATCCCAGCAGAAAATGCAGCAATGTCTTAATGAAAACCAAACATTTTTTCCTGGCATTATCCTCAGTGAGTCACAGCAATAGTTGGCTAAAAACCAACCACGTTTTGTTGTGTTTTGATCTCAAACCATAATCTGCAGTGGTCTGCAGGTGATACGCCATCCACCACGCCCTCTCCCTCTGATGACAATGTTCACTTATATGCTGTATCCTTATAGAAACATAGACGTGATACGTATGAAACATACAAATGTAACTTTCTCAAGGTTTGCAAAAACATATGAAGCCAACATTTTTGTTTCGAGCAACTGGGCTGTATTTTGCCTGTAACTGGTGTGTTATGTTGTTCTATTAAAAAAAAGACACGACTGATCATTAAAAAAAATTCCCTCACCTCACCTCACCTCTATTGTGTTGCTGACTAAAGAAACAGCAGCTGTAGTAGCACAGGCAAGAGAGGCTGTTTAAGCACAAAGCAATACTCTCAACTCATTCTTGACACTAGAAGGAGAGCTGTGCATACAAGCAGCATGCAGAGGACCATGGGGATTAGACTCCACATAGACCCCATTACACTGTCCCGGGTGGCCTGAGAGTGATGTTTGTGTTGCTTCATGAATATCTGTGACACGTCTGAATTTAGCTGCCTCTGCAGCAAGCACTGCAACAAGTGAGTGAGTTTCTGAACTTTAGCGTAGAGCCGTAAGACATCCTCTCAGTTTCAACAGGGGGCCAACAGCACATTTAACTTTTGAGATTACCTCTTGAGTTTTGTTTGAATGGTTGAGAGTGTTTCACCGCTTGACAATAAAAACAGAAATGCCTCTCATGAGAGAGAAGAGCCGATAACTTACAAAAACCACACGGGCTACAGGAGGACATCAGCGGGAATCATGTAGCATTTCTTTCAACACAGCGGTCAGGTTTACTGGAGCTGCAGCGAGCTGTCTAGACGACGGCTGACCTTTCTGTTGTGACCAGTGTTTTGCTGGATTTCCAAGCTTTTTGCTTGTTTTGCATGACTCGGGATGACTGGTTACAAACCTGTGACCTTTTTCTCTAAAAAGAATTTTGAAACATTTGTAAACAAAGCATGCATAATTTATCTTGTTTATCACATTGTTTTCATTTCTCAAGTTTTTAAAAACAGGAAAGTTTCCCCTCATTAATAATGGACTATTCTCAGTTTATTGTCTAGCAGAAGATTGACATCCCCCCCAAAATATCTAATCTTTTGATACAATCTGTCACCATTCAGCAGTCACACCCTGAGCAAACTTTCCAAACTTTGCATCAGAGCACGACCCTGTTTACCAAGTGGGACTTTTATGTACTTTTATTTGTCTTGTGATGTTAGTGTCAAACACCTCCAGTGCTCTGTTTGAAAGGCGCACAGTTGGTCTTTTCTTGGCTCCGATCCAGCCCCACCTGCTGAGTTTTCCTGAGGAGTTCAGGCTGCCATCAGCAACAAAAATTCACAGATGTATTGCAGCATTTCACATCCTGAAATGTTCCCCCTCAACATTTGGATAAGTTCTGCTGAGGAGATCCCATCGCTGCAGGAGACAGCAAGAAGAAAAGTAATATAAGATATAAAAAGTAGGTGAAGGACAGAAGGGTCCGTGTCATTGGTTCGACATCCCATTAGTTTGACTGTCCGCGGTGCTGAACGGCTCGTGGCGGGTGTATGGTGCGCCACGACCGGCTCTGGGTCAGCTGGGAAAGGCTTGAGACGGAGCAGGCTCACGGCTTATGTGTTTGTCACTTTCTTTTTCATTTTAACCCACACCATGATCTTTTCCTAACCCTAACCAAGTGTTTTTTGTGCCTAAACCTAACCAGACCTTGACCACAGGGCATCATGATGATTTCGGAACGGACTTCGGAACAATGGGTTTAATATGGTCGGAACAATGGGATGTCGAACCAATGGGCAGTTCCCGGACAGAAAACAAACACAAGAGCAAAAGTGATTTTAAAAAAACAGTTTCAGCTGAAGTTCTTCTTTGTTGATACAGCTTGTCTGTGTTTGGTCTGGGCGCAGATGATTTTGGCCTCTGTTGTCTCACGTGGCTTTGAAAGCTCTCATATTAAAGTCCTGATTAACAGCTGCAGCAGCAGTGTTTGTCATTATGATTAAAGCCCCAATCTGTAATGTGTTCACCATAAAACAAAACCCTCAATAACTTAGATTTACTTATCTTGTGTTGATAGTGTTTTCAAAGCCTTGTTAATCAATTACAGTTACAGTACTGCAGCTTTCAGTGTGGACAGAGTGTTTTACTTTAGGACAAAGTCTAGCAAGCTGTTTCCCCCTGTTTCCAGTCTTATGCTAAGCTAAGCTAACCGGCAGCTGGCTGCAGCTTCATATTTCTCGACAGATTTTAGAGCAGTATCAGTCTTCTCCCCTGAGGAAATAAGCATGTTTTCAAAAATGTTGAATGTTTATTCAAATGAGCTCTATATGGTATTTAGAGCACTAATGCAGCAGCAAACCACTATTTGCTATATAAAGATATTGTGGTGTAATGGCGTCCTGAGCAGAAAATGAAGACGCTCCCTCAGTGTGTGTTGTAAACCAAGCTTTTCTGTTCTTTCTTTGTTGTGGTACGCTGGTCCAGCTGTGTGTGCATGTTAGTGCATGTGAGTCCCTTTGTGTGTGCCCAACTGGCTAGCTAACCACAGCCACTCTGCACTGCGCTCATACAACAGTTACTGTTGATATAGGAACAGTGTCATCGCTGAAGTGTAACACCGGACGCTCTGGTCTACCAGGTTAACATAGTTCTGTCAGCACTGTTGCTGTTGGTAGCACTGTTTGGCTTAAAGCAGCCTTGTTTGATGCCATGAAAGGCACTGGCTATGCAGAGACGACTTCCAAAAAAAATAATCAGATTGTAGGGGTAGAAATGCTGCTGTGAATGCTGCAATGTATCGTTAAAAACACTCACATAAGGGGACACAAACACTGCTGGAAACACAGCCATGGGTCAATAAAAAACAACCATGTTTGGGGGCACAAACACTGCTGGAAATGCAACAACGTCCGACTAAAAATCAGCCACGTTAAGGAGCAGAAATGCTGCTGTGTGTCACTAAAAAACACCCACATTTGAGGGTATAAATGCAGCTGTAAACGCAGCAATGTCTGGCTACAAAAACAGACACATTTGGGAGCACAAGTGCTGCTGAACACACAGGTATGAGTGGCTAAAGAAACAGCCATGTTTGGAAGCAGAAACACTGCTGGAATTGCTGCAATGTGTCCCTAAAAAACACTGCTAGAAACACAGCCACAGATCACTAAAAAAACAAAGCACAAACACTGCTGGAAAGGCAGCGACGACTGACTTAAAATCTGCCACACTTGGGAGTAGAAATGCTGCCATATGTGTCGCTAAAAACACCCATGTTTGGGGGCACAGATGCCGCTGGAAATGCAGTGATAGATTGCAATAAGACACCCACATTTGGGACCAGAAACACTGCTGTTGATGCAGAGTTGTGTTGCCAAAAAATACCATTGTTTGGGACCACAAACGCTGCTGAAAACCAAGGTACATCTGGCTAAAAAACAGCCACGTTTGGGGGCAGAAATGATGCTAGAAACGCAGCAATGACTGACTAAAAACAGACACATTTGGGAGCATAAATACTGCTGTAAATGCTGCCATGTTTTACTAGAAAATACTCACGTTTGGGGCAGAAACGCTACAGGGAATGCTGTAATGTTTTGCGAAATAACATCCAAATTTCAGGTCACAAATAACGCTTGAAACAAAGTGATGACTGACTAAAAATCTGCCCTGTTTAGGCACAGAAACACCGAGAGGGATGGAGCTATGTGTTGCTAAATAACACCCACATTTGGGGACGCAAATGCTGCTTAAAACAGAGCAATGGGTTGCAAAAAGACACCCACATGTGAGAGCATAAACACAGCTGGAAATGCAGCGATATCTGGCTAGAAAAACAGCCACATTTGGGAGGAGAATCACTGCTTTTAATGCCGAAAAAATACCCACGTTTGGGGGCACAAACGCTGCTGTAAAAGTACTGACAACTTGCAGAAAAAAAAAAAAAAATCAGCCATGTTTGGAGGCACAAAGGCTGCTAGAAATGCAGAGACAGATCACGTGTGGGTCACAAACATTGCTGGGAACACCTCAGTGTGTTGCTGATGAACAACTGTTGTTGTTTGTTGGTCTCAAACAGTGATTGCAGCTTGACTGGTTTCTCAGTGCGAGGTCATCCACCATCTCCTCCAACTCCCCAGTCAGCGTATGTACAACAACAAACAACAGCTACTTGATAACTGATAACAGCGTTCTGCACGTTAGTCTCTGTAGCAGGAGCCTTTAAACCCATATCTAAAACGCTGATAACCACTATTAACACCTGTTTAATAGAGTGATGACATTTGAACTGAGTGAACTCAGAGAATTTAATGAATGTACTAAATCTGTTTCTTTCATGCACAGTGAAACGAGCATCATATCTACAGCAGCTCATTGTGAGCAAGAAATAACAGACAGGTTACTCGAATCAAAATTGTCCTTTTCCATTGTACTTGCTGCCTTTTGCTGCTGCAACGACAGAAGCTATGATGACCTGACTTTTTCTAATTAGTTGATATATGAACTGATTGATTTATTATTAATTCACACATAATTTAGTCTTCAGTATGGTCGGAAATCTGTGCAAATATACAAGTCTTTCCACCTTTCTGCTGTGATGTGTTTTGGTGTTAGTGACTTGCAGAGGAGAGTCTGTTTAAGGCAAAACACATTTTATACTGTCAAAGCTAATATTAGCTCTTTATCCCCCCTAGAAATGATGTAATATGACCACAATGGAAAGCAGAGGTGGTGTTTACTGTACACATGGGTTTATCCCTCAGTCATTCGCAGAGAGAGCTTAGCCTGCAGGAGATTTAGAGCAGAATTACCAAAGCAGAGACTCAGAGGAACGCCCACGCTTCACCAATTGTTTAAATATGGGCATTTCACAGACAACTATCAACACGTCATATTCAAGCTGAGCCTTTTAAGATCTGTTTGCCCTGTCTTCTCACTCACAAGAGAAAAACATGAATGCTCCAAAAATCATAGTGTAATGCGTTGTTTTTATAGTTTGTTTGTTCATATAGAGACTTTGTTAGATGGTTGCAGAACAAAATGTTATAAGGTAGCATCAGGCCGGCTCAGACCAGGGTCCGACAACAACACAGCTGTGCTCCATTGACTCTGATGCAGTCGTTTCAGATTTCCTTCATTTTCAGGCTGGTTGTGTGGATTTGGCGCTAAATGTTGTGCCTGGGGCACGTCGTGTATTAATGATACTTGTTACCTAGCTTGGAAATCCAGACTCAAATCTAGAAAGATTTTGAGTCTGGCACTCACTGATACACCCTTCCTACCCAAGGGGCAGCACTAACTGAGGCATTTCAAATGCCGCCGCACGCAATTGGATAGCACGATGGCCAATCAGAGAGAAAACACAAGGTGACGTATTCATTGAAATAAGCTCCATTTGTTTGCCGACCAGTGCTTTTGTTGTATCCCGTCGGCAAAACAGCAAAGACGTCCTTCCTGGAAGGCGAAGGCTTATAGGCAGGGCGTAAAATTAACACCCGCCAAGCGCCGATGGCAGGTAAAAAATGAGTTTGGCTTTTATTTGCTTCGACCATTTCTGCCAGCTGTGTCCAGGGACGGTTTTTGCTATGGGCAATGTGGGCGACCGCCCAGGGCGTAATCTATGTGAGGGTGCACAAGCGCCCACCAAAAAAACAAAACAAAACAAACAAAAAAACTCGCCAGTTTTCTAGACTACCGCTCATTTCCACGTAAAGTTAGTGGAGTGGGCTCTGGGGCGCCGAACACCGGGTGAAGCCAAACACAGTTCATCTGCACACGCTGTGATGACACACAGCTGGTTCAACATCAGCAAAGTTTCCCTTTATATTCATTGTCTTGTGTGGCTATCAGCAGTGATGTGGTGGTTCACTTTTACACTGTGATCTGTAGCCTATAGTTCGGCTTTAGCTTCTAACTATCTTTGTCTTTTTAACCTGTTGTTGCTGCTGAGTCAGTTTGACATCCTGGATATATCCTTCAAACACAGACTGTAGAATATGATCATATTTCTTCAGGGAGTGCAGTTAGTGACAGTGTGGGCTCCATGCTTATTACGAAAGCTTGATGGACCATCACAAAGGGGCGGGGCTTAGTGAAGGGTCATGTGCTGCTGCTGCTTAAAGTATATTTGTTTGCTGTATCTAAAATATAATAGTGTAATACAGTTTTATTGATTCCTCTGTCACAAAATTGCAAACATGTCATTCATCTTTAAGTACCCGTTCAAACTGCGTACTAACACAAGTGTAAGCACACGATATATGAAGTGTCCCTTGTTTGAAGAAGGACAAATCTTGCAGGATGAGGCAGTAATGTGATCTCCTGTAGTACAGACAGACAGCGCGGTGGGGGCTCAATATAAACATAATTACATTTATGACAGAAACTTGCCACATCTCATCAGTCAGCGGAGGAGAGAGAGGACGAACTGATCCGTTTTCTTGTGTGTCCAGAGAGTGGAGTGGGGATATCACTTCATCCACTTCTAACGTATTAGGCTACAGCTAATTGAATGAATTGGATAAAGCTTAAACCGCACAGAGAGTCTACTCTCCACGCCGCCCACTCACAGGCTCATCTGTAATCACATCCTTCACAAGATTGGAAGATTTTCATATCAAATGTTTTGTCCTCTTCGACCACATTTTCGTGCGTGTAATTGTTCTTTTTTAATGTAAGAATTATGGGTATTTAACAGTGGTGGAATGTAACTAATTATATTTACTCTGTTCTGCACTGAAGTACAAATTCAAGGTACTTGTACTTGAGTATTTCGATGTAATATTTTAATTTTTACTTTTTTTTTTTTTTTTTTGTATAATTGCCTGAGTTGGTTCATGTTCTCACGGCAGCATTTACAAGTGGACCAGATCAAATGCCTTGTGTGAGAAAGCTGCTCTTGATTGGTCAAAATTTCCATGTGGAAAAAATCCAGGAAGTAAAGCAAACGTTGAAGAAGAGTACACTTGCAAGATAAATGTGACACTTTCTAATGTCACAATGGAGGGACAACTACGCAGGTTGATTTTAGCGCTGCTCATCGTGGACTATATTGCTGTCATTGTTCATTTTAGTCAAACCATACAGTTTGAAAACGAGGCGCGGCTCCAACTAGAAAACAATGTTTTGATGCATTGGATGTGCTGAATGTGCATATTAAGGCAGTACAGGAGGAGGTGCACATTAATAATCCTCCAGGACTGTAACATGCTCATGTTTAACCCAAACAATGTGTCATGGACTGCAGTTGGTTCGGATCCAGGTCGGAACACGTTCTCACCACAAACGAACTGCACCAGAGTTCGTTTGTAACCAGACTGAGACCACCTCTTCAAGAAGGTCTCTGTGCAGCAAATCTGCAGTTGGCCAAATACAGTGGTGGAGGAGGTATTCAGATCCTTGATGTACACATCTCCTTCACAGTTGCAGTGTTGCAGCCTTTAATTACATCCTTTGCAGAAAATAGATTTAATCTACAGGATTAAATCACGATCAGGATGATTAAAAACAACTGACTGATGCCCCGTGTGTGATTTCATACTTTACTAAATCCCTCACCCTTCTGGCACAATCACTGACGACATCCAACGTCTTCATTTCTGATAATCGTCCAAATCCATTTTTCACACCGTATGATGTGGGTGTGGGTTTACTGGTACCAGTATACTGAGTGTAAGCACAGAAATAGAACAGAGTGTGGGAAACAGCACCGAGCATATGTACCTTTTGATTTGCTTTCACTACTCACAGAGAGGAGGTTTGTTTACCAAGCTGTGCTCACCCTTTAGGTGAGTTTAAACTTAGAAACATCAATCTTGTTTCGCTAAGACAGTTTTATTAGACGCCAAATCCAGAAGAAGTTTTGGCATGAGTGAGTTTCAGTGAAGAGTCGGAGTGAAAGCCGATACGCTGCCGCCGCACAAGACAAAGCGTCGAGTTACTGTAATTGTAAACTGACAGACAGAGGAGAAGCATGTGAGAGTCTGTGAGAGTTACAAAGTCTTGAGTACAGGAACTTAAAGTTTGTTAAATCTCTTTCACATACAGTGTGTGAGCCTATTTTAATATTTTAGTTTATAAGCGATACTGCAGCCAGCCACCAGGGGGCGACTAACATGTTTTGGCTTTGCTTTCAGAGAGCTGTCATGTCGTCTTTGGTGTGGACTTATTCGCCCTTTATACGTCACTTGACTTCTTCCTTTGCTCCTGTCACAATTACTACGGACAGTAGATGATGCCGCCTAATGATAAACGTAAATATGGCTCGTAATTAGCTGCCTCCAAAGACCACCTGGGAATTGCTGTGGGATAAGTCCTCTCTCAGGTCAGTTGCATTAGAATTTTACCCACACTGATTATTTTTCCAAGTTCAAAGTGAAATAGGTTCATCAATATTACATTCACTTTTATGCTGTTCACCTTCCCCGCCCTTTTTCGGCCTTATTAGTAGAGCCTTCCTATCGTTACCCTCTGATCACTGCTACTGAATTTTGCCAGCGTTTTGTCTTGAACTCAGAACATCATTAACCTGGTAAGATCGTCATGAAGACGTGAGCTCAATATTCTGTTTTGCTCTCTGTATCTGTCTGGACTCAGTGCCACCCCAAACACTTTGAGTGGGCGGGACAAATGTCTTAACAGACAAATGTCTTTAGCCAATCAGCGTGACAGAACACCAGAGAAAATCTTCCTCATCACCAACGGATCCAGTTGATAAGTTGCAAGAATGGTGAAAACATATTTTGCTTCAAGAAGTGCATACTGTTGTTCTTGTTTAATTGTTATCGACTCTTCTTCTGAAATAACTTCACTTATTGCTTTGTTTACTCTACCAACGTTAAAGTTAGTGCTTGCTGCTTTGGTAGCTGCCTTCACCGTTCTGCAAGCTGTGGTCTGCATTTTACATCATCAGCTACTGTCATATACAACTGTTTGCCTGATGAAGGTCTAGTCACCGAAACATTGCAGCATTAAAACCATCAAAACGAGCGGGAGTCTTCTCTCCAAGTTTTATTCTTCACATCTCCAACAACAACAACACAGTTCCTGATTGGCTGCCTATGTCGTCAGTATGGTGCAGATCCCTGATTGGCCCCATTAGATTTTCATTTCTGGAAAGTGTTTGGGGCGGCATCGGGTCCAGGCTGATACAGAGAGCGAAAGAGAATGTTGAGCTCACGACATCAGGATGATCTTACCAGGCTGAGCACTAGAGGTGTGTCATATTGTCTCATTCACGATAATACTGACTTGTAGACACTGACATCATACTGTTACCCACGGCAACAACAAGCTGAACAGCCCCGGACTTCTCAGACTCTTTTAGCGAGTTACCGCTCAGAGGGAACTCATTCAGCGGCTCCTCTGGCAGCAGCACAGCGTCTCTCCCTCTCCTCTCTCGCCGTGCACACAGGTGTCAGTGTCGTCAAGTGATTTTGTCATAAACCTTTGGTAATGTAAACTGTGCATTGGAATTGATATTACCAGCTGCTGCCTGTGAAACATTCTGTTGTTACTGCAGTAAATAAAAAGTGTTTTGAAGCACAGCACGTGGATAACAAATCAGAAAACACGCTGTCTATGCGTTGTTCAATTTCATTCTCTAAAAGGCTGTCAAAGCATTTCCCATGATCGTCCACATTCGTGCCGCGCCGTGCTCGCCGAGACGCAGCAAACCAAACAACATCTTTTATCTGTCTCAGTCCAGGTTATGTTTTCCAACAGGGGACGGAGTGATAAAAGCGTCAGACCAAAAACAAACAACATGGCTCTGAAAGGTGTATATTTAGTTCAAGCACAAAGGGACACAGTTTAACAGATGGATCATTTGCTTGTGTGCTTTTTGATTAAATCCGGTTAGCTTTGCCAGGCTCGTCTAACCCACACTGCACCATGGAAAATTGGATCAATTTAGAAACATTAACATCGCCAAAATGTGCTCCTCTGGGTCTCTGCATTGGAATGATCAACAGGATGGAATGTGCTGAGGTCAATGTGGTGTGTAATGTGCTTCCCGTGGCACACTGTGTCCTGTCTACCCAGCCGAGGGTTTCGAGTGACGCGTTCGCATGTATGTGAGCGTGTTGCTGTCTGTGCCTTGATAACCTGAGAGCAGAGACGAGCTCAGTCTGCTGCAGCCTGTTGCTAGGTTTCCCTGCGCTCCACCTGGCAGGAGATAAACCCAGCAGATGCTTTTGTCTCAAAAAAATGTCCAATTAGTGAGTGACTGTTCCAGATACACACATAAACAGTGATTATTTTACATCAAGGAATAGAAAACACGTGTAACTCCCCCCTGATAATTCTTTAAGGTTCTCCATCAGTTATGAGCAGGGATTGTTGGTAGGTTCATGTCAGTGTTTTAAAAAGACAGGTTTTAAGATGTTGTCTGAAGCTGTCATTATATCAGAGAGTCTGACGTCCTCTGGAAGGCTGTTCCAGAGACGAGGGCAAACAACACAGAACGCAGCATCATTGTACTTTTTAGTTGTACTCTGTAATAGACCAGTGGTGGAGGATCTTAGGGATCTGGAGGGAATGTATTCGACCAACAGCAGCCAGGAGCCAGACCATTAAGAGATTTAAAAACTAAAAAATGAATTCTAAAATGAACGGGAAGCCAATGAAGAACTTTTGAAACTGGAGCTATGTGTCCTCGATGTTTTGTCGTGGTGAGTAGATGTGCTGCTGCATTTTGGATCATCTGAAGTTTGTTTGAAGGTTTCTTTGAGAGGCCTGCGAATAAGGCATTATAACAGTAGTCAAGTCTGCTTGAGATGAAAGCATGAACAAGTGTCTTCTTTAGATAAAAAAGTTTGCACATGGGAAATGTTTCTAAGATGAAAAAAAAGCATTTTTGCTGATGTATCTCACTTGGGGTTCACAACACAGGTCACAATCAAAGATGACACCAAGGTTCTTACTTCATGCGTTTTGTTCCCAGACACCCTTTGTAAATGAGTATTAAATTGAAAATGCTTTTCTTTTGATTCAGTGATTAGAACCTCAGTTAAGATCCTCGTAAAGACTACAGCCAACGGCCAACCAGCATGAGACCTGCGTGAGAGGAAATAACTCTCCGTACCAGCAGAGGACAGTAGTCTTTATATTTAAAAAGGTAAACTGGAAGACCGTTATGATAGTTGTCTGCCAGGTAGCAATCAGAGTGGTTTCATTCACTGACGAGCTCCGCTGTCGCTGTCGCTGATTCATTACGCTGAATTGGTCAAAAACAAGCTGATGGGTGCCAACGAGCGGTGACGATGCATAACATGCCGCACCAACCAGGGTATCAGATGCTCACCAACAGCCCAAGGCTGACCGACAGCCGACTGTCGGCTTGGTGTGTCAGGACCTTAAGCCCCCCTCCCGAAAAAGCCATGTCTGCCCTGAGTGGTCAGTGTTCTGGGTCTTCCGTATCTCTGCATCTCTGCAGCGTCATGCAGCAAAAGGCCAGGGGACAGAATCAAACCCCCGCTACTGCAAAGAGGTCACCCTTAAAAAACGTTAAACAGAGTATTCAAAATGGCCTGAAGCCTGAGGTTTTTGCTCACAGTGATTATTTCTGCATTTGGCCATGTTTAATAGGAACATTATTGTAACTAGTCCATACCCATTGAGTACAGCATACCATACCACGACTTAGTCATACCAAAAATTAGAAAAAAACAACAACATTGGGCCACAGGGGGAGCCACAGCCATCGGTCGCATTTTAGCCATTTTTAAGTATTTTTCTGTTGTTATAGCGCCACCCAGTTGCCAATTAGAGTTAAATTTCTCCAGTCACCTTGAGGCGTCCTGTTCTACATATCTACCAAGTTTAGTAAAAATCCATATGGCGGTTAGGCCTAGATAAGAAATGAGCTCTCTAGCGCCCCCATTTTGTTTGATGGGGTCAATAATGGAGGGGTCCCCTCAGATTATGTGTGGTCATATGCCTACAAAGTTGCGTGGTGATGGGTGAAACCCTTGAGATGTTATACACCTTTATGTGATGAGCCACGCCCTCCGCAATATTCATTGCCTTATAGAAGCTCAGTTTTACTAAGTTTTCTAACTTTTGCCAAGAGGGAACTTTAGATATTGGTCCCTAGATTATGTTCACCCAGTTTCATGCAGATCGCTCAAACTTCCTAGGAAGAGATCGAGTTTAAGTGTTTTTCAAAAAATTCTAAATGGCGGAAAATCAATATAACCGGAAGTTATGGGTTCTTGAGGCAAATTTGTTCCTCATGAGGAGAGGCATCTCTGTGCAAAGTTTCATGTCTCTACGACATACAGGGCATGAGATATGCCCATTCAAAGTTTGCAATTTCAGTCGGTTGCTATAGCGCCCCCCTTTGGCCAATTGATGTAATATTGCTTCATTGGCATCCTCCCATGACCCTCTACCACTGTGCCAAATTTCACATGGATTGACCAAGTCAGTGAGGAGAAAAACGTGGAACAGACACACAGAGTTTTCGTCATTATATAGTAAGATATGATGACAGAAAATAAGGAAAAGCATAATAGTTCCCCTTTAAACATCAACAACAGTAACATCAACAGATTGTGTATGTCAACATATCTATCTCTATTACAAGCTCAACTATTTAGAAGGTCAGAAATAAACTTTTGTACTTCACAACAATGACAAGAAAAAGACAAAATCAGACAGTCTAAAAAACAGCATCAAATAAAGGTGTAAAAGATGTGAACCAACAGTAATATATGCTATGAAACACAACACTCCCGCCCACCATGCCACAAACATAACCTCCTACGTTGACCTTTTTTTTTTTACTGCTCTGACTTTCTTTGTTCCTGTTGTTCATGTTTATGTCAAGGCCTCTGTGTGCTGTATATTCAGTGTACAGGCAATATTGGAAAATGTAGACTTGTGATATTTTTCTTTGTGTCCTTCGTGCAATTTAAACAAAATCAAAGCTACATATTTTGCAGGAAAGTACACCAGGTATGGCAGCCCGGCAAATTTGTCATGCCTTCGTACTTTTTTATGGCGTGCTGCATGCACGAATGCCAAGAGTGTGCAAAGCAGTAATCAGAGCAAAGGGTGGCTATTTTGAAGAAACTAGAATATAAAACATGTTTTCAGTTATTTCACCTTTTTTTGTTAAGTACATAACTCCACATGTGTTCATTCATAGTTTTGATGCCTTCAGTGAGAATCTACAATGTAAATAGTCATGAAAATAAAGAAAACGCATTGAATGAGAAGGTGTGTCCAAACTTTTGGCCTGTACTGTATAAGAATAACAATCAGACTGATAAATACCACAATTACCTTTATACAGGGAAAAATGTCAACTAAGCCCCTTTCCACTGCACAAACAAATCTGCTAACATCTGGCTTTTTAATGTAATTGGAAAGGTTACAATCAGCATTTGCACATGGGTCATTGGTATTTATCAGCTCCAGCTCCAATCAGCATTAATAGAAACACAACACCTGGGTGAACACACTGATTTTAGCCCCTACAGGTGAGATGCAATCATGCACCATCACAAAATACCGTGTTTTTCCGTCCAAGCAGCTCTCAAACAACGATCCGAGTTTGAAAGAGAGACTGAATAAGTAAGAGATATATAATAACCCTTTGAAACATTGGGCAACATCACTTTTCTTGTGCTTCTTTCAGACGTCTTTTGCAAATATTTAAACCTTTGAACCCTGAGCAAAGTGGTGCGATTTCTTTCAAACGCATGGGAAAAAGGCAATGAGCAACTTGGTAAGAAGTATTCCACAAATTGCAAAAAATAAAATAAAATAAAAAATTTTAATTTAATTTTAATTTAGATTTTTTAATTTAATTTTGATTTTTTTTTTTTTAAACTAGAGCAAAACTTTATTTTTAGTTATTGTTGTTACTTTTTAAAATTATGTAACAGAATTCTTATAATGTTTAAAGCACCTTTTTTCAGGTTGTTTCTTTTTTTTGTTTTTTACTAATTTTTCTTGTTTTAATTTTCGCTTTTTACTAATTTCTTGCTAATGTTTTTGGGTCATTTCTTCTTTCGTTGCTGATTGGGTTAACAGAAGTAACCACCGAAGCATTTTCACTGGCCTCCTGCTGTTTACTAACCTGTTTTCCAGGCTGTCTGCAACATTGAACATGACACAGCAAAAAAATCCACTCACACAGAAAGGCAAACTTCTCTGGTGCAGAGCTATTTTAAGTGTGTTTTCCGCGTTTCCTCCACTGCCTTCCAACATGGTTATCAGTGAATCATAACCACATCAAAATGGTCTGTTTTCTTCCACAAGTCGTTCTTTCCTCTTATTTGTTCTCTCTACATCTTAAACGCTGTTGAGATGACGTCAAGTTAAGTCACTGGCATTTTGCAGCTCATCTGCGGCCCATCTCTCGGCTCTCTTCATGTTGCCGTGGCTGCTCTACACATCTGAGTGCAACATTTCAATTGCCTCTCCGCAGGGCAGCCGCGACTTTATGGTTAGCCTCCTGACAATCGGGATAATTATGGGATGTCAAGAGGCTCTCCCTGGCTGATGGAGAAGGATATTTGTGGTGTGTTCCTTCCTTTGTTAGTACAATTTGAACTTAAGAGGCAGAAGGGTCGGCATCTGTGCGACACGCAGGGCTGAATGACTCTTTTCAGCAGCCTGGGAAGAGAAATGCAGAGCTGGGTGCCTGCAGTCAATGGTGACGGTTGCTATGTCTTGTCACAGTATGTAAATCAGCTGTCACAAAAGATTAGCGATGTAAATCCCACTTGCTCTTCGTGTAACTCCATATAGGCAGCATGTGATGCACGCTGGGTGGATGCTCAATATGCAAAGAGAGAAATAGTCAAACAAATCACCCAGTCATTGAATCTGGTGAGTTTGAAGAATGATAATGATCACTGAGATAAGATTCTTTGCAGATGAGGGAGACAGTGCGCAGGATGATTTGAAGTGATGAATACCACTTTTCCAGGCAGACGTACATTAGGTCATAGATTTGAACCTGTCACTGGGGGGGGGGCACTCAGGGCCCTCAGGGACCCTGCCACCTGAGCTCCCATCTCATTAATTATCACCCTGTCAGGTGTGTTACATAAGAAAGAAAGTAATAACAAAGGAATGTGATCTCCCGGCCCTCATCAGCAGGGAGCCGAATGATGAAACAAAGCTGTCTCGGCATCTCCTCCCTCAACGCTCGGCTAATGAAGGGATCACTCATCCTTTCAGGATTGATCTCGGCAAAATCCTGCAGGCTCGGCGACGAGGAGAGTTTGAATGTTGTCACTTTGGCTGCTCTTTACTCTCCGCATTGTCACGTCAAACTGAGAGAAGCTCTTTTGGCTGGAGACAGTCAGCATTTGTTGGTCTTCAGTCAGCACGAATACACCCAGCTACATGGGTTGCAAAAAATTGAAATTGAGCTGTCTGGACTGAATCGCTGGCGTTCAGAGCTTACAATATAAAATGGTTTTACACTCTTGTTCTCTTGAACAAGTACTATACTTAACAAATTTGAAGTACTTGTATTTGGCTTGATTATTTGCATGTTATGTAACTTTATACGTCTACACTATTTTTTATATTTTTATTTACTTTTATATTTATATATTTTTTTTAAGTAAGCTGACACAGAGAGACGCACAAGAATTAAAATGTGCCTCTACTGTAACATACCTGTGCAAATGGCAATAAATTCTATTCTGTTCTATTCTACTACATCAACCTGGTCTCACTCCCAACTCGTTAAATACCGACTCTTGGTCAGTGGCTATCGGCATTAGGTCCCGAGGCACAGAGGTGCCCTTTCATGTTGGTATGAGATGCACCGGGCAGCAGCATTTTTTAAATACTGTACTATAAAGAGTGAGTAAATTCACATGGGGTGGTTGGGCAGGAGTTGAATGTGTCAAACAAACCCAACTCTGGACTTTCACCCGGGAGACTTCTGTTTGTTTCTCGTGTGAAACCAGAAGTCAATCAAGTTATTTTAAAAACAATGTAATGTGCTCATATGTAGAGCATATTACACTAGTGATTATGAAATGTGACGTAGCAATTGTTTAAAGCTGATGCTTTTTATGCCTTTGCGCCAGTGAAAGCTGTGGTCACAGGCAATATGTTTTCAGGTTTCCATTTATCCATCCCATTCCCATGATTGTGATATTAAAAAAAACACCTTGAGGAATTTTCTTCAAATTTGGCACAAACATCCACGTGTATCTAAGGATAAGCCTTTTAGATTTCGTTGGTCAAAGGTCAAGGTCACTGTGGTCTTGCATCCGTCTAGTTCTTATGAGCGCAATATCTCAGAAGACCTTGAGGGAATTTCCTCAGATTTGGCACAAACGTCCACTAGGACTAACACTAGGATGAACTGATTGGATTTCGGTGGTCAGAGGTCAAAAGTTACTGTGACCTCGCAAAACATGTTTTTGGCCATAACTCAAGAATTCATACGCTAATTATGACAAAATTTCACACAAATGTCTAACAGGATAAAATGATGAAGCAATCGAAAAGGTCAAAGGTCAACTTCACTGTGACATCGTAATGTTCAGCAAAAAATAAATTTCTGGCAATTGTTCAACACCATAACTCAGGGACAGAAGGGGAGACATTTTAGTTAAATACTGAATTGGTGACTCCACCTTCAAACTGTGCCGACTGTATAGATCTTCTGTGCTGCAGGGTTGAAGATGAGTGTGAAGCATCCATATTATAAATTTGTAGCTTCTTTGCAGCAACATCCATATTTGAAGCTTTGTCAGTTGTCATGGATAAATATGAGTCTGGACAGACATGGATTTAAACTGCAACTTTGCACTGGTTTGTGGAGACATGCAACCGTAAGGTGGTAATTCTAGTTCCTAAACCTAACCACATGCCTCTGTTGCCTAAACCTAAAACCAAAGTTTTTCACTTTTGTTCTTAATTCATTTGGAAAAGAAACTATATACATTTAAAAAGAAGGGAAAAGGGAACTGTATTTCTTGTGAAAAAGACACAATGCATGTAACGAGCATAAATTGACACGTCATCCTAGACCATCTGTTTTAATAGAAATACCTAAAACATCAGAGTTTGACATGTAGGATCACTGACCACGCATCAGTATTTGACAAGGTGCGAGTGAGAATGTGTTATCTACATTTATCTTACAGCTTTAGTTACTTTTCAGATTATAGTTTTTCATCCCCTTCATGTCTAGTGAAAACCTTGTATCTCCAGATGTCTTGATTTTGAATGTTTGTGATAAACTGAAGGATGAACTGTTCCTTTGTGTTGAGAAAATTCTTCTACTTCTTGGGTTAAATAAACTCTTTAAAAAACCCCTCGGATGAGCCGGAAATGCATCGTCACAACGATGAAAACATGACTGTTTTTCTGAAACCATGAAAAGTTGACTTTTTAGAGATACATGGCTGTCACAGGACAGCCTCACTACAAAAATATGATGATCTTATAGAATGTGATGAATTGCTGTAGATTAAACTACCCAACTGTACATACAGGAGTTAAAATGAGCACAACCTTAAACGTCTACAGCAGTAAAATGCAATATATTGCAGCAGTAATATTAATCCAAAAACAACAGATATAATAGAAAAACACTGATGGAACATTTTACTGCACTATGACTACTTTAACTTTTGGTACTTTTTGTACATTTTGCTCATAATACTTACAAAACTTTACTTAGCCTTGAGGTTTTGAATGCAGGACTTTTACTTGTTGTGGAGTATTTTCACAGTGTGGTGTTAACACTTAAGCTTAAAGGTCCAGTGTGTAGGATTAGTAGAACTATGGTGGCTGAAACAAAAATGCAAATTGCCCAGTCAAGAGCCAGTATTTTGTTTGCCTTGCTGGGCCACTGTAGAAACATGGCAGACTTTGTAGAAGACAAACTGCTCCATATGTAGATATAAACAGCTCAGTCTTAGCTAACAAAAACGCATTGGGTCTCATTTGTGAAATGTTAGTAAATGTGTGAGTAGATTTCCACATTAAAAACCTTGGTACTAAAAACCTACTCCAGATTCATAAACGCTGCGGAAAACTTGGATTTCATCGTAGGCACTTGTGAATGTTCATGAATGCCAATCAATCGTGAAGTGACAGTGTGCTCCCGCTAGTCAGCAATTAGCATACATCCCCGCCCATGAATAGCCTGTGACTGCCATATAAGGAGGTGATAATTACTATGGACAGGTGCATCCTGATGACCTGAGAACATGGAGCAAACAAAAACCAATGCTGAAATCAAAGTCATTTTAGGTGAAGTGGAGTTGAAAAAAAAAAACGTTATTATATAAAATATGTTATTATTTTGTTATTAGTGGTGTGACAGGGACAGGTAAATCAAAGGCTTGGTAGGCGGTAACGGATGCCGTTAACTAGTCAAGTCAAGTCAAAATTTATTTATATAGCACATTTAAAAACAACCTCGGTTGACCAAAGTGCTGTACAGTTCATCCAAGGAGTGAATGAATAGCAAAAACCACAAAAATTATCAATAAGATCAACAATAGGTTTAGACAATAAAACATCAACACTAGAGTACAGGTTAAATACAAATAAAAGCTGTAAAAGACATGTCTGTCTCAACTAGAGGTGAAAGCAAGCGAAAAGAGGTAGGTTTTTAAAAGAGATTTAAAATGTTCCAAAGTTCGGGCTGCCCTTATATGGAATGGTAAAGTATTCCATAAATTTGGCGCCACAATGGAAAAGGCTCTGTCACCCTTGTTTTTAAGTTTAGTTCTGGGACAGGCCAGCAGCAGCTGGTTGCTTGATCTCAGTGCTCTGGCTGTCGTGTGAAGCTGAACAAGCTCAGATAGATAGGATGGAGCTAAGCCATTCAGGCTTTTAAAAACAAATAATAAGATTTTAAATTGAACTCTAAACTGGACAGGGAGCCAGTGCAAGGAGGCCAGTATTGGGGTGATATGATCACGTCTTTTCTTTCCTGTCAGCAGTCTGGCTGCTGCATTCTGGACAGCCTGCAGGCGTTTCAGTGAATGCTGGTCCAATCCAGCATAAAGAGAATTACAATAATCCAGACGACAGGTAATGAAAGCGTGAACTGCCCTCTCTGTGTCCTCTGTTGAAAGACTGAAGAAGTTAAACAAAAATGGTTCCGTATGAAATTTAATACAAAACAACTCACAAGTACACACCCACACCCACACACACACACACACAAATATTTTATTATGTATAATATATTATTATTATTAGTGGTGTGACAGGGACAGGTAAACCAAAGGCTTGGTAGGAGGTAAGGGATGCCGTTAACTCTGTGTCCTCTGTTGAAAGACCCAAGAAGTTAGATGAACTGAATGCAAAACAACTCATAAATACACACACACACGCACACAAAACACAACAGCTATAGGAGGCTTGTTTCAGTCACAGCTGCAAATGAGCACTTTGCTTGCATCATCGGAGAAACCACTCTGTCAGGGGAGACAGCGACATGCCTCCACTGAAGCAGTCAGCAGCAAACTCCTCAGGAGGTACAGTGATGTACACGTTATATGAAATCACTATGCAGTCTGACAGCCATCACTGATAGCTTAGTGCTTGGTAGGTTAGTCTCACAGTCTCACAACTCAAACAGAAGATACATTTGTGCAGATTTCTCTCTTGATTGAATCAAGTGGGAACGGGATGCCAGAAATGTAGAAAACACATGTATCAAGTTGATTGAAATAACCCATTCACATTTTTAATAACCCTAATCTGAAGCTTAAATCTGCTAATTGCCAACTATTTTAGCTAAATTTGTTATATTTCTAATCTTTTAACTTAAATGTTTCAAAGGCATCTGCGCTGCATTGTGAACATAACAGACCACAATACGAATCAAAATTGTAATTTCTAATAATGAAAAGCAACATTTATGTGCATTCCTTATTTACACAAGCACAACCAGCAGTCAGAAGGTTTGGTCCTTTAGCAGGTCTAGTTTGGTGACCACAGAATTGCATCTCTGCCTTTTGCAGATGATGTGGTTCTGTTGGTTTCATCACACTGTGACCTCCAGCATGCACTGGGGCGGTTTGCTGATGAGTGTGAAGCAGTCGGGATGAGAGTCAGCACCTCCAAATCTGAGGCTATGGTTCTCTGCCAGAAACCAGTGGATTGCTTCCTCTGGGTTGGGGGAGAGTTATTGCCTCAAGTGAGGGAATTCAAGTATCTCGGGGTCTTGTTCACAAGTGAGGGTAGAATGGAGTGTGAGATCGAACGATGGTTTGGTGTGGCGTCTGCAGTGATGCGGGCGCTGTGCCGGTCCATTGTTGTGAAGAGGGAGTTGAGCCGGAAGGCGATGCTTTCGATTTACTGGTCCATCTACGTCCAAACCCTCACCCATGGTCATGAGCTCTGGGTAGTCACTGAAAGAATGAGATTGCAGGTACAAGTGGCCATAAAGAGTTTCCTCCGTGGGGTGGCTGAGCTCAGCCTTAGAGATAGGGTGAGGAGTTCGGACATCTGGATGGAGCTTGGAGAAGAGCTGATGCTCCTTTGCCTCAAAAGGGGTCAGTTGAGGTGGCTCGGGCATCTGATCAAGATGTTTCAGGCACATCCCACAAGTAGGGGGCCCTGGGGCAGTCCCAGAACTCGCTGGAGGGATTACATATCTCATCTGGTCTGGGAACACCTTGGGGTCCCCCAGGAGGAGCTTGAAAGTGTTGCCGGGGAGACGGACATCTGGGGTGCTTTGCTTGGCCTGCTGCCCCTGCGACCCAGTCCCGGATAAGCGGATTAAAATGGATGGATGGATGTTTTTTTCCCATTCCTGCCACCATATCTCCCTAAATCTTACACAGTGGACCTTTAAGTTAAATGCTCTGAATACTTCTTCCACCACTGGCAACATGGTACAACATGGTAAATATTTTCTTTCCATTTTTCTCCAGAGAGGAGAGACAGCGTCTGCAGCAGAAATAATATGTCAGACTTCACATAAAAGCAGAGCGAGAGCAGCAGCAGCCAGCAACAAAGAGGAATAAGAGGCAGTTATGAAAAAGGGGTAGACTTTGGATTTACAGTATGTGTCCTCATGCATCCTATTCAGACTCCACTGAGCTTTTGTAGCTATTAGACTTCGTACTCCTGCTGACAATAACCGCACAGAAAGGGTCAAACATAGATAAACCCTCTCCGGCTGGCCTGCACAATTCTCATCTTGGTGTACTCTGGATGTTGTGCCTTTGCAGGTCGACTTGACATTTATCCAACAATATGTCTGTGGAAAAGTGGCCAAAACAAATCATTGTTTTCAGTATTTTGATTGCCTGTTGATTGTTAGATGGCGTATATGTTTTTTTACAGCGTGTGGACTAAAAGCAGCTGCACAGCTACAGAAAAAAAGAGCCCACTGTGAGATCTACTTGTCACACACAACTTAACATGTGGAGAATTCATGCAGCTTTCAGGACTGACTCAGATATGAATTATGATTTCTGCTTGCTCTGTTGGACATTTATGTAGCCTGAGTACTTCCAGATCCATTAACGTGCACTAACAGGAGCACTTGACCTCACCCTGGAGCCTCATGCCACGACTCCAACTGGAACAACTCAGCCATGTTGGTTTGAAGTCGCTTCTGGCTCCCTCACCTCGCAAAGAAATTCACAAATTGTTGCATGGTTTTATAGGTACTTACAAGCAACGAGGTTGCCATGGCCACTAAAATCATCCTGGTGTATGATGGGATGCTCTGGAGGGTCGTCTCCGGAGAATGTGCTCAACACTTCGTGAGGCCAGAATGACAGCCGGATGCAGAGTTAAAGCTTTCAGCAGCTTAATTCTCCTTCATATGATCAGAGAAATGTGTCAGAATCCCCATCAGCTGCAGGTTCCTCAAGGATTTCATCAGCAGTAAGTGCTGTACTCGAAAAAATCCTAAAGACTGTAGGAGGTAGTAAAAAATTACCAATTGCTTCAAGTGCTATGATTGCTATATAATGAGGTGCACAGGGACACGTTCCCCTCAGACTGAATATGTCTTATGAGAGTCATTTGTTAGATCAATTAACATACATGGCCTCCAGACATACTGACACAAATGTATCCACAGAGAGGCACTTTTAAACGCTGCTTTTAAAACAGGATATATGGAATATATCATCACTTTCCAAAAAAAAAAATCCCTGCATTTTCAAATGTGGTGATAATGAATTTTTCAGGGACAAGATTATTTGGGAAACTTTCCTACAGCTATTTGCTTTCTCCCAAAAAAGTTTGCCCTTTGTAGATGCATGGTTTCTACCATTTTTCCCCCCATTAAAGGTTTTTTGGGGGGGAGTTTTTCCTTATCCGCTGTGAGGGTCCAAAGGACAGAGGGATGCCGTATGCTGTAAAGCCCTCTGAGGCAAATTGTCATTTGTGATATTGGGCTTTATAAATAAAATTGATTGACTGATGGTTTTCACAAGGAATAAACATTTGTGATAGAGGAATAAAATGATAAAAACATTTAATAATAAAATAATAATAACTAGTCCATACCCATTGAGTGCACAGTTGCCCACGTGCAGTTTCACATGGTGTGTGTTTGGGATACAGGTCATAGGAAATTGCAGATTAAATAGTCAAGTGAACCCATTAAGAAGAGCAATGTATTCAGACAGAGGTTTTGTGAATTTGATAGTACGATTGCTTTATTGAAAGTACAGTAGATTGACCACGTCAGTGAGTAGAAAAACGTGGGACAGGCTGAATGACTGACTGACAGAATGACACACTGACAGTTTCCATGATTATGTACAGCATACCATACCATGACTTAGTCATACCAAAAATTTGAAAAAACAACAACATTGGGCCACAGGGGGAGCCACAGCGATCGGTCGCATTTTAAGAATTTTTCTGTTGTTATAGCACCACCTAGTTGCCAATTAGAGTTAAATTTCTCTGTTCTACATATCTACTAAGTTTAGTGAAAATCCATATGGTGGTTAGGCCTAGATAAGAAATTAGCTCTCTAGCGCCCCCATTTTGTTTGATGGGGTCAATAATGGAGGGCTCCCCTCAGATTTTGTGTGGTCATATGCCTACAAAGTTGCGTGGTGATGGGTGAAACCCTTGAGATGTTATACACCTTTATGTGATGAGCCACGCCCTCCGCAATATTCATTGCCTTACAGAAGCTCAGTTTTAGTAAGTTTTCCAACTTTTGCCAAGAGGGAACTTTACATATTGGTCCCTAGATTATGTTCACCGAGTTTCATGCAGATTGGTCAAACTTCCTAGGAAGAGATCGATTTTAAGCGTTTTTCAAAAAATTCTAAATGGCGGAAAATCGATATAACCGGAAGTTATGGGTTCTTGAGGCAAATTTGTTCCTCATAAGGAGAGGCATCTCTGTGCAAAGTTTCATGTCTCTACGACATACAGGGCATGAGATATGCCCATTCAAAGTTTGCAATTTCAATCGGTTGCTATAGCGCCCCCCTTTGGCCAATTGATGTAATATTGCTTCATTCACATCCTCCCATGACCCTCTACCACTGTGCCAAATTTCACATGGATTGACCAAGTCAGTGAGGAGAAAAACGTGGAACAGACGCACAGACAGAGTTTTCGTCATAGTAAGATAAAACAAAAAATAATAGATAAACTGTTCTCTTAAAACTACAGGCTATGATAAGATATAAAAACTATCAGTTAAAAATATATTTCAGGAAAAAGCAGTGGTAAAAAGATGTGTCCTAAGGTAACGTTTAAAAATTTCAGCAGATGTAGAGTCCCTAAGGCCCCCTCAGGCAGACTCTCAAGGTGTCGACCTGGCCTCCAAATCTTCCACACCCCAATCTGACTGAGCATCTAAGTGCTGGTACCCCTCCTCACAAGTGACAGGTCTCCGAAGCCAGCACCCCAGTGCCAGACAACACAGGACACCTTCCAGAGGTCATGTGTCCATGCCTTGACATGTCAGAAACAAGTCGGATCCAGGGAGGCCCCACTGCGGATTAGGGGTACTTCTGAGGTACCAGCACGTTCCATGTATGCTCGATCAGATTTGGATCTGGGGAATTTGGAGGCCAGGTCAAGCGATGTTTGCAGTGTGGCATGGTGCATGGTGTTTGGGTGGGTGGAGTGCATCAGGTAGCACACTCCACTTTTATAGCATAATTTCTCACCGTGGTCTCACTTGTGCAAGACTCAAGTCTCGCGCAAGTTGCCATGTATACACAGCACGCCTGCAGGCTAACTGACCACGGTGAGAAATTATGCTATAAAAGTGGAGTGAATTATGTCTTTTCACGTCAATTTTGCATGCCGCGGCTTCAGGGCACTTGGATTACGACGGACAAGCCGTTCTGATGTTTTTGAAATGCATTAGAAGAGTAATACATTTTCAAAATGATTTTGGACGTGGGTTCCATGCACTTCAAGTGTATGGAAAAATCCGGCTAGCTGTCATCCTCCGATACCCTGAACGAGTTTTGTGGATTAAAAAAACTACACTGGAATTCTTGTCGGCATGAGGGTGAGTAAGTACTGTCTGTATTTTCATTCTAAAGTGGTCATTTCCTTTAAGGCTCTTCATGGCTCCAGATTACATTACAGACCTGTTAGTCCCTTATGAACCTCTGCATAGTTTGAGATCCTTGGGAAGAGGTCTTCTGCTTGTCCCAGAATCCAGACTGAAGACTAAAGGGGACAGAGCTTTTGAAATCAGGCCCCGAGGCTATGGAATGACCTGCCCGAGGATATACAACTGTCTGAGTCACTGGCTTTATTTAAGTCTCCTAAAAACACACTTCTATCGGAAAGCATATCCTGACTTTATCTGAGCTGTCTATTTTATTGCCTTTATTTCCCATTTATTATCTTGATTTTGGCCTTCCTTATTTTATCTTTTACTTAGATGACATTTTATAACATGTACTTTGCTTTATTCTGGGATCAGAATGGGAATGGAAATCGGTATTCGTGGATACTTACTAAGATATCTTCATCAGGAGAGAAAAAGTCAGCTGGATGCATCCCTGATTGTATATTTTCCAAGTCTAGAGGTGATTTGGAAACACATGATTTAAATATCCGTGTTACTCAGACGTTATCCACCTGACTAATCCTCTGATTCAGCCGCATGCCTACCTTACATCCACACACTGTGATGATCTTAAGCTGTAGAGTAATACAACCTCTATCAGCACGCACCACATTGATCCTTGAATGCAGCCAAGGAGCTGATACGTGGAAGAGAACCGGATTCTGTAATATGTTTGACACAAATATATGCTCACTCACTAACCACTGCATTTATATGAATCTCTGTGATGGTGTTATTTGTATCAGAGGAGGAAAATGCGCATGCTGCTGTTTACCGCCGAGGCACTGTCAGGTAAACTACCTGCTTATACCTCCAGCCTTCTGTCCTTTCATACCACAATTATTGCTCTCATTCTTCAAATCATTTTCTTTAAATGTCCCGAGGATGCGCTCAGGGCTTTCTCTTCTTATGTACCCTGGGCATAAAATGAACTTCAAAATGTTGTCACCTTAGAGGCATTTCCTTTCCCTGAACATTTTTAAAGGTCTTTTAAAAACTGCCATGAGTGAAACATGTTCCTGCTTTGTGTTGTCCTTGACCTTGTTGGACTGTGTATGGACGTCACTGGTATAGCTTGCATATCCCTTTTCTTCAACACATTGTCACTCCGACCTCGTCACATATTGATGTTTGGTTTCCACGTCCACATATGACGTGCAAGCTACGTGCGTTGGTTGTTGATGTTCTGGGACGCCGTGTCAAGTTCTGCCTGTTATATGCATTGTCATCTTTAAAGATACACTTCTGTTTTCACAGGAAATTTAATGTTTACATACAGTCTCTTTAAAAACAATAATGTTCTACGTCGGTACAACACTGTGAATTGACTTCTTTTTTTTCCTTCAACAACAAACACATGGTTGGGTTCAAAGAAAAAAAGAACAGGGTTTGGCTTTACAATCCTATGGGACGTGAACACCGCTCTCATTGGTGAAAGTCAGTGTTTGTTGGACCCATTCACCACCCCTCCTGCCCCACTCGCACTTTCGCCGCCTTAACTTTCGTCCTTGTACCACCACGTTTACCCCTTACACCAGGTGCCACTCCTGTCAGCTAACAACAGGAAACTGAGGCTACAGTTCACACAGGCTCACCAAAACTGAACAATAGAAGATTGGAAAAACGTTGCCTGGTCTGATGAGTCTGGATTTCTGCTGCCACATTCAGATGGTAGGGTCAGAATTTGGTGTAATGGATCCATCCTGCCTTGTATCAACGGTTCAGGCTGGTGATGGTGGTGTAATGGTGTGGGGGAGATTTTCTTAGTATCAACTGAGCATGGTTTAAACCCCACAGCCTACCTGAGTATTGTTGCTGACCGTGTCCATCCCTTTAGGACCACAGTGTACCCATCTTCTGATGGCTACTTCCAGCAGGATAACGCACCATGTCACAAAGCTCAAATCATCTCAAACTGGTTTCTTGAACATGACAATGAGTTCACTGTACTCAAATGGCCTCCATAGTCACCAGATCTCAATCCAATAGAGCACGTTTGGGATGTGGTGGAACGGGAGATTCACATCATGGATGTGCAGCCGACAAATCTGCAGCAACTGTGTGATGCTATCATGTCAATAGGGAGCAAAATCTCTGAGGAATGTTTCCAGCACCTTGTTGAATCTGTGACACCAAAAATTAAGGCAAGACCTGGAAGAACACACCTTGTATCTCAGTGGGACGTTCCTGGCTTAATAAAGGATAAACAAATTAAAAAGTTACATTTCAGAGTGGAGTGTAAAGTAAAACTACAGGTTATGGGAGCATGTGTTTAGTCTTACTACAGCGTACTGCTTTACCATTATCATATTGTTGCTGGGTGAGTCAGTGCTGTTTAAGCTCACACTGTCAGGCTGCATTTTCTCCAGACTGCAGTCTGAGAGACAAATTTCCTTCAGTTATTTTGCTCCAGCGACAGCCGGTTACATCATGTCTAAAGTAAATGTGCTTGTTGTATTATGAGGCAAAGTCAAGGCTCCTTCACAAAGGCAACTTCCTCGGTTCAAACTCCAAAGATCATGAGAACACCTCTAACTCCACCTACTGGTCTGTGTTTTCGCCTCAACCCCAGACATCAGCCTCTGACTGATGGAGAGCACAGAGACTGTGTGAGGGAATATTCATCAGCAGACTGAGAGGGATTGTTTTTTTTTTGGACAAACTACAGCTGATTATTCTAAAATGGATTCAAAATGACTATGACCTTCCTCGCTAAGAATACGGCTTTTAATTTGCACCCAGTGTAATGTGATTTGTTGTCAGTTGGCTCCCGCCGAACCCACCCACCCACGCACAAGACACTTTATTACAGCCTCACTAACTCTTCTGTGAACTGCCCCTCACTTATCGCATCACCTCTTCTGCTTGTTCTGCTGCTGCTATAGATACTGGAACAACAGTTTAATGCTGATTATATGTAGTTTGCACATCAGTCTGTTCAGTATCACAGTTTTAAGCCTTCTGTTGTCCAGTTTGTTCACAGACTGTCCTGTATTTAGTGTGTTCACTGTTTTATGTACTGTCTTGTTTGTCTATGTTGCATTGAAGACATAAAATAAGATAAGAGAGGATAAGATAAGACTTTCTCCTCAGGAGAGAAATTAGCTTTTACACTTCAGAAGCAGAAGAAACATACGGAAGTCCTGAGAGGCAAAAGAGAAAAAACAATTCTGGTAATCCATTTTCAAAGTCTGGTCTAAATTGTTTTCTCTCCTGTGTGTATGACTTCATCACATATCGACATTTGGTCACGGACTTTCCACGTCCAGATACAACATGAGAGGTACCCTGGGTGTGTTGGTTGTTGACGTTCTGGGATGCCATGTCAAGTTCTGCCTGTTACATGCATTGTCTTCTTTCAAAATACACTTCAGTTTTCACAGTAAATTTAATGTTTACATCCAGTCTCTTTCAAAATAAAAGCACTGCGTCGGTACAACACTGCGAATTGGTGTTTTCTTTTTCCAAACACGTGGTTAGGTTTAGGCAAAAAGAACAGGGTTTGGCTTTAGAATCTTACGAGATGTACCACCCACCTTGTCAGAATTTTGCCAGGAACTGCGCATTGGTTCGACAGCCCATTGTTCCGACCATATTAAACTCATTGTTCCGAAGTCCGTTCCGAAATCATCATGATGCCCTGTGGTTAAGGTCTGGTTAGGTTTAGGCACAAATACCACTTGGTTAGGGTCAGGAAAAGATCATGGTGTGGGTTAAAATGAAAAAGAAAGTGAAAACACATAAGCCGTGGGCCTGCTCCGCCTCAAGCCGGTCGCGGCGCACCATACGCCCGCTGCGAGCCGTTCAGCACCGAGGACAGTCGGACTAATGGGATGTCGAACCAATGGGCTGTCGAACCAATGACATGGACCCATTTTGCCACCATAACTTTCGTTCTCGCTATTTAACTATAATGGCGACTAGCCGCATATTACGCCAGAGTTAAAGGACGCCTTTTTCGTCAGTATCTGATGCCACAAGGCACTGCCCAAGTGCCAAATTTTGACTACTTCGCAATGAGACTGGGTTGGTTTTTTTTTCCCAGGATAATGTTTTTAAGTTCCTTTTTTTCATCTGTAAAAAAACAGGTGGAATATGTTTTGCCAGGTATAAAAAAAGACATGACAGTAATGTTACCTAACTTGCTAACACACAATATATGTAACTTGTGTTTCGAGTGAATGGAGAACTTAGAGCTCACCTGGAAGAAAACATGAATGCTCTGAGTCCTAATTAGAACATAGGGTTGTAGTGCACTTCAGCCCCTTGTGGCCAAAATGAGTACTACAACACCAGATACTTCTACACATCCAGACCAAAAAAAACCCACCAAAAGTTTAATTCGCAGACGAGAAAAACCCAAACCTAAAGCAATTCTTTGTTTTCACAGATGAAAAAAAAGAGGAACTCAAATAGAGAGGAACTTTAAAAACCTTTTATTTTCACCTGTCATAAACACAGGAAAAATAAAAGCCTGATCCGCTGATACAAGGCAGGATGGATCCATTCTTTCATGCTGTTTACACCAAATTCTGACCCTGCCATCTGAATGTGGCAGCAGAAATCCAGACTCATCAGACCAGGCAACGTTTTTCCAATCTTCTATTGTCCAGTTTTGGTGAGCCTGTGTGAACTGTAGCCTCAGTTTTCTGTTGTTAGCTGACAGGAGTGGCACCTGGTGTGGTCTTCTGCTGCTGTAGCCCATCTGCTTCAAGGTTGGACAAGGTGTTGTTGGTTCAGAGATGGTCTTCTGCAGACCTTGGTTGTAACCAGTGGTTATTTGACTTTCTGTTGCCTTTCTATCATCTTGAACCAGTCTGGCCATACTCCTCTGACCTCTGGCACCAACAACCATGCCATGTTCAAAGTCACTTAAATCACCTTTCTTCCCCATTCTGATCCTCAGTTTGAACTTCAGCAGGTCGTCTTGACCATGTCTACGTGCCTAAATGCATTGAGTGGCTGCCACTTGATTGGCTGATTAGCTATTTGTGTTAAGGAGCAGTTGAGTGGGTGTACTTCATAAATTGGCCAGTGAGTGTCTAATACTACTTAAAGTTGCCCACATTACTTGGGTACATGTAACTTTCCCCACTGGTTTTAACTCATGTTATATGAGGTAGGACAGCTCATATAAGGTGTTTGCAACAAAGGAAACATATAGAAACAGTTTCCTTTTGCAGAGTTACTGCCACAGCCACAGCAACACATTTCATTTAGTGCACTGATGAGATGAATCCAGGTAAAAGTCATTATCACTTCTGCAGCAGTACAGATTAGGACTAAATCAAACCATCAAAATGCAAATACAGAGCATCTTAATTAAAGTTTTAAAGCACTGAGACAAATGAGATATGGCTGCAGCTGAGATGTCGCCAAGCATCCTTTGTTTTGGTAATTTTTCATCTTATTACTGTCAGAGACTTTAATCACAGCAGTTTGTGATTTTACCTTCTGTCATCAGATATTTAGCAGACAGTGTGATCGACTACACTGCAACAAAGAGGCTGTGAAGATTATTTCAGCCTTTATAGGTAACTGACCAAATACAGGAGTATTTGTATTGTTGTCATTGTTTTTTATTTATTCATTTCAAATGCTTTTCCATATTTCCAGTACTTTGTGGTTTTATCTGTCTTGGATGGCTGTTAATATGTTTGCCAAACAATGCCAAATAAATTTAAATATATGTGTAGCCTACATTAGAAAACTTTTTGTGTGTTTAAACGCATGCGCAGTGTAAAGTTGGTGGAATAACAGATATTGCTTCCGGTACAGACTTTCAAAATAATACAATGATTTCATTAAATAAAAATGACAAAAAGGCCCAAATGTTGATTGCTAACAAATAGATATTTAAAATGACAGAAATTATTGTCCAAAATGGAAAAACCCTTATGTTTTTGAACCACACTGACTGTCTGGATGAACAAGGTCTTTCGTTAACCATCACGAATCGTTTGTTGAAGGGGTCAAAAACATAGTTACTACAAGAGTAAAAGTAAAATTCATTCAAAGGAAAAAGATATATTAGAGACTTAAGAGGTAACAGAGAGAGTTAAGATTGATGTCCATGTCAGGGATACAGACAAAATTGAGGACGGACAAATAGTAACTAGTTGAGAAACCAAGTTAGGCAGCTTTTTAGATTCAGTATCAACTCACAGAGAATGTTGTATGTTGGACAGCATACTGAGTCAATGCTCTGATTTTACTATATAGGCTACATAATAAGATCAACGTGTGATGTGGACATAGGTCAGTGGTTCCCAAACTTTTTGTGGCTTGTGACTCCTTCAAATGAAGCAGTACCAGATGAGGCCGCTCCTCCTCTAATTTTAAGAGACAAGAAGAACATCGAAATATGAAAATATAGTAGCTTGTGAAATAAAGAAATTGCCAAATTTCAGAATCATTCACTAAAAAATATCTCTGCAATGGAATAAAAAGAAGCTGTTATTGAAATTCTGATTAAAAAGCTTCAACAGCTACACCTGCAGGGAAGCAAGATGGGAAAAGGCAGTCTGGGTGATGTGGAGGTTAACTGGTGACTCTAAATTGTCCGTAGTTGTGAATGTGAGTGTGAATGGTTGTCTGTCTCTATGTGTCAGCCCTGGTGACCTGTCCAGGGTGTACCCTGCCTCTCACCCAGTGTCAGCTGGGATAGGCCCCAGCACCCCGCGACCCATAACAGGATAAGCGGGTATGGAACATGAATGAATGAATGAATGAATAGTGCTAAAACAACTTAAAAATTGGCTGAATAATCTGGTTGAAAGTCTGAACTTTGTATTAAAAAATAGTGAAAGATCTCTGAGGCTGCTCTCACCCTTTAAGGGCACAAATGGTTCAGTCCACCTGTGCCCTAACATCTGTCTGTGAATGCAGCCAGAGCCGAGTGAGTGACCACTAACGCTGCTGGACTGGAGCACCAACGTACACTATTATGTCTTCCCAAAAAAGAAACTCAAAGCAAGCAAAGCAAACTGATTATTTTTTTAATTCAAAAGGTCCTCAAGAGATACGTGGCTCAGGAGAAGAAAGTTGGGGGGCCCTCAGCGACTGCTCATGCATAGGGCCCAGAATTTGGTGCTACGCCTCTGGTGGGGTTTTTAAGAAATCTTATTTGTCTTACTCGTGACTGATTAAGGTAACATAATGAATACACATGCAACCTCCTCCATTTTACATAGCTTTGATTCAGTACATCATGCATCTCTGTTTTGTAACAAATACAAAGTCACTTACTCATCACTGTATTCTTTATGATTTGATGAGTTGGACGTCACTGACCACTCACAGACAACAGCACTGGTATATGTTTATCTATAAGGCAATATTGGGCAAACATCCGGGCGATCTCTGCACCTAGTTACCAGCTACTCTCCTCCAAGTGGTTGCTTTTTAATGAACCCAAGGTTTTATCAGATCTGGGGAAAACTGCATTCTCCTACTCTGCATCTTGGCATGTCCAAGAACAATCTCCAAAATGATCTAAAACTAGAAACACTTATATCCATTGATGAATTCAAGAAGAATGTGGTGACAGAGACATGCTTCTTTTTCCTGATAGTTGTTGTTTCATTGTGGATTTTTGTATTATCTGTAGTGTTTGTTGCATTTTAAATGTGTTTTGATTGGCTGCTACCTTGGCCAGGTCTATTTTGTAAAATAAATGTTCAATCTCAATGGGACTTCCTGGTTAAATAAAGGTTAATTAATTTAAAAATTAAACAGTAAGCCATTGTTGAACTGCTTTATTTTTCATTTACCATAACAAAGTAGAGATAAGTTGCTAGCTAGTGTAAAAATAACATGATGCCATGGGTTGGATTTTCGTTAGTGGCCGTTTTGGTAAGGAACCGGAACCAGGGCGAGTGAGACAGGATCCGGAATTTGATGGATGCGCCTTTCCATCAAAATAAAAGCACCAAGCTAATAAAAATGTGGTGAAACTTTTTAATTTAAAGAATATAATTTACAAGAAAAGCCCCAAGCCATTAAGTTAATCAATTTTCTTACACCCCTCATCACCCCAAATCGATGGTGCGCCAGAATTTAAAGTTTTACTTTGGTGAACACTTTCACTTTGGTGAATTTGGTGAATTCCGGATCCGCTCTCTAGACCGGAACCAGAATCCAGACAAAATTCAGAGTGAACAGAGTGAGTAGAAACTCTGCAAGGCTACCTCATCACAGGTTAGGGCCCTAGTGTGGAAATAAACTTTGAAAATATAAATGATTTTTTTTTACAGTCCTGAAACAAGTTCAAAATATATAGTATTTAAAAAGAAAAAGGGCAAAACCTCTCTTTCACTCCTTAAATCTGCTTGTAACCCCTCCAGTTTACCTCAGCCCCGGTTTGGGGAACAACTACCAACAACGGATGGCTTCAACGCTTTTATTTTGAAGGCCGTCTTCCCGGAAGTGTCCCTCCGGTCTCTTTAGCTTGACGCCTTTTGAAATGGCCCCTCTTAGTTTGGATGAAAACTTCAGTTGAGTGTGAAACTCAATGGGAAGGTGAACGCGAACCATGAAGCTCCTGTAGAAAGTGCCCAAAGTGTTTGGAATAAAGCCGCCGGAGACTGCAGGATCCCTCCTCAAACTTTTATCGGTCGAAAACTGTGAGTTTAACCGAAGTTTAAATGAAGTTTAAGAAACAGCCGCTAGTTTAACGGTTTGTTTGTTGCGTTGCGCTGCTAGCTTAATTGCGTTAAAACTGTAACGTTACGCCTTTTAATTGAACGTAACTTTGCTAGCTAACGTAGCGTGACTAACAGTTTAGCTTAGCTCACTTTTACTAGTTTTTAATATTATCTAGTATCTAATATATCTTTTTATTGCTATGGTTAACGTTACTAATATAATTTCAGTGTTTGTGGTGACTTAAAAGGAATAAAATAGATGTGATTTTGGCTCATAATTAATTTTTTTATTGACGTTTTTATTTAATTTTCTTGCTTTTGCGTGCCAAGAAATTCCCATAGCTAATATACTTGTGAGTTTTATTAACATTTTATGGGTTTTTTTTAATGGCAAAATCATTCTGCAACTCAATAACTGCATTGTTAGTGCTTTCATATTAACAATACTTATATAAAACCTACTAATTTATATCATATACCATCCACAGAGAAGAACAGATATGAGAGAGTCATATTGACTCAGATTTTATACTTTTATGGGTGTTATATTTGTACCAGAGAGTTGAATTGTGCTAGCTTTTTATGTGAAAACTGTATTTTTAATTTAACCACGGCTAATTTATGCATCACATGACCATTAATGTCCAAGCCAACTCATGAATCACTGCGGTGAACCTCCACTTTGGCTCCCACCCACGTCCACTGTTTAAAAGGCAGCAGCAGCCAGCAGTTTAAAGCTGCTCCTGGTCCAGCGTCGGCTCCTTTCATTATCAATCTCAGACTTCTGCTGCCTTTGTTTGGGTATACCTCTGCAGTCTTAAGTTGTTCAGGAAAAACCTCCCTCCTGAGGCGCTGCATGACCTGCTGGCAGCCTTCCTCCCTGCATACGGCTGATGATGTCTTGGCTTCCGGGCAGTGAACTGAAAGCATAACAAAGGATTTTATTTCTCTCTCTGACAATAACCATATTTGTATCCCGCCACCGCCACTACCACACTCTCAGGGCTAATGGTGGGCTGCTCAGAAAGTCCATGCTGTTGCACACTTGCTTGCACAGCTATATCTGATGTTACACTGTTAGAGCTGGCATAATAAAACTCATTTTCACACTGCAGTGATTGTTTAAGACTTAGATCTCCTGGCACCAGTCATCTTGTTTTCCCCAGGCAGCAGGCATTTATTTGTTGCACAGTCAGGTGAAGAGGAGGAAAAGTCCATTATTGGTGTTATTTGTATTGGCAGCAAAATTGCAGTAAGATCAACATGGCACAGAACCCAAAGTTTTCTAGTTTTTAAGTTATTTATCTTGAAGCCACGTGTCAAGAAAACTGTCCAGGCCTTTCTGTGACAGGCACCTTTTTTTCTGACATTGCATTCCCTGCATTCCTGGTGCAGTACTTGTGGTGGTGTATTTTGAAAGAAGGGAGCTGTCACTGTAGTGTCACATGATATATGTGGATGTTTACAGGCTTCTGAACTTGAATTAAAATCCTAACTTAATCTGAAACATTTGTCTCACAGGAATATAATTAAAGGGCCCAGTTTTAAATCTGATCTGTACACGTGGCTTTTGGAGTATTTCAGTTTTGTCGGTGCATAGAGTGCAACATAGAGTGCAGCAGGGACTGCAGGGAAATGGCCATTTCTGACAAAGAGGAAGACGTTTCTCCAGAATGTGACAGGAAACGCTTCCTGATAGGATTGAGTGACGGTTTTCCTGTGTGTAGGGATGCCTCTGTGTTTATGGTGTCAGTCATTTTAGGCACTACTATAGAGCTCGTTTGACTTTGCAGCATTTTTTTTCTCAGTTTAAGGCAGCAGCTGTGAAACTGTGCCCTACAAAGACTTCATACTGCTTCTGTGCTAAGACCTTGATAACAAAAGCTATGAAAGTCAGTTTTTCTTGGCTGGCGGTGATCTCTTACTCAGTTCCTCCTGCCCCCTTTTCCACAATCCTCCTTTATTAGTTTCCCCCTCCAATGTGATTTTTTTTAACTATGATGTAGTTTAGGGCCACATGGAAAAACTGTAAGAACTTAAGATCAGTGTCGCGCTGCTATCATGTGAGTTTTTTGAAAGACAGAGAGTTGTTTGTGCAGTGTCTCAATGTGGCCGCCGCTGCACCAGTTTAAAGTCTGGGCTGTTGTGACTGTCAAACAGTCAGACCTCACAGCAGCCCAGACTAAAAGTCCACTGGACCATCTCTCAGGGGGGAAGTGTAAACAAAGGCAGGGTGTTTGGCTGGTGGTTGGATTTCACGTGGGATTGACTTGCACAAGTCACGCTTCAGGTCCACATTACCTCTTCAAGTGCTACTGTAACTATTACACATGTGCTGCAACTAATTGAGGTCAGAGCTGAAACAATGAGTTGCTTAACTGATAACTACTGTTTTGATAACAGATTAGTCTGAGTCATTTTTCAATTTGAGAAAAAAGCCCCCAACACTTCCCTAGTAGGAGAATTTGCTGCTTTCCTTTGTCTTATGTGACACTTGATATTGCAACCATATTAAAAGGTTGACTGTTGGTGCTCTATTTGAAATGAACATATATATTTACATAGTTAAAGGGAGTATAAATGAGTGTTAAGTGGGTAAAGGCAAATACTGAAACAGCTAGGACAGTGTGGTAGATTCAGAAAATTACATTACTGTAATTGACTCTTCGCTAAGTCCCACCCCTGGACGCAGACTGGCCAATCATAACATAGCATCGGGCTGGCTCAGACCAGGGTCCGACAACAACACAGCTGTGCTCCATTGACTCTAATGCAGTCATTTCAGATTTGTGGATTTGGAGCTAAATGTTGTGCCTGTGGCATGTTGTGTATTAATGATACTCGTTACCTGGAGAGGTTGGAAAAAGATATACGTTTCTTCCCTGTTCCAAAATCAAAATCAGACCCTGAAAAGTGTAGGGTTAGCTAGCTAGCTACTGAAGATATAGCCTACTGAATGTATACACATGCTGCTTTTGCTTTTTAATGATTATAACAGTGAAACAAAGACCGACCCTGCTGTACAGGAACCAGTGAAGGGAAGCAGGGAAACTTTGCTCATATTCAACCAGCTGTGTGTCATCGCATTGTGCGCAGATAAACGTTGTTTGACTTCCCTTGGAGATCCCCACCTGTTGGGTGGCAGGGGTCCAAAGGCTGGCAGCACAGGGCGAAGCCAAACACTGTTCATCTGCACACACTGTGATGCCACACAGCTGGTTCAATATCAGCAAAGTTTCCCTTTATATTCATTGGCTTCTGTGGCGATCAGCAGTGATGTGGTGGTTCACCTCTACACTGTTATCAGCCACTCCTACTGCTACTAAACAGACCGCCACAACCACAGATAATTGAATTAATTATGGTTAATTTACTCAAAAAATGATGCTGAGATCAAAATACCTCTTGCAAGAAAAAGCACAGCATGCAAGGAACTTACAGGAAACTCCAAACTAACTTGTGGTGCTATCCAGTATCATTGTTGTTGGCTGTAAATTCAACTAAGGATGGTCGATGTCTTGGCAACTTGGATAACAAAGCTTTTTAAATTAAAACACAAGTGCACCGGCAGCTTCTGGGTAATGAAATCTGACTTTGTCATATTTCTCTGGATGAGTCTGATAGCTTTATTGAATTAAGGATCCAATGTCCCTTTAATCAAATGCCACTGGAGGCTGGTGGTTTAAGAGTGGTGGCAACAACACAAGCACACAGTATATCTTCATAACCCAGCAGGATAAAGACACACATTATTTGAACTTGTTTTGATTGAGACTTGGTGTTTAAAACCTCAAGATAATTTGCTTTTGATCCAGCAAGCAACACTGCAGTCCACCATACTACGACAACTTATTGAACTACAATTACTAATGCTGCTTCTAGTGCTACTTTGAGCCAGTTCAACTCTGATTTGCGCATCTGTATCACAGCTGGAAGCAGGCTAGTGGAGCACAAGTGTTTGAGGCACCAGCAGAGGCGTGTGTTTGTGTATATTCATATATATGTGTGTGTGTGTGTGTGTTTGAGCCCGACCACTCAGCGTAGGGTCAAGTAATCCCAGCCCACTTCTCTTTTAGAATGCATTGTCCCTCCCCCTCCACATCTCGTCCTCTACATCTGGTTGATATTAAAACCACCTTACAGCCAGTCCAGTTTGATTCTCAGACAGTTTTGTCTCTCTTTAAAATCGACTTGGAAATATTACTTCTGTCAGATACTGTAAGAAAGATGGCACTGATACCTTTTGACAGGTTTGTGTGAGTGAAATGTATAACCATCGTACAGTATCAGTTACAGAGTCATGGTGGGTCATGGTGGTATTTATCTGTTTTTCTTGTAGTCTCAACAAACCTTTAAAAAAAAAAAACTAAAACCAGTAGTATGAAAGTCTGTCCCACAGTTCTTTCTGACTTGTCTGTGGCACTCATCTCCAAGCCCAGTCATTCCCCCTAAAGATGGAAGCATTTCAAAAGAGGTCAAAATATATATCATTTTGTTTAATAATTATTCAGTGCACCACAAGCAGAGCGCAAAGCGTACTCTAGGCACAGGCAGAGCAGCAGAACGCCTGGCGCAGTAAAAATGGAACTTAACCATTCATTGATTCATAGCGAAATAGAACCAGTGACAGCACTCTCATTTTAGTGTTGTCCATTGTTTTTCCCAACTTATTTTAGATGAAACCTGCTGCATTCAATGGAAACAGTGCACCCCACAGTCCAGCGCTGTTTAAAGTTTGCTTTCACTCGCCTCTGCAGCAGCTGCTCCTCTAACCCATCAATCTGATGTACTCAGATTGATCCGACCACCAACTAATCAACTGATCAATTCCCCACCCAAGAGTTCCACTAGCAAAAACCTCCAAAGTCAGAGAGGTAGAGAACTACCGCCACACATAAACTAAGCGCAAAAAGTAGGAAATTTGTGTTAGGCTTTCCAGCGGTATAAGATTTATTTAGAAGCATTGTTACAACAAAGAAATACTGTACCAGTTTATTTCCCTTTTAAATGGTGCCACATTTGTAAGGAACATGTGTTTGTGGGATGAGCAGCAGAGCTGAGTATGTCGTTTGCGCCCATGAAAAATTTGCCAAATCTTCTCTGCCAATGCCAGAGAGTTTTTTTTTTGTTGATGACTCTTGTTTGGTGTTGTTTGGTGGATTGGATGATTGAAGTCTGAAGACACAGATATTGGCAAGTTGATAATTTATTAATTTAACAAACAGGAGCCTCAGTAGCGTGTGGAAGAAGAATTATTGTCAAGAAGCAGTGTTACAACAAAGGAATAATCTACCAAACAGAAATTTCCTTACTTTTTGTGCTTAGTTCAGGTTCTGATTCTGAAGAAAACACTTCAAACAGCAGTAAATGACGCCAGGATCGTACTGGACGCAGAAGCGCCATGAAGTGCACCAGTTTTCCATGGAGTGCTGCCCACAAATCTGGCAAGAAAACCCACCAGTAATCTATTATGAATGATATAAAGGAAATATTTGCTTTGATATAAATGATCGGTTGATAATAATTGATAAAATATGCATCACAGGCTTCCACATATTGGCCTGGTTAAGTTGGGTCAAAAGACAGAGCGAAAAAGACATGCCAACACATACAGACACAAGCAAACGGAGACAGAGCTCTAATGCGTGATTAGAAACGAGTGGAGAAGCATAGAGCATAGAGATATATGCGTCTGATGTGAACAGCCAGGTGACTGCTGACGGGCAGCCATGCAACAGTTGTCGGGGTGCTTCTGCAGGAGCATGTCTTGTTCTTGTGTTGTAGTTTTGGTTAACAATGGAGGTAATGCTTGTTGTAGGATCAGTTCATTGGCTGTTTTGGTCTTTTCAGGGCATTAGTTAACAGATGGAAAAATACCACCAGCCTGACAGGAATGAAGTCCTCAGGGTTTTGTCTGACAGATGGAGGGAGGGAGGTCACAGAGGTCAGCGGGGATGTCCGTACCAGGCACTAGTGTTTGGTTTTTGGGATAAGTAACCTGCTCAGGAATGTGTGTAGTACTCACTCCTACACTGTGGCCTTATCAATCATCATACAGACACTTCTGCACATGTTTTGGGACATGGACCCTCATCTGTGGACTCCTCTTGAGGTTTTGGTCAGAAAATTCCTCACGGATGACCTGCTCATCACTGATGCGAAAAGAAGTGGAAAATATCTCAGCCTGGCATTTTAAAGGGTTTTGTGAGTCTGAAGAGCAGACCAGTTAACGTGGCAAGTTTCAGTGCTGTTTTCTGCCACATAACCAGCACAAGAGCAATTCCTGCTTTGATTCCTTCTCCGTCTTAAACCTATGTTCTGAAATGCACATGAGCTGATAAGATGTTCTGTTTTCCGCTGAATTGGATTTCTCATGAAACTCATAACACCAATTTGATGTGGCTTTTATCACAAGACAGCAGGCGGAGAACAGCCTCAATTATGGTAACACACTGTGAATTGTTTTATCATTTTGAAATGTTTTTATCCTGCTTTCCTCCACACCCGCGGTTGCACCATGACCACAAGACTGCATTAGATAGTCGAGTAAAAGGAAAAGATAGCACACACACTGGTGTTTCTCTATTTATGCCGTTTGTTGTTTTCTGCATTCACACAGAGAGAGAAAATATTTGGATCCTCAACAAAAAAAAACATCTCTTTTTGGAAAAAGGAACAAGCTTTAGGTTTCTCCCATGGGGCGCAACAAGCAGCTGACCAAACACAGCTTCCACCCTGGTGTGAGTGAGTGATGGTTTCCCATCAAACTATGGAAATACCTGTGGAGGAAAAAGTATTAGATGTATCTGTGGAACCTCTCCATGAATCGCCCACGAGAACCGTAAAATTTAATTAGAAAGGTGTTGTTGTATTTGGAAGTCGGCGGTATTTCCTGGCATGCTTATTGACCAGAATCCTGCTTTGTCCTTAAAACACTGATTCATGTGTGCGTCTACATCACCAGAGCTGTATATAACCAATCTTAAACATACAATATGTATTTTTCTGCCACAAGTGGTCGCTCAGTCAAAAGAGAAACAAAAGACACAGCATTGCAGTCAGCTTCTCCTGGTTAGGATTCCTTTGTTGAGTGCTTTGTTGCCCTACTGTGTATGTACGGAAGCGCTCTTCTGTTGTAGTTTGTTGTTATGGCAGTGGCCCCTATTTTGCAAGTGTGCATGAGTTGAAGTAAAGGTTTAAAATGTACAGTTTGTTGTTGTTATTGAGCTAATATTCTTCAGTGTTCATTGTTCAGGAGGTTATTACCGGGAGCCAAATTATCCAGAGAGGTCTCCTCTTCGCCAAAATAAACAGACCAGGTGATTTAAATCGGTAAAAAGACTGAATAAAGCTGTTACGAATCAGTGTTTTTGTTGAGATAAGCAGCTATCTTAGTACCTGCAAATGTGTACTCACCTGATAACTTAAGATCCAAATGTTCAGGAGGTTTTTACCAGGAGCCGAATTAGTTTCAGAGGTCTCCTCCTCTCCAAAACAAATGGACTTGGTGATTTAAACCATTAAAAACACTGAATTAAGCAGTTTCATGTTGAAAATGACTATTTCACCAATGCTGTTTGGTGCGGCAGGGGCTAGAGCTGAGCTGCAGCTAACGTCTGCTCAGCTTGTTTCTCAGATAACTTAACATCCAGGCGTTCAGGAGGTGTTGACCAGGAGCTGAATTATCCGTAGAGGTCTCCTCCTCTCCAAAACAAATGGACTTGGTGATTTAAACTGTTAAAAACACTGAATAAAGCAGTTTCATGTTAAAAATCAGTATTTCTCCAATGCTATTTGGTGCGGCAGGGGCTAGAGCTGAGCTGCAGCTAACATCTGCTCAGCTTGTTTCTCAGATAACTTAAGATCTAGACGTTCAGGAGGTTTTGACCAGGAGCCGAATTATCCGTAGAGGTCTCCTCCTCTCCAAAACAAATGGACTTGGTGATTTAAACTGGTAAAAACACTGAATAAAGCAGTTTCATGTTAAAAATCAGTATTTCTCCAATGCTATTTGATGCGGCAGGGGCTAGAGCTGAGCTGCAGCTAACGTTTGCACAACTTTGTTTCTCTGATAACTTAAGATCCAGACATCTGATGACTAAAATCCTTCATCTGGTTAAAAACAAAGTTAAAAACGACTAAGATGTAAAAAGTGTATCATAAATAATGTGGCTTAAAACTGGATAAAAATGACCTGAGACCTTAATGCATGCACAAAGACGATATGATGCCACTGAGAGGCGATGATGACCAAATGATACAGACAACACTGGTCTTGTTGTTTTTAGACTTTTAGACTGAAGGCTTAAGTTGCATATTACATCATTAATGAAATGTTGGTGGAGTAGAGAATACAAAGCAGTGTGTGTGATGTTTTGGGAGAAAATGGCTCCCCTTCCTGTGGAGTGTATCGTTGAAATTAAGCAACAGCACTTAAGGCCCCTTGTTTTAACAGCAACCCCCAGCCCATATTGAGGCCACTGGTTTAATTACGCTCTTAATGCCCATGTTTTACCCTGCTGGGTGTGACACTGTGACCCCTAAGAGGGAGGAAATGAAGTCAACTCTGCAGCCCCTGCCCCCTCTACCATTGGACTTGTGAACAAGTAGAGCCACTGTTTGCATGTTGTTAGTTCTGGTTAAGCTGCCCTCTCCACGTACTGTATTCTATCTCAAGCCCTTTAAATCAGATTTGGTTTGAAGTGATAAGTGGTCAGTGCGAGTAAAGGAGAGGCATGTGATAAGTGTTTGAATTCAGCAGTCATGGGGATATTTTCCAACTTTGTTATGGAAGTTTCAGATGCCGAGCATGCCAATGCTACGAGGCCTGAGACCCCTGGGAGAATAGTGTCATTATTCCGGATAGGAGCCTGCCCATAAGCACCCGTGACCGCCGGAAATAAGGCTTGCTGGGTAATAAGTCTTGGAGATCACTTTGTTTTTTGTCTCTGAGGGAGCTTGTTTTCTGTGGCACAGACTGCAGGGTTAATTTGATGCAGCAGTCATTTGAGAAGGAAGAATGAGAGCTTGTATCATAACAGGATTAGTGATAATGCTGTTGTTGTTTTTTGCAAATGTAAAGTAAAAACATGCAGGCATGCTCTGTAGATTAAAGCTGGTGCTGGTACAGGAGAAAAACAATGCTCTGAGAATCATGGAGATTAGGCCTGCAACTTGCATTTATGATACTTAGTCATTAATCAGAATTAACCAAATCAAATCAAGTTTAGTACCAGCACCCAAAGGTTCCTGTTTTTTCAGTACTTTACTCTTTGTGGTGGCAACAACAATTTGATTTATGAACAAGCTGCAGTCAACAAGTGTTTCTTGCCCTCTGCACTTTTCTGATCATACATAGAGCTAAGTCTGTCTGCCTATTTGTGTATGTGTGTGTCTGTGTCTGCCCCTTTCTCTAGCCCTCTGTTTAGACACAGCTGATAAATATGTAGAATACATATGTAATGCAAAAAACACAATCACAAACAGCAGTGATACAAAGCGATTTCTGGAAGAAAACCAGATGGAAACTATTGGTGCTGCAGTGATAGTTTTGACTCGCTGGGAAGCCGATGGAGCTCCATATCTGGCCCCCAGCAGCGGGGCAGTTTGTATTTCTTCCACCTCCTTTCTTAATCTCCATTGTCTTTGCCACAAAGCGCCCTGACCTTTGCTAAATTTCGGTATCTAAGAGCGTTCTGACAGGAGGCAGAAGCAATGCAAAGAGTCCTGAAGTCGAGAAGCAGCCTGTGAAACTCTGTGGCCGGCTGTCTGGCTTAGGGACTCTTTGCAGTGCTTCTGCCTCCTGTCTGAATCCAGCGCTCTCACCCAAGTGTGCTCTCCAGTTTGGCCCAGATTGACATAATGTGAATAGGTACTTAGAGTATAGACATAATTCAGTCACTACCCTCAAAAGTACGGAATTTGGTACCCAACTCTAGACATGACTAATTTGTCTTTCCCACCAAGTTCCTGTCTTCTTACCACAGTTTGAGAACCCTTTGCATCTTTATTAGAATAACTGACTTGTAGGGGATACTGTTATTGTCGGCAGCTGAATATCCTGCTAATCACTTCTGTTTATACTGCTACGTTAACTTGTGAGTGTCACAAAATATCTGTGGTCTTTGGTTTTGTTTAAAGGAACTGTATGTGACATTCAGAGCATATCTACAATTCAGGGTCCGAGCCAGGATCGTCTGACATGCAGTTCTCAACATGAAGGTGACTGAGCTGGCAGCTAGCAGCTCAAACAGTGATAACAAGGGCAACAGTGCTGACAGAGCTAATGATGTTAACCTTGGCTGGTAACCACCAGATTGGCATAGTGCAGATCGGCAGTGATTAGCTAGAAAATGGGACACACACACAGGGACTCGCAAGAATTCACATGAACGCGCAGCTAAGCTGTCTACAACAACAACAGAGGTTGCATAACATCATCCTCTGCTGTTGCTTGCTGCTGTATTAATGCTCTGAATGTCGCAGAACCTTGAATTTAACTGAGATAATCTAATCACAGGGTCCTGTTTGTGGTTGTTATGAAGTGTTTGATCTTATCACACAGTCCTCTTCAGATGGATTTTCCCCAGCAGTCATGAAAATGTACTGTAGATGATCAGATTTCCATTTGTCTAAACACATAAGGACAAACTGAGAGACTATGTCACTCTCTTTGTAAGTTATAATTCTTCCTGGTTTGGAGCTATTTTTAAGTCTTGGTCGAAAAGAAAGCCTTTATTGTCATTGTTTATTCTTCTTCTTAAAAAATACTACTGCTGCTTTAAAATTTTAGGAAACATGTCTTTATCGTGTTTGAATTTAAACCAGACTCTGTCTGAGCTTTGCCAGACATCTTCATGGATCTGTCTTGTCTTTCAGTCTTGTTTCTTTCACTTAATGCTCTTCTTCTTTTCTCTTTCAGATTCATTGAGCACAAGATGATGTCTGACGCCAGCGATATGTTGGCAGCAGCCTTGGAGCAAATGGATGGGATCATAGCAGGTAACCACATTGTACACTTGGACTTTAAGACCGTGGCTCTTTTTTTTAAGTGGGCATGGCATACTATGGGGTCTAGCCACATCTGGAAATCATTGAATTTCTACTACGGCCAGTGGATGGCAACACAATGTGCCCTTCTCCTTCCCCTTCTACCTGCATTTTAATGTAATTCCCCTGAATGTACATAAAAGTTTGGAATAATGCTGAAATTGTGCTGCTGGATCACTGGGCCTTTCTGCCTCCAGTGCATTCCACCAGCATGAGAAATGAAAGAAAGTTTCCATTGTCCCCACAACGACGGAAACTAATGATTATTCAAGCTCTGTGAGTTTGGAATACAAACTCCTGCTTGGGAACTTTTGGCCACTCTGTGCTTGTGCCGCTGCAGATGAGCAGAGCAGGCTTCACTTTCAGAGTCCCCACTTTTCCGCTGATGTGTGTAATTATAGCGCTGACCTTTCCAATGGGAGCAAGGCAGCCAATCACATGACTCCCCCCCCCCCCCGGTCCCCACTGTTTCCGCGGAAGCCACAGCCGTCATCGTGCCCCATTCCCTCGCTACCGTGGGGAAGCCATGATTGTTTGGATATTTATTTATTTAGCTCCCTCTTTGTTACCGTTGGACATCTTCATTATGGCTGACATTTAAGACAGATGACAGATGGTGCGGAGTGGGCAGCACACGATGGGAACATCATGCACTCGAGTTCAGTCGACACGCTGCTGCATTCGCTTCCAAGAAAAATCTGAAAATATGGTTTCCACAGATACAGGAGAAGATTTAATTAGCATTAATTGGTTTTACTGTGTTACATGATGTTTGATAGAATCTCTGTAAACATTTGCTCGTCCAGTATGTGTGCAGGAGTGTGTGAGTGTGTGTCTGTTGCAGAGACATAGAGACTGAATATGAAATGTTATTCTTTTAGGTTGTAAGCCCAGTTCACTTTTTTTTTTGCAGTCTACACAGCAGTCTGTAAAATGCCCCAAAATTGTGTTGTTCGTTTACCTTTTTTTGTGATCAAACATTTTGTAAAGTCTGTTTTGATTGGATTTAACTAAACCTCTCCGATGTCTGATGATGATGACTGAGATATAAGTGCTGATTGTGGTTTACTGAAAGGTTGCTCGATGATGGCAAAAATGACAATCATAATTATTTTAGTCAGTATTGAGATCACAATTATGTAATAGAAAACATTGTCCATTTATTGAACAACAACAACAAAAAAAAAAAACTTTTCTCGAACGTTAAATACAATTCAACTGAAAATCAAATAAATATAAAAACATGAGATACCCCAAGAGAGACCCCATGCTGTTTGCGGAAGAGCCATAGACTTTGATTACTCTAAGCAGCAAGCATAGGAATAGATTAAAATATATTTGAATACATGTCTTGCTTTTTCCCTGATGGTCTGAATAAGTCGTTAAAAATTTGTCACCTTTTAGAAATTAAGTCACTCTCGGGTTAAAAAAGTCGCTAAATCTAGAGTGAAGGTTTTCAAGTAGGCACCACTGAGCCCACAGCTGTAAAGGCCCAGACATAAACTGACTTCAAGTTGCATATGAACACACCAGAAAGACTGCAGCCGACGGTCAACCAGGACGTATATGCGCCTGCGTGAGAAGAAATAATTCTCCACACCAGCAGATGGCAGTAGTCTGTAATAGTCAATCAAACAGCGAAACTAGAAGACCGTCTTGATGCTAGTTAGTCAGTTAGTACATAAACAACACAATCCAATGTTGAAAGAACAGAGCATATTTACCGTGTGCCAGTGAACAATAACACAAACCAGCACAAAATGTTTCTGCTAAAGAGCTCAGTGGCTAAAGATAAAGAATCTTACCATATGTAACAAGTTCGTTTTGGTCTCACTCCCTCTTGACCTAAGCTTTTTGTTTACTTTCCTCACTTCTGTTTCTCTTCTTGTACACTGAGCTTAGCTGCCAGACAGAGTGATTTCATTCACCTTCAAGCTCCGCTGTTGCTGATGTAGCATGTTAAATCAGCCACAAAAAAAAGCTGAGGGGGGGCCGACGAGGGGCAGTGGTGCAGGACACACCACACTGACAAGGGCGGCAGATGCTCAACAAAAAAAAAAAAAAGTAAAAAGGATTGGTTAATTGTCCAGCTCTAGTTTACAGGTACATGTGATGTCCCTAACTAATGGTACCACAGGAGCTTTAAATGGCCAAAGCTATGTGCAACAACTGCTGAAACTGCGTTAATTTTTTTGGCTGTTATTGTATCTAAAAAACTTGGGACAGATTTATTCTATATGCAAACACACGATGAAGGACTTGTCTGCATTCATCTATGGCTAACTGTGGGATAAGAAATGAGGCCCCCCATGTCCTTGTGTTTGATGTTCATGAGTCAAAACCATAAGTACACATGGCTTTATTTAATCTGACAGGAAGAATGCTAATAAATGTTTCTGCTCTACAGTGATGATCCTACACAGAGTTTTGTGTATCTGCTCTGTTTGATTAATGGCACCCACACTAGATGAAATTTGGTAGCCTGTGGCGACAGACCCAACTTGCATGTCCTGAGAAAAAGACATAGACAGTTACACAAAAACCAAAATTTACAGCCCTGGGTAGTCATCGCGCTCCCACCACACCCACAGATCAGCACCAAACTGATGCTTTGGTTGTAAATCCTTCCAGTTTTTTCAAAGCCTGTCATTCTGATTGCGTTTTGAAGTCATTTGATTTTTTTGTTTTGAATCACATGCCAGCTCAGAGAGCTAATGTAATTTCACAACTTCACTTTATGATTTGTGTGAAATAGAGAGTCTTTGTGTTGTCCCACATCTTAACGTTTCCTCTCTATCTTCCCAGGCTCCAAGGCCATGGACTACTCCAACGGGCTGTTTGACTGCCAGTCGCCCACTTCACCTTTCTTGGGTGGCCTCCGGGTGCTGCACCTTCTGGAGGATCTGCGGGGAGTGCTGGAGCTCATGGACAACGAGGAGCGGGACAACCTGCGATGTCAGATCCCTGATTCTACTGCAGAGGGGCTGGCAGAGTGGCTACATGGACGAATGGTTAAAAAAAAAAAAAAAAATCCATTAGTAAAGTGCTGTTTAGCCTCCATGTGCTGTATTTGTTTGAAACACAAGATAAGATATTTGTGTATATTTTTATAAACATGACATCGGCGCATTTCTCTCTCTGGCGCCATTTACACTTGTCATTTCAAGTGTCTTGTGCTTAAAAGGGAACAGAGATTTATTATGGCCACAAATTAAGCACCATGTAAGCAGTTTAGTTACAACAATAACCGTTGTGCTCGTAAGTTAACGACTATCCATAAAGTGACACAAACACAGGAATGAATCATATTAAGGCATGACAAGTCAAGGCAGATTCACAGCACAGTTCATACACAAGGCATGTTTAAAGTGCTGCAAAACCTTTAAAAGGAACTGGAGATAAATGTTAAAGATTCGGACCTCCGTGCATTTCCAATGTAACTTCAGGTACAGACCTAATAACAAAAGCTGCTGACCTAGTTGCACTTTTAGGGAGTTGGAGGAATAATTCAGCCCCCCAGTGACCATTTGTATATCAGTTACTCACCTCGTGTTATGTAGAATTCTATCTGTTAAGAAAACTTTGAATTGAAGTCATAGGCGATCGCATTTAACAACAGCAAAACTACATCAAAACATCTGTTTACAAACTCTTACACAACTCGTCCAGTATAACCCTAGTCTCATTTATCCAGTTGTGTGCAAACACATGCATTTTCGCTGGAACCTTACTATTCAAAACCAAACTTAAAGTAATACTCTTCAAACCCAGATTATTGACAAACTGTAATTTTACCTTGCTGAACACAGGGGCTACTGGTTTACCACCGCCCTAGTGGTAGTTTGTTTGTGTAGTTGTGTGACTTTATTAAACCCTTTAACAAACCCTTTAAAACACCAAAGTCACACAATAACACAAACTAACTGACGAGGCAGTGATAGACAGCAGTTCTCGTTTTCAGAGGTACAGTTACGTTTTTTGTCAGTGGAGTCTGGCTTTGAAGAGAGCATAGATGAGTTACACTTTCAATTCAGTTTTAAGGCCCAGATACATACACTCACATTGCCTGTGTCTCGCCCAAAAAGTTGCACATGGACAAGCGCTGGGCAGTTAATCTTAAATTAATCGAAACCCACATTCAGAACTTCTAACCGTCGTGATCTTGCCCATGTTGGTAATTTCAATTTTTAAAAAAAAATTCATTTAATACTTCCCCACTGTGTGTGCGGTCTCCTTAAAAACGTACTACTGTGTGTGTAGTCATGTGACTCCACCCTGTCTAGTCCTCAACCTGGAAGCAAGAGAAATGTCGTGTCCGTCATTTGGACACGAAAGAAATCAAATGTAAACACTGTGAAAAAACAGTTTCAGTGACCAAAGGTAACACCACCAATCTGTTTCAGCACTTGGAGCACAATCACGTTACTGAATATGAACAGTGCATGGCTTAAAAAAAGGAAGAGACTGACAAGCGCCAAACACCAAGTGCCTCCACAAAGCAGCTCTCAATAACACAAACATTTTTCCGAGGCTGTACAATGTGAAAAAGATTCAAGGAAATAACTGATCCGAGAGTGATTCCTTCAGTTATTTTAAAATCACAAACATAAACTCTTTCATTAGAAAGAAATATACCACCTCTGATAATTGAGCATATTTACAGTACAAACTTTGCCAGTGAAGGCAAAAAACAAAATAATCTTTCAGTAATCGTAATCAAGGTAAAATGTCCAATAAATCGTGATATTGATTTGAGGTCATATCACCCAGTCCTAACATGGACACATCACAAACACTTAGGTAGACATCCAACCAGCATGTACGTTCTGGTTGCTGTTGCAGATTCAACATAACCTGGAAATCCAGATGCCCCGCCCCTAGCAAATTCAAATTTGCTCTGCATGGGAATCTGGCCCTGATGAGGAGAGCCTGCTGAATCGCCATTGGACCGATCAGATCAGTCTTTCTGACAGAGGCGGGCCCTGGGCGGGCGTAACATGATGACGACAGCGCTGCGCCGTAGGAGTCGAAAAGTAAACAGCCAAGATGGCAGCTGCTGAAGGACCGTGTCCATTCAATTTAGCTTTGGAAGAAACGCTAAACCAACTACACTTATCTTTTTCCTTGAGAGAGGAACAGAAGACTGCCCTAGAAGCTTTCGCTTCTAGGAAGGACGTTTTTGCTGTGGCAAAAGCATAATATATCAGTTAGCCCCACTGGTCGGCTCCAAGAATAGAGGGATGTCGTATCCTGCAATGCCCTCTGAGGCAAATAGTGATTTGTGATGTTGGGCTTTAAAAATAAAATGGAATTGAATTAAAATAAATGAGACTTTAAATTAAATTAAACTGCATAAGTTGTGTAAACAGATGTTTGCTATAGCTTTGCTGTTGTTAAATACAGCCCCCCGAAAATTCAGTTCACAAAGAATTGTCTCCATTTTTGGATTCTTTGCTCACCATGGAAGTAATTGATACACAAATGATCATTTTGTTGGTGAAGTAGTCCTTTAAGATTTCACAAGTGTCCTGGAGAGATGGGTGCATTTACATCCTTTTCAACATCTGGATAATATGTGTCTCGAACCATTTCCTCTGGTTGTTGTAGTTATTTGATTTCAATCCATCTCCAGTGCTTCTTGGATGCATCTACACTTGATATCTGATAGCTATCCAGTCAGCCCGAGATGCATGACTAAGTGGAAATGGGGTGTCTGATTCTTTTTGTCACTGACCAGGGAGAGAAAATGTCATCATGAATTTATAGATTGAGTTTATTTTTGTGCAGATCGCAAAGATAATCTTAAACCACTTTTTTGTTGCAGCATGTGTGTTTCAGAGTTTTTGCACTGGCCAGTTTTAAGAGACGGCCTGGTATGAATTACCATCTGATCTGCTTTGCATCTCTTGATCGTGCTCCGTTGCCCATACCGTGACTGTTTATTGTGAGAGTGCTGTTATGGCGTGCTTTGTGAATGATGGAGTTTCTATAGGAGACCTGCTGCAAATAGTTTCCATCTTCCAAACTCAGGTTGACTCAGGCTGAGGCTCGTGTTTTTCTTCCCTCACGGCCTTGTCTCTCAATCTGTGATATTTGAGAGAAGAGTTTGCTTTTGATTCAATTTTCAAATCACTTTCATGTGAGAACATTATTGACCCTCACATGTTTTTCTGAAAGCTCTCCAAAGAAAAAAAACATGTGAGTTGATTGTCAGGGAGGTTATATAGTTATACACTGAAGTGGTATTCAAGCATTACAAAATCTATGTGGCTCAAGGCTGGTGAGTATTTTCATTTGAACCCCTCAGCCAGAGCCGCATTTCAACATGACAGCTAGAGGCCGCCCCCCCCCTCTTTTTTTGTGAGCTCTGAACTGAAAAGAAATAACAGTTGGAAACGGTATTTAACTGATGCAACAAATGAAGCAATTTGTTCAGACAACACAAATCAACACACATTGTTTTTCATTTCAGAGTAACGGACACAGCACAGAAGCAGTTTACCAAGAACGTCTGTCACGACTGGAGAGTGACAAAGAGTGTCTTATTCTTCAGGTTTGTGAACACAACTTGTCATTGTAGCTGCAAGGCAGCAGAACAATTGCTGATGAATAGGCAATTAGGTAGCATTGTACATGGCTGCCATTTGGGTAATTACCATGTTCTCAGTGCCATTCGTTGGTTCGTATGTTTGGTAGTTGGTCGGATATCTCAAAAACTACTCAACAGATTAAAAAAAGCAGACAGCAACAAATGATTAGTTTTTAATGCAGAACTTGAGCCAATTTATCAACATATATCCTCTTAACAAAGCTTTTTTTACTTTGGACAAGGGATGTGAAGGGTTAATTGTTAATTGTTTAAGTGGCAATAATATTTTTTGACCAGTTAAGCATGATGGTCTACAGGTTAATATGGCTACTCTTCATTATACTGCACTGCGCACCACCTTGGTCTGGTGGGAGACAGATAACAAGCTAGCCACGCAAACATGCAGACACATAGTGCCGGCTGCCTGACCCTCCAGTCTCCGCTGGTTTGCTAGTCTTGGCACCTCTGCACTGCACACCACCCAGGTCAGGTGGGAGCTAGCTAGAGGCACTGCTGAATTGGCAGTTACCGCTGTGGAAACATTGTGCCTGCCCTCTGTCCTCCAGGTTGCCCTGGAGAGTAATCGGTATAATTTTAAGCCACAAACCCCTTTAGCATCACCATTAGCTCTGTTAGCACCTGAGGCAGTCGGTGTTTCTCAAAGCTGCTTCCTTACGTCGGGTCCTACATAGGCTTGGAAAGACTATTAGCATTAGAAGTAGACTACTAGAATTCGGTGAACACATATTGCAACAGGCTTGCGAGTGCCCAGATGTGCTACACTGAAGAGGCCCCACCCTCAATTCCAGCAAAATCATGCAAAAGAATTGTTGATACTTGGTTCTGGCTGAGGATGCACACATGCGTCCTTGAAAATTCTCTGAAGGAAGGACTTGGTCCTCAGAAGAATTTGAAGTATCCTTGATATTGGAACAGTCCTTCAGCAGGATTCGAGATGTAGCCTCCTTGAAATTTGGTTGTTTAAGATTTCTTCCTTGACTTTGAGAAGCACCAAGTGTCAGCGTGATTAGTGGTGCAAACAGCTCTAACTGAAGCCGCTTAAAACATTAAAATTTCACCACCTCTAAATGGATAACTCTTTGAAATGCGGTGCTAAAGCTCACTGGGTCAATGGAGCACAGGACCAAAAGAACGAAAGGCCTTATGTATTCAAGTCATTTTGCTTTTTCCCCTTAGAAATCTTCTGGTTAGTTACTGGTTAATGGGTGTCGGACTATCAAAAGCAAAATCAACCTTAACTGACATCCCTACTTTGGACCATTAGGTGTAGATGTAAAGTTGCTTTTTCCTGGAATCCTTAGTTCAAGACAAATAGATAGTGCAAGACGTACAGACTGAAAAGATCTTCTAACATGTAAATTTGGTGGGTACACTGAAAATTTTTGGAGGAGCAGGGAAAAGGTTCATTTTTTTGTTTAGCCTTACCCTTTTTGTATAAGTGGTTGCAAAATTCTTGTAAGCATGCATTATTTAGATAAACTGGCATTGCTCTTGACCACATTGTGCAAACACAACCAAATGTAGATGAGGTGCTCATATCTATTCCAAGGAACTCAGCAGAATATGATGGAAATCTACCCAAAGATGGTGCTACAGAAATTTGATAATATTGAACTTTAAGTCTAGCATTATTCTCTGTCTCGCTATGGCAACAAATCCCATGAAAAAAAACAAAACCAACAATTTAGCAGTCTGTCTCTCAACACTTTCCAACTTCCCTGCCCTGTCTGTGGCCCCACAGCCATTCATTCATACTGAAGATGTATATCTTAAAACAAAGGTCACAAGTTCATTGTTTTCTTTTTCGAAGTTGCTCGATAATTTACTGAAACAGCTCGAACTGTAGTTTTTAGTAAATGTTACTCAACTACTATAGCAGTTATTCAAGGGTCTTAAAGTTTGGCACATCTCATCCTGATACAAATCTTAAAAAATGATTGCTGCCATCAGCCACTCAACAGGATCGTCTTTGTTTGGATCTGATTTTGGATGTATACCAAGAATTTCACGACATTTTCTATTATTGAAATAATTATTTTGTGATAAATACTGCAATAATGTCTCACCACTGTCCAGGTAAGTGTTCTGACAGACCAGGTGGAGGTGCAAGGTGAGAAGATACGGGACCTAGACACCTGTCTAGAACATCATCGGGAGAAACTAAATGCTACTGAGGACCTGCTGCAACAGGTAACTTTGCAGAGGCCTTCGGTTCTGCAGTTCAAACTGTCATCCCAGCCCATTTCTTTCCACGTTATATTTTAGTGCAGCTTTACCAAGTGTGCATCTTGCTCCACAGGAGCTGTTGAACCGGACAACACTGGAGACCCAGAAGCTGGAGCTGATGACCGAGGTGTCCAGTCTGAAACTGAAGCTTACGGCGGTGGAGAGAGATCACAGGGACAATGAGGTACAACCCACCGTCCTTAACATGAGACAGCCGAAGTTCTTTGTTGCACCTGCACCTTGTTTCATGTGATGTGTGACTCTGAATCCTGGAAGCCACCCAGTCATTGTTTTAAAGTCACAAAGGTCTGCCTCACTCCACTGGAGAAATCTGTCATGTGGTGCAGGATGAACTTCTTTGAGGGTTACAGAAGAGGCTTTACACCCCCCTTGTGCTCCAGCAGCTGTTTCCTGCCAGAACCCCCCCACCCACACCCATACCCATACCTCTCCCCCTCTCCCCTCTCTGGGGGGCTAAAAGGCTGTGAGAGTTATAGTTTCCATACACTCTGTCCACCAGCTGAGTCATATATATGGAGAATATTATGTGGTGTTTCCAGACAGTAAAAGTCTGAGGGGAGCAGACTGAAATTAATGCAACTGAATGTGTTTATTTTTCTCTCCATTTACCCTTCCTTAAGCCTTAAATTGGACCCTAAAGAACACAGCATGTCAGTCCCATTTGAGCAATGCTGACGACTTCTGATTTCTGTATTTGTTTAACTTAAAGTGCTGGATTTATGCATTTTGTGTCAGAAATCTCAACCCTTCTTCCCAGAGTCAAAACTCAGTCAAACCACATATCACACTCAGCAGTAAAGCTTTTAAGGAACTGTCTTAATAAGTGCTCTTTATCATTCAAAATCTGCATGATCATCAAATTCAGACTTTTTTCCATTTTAAAAATTAATTCAGGGAATTGTTGTCTTAAAATTATAAGTAACAGTGCAAACAGGAACTGCTAGTGTCAAATACAGCGTGACTTTTTATGGTGCTGATTTGCCAAAATGTAAAACCGCAGCTGTCACGTCTTAAACACACTTACACCAGATTTTTTTGAGTGTGCCATTGACGTACAGTAATCACTATCAATGTCCATCCGTCCATCCATCCATTTTCACCCGGGGCAGCAGGCTGAGCAAAGCACCCCAGACGTCCCTCTCCTCATCAGCTCTTTCCAGCTCCTCCTCGGGGACCCCAAGGTGTTCCCAGGCCAGATGAGATATGTAATTCCTCCAGCATGTTCTGGGTCTGCCTCTGGGCCTCCTACCAGTGGGATGTGCCTAGAACACCTCCAACAGGAGGCGCCCAAGAAGCATCCTGATCAGATGCCCGAACAACCTCAACTGACTCCTTTCGACTCTAAGGCTGAGCCCAGACACCCCACAGAGGAAACTCAATTCAGCCGCTTGTATTTGCGATCTCATTCTTTCAGTCACTACCCAGAGCTCATGACCATAAGTGAGGGTTGGGACATAGATGGACCAGTAATTTCGATTTACAGGTCCATCACTACCAATTAGAAAAGTGCAGATCTTTGCCAGGCAGCAGTGCGGCCGCTAGAGCTTATCGTGGCCAATCTAGATAATTCTAAAAAAAAAAATACACGCTATGTCTATTTTTGACAGAGCTTCTGGAAAACCTGCAGAAGAACAGTGAGAGGTCAACATTCAGTGACTGTATAAAACAGTTAATAAATCAGGTTTTTCAACATTTATGAATCACCGCAGCCACAAGTGGTCCTTGAGCATGCAGTCATAAATCTGAGGCTGACTGGTCCAGTAGTTTGTGAGATTAGCTGCAGACAGAGAGGTACACACACAACTAAAGGCATGATCCCCTCCAGGCTTATACCTGGCGGAGATAAATAACAATACACATTACATGTAAGGACAGATTTTCCAAAGCACAGGGCTCCTACAGTGTTTCTGATTGGGTAAAAGCAGTTTTACAGTAACTGACCGTGACGCTTCCCTCCAGTCCAGTGTGGACTGAGCTTCTCAAATTCCCTCCAGTGGGACATTAGTCTGAAAATAATAGTTGGTACTTTTGGCAGGAATTCTCCCACTGTTAAAAAAATGTGAACTCTCTCCCACACAGTCTCCATAAACCTCCCAGTGAAGGTTTCCTCTCCGAGTTTAATGGGTAATGGGAGTTCTCTTTCTCCTCCCCAGGGCTTGTATCAGGAAGTAACGGACCTGCGGTTCAGGGTGACTGACATAGAGAATGAAAGACTGCAGTGTGAGAAGAAACTCAAAGCTACCAAAGTGAGTGTGCTGAAGGTCCAGACACTTTATTCTTTTACATCGACTATGACAGGAGATCTGAATCTATTTTTTATCCTTTGACATGCATCATTACATGTTAAAAACCTTGTGATTCCCCCTATGACATCGTGTCTCTGCTCCCTCCCTTTACCCCCCCTTTTCTACTATGATTTTAACATCTTTCTGCAACATGTTAACCTGTCAAGCATCCAAAGAGGAACACTGAGCGGTTCACTGGAGATGAGGTGAACGAGGTTTAATCTCCAGCCTGTGCTCTTCTCCTTTCTGTCCCTTTAAGATCCTCTAAACCTGCTCCTTCTCCACTGCTGCACACTGCTTTCCTGACTTTCACCACGCTCACTGTAAGTGCCTTCACCTGTACCGGTTTCAGGATTTGTACCTGGTCCAGATCCTCCTTTAGCTTTTGCTTTTCTATTAACACCTGTAGGGGAAACAATAAGAAGTAGAAGTGGTGTAGTTCACTACTTTTATAGCTACACATCTTGTTAATCGGTACGTCTTCTCAATTTCAATTACGTAGTTCTTTGATCAGTAGTTCTATAACCAGCTTTTGATGAGTCTTGTGGATGTTTTTCTGTCTGTTTTTTTCTGTATGTCCTGGTTTTGTGAATAGTATGAACTTTCACTAAGTCACCACACTCACAGTGTGTTAAATAGAGAACAGGAATTAACTGAGTAAATCACTGACTGACTAGTTCTTACTAATGTTGCACTGAAATTAGGGTATTTCTTCTGTGGTTTTAACAGAGCTTTTTTAAGTTTAAAACAAGATTCAGGGTCCTATTTAAATGATCTATAGTGCATGGTGTAAAGTGCATGGCGCTAGTGCATTTAGGATGTTTTCCTAAATGCACAAGCCTTTTCTGTGTGTTTATTTTATCCTTATCTAAACAAGCTTAAAGGGATAGTGCACCCAAAAATGAAAATTCAGCCATTATCTACTCACCCTCATGCTGAGGAAGGCTCTGGTGAAGTTTTAGAGTCCTCACATCCCTTGCGGAGATCGGCGGGGGGAGCGGCTAGCACACCTAATGGCTGACTGCGCCCCAGACTAACGTTCAAGAACACAAAATTGAATCCACAAAATATCTCCATACTGCTCATGTGCAGTGATCCAAGTGTCCTGAAGCCCCAACATAAAAAGTTGTTTCGAAAAACGTCATTTGAACTCTGTTTTTAGCCTCACTGTAGTCTGTAGCTCTGACTGCTTCTCTGTGCTTCGCGCTCATGTGTGCGCGCTCAGGGTGATCGGTGATGCATGGTCTCTGAAGAGCAGCAGTCTCCTCAGTACTGATGTCCAGATTCTCAAGTGCAGGCATCACCAATTCCCAGTCTGAGCAGCAAAGACTTTCCTCATCCGTTGGCATTGCTTTGCATTTGAAACAACTACACCACCAGGTTTCCAGTGCTCGACTCCGGTATTCTGTGGCTGGCTGAGGGTTAGGCTCATGAGCTGCAGCGGCTGCTTCGCCCAGTAGCCTGAGTTCCGCGCCTGTATACTCGGGCTCAAACAAATACGGCTCAACAAAGAAATGCTGTTCCTCCTCAGTTTCAAAGTCTTCAGACATGTTGGGCTGTCCTTTGCTAAAAGCTTGCTTGCTACAGGCTACAGTGAGGCTAAAAACAGAGTTCATATGACGTTTTTCGAAACAACTTTTTATGTCGGGGCTTCAGGACACTTGGATCACTACGGATGAGCATGTTGGAGATATTTTGTGGTTTCAATTTTGTGTTCTTGAACGTTAGTCTGGGGCGCCGTCTGCCATTAGGTGTGCTAGCCGCTCCCCCTGCCGATCTCCGCAAGGGATGTGAGGACTCTAAAACTTCACCAGAGCCTTTCTCTGCATTTGGGTGAGTAGATAATGGCTGAACTATCCCTTTAATATAAATATACACATGCAGTTATTAAACTGAACAGCAGTTATGTGCAAAGGGCATATAGGTAAGCTCAGGTAATGAGAATCAGGTGTGTTTACTGGGGAAGCAAACAGTTTTGGACCATGTTGTGGAAGCATGTTGAAAAGCATTAAGTATTTGCGTGTAAAACTGAATTTGCTGAATGGAATATTGATGACGTGGACAATGCTGTCGCCCGTCTGTGTTATGGTGAGCATGTGTATATTGTATTGAGAATAAATGGATCAAAGACCAAATCCAAAGAGGTTAAGCATACCCGACAGTAGTAAATTCGTAGCCCAGAACACACGTCCAGAACAAGTTCACCTGTTTGCCCGCAGTGACTTTTTGTTTTATAAAATTCCCTACAGGTTGTATTTAGTCCCTTAATTTATCAGGTGTCTTTTTTGGGAGCAGATTCCACATGTTAGAGAAGCAAGTATTTTTCTGCTGAGCGTAATGCAGTAAGAGCAGTAATGTCACTGTGGGACATTGAAGCAGCAAAGCTAAAACTGTAGTTGTAAACTTGACAGAGGAAACAGAACTAACATCGTAGCTTCTAAAATAATCAATAGTTACGCTGCCCCTTGTGCGTAAATGTGTACAGCACCTCTTAATGAGGAGTCAGACAGCAGCTCTGCTCTGCTCTCTGCTATGTTTGCATTGTAGAGAATCTAATTCTTATTTTCCTCTTTAACAATGTATTATTTCACTCACCTGCAAATCTTTCCTGCTTCCCAACAAGCAGAGTCTACACGCCTTGTGAACCAGCCTATGTAGGCGTCCGACTTTGTGAATAATGGGCCCTTTATATGGCAGGAAAATACTGCGTTATTGACTTCAGACCAGGTTTTTGTTGGTCAATGGTGCAATTGCTTTTCTGTAAAAATACCAATGCGCCAACAATCGCCTGACCACATCTCATATTAAGACTTACACACCAGTGGGTGCACAGATGGGTGCAAGTACATTTTCTACTTGCAAAATGTGGTCACTGGCCGTTAAAATGACAATTGCTTCGGTCTGAAAGTAGCATTACAGATGTGCTACACTGTGCACTGTTTTGCGCCAGGTGTAGGAGCCCTAAGAGTCCACAGCTAGCGGCTCTGTGTTCTAAGTTGGCTTGAGCTAATGCTCAGCATGCTAACGGGTTTAAAAATTACAATGCTAACATTGACAGTTTGCAGGTATAATGCTTACCCAGTTTACTATCTTTGTTTAGCGTGTTAGCATGCTAATAATGTGCTAATTAGCTGGTAAATGATGGCGTTAACCATCGGTTAATGTTAAATCATTTATTAGGCAAAACTGGCAGATATTCTCTTAATACTGCTTCTCAGATATTTGCTGTATTTGACTGTTTTATAATGTTAATTGAATCTTGTATTTTTGCACTGTTGGTCGAGCGAAACAAGCCATCTTAAGACATAACCTTGAACTTACAGAACTTGTGATGGGCTTTTTTGATTTTATTTGTTCGATAATCAACAGAATAGTCATTAGTTGGGTGCCTTGTTATGTTTGTTATGATGCACAGTAATATAAGTGTTGTTATGAGTTTGTACATGCTCAGCAGCATGTGTCTGGGTTCTCAAAGCCTTTAATTAAAAAGACAATCCAAAAACTAAATGGACTCATTCCCCCTACCCAAGTTTCATTCACAAATACAGTGGTAAGAATTGCAGAGTGGTGACTTTACATCTTTTCTGATTACAGGAGGAGCTGCAGCTTCTGCAGAGGCAGCTGGAGGAGCGAGAGGTGGAGCTGAGGAGGCTGAAGGAGGAGAGCAGACTGAGGGTGGAGAGTCTCAGCAGGGCTGAGGGAGGAGAGAGCGGTGGGAGCTGTTTAAATAATTGTCTGGGAGCTTCTTGTACCTTTTCGTGGAGTCTAATATTACAGAAGGGTTTATGAGGATTAGACAAATAGACATTTCACATTCCAACAACACCAGATCCCCCTCCAGCATCTGTTCTGACGAAATAACAATTCCTTTGCTTTCATCTGGATTTCCCCATTAATTATTTTTTCACTATCTTAAATTTCACGGGCAGTCCAAACTATAATGAGGTGATTTGTTTTTACTTAACTCCTTATCCGTCTGTCTGTAGGCTCCATACCAAACATTTCTGAACGTTACTCCTTCCTTATCTTATTCCCTCTGATAGTGGAGGAATGCCATTTATTTTAAAGGGGAGTCTCTCATACATGTCTGCCTGTAAACACGGGCTGTACAGTATAACCTGAAAGAGGTGTTTGTTTTGTCTTCCTGCTCACTGTACAGATGCTGGTTGTTTGTTGAGACACTGACGACATCAAATCTATGATCAGATGTCTGCTTTTAAGAAAACAAAAACAGACTGCGAGAAAAAAATATGATTTTAGAGTCAGACATATGCTACTTGTTGATTTTCCTTTACTAAAATCAGAGGGTCACTAAGGGTTTGTTATTTATGAGAGTGTAGGGGGAGGTGCACAATGGGGGAGGCATGTAAAATTATTTTTAAAACACTGGGAAGGGACTTGTGTTGTATTATTTTGGCCTAAGCATGGGACATAAAACTTTAGATAATTGCATTTTGTATTTATTTTAAATGCCCACTGAACCCCATAACCTGCCAGTGGGTTTAAAAGTCATCTTTTCCTTTTAAAAAAATCACTAAAATTACAACATTTATCATAGCCAAAAACTGTAAAAACAGTAATTATTGTGAGATTTTCAAATTTCCAACAATCCTTTAAGACAGGGGTGTTAAACTAATTTTAGTTCTCAGAGAGGCTGGATCAATAAAACCATCACATAACAACCCCTAAGTACCATCAGCTCCAATATTTTCCCCTTTTTTTGTTGTAAAGAATTATAAGTACATTCTGTAGACCTTCAACCTTTTACAAAACAGATGAACAGCATGAGATGTCTTAAGAAAAACAAGTGCAGTTTCAACAGTGTGTCTCAGTTTTTCCACATTCAGTCAGTCTACTTCTCACTGTCATTACATGTCCATTTATCCACACATTTCCTGATACAGATTCTTTTGAACTGAAGCTGCTACTTGACAATATTTTGCACAATGTTCTATCTTTACACATAATCACAGTAAGTATTCAGTGTTATATCAGAGAACTGTATCCTGGTCAGGGTGGAAGAGCCTCTGAAGCAGAATTTTACAAGAAGTAGGCAACACATTGTTAAACTTGCTCCTGAATCCTGGCACATCTTAAGGTGCAGACACACCAAACTGACATCAAAGAACTAGCGGCGGCGAAAGCCAACTGTTGCGCCGTCTACGTCGCCTCACGTCGCCTCACGTCGCCCTGTGTCAGTTGCATTTGAACACGCTACATGGACTGTATCTGACGGCCAAGTGGCACGTACGTTCTGCGCCTGCGTGAGAGAGAGCGGAGTGACAGAGTGGTACATCCTGACAGCCGAGGGGTTTCCTATCTGTGCAGCTGAGCATGGCAGCACCTCCACTGGCTATTACATTCAGACGGTCCCGGTTTGTCCTCCGCAGGCTCCACTTCACTCAGCTTCACTCAGCTGCCCGATAAACCCGCTGCTTCCTCCCACTTTAACCTGAATAACAAACCAGGGCTCGGTTCTCCGGTTGGATCCAAACGGAGAGCCGGGGCTAGCTGGGAAGCTAGCGGAGGTTAACTGGCTGTGCTTCCCTCTGTCGTGCTGCGCTAGCCACTCCCAGCTAGCCCCGGCTCGCCGTTTGGATTCAAATGGAGAGCCGGGGCGATCTGGGAAGCTAGCGGAGGTTAACTGGCTGTGCTTCCCTCCATTCATGCTCTCACTAGCGGAGGTTTGTGATTCAGGTTAAAGTGGGAAGAAGCAGCGGATCTGTCAGGCAGCTGAGTGAAGTGGAGCCTGAGGAGGAAGCACCGGTTAGCCCCGGTTTAACTACAGGCAGATTCACTCGCTACAGGGGTGAGGGAATAAAACCTAAACAGCCAGTCAGAGTGATCTCTTTCACCGACTAGCTCCGCCACAGTTTTAACATGCTCAAACGGCCGAAAAGCCGCCGACACCAACGCCGAAGGGTCGACGGTGCGGGACACACCGCAAAAACTAGGCCGACAGACGCTCACCGACGGCCCGACTTTGGTCGGCGGCCGACCGCCAGCTTGGTGTGTCCGGGCCTTGAGTCAAGACGTCTAGTGGGCCGGAATGGACCCTTTAGCTGGCCTGTTCTGGCCCACGGGCCGTATGTTTGACACCCCAGCTTTAAGATGTCGTGTGTGACGAATCATTCTGTCAGGAAACATCACCAAATCTAATTTTTAAAAGGGATATTTCATCAAATTTCTTTATGCTGTGTCTAAAATTTAGCCAAACGTTTTCTCTAACTGGATCCTGTATTGCAAAATAATAATAATGATCATTTTGGGCCCCTGCGTTCATGACAATAGAGAAAAACAAAACAAAAGAAGGCATTATTGAAGTCCAGGATTTCATGTCAACTTTTGATCAACAAAGGATAAAGTTTTTAAAATCTAATAACAGCTGCTGTGCAGATACTAACAATATTCTGGCCACTGCTGCTACTGTCGTGTATGTCAGGGTTTATTTGGGAAACTTCATTATATACATACGTTGCTGGCCGGCTGTGTGCACGTTCTATAATTTATGTGGCTGTCATGCAACCATATACTGCTCAAGAGCACACACAGCTTGTGAGATGATGCCATTTGTAAGGGGTATATGTATTTTGTTTAAGCAGGTAACTGTTGGTTTTGATCATAATTCTCACCCCCTTCATGCTGTTTGCTCATTACATTTGCTCCAATACCTATATTTGGTGTTAAGGAAACAAACATCACCCCTCTTTTCTAATAAAAAACCAACAGTCCCTAACAGAACAGAAAGTTAGACACTTAAGAAGGGTAGTTCATTTAAGCGCTGAGGTTAAACTCAGGAGGTAAAACTAAACCAATGTTTGTCCAACAAATTGGCCACCATGACTCATACACTGTGTAACACTGAATTAAAGTCATTTGTCAGAGTCTTATATCTCTTATTCCATCTTTTATCTCCTTTCTTTTATTGGCAAAGGGTCACGTTCAAAGCATCAGAGCATTCAGATCACTCTTTAGCTTAAAATCCCATTTGTAATTTAATTGATAGATTTTAGTTCTTTAAATGTCAGGTCGTGAGTTTTAGTTCTCAAACATGTCATTCATAATTCCTGTTGCTTAAAGCTTCATTTGTTGTTTTTTTTACCATTTTGGGGGACACCCAAAAAAGCTGTCAACACAACACTAACATATTATTACTTAAAAGATATTAAAACTGCATATCTGAGGAGAACTCCCTTGTTAAAATCTGAATCTAAATAGATTTGCAAAGTGAGGTAATAAGAAAATTCTGTTGTATTTTGATTGTTTAAATAGTCTCAAACCCCCCAAACCTTAATTATCTACCTCATTGCAATGGTAAGTTCAACTCTGATAAACTCACTTCAGAGTTCACATGAGTTTTGCCCTCTAGATAAACATGTGTTGGATTAGATTACCAAGCAGTTGGCACATTTAATTGTGTAGCGTTTCTAGTAAAACACACTGTGTCCCTGTTTTTGATAATATGTGGTGATAATTGAATCAAGAGTTTATTGTAGCAACAAGCTGAAACAAGAGCTGCACTGACCAGCACTCTGAGCTGAGTGGGTTCATTATTTCTGATTTCAGCTGGCTGGTTTAAGACCCAAGGGGGGCACTAAAGATAAACTTGCACAAGTGTAAAGTATCTGTTTTTTTTCTCTAGATACAGAAGTGTTGAAGATGAAGATGGTGTTGGAGTCGCTGGCGTCTGCCAACGATGAGAAGGTACAGTGTGATGTAAGGCTGAGGTCATATTCAGCAGCTGAGCAGCTGCTTTGTTTTTTTGAAAGCTGTCGTAACTGGAACATTGTGTGTGTGTGTCTACAGGAACGAAGGATAAAGGAGCTGGAGGAGTCACTCACAAAGTGCAGGAAAGTTCAGGAGCTGGTCAAAGGTCAGACTGTGTTTAAGATCGTACTCTTTTTTTTTCTTTTTTTTTTTACTTACCATGTTTGGATTTCTGTCTCTGCATCAATATTGAATCAAAGTTTTGGGCTTCGCAGTATTTGACAATTGACCAATCCATACTCTCACCCCCTTGGTTACTGTTGCTCGGTCAGACAAGCTTGACGAAGAGAAACATGGCGATGCTCGCTCTGTTTAGCCAGGTGCCGCACTGTTTATTAGATCAGTGGTTCCACACTGGTGCAGCCACAGGGTCCAGATTTCTACTCAGTCATTTGTTCAAGGTCCACACAGTTTCATACATTTAGTGTCATACTTGCTTTTGACCATGTCGTCAGGCTAGTTTGCTGTCTCTGTCAGGTCGCTGTCAGTTACTCACTAACTCAACAGCAGGAAACGGCACTTCAAATGAAAAGCTCTGTGCTGTAAATTCAGTGTACTTACAATTAAAGTGTGTTTTTTACAAAGTTGACATGTTTGTGAGTCACTTGTGGTCCATTCAGAACGGACCCACGACCCATTTTTGGACAGCAGCCCACCAGTTGGGAACCGCTGTATTAGATAGTTCCTGACAATATAGCTTTTAAAAGCTGACAGCAAGGACTACAGTGTACGATGGAAGGATATATTCACCATGACGTCGGCTATATCCAAATAGAAAACACCAGAATCTACGTTGGGTGGCACGTAGCCTTACAGAGATACTATGAACAGAGAAACATTAGCCTTAATCTTTCCTGGCTACCAATAATTTATATCTTCTTAGAAATACGTCAGAAATCAACCTGTTCTTTTCCAAATCTCTTTAATGTTACCAGAGAAATAAGGAGAAAGCAGACCTGACTGACTCTTTATGCAGCTATATGTTAGCTAGCTAGCATTTTGCTAACATTAGCTTACTTAAAATGTGACTATATACAATGTAATGTGTCTATGAAGACTGTGACAGTCCCCCAGTCAAATGATCCACACAGGCCAATGTGGATAAGACATTAGACCCAGTCACATCTCTTAACCATCTTCAAATTTTGGTTTTCTAGTCAACATAGACAAACCCAGCACATGTGGAAGAGTAACAGCGAAGAGGAAAGTTGACTGAGGTTCTGTAACGTACCAAGCTTAGTCGACTGTAAATGGAGCACAAAGCGAAAAGAGGCGAGACTTAGAAGGGCCAGTAGAGAATGTGAAGTTGATGTTGCGTCAGTTAAAATGTTTTGGACTGGGGCACCTTCTTGTGGTTATAACATGCTGTGTTACGCCAAAAACACACCAAGCAGCAGCAGAGTGAGGCTTGACACAATAATTACATTTTACTGCAGCCTTTGGGCTTGTAGAGTCTTTCTAACATGGGTCATCATATCACAAGAAACATTGGTCTCTGTTTACTGATTGGTTGCAAGTATTCTCTGGCTGACAAGTTGAAACTATCCCCGAATGGCCACAGCTTGGAGCAGCCACCAGCTCTCCATAGCCAGCTGTATGGTGGCTTGCAGCAGGCTGCACTTTGCGGCTGCTTGGTGTGTTTTTGGCGTTACGTGTGCCTATGACATTAGTCAGGCAGCATTATTTGGACAAACTAATCACAATAAACAACATAGATCCATGTGACTCAGCAGTCTGAGGCTGGATTACAGACCCCAATACACTACCTCCGCTCACAAAACTGGACACTGAAAACTATTTCCTTTTTGGATTGAGAGCCTACACTTTGGTATCAGAGGTAACAAAACATGCACCTCTCACGATAGAGTCCCCGTCCCACACGGCATGACATACCTTCACATTCTCTATTGCTTTGGCCTTTAAATCCCACGGAGCACAATATGAAAACATCTGTTTCAAATTAGCTGGTAAGTCACAGTAACGTTATCAGCACAACACTGAGCACAGTCTTCACAGGGTTTAATAATTGCTGTTTTTTAAGGTCAACTGTTTAGTATCAAAATAAACAGAAACTAATTCTCATCAAAACAGAGTCTGCAGCCGTTGTTTCCTCAAGAAGTTCAACACATGTAGAGGTCAGCATTTGAAATAACGTAGAGCATCATTTTATTTCTAAACAGCTGTATAATTCTTAACATAAATAATGAAATCTAGAGTCTGACTTTATATAAACTATATAAAGTAAACGTATGTAGTGACTCTACTTCACTGAATCAGTTTACCTTTTCTTAATTTTTTCAAGACACCAAACCTTATCTCAGTCATAAGAAATGCATAAAGCTGATACAATGAGCATATTTTACATAAATATCTATATTTGTTCGATCTGCGTCAGAAAAAGAAAAGGAGAAAATACAATTTGAAAAGACCCTGTGTTCATGTCTTCTACGTAGACTTTGAATTTACATCATGAAGGTTTCTGGCGGCTTTAGAAGGGGATAAACCTCAAAAGAAAAAGGATAAATGGAGCTTTATGCCGCTGCACATCCCTGATAACGATCCTAACTGTTCTATCTCAGAGAAGTTAAAGGAGGACGACTATGACGATATCCCGGATGATCCCTCGCTTCCTGTATCCATGGAGGTGGATCAGGTCACCCTGGTGTTGGAGGGGGAGGCAGGAAGGAGCTCGGGCGAGGTAAACACAACCTCTGTCAAAACAATTTGCACACAGGATGAACCCCAGACTGGAGACTTCCTTTTTAGAGAAGCTCAGTTTTCGGCCTCCCACTCTGAGATGGTTTCTCCCAGGAATTCAGAGCTTCTGTTTGGGTTATTATTTGTCGGGCTGAGCAAATGTTCTGCTGTTGGGAAAATATGTTCAGTTAATCATGTTTTTCTCTGTTGTCTCAGTCTATTCCGTGTATAGCCGTGCTCTCTGAAATGAATGACCTGGACAGAGAACGACAGTTGCAGGCAGCCGAAAGGTAAAACTCAGTCCACCACGGTAATTATTGTTCCAACGTGTCATTGAACCCTCTTTGTTTCTGCTTTAGTTCCTCTCATTGGTGGAATTAAAGACACTGAAATATCTGCACATCGTATGACTTTATTCCAGTTGAAGTTTTTGACCTTTCTAAAAGTTTGTTCACAGACTTTTCTAAAAGCATACAGTGTGTCTTGAACAGTTCGTGACTGCCACATCATATTTAGTAAGAACATGGTGTTGTGTGATACAGTCTGCTGTGTTCATTAAGTTCAGTTTTAAATGTTGAATCAAATAATAACAGTTCGTCTTGTCACAAACGATCTAATCATCCAGGCGTAGCTATCTGAGGTTACCTCACTCTGTGTGCCACTAAGAATAAAATGGGTGACAATTGTCCTGACATAGTATTTACAACAAAGCTATGTGGACAGTCAGAAAGATGTCAAAGGATTTATATTTGACATTTAGAACATTATTGTAGCAGCAGACAATTATTTTCTGTGTAAAGATAAAGTGGCATCCTGAGCAGAAAATGAAGTCACGCTCCCTCTCTGTGTTGTAGTCCGAGCTTCTCTGTTATTTGTTGCGGTAAGCTGGTCCAGTCAAATGTTAGTGCTTTTGTCCTGCTGGCTAGCTCATCACTGCAGCTGTGTACTGCACTCATACAGTGGTTACAACTGAGTTATGGACAGCAAAGTTAGCACCGTTAGATGCTAGCAGCCTTCTAGGGCTGTCAGATCTTCACTACACAATTAACCTTTTGCTAAGCCCCGCCCCTTTGCCTAGGTCGGACAAGCTGCCTGAGTAAGCATGGAGCCCACACTGTAACTAACTGCACTCCCTGAAGAAATATGATCATATTTTTGGAGAAATGAAGCAGTGATTCCAGAGAGAAGCAGACAGAGGGGTCTACAGTCTGTGTTTGAAGGATATATCCAGGATGTCAAACTGACTCAGCAGCAACAACAGGTTAAAAAGACAAAGATAGTTAGAAGCTAAAGCCGAACTATAGGCTACAGATCACAGTGTAAAAGTGAACCACCACATCACTGCTGATAGCCACACAAGACAATGAATATAAAGGGAAACTTTGCTGATGTTGAACTAGCTGTGTGGCATCGCAGTGTGTGCAGATGAACGGTGTTTGGCTTCACCCCAATACTGCTGCCGCCAGCACCCGGACCTCCACTGCCGTCAAACAACGTTCATCTGCACACTGCAATGACACAGAGCTGGTTCAATATCAGCAAAGTTTCCCTGCTTCCCTTCACTGGTTCCTGTACAGCAGGGTCGGTCTTTGTTTCACTGTTATAATCATTACAAAGCAAAAGCAGCATTTGTATACATTCAGTAGGCTATATCTTCAGTAGCTAGCTAGCTAGCTAACCCGTATCTTGCAGTATCTATAAAAATTTTGGGGGGGGGGGGGGGGATGCTATCCGTTAATTGTTAACTTTGTTTATTATCTATTCTATCTTTTTCTTGTTTAGTTAGTTTTCGAAAATGAATTACACTCAAAATCCAAGTGTCTGGAGTTGGACAGTGAGTCTGTAACTGACTGCACCAAAGTGAACAGAAAGAGCAGTTACACTTAATGAATAGTGAAAAGGCAACCAGATGCTGCTGGGGGAGGGAGACAAAGCGAGAATGAAAAGAAACAAATCATTTAGGAGGCACTGGATTATTTACACCATATTATCATACATGTATCATTAACATGATATCAACATCAGCTCAAACTCCACCTCACACACTCTGAATTTGGCATAGAGCCCCTTTAATCTAATCAAGTCTGTGCACGCCCACACAGTCCTGACAAGTTTAATCACGCAATATTAATGATAACACCTGTGTGCAGTACGTCTGAAATTGATATTAAATGTTCCACTTGTGGAAGCAGCTGAAGCTAAAGACTGGTAAGCAAAAAGTAGTAATCTAATTCTTGTTTGTTTATCACCTCATAGTGAAGAAGTGGCATTTCAGGACTCTCAAACTCCTAGTTTAAATACTCGTAAACTTGTTCTTTCAGTTCATCAGACGTCCCACAGCCGGGCAGCTCAGCCACAAGCAGCAGCACTGACCAGGTAAGAGCAGACGACCTCTGATATCATCATGTTGACTACAGAGACTTGACTGTGCTGTATAAAATAACATGACATAATCATATTATTTCCAACAGCTTAGATGGTCTTGGTGTTGAATCAATGACTGCCAGAGTGTATTAGCTTCTTTTATCAGTCTTAATGTAGTCACAGGACCAATCACAGGACTCACTGTATCACATAGTCCTCCTCTGACACCTACTGATTAAATGGTGCAACTACATTCTCTTTCTCTTTCACCAACACTACACTCTACACTCCTGTTTTTTATTTCTCATAGGTCAGAAATAAAGCAGGACCTGGCTCCTCACCTCCTGTCAGAGCAAACACCACAGCTGATGACAGTTTTGGTACCAAGAAAGCCCGCTCCTCTTTCGGCCGTGGCTTCTTCAAGCTGCGTGGAGGCAAGCAGACGGCCAGCGTTCCAAACCTGGGTGAAGCTGATTTCCTAATCTCCACACTGTCCTGGATTTTATCACATTTTTGACTATTTTGAGATGTTTGGTGTCTGATCTTCGTGTTTCTTTCACTGCTCTGTAACTTGTGAAGACCGCACCCGGAGTGTCAGTGCACCTGCGTTAGGTACAGTAGAGCAGAGTGGCCTGGTTGGCCTGCAGTATGGCTGCTCTGGATTATACAGCTGGATGTGAGATAGACACAGTATAATGTGACTGTTAATTTCCTGTAGGTGAACTCAGTCTGATGATGGAACAACTTTTCCCTCACGTTTCTATAAATCAGTGGTTCCCAACCTTTCTTGCTTATGACCCCTCCTCACAGTTTATATGTTCATAAATTGTGAGCACTTCAATTAAATAATGACTTTCTGTTTCATTGAATAAATCTTAGTGGGTTTCTGTATTTCATAAGAAAGGCTGGGAATAACTGCTCTAAATCCTTGTTGACAAAATATTTTCCTAGAGTTTACTGTCTCTAGCTCTGTTGTGAGGTGTTTCTGTCCATGATCTCATTAAACCATCCAGTTGTTTCTTATCCACGACTTTTAACCATCTGCAATGAAGCTGTTTGACGGGACTTTCCATTTAAGTCTTGAAGCATTTCTCATTTGTTGTGAATGAGAAATTCTACAGGTTGTGTCGTAGTCGTTAAAGGGTAACTTCAACATTTTTTACTTGAATCACATTCTCCCATGTTTTGGTTTTTGTGTCTGAGTAATGAAGACAGCAATTTTTTAATTTGGTTTAGTATTGTGCGAGAGTTCTGCAGCCGACAGCAGTGAAACTACAACGTAACCACTCGGGACACTGTCAATTTACGTCCCTTAAAAGTGTTTCTTTTTGCCACTGACAGGCTCAGATTATTTTTCAAAGTGTGTGACAACATTATGAAGACGATCCTTGCGGAAATAATCCTTTTTGCTAAAGAGTAAGATCAATTTAGTTTAACCAGAAACAGCCTTGAAAACACTATCGCCAAACACACCAGACTCCATTTAAAAAACAGTAATTTTAGTGTATACAGAGGCAGCATATTTTCACATCTAACTGAGTGAATTAAAGATTTATTTCAACCTAACATGAGTTGGAGATTGTTGGAACAGTGGAGAGATGAACCAAGATAGTTGCTGTGAATTTTATTTTGTTTCTGTCAACTTCGTTTGAAGTGTGTTTTACGATGCTAAAATTACTGTTTATTTAAATGGAGTCTGGTTGGTTTGAGATGGAGATGTTGGGGCTGTTTCTGGTTAGATAAATAGGATCTTACTCTTTAACCAAAAGGTCTGTCTCTGTAGTGACACTAAGATTAATAGTTTGAGTCTGTCAGTGGCATAAATTGACGGTATATGATTGCCATCTAACGTTACATTGCATGAGTCACTTAGACACAAAAACATGGGAAAATAGTGTCCAATTTGAAAAATACTGAAGTAACCCTTTAACTAGTGTTTTGCATGGGTGATATAAATTAATCTTTTAGTCGTAGTGCTGTGTCTGTAGTTGTTTTGCTGTTTGCTCTGATCTCTCCTCAGATGTATTGAGTGTTCCAGCCTCGTTTAAATACATCATGTTAATGTGTAATTATTTTTTACAGCTGAGACGGAACGTAAAGGCACCGAGCACCTGGACTTGGCCGGTGTCCCTTCAAGGAAATCCCACGATGGAGCTCCTCTGCCGTCCTCACCTGAGACCAAAAAGAAGTCCAAAGGCTTCATGAAATTTTTTGGCAGGTAACATCCAGAGGGCGTGTGAGAGCACTGTGTTTAAAGTCATGTAAGATGGTTATCTGTTTGGTCATTTGTAATGTGATACTCCTTCAGACTAAAGAGGAGTCACTCCACCTCCTTCAACCTGGATGATGCAGAGATGGAGTTCAGGAGGGGAGGAGTCAGAGCCACGGCCGGCCCTCGACTCGGCTGGTCACGTGAACCTAAACACAAGTAGGTGTCAAGCAGCGATCAGAAATTTAAAGCGTAACCTACAGCCCAAGATAATGTGTTTTTTTTTTAAACATCTACTAGTCACTGCAGATATTACTGTATTACTATTTTGTCAGGGTTGCACCAGTTGATTTACTATGATCACTATTCCTTTTTGTTCTCCTCAGTGCTGTCGATGTTCCTTTCTCGCGGTGGAGTAAAGATGAAGTTTGTGCGTGGCTGCATGAGCAGGGTCTGGGGTTATATGTTGCTCAGGGTCAGAGCTGGATCAAATCAGGACAGACACTACTGCGGGCGTCACAACACGATCTGGAGAAGGTAGGAGTGTTAGGTTTTATCTTGTGTTGTCACAGCAATACATTGGTTTCTTTATCCCAAATCTCTGCAAGGACATGTTCTGAAACTCAGCATTTAAAATATAGTTGTCGTATTTTAAATGCTTCCATTATATCTCTAGCTTTCCAAGCCAAAATTAAGACTTCCAAAACTCAGATGGACAAATGGAGGAAATGCGATACTGCATTACTTTATATTCCATGCTGCAGTCTGAAAAGTTTCCTGTGTATGATGTTGTGTGTTTCCTGTTTACCTGCTCAGGAATTGGGCATGAAGCAGCCTCTCCACAGGAAGAAGCTGCAGCTGGCTCTGCAGTCTCTCGGGTCAGAGGAGGAGGATCTCAAGGGCAGACTGGACCACAACTGGGTGACCAGTGAGTATGACGACATCTTTGGGTGCTGTCTAACCAGTTTAGCTAGGTTTAAAGAAACTCAGGTCAGTTTGTCTGGCTAGTAAAGTTCATTTTGGCTGGTGAGAAATCTGTCAGTGGACCAAACACTGACCCTAAACCACTTGAAAAGGTGGGTCTCCATCCGCTGTCAGTCAAACTCTGGTGTGTTTCATTTGTGGTGTGAAAGCACACAAACCAACCACAGGATTTTATGATAGCAGATGTGTCATTTAACCTCTATTTCAAAAGCTAAACTAGTAAAAATCCATCTGCTGCTCTTGAAATCTGCTCAGGAAGTGATCTTATCATTGACTTGTATGAGGCCCTCTATAAGGCATTTGGTAACCATGGTAACATAAATGAATGTCAGCGTGGGTATTTTCCCTGAATGAGAAGCTGATAAAATTGCTGTGCTTGTATTTGAGTCAGTGTTCTGTGTCGGTTCAGTAAGTCCATTAAAAGGTGTGTGACGGTGATCCCACAGTAACAAGCGCCAAATCATTGCTGTACAAGACGCCTTCATTTCGTCCTGTCTCTACCTGTTAGTCACAACATGCCGCCAATTTGCAGACTAATATTAATAATGGCTATAATCAGTTATTTCTTTGTGACACCAGAGGACATAAATGTGCTCATCGGAAGAGTTAAAGTGCTGCATAAACTTCTGTGGGTCACAAGGAATTTGATTTATCCACCTGGGTCCTGATGGTGCAGGATGACAGCTTAGTTACATTGTGTGTCACACCTCATCGCTCCCATTGAATAAAAGAACATGTTTCAGCCTTCATTGAATAGCCATGTTTGCTCCTGTTGGTTCGTTTGTAAAGAGTCAGTGTGAACAGAAACTAAATTCAGATTAATGACACTGATGTTTGTTTCAGGGTGGCTGGACGACATCGGCCTCCCGCAGTACAAAAGTCACTTTGACGAGGCCCGTGTTGACGGACGCGTGCTGCACTACCTGACAGTGGTGAGCTTTTTAAAACCTTGTCACCTTGCACTGGAGCCTGTGTGGAAGCTTGTAAACCTTTGACATTAAAAAGAAAAACTTTTTTTTTTTTTAGCAAAAGATCTTCCTAATAATACTTTTATATTCTGTGTGAACACTCCCACTGAATAAATCATGCTCACTCTTTGTGTTGTTTGATCCCAGGACGACTTGCTGTCTCTGAAGGTGGGCAGTGTTCTCCATCACCTCAGCATCAAGAGGGCCATCCAGGTCCTCCGCCTCAACTGCTACGAGCCCAACTGCCTCAGGCGACGACCCTCCGATGAGGTATCACACAGGATGTCACAATACTTCCTCTCCTCTTTCTTTTTGTTTTAAAGCACCCCCTTACATCTGTATTATTCCCTTGTCATTGTCCAGACCAACATCACACCAGCAGAGATCGCCCAGTGGACCAACCACAGAGTGATGGAGTGGCTCCGATCTGTGGATTTGGCAGAATACGCTCCCAATCTGAGGGGCAGCGGCGTTCATGGTGGATTGATGGTGAGAGGGAAGGGGGTGGAGTCAGGATTAGATGAAATGAAACAAACCCAGTGTGAAAACAGACGATGGTAGCAGCAGATTAGGTGATACGAGTATTTTTTTTTGTTCCTAATGCTTGGTTCACACTGCATGATATCAGCGCGATTATAGCCTGTCACAGCATCGGCTCGGATCAGGAATTAAAACAAGTATCGTACACAGTAATCCATTGTTTCATCTCCTGTAGTGTGTCATAGTAGACAACAGCTGACGTCAGTCTTGTGCTGCCTTCATGTGGCATCAGAATAATCTGAAAATGAGCTTCATATTTCTCACCTGATCTGTTTCTTCTGCTCTTGGTTATCAGCATGTTGTTTGAGAACATCTTTGTATACTGTTTATACATTACAATTTAAAGCTCATTAACACAACGAAGTTGGAAGAACGATCATCTTGAGTAGCGCATGAATGCACCATTGATCTTGGATGGCTGGGGTCTCAACTGAAGATTAATTGATAAACACGTTGTAGTAATGTGTGACCTGGAATAGTGTGTTCAACACATTGTCTTATATGAGAATCATAAATGCTAACTTAGTTCACTGTGGTCCTCTTTCAGTGCATTTGTCGTAGAATATGCTGCAGACAGCCTCACTTTAACATTTAGTTAAAAAAAAAAAAAAAATATTCCCAGGTGTGGCTCTGCATCAGACTTTGTTCTCTGTTCTGATCATTTCCCTCTTTTGACCTCTCACCGTGATGTTTTCTCAAATGTCTGCACGCTCCGAAGGTGTTGGAGCCCCGCTTCAACGTGGAGGCGCTCGCCCTTCTGCTCAACATTCCTCCCAACAAAACCCTGCTGAGACGCCACCTGGCAACACATTTCCACCTGCTCATCGGCTCTGAGGCGCAGCGGCTCAAACAAGACTGTCTGGAAAACCCAGACTACACCGTCCTCACAGCCACTGCCAAGGTCAAGGTAAGTGCCTGTCCACTGAATCACAAAGAAATCTCTCTCTGTCACTGGGCTCTTCCACACTGAATTCATTGAGTGTCACTCAGAGGACACATAGGGCTGATTTTGGTGTCTTACCAATGGATATTGGCTTGATCAAGCTGTTGTGACATCTTATTTAATTTATTCTCAAATAAGACATAAACATTCATTCTCTTTCAATCAATGAAATGTTTCAGCTTTATGTGAAATTGGTGCAGAATGCTGACTATAAACACAACTTTTTCCTCCTCCAGCCTAGACGCATGTCATTTGGAGGTTTCGGCACTTTGAGGAAGAAACGTCATGATGATGGCGAGGAGTACATCTGCCCTATGAATGTGGAAATGCCCAAGAACAGCAGCTTCCAGAGAGGCCTCCGGATCTACAATGAACACCTTGACCACCTCGAACAGGTACGGAGGAATTTCCACTTCTAGCTTCTTTAATACAACTGGATTTCTTACCAAGTATCATCAACAGTTACGCTGGCTTGTAATTTGAGCCTTTGAAAAAAGTATCTTTATTTTCAATGTGGTTCATCTGTTGCGTCATCCTCTGTGGGTTCTGTTTTTTGCAGATGGAAGACTCTGAAGGGACTGTGAGACAGATAGGAGCTTTTTCTGAAGAAATCAACAATCTAACGGTGAGACATTGACCTTCTCTTGTATGACTAGACCAGGGTTTCTTAAAGTTTCAATGACTGAGTGCCAAATAAGGGAATTTATGGCCAAGGGATTGACATGACTTTTTGTGATTTCTCTTTTTTTCTTTTAATAACATACTATGCTTTGACTTCTTATTTACTTCTTTTTATTGACATACCATGACATTTTTATCACTTTTTCCTGACGTACAAAACTGAGTTTTTTAGTCACATTTTTATGACATATTGTTCTATGACATTTTTTGAATATTTTTTTTATTAATTTTTATGACATTCTAAACTGACTTTTACAGTCCCTTTTACGACATACTTTACTATGACTTTTTTTAATCCCGTTTTTATGACATACTGTACTATGACTTTTTTAGTCCCATTTTTTTCCGACATATATTCTATAACTTTTTAGTCCCGTTTTTATGACATACTGTACTAATAACTTTTTGAGTCCCATTTTCACGACATACTATACTATAACTTTTTTAGTCCCATTTTCACAACATACTATAACTTTCTCAGTCCCGTTTTATGACCTACTTTACTATGACTTTTTTAGTCCCATTTTCACAACATACTATAACTTTCTCAGTCCCGTTTTATATCCTACTTTACTATGACTTTTTCAGTCCCGTTTTTACGACATACTATACTGTAACTTTTTAAGTCCTATTTTTATGACATACTTTACTATGACTTTTTAGTCCCATTTTTACGACATATTCTATAACTTTTTTAGTCCCATTTTCATGACATACTATAACTTTCTCAGTCCCGTTTTATGACATACTTTACTGACTTTTTTAGTCCCATTTTTACGACATACTATACTATAACTTTTTTAGTCCCCTTTTTACGACATACTATAACTTTTTTAGTCCCATTTTCATGACATACTATAACTTTTTCAGTCACATTTTTATGACATACTTTACATAACTTTTTTAGTCCCCTTTTTACGACATACTATAACTTTTTTAGTCCCCTTTTTACGACATACTATAACTTTTTTAGTCCCATTTTCACGACATACTATAACTTTTTTAGTCCCATTTTCATGACATACTATAACTTTTTCAGTCCCATTTTTATGACATACTTTACGTAACTTTTTTAGTCCCCTTTTTACGATGTACTATACTGTAACTTTTTGTAGTCCCGTTTTTACGACATACTATACTGTAACTTTTTTTAGTCCCGTTTTTACGACGTACTATACTGTAACTTTTTTTAGTCCCGTTTTTACGACGTACTATACTATGACTTTTTTGTCCCATTTTTACAACATACTTTACTGTAACTTTTTTTAGTCCCGTTTTTACGACGTACTATACTATGACTTTTTTAGTCCCATTTTCACAACATACTATAACTTTTTTAGTCCCATTTTCATGACATACTATACTATAACTTTTTTAGTCCCATTTTCATGACATACTATAACTTTTTCAGTCCCATTTTTATGACATACTTTACATAACTTCTTTAGTTAGTCCCCTTTTTACAACGTACTATACTGTAACTTTTTTTAGTCCCATTTTCACGACATACTATAACTTTTTTAGTCCCATTTTCACGACATACTATAACTTTTTCAGTCCCATTTTTATGACATACTTTACATAACTTTTTTAGTCCCGTTTTTACGACGTACTATACTATGACTTTTTTATCACTTTTATATGACGTACTATACTATGACTTTTTTAGTCCCTTTTTATGACATACCATGACATTGTTATTACTTTTATATGACATACTATGAGAATTCTTTTACCTTGTGTATATACTTCATGTCAGTTAGGAACATTACCCAGAACATACAAACCTGTAAGTGTACAAACCTGAGTTAATATTAAACGGGTTTCCTTCATTCTCTCTGGTCCTCTTTGTGTTTCAGAGCATGCTGAAGGAAGATGAGTTTTTTCCTGAGATCTCTGTTGACGCGGCAAAACCTGACCACAACTCTGGTGTGTGATTTAGATGCTTTGGGAAAGTAAACCAAACTGTGCCATCCAGAATCCAAATCCGTCCACCTCTCACCAGCCTGTAGAGCTTGTGAGACCTCCACTGTTACAGCCTTCTCATCAGTCAGAAGTACAGCCATAACTTTGATGACCATTCATATATTTATTGAAGCTGTCCAAAATGTAATGCATGAACTGAAAATGCAAGGTTTTATTGTATTAATGTACCTCTTACTATTCAAGCATTAGTTTTTTGTCTCAGTTATCAGTGAGGTAAGCATATGTTAGTTTGTTTTAATCCTCTCGTTTATTTTGAGTGTAGTTCTGAAGTTTTTATGTCGTCAGCTGCAGTCACATTCATTTTGGTTTGTGGTACGTAAAGTTGCTTTATGTTATCTTCTGAGATGAGTTCATTTAAATAACAGCAAGCATCCTCTCATTTACTGCTGGTGATATTCAGCAGAATGGTTTTATATGTCCAGGTTTTGAGAGTTGTGCCTCCACTCCAGTCCGATATGTGGGTGATGGGGATTTTGTGTGTGGTGCTCACTGCTGTGAAAAGTTTTTTTTTAATAACCGTGTCTCTTAAGACAGAGATCTCAGAGGCAGATATCTTAAAACCTGAACTAATAATATCAAACTATCTGCATGGCTACTGGCTAGATACCACCAGGAAGGAAGTGAGAAATGTTTTGTTCTTGGTTTGACATTTTGAGAAATGCCCTGTTTTGCTTTCTTTCCAAGGATTAGGAGAGGGGATCGCTGTCACTCTTATGTCTGTGTTTTACATATGAAGGCGATTAGCTTAGCATAAAGACGACCAGAACCTCTAAAGCTCACTAATTAACACGTTTCATCTCTTTTGCTGAAATGCTGTTCACCACAAAATTGTTAGTTCTCCCTAAAAGCACAAACTGATTAATGAGCTTAGAGGTGCTGGTGTATTTTTAAGCTAGCCCCTCTAGCTCGTCTAACTCTTTCTCCGAATGTCAAACTCTTCCTTTAAAAAAAAAAACAAAACGGCATGACTGCAAAGATAGAAACCAAAGTCTTGTTTTTAAATTTTTGGTAATAAAAACAGAAAATCCATTTTCATTGTTTGGATTTTTTTCAAAAATATGGTTGTATGCTATATTTACCCGCTGTCAGTGTGTTTCCTACAATAGATAACAGTCAGCATGACCCCGGTTTGGAGAAGCAGGCAGAAGTACCACCAAGGAGGGGAAGTAATGTACTGCGTTGGATGGGGCCAGCAACAAAACATACCGCTTTACCTTGGTGCCAGACAGCCCTCTCTTAACAGGTAAATGAAGTCGTAATCATCTGTTCCATGTTGAAGAGGGCCGTCTGACGGCAAGGTAAAGCTGTGAAAACATTATAAATTATACTGTACGCTTAAACTGATACTGACTTTATGTGGCTAAAATAGGTTTTGCTGCTGCCCTTGTCTACAGCCGTACATGGCTTATCTTCAGTGGCAGTACTCCGTGTCTGCTTCTCCAAACAGGTAGCGTGCTGTCGGACAGTGAGTCAATCAAAATACAAAATAATAAAGTGTCAAAAATTCAATAGCAGTAGTTGCTTTATGTTGCATATCCACACACAGGTAGCCACTGTTGCCAGACTTGCAGCAAAGACATCGTATCAGTAACCACACAACGTTCAACAAGTCACTGAGCATGTTCTAGCAAAATATTGACATCTTTGACGTGACGACAGATAGATAGAGGGCAGGTATAACTCTGTAACACATTCAAAACAGCAGTAATGGAATAATTAGTACAGCTCTGTATAAATGACGCAAGTGGTCGCAAATCTTAAAGTGTGCATAAAAAAAGCTTTGCAAGTTAAGGCACTCAGAAAACAGCCAGTAAACCTTAACTCCTCGATATTGTTTGCAACAGATTTGGAATCACATCCTTATTTCCAAGCCAACTATATATAAACACTTTTGGTTATTCCATCTCCTCCACGTACTTCAATCCCAAACAAGCCCACATATTTCCCATTTCCTTCTCCTTCCATGACACTTCCTGATTACAATTATTGGTCCATGCTGTAATTCTGCTGCATGATGAATATCAGGGCATAAATATAGTATACATAGTGCAATACCCACTACAACTGGACAAGTGCTTTAACGCTTTGGGGTAGAGAATAGAATAACTGGATGCCCTTATATGCCCAAACTTCGTTTCCATGATGAGAATGGACGTCTAGAAGGTAAACCTCCGGCTGTCGGAGTGGCCGACTTTGTCCAGGTTGGGGTTGCAGGCAAACTGGATCATTGGCGGAGGTCCACACATCAGGATGAGAGTGTCGTCACCTGGAGGTGGCAGGTGTTCCCTCATCATGTCTTCATTGATGAAGCCTTGGCTGTACTCCCAGCCTGAAACACAGAGAAGGGCTCAAAGGTTAAACACAACTCAATGTATCACGACAACATACTATTACTGTTTTTCTGAGTATTATACTGACTTTTTTTCATCATTTTGGACGACACGCTATACTATGACATTTTTTCATCATTTTGAACGACATACTATACTATGACATTTTTCATCATTTTGGACGACACGCTATACTATGACTTTTTTCATCATTTTGGATGACATACTGTGCTATGACTTTTTTCCATCATTTTGGACGACATGCTATACTATGACATTTTTCATCATTTTGGACGACATGCTATACTATGACATTTTTTCATCATTTTGAACGACATACTATACTATGACTTTTTTCATCATTTTTGACGACATACTGTGCTATGACTTTTTTCCATCATTTTGGACGACATGCTATACTATGACTTTTTTCCATCATTTTGGACAACATACTATACTATGACTTTTTTCATCATTTTTGACGACATACTGTGCTATGACATTTTTTCATCATTTTGGACGACATGCTATACTATGACTTTTTTTCATCATTTTGGACGACATGCTATACTATGACTTTCGTCATTTTGGACAACACACTATACTATGACTTTTTTCATCATTTTGGACGACATGCTATACTATGACTTTTTTTCATCATTTTGGACGACATACTGTGCTATGACTTTTTTTCATCATTTTGGACAACATGCTATACTATGACTTTCGTCATTTTGGACAACACACTATACTATGACTTTTTTCATCATTTTGGACGACATGCTATACTATGACTTTTTTCATCATTTTGGACGACATGCTATACTATGACTTTTTTCATCATTTTGGACGACACGCTATACTATGACTTTTTTCATCATTTTGGACGACATGCTATACTATGACTTTTTTTCATCATTTTGGACGACATACTATACTATGACATTTTTTCATCATTTTGGACGACATGCTATACTATGACTTTTTTCATCATTTGGGACGACATGCTGTACTATGACATTTTTTCATCATTTTGGACGACATGCTATACTATGACTTTTTTCATCATTTGGGACGACACGCTATACTATGACATTTTTCATCATTTTGGACGACACGCTATACTATGACATTTTTTCATCATTTTGGACGACACGCTATACTATGACATTTTTTCATCATTTTGGACGACATACTATACTATGACTTTTTTTCATCATTTGGGACGACATACTATACTATAACATTTTTTCATCATTTTGGACGACATGCTATACTATGACTTTTTTTCATCATTTTGGACGACATGCTATACTATGACTTTTTTTCATCATTTTGGACAACATGCTATACTATGACTTTTTTCATGGTTTTTGACGACGGACGGACGGACAGACGGGGGGTGGGGGGGGGTCCTAAGGACAGAGGGATGTCGTATGGTGTAAAGCCATGTGAGGCAAAATGTGATTTGTGATATTGGGCTTTATAAATAAAATTGATTGATACTATACATTGATTTTTTTTGTTTGACATCCTACACTGTGTCATTTTTTTTGTGAATTTATTACATACTATGACTGTTCACATGAAGACAACACAAGAAACACCCTGTCACTGTCTTCCAATTAAAGTGCCTTCAACTTGTTTTTGTCTTGTGAGTTTGTCCTTGATTATTAGCTTATTAAGAAAGAAGGAAAATTAATATATTAAGGGTGTTAGTGTACTTGATTGTATTCACTGGTTATAAGCTACGTATTATCTGTACATCTGCAGAGCACTTGTTGTTGGGATGGGGCTATACTATTTAATTTGATTTTGATATAATACAATAAAACATTGAATCTAAAATTGTTACAACTGATACGCATCTTTGCATGGTTGTTCCGTTTTCTGACATTCTATGAACTAGCTGTAGCCCTAAACAAACATTTGGAAAATATCAGAATATATCCCAGGCATAAATGAGTGAAACTGCTGTCAATATGAACCATGCTGCTGATGGTGTGGACACCAGATAATCACAACTTCCTGTTAACTAAAACCTGCTCTGCATGAGACCGTTCAACATCTGAGATGACAGCAAGACCTAGCCGTATGTTGGCAGTTGTAATTTGCAAGGTTGTGTTCAAATTTCATGAAAAGTATGGTACCTTCAGGTGCTCTGTCTACGGTGAACCACAGCTTGAACCGGTCCGGGTTGTTGACCTGGATCTCTTCCAACTCTGGTCGCAACAGGATGTCTTTCTCAGTCTGTGACAGGGAGAAACTTTATTTTAGTATTAACCACTCCTTCCCAGGTACACAGGAAGACAAATAAACTCTAATAACACTGTCTGCAAACATCAGTGCATCCTATGATCCAGGCTGATGAAACTCACCTGGTTGGCAAACAGCAAGTGACACACGGTCTGGTCCTGTGGATCCTTCATCATAGCTGTAATGAGCTGCAACATGGGAGTGATCCCTGGAAGAAAACAGAACAGGAGGTGGTCATGTTTTTGGCCTCAGACATGAAATTACCTTCATTACACATACAATACGTGGCCAAATGTATCTGGACATCCCTCTCACCCTGGGTTCCAGGAAAGAAAAACCTTAAAGCTCCTGAAAACTTTGCCTAAAATCTAAAGTATTTATCTGTAACATATATTCATGACTAAAATAAGCAATAATAAAAATTATATAAGTATATATCTTTATTTATAAGGTATTACAAAGTGTAACACCCAAAAACTCTGCTTCAGAGGGACTGCGTGGGAGTGGTTTGATCAGATATGAATGGCTGACAGAACAACCCAGCTGAGCTCTTATCACCTCAAAACTGAGAATAAGATAAGACTTCTAAAAAAAAGAGGGGTGGAGAAGAGATGCTGACCTCTGAAAGGGGAAGGGACACAGAACTGATGTGGGTGGAGTAAGTTGCAAAGGAGAACCACAAAAGTTGTAAACAGTATTGCCAGTTCTGTGTGTTATTAATTTCTGTATTAAAAAATTCTCAAAATGTTCAAACTTTCCTTGTGGGACATCATTTCTCATGTTAAGTGTGAAGCGATTAAGAATGTTAAAGTATAGAATGTCATCTTTTTTTTTTTTTTTAAGTCATTGTGTAGACCTACTATGTCATGAAAATGAAAAACAGTCATCATATGGTATGTCTTTCTTTAAAAGAGTTATAGTATATGTCATAAAAAATTTTAAAAAACACCATCACAGTATAGTTTGTCTTTTTTTTAAAGTCATAGTAAAGTATGTCATAAAAATAAAGAAAGTTGTAGTATACTATGTTTTAAAAAAAAAATCCTAACATAGTATTTCATAAAAATAGTCACAGTACAGTATGACATAAAAAAACATTTAAGTATAGCATGTTGTCAAAAACCATGAAAAAAGTCATAGTATAGTATGTCATCGAAAGTCATAGCACAGTATGTCGTCCAAAATGATGGAAAAAATGTCATAGTATAGCATGTCATCGAAAGTCATAGCACAGTATGTCGTCAAAAATGATGAAAAAAAGTCATAGTATAGCCTGTCGTCCAAAATGATGAAAAAATGTCATAGTATAGTATGTCGTCGAAAGTCATAGCACAGTATGTCGTTAAAAATGATGAAAAAAAGTCATAGTATCGCATGTCGTCCAAAATGATGAAAAAAAGTCATAGTAAAAGCATGTCGTCCAAAATGATGAAAAAAGTCATAGTATACTAAGTTGTCAAAAACCATGAAAAAAAAGTCATAATATAGTATGTTGTTCAAAACCATGGAAAAAAGTCGTAGTATAGCATGTCGTCCAAAATGATGAAAAAAAGTCATAGTATAGCATGTCGTCAAAATGATGAAAAAAAGTCATAGTAAAAGCATGTCATCGAAAATGATGAAAAAAGTCATAGTATACTAAGTTGTCAAAAACCATGAAAAAAAGTCATAGTATAGTATGTCATCGAAAGTCATAGCACAATATGTCGTTAAAAATGATGAAAAAAAGTCATAGTATCGCATGTCGTCCAAAATGATGAAAAAAAGTCATAGTATAGCATGTCGTCAAAATGATGAAAAAAAGTCATAGTAAAAGCATGTCATCGAAAATGATGAAAAAAGTCATAGTATACTAAGTTGTCAAAAACCATGAAAAAATGTCATAGTATAGTATGTCGTCGAAAGTCATAGCACAATATGTCGTTAAAAATGATGAAAAAAAGTCATAGTATCGCATGTCGTCCAAAATGATGAAAAAAAGTCATAGTATAGTATGTCGTCCAAAATGATGAAAAAAGTCATAGTATACTAAGTTGTCAAAAACCATGAAAAAATGTCATAGTATAGTATGTCGTTCAAAACCATAAAAAAGTCATAGTATAGCGTGTCGTCCAAAATGATGGGAAAAAAGTCATAGTATAGCATGTCGTCCAAAACCATAAAAAAGTCATAGTATAGCGTGTCGTCCAAAATGATGAAAAAAAGTCATAGTATAGCATGTCGTCCAAAATGATGAAAAAAAGTCATAGTATAGCATGTCGTCCAAAATGATGAAAAAAAGTCATAGTATAGCATGTCGTCCAAAACCATAAAAAAAGTCATAGTATAGCATGTCGTCCAAAACGATGGAAAAAATGTCATAGTATACTAAGTTGTCAGAAACCATGAAAAAAGTCATAGTAAAGCACGCTGTCAAAAACCATGAAAAAATGTCATAGTATAGCATGTCGTCAAAAATGATGAAAAAATGTCATAGTATAGCATGACGTCCCAAATCATGAAAAAAAGTCATAGTATAGCATGTCGTCCAAAATGATGAAAAAAAGTCATAGTATAGCATGTCGTCCAAAATGATGAAAAAAAGTCATAGTATAGCATGTCGTCCAAAACCATAAAAAAAGTCATAGTATAGCATGTCGTCCAAAACCATAAAAAAAGTCATAGTATAGCATGTCGTCCAAAACCATAAAAAAAGTCATAGTATAGTATGTCGTCCAAAATGATGAAAAAAAGTCATAGTATAGCATGTCGTCCAAAATGATGAAAAAAAGTCATAGTATAGCATGTCGTCCAAAATGATGAAAAAAAGTCATAGTATAGCATGTCGTCCAAAACCATAAAAAAAGTCATAGTATAGCATGTCGTCCAAAACCATAAAAAAAGTCATAGTATAGCATGTCGTCCAAAACCATAAAAAAAGTCATAGTATAGTATGTCGTCCAAAATGATGAAAAAAAGTCATAGTATAGCATGTCGTCCAAAATGATGAAAAAAAGTCATAGTATAGCATGTCGTCCAAAATGATGAAAAAAAGTCATAGTATAGCATGTCGTCCAAAACCATAAAAAAAGTCATAGTATAGCATGTCGTCCAAAACCATAAAAAAAGTCATAGTATAGCATGTCGTCCAAAATGATGAAAAAAAGTCATAGTAAAGCACGCTGTCAAAAACCATGAAAAAAAGTCATAGCACAGTATGTCGTCAAAAATGATGAAAAAAGTCATAGTATAGCATGTCGTCCAAAAAAACAAAACAAAACAAAAAAAAAAACAGTCATATATTATATCAAAAAAATATCATAGTATACCTAACCTGACCTGTAAGCCAACAGTACTCTAATAAACCATGGCTGATTCATCAACTGCCCGTGGGCCACACTTTGAGAAGCTAAAGTTCAGACCATCTTTTACAAAACAAACTGATCATGTGATGAGATGCATCAGGATTACAGTCTCTGCTTCACATTTTCCTGAGTGAAGTTTCCTTACCTGTCCCTCCAGCGATCATGCCCACATGTTTGGCTGTCTTGGTCTCAGCTGGGGACTTCTTCTCTGGTTGGATTGCAAAAACTCCTGTGGAGGGAAAGAGACAGCGTCAGATCAGGCTGCTGAAGCTCAGTTACAAACCTACAAACATGTTTTCACCCACTGTATGAGGACATCAGGTTATGGTGCTCACCTTTGCCTTTGTAAACAAGGAGACCACTGGGTCCTCTGAAGTCAATGGTGTCATTGATCCTGAGGCTCTCCAAGTACTGACTCATCTTCCCCCCCTCGGGGAATTTAGGATGAACGTTCTTAAAGTAAATCTGCCAACAAGGGACAACAAGAGGAACTAGATTAGGAAAAGAACATGCACAACTATACATGTATACAGGAAAACTTTAAAAGGCTGTACCTTCACCACCAAGTCCACAAAGCCTTTGTCATCATCACTGGACACTGGTGTGTATGGACGGACAACCAGCTTCCCGTCTATTCTTGCAGACAAATAGATGTGCTGCCCTGGAGAGGAACACACAGAACCATGGTGAGTGCCTCAGTTTAACTTTTGTAGTGACTTTTTAATAAAACAAAATGTCTAAACAAGCCACTGAATGGGTCAACTTGTTGTGGACGAGTGTTCTGGGCTGAGAATAAACTACTGTGCAGTGCATCTTTGGATTTGACGATCCATTTACTCTTAATAAAATATACACATGCTCACCATGACACAGGAGGGCGACAGCACTGTCTGTATGTATTCATTATTCCATTCAGCTATTCAGTTTTACGAGCTGATGCTTCATGCTTTCCACACACCTGATTCTCAGCACCTGGAGCATACCTATATGTACCTCACACATAACTGCTCCACCCTGTGTTCAGTTCAAGAACTGCATGTGTATATACTGTAGATATTACAGTCTCTGTCTCAAGTTCCTCCAAAGTGAGGACTTTCTGTGTTTCTTTTGTCATAAAGGAAGAAAAATTGAATATATTTAGGTTTGGGATTGATGGTCAGAATAAAAAAGCAATATGAAGACATCATATTGGGCTCTGAGAAACTGTGATAACAATAGGCCTAGTAACTAAACGGCATATTGCAAGAAAATAAAAATAATAGTAGTTGGAGCCCTAATATTACCTTCAACTGCTTATAATATAAGATATTTTGGGGGCTTTTTGCCTTTATTTGACAGAACAAATAGGGGGAGACGGAGGGTGTTTCTCAAAGTCAAGGAAGGATCCTCAAACAGCCGACTTTCAAGTACGCTACGTCATCGACCCCCGCCGAAGGACTGTCCCAATGTCAAGGATCTTTCTGAATTTCACCAAGGACAGATTCTGTCTTTCAGAGAAACTCCAAGGATGCATGTGTGGATCCTTCGCAGATATAAAATGCTTTGCACATGATTTGCTGGAAGTGAAGGTGGGGCCTCTTCAATGAAACCTGCGCCAGCAGAGCTCGGCAGGATTGCCATAAATATGTCATTTATTTGGATTAATATCTCCTGGAAGTTTTTATCCTACAAGCGTGAAAACAATAATGACAGAAACATCATAATTTAATTGACCCCTCCTCCCCCCATGATTCACATGATAACGACATCATCATTGCTTTCATTCTGTCAGCATCAGTTGGTGTAATTTTAGGGGGAATGGCTTTGGAGAACAGCCACAGTAAAGACATCAGAACATCCTGCAGGTCAAAGCATCACTCTTTTGTTTTGTGGTGAACTTATTTCAGAGGATGACACAGCAGTATTATGTATAATCAGCGTGGTCAGCTGTTTCAGAGCAGCGCACCTCATCAGAGCACAGTGTGATTCTGTGTGTAAGACTGTTTACTTCATTACTCCACTTCCTCTTAAATATGATCCAGAAATATATTCTCTAAAAGTCACATGACTCTGAAAATACTGGCTATATTTGTTCAGATTGTACAACAACCAATAACCAAATGTTCAGTGAAACCCTCCTACCATGAGACTGTTTACGAACATTATAAACTCTTTTCGTGGAATGGAGAAAATGACTTTTACATTGCGGCTTCAAAAGGAGATGAATACTGGGAAAAATGGGACTATTACATGCCACACAAAGCCTCTTAATAACACCTACACATCTCAGTATGTCTGCGTGTTTATGTACTGTACCTGTAATAAACAAAAAAAAAAAAAAAAAAAAGATTGTACAACAACATTAGAGAGTTATAAAATGATCACAGTAACTGAAACCCCCCAGTCTGCTGAGGGTTAATGACGATCACCTGGGGACACTCGTTAGCCTGTTCCAATGTGTGTTCACTGAAGGCTAGGAAGGACTCTTGCCTTGTCCCTGGGTCCTTGACTTTGAGAAACATGACGTGCAGCAAAGACAACATAAATCAACAGTATGTACATCAAATGTAGATGGGTTTTTCTCTTCTTCTTCCCCTATTTTAAACACTAAATAAAATCCCACTATCTCATATTTACTTGTGTGATACTGTAATTTAATTCCTGGGCTTTTGTATTTTTGTTTATGTTCATATACGTTACTGTACTCTGAGTTTATGACTGTTAACAATAATGTGACGTTCTCATAATGACTGTGTGTAGAGTTTGTTTCCTTATGTGGAAGTGTTGATACTAACCGATAGGGAGACCGAGGATGTGTTCAGGGGAGGGCAGTGCAAAGCGGAACTTCCTTGTGTCATGGCTGACAATCTGCACAAGAAACACACGATGAAAAAAAAAAACATGCAAATACCAGCATAGAGCTACAGTGGTGCCTGAACGCACCAGCTGCGTTTGCAAACACAGTCAGGCTACTTTGTGCATCTATTTTAAGCAAATAAAGAGTTACCTGTTTGTCGAGCAGCCGCAGTGCATACTTGATGTTGGGGTCCTCTAAGGTCAGGGCTGGTTTCTTCTTGGAGAAGAAGAGTCTGAAGATCAAGTTAATGATGCTGTCAAAGCCGCCTCGGATCAGCTGCGATAAAGGGTCACAAACAAGATGAGTCAGACCACAAGCAGCTAGCATTAGCTACCAACTGTTTGAGACCTCTGCGGGGCGTTGTCCAACTGAAGTCAAGCCATTTCAGTTTAATCCATAACAGGAGAAATGAGTCATAGCCATTCCTGTGGGCAGGGGCCGACACAGCCCCCAGCTCAACTTGATGAGGGAAACTAAATGTTAGCTACTGTTAGCCTGAGCTAACGCAACGGAGTTAGCTAAAACAGAATAAGCCTGGCTGCTTTTAATGAATGTATACTTACACCAATGATGTAGCGCAACATTTTCAGTCAGTTTCGGTTACGGTAAGGTTGTCTGTCAATGCAGAAAGCAGCAGCAGACAGTGAGGTTACTGCAAACTGTTACGGGAGCTGTCAAGTAGTGTCGCTGTCAAGCTAGCTGGAGCTAACACACACATCCGGTCACGGTTTATAAAAATAAAAGCATTGTTTCGGAAATAATGCGATTTTTCTTGAATAACACCCAGAAAGTCAACAACAGCAGTGAAGTTATTTAGCTGAAAATAATACATATTATCTCATTCCTTTATTCACCACGATATAACACGGTTTTTAACATTTTTTTCAACTGAGAAAATACAACTTCCGGTGTGGTAACGGCTAACGCTAGCTACTTTGACAAAACAGAAGCTTAAACGTCACTTCCATATGGAGGACCTTTCAGAATAAAACTCTTCAATAATAAATAAAATAAAACGTGTGGACTATTTAAATTAAAAGTCTACAGTTTACAACTGACATAAAAACAAGTGCATTAGGAGATTTACGTGACCAAATATTAGGGACGGTGTTATCCATGGGCACCACGTGGGTATGACACAGTGTGGCTGCTTTAGTCCTTCATAAGGGACTGTTCGTTACTTGTGAGGGGGAAGAGGGTGGTGACAAAAGGGTGAGGCATGTCAACAAAAAAAAAAATGCACTGGGGAGGGACTTATATTTTTCATTTTGGCTTTTGGGAAGGGGTGAACAAAATCTACACGTTTTTATTTTCTAATTATTTTATTTTATTTTATTTTAAGGAAAACCTGCCTTCCAAACCAGCCAGTCAATACTCCACCATACATCATAGCCAGAAACTGTAGAAACAGAAACTGTCATTGAATTTTCATATTTCCAAGAGTCCAAGGACACATCAGGGGCCATATTCAGTAAGCTGTGTGCCATTTTCTCCTCTGATTAAGAAACTCTTGAGCCTCTTAAAAGTCCTCCTCCCTGCTCTGAACAGTTTTTCACCTTAGGAGCTCTTTTAAGGGCTAAGATGCTCTGTGAATAATTTTTATATTTACAAGGACCTACTCTTAACTTTAAGGGGAAATTCTAAGAAAAAGAAAGCGTCACAATTCTAAGAATTCTCTTGACATTGCGTCACTAGGAGCAACTCTTAGTACGAGGAAGCTTTGTGAATACGGCCCCTGGTATTTTATCTTTTAACCTTCAAACATCAAAGGGTGAGTTTTGAAAATCTAACAACTAATTCATTGTGGCAGCAGGGTCATGCATTTTTTTTCCGCGAGTCACTCAGGGAGGCTCAAGGAAAAATATTTGTAGCTTCACAAATAGTACCTACCTCATTGTATTACTGTTTTTCAAGCTTCATATTGTGTCTAGTTTTTAAGGTTACTCACCTGTTACGTGCATCTTTGTGACTGTAACCTCCTCTGGGTCAATAAAGTTTATCATGAATCTTGAAATGTCCCCTCTAAGATTTGTACATGAGTATGTTAAGATATGATAAGATACACCTTTATTGATCCCACAATTGAGAAATTCCAGTGCTACAGCAGTCAAGGGTAAAGAGTCAAATTAAAGATTTCAATATTTAAAAACTTAAAAAAAACTAGGCATGCAGAAAAAAGTACAAAAGATACAAGAAACAGCAATAAATAATAACAATAATAATAATGAGCAGTGGATAAAAAAAGTGAGCAGTGGATTAAAGTGAACATATTTAGTGCAAGTGAATACTGAATGTGCAAATAACAACATGGGGGGACAACAATGCTTATAGTGGTGTCCATAAAGTGTTCAAAAATAAAATGAAATAACGTGTCACATCGGCAAAAATAAACACAAAAAGTTGCCTTAGATTTGTTCATTTTGGTGTTTAAGATATTGATGTTTGATGCCAAAATTTGGTCCATTAAAATTTTATGATTTGATGACACAAACAAATTGAAATCAGAGCCTATTTTTACTAAAAGTTCAAGTCAGAATCTGAACAAAGCTGCAGAATTTTACTGACAACCTATTATGGATATAGTTTGCTCTCTGTTACCGTTAAATAAATAAATAAATAAACAAATAATACACTAGACCTTTCTTTTCTGTGGGCCAGCCTGGGTGTAACGCCAGGCTGTGCAGCCAAATTGTGTTCAATCCTACAGAATTTTATGTAAAATGTTTCCTACAACTACAAGTTTGTCAGGCTAAATTTGGGGAAATATGTATAAAATTATGCAATTCCCATTTGATGCAATGGAGCAGCTTTAACATCTTGGGTTTTAGTATTTTATTCAGTGTAAATCAAACATAATGTAGCTTCAAAGAAGAAGAAGCAGATAAAGAATATATACGTAAAACTGTCAGATCCTGAGGAATAAGATCATTTTTAAAGCTTGTTAAAGGGTTAATTAAAGGACACCTGATGTTAGGGGGTTTATGGACATTATTCCTGATGAACCTTTGGGCCCTTTAACACCTAAATGAGCCTCATTTCAAAGCAGCAGCCTAAAATCTATACACCTACAACATCAGGGTGCTCTCATCATTGAATTCACTCTCAGCTGAGCTTCACATCGATGTGACATCACGCATTTGGTGGGAGGACAAACTCCTGTCCTCATTTTCTGGCTCTAATAGACATCAGTGAATATGCACTAATAGAAATTGATCTGAGCCTGGAGCAAAATGGAAAACATGATCTGTTTTTTTTTTCATCGCTGGGCTCATACACTCATACACCATGCTGTGCTGCGTTGCGTCCTTTAGATGGCAATAGTGACCTTGTTAACAGGCTGCTGTGGGTGATTCACAGTGAATTCAAAGTGTTGAAAGGCAAAAAAAAATCATCATTAAAAGTGGAATTTGTCATGCAGACACTTTTCTTTTTGATGTGACGGGAGTTTCATGCAGGAGCAGTTAGTCATACTTCTTCTGCCAATCAATACCAACACTGTAGTGAGAGTAAGAAATGCTGATTCTGTTATTAAAGCGACTGTTTGAGGCAGTCACAGCATTTTTTGCTGATTAAAATGAACGCTCTGTTGACACTAACTAATATTCATAACCTCTTACCCTGTTGGGGGTCACAGGGGGCTGGAGCCTATCCCAGCTGACACTGGGCAAGAGGCAGGGTTCACCCTTGGACAGGTCACCAGACTATCACAGGGCTGACACATAGAGACAGACAACCATTCACACTCACATTCACACCTATGGACAATTTAGAGTCACCAGTTAACCTGCATGTCTTTGGACTGTGGGAGGAAGCTGGAGTACCTGGAGGAAACCCACGCTGACACAAGGAGAACATGCAGATACTTCTTGATCAAATTTGCTGCCACCTGTATTACACAGAACTCTTGATAATCCACCATCAAGATCTAATAAACCCTCAACCACTGTGCAGGCCTCAGTCCCATTTGTGGCTGGGCCTTTGGGGTCTGCAATCAAGTCTGTATTTCTTCTTGAACTGGCCTCTAGTTTATCCTTAAGGGAGTCAGTATCTGGAGGGTCAAAGGGAAGGTCATTATTTTGGCATATGGGATGAATCCCCATTTTGTCAGAGGCCTCTTACCCAAAGACCAAGATGCAACACTGGTGTCACACGTTGCAGAGGCTTTACGAAAAGACGACAGCTCCTGCTCCAGTGGCTGCTCCTCACCCTTCCTCACACCCCCGAAGTTTCAAACTCCTCCTGTAAGTCTGCAGTTCCCCCTGTTACAGGGAGGTTGACCAAAGGGTCTGGCGGGTGACCCTCATCCTATACTATTGCCTCTTTAAATATGGCGGGCACTGATTCATTGGAGCCTTCTGTGCTATATCATAGGCAGCTAGACTTACTTGTGTTTCTTGAAGATATTTCGCCTCTCATCCAAGAAGCTTTTTCAGTTCTTTTGGACTGGTGCAGAGTCGCAGGCTCTAAACTCAGTGTGGGTGTGAACCCTTACAGAGTCGTTAAGGTCACATGTGAGTCGTTGATGGCCAGGTGGGTCAGTGACTCACACGTGACCTTAACGACTCTGTAAGGGTTCACACCCACACAGACCATTCAGTTAGAACTGAAGAAGCCTCTTGGACGAGAGGCGAAACGTCTTCAAGAAACGTAAGCAAGTCCAGTTGCCTACGATATAGCACTTAAGGTTACCATGACCTGGATGGCTGAGGCCGTGTTTACACGAAAACGATCCGCTGAAAACAGAATCATTTCTCATTTTCGTTTTGAAAAAAGTTCCGTGTTCAGACGGCAACGCTTTGATTACAATCGCCGGCACATGGCTTCGCAAAAATGACCAAAACACTGCAGTATACATGCCAGGCCAGTGGTTGGCAATGTGACTTTGTAATGAAACAACAACAGGTTTGTCTGGATGGACAACGAGGTGGAGTTGCTACAGTAAATCTACACTATGATGGGGAAGCGTTGATAAATTCAACAGAGTGAGCAACACAAATAGAGCTCGGCTGGTCAACTTTCTTGCACATGCCTTGTGACTGGAACCGTAATGCGCATGTGCGCAAAGTCTTGGTTTGCGTATATTGTAAGTTTACATGACATTGGAGATGGTGCTGTTTTCAAAAAATTGCACTCTGGATCCTGTTTTCAAAACGCAACAAAAGTTTAATGTTTGCGCTTGAAATTGTTGTCGTATTAACAGGATCTGAGAATCTTCATTGGAGCCTTATTCACTACAGTCATACCCTTAAGGCTCCGAGATGTGGCCCTTTGCCTCCTGCACGAGGTTCAAGCCCCCCACCCTGGGTTTGATCAGGGACCCTCTTACTGTGAGGTGACTTCTTCTTGTTTTTGTGCTGCACCCCAGATGCTTTTGCCTTTAGTTTTCCTCATATAGGGCTACCTAGGTCCCATACAGGAAGTTGCGACCCTGACTGAAAATACGACATGATAAGCTTCTGTATCAACAGGAAATAAAACATTTTTATTGATCATTTGTGTATATGAAGTTATATAACAACAGTCAGAAAACTCCACAGAGTGAATCACTACACAAAGTGAAACAAAACTGTAAAACACCTCGTCAAAAAATGAAGGTATACACAGCAAATATAACTGTCGGCGGCTCGCCGTCACCGCGAGCGATATGGCAGGAAAAAACACCCCAAACAGTTCTACAAGATTACAGAGAAAATTTTTCCACACACAAAATACTCAAGCAGGCAGTTGATATACACAAAGGCAACTAGGATCTTTCTACAGCATCAGATTCTAATACTTTACACAGCTTTGTTTCTGAAAGGTCAGCGTGGCTTTTTCATCAGCGAGCGCCACTGGAGAGAATCTGGAGTTCCTTGTCACACAGAGAGCTTGATAAGGTTTTTTTGTTTTACAGGAGGAGATTTTTGTTTAAGCATACATACTTTGGTGGGAAATCACAGTAAGAGGAGCGTTGCTTTGCGGCGCAGGTAATGGCTTTGTGGTTTTGTTTCCACACACCTCGCAATCCAATCTGCAACACTTCCTGTTACTGGATTCCCTGATACATTTATTTATACATGTTTAGATCTTAATTTTCTTTCAGCTTTGATCGGTTAATTACGTTAGTACAACCTTTTTTGCGTTAATATCGAATTGCTCAGGCCGTTTTTGCCTTTACCTTTAACTTTAATCTGTTTATTTAAATCTGAAGCTGTACTGGAATTCATGAATCTACATATGTGAAACATGTTAAATAAAATCCCTCCGAGGGATTTGGGAGTGCAGCTGTATTAAAGTATATTCAATGACTCTGGAATGCAGACAGGGGAGGTTTTAACCCTGAAGGGCTATGAAATAAATTCATAACAGTTGAAAAAAATAGAAACAAAACAGATTTTTTTCCATACAACAGAAAGTGCAAAGTACATCTAATCTCACGTTTAATCTACACCAACACAGTCCGTACTGTACATTCAGTTTTCATCTCAAATATAAAACAGTTTGTTTTTTAAATCAACAGGGTGGGTGCGAAATAAAAACTGAAATAATAATGATGAAATATAATATATGGACGATGGATAGAGTGATATCTGCGTGTTCATGTCGCTTTATATTTATTCTCGATATACATTTTTCTGACACGGTTATGTAAATATATACATTTATGCATTTTAAGGGGATATTTAAATGTAGAATCTCGTTTGGTATTTAACTAATACTCCCTGAAACGTCTGATGCTGGAACTGTGTGCAAGAAGAGAAAAAACGAACCTGTGAAAAGGGAGGGAACCCTAAAAAGAGGTTGACAAGCTCCAACCTGTAAGCTGAATCTACGTGTGCTGTGTCCTAACCATCTCACTGGAAAGGAGAAACATCTCTCTGGACTGGAATCATCCTCAAGGGTTAGAATCTGGTGTTTGCTTCTTTTTTTTTTCTCGGGCAACGCCACCCACGTTAACACTATGGGATGAACATACAAGTATTGCACAGTGCTCAACAAAATGCTGTGTGAAGCGGCCCGCATGGATAGAACATCTGTCCAGCCTTTTTGTGTGCAGTCGGGCATCGACACCACGCGCACCCTCTGTCTTTCTCTTTCTCTGCGTGTAGAAGGGAAAATGGCATTAAACGCTACGACATCACTACAGAACAAACTGGTTTCGCTACCTACTGATAAGTCTACATCTCTAAGCACACACGGCAGTCACAGTGATACACAAAGCAGTCCTCAGAGACTCCTATGGAATGACAAGTAGCTTTTTCATAATAGTGCTATCAACTACACAATAACATTGAAAACATTTAGAAAGTCCTCCTGAAGCTAGCATCGAGTATATGCAAGAGGTTCCTCCGAGATAAGAGACTTCATGGTTTTCATGGATTAAAACTTTGCTAATTGGACCCGTAGTAAAGGACATGATGGACTAATCGCCTACGCAGACCATTAACTTTACGGCTATTTCGCATTCTCTTGGTGTAGTCCGGTGCCAACGAGAAAACAAAACTGATGTGTTGGCTGAAACGTGATTTGTCATCATTGCTTTCTTTTGTTTTCGTGTGTGTATTAAGCTGATCGAGCAGGTGGAGTTCTGGCTCCCCCTGCAGGTGTCCTGAAACGAAGCCCAACAATCGTCCAAAGAATTGTTCCTAAAGAAGTCGACAAGCTAGTTCAAAGACATCCAGTGCAAAACAGCAGCCACATAAAAGTTAAAATTGGCAGTAAAACATGGCTAGCTCTATTGTCACTGTGAGAAGGCAACGCAAAGCAAAGACTGCGGTTCAGGGCACCATTGCAGCCAAAGACATTGTTCCCAATAAACCAAAAGCTACAACCACTAGCAAGTGGGAGTGTGCATGAAGAGAAGGTCTTTACACAAGTCACCTCTGGAAAATGGCAGTGTTTAGAAACTCGCTTCGCCTCCGTCAATATATTCACATACATTGACCCAAAAGTTTAACTCTTGATTTTCCTCTCCTCTGATTGAAGGCAAGGGGATCGTATCAGAAGAGACAGCCCCTGGTGTCAGTAGATCTCCCCCCCGTCCCAGCCTTTAGTAAAGATCGTAAAAAAAATCATGCAGTTTACGAAAAATAGTCAAGACGTTGAATTGCTCTAAAAATAGTCCTCTTAAAACCAGAGTCACGACTCTTTTTTTTGTTTTATTTTATTTTTTCAACGCCCTCTCAAAGAAAGATCGGACCCCGGCTTAAATGCGATAAACTTCTAACAACGACAAGGCTGTTCAAAGTAAACAAAATATCGAGCTTAAGGACACAATGGCTACAGCTTGGTGCTTTTTTTTTTTTTTTCACATGGGGTCTGTTTCGTTAAGGGTTGAGAAATGAGTCTTGGTTTTCGGAGGCAAAATTTTCCATTTTCAGGAAAAGAAAAGGAGCCAGCATAAGTGAACGATGGCCTTTAAAACGAGGACCTATTTCACTTAAACTGCCAAATATGAAGACGAAAAAAAGATGCTAACTGGTTTAACTATTGTTTCTGGTAACAGTGTGCATCAAGCTAAACATATAGGTCCTCTGATTGAGAAACAAGTACAAAAAGTCGTAAGAAATCATGTGCTTGTATAATTTCCAGCAGCATAATTTTCCCTCAGAACCATAGTAGTTAATGGCCTTGTATTTTGGAGTTTTGTGTGTATATATATTCATCTGTCTTTTCCATGATGATCCTTTTGCTGAACTTAAAGTCAGACATCGTCCTTTACAATGTGAATATATTTCCACTAGTGTCTTGCAGGTTGGAATTTTTTTTTTAATATCTGGAATGCAATAAGGTAATAAGGTAGAATTTTTAAATCCTGGGATATATAATATTGGCTTTCCTCTATATCTGCATTTACATAATTTAAAATAGAACATCTTATTAAAAACATCAAGATATACACAGATTAGGAAACGGGTAACAACATACAAACACATAAACTAGAAATCATTTTTGTCTGCATACTTATATATACAACTGTGGTACAATAAATTCTTTCAGTCATGCGCTATCTATACAGATCATATTGCTTAAAAGAAGGGGGCATTTGGTCGGGCGGTGAAGGGCACAGAGATGGAGAACAAACAAATCAGAGAGTAACGAAACAAAACAAAGCAAGAAAAGTAGGGAACCTGATAAAAAAAGCAGAGGGTGGGATGTCGCAAGAAGTTTGAACAATTAGGATTGTTTGTGATATCAGGAGGTAAAGCTGAGGGCTGGGGAGGGCGGGGTTACATGGATGGACCCATATATCACTGAGGTATTTACACATACTGGCTAAAGAGTACTACAAGGCAGGAGCTGAAAGGGCCCTGCCTATTTCTTGGTGGAGAGCTGAGCATCCACCTCTTCCTCAGGCTTCAGCACGTGCCACTGGGCGATGGGTCTCCTGGGGTTGGCCAGCATGTCGGACCAGTGGCGCAGCTCCGTCCCCGAGCTGTTGAGGCCCACAAAGACTTTGCCGATGGCATCGTTCTTGCCGATCTTGTCATAGTCCAGAACAGTTATAACAACTTGCACTTTCTGTAGAAACGGAAGGGTGGGAAGGATGAGAGAACATAAATATAAATCAAGGTGTCATCAGCATATAGACGGTTAATGCTCATCTCCAAACAGCCATGTTTGCTTTTGGGTGCTTTCAGACCTAGAGTTGTCTTGCTTTGGTCTGAATCAGGGACTAATTTTGTCACAGAGTTGTATAATTGCCTAGAGTTGGTTCGTGTTCTCACGGCAGCATTTACAAGCGGACCAGATCAAATGCCTTGTGCGAGAAAGCTGCTCTTGATTGGTCAGAATTTCCATGTGGGAAAAATCCAGGAGGTGAACAAAACGTTGAAGAAGAGTACACTTGCAAGATAAATGTGACACTTTCTAATGTCACAATGGAGGGACAACTACGCAGGTTGATTTTAGCGCTGCTCATCGTGGACTATATTGCTGTCATTGTTCATTTTAGTCAAACATCTGTTCTATCTAATAAAATAAAGTTTTCAGTCTGTTCATCTCACTATAGCCATTTTTTCAGCAAAAATGTATCTAGTGGACTGAAAAAGTAATTGATTATGTTATTTTAGTAGGCTACATAAAGTTCAATTTGTATTTGTAATAATAATTTAAATAATAAAAATCGATACTTAGACACGAAAAAAAAAATCGCGATACTATGCTGTATTGATTTTTGCCCCACCCCTAGTGTTGGTTTGGTCTCAAAACCACTTTTTGAAGGTCTCTGTCTCATTTTGATCGCATTTTTACCCCGTCTTGTCTCGGTCTCAGACAACGAGGACTCAGAATCTATTCTAAGACCAGTCAAAACCACACCTATGAAGTATCACGGAATTGCCTGTTGAAAAAAGACGATTAAGTTGATTTTAGCTCCTTAGTGTTTGTTTGTTCCTTCTCATAGAAAACGAAGGAAAATTCACATATGCAAAAAGGCAAAAGGCATCCCCTTCTGTGATGCCTTTTGATTATTTTATCAAGACATTTCTCATCGTACACTCACACGTACACACATATACAGCAATAAATGTGGTGAATAAAGAGGAAGCTTTGTTTTCTTTGGGTGTTTATATGAAAATGTGGATCTTTCAGAATAATTTGAGGAGTGCATATTATCCTGACTGTGTCATGCAATGTGGGTCTTGCTCTGCCTTGGTTTTAATCTTGGCTTGGTCTTAACCCCTCAAAGTCTTTTATCAGTCTCGATACACTCTGGTCTTGGTCATGACTTGGTCTTGGTTTAGGTGGTCTTGACTACAACACTGCTACACGCTCAAAGCTGTTGTGTTCTACATTGTATTTCACAGACATCACCCGTCAATCAGTGTTGGTTAATGTTTTATTTGGTGAAGTTTAAGGTCCTGTGGGTTTTGAGCTGCTCATGCTAAAGACTGTGTGTTTCTATTTCTTCCTAACAAAACATAAAGCTCTGTGTGGCTGAAAACTTTCTTGTCGAAAACCCATCGATCCTGAGTGGTTTTAACAGTATATTTAAAAGATCTGATAAACTGAGCAAAGTCTACGCTCATTGTAGAGTAGTACAGTGTATACATTTGTGCATCAAGCTCTCTGAAACAATTCCTGGTTATTACTTTAAGTAATATACTAATGCAGAGAATGAGGTTCTCCTTCAGACATTAATGTTGATTAACAGTAAGTGACACTCCAGACCAGGCCTCGCTTATTTCCAGAGCCAAACACAGCAGAATGTCTGATTACTCAGAGGTCTAAGACTCAGCCTCGGCATGTGTTTATTCAAAGGGACGCCGCGGAGAGGAGTGACCTGGGCATCAATCTCTGGCAGAGAATATGAATTAGTGCACAAAGAGCCCTGATTAAGTTTCGATCCACTGGCACACTGAGACGGGGATACTGCCACCTGCATGAGCTCAGAGCCTGTGTTGTTAAAGAGCATGCCTAATACGCCATGTAATGAAATACTGAGCAAGGTTCCCAGATGACTGGTTGGGGTTAGTTGGTCTTTAAAGGGACAGTTCACCCTCACATTGCTAATTCAATCACAGCTTCCTTTGGCTGCAAATTAGCAGGCTCTTTGGTTGATCATCAGCGACCTGTCAGTCTTGCTCTGCTGATTCTACTGTCCCGTCTGTGATTGATTTACCAATAATAATCACATAATGGACAACCATTCAAATCACATTTTAGAAAATAAGCCCAATATTTATTTATTATCTCCTAGAGGGAGATGAGACGACGAAATGAGATATCAAGCTCAGAAAGGAAATCTGTGTTCTCCCAAAATGTTAAACCATTTCTTTAAAATACACCGTTTAAATGTTTTCATCTTGGTTTGAAGAAAGGTATTCGCACATCAGCTGCTCCCTTGTACTTTCATGTGTGGGATGTGTGACATACGGTGCACAGGCTGTTGTCAGTTACTGCGAAAACACACCCACAGCTGATTAATTCCCCCACATCTGTGATACCTGTGCACACCTGTGAAAGGGGCGGAGCACTTTCTGTTGAAGCTCAATGTTGGAAATAATGGTGCTGAACACTCTTGGCGAAGGTCCAGGAGGACTGAAACGCAAGTGTTACTAATGAATTGAGAAGCTAAGCAAGAGCAGTGTGCCAGATTTTCTGTTCAAAGCCAAAACATAACTGGTTATATTTTTCTAAACCCATAAGATGTAAGACTTTCCCTGACAGTGACTTCCTGTAAAACCAACAGGGGTCGGGATAATATTTTATAATATTTTGTTAATCTGAATTCGAGGGGATACTTCACTCGCAAAATGATGATTTGTATATCAATTACTCACCAAGTGTTACCTTGAATTTGAGACAAAATCGTTGTTTTTCTTGCATGCCTCCATGGTGATGGAAGAATCCAAAAATGGAGAAAACTCTTGATGAACTGAAGTCATAGGTGACCGCACTTACCAATAGCAAAACTACATCAAAACATCTGTTCACAAACTCTCACACAACTCGTGCAGTATAATCCAAGTGTCAAATATCCAGTCGTATGCTCAGAACTTCTCAAACATGTACTTTTGTTAAAACATTCTGATTTAACACATCTTAGTACAAACAGTCTCATGCATGGCAGAGTAGCATTACTTTGAACTTTACCCAAGCGGAGCTTATACGCATGCGCACACTCAGTGTTTAAATAGTAAGGTTTTAGCTAAATGCATGTGTTTGGGAAGTACCCAGCATACGACTGGATAAATAAGACTTAGATTATTCAGCACAAGTTGTGTGAGAGTTTGTAAACGATTGTTTTGACATAGTTTTACAGTTGGCCCCCATTTAATTAATTTCATAAAGAAAGTGTATGTTTTTTTTGGATTCTGTCTTCACTGTGAAGGCATGTTAGAAACACAATTTCAAAATTTCAAAGTAACACGAAATAAGTCAAAGATGCTAGCTGTGTCTCAATTCAGGGGCTGCAGCCTTTGAAGGATGCGGCCTTTGCGTTCAACGTCGGCCATGTCCTTTGAAGACCTCATCAGCCAAACCGAACGGTCTCCGAAATGGGGCGGTCTGGTCTGCAGAGGATTTCCTGGTTGCATCACCAATTGTTCTCGCCCTGACCCGTTGGCATTACTGTTATCTAATCGTCACCGGCGCCCAATGCATCTTGGGATAGGCTGGGCCATGAAGGATTAATCTGTTACAGCCTCCAAATTCTGGGAAAGAAGGCTGCATTTCTCTGCAGCATTTGAAGGAGCCTTTGAAATGGAACTGCCTTGGTCGCGCCGATGTGACGCAATCGGTCTTCAAATGCGGCCTTCGAAGGCTGCAGCCCCTGAACTGAGACACAGCTATAGAAATGGACTTTTTTGCAGGTGAAGCCTTCTCTGAAATTCTCGCCATTATCTACCATGCGCTGAAGTCTAAAACTCCATCCTATTTATTTTTGTTTTTACTTCACTGAACTGCATAAAAAATAATTTGTTTTAAACTTTTAATTTGTGTGTTGTTTGATGGTGCTTCCTCATGTAGTGCATTTTCATTTAATGGATTTTACCCTTTATCTAAGTCCTGTAAACTGTCTTTGTGTTTAAAATGTGTTAAATAAATTAACTGATTTTTGTATATATTCAAAGTGTCAGAGTTAAGTCTTCTATGACCGACTCAAAAACTAGGAGTGAAAACAGCCTAGATTTGCTGCGAGTATGTCAGATAGATATAGATTAAAACAAATGAATCCTTATAGTGTCACTGAGTGCTGCAAAGCTGATTGTGCGTGTACTCAGTCAATAGTGCTAAGAAATAGAGCAATTAAAAGCAGTGATAGTTATTCCCACGCAATCCCTGAGACAATTAAAATCTTTACATTAATTACACAAACAGTCTCAAGGTCAAGTTTAACTCAAATCCAACACTCCGCCTCTGCAGATAAAAGCAGTCGATTTGCAGCTTTCTATAAGCAGTTGTATAATTCATCTGCCTGACAAACTGATTTAAGAAATTAAGCTGTATTTGTTTCCCTAGAACATCAGGCGCAGGTAATATTGTGGGCTGTAATTAAAAATCGCCTCAGTTTTAAGTATTTAAAATCAGATGTGGAGCAGCATGAGGCCTGCGGAGCTGTCAGTGTTTGAATAGTCCATTAGTTTAACATTCACTACAGCCTCTTTAAGGAGCTGCCGTTTGACTGATTGGTCTCACTCAAATTAAGAATGTTTTTAACTCGTCTTCAGGAGAGCGTTCAATACAGCTAATCAATGATCAGTTTATGATTCAATCAGTGGCACTAATAATTATTTAACCTGGCTCTTAATGATGAGATAAGAAATACATACTTGTATCAGCAGCATTAAATAAGGGCTTGATGTGGACGGGGTTGATTGGGATCAACACAGTTTAAATTGAATCTGAGGCTCATGGACCCAAACCTGCGATTTGTGAGCTGTGACAGGCTTAATCAATTTGACTCAATTACTGTCTTGCCTGAAGAGATAATGTTGTTCATCACTATTCCTTTCTGGCACTGTTTGTGCATTCTTCATCCTTTGCTTCATGACGTTCTGGAGAAATATTCATGCTTTACTTCTCCTTTGACTTTGATTCAATGCAGTTGTTGCCCTCAAATCATTGTAAGAAATGCAAGAAATAGCAGTGAGATACACGCCACGGGCAATAAGAAGTGCAGAGAATAACATCCACAGAGGAATTGGCTTGTCAAATTGCAAAACTGAGGCTGATTTAAACTGAAGTGCCTTTGATTATACTGTTATGATGAAAAGCCTCTAAACTGATTATTTGGCAAATGAGCTCCCACTTATCAATTGTTTCTATGCAAGCAAATGTTTGCTGGGTCTTACAGTACAGTCCGTCCTTTGTGTACAGCACCTTCGATATTTTATAAACAGCTCTGTGACTTGGTGAGTACGTACCTGGATTTGTTCAAATGGGACTTCAAAGCTAAAGGACTCGTTATAGTAAGGGTTGAGGGTGTTCTTCTTGATTGTCGTCTTCTTCTTCTTCAGCCTCTTGCCGTTTTGCATCAGGTGGATCTTCACGTATGGATCTGCAGAGAAAAAGTAAAGAACATAATTTAACATTTGTGCCTCTCAAGATGCTCTTTTTTTTACATTCCTCCTCCACGTGTCTTTCCTTCAACAGATTATAAGAGTTAATCCTGCGTTAACTGATTTTTTGGCCACTTGGGGGCAGTAGAACAAGCTGTAAACACAACACTAACATATTATGGTAAATGGTAAATGGACTAGTGCCTTTCTAGTCTTCTGACCACTTTACACTGCTAGTCAAATTCATCCATTCACGCACACATTCATGCACTGGTGGCCGAGGCTACCTGCTACCCAGTTTTTAACACACTCACACACTGATGGAGCAGCCACTGGGAGCAATCTGGGGTTCAGTATCTTGCTCAAGGATACTACGGGACGACCCGCTCTACCTTCTGAGCCACAGCCGCCCCTAGGGCTTATCACTTTGATATGAGAGCTGTACCATGATGCAAGTTCAACAGAGCTAAGCCTTTCTGTGCCTTTGCTAACGCGACAAACCCTAAAACCCCACGAACAGTTAAAAGGTACCATGAAGGTGGTTATCGACCTGTTCTGTTATCCCAGGCTTTCTTGCTCAGACAGACACTCATGTTCCCATGAATTGAATCAAATGACACCTTTAAAACTGATCTATTGTGTGCTGCATACTTCTGCCTTTGAAGAATACTAAAAATTACTACCGTTTTTTTTTTAGCTTCTGCCTTGTCAGGACAGAGTTAAGCATGAAAGGGGTAGAGAGAAGGGATGACATGCAGCAAATGGCAAAGGGCTGGAATCAATCCCACGGCCGCTGCGGCAAGGACAATTGTACATCTCTTTGTACAAAGGGCGGGGGACTACTGATCCACTCGGCGCCCTAAAAAGCAACACTGTTGGTTCAATTAAGATGAGAGAGGAGCGCTGGCTTAAAACTACTAATTGTGTAAATTCACCAGTGAACGTATTTATTGTATCACTCTGTTCATTTCTAATGCAACAACTCCACAAACTTCAGCTCTTAAACTTTAGACATGATGTAGCAGATTTAAACATTATATTCATAGCTGAATTTACGCGCTGACACTGTCTCATAATGACAGATTTGTGAAAATCACTTTAGTTTTTGGGAAAATTAAAGTGAAATGAATTATCTATGATAAATACCAATAAACTAATCAATTTCCTTATTAGTGTTTTATTTGCTGTAATATACCAGGAGTATAAAATGGACTTAACGTTATGTCTTGCTTTGAAGAAATTATAATATGTTTGCATCACTGATATACTCTGAGGTCCCACAGCAAAAATAAATAAATAGGGACGTCGGTGGCTTAGTGGATAGAGCAGGTGCCCCATGTACAAGGCTGTTGCCGCAGCGGCCCGGGATCGACTCCAGCCTGTGGCCTTTGCTGCATGTCATTCCCACACTTGTCTTTCCTATCAATTAAAGGCAAAACTGCCCAAAAAAATTTCTTAACATAAATAAATAAATAACTGTTTGATAAAAACAGTTTGTGCTGCTGCACCTGCATGGCTTCATTCTGTGGCATCACGGTACATCCATATTTACAAATGGAGTTATGTTTTTGGCCACCTGATGCACATTAGTCCAATGTTTACTTTCTTTTTAACTTTTTGGTGTACCAACTTCTGGCTCTTATGTCGCTAAATGCTCCACTATGTTAACCACTTCTTGCTTACTTTGTCTGTAGCGTAATGTAGGTTTTTGTTGCCTGCTGTGTTTGAAATCAACACTGATGACCCCAAGGTGTTCCCAGGCCAGATGAGATATTTAACCCTTCCAGTGTGTCCTGGGTCTACTCCGGGGCCTCCTACCAGTAGGACGTGCCCAGAACAGCTCTAAAATTAGACGCCCAAGAGGATCCTGATCAGATGCCTGAACCACCTCAACTGACCCCTTTCTACACGAAGGAGCAGCGGCTCTACTCCGAGCTCCCTCCGGATGTCCGAGCTCCTCACCCTATCTCTAAGGCTGAGCCCAGACACCCCACAGAGGAAACTCATTTCGGCCATTTGTATCCACAATCTCATTCTTGCGGTCACTACCCAGAGCTCATGACCATAAGTGAGGGTTCTGACGTAGATGGAGCAGTATTGAAAGTTGGCGATTGTTAAACCAAAACAATGAGCTGAAGGCCGCCAAAGACCTCCACAGAGCTGAGGGAAAATGCAGTTGAGTGATAATTCTCTGTGACGGCACCATTATGAGCAACATTTTATCCATTGTTAATATAAAAACATTGATTACAGCAGCTTTAAACAAACCTTCAAACCTACAGTACTGATGTTTTTGACAGTCTTTGAATGATACCTCCAGAGCAAGTGATGGGCAGTGGTTATAAGTGGCCATGAGAGTCCTGTGTGTTTACATCACTCAGCTAACCTTCCCAATTCAAGAGACTCATTTTCATCTGTCCGAACATCATCTCAAGTGGCGCCCGAGTGTTCTGCTTCTTCCGTCCTCATTCACTCTCTGGCAATCAGGTGGAGTGTGTGTTGGAAAACAGCAAACCGCCCATCGCTTTCATTTACAGCGTGACGCTACTCCTCCTGATTTGTTTATATTCTCCAAATTGTCATCAAAATGAAACTGGAGAAGAGGAGAGTTGGCGTCTTTGTTTGGGCTCCGAGAATAAACTGACACGAGGGTGGGCAGCAATCGTGTTTCAAATTGAAATACCAAGTCTTTTGGCTTTAATTGGGCCATTAAGGGGACAAGGTGAGGCTGTTCAAGTTGCACAAAGACATCCTAATCAGTCCAAAATGTGGGCAGATGAAGAATGGAATAAGTTCCTCTGTAATTTTCAGAGGCGTACAAAAATGATCCAAGAGAAAAATGAGAATTCAATAATTACTGTGGTTTAAAGAATATGCAATCTTCCTATTCAATCACACTTTTTCCTCACTAAATACAATCTATTGATGCAGTTATCTGTTCTTTATTGATTTAGAAAGTCAGAAATGCACATTGTTACACATCATTTAAATGTTACTGAGGAGGAATAGACATCATCTTTTAATTGTTGATTAGAGCTGAAGGTCTTATACTTCCTGTTACCCATAATACATGGGACATTGTTACAGTCAACTTTGCAGTATGCAGCAGTCTGATTTCTTCATGTATATGAAGAGCATTAATAGATAATCATGGCTGATTTCTTATGCATGTATCTGGGTAATCAGGTTTCTATTTGTGCACTTATGCATAAAGACTTCACAGAGTTAAAGCATTGCTGTTTACAGAAACCTGATCACTGACCTGAACACAGGTCAAGGTTACAAGGTTACAGTACATGTAAGTGTATCGTCCAATTTTCCAAGCAACCTGATTTCTCTGGGTTACCTGGTTTCTTGGGTGCATGTCAACATACTGAATGTAGAAATTACAGATCTTTAAATGGTCACTAGATGCTGCCCTAAGAAAAACCATTGGTTTTATTGAAGTGAACATAAAAACTTTCACCTTCTCTGTCAAAGCATAGAATAAATATTTATTTCCTAGAATAAATTATGGCCTCAGTAGTTTTTACTTGTTTTTAGCAGAATGATAGTAAGTAAAGTGGAAAATGATTTTTGTGAAATACGACCTTATAGGTCATATTTTACGAGCACAAAGTCAGACCCATATTTACGTTTTTTGTTAGGCGGCGACCTCTAGTGGTCAAAGTAATTATTACAGAAGCAAAAGAAGGAAGTAAGGCAACATAGTATAAAGAGCATCAAGTCCATGTAGGGCAGGAGGAGGGGGGGTGGACAGGACAAACAAACACAGGACTTTCATCCAGGAGACTGCTGTTTGTGTCCCATAATGGAGCATCACGCACTACAGGATATTTTCAAGATTATCATGGCAGAGGGACCATGACTACAACACCTCACAGCAGATGTCAACAAAATGGAAACTGATGTGGCGCAACAAGTTGTTGTAAAGTGAACAATGCTTTGCAATGAGACAAACAAAAGCAGAAGGCTTAAAGAGTCTGGATAAGAACCGGTTTGGAGACAGGTTAACACTGGTTGTCTATTCTTCAACAAGATCTGAAGGTGAGATTTTAAGTGTCAGTTTTAATACCTGTCAACAGTACTGTGCTACTGTAGCTAACGGTAACATCAAGGGCTAGAATGTTTACCATCGCTTGAAAACACTGCCAGTTGTTCTGAACTGAGGTAATCATAACCGTAATCATCCAGATTTTGATTCCTAAATATCAAACATGTTTGAAATTATCAGGGCATCCTTAAGGTGTGAGCAGGTTGGGGGGTTTAAGACACCTCTCACATCACAGTATAATCTGAGCCGAACATCTGTGTTGACCCAGACTGGATTTCTCCTCCAGCTGTCAGGTGGGGTGAATTGGGGATAAATCATCCCAAAACACCTGCAGTCTGAGCCCGGCTTAAGCCAAACCATGATCCTTTTTTCGAAGCCTAACCAAGGAGCTTTGCTGCCTAAACCTTATCACGTAATTTTGATGCAACTGTGACCTTCTGACAACTTCACCCATGTGTTTAAAACAGCAACCGTTCATTGTTGTAAAGGAACAATTCTGTCGTCCACAGTTAGGGGTGACTATATAGAAAACGCTCCAGTGCATCGTAATCAGAAGATAGAAAAATACGACCTATGTAGCCGTATGGGTCGAGGACTTGTTGTTTTCTGCGTGTGTTTGATTGACATGATTATCAGCTTCTTAAAGTCAGCTGTGGAGGCTTCCTCTTTGCCCCTCACAAGTGGTTTTCTACACTTTGAGCTTATCAACACTTGCTATGACATAAATATGATGGAACTCTGCAAAACAGCAAAAACAGACATGTCTCATTATAAACAAATGAACACAAATGAAAATAAATGAACACATAAAACAGGCCGTGATTTGCAGTGTGAAAAAATGTCGACCAGATTGTGCAAAACTTTGGTTCCACATGTGAAGACTGCATAATGACGCTTAATGATCTTCAATCTTGGCTCACTATCATGACGACTATACAAGCTATAGGGGAAAATCTAATGAAACCACTTTGTGTCATTTATCATTTAAGACAACACACTGCTTGAGAGAGACAAAAACAAATAACCACAATAATCTCGGAGATGCTAATGAGGTAGTCCCTCGCCTGAGGCTAACAACATCCCCCCTAACTACTGAACCCTGGAGCTGTGCACTGAAATGAATAAGGACTAAGACTCTGGATCAGAGCTTATAATTAGTTGTTGAAACACTGCTTGCTCTGATAATCTGGTTTTATCTCTGGATCCCATATGCACAAAGTCTTTATAGTGTTTCATGTTTTTTGATGTGTGGGCGACACTGGAAAATATCTCTGTTTTAAGCTGGAACATTGTGGGATTTCTAGCAACGGCAAATACTGAACAAGCTTAGCTCCCTTAATCTTTTATCCAATTTAGGGGGATAAGGACCTGATTGAAGACTTGTGGGCTCGACCAGGGCGGCTGACATGAATATAGAGGGAAAGCCACACAAACAGAGTAAGAGGGAGAAAAGCGGGGGGAATAAATAGATGACAGAGACATGAGTGAAAAGGTAACAGGCTCCTAATAGAGTGGGTGGCCATTATTACTCTCCTGCTGAGAAGAGCTGGAGTGCTGGGATGAGAAAAACAGTGGATGAGGGCTGTTGTGTGCGTGTTGTCATAATAAATCCAACAGTATCTAAATGAGGAACTTCTCCAGCCTCGACTAGTGGGTTTCAAACAGCAGTGTGAGCCCTTTAGACACTGGTTTTATTCGTCAGATCAGTGTCTCAGATTCAAAACTTACACCTCAAAGCTTTAAAGTTTGGAACTTTTGTCAACTTAAGTTAAAATCTTTCAATTCTTAGAGCTGTTCTGTCGAGTTTCTGCACTGAACTCGCACAAATCAGTTGCCATTACTGTCACGTTTAACTGCCCTTGGATTATCTGCATGAATGAAGCTTCTGCAGGTTTTCTTTGTTTGATCACCCACGGGAGGCTTTTATGTTCATAGAAACTCCTCTGTTCTATTTCTGCTCATTTCAAGCTAATCTAGGCGTAGGCAGACCTCTGTCTCATCAAGTTCACACAAGTCTGAAGAAAGTCAAGCACAAAAGATGGGATGGTAAAGGGCAATGAGGGTCTAGACGAGGAATCCGTGATTTCTGCTCCCTGAATTAGGAAAAAAACCCAACAAATTTAAAGACATTTCAAAATGGGAACGGTAATCACATTTTATGTTTGTGAACACAATCAAGGAACAATTGTTTGTATGCTGAACTCGCCCCCTGTTACTGTTGCCCATCAAGCTTTTCCTTCTTGCACGTCACATATGCAGTTCACAATGATAACGGTGGCATTTTTGAAACAATGGGTCCTTGATTTAAGGCAGAGGCTTCTCATTTCCAGCCGATGACTATTGATTTTGCCGGCTGAAATGACAACTGTCGCTGGCAATATCATCAGCCATAGCTATGGCAGGGTAATGTTAGCTTCCTGAGATGAAAACTCCGTCTCTGACTCACTCACAATAAAACAAGAATCACGTAAAGTAGGATCCTGAATGTATGCACTTGATTGCTAAACACATGATGTCGGACTGAAATCAGTCACATCCTGGGCAAGAAGTCAGTGCTCTCACTAGTTGATGATACATGTAAGACACATGGAAATGAAGAAACAGAACTGGTCTTGTATTGCAGAAAAACGCCATAAAATCCTAGTAGTATAAATAGCCTTTGATATGGAAAAATATAACAACTTGGACTGTTATTTAGCTTACAAACATATTTGTATTTTCAAACAGCTTGCTCTTACAAGAGAAAAGAGTTGCGAGTCCAGATGCTGGAGTGTAAATTCCGACAAATCCATTAAAAATCAGGACAGAGCTGCTAACGGCGGAGGAATACTACACACTGGATGCTCCAGTTGTGAATAGCGCCTGTTAACGTACCCTGCAACCACACAAAAGTTAGTTAGTTAATGAAATGGGAACTAGAGGCCTTAGGAATGACTCTACGTTACTAGTTTGGTCAGTAAGCTAGTTAGCAGAGCATGCTAACAATTGCAGTTCAGACTAGAATTGATAAACACACAGTATAAATCTTTAACTTTTGCATTTTTGGGCTTTGGAAAGAAGAAAAAAAAAGACAGAAGATCTGTATAACCAGCACAGCTTCAAGGTGAGCACCCAAAGTCAGTGTCACCATTCAGTATCTGAAACATCACCTCTTCTGTTGCAGAGATATGCCGTTGAATAATGGCCAGAAAAGTGTTTTTGCAGAACTTTATGATGTCACAGTGAAGTTGACCCTTGACCTTTTAGATATAAAATGTCACCACTTCATCACAGCATCCTCTTGGATATTTGTGGGAAGTTTTGCCATAATTAGTGTAAGAGTTTTTGAGTTACGGCCAAAAACATGTCACGCTGACCTTGACCTTTGACCTTCAACCAGCAACTTCTAACCAGTTCATTCTTAAGACCAAGAGGACATTTGTGTTGAATTTGAAGAAATTCTTTTATGGTGTTCTTGAGATATCATGCTCACGAGAATGAGACAGACAAGGTCAATGTGACCCTGACCTTTGATGTATGACCACCAAAATCTAATCAGTTCATTGTGGAGTCCCAGTGAATGTTTGTGCCAAACTTGGGAAAAAACAAAACAAAACAAAACAAAAAAAACCCTCAAGGTGTTTTTGAGATATCATGTTTACAAGAATAAGTAGGCTGCAAGGTCACATTGACCTTGATCTTCGAACACCATAATCTAATCAGGTTATCGTTGAGTCCAAGAGGATTTTGTGCCAAATTTTAATAAACTCCCTCAAGGTGTTCTTGAGGTATCACATGCAAATAAAACGAGACAGACAAGGTCACAGTGACCTTAACCTTTGACCACCAAAATCTCATCTGTTCAACATTGAGTTCATTTGAAAGTTGAAGAAAAATATCCTTTAAGACGTTCTTGAGATATCACATTCACAAAAACGGGACGGCAGAATGAACAACCCAAAAAAGCTTCTGGCTACAGCTATCACCAGTGCAGAGATATAAAGTTTTGTCAACAAGTGCTGTTTTTAATTGTTGCGTACCGGCCCACACACCCTAAAAATACTAAAATGGAAAGTAACTTGTACTTTAAGTAATTTAATAACCAGGTGCTTTTTAACTTAAACTTGAGAAGGTTTCTTAAATGGTAATTTTCACTTTTACTAATGTGAGTTTTTTTTATGGGATTAATGGTCAACTGTAATAATGATATGTATCATTGCTTACAGCTGTACATACAATATAACAGTGGATGCTTCAACATGTTCAGTACATGTCAGGTATCCTCTCATAACTGTGCCTGAATAAACACAATACAGCAGCTGAATGGGATTATGCAAGATAACCCTTTCTTAGGTTGGGGAAAAAAGGAAAACACACCTGTGGCGCCACATCACTGCTATCCAGACGCCGCTTATCTTTCTGGCCAGCAGATGAGAGTTTGGCATTATTGAGTTCTGGGAGGCTCGCCGTACCTCATATCCGGCCCATTTTAGCGTCTTATCCCAGACGGATGTAATCTGTCCCATTTCATGGATGAATAACAGCGCTCCTGATGCAACAGCGCTTCCTCACATATGTGTACAGCAGAGAGGCTCGACTCCGCTATCCTGAGGGTTACTCATCTGACTCCTGGATCTCGGCCATGGTTTTATGAGGCGATGCGTTTTATCAGCTGTCCATACATTTCCCCCAGGAGGCTAGAAGTAGGTTTCTGGATAAGTGATGAGCCCTGAGCCAAATGTGCTGCAGAGTTCAGCCGAGCTACAAAAGCTGTCTAATTTTAAAGTGGTTACTTACAGTTTGTGTTTCAAGCTGTGAATAACTGCCAGCTGTGACTCATCTGGATTATTTTGGTGGGGGGAGTGCCCCTTACAGTTAAAGCTTCACTACTATTTTATGTGCATAGACACACAACACCACACAAAAGGAATTTGTTTCTCAAATATTCCCCAGTTCATCGAGTGTGGCCGCTGCGGGCGCTGGCAGAGTTGTGCCAAATGAACACCAATACAAGCAGGGTTAAATATAGCCTGGCTGTCATCTTAGCTTTCCTCCCATCATTTTGGATTTGCCATGGGCGGGTGAATCCAGGGGTGACTGTCAGTTTAGTTTTACACACTCGACTCAGCAGTGAGTGGCACACAAACCGCACCAACACACGCATTTACAGTGAAACTCTGAGGTGCGGACCTACATACATGCCTCCACAAAGACCTCTGTGAAATAGTGTTGTAGTCTCGTTTGGACAAAGAGAACCTGAACTGAAAGCACAGAAATCCTCCTGTAATTCCTCTGCTTCTTATTATCTGCATCTGAATTTGTATATAGAGAAATTCCGAGAGAAATCAGTGGTGGAAAGAAACTACATACATTTACTAAAGTACTGTGCTTAAGTTCAAATTGGAAGTCCTTTTACAGTACTTGAGTATTTCCATTTGACAATACTTTATACTTCTACTAGTGATGTCAAATATATCAATTTATTGATACATCTCAATTCCAAATATTTGAAACTGCTTCAGTACTCATTTTCTGCAGTATCGATACACTGATACCAGCTGCTTACTTCTTGTTAATGTTTACTACAGTCATTCTGCTGTTCTGTGACAAGTTATTGTCATGTTGTACCCCTGTTAGGTTTCATGCCCTCAATGTAAGTTCTCCCCACGGCATCAAAAATGGTATAGAATATCAATATTTTTAAAGGTATTGTATCAAAGTCGTAGTGTGGTTATACAGTGTATTACAGAGGCTAAGCCTAGACCTAAAGCCACTGAGGGGCTGCATAGACAGGCTACTTACTAAATGGCACGCTTGCCTGACCTAACCGACCGCTGCTCATCAGATGAAAACGAAGAGTCCACTTCTTCTTCTTTGATGCATAATTTATTTATCACCTTTCAAAGGTAATCTGGAAATCCAGATGCCCCGCCCCTAGCAAATCGAATTTGCACTGCACAGGAATCGCCAATTGGACCAATCAGATCAACTACACTTATCTTTTTCCTTGAGAGAGGAACAGAATACTGCCCTAGAAGCCTTCGCTTCCAGGAAGGACGTCATTGCTGTTTTGCCGACGGGATACAGCAAAAGCATAATATATCAGTTAGCCCCACTGTTCGGCAAACAAATGGGGCTTACTGCAATGAATACGTCACCTTGTTTTTTGCTCTGATTGGCCATCGTGCTATCCAATTGCGTGCGACGGCATTTAATATGCCTCAGTTAGTGCCGCCCCTTGGGTAGGAAGGGTGTATCGGTGAGGGCCAGACACAAAATCTTTCTAGATTTGAGTCTGGATTTCCAGGCTATTTCAAAGGTACAAATTTTCACTATTACATTGAGCAGTACACCTGACTTAATGTGGCCCAGCGTTGCGGTCAAAAAACTATCTGTGCTCCCCATCTAGTGACCTACCTATATTGACAGACACCGATGACAAAAGCAACCTACATATATATTTTACACTTGGGACCGCTCCTATACTGTGTATCAGCACTCACGGCATGTCTCTTGTCCAATCAGGTTACTTGGTCAGCGCTAACTGAGTCTGAAATGAGCCATTCTGCAAAGTGCTTTTCCTTTTAAGTATATTTTAATGCTAAAAGTTCTATACTTTTACTAAAGCAAGAACTTGAATGCATAAGGAGTGTCTTTAAACTGTGCTACTCTACTCAAGTAAAAGATCAGAATGCTTCTTCCACCACTGAAAGAAATCGACACTGATAAAATAACTTTTGGATTCCATAATCACTTTTAGATTGCCTCCTTCTCTTGGGGCATGTTCATCATCTTAATGATTCCTCTGGCCCGTTGCTTTACTGACTGGGAGAAAACCTCTCACTCCGACCATCCAGGGGAACAAAACAAATAAACCTTCTAGCCGAGAGGCTCTGTGCTGAACTGGAGCTCCAGGTCAGGGCATCGCGGCTTCATTACCACCAACACCGGCACCTGTGTGCTCTCATAACTCCCCCACTGTGGGCCATTACCTGGTTATGTGCTGCCTCACAGCCCTCTGGGAAGACTTCAGAGGTACAAAGAAGGTGGGACAAAACACTTTTCCTGCCACCACCTTTATAAACCCACACATCCTCATTCTGAGTCGCTTCCAGACACTTAGCCTTTGTGTCCGACACAATTTTGACTCTGACTCACCTTTGATGGCGCCCCATGCCAGGGATACACTACAGTAGCTTCAAATACTGTGAAACGTACCATTTTAAACAGACAATAAGTGAAACTGTCACTGCTCTTCAGCGCAGAATAACACAACACATCTGTGGGAGGGTGAGAGACTTGCTGATGACTTTAACTGCTGCTGCAATTACTAGCTTTAATAAGTCACTTTATAGTCTTTAGTCTGTTTCGCAGACTGTAAAACGCACCGCCCACTGGAGATTCCAGACCCTTTAAAATCTGATTGCCTACAACTCAACATAATGGATATGTATTGTAACTAGACATCGCTGTGGTGTCGGCTACAGCGGGGAGAGGAAATCAACTTGTCTGCAGTGAGGCTGGGATTATTTTGAGACGACAGCTAAAGAGCATGGTGCACGGCGCATCACCGCACTTAAGTAGCAACAATCCTGAGGGGAAAAGAAGCGACTGTACTTTTTTAAACTAACAATTAAAAAAGTCTGTTTTTTTGCGAGAGACACAGCGTGGATGTAGATTTGGAGGGATGTTTCATGAGGAGCCAATCAAAAGAATTATTTCTGATTATACATTGGTTAATGATAATACCCACATCTTCCTCTGTGAGCCATAATTAGGCATGGTAAACAGGATGACAATAGAGGAGAAGGCTGATCCCAGGCCATCAATTACTTGTCCTCCTCCTTAAGCTCTGGCTGAGACGCCCCGTGGTTGGAGGCTAATTATTGTTATTACAGACCTGCCCATTATTTCATCCATCTGCTACACTTTTAAGTCCATTCTGTGAGCCGAAAAAGAAGCTGCAACTAACAAAAAATCAAAACACAAAGGGCAATTCGGAGTATATTCTGGTTGTGTGTAATTAGAAACGTGTACTGTGCCATTACTGCATGCTAATAATTCACCCTGGAACCCACAGACCAGCGCACACAGATAAAACATGCTCCAATTAAATGTGACATACAGTGTGTGGTGTCAAACTGTCTGGCTCCCCTGCTATTCCTCCTCTCTGAAAGAGAGAAACCTGGCCTTCAAAGTGAACAGATTAACACCTTTTTCTCATACTGGCTGGTTGATGTGGCTGACAATCCCGCGATGCAAATGGGCACAGGTGAGCGCTAATGCCAGTAGCATAAAATGGCAGCAGAGGAGGGTGTTTTTTTTCTTCTGCCAAATGGCTGCTTGCGCTGGTCTGGTAGATGAAAGTGAGCTGTGAGCTTTTAATGTGCGCTGTGTTACTGTACTGCAGGATGTTTAGGCTTATATGGAGAGACTGGGCTGTCAGGCAGAAAGCAAGTGGACCCAGGTGTATGGTAATTGCAGCAGAAAAGAGTCGAGGCAGGAGGGAAGTGCACACCAGGGAATTTAAAATGAAACCGATGAAGAAAGTCAAAGGCGAGGCAGCGGGGAGGGGAAGGGCTACTTGTGTTTCTGAGTGTGTGCGTGGGCTCCATGTGTGCATGTTGAGTGTGTCTGATATAATCAAAAATTAGGGAGGGAATATGGCGTAATGTGTTTTATCACATTTCGTCAAGTTAAATCAAATAAACGTATTCATAAAGCACATTTGAAAACAATAAATGCTGACCACAGAGAGATGAGAATCACAAATAAAAACAGACATAACTGTGTAAATGATGAATATTACACTTGAACCTCACTGTTATAAAGCAGCAAAACAATAAGAAGGATTTGACTTTAGCGATGGTTCTGTAACATATCCAAAAACCTCAATAGAGGAGAAAAGAGGACTGTGAAGCCAGGGGAAACAGGGCAACATGAAATGCAAATTTTGCAAAGTGAGTTTGACGTCAATATGTTTTTAGCAGTAATATTAAGCTGCATCATTTCACATCACTTCATGATTGGTTGGTTCGCAAATGTGGGTCGTAGCAGCAGCAGTCACCTTTAGGGACTTTGCTCCTACATTTCTGATTCTGTCTCAGTCTCTGTCATTCAGGGTGCACAGGAGAGCATGCAGGCTCACTGGCCAATCACAACCATGGAAGGTAAACTTATAAATGTATTTACCTTAAAACATGACACACAATGTGATAAACATTTGCAGTCTATAACTGACTGCTGTACATATGTAATCAGCCCTCAGAGACCCTCACTGAGTACCCCGCCCACCAGGCAGAAGAGGAAACACACTCACTTTGGGGCTGGGTGGTAATGTTTAGAAATCCAGAGGGAGCGGGTGGGAGCAGGAGTAGGAAACAAACCCAGAGTGCCTTCTCTTGAATATAATGGAACTAGATGACACACTTGTGTTGGTCAAAGCAGCAAACAAAAAAAATGCATCTGAAAAACTCAACAGCAAGGTCTCTTTTGCAATAGAAAGTATGGATCTACTGCTAGCTCACCTAGCACCACTGAGCTAGCTAATGTGACAGCTCATCTGAGGAGGACGTCATTAATGTTTACATCTCATGCTGTCACAGGCATAAGGCTCTCAACCATGAGTAGATGCACACTTCCTTCTGCGCAGTGCTATGGTTGGCAGGTGTAGTTCAGTAGGAAGAAAATAGTTCCTACCAAGTCATGATTTCTGGAAAGAGACATTGCTGTTGAGTTTTTCAGATGTATTTTTTTGGCACTTTGAGCACCACAAGCTGAGTGCCATCTAGTTCCATTATATTGGAGAGAAGGCAGACATCTCTATGACTGATATCTCCAACACTCTGCAACTCAGCTTTAAGGATGGAACTAAAGATAATACTTATTTCAAAAAATCCAACCCAATTTAATGTGAAATAAACAGAATTAGAAAGCAAAAAGCTGTCAGGGCTTTTAAACCCAGACAGGAACAAAACTCTGGGTGAAACAATTGGGGACAAAATGTAACTTTCAGTAGTTGTTTTCCAAGATCCAGTCCAATCCAAACCGTAGTAAACATTAATGCCTTTGTGTGCTTGTCTTATGCTGTGGAGTGAATCAGGTATGTTTGGATTTAAAGCTGCAGGATGAACATAGTTGGCTGTGCTATGCACATTCACCCACATTGCTGAGTTGCCCCCACAGGAAATACACAGTCTCACAAAGTGAGATTTATTCATTTGTGCCTCACAGTACGACATTAAGACATTAGTGAAGAAAACAAAGACTCCAACTGTCAATTCAGGATCATCCTGGGACTGTGATGCACATCTATCAAGCTTTTTTGTCCTAAAGGGATAGTTTGGATTCATTGAAGTGGGGTTGTATGAGGTATTTATCTGCAGTCAGTGTATTACAGACAGGACTCCAAAGTCCTACCTTCCCCTAAGAGAAAGGCCCAATCCCAATACACCTCTTAACCCTACCACTTGCCCCTACCCCTCCATTTTGCGCGTTCACGCATAGGGGTAGGGATGTCCCGATTCTCATTGAGGCAGAGGGGAAGGGCGGAGTGCTAGGGCTATATGGCCCTCCAAACGGAGTTTTTTCAGAGGCACACTTCAAAGCGAGTGCTACGAGAAATCTCCCAGAATGCCTTGTGAATCACCGGCAAGATGGCAGGGAAGGCTTCAGAGGCATTGAAAGAAAACCATAAATGTAAGTATTTTCTTCGTAACTAAAGATTTAAAGACTATGATGACCATTGGAAATGTCGTTTCAATGTATCATATACATTTGTTCTAACAAACATAACAAAAAAAAAAATCACTAGTTGTGAGGTTTCCCCGGCAACATACTTGTCACGTCTTTTTATGACGTCACTGGCGACTAATAATGACGTTTCCGGGTATGAAGGGTTGTCCCATTTCATAGGGGAATATTTCAACCCCTACCCCTTGTAACATTGTTGCAAGGGGCAAGGGGCACTCGAAAAAGAGGGGTAGGGGTAGGGGTAGGGGCGAAAATGAGAAATGGGATTGGGCCTAAGAGTGTAGGTGTCATCCTGGACAGGAATTGTCCTCTGAGGCACACATCAAGAATGTTAGTCGGTCTGTATACTTTCATCTAAGTTATATTAATTGTTATCGCTTAAACCGAACAGCAGCGCTATCACCGTTCTCATTCACACTTTGGTTACATCTCGTATCAATTACTGCAACTCTGTCCTATTTGGTCTCGATCTCAAGTGACCACAATCGGTTTGGTATCTACACACCCTCCTGTGCTCTTAGATGATCTTCTGCAATCCAACTCACGTCACCATCTGCCCGCAAAACTTCTGTAGGTAATACACGGACTATTGATACCTCATATTGCCCCACTTTAAAATATCTGAACTGTCCTTTTAATGAAATAATGGTCCCTCTGCTATTGATGGAAACAGACTCTGTGTGTTGCTCCAGTGGGTGTTTGCATGTACAAGGATTTCCACCCCTCCTCTGCCCTCACAAGTGGCACATTCTGTTACCATGACATCAGACCCGCTATTCAGACTCCACTGTATTGTGATAAATGTCATCTATTGATCTTAATGCTACATGTGGGGGCTGCACCACAGCAGGAACATGTTTCATACTTCTCATGATATTGTCCTCATTAGTGCATGCTCCAAGCATAACTGGCTGAATGCGTTTCCTTTGCACAACATCAGGTCTGAACAGAGCAGCTTCTTAAGGATCTGAAGTCAACTTTTAAGATTATTCTGGGGAAAAACTGTAATCGTGACCAGTGATGTGTGTTTGGATGGTTGTTAGAAAACAAGCAGGGTTCTAGGAGAGGAAAAGTGTGTGCTGCAGTGCATGTATAATTACAGACAAAGTGCCTGTCAGAGAGAAAGTCAGTTGGAACACACACATACACACAACATGTAATTGTTCTCACCTGACAAGCCTCCCACATCCATTTTCTTCAGGTTTTTGGCCTCTAGGATGACCACGGTCAACTTGCCAGCAGTGGGGACGTATCGCAGAGAGAAGCAGATATCACCCAGCTTCTCTTGCTGTTGGAGAAAGCAGAGGGATCGCAGAGGTGAGAACAGTTTTAACCACTAAATTCAAATTTACTGCATCAGATGCTCGCAGCAGATGCTCACCGAGAGGTTAGATGAGGGTAAAGATAGAGCAAGTAAATTCCCCTCCAAAGCACATTAGAAATTGTTCAGTCAACCAAATCTGATGTTCTAGTTTAGCCTTTTCAACACATTAGAGGAGCTGATGTTCATGCTGCCCTACTCTCCACATGCAGAAAGGATAATTTTTAAAGGGCAAAGTCAGTGTTTTCAACCTGGACCCTATTTTCAAATGTTTTGGTGTCTAACTGACTACTGGGAACAACAAGTTTGAAAACTGATCCAGTATTAGGTGAGAGGGCTGCAGCCAGCAGCCGTGAAACAGACTGCATTGTCATCAATTGGGGCAATCATACACCGTCAATTTACGTTCACTGAAAATCCTTGAATTTGTCATTGACAGGATCAGATTGTTATCGTAACTAGCCCTTTTTAAATAGGAATTGTGCAAATTTGCAGGAAAGCCCAATCAGTCTTTTTTCAGCATTGGCAGTATAAACACAAAATCAGGGAGTGCAGCAAAATGCGGCCTACCTACTTTTGTTTATACAGAATGTACCTTTTTCGGGGCAATGGGGGGCGTGAGCAAGTAACAAAACGTGTAGCTCAGCGTGTGACGTAAACAGTGAGAGGGAAGCCGCGGCTGGTCAGCCCTTCAGTGATTCTCTCGTAAGTTGGCCTGTCCTTCACCGTTCTCGTCATCTGACGGTTAAAGGCCTCTTCGTTTGCGAGGGCAAGGAGGGCGCGCAATTCCTTGTCTCCCCAGTTGCTCATCTTTACAGTGTCTGTCAGGTTTGTGTTTCCCTCTTGCTACTAGCTGCTCGCTAATTCCTGCTATCAGCTGTTTCCTCTTTATCCACCGCTAGTGGGTCGCACGTGCGGCGTCATCAACAGCTCCTCCCACAAGTCTTCAACAGCCCCTCTCGTTGTGGAAGACCGCCTCAGTCTGTTTAAACTAAAAGGGTTCCGCCAATATGACTACCCTACGAGGCGGAAAATTGGGCACCTCGGATCAATTTGCCAATCCGGCTCTGTGTGTCTAAACGCTCACAGCTTGCCGGCAAAACGGCCCAACATTCATGGAAAATCTTGCAGTGGAAAAGGGACTAGTGTTTGACAACGTAATGGAAAGGATCCCTACAGAGATAGACCTTTAGTAAAATCCTTTTTGTTGAACCAGAAAAAGTCAGAAATCACTACTGCCAGATTCCATTTAAAAATACAGTAATTTAAGCGTGTATGTAGTCAGCATATTTTCACATTTGACTGAGTGAATTAAGGGTTTATGTCAACGAAACTAGAGTTGGTGATCGTTGGAAAGGTGGAGAGACAAATTAAGACAGTGTTTGTGAGTTTCATTTTGTTTCTATTGACTTTAAATAAAGTGTGCTTTGTGATAATAAAATTGCTGTTTTTTTAAATGGAGTCTGGTGCGCTTGGCGACAGTGATTTCAGGGCTGTTTCTAGTTAAACAAAAAGGTCTATCTCTGTAGGAATCCTTTCCAAATTACCGTCACACTTATAAGAACAATCTGAGCCTGTCAGTGACAAAAACAACCACTTTTAGTAGACGTAAATAGATGGTGCATAATTGCCCCAAGTGTTACACTGCTGCCTGTATTGAGGATGCTGTCTGCAGCACTTTCCCTCAGTACTGGACCAATTTGAGAAATGATTGTTCCTATTAGTCACTCAGACACAGATACATGGAAAAGTAGGGTCCACGTTGAAAAAAAAATGAAGTTGCCCTTTAATGATGAAAGCTGTAAATGCCAATGTGTATGAAAAGTGACGGTCGTAAAGGTTGAAGTACACTGACCCTGGGTCATAGAGCTGTTTACTGCAATTACAGTTTCCACTTTGTATAAAGGTGCATATATGCATAACATTTACATAAGTTGCAGAAAGATGTTTTTGTAATTGCTCTAAGTGCATACATTTTTATGCACAGTGCTTTCTGGTATAGGAAATACAGGGAAAGATAAGCATACATAATTTAGTGGCTAATGTAGAGCTGGAAAACAACAACACTTCAGTACAAGAGTAAGTCATTTCAGATAATTTCAGCATGTGATTTAGTGACATTTCTCTTTCTTGTAGCGAGTTGTTTAATAAATTATCACATGAAGTGCAGCAGCAAAAATGTTTGTTTAGGTGGACACATTTCCAGTATTGATTTGAAGAAAAAAAGCATTTAACACTGGAAAAGTACCCTCAGGTTAATGCGATTTAATTTTCTGATCATTCAGAGAGAATCATACTGGAGAAATACAACATATAAACATAACTAATGTTGATCTGTTTATCAGGGACATTATGAATATTGCTCAGAAAAGTGTACAATACTTTTATTATTTATAAAATAACAAATAATGAACACTGTATATCTAACAGCAACAGTATCTCAAAACGTCTGCATTCCAAGGTTGGTCACCATGTGAGGCAGCTGTCTGCCGCCTTTTTGTATCAATGGAAAAATAATTGGAAAATACTTAGGCAAAGACAAAAACTAGAATTACCGCCTCAAGGTTGTACGCCTCCGCCAACCAGTTAAGTCGCAGTTTACATCCACGTCTGTCCACACTCATACTGTATGTAGGCATGACAGTAGACAAGGCTTTAAATGTAGATGTTACTGCAAAGAAGCTAAAAGTTCTAAATCATGGATGCTTCACACGCGTCTTCAACCCAGTATCTGAACAAATGTCTCCCCTTCTGTCCTGAGATATGACGTTGAATAATGGACAGATATTGTTCTTGCAGAACATTATGATGTCACAGAGAAGTTGACCTTTGGGATATAAAAAGTCATAACTTCATCCTATCAGATTTTGGTCAAGCTCAGCTCACATCCCAGTTACATCAGCCGATCTCAAACAGCCCAATCAACTGATGGAGCAGCTGACTGACGGAAGGGAGTCAGCTGATAGATCACATGATTCCTTTCTATGCAACCAATAATTGGTGACCCCATTCAGGGCGCCCTATTTAAACTGCTCTGGCCTGCCTACTGTTCCTTTTTATGGTGTATCTGACTTATCATTGTCGTTTGTCATTGATGCTGCTCTCTTCTGTCCCTGGGGGGTCTTTGCTGCTGCTCTCCCTGCCTTAGGCTTTCCACGTAGGCGCATGGAAGGGCAGGGAGGTGTACTTTCTCCGCCTTTGGCTTTCCACACAGGCATGTGGGAGAGGCTTTCTGCGTAGGCCTAGGAAAGGCAGAGAGGCCCCAGAACAGAGCCATACCACCAAATATAATGCTGTACATGAAAATTAAGTTTTCTTTGACTGAAGTCTTCCTGACTGAAATTTACATACATCTCTTTCCAATGTAAGTCTATGGGAAAATTATTTTTGGGCCCAAGGTGTGATGGACCCTGGAAGTGGCAGTAACACTGTTTGGTCACTACGAATATTGACTTCAAAGCCTGGCTCACTTCTGGGAGCCTGGTCGGGGTGACGTTTATGCCAAATTTGAGGGAATTTCCTATCAGGCATTTTGAGATATCAAGTTCATGAGAATGACACATGCGGACGAATGGTTGCATTCGAACAACCCAAAAACATAATGCCTACGACTACAGCTGTAACCCATGCGGAGCCATGAAAATCACAACAGACACACTGCTATATTCATCTGCCATTTTTCTAATGTGAGAAATGTGAGCTGTACTGTAGCAGGTTTATAATGTAGAATTATTTATTTTATGACTACCTTCAGAATTTTGTCCAAAAAAAAATGATAACCAATCAACTTAATTACATTTCAATTTAAGTAACTATAGAAAAAAATGCACTTGCTAGTGCCACTGCAGCTGTTGACCCAATAGAAGAACATTTACAGCACATTACAAAAACATAACACACTAGCTTCAAAATGTACAAATGGACACTAGACTATCTATTGCATGTAATTGGTTTATAATAAATCATATGACTGTAATTTCTATGACTGTACTGTGCAAGTGGCACATACATGGAAAATTACAAGGTGTTTAAATCCAAAAATCATTAACAATCAAGATTAAAATATATCAGGTGAAAAAAGGGATTTGATTTACGTTTCAGTTACTAAATACATAAATCAAAATCTAAAACAATTGTCAAAGGAAACACAGAATGTCAAATGCAATGCTTCATATCACCCTGCCTCTCTGAGTCATAGCTTCAGAGTCACGGCCAATCAATGGTACAACAAACCCCGGCATGTTTTCAATCTTCTTCTATGGATTTGGCCTCTTGTTTTGGTTTGAATGCTTTCTAATATCGGCTCCCGCTTTCGTTTGTCACTCATCACATCTCTGGAAAAGTACTGACTGCAATCACTTCACTGGTTCACACAAATCACCATCACAACACAGCCTCATTATCGCGCGCCGAACGGAGAGAGCGATTCATATTCTCGCCATATCTCTTATCAAGGCGAGGAGCAGACGCAGTCAATAACCCTCTCTCGGGTCACACCTGCGTAACGTGTGGCCATTGTAATTAGAGATTAGAAATCAGAGGCAAATTGGACTTGAATATCAAACTTTGTTTTTTTCAGGAGTCTTTCATCAAGTTTCAATCAAGGCCTGTTTCCTCATGCAGAATCAGTGCGTTGCAAATTGCTGAGTACTGTAAAGGGCCCCCTCTTGTTTTACTTCTCATCCACTACTCTGACTAGTAGTTGCACAACAAAACCCGATGACTAAACGCTCTTACTTTGACGACGAGGGCTGGGTTTTAATCAACACAAACACATGAACCCCTGGAGGCCGGCGAATGCAGAAGCGATGTTTAATTATGCCTGTCGAGAGCAGTGACTGGGCTCCTTAATATCTTCTATGAACTCTGAAACTTAAAGGGCACTTTCTGAACTTGCTACTTCATAGCTGACCTTAAAAGTAAAGAGGAGTGTGTTACCTGTGCGTAGGTAGAGTATTAAATCTTCACTGAGCTCACAACTGAAAGATTTAAACCCAGAGGAGCGTCTCTTTCTTTGTGCGTTCGGACTGATATGCTTCCTCCTTACAGGGCGTTATGTGCTTTGTACATATTCAAAACCAGTGGCTCCCCACCTTTTCGGTTTGTTATCTCGTAAAACAAACTTGTGACCCCCCCAATCACGAGTTACACATATCCACGGGGTTGTGAGCAGCTCAGGCAGAGAGTGATTTTCCTCCTCAAACGGTTTCATTTGAATACTTTAAGAGGTCTGAAGAGTATCCAGTATTTTCCTGTGGCAGATATGTGTATTTTGAGGCATGGATGTTTTTCCCCATTTTTGTTTCCTTTCATTTCCTGTCATCTCTGATCTCTTAAATCTCAAATAAAGCCATCAAATACCCCAAAACAAATATATATGTATATTTTCTTCTTCCCTATATCCCACTAATCCTCTCGCAGCCATTTAAATCTGTTTTCCGTTCCGTCAGCACTTCAGTCCGCTTTAAAAAAAAAAAAGCCTCCAGAGACAAAGAAACGCCTGGACATCATTTTATATTTTTGCCAATTCTGAGCTCATTCTTTCAGTCTGTATCAAGTGTTATACATCATATAATTTAGGAGGACCTACCCTTTCTTTCTGGTGCAGATTCAAATCACCATCATGTATTAACTTTGTGTGAGCATAGTACATGTGACATTAAAAAATTAAAAAAATGGTGTTTTCCTGAATAACTCCACAGTCAACCTGGGAATTTTTTTTTTTTTTTTCCCAATGTGAAAAGTTGTATTTGGATGTTTTGAGGCTGCATATGAAGTTTGGTGATAATACATCTTTTCCTAAGTGAACTACAGCCATTATTGGATACTGTCCTGGGCGTACTTTCAGTAAAAATTGTGGCAGTAATAGTTTTTGGCAACAGCCAAAACAGCCAAAAACAGCCAAAAGAAGGAGCACAATGTGGGTATATCATTATTATTATTATTATTATTATTATCATCATTATTATTATTATTATTATTATTATTATTATTTCGTAGGAGTTTTTTGTTCGTTTGGTTTATTTTTTTCCTTCTTTTGCATTCATTTATTTCTCTGATGGTTCCTTGGTTGTAGTGTTGTGTCGTTCGTGAACGAATCATTCAAAAGAACGAATCTGTTGCGTGAACGTACTGAACTGAATCACTTCTGGGAGTGATTCGTTCATTTCTCAGTTCAGTTGAGCTCAGCAGCGAGCGTGCAGGCCGGGAGTGGAACTGCCGATTCGGTCCGTGAGAACGATGAATCACTCGCGAGTCGCGAGGCAGCCAGGATGCAGGGAGGGACTGCCTAACCGAATCACTCGGTGAACGACGTAACCCCAATCCCTGAGTGATTCAAATCATTTCTTCTCAGCAATACACTTTCATAGGGACCATTTTCTCCAAGCTAACGGCTAATGTAGCCAGGAGTCAAGCCACATGAACACAATCACACACCTGCCCATTGTTTTTTTTTTTTTTTTTTTTTTTCTGGGCTTTTTGCCTTTAATTGACAGGACAATGTGTGAAATGGGGAGACAGAGAGAGAATGGGGACTGACATGCAGCAAAGGGTAGCAGGCCGGACTCAAACCCGCTATGCCTCTGTACATGGGGCGCTGGCACTATCCACTTTGCTACCGACGCCCCACCTCCCCATTGTTTTAACCGACTTAGTTTCCAGATATACAAACTTAAAACGTTAGGCTGGCCAGTAATGAGACTCACTAGTGCAGGGCAGACACAGCAGCAGCTCAGACGTCTATCAGTTCAGTGAGTCGGACTACGCAGTACACAGTCATGGCTCCTCCCGCCAAGCACTGAACGATTCGGTGAACGAATCTTTTGAACAAATCTTTTTAATGAACTGATTCTAGTGAATCAGTAACATCTGAAGAACTGCTTTTCCCATCACCACTTGGTTGAAAGTTACTCACTGTGAGGGAGAATGTAAGAGGAGTGGACCTGAAGAGACAAGGGGAAGGGATCTATGTGTACGCTGACTTCTAACTTCATTTTATATCACTGTGGTGCCTCTCTGTTTTCACGTCTAAAAAACTAAACAAAAAGTGACAGAAAAATATTCTGTCGATACACAGAGCACTGCAGTCTTTTACTTTTTCAAATATGAAAGTACCTAAAACCTATCTTGTGATAGCTGCGTGCTCCTACCAACACACAGTAGTGAGCCAGAACACTTATGTTCTCATATCGTGTGATCGCACCAACTGTAAATCGGCTCTGGTATGTCTTACAAGCAGTGTTCAAGTTGCGTCCGAAAGTTGAGAATCTCACAGGTCACAGTGGAGCTCATCTCTATCATAAACAGTTCCAAAGTTATTTAATGTTTTGTAGACCATACCTAGCAGATCATTAGTGCTTCACTCGGTTTTAGGGGGACTGGTTCAGACTGGTTCCTCTACAGCTATTAACTGGGTTTGGTACAAAGTAGCAGAGGTAGATCAAGTAATTGTTTTGCCAGTCACAGGTAAGTCTTAAGTCTTTGCACTTAAGTTCTGAGTCAGATCCCAAGTCAAAGCAGGTAAATTCCAAGTCAAGTCCCAAGTCTTTAACTTTGAGTCTCGTATCCTAAACAATTAATAATACACTCTTATTTTGTACTTATTATTAAAACAAGTTTGTGCAAAAGTTACTTTGCTGTTTAGCTCACGTTAGCTAAGTATTAGCTGGCTTACTATGTTAATACTTGTCTTGACTGTTCTTTGTGCAACTTCAATTGTCGAACAAATCTGGAAGTTGTTGCATCTCCATTTGTAGTTTTATGTTTTGCATACTCAATTAAAAGTATCTTTGGTATCCTCTTAACAGCTGCTCAGTTACGTAGCGTTAGTTCTTAGTGGTTTGCTCCTGCAACTTGACGAGAAGCTGTCGGATTGGTTGAAACAAAGTGGATCATCTGGTGAATTATGTGTCGACATGCTGAGAATGAACAGCATTAACGTCAGTTGATTCAGGAAATGAAGAGAAATGAATTGATTCATGGCACACTTTTTTAATCTTTGGCCTTGGAGGAAGAATTTTCAAGTCAAAAGGTTTAAGCCTAAGTGAAGTCAGAAGTCACTGGTCACTAGGTCAAAATAGAGTTGCAAGTCTTTTTTGATTTTGTCATGCAAGGTCTAAGGTCACCAAATTTGTGACTTGAGTCTGAGTCATCTGACTGGAGTCCACACCTCTGCAATGTAAGTGAAAACGCCCGCTGCTACACAAACAGAAAAGTCAAAATGTCAGTTTGTGGTTTTAGAGGGAGTTATGTGCTGTGGCTATTTCTTTTCTAACTCTTGGAAATAAATAGGCGTCATTCCCAAAATGTCACGTTAAGATTTACTGTAAAAAAATAATTGAGTCATCAACAGGCACAACTGTTGAGATCCCTTTCACTCTATCAGGGTAATTTGCAGCTGCTGTGGCAGACACAAGTCCTGCAAACCCCCTGGCATCGCACATAATCTAAAAAAGATTGTTGACAAATCTGTTATCACTTCTCTGCATTCCCAATTACAGTTCGGTTCAGTTAGAGCGCTTAATGAAATGTAATGTAATGATTAAATCTTTCAATACTTTTCATCAGTTTAAAGGTGGAGACTAACAATTTCCATGGTCTCCCTCTACAGCCACTCTCCACTGAGCAAAGCTTCGCTCCAGTGTTTCAAGTCTTGCGTAAAATTGTCAGGTGCAGCTGTGCGACCAGACGCTAAGAAGTACAGTGATGCCCTTCAACTCATACAACACCACCAGCCATTCGACACCGCTATAATTAACCTTTAAATCAAACCACGGTAATGCTAAAAATGAGCTTCCCCTGGCAACATGTGCTATATGCCATGACATTTACCATGAAAATTGAATCTCCTGAACTGCTGCCTGGAAAGTCACACCTCTATTAATTGAAGGGGGAAGTGTGGACATATGATTAAGTGACATTTCCAGGAGAGATGGATTACTTCAGCCACGGCATCAAATTTGCGCTTCGAGTGCAATTGGCTCGCTGAACGCAGCAAAAATAATCATTGTGATATCACTTACGCAAGCACCGATAAAAAATACTCTTATTATTGAAACAGCAGCTACCAGATGTACAAATCTGAGCCTGGACAGAGAGGCAGGTGTCACCAAGTGATTTCAGACCTACTCATTTCCCATTTACCGGGGAATGATTGAATATTTTCTGTGTGTGTCCGCGTACAGTCTTACCTCCTCCTTCTCAGCGCTCTGCAGATCCCGCCACTCCTCTGTTATGTGGCTGAAGTCCACCTTGTTCATGGGCACCTTGATGTCGCCGATGGCATCGTGTTTGGAGAAGCGGTCAAAGTCGTACACCGTCATTACCAGTGTCTTTCCACCAAGCTCCACGTAGGGGACCTGTGGAAGATGACAACAGATACAGATCACAAAGGGTCAAAACAGGTTGTACTTGTATCTAAGGGTTATACTAGAGCACATTTATATGTTTTAACGGTCAAAAACACTTTCTTTTCCTCACACTGTCTGTGCTGAAACACCTGTGTTCATCCTTTGTCGGAAATACTCTCAGTATACTACTCAGTTTAGCGCCTATCTCTTCAAGACCCCCTTCCAAAAAAGCCCAGTTTGCTCTGATTGGTCAGTGTTTACAGGTCTTTCATGCCCTCAAGAAAGCAGCTCAGCCTTGCTTCCGATTTTTCCCAGTGGCCACTTGCAGTATTGCAGGTATTGCGGTATAAGCATTTTCCCTATCGACCCCCATTATAAAAGAGACGTCTGTAAAACTGTTAACAGGACACCTCGAACTGCAAACAAGGTCTAATATGACTCTTTCTATTATGAATTTTTAGATGGAGGTTTCATATTTGTAAAACAGTCCTAGTGCCAAAAAAAGTGATTTAAAAATCTGTCACATCAACAAAACGTAAAGTCGATGAGCTGAGCAGGAACTCGCAGGCGGAGCTAGGGACAGAAACAGTACTGGCCATATTCAGTGGGCTGCATACCATCTTCAGGCCCAGTATCTAGTTACTATCATACATCTATGGTCTTTCTGCTGCGAAATTAGCATGTAGCTACATGTAGCAGTGTACCTGCAGCAAGGGAGTAACTGTGTATAGCGGCACTATCTCCCGTTAAAAATCACCAATAAAGGCTTCTAAACACAACTTATGTTCCAGCTGGAAAATGACCTGTAACCTGTGAGAAAATTTACAACATCAGCAACCACAATAACAGGCTTCCCTGATGTTAGCATGTAGGTACATGTAGCAGTGTACCTGGAGTCAGGGAATGACTGTGTATAGTGACACTATCTCTTCTTAAAAATCACCAATAAAAGTTTCTAAACACAACTGGGCATGTTCCAGCAGGAAGATTATCTGAAATCGACAAGAAATTTACAACATTGCAAACCAAGATTACGTTTTTTCCCTAATGTTAGCATGTCGCTACATGTAGCAGTGTACATACAGCCAGGGAATTACTGTGTGTAGTGGCACTATCTCCTGTTAAAAATCACCAATTAACGCTTTGAAACACAACTGGACATGTTTCAGCAGGAAAATAAAGCAATTTTTGGGAGAAATTCACAACTGAAGTTAGCACGTAGCTACATGTAGCAGTGTAGGCTAGGGTCTGAAGCCTGTGGTTTTTGCTTACAGGGATAACTTCTACATAGGCTTACCTTGTTATTTGAAAATTTGGCTATGTTTTATATGAACACCTGACGCTGTAATATTATATTATGATGGAAAATAAGGAAAAGCATACTAGGTCCCCTTTAATCTGCCTCTATGAACCTCTGCAGTTGTTTATAATCCAGGAAAGAAACATTTCAAATTGAGATTATTAGATATACTTCTAGAATGCAATGGCATCCAGCCCTGCAGTAACTTGGTAAAGCTTATTATATCCAGTTTTTGTTGACTTTGAAAAAATAAGCCTGTGTGATATCAAAAGGTGTCTCAAACTTTTGTTATATATATGTACTGAAAATAAAGTTTCAGTTTCATGCATTTTAATCTAATATTGTCAGCCTTGAACTTCCATAGAAAGTTTCTACAGTTAATTAAATGCCAAGCAGAGTCAGGTGTGTGTGTGTTTTTGGAGTAGGTGGATGGTGATGTTGCGGGTAATTCTGTTTCCAAATCAATCACTGCTCTTCCAGCCCCCGCCCTGACAGACGCCGTTATCAGACCCTCAACCTGAGAAGGGTAAAAGACAGGTGGGTACTTGTGACACTTGATTGCCTTCAATTTTGGGGACGGAACTTATTAAATGGAAATGGCTTGTAACAACACACAAAAAAAGAGAGCAAGGGAAAGATAAGACTCCCTGGTTTGTCCTTGACATTATCTCATAAAATCATCTCCTTTTCTTGGCAGTGCTTATAATCACTTCACAGATTTGGAATTAAGTATTATGAAAAACACACACAAACACACACAAAAAACGTTGTATTGAGATGGATATCGCATCACATTATGCTTAACTTAACACCAAACACCTGCGCTCTTCACTGTTGGGTGAATAACAAAACTTTCCCTGCTGCTGAGCAGCAGCCGTGTATTTATTATGGCCGAGGCAAGGCCAGAGTGTAGCAGTGCATCTGCCTGTGTTAATCCCAATCACATTGAGTCTTTCCAGTGTGTGTGTGTGTGTGTGAGTGTAACTGTGTGTGTATGTGTGTGAGAGATATTCTGTCAGGAGCTTGTTAATGTGCCAGCTGGTAAATGTCTCAACACCTTCCCAGCATTCATGGCTGCATGCAAATCAGATTGTCAGTGGAACCAAAAAAATCCCCAGCTACAGAAAAGTGGTCTGAAAGCAGCAAATGTTTTGGAGTATTCTGTAGAAGGGACTGTGAGATGTACCTTGAAGGTGAACTGCTCGTTGAAGACGGGATTGAGGGTCTTCCTGTGGACCTTCGTCTCCTGCTTCTTCTTCTTGTCAGGCAGCAGGTAGACCTTTACGTAAGGGTCAGATGTGCCACCCATGTCCATGGCAGGCAGCTCTGCAGCCTGGATGATCCCCACTATGAGCTACAAGAGGAAGACGAAAGGTTAAAAAGTGAGGGACGGCATGTCTAACTGTCCACTTAATCAAAATGATCATGACTTGAACCTTCATCCCACCAACATCCTTACAGAGAAACCATATGTGGGTTAAAACATGTCTAAAAATATCTTTTAAAGGGATACATTACCAACAGAATGATAATTTGTCTATCAATTACTCAACCCGTGTTACATTGAATTGAAGAAACTTTGTTTTGCTCACATGCCTCAGTAAGTGCATTCCAATCCACCTCTTTTTGTGCTAATTTTCTATTTTCTCAGTATTCATTCATTCATTCATTTTCCGTGAACGTTTACACTGTTAGGAGTCGCAGTTGGCTGGAGCCTATCCCAGCTGTCTTTGGGTGAGAGGTGGGGTACACCCTGGACAGGTCACCAGACTATCACAGGGCTGACACATAAAGACAGACAACCATTCACGACTCGTATGTGGAAGTGTTTTAAATAGGTCAGGTTTAGGCAAACATACAGTGCCCTCCAAAAGTATTGGAACAGTGAGGCCAATTCCTTTATTTTTGTTGTAGACTGAAAATATTTGGGTTTGACATCAAAAGATGAATATGGGACAAGAGATCAACATTTCAGCTTTTATTTCCAGGTATTTACATCTGGATCTGATACACAACTTAGAAGATAGCACCTTTTGTTTGAACCCACCCATTTTTCATGAGAGCAAAAGTATTGGAACATGTGACTGACAGGTGTGTTTTGTTGCCCAGGTGTCTCCCAGTTACATTGATTATTCAAACAATAAATAGCACTGAATGTCTGAGCTCAGTTTCAGATTGGGTAGGATATGTTTCGCCTGTGCAGACTGCATTTAGAGGTGGAACCAACATGAAAACCAGAGAGCTGTCTATGGGTGAAAAAGAAGCAATTGTGAATCTGAGAGAAGATGGACAATCAATCAGAGCCATTGCACAAACATTGGCCATAGCCAGTACAACCATTTGGAATGTCCTGAAGAAGAAAGAAACCACTGGTGTACTAAGCAACAGACGTCGAACAGGTAGACCAAGGAAAACATCAGCAGTTGATGACAGAAACATTGTGAGAGCTGTAAAGAAAGACCCTAAAACAACTGTTAGTGACATCAGCAACAACCTCCAGAGGGCAGGAGTGAAGGTATCACAATCTACTGTTCGCAGAAGACTTCATGAACAAAAGTACAGAGGCTACACCAGATGATGCAAACCACTCATTAGCAAGAAGAATAGGAAGGCCAGGCTGGAATTTGCCAAAAGGTACAGAGATGAGCCTCAAAAATTCTGGGAAAAAGTTTTATGGACTGATGAGACAAAGATTAACTTTTTCCAAAGTGATGGAAAGGTGAACGTTTGGAGAAAGAAAGGATCTGCTCATGATCCCAAACATACAAGCTCATCTGTGAAACACGGTGGAGGTAATGTCATGGCTTGGGCTTGCATGGCTTCTTCTGGGACGGACTCTTTCATCTTCATTGATGATGTAACACATGATGGCAGCAGCAAAATGAACTCAGAAGTCTACAGAAACATTTTGTCTGCTAATTTAAAGAAGGATGCAACCAAACTGATTGGGAGATCCTTCATCATGCAGCAAGATAACGACCCAAAACACACTGCCGAAACAACAAAGGAGTTCATCAGGGGCAAGAAGTGGAAGGTTTTAGACTGGCCAAGTCAGTCTCCAGACTTAAACCCAATAGAGCATGCATTTTACCTGCTGAAGAGGAGACTGAAGGGAGTAACTCCCCAAAACAAACAACAACTGAAAGAGACTGCGGTGAAAGCCTGGAAAAGCATCACAAAAGAAGAATGCAAAAGTTTGGTGATGTCAATGGGTCACAGGCTTGATGCAGTTATTGAAAGCAAAGGATTTGCAACTAAATATTAAGTCTCATTCACTTTAATCTATTTTAAGTTTATATGTTCCAATACTTTTGCTCACCTAAAAAAATCGTGTTCCATTACAAATAATACTATCTTCTAAGTTGTGTATCAGATCCAGATGTAAATACCTGGAAATAAAAGCTGAAATGTTGATCTCTTGTCTCATATTCATCTTTTGATGTCAAACCCAAATGTTTTCAGTCGACAACAAAGTAAACGAATTGGACTCACTGTTCCAATACTTTTGGAGGGCACTGTACATGTGTTTGGGAAATACTGAGCATTTGACTGGACAAATGAGACTTGGATCATACTGCGCAAATTAAATGAGAGTTTGTAAACCAAAGTTTTGATATAATTTTGCCGTTCTTAAACGTGTGCCCAATTTATTACAATTCATCAACAATTTTGTCTGTTTTTGGATTCTTTGTTCACCCGAGGCATTCAAAACAAAACAACGACAGACAAGACGAGTAACTGATACACAAATTTATCGTTTTGTGGGTGAAGTGTTCCATTAATCTTGAGGACCTTGAGAAACATTAGATTTTTTCGTCTTTTGATAGAACCAGAAATCAGTCTCTCATAATGGTGGCTTTAAAATGATTCAGTGTCATTTCCTGGGATATGGCAGCAGTGTTAGAAGGTTATGTCTGCAGAGCCTGACAGCAGCTGAAGAATTCGTAAAGGTCAGGATGTGTCAGAGTCGGAATGAGAGGACTGTTTCTCTTCACATAAGGCTGATAATTGATAACCACAACGGGGGGCCCAGGAGGCTGATTGACCTGCCAGTCAGAGTCTCTACTCAAAGGCTTCTCAGGAGGCTCAGCTAGTCAGTCAATCAACTTCCTATCAGGCAGCCATCAAGCAGCAATCTGGAGGCTGACCAGGGCACTCAGCCATGGAGCTCTACAGCTGTCGGGAGCCGCATCAGTTTACTGTGTGGTGCTACCAGTGACACAGTAGTAAATAAAAAAAGTAGGAAATGATGACAATTGGCAGTTGGTTATCGCTATAAGGCAAATAACCAACAATATGACGGAAAATCTATTTTATGGACAGAAAAAATAGGACTTGCTTCAGGAACTCTCAGAGGTAGAGCTGCTCTGAAAGACTCACACTTTGATTTTCAGTCAGTAGAGGGTTTTTTTGGCCAAGTGACATTCAAAAGAAGAAGGTAAGGCTGCAGAAATACTTGTTCTTTAACCATGTGCTGGTGTAGACAACCAGCTGCGTTGAGAATACTTGCCTATTTGCAACGTGTGTTACTGGAGGACTCCACTAGCTATGCTTTCAACTGTACCACTTTATTAACAGATAAGAGTTTGCTTAGTTGTCATGTAGACTGACTTCATTTTCCACTTTTTAACATTTCTCCTCTCTGTTGGGTTGAAACTTTTGTTTGAGTTTGGAAACAGAAGTTTAACAAACAATCCCAAGTCAAACGACGCAAAAATCTTTGCTGATGAAGATCATGTGATACGTTTGAAAGCTTTTAAGTGGATCTTGAGTTCTGATTGTTTAGTCAAAACCATTCTCAGAACCCATCGGCTGTATTCGGCGCCTGACTTCCGGCAGATGGCGATACAGCCTCTGGGGGCAGACCCCCAATTTTTTGGCATTCCGGTTTGATTTGGGCGGAGGAGGCGAATTTCCATTTCCGACTTCTGTTTATACATAAGTTAGTCAGTTTGCAGTGACGTCAATTATGTTCCGCCTCGTTAGTTCACCGCACGGAGTGTTTAACCTGGCAACAACTGCAGCCGGCTCAAACGTGATTGATCAATATCACGTGGACTACAAACAGCCTAGCACCGGAAACCAGGGCTCTTCCGCTCTTCTTCCGGAGGAGATCTCTGGGGTTTGCCTACAGACTCTAAGTGGGTTGCAGGTCCATTCTGAATGGGTCGCAAGTGACTCACAAACTTGTCAAGTTTGTAAAAAACACACTTTATCTTTAAGTGCACTGAATCTCCGACACAGAGCTTTTATTTTCAAGTGCTGTTTCCTGCTGTAGAGTGAGTGACTAACAGGCAGTTACTAAAGTTTTTTTCTGAAATCTCATGAGAGGTGACTTGTTGCAGGAAAACCTATAATGACAACATTAGCAAGAGCTGGAGAGAGGAATGCCAGGTTTAGTTTGTTGTGTTGGGAGTACACAAAGCGTAGCTTAGTGTTATCTAAAGATTTTCAATGTCACGGCTGAATATTTCGCTGAGCAAGACAATGTGAAAAGGTCTGCGGGATTTAAGAACGAGGCTTCTCTTTGAGCGAGACTTGGAACACAAAACAGACTGGAACAAGTAAAAGGTACAAAGAAATGTTTCATTTCTCTGTAGGGTCATTTACGTAATGTTGTTAGACATTCATAATAACAATCCGAGCCTGTTAGTGGCAAAAACAAGTACATTTAATGCAGCCTGTTTCACTGTTGCCAGCTGTAGTACTCTCTATCTCAATATTGGACCAATTTCAAAACATATTGTTCTCATTAGTTACTAAAAACAAAAACATGAGAAAATAAGGTCCAGGTTGAAAAATACTAAAGTTATCCTTTAAATCTATTAATTTCCATCTGATGCTTCAGCTTGAAAAACTCTGGCTATTTGCTTCCACACATTAATGTTTAATTCGACTATAATTAGATCATTTCTGTTTTCAGAGCAGCTCTTTCCCTGACAGTTTTTTAGTTTACATAACTAAAACTCCAATGAACTAACTGTACGTTACATGACCCTGGATTTTAGCGCCACAAGCAATGATAATTTTCAATGTTGAGTGATCTGTCCTTTATTTTCTTGATGAATTCATCAGTTTGCTTTATAACATGTCAGAAAATGGTGAAAAATGTCAATCAGTTTCCCAAAGCTCAAGATGAAGATGTCCTTAAATGTCTTTTTTTGTCCATTACCCAAAGGTACTCAGTTTACTGTCACAGAGGAGTAAAGAAAATGGCAAATATTCACATTTAAGAAGCTGGAATCTGAGTATCTTGACTTCTGTTTCTTAAAAAGTGTTGCAGCTCTACTATACTTCACACCCCATCTACCCAGTTTCGGTGCTGTCATCAAAAACGTATATAGCACAGGTTAATGTTCCTATTTCCCATATTATACTGTATCTGTCTGTATGTACTGATCTGTATTGGATAGCGGTGAGATTTTCATGAGATGGAGTCAACACTCAGTAAATGCACCACAGATACACACACACGTACACTGTACTCACACACAAACACCGCACATGACAAGAGTGAACACAAGACGAGATCATCATGGAGAGTATCCTCGGCTGATTTAATGCTCCCGAGGTTTTGCACAACATTTCCTTGACATTACTTTGAAAACACTGCAAACACTGAAACGAGATTCTGTCATGATTTCAATGGACCACTCTGACATAAATATAACTTCTATGATTGCACATCTGCGCGTAGCTTATCACCACCACTCACAGAGAAATAGTTATACACCCCAGAGGGTAAATAAAAGACGTACAATTATTCCAGCTGTCATTTACCTGAATCTAAATGTAACTGTTTTACACTGTAGTGCTGTAAAGTGGCACTTGGATTTTGAGTGTGGCAATTCATCCTTGCATGCTGTCCTTCTGATTTCCACCCATCCATCAGCGGCAGTCTGCAGCACACACAGCATGTCACACCATCTTTACTGGGAGAGGCACTGGTGCTTCAGAGGAGAGATAAGAGCAGGAAGTGGCTGCTGCTTCAGCTAATTGTATCTCTCCTCGTGCTGTACGACACCACGGCTCAGAACACCAACTCAAGATGGGTTTTCCTAGAACACCTTTGCCTGAGATCAAACCAAGCAGAGAGCACTCCGAAGAGTAAAATTATGCATAAACTATATCTTTTTTCCTCAAATTTCATTTAGTCTCCAACTGAGAGTCTACTGAGCCTCTTGTAAATTCACTTATTTGTGCTAATTTTCTCAAAATTTCTCTCAAAATTGGGTTAAGTGACAGACTAAAGACGAAAGGTGATAGAGCCTTTAAGGCTGTTGCACCGAAATGGTGGAATGCACTACCTCATGTCCCATATAAATAAATTTACTTACTTACTTACTTACTTACTACTTCTTAAAAACCTACCTTCAGTTACAATAACCGAGTAATATGGTGTTACATGGTTATTTCCCAGCCGGCATCATTTAATTTAACTGTTTTATCTCTTAGATAATACAGTCAGAGCTTTTTACATCAACTAAATTATCTTTTATTATCTCAATTAATCATGTAATTAAAGCATTTTATTGAGAGTGGTGTCAGTTTTCACAGATATCATCATATGTAAATATATACAAATAAAGAAATTACCTACTATTTACTATCTACTATTTTTTTTTAGTTCTGTAACATGACTGTCATGTCTTACTTTTGGCTAGAAATGTTCTTTAATCAGCACTAATAAACCCCTCTACTGTTAGTAAACAGTATGACGTTTTTTGGTGGGCGGGGCTTAGCTGGAGGCAAAACTATTGTCCACAGACGTTAGCTAGCGCTAGCTAACAAGTTCTGTTGGCTTGTTTTGGACAATGGAGGAAGATAATGCGAGTGGTGCGTTTCAGAAATATTCATTCTGAGTGCCAGAGAGCACTCTGACACAAACTGGACCGTTTGTAAATTTGGTGCGCTGTCAGAATGTAGCGTTCGATTATCCAGAGCACTGCACTTTTTGACCAACAGGACTAGACTGGTCGATCCGTATGCTCTCACTCAGTGGATGGATGATGTCACAGGAAGCTTTGTGGTTAATGATTATGCCAAAGGAGGACGACACTCAAACAGTTTCCTCCAGTTTCTTTCTCTACTGAAGCTAACATTAGCGAATGTGCTAAAAAGTTAGCGTTAAGTGCAACACACACTGCCGCTGGCACGGCGCTGTGGCTGTCAAGTGCCGCCCCCCCAACACACATTGGCAGCCGCACACAGCGGCACCGTCAACACTAAAGTGTATTTCCCACCCCAGCCTGCTAGGTGGCTGTACCTACACTAGTTGCCAATGGCTGCCAACTGCTAGTAATGGAAGAAGAAGAGGAAAAACTTTGAGGCAACAACAACTTGGAGTTCATACTACGCCGGCCGAGACGTACATAAAAGGCTCTTCTTGCAGCGCCGGCCACGCTAGAAATAGAGCAGTGGGCTGAAGCAGAGTGGCACGGCACATTGGCCGGCGCCAGTGTGGGCTTGTTCATAGAATATAATGGAAGCTGACGTTTTGACGCACGGCATATGACGGCGGTGTGTGTTGCACTTTACAGAGAAACACAATATTCCTCTTAATCCCTCCCCAGTTTCTGATGAGGTGGACATGATAACCCTTAATACACATAATGTTATTCATCCCTACAACAGAAAATACCTTTGCCCTAACCTGATATGAAGTGTGCGCTGCACATGTGAGCATTTTTGATGATGGCCTCCGTCCAGTCCTTTGGTCTTATCGCCTTTAACCATCTTTGTTTTTGTTGACGGGCAGTGGCATCTAGTATGTGATAAAATTTAAGTTTTGAGCCATGACTCCTTCTATTCTGGCTCCCAATAACACAAGATGACATTTTAAAACCCCTATGTAGCCTCGTGTTTTGCCTCCAGCTAATAAAATGACATCATTGTGACGTCATCCCTAAAAGGGTCTATAAAAATTTCCTCACAGATGAATTTTTATTTTTTATTAACTTGGAAAGATTATCCAGACAAAACCTTTCCTCCCACCTGTTCTTAAGTCACAGACACACGAGAGAAAACAATTTAGATCAGTTTTTTCTCACTTGCTTCTCAGGGCTTCTGTACCTTTGGGCATATAAAGCTAAATAAATAAAACAAACGACTGTGACTGTGTGTTTGCACATCTGTGTGGGTGTTTCTGTTTAACTAAGCATTGGGCCCTATCTCAGAGGAGGGCTGCTGGTATTAACCCCTCTCTGTTTGTGTGTTACTCTTCAGTCCAGTGAGCAGCACGCTGACCAGAATGGCTTCAGGATGGTGATTCAGCCCTTGGCAGCTTATCCTGGACGGCTTTGTCCCAAATGCATCATGGCTCTACTGTGACCAATTCACACACACACACACACACACACTTCCAAAGACGATCCATAGTCATATTGACTAACATTTACTGAGGCAGCTTTGTGTGTTATTTCAGAATTTCACTGTCTAGGGGAAATTCTGAAATAAGTAATAATAAGGAAATAATGTGAATGTTTTGAAGCTCATGTCGTCTTAATAATGAGTTCAAATTCACATACGCTGACTGGACACCATGCAATAGGCCTGCTCTTGACCTGCACAAAGAGCAATGAATATGGTAATGATGTTGAAAGTAGGAATGACATTATAATTCTCTCCCTGCTGTGCTGAGGGGGCTCTTTGTGGTTCATTTGCTGTGTATTTGCCTGATGTAGCCGCATCGTCGCTCCCTGAGTGATTTGGATCTTTTACAAAACCTCGTCGTCTCATTAGTGTAAAAACCCAGAGTCATCAACACCAGGGGCAGCAGCCATTTGTGGTGGTTAACAGACACAAGGACCTGACATTAATCTGCACGTCTCCGCACACTCCAGCTTGATCTCGCCTCAGTCTCTGTACACACACAAACCAGGGAGAATCTTTCTGCTATGAATCCCCATATTTTACTATTTAATACTGCTTACAGCAGGAGCTTAAACGAGTCATATTTTTACATTTTTGACACAAATTGGTATGACAATGACAGCTCACTGGTGACAGTTTTTTCCCTGTTTTCACGAAAAGTACCACAGTTTCCAGGAGGTCCACAAACACCTCCTTCTTGTCACCTTTAACACATCACATCTAAAAATACAACTTTGATCCAGACCCTAAATTAAAACTTTGATTCTGAATATCCTTTCCTGACCCCATCACCACACAGAAAGGCAGAACCCTGTGGGTCAAATTCAATGACAACATTTTTTGATTGTTACCTATCAAAGAATGAAGTCTGTTGTGTGCGATGGGGCAGAAACTGCAGTCTCCAATATGACGATTAAACATGCTACATGCCCGTCTATCACCCCAACTTCACTACATAAAAGCAGACTACTTCCTGTAGCACTGAGATGTTCTGGATTAAAAAGTCAACACTGAAAAGACAAGCCAATAATTGCTCATGATAATATCCTCTCTTTAACAGCTGCTACCTTTTCAGTGATGATAAAAAATTTCCCACACAGCCTTCAACTTCATAAAGGAACCTACAGGCATGAAACCAATCACCTGTGCTAGTTCTCCTCCAGCAGCTCTGTGGTGCTCACACGGGCCTCAAAGCCCGAGGATTAAAAATAAACATTTCCTGAAGGCCACTGTGCCTCTGGACTGTGTCCGTCACTGAGCTGAAAGTGGGTCAGCGTGGCCGTGTTTTTTGAGGTCTTTATGTTTTGAGCGTCTTTAACTTCAGTGGCAGCCGGAGTGGCGATGAGTTGGACACGGCTTCTCCCAGGTCACTGTCAAAGAGTGAAAACTGTCATCCATTCATTACACTTTAGTTTCACTGTGGAGCTTATTACCAGTGTAATCAAGAAGCTCATAGAGAGACCTGTCACTGCCTCCCACTACATGACAGATCCCTCTGTGAAATGTAATATTGTCCACATAATATCCCTTTTTCATGAATTGACTCAATACTTTCTGTCATTTTGTCTCTAAAAAAAATAGTGTCTGGTTGACTGAACACTGTTGAGTTGTATTAGCATTATGATTAACTCTGTTACCTGTGCACAGATGATTACTGCACAGGCTAAGTGTTAAAAATTAACCTGTGACGGAGACACAACTGCACGAGAACATTTCTACCAATCAAAGTTTTTTTGTTGTGTAGATAAGGGAGACGTACCTCAGCCAGTGTGTGACTCAGTGTGTACAGGAGCAGTGTTACTGTCTAATCTCAGCCTGTCACTTCTGTTTATAATGGGGAGTTAGCTAGCCCAGTGAGGGACAGCGCTGTGTTCACGCACCGTGTCTATTATCTGTCACACAACATCTGGTGCTGGAAAGTTGATGTGCTTCCTCGTTCTGCTTTTTTTAAAACTCAGCCGCTGGAAAAAATAAAGCAGATGGGTATCTGCGGGGGATGTTTTTCAATCAAGTAGAAAGAAAAGAAACAAATTCAGAGACGGACTAAATCCCAACAGTGTGCTGTATCTTTTACAAGGCTCGGTAGCAAATGCACAAACTCGACCACCGTGATATCCCTATGAGATTGTTCTCAAGCTTCAGTGACCAAACTGTGTTCACAGCAAAGGCAACAAAAGGAGAATGTTGTGCAAAACCTGGGTTGGGTCCTGTTTAAAGGGTGACTGTGGTATTTTTCAACCTGGATCACATTGTCCCATGTTTGTGTGTCTAAGTGACTAATGAGAACAACAGTATTGGTGACACAGCTGCAGCCAGCAGCCACAAAGCAGGCTGCAATGTAACCACGGGCCATTTTTGAACCGTTTACATCCACTTAAAGTGTCTGTTTTTGCCACTGACAGGCTCGTATTGTTATTTTAAGTGTCTGACAACATTATGGAAAGGATCCCTACAGAGATAGACATTTTTGTCATAAGGCGAGCCTTCATTTAAATAAAGAGTAATTCTATCATCATAAAATACACTTTATTCAAAGCCGCAAGAAACAAAGTAAAACTCCCAAAAGCCATCTTGGTTCATCTGTCTACTGTTTAAACAATCACCAACTACGGTTTGGTTGAAATAAAAGTTTAATTCACCCAGTTAGATGTGAAAGTATGCTGACTCTATACATGCTAAAATAAATTTATTTGGTCTGGTGGAACTGGCAATAGCAATTATGGGGCTGTTTCTGGTTAAACAAAAAGAATCTTACTCTTTCAACAAAAAGGTCTATCTCTGTAGGGATCTTTCTAAAATGTTGTCAGACACTAACAACATCAACTTGAGCCTATCAGTGGCAAATGCTATAATATACTGGCACTATACATGCTTAAATGACTGTTTATTCAAATAGAGTCTGGTGTTTGTCGATGACAACATCAGGACTGTTTCTGCTTAAAAAAAGGATCCAACTCTTTAACAAAAAGGTCTATCTCTGTAGGGATCCTTTCCATAATGCTGTCAGACACTTATGGGGCTCTCACATCAGGGACTGGGGCTCGGATCTGACCCAACTTGACCCTAAAGTCAAGTTTGTTTGATTAGTGTGAACACTGTACCATACTGGGGCAGGGTACACCTAGATGGTCATGATTACTGTTGATTTGTACTCAAGAAGGGTACGCATCAGATGTGATCACCTACTGTGCCAGTACACAGAATTGGACTACTATGTGGGTGCAACAACAAGGAGTTTTTAAGCGGTTCTGAAACTGTCTCAATTTAATACTAATGCCTCTATATCAGACTGCATCAGAGCCCAATGCACACGGACCCAAATTTGACTTTGCGTCTATTTTTAACCTGCAGCTGAATCTCAAGCGGGAGGCGGAGAGCTCCCCACGTGACAGCAGAGGCTTTTCCTCCAGCCAGGAGCAGAGCTTTGCCTTGCTGCTCAGCCAGTCCCTATGAGTGGTAAGGTGGGAGGGCAATCACACCTGGGCATGGTACAAATGAATTGTAAATAATAAAAAAAATGCCCTTAGTGGATGTAAGTTAATGGTGCAAAAATGCCACGAATGTTTACCCTGCAACCTGTTTTGCAGCTGCTGCCCGAGGAGCTCTCTCTCAATACTGGACCAGTTTCAAAAATTGTGGTTCCCATTAGTCACTTAGACACAAAAACACTGGAAAACTGGATCTAAGTTGAAAAATACCACAGTTACCCTTTACCCTCTGGAGAGATGAAAAGTTGGACCCCCTCAGAAGTTGGGTGTGACCATACTTACGAAGGAGGACCTTTCGCAACAACGACACACACAGAAAGATTTGGAGAACAGACCCTTACCGTATTCTCTGTGAAATTGTAATCCAGGGAGTACTGTAATTTGCCCAGTTTCTGGTCCTCCTTGGGCTCTGCCTCTTTCTCCGTTTCAGTCAGCCCTGTCTCGGCATCCTCCTCATCCTTCAAGGCCTGAAGGAGACACCCACCAAGAGTCAGTGTCGCCTGTTTGTCGCTGGTGCTAGCACCCAGCCAGCCGTTCCCCGCCCAGGTCCTGCCAGCGGACCTACTCCTGTAAAAGCTGCCACTTGTTTTATGATGTGTAAGGGGGAGGAAACAGGGGGAAGGGGAAGCAAGCACTAAAACACCATAGCAGTTAACACCAGGACATGCTCTGTGATGCACTAAAGCCCCGGGCCTGGTCCCCTGATGATGCTTTTCTATCAATCTCTGGGTGTTTCTGTCTAAAGGGAGGAAAGATCAAATGATGTCGCCAGAGATGAGAGCAATGGGCAGGCATTAGAGGAAGAAGAGGGGAGGGGATAGAGAGGATAGAAAGAAGGAGAGAAAGAGAGAGGCTTCCAGAAAAGATCACAGTAAGACAATTCCCTTGATGTTATTTCAGGCAGATCAAGTCTCTGGCAAAAACACAGATCAACTGGGAAGAGTCTGAAGTGGCAGAGAGTGAGAAGTGAACTTGGACTTTCGCTAGCCTGGCACTAAGGTAAGGGTAGCAGGTGGTGGCACTGGTGGTGGTGGTGGGGACAGGAGGTGTTGGGGGAGGTGGAGGAGTTTGTTATAAGACCAACATGCGATTGAAGAGGCAAAGACTAGCTCTCAAGGTCATTCATTCAGCGTCAAGAGTTGCCTTCCAAGATGTCTTTTTCGTTAGGCATGCAGAGCATTCTCTGTCGTACAAACCAGTGCTCTCATGTGATTCCCCCATTCCCCGAGTCTCGTTACACCCTCAAGACACACAGTCGCATTGTCATCATAACCCCTGAAGCTTTCATGTTAACCCCTACGTCGATGGTAGCTAGAAGCATCATGCCAGCGGTGGGTGGATAGGTGTTGGTATAAGGGGGTTGTAATGTACATCGGTGGGCCTGCCCCTATTAGTTGGTCAAGTTGCTCATGTGAAAGCAAAAGGCTGAACAACACTGATTGGTTTCAAAATTTGTTCCGCTGAGCCACTTTGGTCTCTGCCTTTTGGGAGCAAATCCAAATTGTGAGGTCAAGTGTTGGGTAAGACTGCTGCAGCCAGCCGCGGCTAAACAGGCTGCAGTGTAATGTTAATTGTCAACTCATGTCCACTGAAGTGCTTGTTTTTGCCACTGACAGGCTCAAATTGTTTTTTTTAAGTGTCTGACAACATTATGGAAAGGATCCCTACAGAGATAGACCCTTTTTGCGAAAGAGTAAGATCCTTTTGTTTGACCAGAAACTGCCCTGAAATCACTATTGCCATTCCCACCAGACTCCATTTAAATAAACAGTAATTTTATCATGGTAAAACACACTTTATTCAAAGCCAATAGAAACAAAATGGAACACACCAAAGCTGTCAAAGTTCATCTTTCCACTGTTTTAACAATCACCAATTCTGATTTGGTTGAAATAAACCTCTAATTAACCCAGTTAGATGTGGAAATGCGCTGGGTCTATGCACACTAACATTACTGTTTTTTTAAATGGAGTCTGGTGGAATTGGCAATGGCAATTTTGGGGCCGTTTTTGGTTAAACAAAAAGGATCTTACTCTTTTAACAAAAGGGTATATCTCTGCAGGGATCTTTCAATAATGTTGTTAGACACTTAAAATATCAACCTGAGCCTGTCAGTGGCAAAAACAAGCACCTTTAGTGGACATGTGGTCACATTTCAGCCTGTTTCGCTGCTGCTGGCTGCAGCAGTCTCACTCAATCCTGACCCGATTTCAAAAACTGTTCCCATTAGTGTGTGAGTGAGAGGTTTATAAGTTTGGCACGTAAAAAGAGGGAAAAGTGGAGCAGGTAAAATGATTGAGGAAATAAAATCCCCTAATTTATCAAATGTGTAATTCATATTATTTTAATAAGGTTAATCCAATTTCTCACGCACCTGCGCTCCAGGATCTGTTTCACCTGGGTTGGCAGATGTGACTGTGCGTCAAAAGCTTCCTTTTCATCACCGGTTTCAAAAGAGCATTTACTCGTAGTGCCTCTCAATCATTCTACGTTTGCCCGCTGCCACTCGTTTGATATGTAAATGAAAGATTCAAAAGGCAGGAGACTTTAGCTTGGCACGAAAATCAGCATGGTTCAACCTTGTCAATGCGCACCCAGTGTTTCTTTCATACATATATATGTGCATATGCAGGTTGTACACACATATATACAGTAGATATACATGTACTGTATGCATAGTTACATATATTTGGTTCTATGGGAGTAAGTTGTTGTCAAGAGGCTATAAAAAAACATCAGAGCAGCAGGCTTAAGAAGATCCAACAGCAATTAGGAACCTACCGCCAGTGACCATCCCGAACAGTCATCAGACACAACACAGATAAGGAGGACATAGAAGGAAGAAACACAAATTAAAACAACCACACACAGGAGTTAACACACCAGAGTCTGGGCACACCAGGAGAAATGACCGCTCGCCTCCGAAGTGGCAGATTCACCGATCGCAGAGATTAGTTACAAGGGCGACTGATAACTGGAGTCTTTTATTGTGATTAATGGGTATTTGAAAATAAAAATTGGATGGTTCTAAGGCAGCCAGAGTATTGGGAATTAATGGAAAATCTCCTCTAACAAGCACAAGTGATGTGCTGTGGTGCAGCTGGTTGTTAAAACCGTTCTCTGTTACACAAGACAATAAATTAGTCTTTAACATTTAATTCATGCTTTCTTCTACAGTAACTAATAAAGTATGAAAACACTGTCAGCAGTTTCTGTCTACGACTCGGATCCACCTCTGATAGCAGAGGTGTTGCAGCAAATTAAACACACTTTGTACATGATTCCGCTGAAGATGGCGGTATAATGATGCTCCGCTGGTGCAATTAGTGTGCTAACTCCATTTGAAGTGTCAGGGTTTCATTGCTTCCTGTTCTGTGCCATTTGAAAGGTAGGGGTTAATTTTAGTGGGTTTAATTATCATTTGGTGATGTCATTTCTCTGGGTGGATACCACTTCATTACACGGCAAACGTTACTCACACTCTTGAACATGTGAGCAGGTCCTCATATGACAAAAGAAACACTCACAGGAAACGAAAAGTAGGAGGAAAAAAAAAGAGACTGAAATACTCTCTCCCCAGTCTGAAGCCATTTAAATGGCTTCCATTAACTTCCCTGTAATTAGACTCGATTCTTGTTTTAATTAAGTGGTGAAATATCATATTAAGTAATACTGTATGTATCTCTTTGGCAACAATAAATACATAACACGCACAAAATACATACAGTACAGTAGCAACCATTGCATTAAATAATAGGGACGTTTTTGACCGCCACATTTGCAGTTCAAGTATTATCATACTGTTCTGAAAACACAATGTAAAGGGATAGTTAGGATTTTCTGAAGTGGGGCTTTATGAGATACTTGTCCAAAGTCAGTGTATTACACACAGCAGATAACAGTTGGCATGCCCCATGCTGGGGGAAGCTGCAGGAGCGGCGACATGGAAGCTGAGCGATGTACTGCTGTGAACGGGGGCAGCAGCAAAACGTGTTTTAGCCACCTAAAAAAAAAATCTGTAACACTTTCAATGTTATCTATATTAAAATTATTTTCACCGCTTTATCTTTCCATCAGATAGCCTGTTCCAACAGGGAAGCCAATAATGGCTTCAGCTCCCCTTCTATGTTCTCATCAAAGCCACCATACTCCATTGACGACTAGAATTAGTTGTAATCCTCTGCCAACCAGTCAGATTGCAGTTGGCATTCACATCTATCTAGACTCATATGCAGCCATGACAGTTGATGATGACTCAAATATGGATGTTGCTGCCAAGAAGTTAAAAATTCTAGAACGTGAAATTCACACACATTTTCCCCTCTACAGCACAGATGGTCTATACAATCACCACAGTTTCAAGGTCGACAACAATGATTAGTGTCACCAATACAGTTGACCGAATGTCTCCTCTTCTGTTCCTGAGGTATGACGTTGATTAATGGCCAGAAAGTATTTGTATAGAACATTTTGATGTCACAGTGAAGCTGACCTGTGACTTTTTAGATATAAACTGTCATAATATCATCATTATATCCTATTAGACATTTGTGTGAAGTTCTGTCATAACTAGCATTAGAATTCTTAAGTTATGGCCAAAAACATTATTTTGTAAGCTCACAATGACATTGACCGTCAACCACCAAATTCTAATCAGGTCATTCTGTTCCTGAGTTACAGTGTTAACAAACGGCCAGAAAAGCATTTGTGCAAAAAAAAAAAAAAAAAAAAGATGCCGTGGTGAAGTTGACCTTGTTATCATTTTAGGCTGTTAGACATCTGTGTGAAATTTTGTCATAATTAGCAAATGCTTAAGTTATGGCCAAAAACACAACATTCTTGAGTCCAAGTGGACGTTTGTGCCAAATTTAGTGAAATGACATCAAGGCTTTCTTGAGATATTGTGTTCACATGAATGAGACAGAGGCAAGGTCACAGTGACCTTGTACCATCCCAATCAGTTCACCTATGAGTCCAAGTAGACGTTTGTGCCAAATTTGAAGAAATTCCCTCACGGTGTTCTTGAGATATCGCTTTCACAAGAATGGGACATATGCCTGTATATCTGTATAGACAATCCGAAAAACATAATGACCATGGCTATCACCGCCATGTAGGAATAAAAACAGTAATTTTGGCTAACTAAACACAGGAGCTGCTGGTTTACCACTACCTTGTTCTCTTTGTTTGTGTTGTTGTGTGACCTTGGTGAATCTAAATGAACCCTTTAAAACACCAAAGTCACACAATAACAAACATACAAATTGATCGGGGCAGTTCAGCGTTATTAAATCACTGTTGTTCTCAACCGAGTCTGGCTTTGAGAAGAGCTAAATAGCGCTTCAGCTCCCTGTCAGAAATCACTGTCCAATGGCGAGGTAAAGCAGTTAAATATTGTAAATATAGCGTACACTTAGGCTGTTATGGATTTCTTTTGGTGGTTAAAATACGTTGTGCGGCTGACCCTGTCCACAGCAGTACATTGCTCAGCGTCCGTGTTGACACTTCAGCCTGCTTCTCCAAACTAGGGGTGTGCATACTGCCAGCTACTGTAGGTAATACACTGACCATGGACAAGTACCTCATACAACCCAACTTCAAAAAATTCCAACTATCCCTTTAATGTGCTGATGGAGTCACTGCAAATGTGATCAATCAAATCCGTCATCGTGCAGCATTAGAAGCACTAAAATAGTGAAAATAAAAAGTATGCCGAACACAGGAAATAAAAAAAACAACAACCCACTTAACATTATTGGATATATTTAGGACATCTTCCCGAATAAATAATTTTTAATTCTATCATAACGTCATGCACAGAGGATCCAGCAAAAACAAAATGTTTTGGTAGTAACTTGTTATTAAATTAGCATGAAGAAAGGCATATACTGTAGTTTATGTTTCTATGTTTTAAGCAATAATAGTTCAAAGTCTTTACCTCGGTTTTGGCTCCATCTTTGACATCCATCATGTTGATGGCATTCTTGCCCTTGTCTTTGCCCTTCTTTTTGTTTTTCTTCTTGAATATCCATTTTTTGCAGATGCAGAAGCAGCATGCTAACACCAGAATGATCGCCACGAAGGCAATAGAGACAATGGCCCATGATGGCACTGTGGAAAGAACAAACAGGGGAAAGAGTTTGGATTAAACTTCTGGGAGGAATAAAACGTTGCAGCATCTTGGAGGGAGGAAAACAACATTTCAGCCAACTGGGCCAAAGTAGCATTTGAAGTTCCAAAGAGTAACGATTACACCAACTGACTGAGGTGAGATAAAAGCAGAGGAAAATGTGTGTGCCTGCAGAGCTGGCACATTGGATCAGCACCTAAGCCAGTGCCCAGGTCCATCAAGAAGTGGCAGACTCCTAACGATCGGTCCTGACTAGCAGGACAAGACCCGACTGAACAGCTCCAGCCAATTTAGTGGAAGTAACAGATGTTGGCATTTTCCACTTGCCATTTAAACAAAAGATTCACAGACAGCTGACACTTTCACGGCAATCACCGGCAACACAGAACTCGTCAGGACCGAGAGCGGTGGTAATTTTGCAGGGTGGGCCTGAGAGGCATTAACAGTGGTGCGACCATGACAAGCCAATGATGCAGTAAAAATCAAACGGGTTCACGGGGGTTTGACACACATTGTTCACACGCTCTTGGCTCCCACATTACCTTTAAAAAGACCTGTATGAAATGAGTCTTTTGTGTTGAGATTTAAGGCTTAGAGTTTTAGACAAAAACCTTTGACAGAGGCAGAACTGCTCCACGTATAAAGGAGCCTAATCTCACTGAATTAAACCTGAACATTTACAGTTCAGTCCAGAGGACGTTAGAGAACAAAAGCAGGAAGGTCTCTTTAATTAAACATTTTGTATCACCTGTCAGCAATCCCACAGTCAAATCACAAATTTCCAAGTAATCATGTCCTTGTCAAAATATTTCTTTTAAGCCCTCCAGCTGTTTCATATTGTCTTTGTGTGAGGAGAGCTGCCAGACACTGCTCACACTGCTTATCATGTCATAACCTTCTGTGAGTTTCTTGAACCATCAAGACAACATAGAAATCAACTACGAGTCTTGAAACTTGGGGAGAGACATGTTCATTAATTTATGATGTGTTTTCCACAAGTTAAAGTCGGTGTTTTGTCCATACCTTATATCTTTATTGCGGCACTCAACTTTGGTATAGTAGTAGCCCCCCAGTTTATATAACTTTTTATCCAGCGTTGTCAGGGTAGTAACTTAAAGGAACACTTCACCCCCCAAATAATCATTTGTATATCAATTACTCACCCTGTGTTATGCTGAATTCCTGAAGAGAACATCATTTTTCTCGCATGCTTCTACAATGAACGAAGAATCCAAAAACAGAGGAAATTCTTGCTGAATTGAAGTCATAGGGGTCCAAGTTTAACAACAGCAAAACTACATCAAAATATCTGTTTACAAACTCTCACACAACTTGTTCAGTATAATCCAAGTGCCATTTGTCCAATCATATGCTCAGTAATTCCCAATCAGACAGCCCCTTCTGACGGGGAACTAAAACTTATCTATGCTCTCTCTTCAAAGCCAGACTTCATTAACAAAAACAGTAATTTTACCTCGATGAACATCGGAGCTGCTGGTCTACCTCTGCCTTGATCAGTTAGTTAGTTTGTGTTATTGTGTGACTTTGGTGTTTCAAAGGGTTAATTTGAATTCAGCAAAGTCACAAATTAACACAAACAAACTACCACTCACAGTATTGGTAAACCAGCAGCTCCCATATGCAGTGAGGTAAAATTACTGTTTTTATTAAGGGAGTTTTGCACTGAGGAGCACATAGGTGAGTTTTACTTTCAGTTCAGTGCTACTTCGATTATGGATAAATGAGACACGATTTGTGTGAGAGTTTGTTTTGCTGTTTTCAAACACAGAACCACTTCAGTTCATCAAGAATTTTCTCAGTTTTTGGATTCTTCGTTCACTATGGAGGCATGTGAGAAAAACAGTGTTTTCTTCATGAATTCAAAGTAACATATGATGAATAACTGATATACAAATGATCATTTCGGGTGCTGAAGTATTCATTTAACACAACTTCTCTAAGACAAAATAAAGAAAATTGTAAATAAACCTATTGTAAATCTGTATCTCATTAGGATTTGGAATTCTATCCTGCCTCTTTCCTGGACGAGAGTTACGGATGCTGCATTGGCAATTATAGATAAAAGTTCTGACAGCATTTTGGGTGCAAATTCAGGAGGCTCATTTCGCTGCACAGCATGGAGGCCCATTCGTAGAAAGCGCAAGGTCAAATCCATCAGAGGAGTGAAATTTCGAAAGGAGATGAGATGGATAATGGACGTGGTAAGGAACATTTTTCTATCTTTGAACAGTCTCAACAGTAATTTGGTGGCCTGTCAACAGTAATGTCAGGCCTGTAGCTTATGCCGTGCCTTGGCATCATATTTAGGGGTTATTATCAGTAAAACAGACTTTGCTTATCCTGTGTGAATGCACCACACGAGACACAGATGTGAGGGGGCAATTTCTAAATCACATAAGGTCCCCCGGTAATACTAGTTTGGTGTGTACTGGGCTTTAGGCAGGTATTATAAGTCTATTTATTTCAATGTAAAGACCACAATAAAGTCACTAAACATACATATATCTTAAAGTCCATTCTTTTTCAGACTCTGCAGGACCTTGAGATTTGCTGCTCAGATATATGATTTCATGATTAAAACCAAAAGTAAAATAAAATTCTAAGATGATGAATCAGTGAGGTAAATCTGATGTCTTTCTCCACCATATGCTGTTACTGTATACCGTGTGAACCTGACAGAAGGAAACGGGACAACCGGCCCGTCAACTCTGTCACCTACAGACACTCGGCTCGACAACACAGTGACGGCTCTAATAGCCCGCTGCAAACACTGTGACACCTATCTCAATATATAGTCAGCAGACAGCTAACACTCCCTGGTGTGCACGCACTCAGCTACAGTATACACCACACATCCACACACTTACACATGATGGAGGGAGAGAGTGGGTTGTTTTAAGCAGCGGAGACATAAAGTCCAGATGGGCTGAAGATAATGAGAGACCTCGCAACAGACTTCTCCCTTCAGCAGTCATAATCGCAGCTCCTCCATTGTACTCGGCAGACACCAAACACCTGGCAGCCCACCCCTCATTTCAATAGAGAGGAATAACAGACAAATGAGCCAATTTTAGGAGTATGTTTTTGGTTTTGTCAGTGCTCTAAAAGCAAAGGGAATAGTTCTGAGTGAGCCAATTTGGACTGCAACATCTGAAAAAAGCTCAATACTGAAGAAAGAAATATAAAATCTTCTTCTTGAGAGAGACAAAATACAGCTCATGGTTCATTTAAGGAAGAAGCCCAATAGTGGTCATAAATCCAACAAACCAATAGATGAAATAAGACAAGTCTTTTGAAGACTTTATCTGAAAAACTCCAAAAAGACCCATCAAAACAGAAAACTATATTACAGTCTATCACTCTGGGGTTTGCTCACCAGCAATCAGCTGCAGTTTTTTCACTGAAGTCTGAGGGGAGAGAGAGAAAGAGAAGGAAAAAAGAAAGAGAAAGAGGGAAAGAGAGGGGAGAAAAATCGATGCTCTGTTGACAAAATCAATAAGCACTCTCCTCCAAGGAAAAACAGTGAGTGATGCTCTAAAATAACTTCAGGATCTACAGCTTTGGCCTCGCCCCGGAGCGGTGTGGTGATGGAGGTGACACTGGATGGGACTCATTTACTGTGAGCCATCCAAAACTGACAGCATTTCCCTTAAAAACTTGAAACTATACTGAGAATAAACTCTGGGTCAGGTAGAGTTTCTTTGGCTTTTTTACCTTAGACACAAAAAACAGACTAATTCTCTATTGTGGTGAATTGGAAATCTTGTTTAGTAGCCAACTTTTGAGTATTACAGGACAGGTAAGGTAAGGATTTATAAATGCTAGTGTTATCCTTTTTTTGTAATGTGGGTATACATGTTAGTAAACCTTTATTAATGCTTTTAATAAATGGATTTTGGTCAAGAAGGTCAAAAGTCAGACAGTACATTCTGTCACATGGGACCCTCAGCTCTGTCACTAGAAGACAATGTTGGCATTGTGCGTTTCTGCAAACCACGTTACATTTGCATGTTTCATATGTATCATATCAACGTTTAAAGGGACATAATATATAGGCTGACTTTGTCATCGGGAGGCGGAGGGGATGGTGGACGGTGTGTCACCTGCCAAACAGCAGAGCATTGTTCGAGACCAACAAACAACAAAACCGGAGCGAGTTGTTGTTTCAGTCGGCTTTTTAGACTCCAAATGTGGGTGTTTTGTAGCAACCAGTCAGTATTTTTCTGTTCCTTTTAAGGCTCAAAATGCGGCTGTTTTATAGCTACCCATCTGTGTTTTTCCAGTGGCTTTTAGGCTCCAAACTTGGGTGTTTTGTAGCAACTGGTATGCATTTTTTCAGTTGCCTTTTAGGCTCCAAACTTGGGTGTTTTGTAGAGCCTCATTGGTGTTTTTCCAGCAGCTTTTTACGTTCCAAACGTGGGTGTTTTGTAGCAACCAGTCAGTATTTTTTTCAGTTGCCTTTTAGGGTCCATACGTGGGGTGTTTTGTAGCAACCCATCTGTGTTTTTCCAGTGGCTTTTTAGGCTCCAAACGTGGCTGTTTTGTAGCAACCCTTTGGTGTTTTTCTGATGGCTTTTAGGGCTCCAAAAGTGGGTATTTTGTAGCGACCTGTCACTGCTTCACCTGCCAGGATTCTGCCCCCAAAACGGGTATTTTAAGCCAAAATGTGACCTTTTCCTAACCATGACCAAGTGGTTTTTGTGCCTAAACCTAACCATGAATTAACCACAGCATTGTTGAAATGTAATGTTTTATGTATCCACTAGGTAACATACAAATGTAACGCATCCATGGTTTGCAAAAATAATAACAACATTTTTTGTTGCAACTGGGTTGGCTTACAACGGATCTATAAAGCTTAAGTCATGATTTATTAACGATTAGAAAAGTAGTAAAGGAAGTAGCACCAGTTGTGTTTATGTTCAAAGCCCACATACCTGACCCTGCAGGAATTCTGGCAACATCTCCAGTGTTTTTAGGAAAGTCTTGCTGACCTTGTAGCACTGAACAGCAGGGACCTCTAACCTTGGATAAAACAGGAGCATTTGTTTCTTACACCTCTGAGGATACTGTGGCTCATTTCAGCACCGAAACGTCTACTTTTACCTTGCGCATACAAAAACAAGGTAAGGTAAGGAGACAGTTTTTTAATGGAAGTGTCGGAGTTGTGACAGGTTTGTATTTTGTACTGGCAAACACAGCGATAAGCAATCACCTCTCTGAAGGAACTGTGATTTCTTTTCTTGCCTTAATAGAAGTTCTGATTAAGAGAAATCAAAACAGACACACTGTAAACTCTTTCTTTCATAACCCCTACAATGCATATGAATGCATGAACCCAGTCCTTATCTTATTCATCAACTGTTCATCTTCCAGTGAAAGGCACTTCAGTGTTCCTTAATCAAAGAAACCTGAGTCCCAGAAAGCAATAAAAAGCATCCCCTAATTAACTACATTGTGTGAGTATCTTTTCTCGAGAGAGGGAGAAATAGAGCGGGAAAGTGAAAGAGGGAGCGAGAGGGAGTACTGGCAGCATGCGTACTGCACTTCAGCTCCCAGCACTTATCTCTTGTTCCGCTGAGCGACATGGCATGGAAAATGGAGTTTCTCTAATGGGTGGGTTGTGCATGATGAAATCCATGTTTGCCGTTCCTCAAGGCTCAAATCATTTTTCAGCACTTTCACTGAAATGGTGCAGCACCAGAGCTCTAAACAATGAGAAACCTTGAAAGTACTTCAGACACTGTGAGTGACATTTACTGTACTGTAGTCCCTCCTTCTACCTAGTCCAAGTCTGCCAATGGGCTTTAAATATAGCCTTTTTCCAAACACACGTGCTGGGTTGACTCGTTTTGGATCAACCCATCAGCCCCAGTGCAGCAGGGATTTCAAACAACAGAGCAACTTGCTATAAGGTGTGTCTTACACTAATGACGCGCTTGTGCTTGTGAAGCGATAGGATATTTTCTCTCCCCTCCATTGGTGTTATTGTGGTCAACATCTTTCTTGTACAGTTTTTGGAATTGTTGGGTGGTAGTCACATTTGCCGGTTCCAGTACCTGAAAATCTGTACTGGTATCCAACAGTACCTTTTTTCAGCACCTCACTTCATCTGAAATAAAATAATTTAATTTTTGAACAAACTACAGGGGTGACATGGTAGTCTAAAACGCAATTCTGCTCCTTTGCTCTTTTCTATTAATGAAGAAACTATCGCAGCAGATCAGCGCTTCAGGAATTGTTTGGCTCACTGGGAACTTCACTGGGCACTTCCGCTTCCTGTCTAAAGCTGAACCTTGCAGCTCCACGGACCTTCGTTGCGAGAGTCTTTGTGCCTGAACGGAACAAAAGTGAAACTTAACAACACTGCTACCAATGCCAACGGGCATTTCTTGCTTTGATAATGGCATTCTGAACTTGCTAGTCGCCTTCTAACCTATATCAATGATGCTGAAAACCACTTATAATGGACATTTAATTGAGTGATAACATTCCAAATGGATGAATAAGCTTGAATTACCATTCATCCAGAGCTTTAATTATGCAGATTTGAACTTCTAGTTCAGGGTAAAGCAGTTAAATGTATTAAGTCTCAGTATTTTGTTTGCTGGGAATTAATGTCATCCAACATAAGAACAAGAAGTCATGAAGGTGCTTAAAAGAATGGGAATTTAAACATCCATATTTTCATAATAACTGGACTACTACATCTGCTGAGGAAGATGTTTGTGATACAGTAAAAAGCTCCAGAACAGGTACCGAATAAACCTTGTGGTGGGTTTGTTGTTCCAACTAATTTCATCTCGATTTCGTCTTGGTTTTGTGATTGAAAATGAGAAATAACTTCAAGTACTTCTACATTTACTATTTACTCCCTATATTTGTATTTTGGTTAGCATACATTTTTGATGAATACTTCCGATTTATGTCATAAAGATTGATGGTAGCCGTATAAGATATCTCTGCTCTGAGTCAACTCTGTATTTAAAAGGATTTCCTCCTCTACATCTCTGGTAATATACAGCACTTTATGAACTAGATGGAGTTTGATGGAAGCATTTGAAAGGGTGTGTGTGTGTGTGTGTGTGTGTGTGTGTGTGTGTGTGTGTGTGTGTGTAATATTGCATCTGGTTTATATCCACTTCCAGCAGCCCACGCTAATCCAATGTGACAAGACCCTGTTGGTCAATTAACCTTGACATTATATCTTGTTATGCTTATGAGAGCAACACTCTGTCCGTGCCCTCTCCCCGCTGTGGCTTGTTTAAGCAAACAATATGACTGCAGCAGGGAGCGTCTTCCAGCTACGCGCAACAATGACGATGCAGAAACTCAGAGCTGATTATAATGAAAGCTGTATTCAAACGTCCTGTGTGTGAGTTTCTCCTTTTATAACAAAAATGGCACGGTCTATTTCTTTGTGATTTGGTTGAATTAGGTATTTTCCATTCCGCGTGGTCCATTATCCTGATTATCATCTGAAAATGCAGACCGATTGACACGGTACATTTTCTGGAACTCCTGTGAGTGGAAGTGGAACTACATTAACAGTGCATGAGGTGGATTTACTGGATGTAATAGCGACATAGATAGAAGAGCAATGACTGTAATTTTGAGGCACAAAGAAAAGCAGAGCAGTTGAATGCTGTGCATAAAGAGGCTTTTTTTTTCACCTTTAGAGTAAAGGTGTATTTACACTGAGCATTATGGAGCTAGAAGGGCACTCAGAGAGCACAAACCTCAGCCAAGGCCAAATGCCCTATCTGGCAATTTCGAAGGTGCAATTCAGGATGTCAGTGGTTAACCATTAGTCAGTTAACTGCTGATAATATTTGTGACCAGTTAAACATGTTGGCCCACAGGTTAATTTTGCCAATCTTTAGTTTACTGCACTGTGTATCAGAGGAGCTAGCATCGCCATTCATTCAGCGTTTGCCGCAAGAAACGCCATCCCAAGCCAACAGTGTTAATGAGGAAACATTGTGCCCAATTTTGAGCTGCATTGTTAACTAGGCCTATGTTAGTACTGCTAGCTCTGATAGCACTGTGAGCAGCTACTGTTGCTAACATACTTAACAAGGCTAATGGGGTTTTGAGTCTCACAATGAAGCCCCTTACTCACTGGGGCTACCTGTGGGTAGACTAGAAGGTGGCCACCATGTTTCCACAGCAATGTCATCTCACCACTGGGATGACGTACCAGTGGTAATCCTTAATGAGTAGCTCCCACCCGACCCGGCTGATGTGCGGAGCAGGGCGGCCAAATGTTAGCTCACCAGTTAAGACTGGAGGGTGGGCACTGGGCACTATGTTTCTGCATGTTAATGCATCTAGCCCGCTGTCTGTCAGCATAGCCAACAGAAAACAAAATAAAAGGCAAAACATTTACATCACAAAACATTCAAATTTCACCACCTCTTAATAGAGGGCGCTTTGAAATACGGTGCTAAAACTCACTGAGTCAATGAAGGGCTGGACGAAAGGGAAAGGCCTCCAGTATTTCACGCATTGTTTTCTTAAGAGTTAACTGGTTGGTTACCAGTTTATAGGTGTCTGGGGGCCATTGAAAGCAAAACTAACCAAAACTGATATCCTTAATTGTAACATTATAAAAAGAATAGAATAAACTAGATCTATATTGTCCACTATAGGTGGAAATTTGTCTTTGACTCACCAAACATAGAACAGCAAACAAATACTCAGTAAGACAAACGTCACTACAGAATACTTAAACACATTAAATCAGCTCATCGTCTGTCTGTGGTTTAAAACTCATCAGTCACATTGTTGAGTTACTTGCTACAAAGAGAGAGGGAGCTATCTGCCAAGATACTCCTCACTTTCTTCCTTATCCTTTCTGTAAAGAGTTGGGTCAAGGGCTTCTGAGGCTTGCCAACTATTTTACTTGCCATAGTTACACTCCTAGAGAGTTTATTTTTGGATGTACAGTTAAGGTGATTGAACCCGACAGGAAGGTGAAACAGTAAGACACTCTCAACCATAGTTTTATACACTTTTTCTTAAGTCTGTTGACGAACACCTAGGCCACTGAGTTTCTTAAGAAGATGAAGTCGCTGTGAGCATCTTTTGAAAAAAAGAGATGCTCACATGGGAGTCCAGAACTGTACCAAGGTATTAAACCTTTTCCACAGTTTCAACACGTTGACCATCGAGTGAAAGTGGCTCGGTCTTCAGATCTTGTTTCATACCAATAATCCATTCTTCAGTCTTGGCCACATTAATTTCTAACTTGCTGATGCGACACCATGTTTGAAGGGCCTTAGTGTGGGTCAGGTAGGCAGCTTCACCGGATGGGTCTCTTTGCTGTAAAAGACCAATTCAGGCCATGTCATCAGCATATTTCAATAATCTAAAATATTCGTCACTGATCATAAATTCATTAGTAAACAGAGAGCACAGCACAGGCAGTATATATATGCCAGTTAATAAGAGAGAGCAGCTATTTCTGAGTGTTCACAGGTGTCAAAATTATAGCACGCCGACACAAACAAGTCATGATGTTTACAAAAGCTGCAGCACAGAGACTCATAACATATATTTGACCCTCAAACGCTGAAAAACCTCAGAGAAGACAGAAGATCTGTTTCCCATCTGTTGACTGAGGAGTCAGAGTGAAGCTGGTGCTGGTTGAGACCGAGCTGGCTGCGGTTTGACCAGCCTCTGATGCCATCTCACGACAGGCAAACTTTAGCAAAGCGAGGGCAGAGAGACGACAACAAGGCTCGTCGCCAGAGCAGCAGGCAGGCAGAGACGAATGGCTCCGCTGATCCACTGCCGTAATCCCCCTTAATAAACTCTGCTGTCTGTTGACTGTGAGCAGCCACAAAGTCAAACAAGTTGAGACACGATCAAGCTCTGACGTTTCTTTTTGTATTTTTCCTTTAGCTTCCTCTCAAGTTAGACCACAGACTGTGTAGCCTTGTAGTCGGCTGTATAACATTCCTGTCAGCCAGCACGGAAGTGGAAGACACTGTCGGTCAGTCCTAAGAGTCCTAGTCCCAAAACTGAAACTAAAATTCAGTACCAGAGTGCACAGGAAGAAGCTGTTGTGGGGCCCCGCAAATATAGACAACAAAAAATTAAAATTAAATAGATTAAGAAGACAGATGGCTCCACTAGAGGGGACAGAACAAGTATTCCAAGATGATTTTAATATTTCTGCAGCCTTTTTAAACGTGAGTACCTCTGGCAGCCTAAAAGCACAAAGCTCCTGATAGAGGAGAGGAAAAAAAGACTGTTATTTATTCCTGAAATGTCAATCGCTTGTCTGTGTTATTTGGAGTAATGGCTGGTGGAGCCAGCAGTCATGGATCAAACAGCTTCTGCGCTCAGAGGTTAATTGTTATCGTGGGAGCAAAGCCTTTGGTGTTAAGAAAACTTACTAAGAAATTCAATACGCTGGTTTCCTTGGAGGCAACCTCTCCGCTCAACGGCAAGTCACAATATGGTTTAGTGTGATTACACAGTCGGACTTCTGCACGTGTGTGTTGGGGTGTGTGTGCTCATGTTTCTGGGGACATGGAGGGCTTATTCATAAATTAATTAGACGGCTTTATTTTTGTTGCAGAGAGTAGGATTTTGCTCACATTTTGTGCCAGTTTCAGCTGCTTCTCTTGTTTTATACATCTTTGTAAATCACGAAAGACAAAGATGTAGCCATGGAGTCAACATGAGGGGAACTACATCTGACTCAACCCCCAGAAAAGTAATTATAATTAGAGACCTTATTTCTAGGGCTGCCCCTAATATTCAACTAAACAGTAGTCGAACAGAAAAGTCATTAGTCGGCAAGATTTCATTGGTTGCTTAGTCGCAGAAGAAAAAGGAGTCAGGTTAATTTCCAGGGCTGGTACCTGTGGTTATTCCACAGGCTAGTTAACAACATGTTGGGCAGGAAATCCAAAGTGTGGGATCATTTTGAGAAGGTGAAGGACGAACCCAAGGTGATATGTAAACTCATCTTCATTGGTCGACTACAAACATGACGTATCATCTGAAACATGGAAGTAGCTACATGCCCATTAGCCCACAGCGTCATTAACAGGCGGCTCGCTCAGTGTGTGACGTGCACTTGTAGATAAAATATAGGCCTATATTAATGAAGGGTCATTAGTACGGTTTTGTGTTTCTCTGTAATGTAGCACAGTGTTAACAATGTTACTGATACTATTCTTTCTCACACCTTCAACTCAAACCACCAAAATATATCATTTAATAATTAAATTAATATCGTAAACATGTGGGTGACTAGTCGAATAATGGCTCTAAATGATGACTATTGGTCGATTAGGAAATATCTTGGCACTTATTTCCTATTTTATTTTATTACTTATCATGAGCAAGTACAAGTATCAATAGTAAATGAATTTTTTTTCTCAAGTGAGCACCCTATGCTTCCACAGTAAATTGCTTGTCTTTGGTTTGTCTCTTTTGTGGGTCAGACGGGGGGGAAAAAGTGCTCTGCAAACTCATGATGGACATTTTTCACCATTTTCTGACATTTTAAAAACGAGCAATTAACTTAATTGAGAAATAATCAACAAATTAATTAAGAATTATTATTTGCAGCCCTACAGCGTTTCAAATAGGATGAGAGAGCGTCTCTTTATGAATAAACCCCAGCACATTAGAATAATCAGAGGTGAGATTATTGAATAAAATATGCATGTTAACATATTTTTCTGACAGTTTTTCCTTGAAACATGTTTAGAATAGCTGAAATGAAAAAAGAACAGTAAATGCAGAAAGACCGAGATAAAGTCTGCTGGTTTGTGGATGCTTGAGCCACCAGCCAACAGATTGGGCTGAGCCAATATCCCCTGCTCAGAGATATATGTCCTGCAGATCCTGATGGACAGAAATGCAGCAACAAGTGAGGCCAGTCTGACAGCCCCATGCGACCAGCCACAAAGCCTGCAGGGCTTAAACTGGGTTATAAACCCAAAAGAAAAACCTTGTGCAGCAGCATTAGCTGAGCATGCAGCTTCTCTTATCACATATTCCTCGTTAAATCTGTTCCCTGACTTTCTCCAGACAGTATCGATATTCCACAGAGTAAACAAGTCTTGGGGCATTCATCTTCAGCTTGGCAGCACAGGGGAGCAAACACTGCGTTTGATTGAGAGGATGAGGTGAGAAAACAGTAATTTAAAACTCTGTATAATGGACAGGCCTCTGATAACTCTCCTGCCAAAAGAAGGCCAAGTTTATTTTTTTTCATGATGTCAAAAGATGGGAGCAATAATGAATCGTCTACTTACTTCTAAAGATGATGCGGAAAAGTTGTCAGGCCTGGGCTAGAATTGGTCGGAATAGCGTTGCATTTGCAATGCTGAGAGAAAAGGGGACGACAACCTCAGCATCCCCACACTGGAATCACAGTACTGAACACTGTTGATCTAATTTATTCACCTTCTGTACTAGAGCACTACCCTGGAAATCCAGAGTTCTCGCGAGAGCACAATTTGAATTTGCTCAGCGAGTCACTCTGGCAATCAGTAATGATGCTCATTGCCCATGCCATTGGAGCTGAGCTGCACCAATCACGTCGGTGTATCTGATATAGGCGGGCCAGAGGCGAGCTAAACAGATGACGACAGCGCTGCGACGACGAAGTCCAGAATCAGTCAGTAAACATTGCAAGATGGCTACGGATGAACACCAGTTGTTTGAAACGGCTTTGGCTGCTACAATGAACGAATTAGACTTGGCTTTTTCTCTAAGAGAGGAACAGAAGACGGCGCCCGAATCTTTCCTTTGCAAGAAGGACGTTTTTGCTGTTTTCCCGACCAGATACGGCAAGAGTCTAATCTACCAGTTAGCTCCACTGGTAGCTCTGGATACGTCACCCCGTGTATTGTTCTGATTGGTCGTAGTGTTATCCAATTGCGTGCAGTGATATTTTCAAATGCATGCTTGGTGCCACCCCTCGAGTTGGGCCATTTTCATTACTCATAGCAAGACCCTAAATCTTTCTAGATTTGGGTCTGGATTTCCAGGCTACTAGAGCACACTTTCAAATTAAAAACTGTGTTCTTATTTTCCATCAATGACAAAGTGTTGTTCAGGCCCACATGGAAGTAGCCTGGCATTGAACCTCTCAGTTCATTTTGATATTAAGCAGCATCATCAGCAGCCGTAGATCAAAATATCTGGACGCAATTGGAAAGACCTACAACTAATCAGAGCAACAGCACATGATGTAGCGCGGCTGAGCAATTGACGAATGCAAACAGACCACAGGGTGCAGTAGTGATGCACGGACCACCGACAACCCATCCCTTACCCCACCCAGTCTGCTGGTCAAGTCAAAATGGCCGCCGTGTTCACTCGCTCCGTCCCCGCCGAGCTCTGTGTTTCCGTCCTCACAGTGCGCTGGTGTCAGATAGTGGGTCACTCCTGCTGCTGCTTGCTGTATGTGCTAATACTCCGCCCACACAAATTCTCATTGAAGGATTATTGCCGCTGGTTATTTACATTATTGTGGCGTATTTATTATAAATACAGTCTGACGCTCATTTTGTTTCTGTTTTTCACTGTTCCATCACTACTACAAATGCAGCTGTAGCCAGTATCTCACTATCACTATCCTCATTCATTATTTTAAGAAGTTACAAATTATATTCAGCCACAAAATAAGGCTGAAAAGCTGCAAATCAGAACAGAGAGTTGTTGCATAGAGATGATATACGGTCTCATCTAGTTGCATTGGTGTGAACTGGCAGGTTTTTAGAACGTTGTAGCAGGTGCATTGCAAGTAGTTGTATGTTTCAACTTGTGTTATCTTGAATCTTTGGTCTGAACTGGGCTTAAGAGAACTAATGTGCAATAGTCCACCTTCTCTTCCCTTGTCTGTCTTTAAATACACACAGCAAGCAGCTTCATCAACAGCCCTGCTCTGCTCAGGTTTTGTATGATCTGATTTTGACCAGGACAATCTGTCCGAGTCCGACATTTAATTCTCTCTGGTCATAATTTCAGATTAAAACAACTTCAAAAAGCAAACAATCAGTCGACTAATCGATGACTAATCGACTATTAAAATAATCGGTGACTATTTTAGTAGTCGACTAATCGGTTTGAGTCATTTTTCATAGAAAAGTACTATAAAAGTACCCCAAAATACTCTTATTGCAGCTTCTTATGTTCAGATATTGGAAGCTTTACACACTCTCCCATGACGGTGAACCAAAACCCTTTGGCCTGAGTAAGAAACAAGACATTAGATGACATAATTTTGGGGTTTGGGAGAGACAGACTGACATTTTAACACATTTTTTGATAAAATGATTAGTCGACAATGAAAATAATCGTTAGTTGCAGCCTTAATGAATTATCTGACTGTGAATTAGGTATTTTATTTTGGTAAATATAGAACCATAATGCAAAAAAACCCTCCTCTGTGGAAGAAGGACTTTTTCACGCTACTTCTAGCAGCAGATTCTGGTCTTCTCACCATTCTCATACTCCTTGACCTCAGTGCCGCCTTCGACTCTATATCTCACTCAATCCTCCTCATCGCTTGGCTGGCACTGGGGTCTCTGGTACTGCTCTTCTCTGGTTCCATTCATACTTGTCCGACCGTTCACAGTTCCTTCAAGGCCAAAACACCAGATCGTCACCCTCACTACTCACTCACGGTGTTCCACAAGGTTCAGTGCTAGGCTCTCTTCTCTTCATCATCTATATCCTCCCCCTTGGCAATATTTTCCATCACTTTGGTATCCACTTCCATTGTTATGCCGATGACACCCAAATTTACATTTCCACTAAATCCGACTTTACCTCACCCCCAGCTGCCCTCACTGACTGCCTGCAAGCCATCAATAACTGGATGTCAAATAACATGCTCAAACTCAACACCAATAAAAGTGAGGTTCTCCTCATTGGATCCAAGTCATCACTCTCCAAAGCCCACCCCCACAGTATTCCCATCGACGGCTGTTTGGTCCCCACCAGATCACAAGTTAAAAGCCTTGGTGTTATTCTGGACAGTACCCTTTCATTTACCTCCCACATCAACAACACCTCATGCACCACATTTTTTCATCTCCGTAATATCTCCAGACTCCGCCCCTCCCTTTCTCAGCATTCTACAGAAGTCCTCATCAACGCACTGGTCACCTCTCTTTTGGATTATTGTAACTCCCTTCTCACCGGTCTACCACACAAACTCATTCACCGTTTACAAACCATTCAGAACTCTGCTGCTAGAATAATCACTCGCACTAGGTCCTCTGATCACATCACTCCAGTCCTCATCCAGCTCCATTGGCTCCCTGTCCAGCAAAAGCCCTCCACAATCTGCCCCCCCCCATCTCTCTAACATGCTTCACCCATATATCCCCCCTCGTCCACTCCGTTCTTCATCGGCTGCTCTGCTCACCACACCTCCTTTCAAACTCAGTTCTTTTGGTGCTCGTGCTTTTAGCTGCTCAGCTCCCAAACTTTGGAACACTCTCCCACCACACATCCGTAATCTGGACTCAGTTGATACCTTCAAGTCACACCTCAAGACACACCTCTTCAAAACTGCCTACTCCCTTTAATCCTAATAGTTTATCCATCCGTTCAGCCATCTCTATTTGTATGTTCTCTATATTTATTACTTGTACATTTATTTTGCTATTTCTATGTTCTGCATGTTTGTTATTTGTATATTTATTATTTGCTACTGTACTGTTCTTACGTTTTCTGTTATTTACTTGTAAGGCGACCTTGAGTGCCTTGAAAGGCGCCAAACAAATAAAATGTATTATTATTATTATTATTATTACTCCCTGCACTATGAAACCACTGGAAAGGGGAGTATGGGTGTCTTTGCTGTAAAAATAGGGCCTCTCTTCTACAGGACTTAATGTCTGTTGAGAGTATTGCTTTAACATGTGGATATATTTATGTTTCGATTTCTGCTGAATGCAAAACCCTTAAATCTTCAGGCAGTGCTTTATCCTTGATGACACAATGACAACCATATTCTCATATACTCAACACCGCAATATTCTCCAGGCGGTAACACGTGGCTGTGGAAGCCTCAGGTTAGAGGTTTGGTGATGAAAGGACAGGATGTGTTTTAATATGTGGAAATGTTTTGACTGAAAGCACAAGTGAGATAGAAAAATTTAACAGCAAATAATAAAGCCAGCTACGCATAATTTAGCAATTTATCATGTTAAACTCTGGAATTATTGTTGCCAGATGTTCCTTCTCCACCTCAAATAATTTAGACAATTCCATCTGAGCCGTTCAGTGCATGGAATACTTGAATTTGTTGTTGACTCGAGCAACAAAATGAAAGATGCACTAAATTATTTGTTCAATTGATTCAGTAGAAGCCTTTTTATCAAAGGTCACGTGGAACACTTGTTCACTCACGAGTCATTTTTGAGTCATGATTACACTAGAGTCACACTGAATGCATGAATAGACACGTCACATGTTTTTGCAAGGCTACAGGCAAACTGCGTCAGTGAAAGGTGTAAAGCCTGCACAACAGTGTATTTTTAATATTTTCTGAACAGATATTTTTTTTAAATATGCAATATATAAATGTTCTTCTGTTTGAGATTAAAGTACTTCTGATTGATCTGTCATTGTATGCTGCTTAAATTATTAGATGTGCATCTCACTGGGCTTGTTGCGTGATTAACAACAATATTAGGTGTTGTTGAACCAGACAGTTCTGGGGGAACAGCCCACTGGGGAGCTCTCCCGAGAACTACATAACTTCAGGGGGTGTTTTTCTGTCTGCATTCGCAGTGCCTATAGGAACACTACAGTGACATATGCTAGCTATCGCTGCAGTCCATTCTACTTCAAAACTGTCCCTTCACTAACTCCCGCCCCTGGATGCAGACTGGCCAATCATAACGCAGCATCCGGCCGGCTCAGACCAGGGTCCGACAACAACACAGCTGTGCTCCATTGACTCTAATGCAGTCGTTTCAGATTTCCTTCATTTTCAGGCTGGTTTTTGTGGATTTGGAGCTAAATGTTGTGCCTGGGGCACGTCGTGTATTAATGATACTCGTTACCTGGAGAGGTTGGAAAAAGATATACGTTTCTTCCCTGTTCCAAAACCAAAATCAAACCCTGAAAAGTGTAGGGTTAGCTAGCTAGCTACTGAAGATATAGCCTACTGAATGTATACACATGCTGCTTTTGCTTTGTAATGATCATAACAGTGAAACAAAGACCGACCCAGCTGTACAGGAACCAGTGAAGGGAAGCAGGGAAACTTTGCTGATATTCAACCAGCTGTGTGTCATCACATTGAGATCCCTCCCTGTCCGACAGCAGAGGTCCAGGTGCTGGCAGCAGCACGGGGACAAAGCCAAACACCGTTCATCTGCACACACTGCGATGCCACACAGCTGGTTCAACATCAGCAAAGTTTCCCTTTATATTCATTGTCTTGTGTGGCGATCAGCAGTGATGTGGTGGTTCACTTTTACACTGTGATCTGTAGCCTATAGTTCGGCTTTAGCTTCTAACTATCTTTGTCTTTTTAACCTGTTGTTGCTGCTGAGTCAGTTTGACATCCTGGATATATCCTTCAAACACAGACTGTAGACCCCTCTGTCTGCTTCTCTCTGGAATCACTCTTTCATTTTTCCTAAAATATGATCATATTTCTTCAGGGAGTGCAGTTAGTTACAGTGTGGCTCCATGCTTACTCCAACAGCTTGTTGGACCACCACACAGGGGCAGGGCTTTGCAAAAGGTTGACTATGTACACTTATGTCACTCAAATAGGGGTTAAAAAAGTACCTAATACAGCATTCGAAAAAGTGTGATCATTGCAGGATCTTACAGTGCAGACACAACAAAACCCAGAGTTTTTAGAACTATGATAAAGTTCCTCTGGTCCCAAAATGCCTAAGAGCCTACTGGCATTTACATGTGTGTGAAAAGACTTTTTCTGTTTTTCTGTTTTAAAGTTAATTATCTTGTGGGAACAAGTTCTTATCATGTCAGCACAAGATAATAAAAATGATCACTTTTCAGGACTTTAGAAGCTCCCTAGGACTGAAACATTTTGATTAGATGAATTTTGTGGTTTGGAGTCAGTGTCAGGTATTAGATTTCGTCGACTCATTTCAAGTCAGACAATTCCTTATTTATCACTGCGTCCATCAAAATAAATGCACAGAACTGCAATTAAGGTGTTGTATGCAACAAGACAGATATTCTCTTGAGGTATTTAATGTGTTGTACAGTTATTCACGACCCTATAATTTGTCTAAATCTTCTCAATATAACGAACACTGCTACAAAAACTGTTTTTAGTGGTACAAATGTGAATGATAGGCATTTATTTTCAGTATGGGTTGTTCTGCCATTTTCTGACTATTTGATTACTTGTTTGCTCTGAAAAAATGTCAAAAATAGTGAAAAATTTAAACTTTCCCAACCCAGGACAGTCTAAAAACCAAAGGTATTCAATTACTGTAATAGAAGACTGAGGAAACCAGCATTTATTAAAGTTTGAACGACTTGGTCGAGCAAATTTTTGGCATGTTTGCTTTATATAATTACCTAAAAACTTAATTATCACAATAGATGCTGCTAACTGACTTCGTTTAGAGCTTTAAAATGGTCCCACTCTCATACAGGAGAACATAGAGACACACTTACATGGGATTTTGTTCAGCTCGTTCATGAACTTGTCCTTCAGCTTGGAAAAGGCCTCGTCCTTCTCGCCGGTGCCTGGGCCGGCCATGTTGGTAGTGTTGGAGCCAGCAATGGAGGAGGAGGCGGTGGTGGGCTCGGGCGCCGCCGCCGCCAGTGCTTCCCTTCGACTCTCATTCATTGTGGCGATGCTGGGCAGCCAGGCAGATGCTGGAGGAGTGGAGAAAGAGAAAGACAACACAGAGTGGCTTAGATTTTTTTTTTTTTTTGTGCTGCTGTGACAGATGCATGTCAGAGGCAGCGCGCTCGCCTTGTCAGATGACTGAGTTGACGCAGACCGTGTGAGCAGCTGCTGGCTCAGCCTGGGTAAACATCAGCTGGGGTCCAGGATGAATTGGTGAGCACGCTGAATTCAGAACAAAGCTACTCACTCATTGCTTAAACTCCAGATTAGCATCACAGAGCAGAGATAAAATGATTATTTATTACTCGCATACAACACAGGCTGTAAATCACAGTGCTGCGACCGGCTTAATTGAAATTCTGTGCTGGTAGAAGTCAACCGAAAGAAGTACAGTAAATAATGTGGCAGTGCGATTACTCGTCCACTATCTTATCACACCATGCTCTTTGTACACAACAGGTGTGTTTACTTTACATCCTGGTCTTTTGTGACTGCGGGGGAGGAAACAATGTATTGCTTATGTTAGCTGCTGTGTGTGTGTGTGTGTGTGTGTGTGTGTGTGGATACAAACATGTATAATGTACTGTATATCGCAGCAGCCTCAACCCTGAACATGTCAGTCATCACCTCACTCTCAGTGTGGGAGGTTGGTTGAAGTGAAGCTGAAAAACATGAAGTTTCAACTCTGCCTTTAGACAATAAAATGAGTCACTTACAGTATATTACTATGGCACTTATGACTCTGTTGCTTTATGGTGTTATAAGTACCAAAACACTGAGCAAGGACTGTGTGTGCTGCTTGTGATACAAATATATAAACTTCTAAGCAACATTGGCTGCAACCAAGGATTATCTTTATAATCAGAGTCTGTATGGAAACAAAATACGGTCAAAAGTATTGTAGCTGTGCACGACCATATCCGAGTGTCAGATATTTTTACGACCACAACCAAATGCTTGGATGTGTAAAAAAAAATATGTGAACAGATTTAATTTGATGTGTAACCAAGGTTGATATTTTGTGAACAAATTAAAATGATTTCCACAAATAATTTCCTATGTCGAAGTGCATAAAGAAGATCTGTACAAAATTTACAGTTTCAGTTACACATCAAGTTTGTAGTTATACATCTATTTAATTTGGGCAAAAAAGTTCACCAAGAACTCAACTGTATGTGTGAATTCCAAGTTTACAGTTACAAGTCAAATCTACGTGTATAAATCAAAGCTGAGTTCAAACACTTTGGTCCCACACTTCATGCTTCGTCATGAATAGCTAATGGGGACTGACTATGGTTGCAAATTAGAAGCACCCTTCTTAATCGATCATTGGTAACCATCCATATATTTTCATCCGCCTATCCGGGGCCATGTTGCCGGGGCAGCAGGCCAAGCAAAGCAACGATCAATTAATCTGTTAATTTTGATTACCAGATAAACGTAACAACTTTTTTTTCTCAATCAAAGGTCAGAGCAACATCACGCATATTCTCTGACAGCACTGTACTGTGTATGAAACATATAAATATCAAGAGGCCTCAACATATGAAACACATTGAATACAACTGAATAATGCCTGCTTTATTTTCCAGTGTCACTGCTGTGCTCTTCTTCCAGACCCCAAGATGGCGGCCTCGTCATAAAATTGTTATATTGCGCCCGTTGTTTGCTAATGCTAGTCACTGAAAGATGCTTTCAAAATTCTACTGATAGCTATAATGTGGGAGTAGACTACACATATTTCAGAATCAGATCTTTTGATCAATTAAATTAAACGTTTCATCAATTGATCAATTGTCAGTTAACTGTAGTCATGACTAAAGGTCCGTCTCCTGAGCTGCTGTCTGTTCTCCTTCTGTCTTTTTCATTTGTTCACAAGATGTAATGCACAGCTACAGATCTCCTCACAGATTCAAAAATTAAATGCATTTGTTCAGATATCCTTCTACACATTTGAATATATTGAACCAAAAGGTTTTCACACATTCAGATATGGTCATGCACGGCGCGGATAGTGGATAGTGGATAGAGTAGGCGCCCCATGTACAAGGCTGTTGCTGCAGTGGCCCAGGTTCGATTCCAACCCACAGCCCTTTGCTGCATGTCATTCCCCCTCTCTCTCTCTCCCCACTTCATGCTCAGCTTTCCTATCGATGAAAGGCAAAAATGCCCATAAAAATATCTTTAAAAAAAAAAAAAAAAAAAAAAAAGATCATACATACACAGCTGCAACACTTTTGATTTTTACTTATTTATTTAACCTTTATTTAACCAGGAAATCCCACTGAGATTGAAAATCTCTTTACAAGAGAGACCTGAGCGAGGTAGCAGCCGATCAAAACACATTTAAAATGCAACAAATACGACACATACTACAAAAAAAAACTACAATAAAACAACGACTATTCAAACGTAGTGACCTCTGAGAGTCTAAACTGATGTCCTTGAATTTCTTGTTTTGACTGACCAGCAGACCAAACCCACGTCATAGATGAGAAGTGACAAAGAAAGGTGGCAAATCTTCCCATTTAAGAAGCTGGAACCAGTAAATGTCAGCACTTTTGCTTGATAGATAACTACAACACTTATGTAGATCATCGAAATAGTTGCTGATTAAGTTCCTTTCAGTCAATTGACGAATAAATCGACTTTCATAATAGAGGGTAAATTAATCTGGTTAGCATATATATATATTTTTATATATATATATATAAACATGTTAAATTTGAAGACTGACAAACATTTAAAACATATATTAAAACAGATGTAACATATATGAAAATTAAGTGTTTTGATTGGAAAAAGCACCAACATTCTGACTATTAGACCTCAGAATTGACTGTTAGTTGCAGGCATCTTTCCTTCGTTACACGGTGTTGTGTTCTACTCAGTATCATGGCACACGGGTGTCGAGCAGAGCTGCAGTGCTGTAACAAACCTCCTGCAGACAGGAACTATTTACTGTCCACTCTTTCTGTGCAGGTTGTAATTTGGCTCTGTCACCACAGCAATCAAAAAGGCTAATGGCACACTAAAGTTGTAGAGTTGTTCTACCAGTACACAGTGAAGGCTGATGGCCTAATTTCTCCTGCTTTGCCACAGTGCTCATTAAACTCATATTTTTTCATTTGTAGTATTGTTTCATAAAGGGCACTGCACTGGTGCCGACAGAAACACTTTTAAGGGGTTCAGTGTAATTGACAAATCTAAATCTAACCCTCAGTGCGGCCTCTAATGATATCCGTTTCTAAACTTCAAAGAGCTGAGCACAAAATGCAGTGGCAATTCATCCAAATATAATCTTTAAAAACATGAAGGAAAGGGAAGCTTCAGAGAGTTGAAATCCAATTCATGTTTCTCCCAATGTATAAAATTAGGTTTGCAAAGGCAGCGGGGCAATTTCAACTGAATTACGGCAGAGATATGAAGTGTCTTTTCAATATTTGTGCTTCTCAGATACAGTTTAGCTGAGCCGGGACACTTTCTTTCATTCTCATGGATTCGTCCACACAGAGCTGATGTCGCACTGATCATTAGCTTCACAATAATTTCCAGGAAAAACAAACACACTATGATCTGCTGTTGGCCACTGTGCAGCTTCACTGGAGTAGTTGTGTAGTAGCATATTCCCCTGTTTACTCAGCTCTGACTGTAGTTGTTGGGGGAGGGAGGATCATTTCTCATTCTCTGTGCTCTTCCAGATTTCCCAGCTGATCTGGGAATTCATTCTGGCAACAAGCCGCAACCCCGTTTCCATAAAATCTAGGTTATCACTGCTACTGTTGAGCCCGGTGCCAAGCAACAGCTGCAGTCTGTGGGTTTTTATAAACAAAGTGCACTCATCTGTGCAAAATCAATTGGACATCTCATACACAAAGGATTGTTCTCTGGAAACTTAGAGGAAACTACTTACATTTATTTCATGCTGTGGCCTGGCAGCTGGATCTAAGATGAAATGGAGAAGAGACCTGTACGATACAGGACGTATTCCCAGTTACCTCAAACAGGAAAACGTAAAAGGTCAAAGCTGTCTAAATGTCTTTATGATAACAGTGCAGTTACACCTGCTTAATCTGATATTCGGTCTATCTGAATAGTAAAGGAGACCTTTTATGCTTTCTTTATTTTCTGTCATAAATATATTGTTACAACGTCGGATGTTCATGTTAAACGTAGCCAAAGTTTCAGAGGGTAAATGTATGAAAAAGTAATCCCTGTGAGGAAAAACCTCAGGCGTCAGACCATTCTGAATACACATTTACAAATTTGTTTTTCTTATTTAGCTACGAGCTGATGTCAGATTTGTTCCAGGCATGTTGCTGCAGGTGTGTACATACACTGCTACATGTAGCTACATGCTAACAACAGAGAAACGTGTAAACTTGGTAGCAAATCTGATCATCTGAATAGTTTTTTGTACTTTGGCTACCAGCTGACGTCAGCTTGTGATGGATTTCTTTATACAGTCATCAGCTCCAGGCACGTTACTGCAAGTGTTTAAATTATGTACATGGCTTTCCACATGTAGCTTAATGCTAATGTCAGGGAAACATAATAGTAGCTCCCAGTGTGGTTAATTTCTCCCTGATTTTGGTTTATACTCCTGCAGGAAAATGTGCAGTTGTGTTTGGTCATTTTTTTTTTATGATAAAAAGTGCCACTTTTCTTCACCACACTCATTCTGCAGCTGCAATAAAAAGGTAAAGCTCCTCCCCTTCCACTGAACCAGCAGGGGACCTTATTTCAGAAAAAAACGTATGTACAGTAGTTAACGGTAAGTGACAAATAATTATTTGAAACTATTTGAATGGTGCCAGAGAAAGTATCAGTTTGTTGTACAAATGTTTAAGTATAAAGCTGTGAAAATACTTAACTAGAGCAACTACACACCCAAAAGTTACATAAGTGACATCTGCAATAAGATGTCTTTGTGTTTCGTACCAGGATGTACTCACATGAGCAACAGGACTTGTCCATTCTTTCCCTTCTCAACTGATGAAAAGACCAGGGGTCCGTTTCACAAAGCAGGTTTAGTGAAAACTCAGAGTCTGTTAACCCTGAAATGAGGGAAACTCTGAGTTTTCCGTTTCAAAAAGGTAGGTAACTCAAACCAGAGAAAGAGGGGTAACTCTAGCCTGTTTCAGAGAGAGAGAGGTAACTTAAGCTCTCGGTCAGTTACCGTAGTAACAGACTCTATGAACCTAACCTGGTCGGGACCAGGTTCTTCTCAATGAACCTTGAATTTCTCTCTGTCTCCGCCCTTTTTCAGAGCCACACACTCCATTTGATTTCCTCATTCATTCAGTCAGCAGGTGAGTTTTGGCGTAGCCTAGTTCTGCCGTCTGTCTTTTAAAAAAATCATTTAAAAAATCAGAGTCAGTATATTAGAAGTCCATTAGGCACAGTAGGTGGCAACTTTTTTCCACTAACATGGCATGTCCTTTTGATAACAATCCCGTGGATGAAGGTGCAGCATTACTGCGCAGAGAATTAAATATTCGTCGGGAGATGGTTATCAGACCGCGCATAGATGTTCTAGCATTTCCACACAATCATCTTTTTGAGCGGTACCGTTTCACGTCACAGTCCATCATCTACATACACAACCTAATCCGTCCTTACATTTGCAATATTACCAATCGTAGTCATGCTCTCACACCCCAGCAGATATTGTGTGTTGCGCTCATAGACTGTGTAATAATGCGCTGCGTTTATTTGCAAATGGAAGTTTTTGGACAATGTCAGAGATGCTGAGCGCTTGAGTAGGGCAACTGTATGCAGGGCGGTCAGAAAAGTGTGCTCGTTTTACGGGCATCTGCCTTCTTTCTGTTGGCTGAGTAGAAGTCTGTGTTAGTTTAAAAAGGCTTAATTATTTAACAGAACAGGATATAGATGAGAAGACATTTATGTGTGTGAAAACAGCATTATGTTGGGGATAAAACAACTGCACAGTCAAACAGCCACTTGATCAAAATGAGGTACCCCCATGAGATTATGCCGAGGTCTTACCTATTTGAACAATGTTTTTATATTTCATCCTAAACTGCTGCCAAGTGCGCTTCTCCCCCGTGGGATTGCACCTAAATGAAATAAATTAATAGGCTACCATTCAAACAGTTTTCCCCTGTAATATTATTGTGATTGCAAAGGACTACATTTAAACTTAATCACTGACCCGAGCAGCAATGTTCTCCCACGCCGTCTCCCTCTCTTTTGCAGCTGCAGCGGTGTTGCACTTCTTTTTGAAAACGTGTGCAAACTCGCCGTATGAGCGCATTAAGATTTCTAATTCTAGTGGGGTGAAAAATGCAGCCCTCCTCTTCCCCGTTGCCATGGTGACTCGTCGAATCAGGGCTCCATTGATGCTGGCTTTTTATAGTTGTGGTGCACGCGCTTAACTCCAGGTGAAACTACTCCGAGTTGATTAAACTGGTTCAAATCAGCTGTTCTGGAACCGGAAACTCAGAGTTTCCTATCTCAGAGTAGATCAACTCAGAGTTCAGGATTAGACTCAGAGTTTGTTGAACCTGCTTTGTGAAACGGACCCCAGGGGTCTCATTTATAAACACTGTGTACACACAATGAGGCCTGAAAGGGACGTACGCCACTTCCCATGCAAAATTTATAAACTTTAAAAACAGACTTCATGGGAGAAACTTTGATCCATGCTTACAGACATTTTGGAGATTGTAGAAATTGTTGAATATTTTTTGGTGCACATTATATTTGGCTTTTGTCCGTATGTACATTTTTAGTATGGATACTACGCTCTGTTTTCTAAACGGGACCTCAGGAGTTATGGATAAAACATTTCAGGCGAGATATGTGTGTGGAACATAGCCAACTTAGCCATGACATAGCTAACAGCTCGCTAGCTAGCCGGTTTTGGCAACATATATTGTGTTAGATGAGAGATGTAATTCATTGAGGGGTTTCACGCAAAACTAAATAGCACTAGGACAAACAGCGACTCTTTTGACTTGCAAAATTATGTTGACAAACATCTTTATAATTCATGGTACAATTCAAAACAGATAAAAACATTTATTTGCCTCTCGCTGTTGACCACTGTAAATATTTCTTCCGAAATTAGGTCCCACAGGGGACAACGGCAGGGGAGGGACTTGGCCTCTTTCTGATGAAGCAGAGGCAGAGATACAGAAGACCTAGAAACACTGACCAATCAAAGCAGACTGGACTTTTTCAGGAGGGGGGGTCTTAAAGAGATGTCCCCTGTAACCTTTAGGATGAGATACATTTAACCTGTCTTGAGTTACAAGAGGATACAAACTGTGTTTAAACTGCTACACTGATCAAACTGGAAATACAGAGAATATGGATTGTGGACTGGGAAATTGGTATTTACAGACTTCACAGGGTTTTTGGATGTGCATCAAAGTGCAGCAACATGACATGAATGACATTAAGGGACACTAATGCACACTGCCATTTCCTCTATCAGTAGGTCCTGCATATCTATCAAAGAGCAGAAAGACTTCACTGCAGCAAATTTCAACAACCTCCAAGACAGCGGACGTTTGATCTGTACATCAAATAAACATTCTGCTTTAAAAGTGAATAATGACCAGCAAAAGAAATATTAGTTATGAATGACGTCAAATACGGAGGTATCATGTTCCACCACACCATAGATATGGAAAATCAGACTGACTGTGTGTAACTGTCAGCAGTTCAGGGTAAAATAAATCCAAGAAAGGCCCATGTTTCCACACCTAAATCGATGTCCTTTTGTGAGCCTATCAGAATACCAACACTGACATTACATTACATGTCGGGACATTACATGGTGTACAACAGAAATCGCTCAGGGAGACGCGCACGGAGCAAATAATACAGAACATCAAAGAACCAGAGGCAATACGATTATTCAAATTCAAATACAAACGCCGGCAAGAGGAAGCAGGAGGAGACTAATAGTGGTGTAATCCCTAAACACATTTAGTGACGCCTCAATCCCGACCAGCCTCAACAGAACATGAAGTAGATTATTTCTGCTGTTGGCTTGAACATTAAAGGCAACATAAGTACATAGTCTATGCTCTCATATACTTATACGTACAGCTAAACTGACTGTACCATGACTCATAATATATAGTTTCCTTTATTGGTTTCCAAGTGTCCCAATTAAAAGAAAAACAAGGTTTGTACACAGAGGTGATACACACAGACAAGAAGCTCTTCATTTATTCAGATTTCAATAAACCGTCATCCCTCTAGGTTAGACTTATTGGCAGCAGGGGAGTCAGAACAAATCTGATTATCTGGAAAATTAGCTAAACATATGTGAAAGTAATCCCTGTAAGTAACAACCTCAGGATTCAGACCGCTTCCAATGTTTTCTTCTTCTTTAGCGACAAGCTGAGGTCAGCTCGTGACAAATTTCCGTATGGTCATCTGCTCCAGGTACGCTACTGCTTGTGTGTACATACACTGCTACATATAGCTACATGCTAACGGCATGTTAACTTGGTTGCAAATCTGATTATCTAAAAAGGATATGAAGACAACGCTTTACTACTTTCAATCTTATTTCCAGCTACCTAAACTATCCAGGACTCCTAATCCAATATTCTTCTATCCAACATTTTTAACTTTTGTGGCAAATATGGAAGCTGAAATATTGTAATGAAACATGCTATATTCCCCTACTTTTGTCACACGTTAATTCATTTGTCATCATTTTTTTCTTTTTTTTTTAAATACACATACATCTTTTCTTATTCTTTTTTATTTATTTACTTCGTTCTTGTCTATTGGATTTCCTTTGGCTGGTCTGGCTTTCTCTGTTTGTTCCTGGGTTGGTGGGTGGATGGGGTTGTCTTTTTGTATTGTTGGTTTGTTTGTTGATGCTCTGTGCACCTTAATGGAATTATCAATAAAAATATCTTGTTAAAAAACACAACACTTGGTTAGGGATAGAAGTTTTGGCTTAAAATACCCCATTTTGGTGCCACAATACTGCTGGAAACTGCGCCAATTTCTCACTAAAAAACAATCAGTTTTGGTGGCCCAACTGCCACTGATTACTTGCTAAAAAACCAACTGATTTTGTTGGTCTAAAACACTGGTTTGCAGCTTGGCAGCTGTCTCGCCAAGGTGTCATGCCATACACCATCCCACTTTAGAAGCGCTGATATGATACGTATGAATCGGACAAATGTAATGTGTTTGTGGTTTGCAGAAATGCACAATGCCAACATTTACGTTCAATAGTAATGAAAGTATCAAGACTATAAAAAACAGATCTACAATCAGATTCCTAACCCAAGGCTGCGCAGATAAAAAATGAGGAAGAAAATCAACTGGACCTCAACCTATATTCTTATTCTTTTTTATACTACTATTTTATCAAAGTCTGGTATTTTGCCAACATTATCCTGGATAACTTTTAACACTATAATATGCGGTTATACCAAAGCCTGATGTTAAACACCACCACTGAGGAAATTAAATGAAGACAGGCAGAAGCTCAGGCTGCTGCTGATGTTCTGCCACCAGACTAGCTGCAAGCACAGCTCGGTGGTGGCCAATTAAGATGGCTGGGACAATTAACATCAGAGCCACCAGAAACCAGCAGGTTGAGCTGACTGGTGGTCAGAAACCAACTAACCTCTGGTCCAGAACAGTGGCAGTCCCCATGTGTGTGTGTGCGCGACAACAGGGTGTTGGAAATGTTCTTGAGAAATAAACCAAAGGAAAAAAAAAACACCTGCAGTGCACATGGCTCAGCCGGGCACTCAATTGGACATGACTGGTGGTGTTTGCCGAGAAAGCCAGTGACGGATCATATCCTGGCACAGCCCTAGCCACTCCAACTGGTTGGACAGGTTGCATGTACAGCGCATGGTTAAGATCTGAGGGGGATTGTGGAGAATTGAAGCCAAATGTTTTGACAAAAAGTGTGAAAAAAGTGGCTTCATGTGTAGGAGGAGACACAATATACAATTGGCAATAACAAGAACTGTTAGCGAGGAATAAAGAAAGACAACTGTGGCCAAGAGAAACTAACGGAACATGAAGTATCTGTGGTTGTATGATGTAGTAATACTGCAGATCATCAGCTCTGTTTATAACTTGGTAACCATAGCTGGGTAGGTTGATGATGATTTGTTTTGCCTTCACCTTTACAACCACACTTAATTAATAACTGTTAAGCTGTTATGTGTTGAAACAGAACATGTGATGTCAACTGTGCACATGATAAGGAGCTTATGGGTAAACATTCTCCTCATTAGGGCTAGATTGTGGGTTTGGTTTGAAGATCCTCACTTAGACATTTAGATATTGTGGTTGTAATTTGAATCCCTCAGACAATACCACCATATATTAAGCACCAAAATGTTTTCTTACAGGACCAGCATGTAGGATTTAAGGGGATCTTTATTGCCTCTAAACTGAAATATAATATTCATAGCAATGTTTTCATTCAGGTATAATCACCTGAAAGCTAGACTTGCATGTTTGTGAGCTTATCATGAGTCATTTCTATCTACATTGGGAGTTGGTCCTCATCTATGGAGATTGCCATGTTGCACTGCCATGACTCTACAGAGCTAAGAAGTTGGGATGAGAGTCAGCACCTCCAAATCTGAGGCCATGGTTCTCTGCCGGTGGATTGCCCCCTCTGGGCTGGGAGTGAGTTTACTGCCCCAAGCGAGGGAGTTCAAGTATCAGGGTCTTGTTCACGAGTGAGGATATGGAGCATGAGATGGATTGGTGGTTTGGTGCTGCGTCTGCAGTTATGCTGGTGCTGAGCTGAGCAGGAAGGTGACACTTTCGATTTACTGGTCCATCTACATCCCAACCCTCACCTATGGTCATGAGCTCTGGGTAGTGACCGAAAGAATGAGATAGCAGGTAAAATCTGCTGAGATGAGTTTCCTCCATAGGGTGTCTGGGTTCAGCCTTAGAGATAGGGTGAGGAGTACGGACATCCGGAGGGAGCTCGGAGTAGAGCCGCTGCTCCTTCACGTCAAAAGGGGTCAGTTGAGGTGGTTCGGGCATCTGATCAGGATCCTCCTGGGCGCCTCCTGATAGAGGTGTTCCAGGCATGTTCCACTTCCAGGAGGCCCCCGGGGCAGACCCAGAACACACTGGAGGGATTACATATCTCATCTGGTTTGGGAACACCTTGGGGTGCCCCAGAAGAAGCTGTAAAGCGTTGCTGGGGAGAGGGACATCTGGGGTGCTTTGCTTGGCTTGCTGCCCCCATGACCCGGACCCGGATATGCAGATGAAAATGGATAGATGGAACTTACTAAGATCATATTGCTGAACTAACCAAAACTTTACTGAACATACAGGACTGTAAATGATTGTAAGAAATGTCATATCAGCACAATGAAGCCACTAAAATGAAATACTGATGTTTTATGAGTAAATCAGCCAGATTAAACCAAGTTTAAATCCCTTGTGGAGACACTGACCTCAAACAAAAGCAATCCTGACTGAGAACCTAGCATGAGGCGCCATTCACAATCACTTCATGTTCGCCAGCTGCCGCTTCCCAACATACTGTGAAAGCATGATATCACTGCTCTCTCCAGCTGTGATTTTAACACTTAACTAACACTTGTTCAGCAGCAACATCTTTGTCTGTCACCAACAGACAGTTTTTTCAAGACATGTCATGTGGCAAAAAATACTTCCAAAGAGAGAAAAAATAGTTTACAAAACTAAACCTATAATCTAAGCAAGAAGCGGGATTCATGTACAGAGTGCCAATGAACCTTCTCCTGCCGTGAACAAAGCAGCCATTGGTTATCTCGGCCCTCTCAACCTCCCCCTTTGTTGCGCGGACACCTACGCATGTCCATGTTCACTCAGCCTCCCTTTGGTCTCCCTTTGAAACGCTGCAAGGTTAGTGTGGGGGCTGAGCCATTGAGAGGCACGCTTGGCAGTGACAGAGATACTTCAACACTGGCGAGGACTTTTAGGGAGCACAATGATGCTCTGCAGAGTGCATGTGGGAGGCCTCCTCTATAGAAAAAGAATTGATCATGCCCTGTATGGGGGAGGTGGGGGGGCACATAGGCTTTCACTCGATATTTTCAAGTGATCTTATGTCTGATGTGAAGAACAGAAACACAAACACGGTGGTTTACCATGCCCCTAAGTGGATGTATTATACATAAGAAGCTACATTTTTGAAAAGACAATAATTACCCTGAAGATTTCAACAGAGAGTGGGTGCAAATGTGTATGTAAATGACACCATCCCAGTGAATGGAAGCCCTTTAAGGATGCATCTGAATGATATAATGCTCCCAGCTTTTAAATTACATCATCTTCCTTCGGGTTTGTGTAAAGCTGATGGCTTCAAATCTCCGAACAAAATGTCAAATGGAAGACAACCAAATGTGAGCTGCGTGTGTGTGTGTGTGTGTGTGTGTGGGGAGGACCACCCATGGAGTCTGTTATGCCTCTCGCATCACTGGCAAAAATGAAACATTAATTCAGCTCGTATTTGCACCTTAATGACTACTTTCCCCTTCAAGCACAAGATGACGACTTCTGTATTATCTCCATTGTCTGCGGTATCTCACAGCAGGTGATCCACTTACAGAGCAAGTGGATCAGGCCTTATTTATCTGTATGGAAAACCTGAGAGCCTTGTTGACCTTTTTCCCCTTCCAAGAGTTGTCATCACGATGTAATTACACTGTATTTCCACTGCAACACAGACGTTAGTATCGACTCTATCACTATTATGACCTACTTCAAGGTGAGCTTTAAAGGGAGAGTTCACCTCTACATAATAAATACATGTTCTTCTTCTGACATGTGGTGCTATTTTTCAGGCTACTGTACATATGTTTTAATATTAAAACATTTAATACACACAAAGGGCAAACATGTTTCCTCAATCCACTTCCCCTTCTTATCTTCCTTCTGTTATATCAAGAGTCGCCTTCAGCTCTGCATCTCATGCACAACAGGTTTGACAGAACGTGCTTGGCCCCTCAGTGCGTCTCCATCTTTGAGTGTGTACAGCGGTCCACAGTGTCAGTTAGCGCAGACGATCACATATGACTACTGCTCTCTACTGCATGGTATGGACATCTCTCCCACTGCTGGGAAGGCAGAAGCAAACACTGCCAACCAAGTCTCCCAACTCTCCACCATACTGCTCTGTTGTTCCATCACTCTCCTTCCCTCTTGATTGAGTCCAATGCAACGCCTGCATTTAGGCACGAATATTGCCAGTGTCATTAAAAAAAAGAAAAGAAAAGGAAGCCCAAACCAAAGCTCTCCAAGGAAGCTTGTATCAACTGCTAGCTTACCTATCACCACCGAGGTAGCTAACGTTACAGCTCAGCTGAGAAGGCAGCCATTAATGTTTACATGTCTTGCTGTCAGGAGCATGATTCTCTCGTCCATGAGTAGATGCACACTTCCTTCTGCACAGTGCTACAGTTAACAGGTGTAGTTTGGTAATTTTGTTGTCCTTTAGTTTCTCCTTGTGTTTGTTTTGCCTGTTTTTATAGTTATTTTGTATTTCTTTGCCGTTCCTGTGCAAATCTTTGCATTCTTTGGCATCTCTTCGTGGTCAATATTGTCTTTCTTAGTCATTTAGTTGCACTTTGTAGTTCTTTTGTGTCTCCTTGTGGAGTTTTGTGTGTTTTTTTTGTAACCGTTTGGGTCTCTTTAAGGCGATTTCGTAGCTTTGATGTAATTTAATGTGTTTTTTTGGTTGCTTTGTAGTCATTATGTTTCCCTTTGTGGTCCTTTTGTAATTGTTTTGCCCGTTTTTGTAGTTATATTAACTCTTTGCTGTCTTTTTGTGTCTCTCTGTGGTCAGTTTGAGTCTCTTCCTGGTTGGTACGTGTTAACTAGGGTGACATTTTGCAAGTGAAGGCCAGGAGGTTCCCTAACACTTCGGGTCCCTGGGCCTGTGCTCGGTAGGCACATCCATGTTGGCCGGCGTAGTTTGGTACAAAGAAAATAGTTCCTACATGAAACTACTCACAACAAGGTCTATGGATTATCTTGAATAACCAGGTCATGATTTCTGGAAAGAGCCACTGATGTTGAGTTTTTAGGTGTATATTTTGGCACTTTGAGCACCACAAGCTGAGTGCCATCTAGTTCCATAATACTGGAGAGAAGGCAGACATCTCTACGGCTGATATCTCCAACACTCTGCAACTCACACCAAAACAATCTAGGCTGATAAACAGCACTACAGGTAAAAAGAAAATATGGATTCTTGATTTAGGGGTGAACTGTCCCTTTAAATGATGTTGTTGTTTCCTCTAACAGTCACACTGCAGCATGTCCTTCCCACTCCAATGACAAAGTGTCACATTCAATCTCCCCATCTTGTAACCTGTGGGCGATACGAGCTAATTTGAGGGGGAAAAAAAGATTAATATAAATTTCGGGGACACAAGGGCATCAATTGATCAAACCTATTATCAACTCTCACAGTTATTCCCACCTTCACTGAGCTGCTGCAGGATGCAATACACTGCTTGTTTCTTTCTCATTTTGCTCCAGTCATCTCTTTGGAGGTGTGCCGCTCAGGTGCAAAACCCCAACCCAATTACAGGCCTGCCAGATGGCCCAGCAGGTCCCCAACCACAGTGGCGAAGCTGGCACACAGCTCCCTCCTATCACCTCCCTCTCTGCCTCCATCTTTCTCTTGAGCTCTCACTCCGTCTCTAACTGGGTCAGCTCCCTTGCTCTCTACCTCCCTCTATCATTCCTGCTATCTCCTCCATCGTCCTTTCATGTTTGTGCCTCCTCCCTGATTCTTGTCTCCCCAACCTGGCAGCCATGGTATGACTAACATGACCATTTCGACATGGTAAACTAAAACAAATTATAATAGATTGACATGGTGATGTAAAAGATGTCACCCCTCTCTTAAGTTCATTTTTTGACAGTATATTTTTTATCATGTGGATTTCTCTGCTCCCCACTGGTTCCAGTTTTGGCCAGCTTTCTCAGTGTGCCGGGTGTTATGTCTCATGCTGTGTGAGGAAGTGATAAAGCTGCCAAAAACGAGCCCAACCCAGGACTAATTTCGTCCATTTCATTATCAAATTCAATACATTTCACAGATCACAGCTCCACTGTACGGTACAGTAAAGAGAGCAAGACACACAGGCGGCCTTTTGCCAATAACACTTCCCTCTTGTCATTTTATTGGGTTTCATGAGTTAATCACCCAGTAAATCACCAATTAAACCCATTTTATCAAGAATTATCTGCTAATTATCACAAAACGATGTGGCAGTTGTTATATGTCAGCCGAATTTAAACCAGTTGATATATATATATATATATATATGCACAGTAAAAAGGGATAAGATCAATATGAGATAGCTCATCGTCTACATGTACAAAATGACTATCTTGGTAAAGACAGAATTATGTTTAATTGGGATTGGTAAGTCATCCTCTCTTAGCCTGGAGCTTAAAAAGAAGATCAAATAGAAGCGTGCATTTAAAACCATTTTCTGCGATTATATCATTACATTTTTTTACACTTCCCATAAGGGAAAGAGTCTGTATGTCTTTGGAGACTTGTAGTTCACTATTCTGTATAAGTATGAATATAAATATGTAAGAAAAACAAAATGAGAATGTTCTACTTCTTACTTCTAGATAGTTTTGGTGTGAGTTGCAGAGTGTTGGAGATATCAGCCGTAGAGATGTCTGCCTTCTCTCCAACATAATGGAATTAGATGACACTCAGCTTGTGGTGCTCAAAGTGCCAAAAAAATACATTTGAAATACTCAACATCAATGTCTCTTTGCAGAAATCATGACCCGGTTACTCAAGATAATCCACAGACCTTGTTGTGAGCAGTTTCATGTAGGAACTGTTTCCTTGCTACAGAACTACACCCATAAGCCATATAAACACACAGAAGGAAGTGTGCATCTACTGCTAGCTCACCTAGCACCACTGAGCTAGCTAACGTTACCCCTCAGTGGAGGAGGACGCCATTAATGTTTACATCTCACAGCATCACAAGCACGAGCCTCTTGCCCATGAGTAGATACACACTTCCTTCTGGTGATATAGATGGTGGGCATGGGCAAATGACAAAATAATGGGCCTCTAGGCACAGATATGTGAGGGGCACCATCACCTGTCCTACATAGGAGCAGGACACAAAGACTTTGTGGTAATTTTGTGTCTTATCCTTGTCATTTTATGTCTTTTTGTTGTTGTTTTGTGTCGCTTTGTAGTTATTAATTGTAGTTTCTAATTGTGGTTGGTTTGTGTCTCTTTTGGTTGTTTTGCCCATTGTCCTAGTAATTTTATGCCCCTTTTAGTTTCTTTGCAGCTCTTTGCTGTGTTTTTGTGTCTCTTTGTGGTCAATTTGTGTCCTTTTTAGTCATCTAGTGGCTCTATGTAATTATATTGCGTCTCCTGGTGCCGTAGCATTGTTCAGACCTCTCATTGTTCCGACCTCTCATTAGTCCGATGTCCCGTTGTTCCGATATGTGATTATACTAGACTACACTGTATTTGTGTACCATAGAGGATCAGCAAACGCAACAAAAGTAGGCTACTGGTCGAGATACAAGTGTCATAGAGAGGAGAGAATGAAACACCATAACCTCCTGTTATTAACTCTGGGGTCGGGGTTATGTGGGGATCCCTCCGCGGTGCTGAACGGCTCCCGGTGGCTCCGTGACCGGCTCTGGGTCAGCTGGGAAAGGCTTGAGGCGAAGCAGGCTCGCAGCTTATGTGTTTGTTTCTTCTTCATTTTATCCCACACCATGATCTTTTCCTGACCCTAACCAAGTGGTTTTTGTGCCTAAACCTAACCAGACCTTAACCACAGGGCATAATGATGATTTCGGAACAACGGGACTTCGGAACAATGGGTTTAATATGGTTGGACCAATGGGCTGTTGGACCAATGGGCAGACCCCCATCTCCTTGCGGTTGTTTTGTGTCTTTTTGAAGTCGTTTGGGTCTCTTTGAGGCAATTTTGAGGTAATTTTATGTGTTTTTTTTTTGGGTCATTTTGTGTTTCTTTGTGGTCATTATATGGTCATTTTGTAGTTATTCTGTGTCTCTTTGCAATTCCTTGCCACCCACACTTTCGGCCCCTGGGCCTGTGCCTGGTAGGCCCGTCCAGTAATCCATCCATGTAGTTTGGTAAAAAGAAAATGATTCCTACATGAAACTGCTCACAACAAGGTCTGTGGATTATCTTGAGTAACCAGGTCATGATTTCTGGAAAGAGACATTGCTGTTGAGTTTTTCAAATGTATTTTTTTTTTTTTGGCACTTTGAGCACCACAAGCTGAGTGTCATCTAGTTCCATTATATTGGAGAGAAGGCAGACATCTCTACAGCTGATATCTCCAACATTCTGCAATTCACATCAAAACTATCTAGATTAATAAATAGCACTACAGGTAAGAGGAAAAACGTGTTTTTGATTTGGGGGAGAATTGTCCCTTTAAGCTAAATAAACCTCTAAAAAATCAGATTAACGGAAACATACATTGTTTCTGCTTCAGTGAAATTTGTGTCAAAATATTTTTTTCATTATACAGCAGCACCGACGTGACCATTCAAATCTCTGTCCTTGAGCGACAGTGAGTAATTCAAAGGGACTTGCTAAATTTGACGTTTTAAACAGGAAGAGACTAATAGCGGCGTAAATGTTTAGTCAAAGACAAATCAAAAGCAGCGAGAGACTCACAAACGCTGTCGTAGTGCAGGGATCAATAGTGTGGATCAATAGGGAAGTGCTCTGACTTAACAAGTATACGAAGACTCTGCTCTGGAGTCTTAGGGAAATCCAGGAGCCAGAAATAAGTGTACATATTTTATTAGCATCCTGAATCAGTGCTTCATATTCCCTTTGGAACAATGAAATGCTAATGAAGTCTTATTATGAGCTCTCAGACACTTAACTGTGACAGTCTTGATCATTGACTGGTGAACAGTTTCTAAGAGATGTTAAACTATTCGCAGGTTTGATTACAAGCATGGGAGCTCCTGCTGTTTAAAGTAATCCTCAGGAAGACACTTAGTGATTGCTGTGCCGATCTGAATAAACTAATAATCAGAGCGAGGACATGTTTTTTGATCCAAAGGGAGCACTAACAGTGTAATTACAATAAATGACAGAAAATAAACTCAGCAAATTAAAGCTTGTTTTTGCAAGCATAATGGAGTGCTGCATCAAACAATTAACACCGTTAGATTAAACTAGGGAGATATTCAGCAAATAAATTAGAATTTTTAAAGTGATTTTGTGCTTTATAGACCATTTCATTATCCAACACTTTATGACTCACGTGATCTTCATTAAATGAATTTAGCTCTTTCTTGTGGCATCAATATTACACGAAGATGAACAAGTGCCATTCAGGTCTGGCTTTAGTCATCAGTGCCATCTATTCTGTGTCATGGAGAGTTCAGATCTCACCTTTGTTGTTCTGGACTGAGACATATCTGAATTATGAAGAACTGAAAACACTAAAGTTTCTTTTCACTGCTGTATTTTACATTCTGCTCAAATTGCAGGTTTGTGGGCACATTTTAACAACCTAACCAACAACAAAAAAATCCATTCACTGTACTTTTGGATAGTCATTATTTTCACTCTCATTAGAAATAAACTACAAAAATAAGGGGTTGAGTCTCTTCATACATATTTGCTGATAGAGTTTAAGGGTAACGTTGGTATTTTCAACCTGGACCCTATTTTCCCGTGTTTTTAAATCTAAGTGACTAATGGAAAAAAACAATTTTTCAAACTGAGACAGTTTTAAGTGAGAGCGCTGCAACTGGCAGCCATGAAAGTCTGCAATGTAATCCCATGGGATAGTTATCCCATCAATTTATGTCCACTCATAGTGTTTGTTTTTTTATGGAGGATCCCTACAGAGATAGACCTTTCTGTTTAACCAGAAACAGCTCTGGAATTGCCATTGTAAAAAGCCACCAGACTCCACTGAAATAAGCTAATTTAGTGTGTATAGAGCCAGCATATTTTTAGTACTACTAATAATACTAAAAATTGGAAATGCCTCTGATACTGCCTAAAATGCTGGATTGGCTATCCGTGAGTATACAAGTCTATACACCAATCTGATACCACATGATTGACTGATGAACTTAAAGTTCCTACTGCAAAATTGTATCCCGTTCGGAGGAATCTGATGAAGAACCAGAGGTAAACAAGCTGCCATTACTGCGGTGGCATCTCCCCTACAATACATCCACCTTTAATAGGTGTTTCATAGGTGTCACAGGGTTTTTTTGGGGGAGTTTTTCCTTATCTACTGTGAGGGTCTAAGGAAAGAGGGATGTTGTATGCTGTAAATATGAATATATATAAATGTGACACTGAATTGAATTAAACTGAATTGAATTGAACTGTTCTAAGAAGTGTACTATTTCCTACTCTATGTAATGCTATATTGGATAACATCAGAAGAACCTGAGCAGTTCTCAGCGTCTCCAACAGAACTGTTAAACTGCAACTTTGGAAAAAAAAAAAAAAAAAAGAAATAAAAGAAATGATGGTAAAACAACAAACGTAAGCTAACACTGCGTAGCTAATTGCAGCCAGCCATTTGTGCTGTGAAGCCACTGACAACCACAGTTTTAGATGGGTAAAGAGTTGATGACTGTTGCAACAGTGGAAAGATGAACTATGAAGACTTTTGTGATTTTCATTTTATTTTTGTCAACTTTGAAGCGTGTTTTACCATGATAAATTACGGTCTATTTAAAGTGAGTCTGAAGGGGTTGGCGATAGTGACTATGAGGTTGTTTCTGGGTAAACAAAAAGGCCTAACTCTGTAGGGATCCTTTCTATAATGTTGTCAGACACTTATAATGACAATCTGATCCTGTCAGTGGCAATAACAAGCACTTTTAGTGAATGTAAATTGAAGGTGTTTGCCCTATTACTCAATACAGGACCAATTTCAAAAACTGTTGTTTCAATTAGTCATAAGACACAAAAACATGGGAAAATAGGGTCCAAGTTGAAAATCACCAAGTTACCCTGTTAGAGCCACTTAAGCACTTATTAATACGTCGTAAGAATATATGTGTTGATATGACATGTCATGTAGGTTCTGACAATATTTAAGTTTACACAACAGTTTCTGTATATCGTGCGTAATGATGACGTGATGTTTGTGTTGACTTGGATTGCAATACGTTTTTGACTGTGTTATGCAGTGTTGAAGTAGCCTGGAAATCCAGAGCCAAATCTAGAAAGATTTAGGGTCTGGCTATGAGTAATGCAAATGGACCAACTCGAGGGGCGGCACCAAGCATGCATTTGAAAATATCACTGCACGCAATTGGATAACACTACGACCAATCAGAACAATACACGGGGTGACGCATCCAGAGCTTAGCTACTGGCGGAGCTAACTGGTAGATTAGACTCTTGCCGTATTCGGTCGGCAAAACAGCAAAAACGTCCTTCTTGCAAAGGAAAGATTCGAGCGCCGTCTTCTGTTCCTCTTTTAGAGAAAAAGCCAAGTCTAACTCGTTCATTGTAGCGGCCAAAGTTGTTTCAAACAACTGGTGTTCATCCGTAGCCATCTTGCAATGTTTACTGACTGATTCTGGACTTCGTCGTCGCAGCCCTGTCGTCATCTGTTTAGCTCGCCTCTGGCCCGCCTATATCAGATACACCGATGTGATTGGTGCAGCTCAGCTCCAACGGCATGGGTAATGGGCATCATTACTGATTGCCAGAGTGACTTGCTGAGCAAATTCAAATTGTGCTCTAGCGAAAACTCTGGATTTCCAGGGTAGTGTTGAAGTATAACAACTGGAATATGATGAGAATAAATACAAATAGGACATTGAGTCGGTAGAGGACTTGGCCTGTTGTTTTGTTTTTCATTTTTGGATTCTCACTAAACCTTGTTCAACTTTTCCCTACCTCACGTGAGTTCTGTGGATCTTAAGAAAAGGAACAGAAACACGAGTCAAAACCGAAACATCACGCAAACTAAGTGGCCTAGGAAATGTGGTGTGTTGAAACGGCCACTATGTACCCTTTAAGGATAGAAAGACATTAACCAAAGTATGAGCCGAGAGCTGGCTTACTTTGTGCATAGATATGTAGCTAATGAGTCTGTGGGTCATTCTAGTAGAAGAAGCACTTCATGCGTAAAGCCTAAACCTGCACCTCGGATGAACTCCAGATTCCTCTCACTCTATTCTGTCTTTGTTCACTCTCCATCAAAGAAAATCACAGAAATCGCCAGTCAGCCAGCATCAGACCAATTTACTGTGTCATTGCTGCCTCACAGAACAAGAAAAACTACATTTTATGAAGTCAACTGGCAGCAGCACATGTCAGATATCAAACCAATTCAGCCAAAAAAATAAAACTGACAAGAACTTCCAAGAAAGAAATGGTTGCTTTGATACACGTGGGTAGAAAGCCGAACAGTGCACCTAAACTTTGGTAAAGAGCACGAGGAGGACGTGAGGTCGTGAACTGGCACATTAATTACTGTCTGTCAGTCAAGTATCCACCACCATCTGCCGTTCACTCATTTGCAAGAGGATAGTGTTTCCAGACACAAGGGGGGAGTCTTTTTATGTATATAATAAGTCACGTAAATGATTGTTAGGTGAGCTGCCTGCAGAGGACAGAGATAAGAGGATGCCAAGGAGGCCCTGTGGCCACTTCCCCTTGTCCTGTGCAGCCTCTTTACTCACCTGAAGCCAATCTCAGGGGGTAATGGAACTGGAAAAAGTTATTAACCCCGCTTTGCAGCGAGGGCAAGACAGCTCTATTAAGCCAGTGCACAAAGATTTCACCCATTTTCAATTACTGCTTCCAAAGCACTGAGGAAAGTTAAAAAAAAGAAGAAAAATAAAGCAGCCTTGTTGTCTGCCGGAGAGAAGGACTCATGGGCCCCAGATCTCAGCAGCTCTTATCATCCTACTCTTGTTCCTCATGCAGCGCAGGTCTGACACACTGCCTGAGTTGTCGGTGGATACGTTGAGTCTATTTATATGACAAACATTGCATGGGCGGCACACCCACTGGAAAATGGATCAGTCAGCCCGGGGCTAAATGAGAGGCTGGGGAGTAGAGAGGAGGGTAAAGTGTAGAGGAACCCAATGGGGGCTTACACTGAGATGATGAATCTGGCTTTAAAATATGTTGCAATGATTTGAATCAATACTGAGGCACACACACACACACACACACACACACACATAAAAAAAAGAGCTCTCTGTAGGTAGCCCAGGTGCAAATAGACTTTCACACTCTAGCTTTAACACTAATCTAAGACTGACACCATTGGGGCCTTTATTAATAAAAAATTCTGTGATCAGATTTGAGAGTCAAAGAACATGACTGCCTCTCTGTGATCAAAACTGCATAATGAGTGATGAAAGTGAAGTGGATTTCTTTATGTCCTCAAAGCATTTTTCAAAGGATTCAATCATACATAATATTTTAATTTTAGAGATGAGCTGTTTCAGTGTGTTATTAAGGGTTAGTCACACAGGGGCTCTGCAGTGAACGATGTGCTAAGGCTTTGACGGATTCTGTGGTTTGGTGTTTTTAGCCGAGCTACACCAGAGGACATTTGGTTAAAAGAGACAAAACAAAAATTATTTTCTTAATTCAATATCATCTATGGCATTAAAGCAGAAAAAACATAGCGAAAGGATTTTCTGTTGTTGCTGGCACACGTCTTCACTAAATAGCCTGTTTCCGCACGTCTACTATCTATAGCCTGTTTCCTCTTGGTCCAAAAAGCACTTTGATTTATGCAACACATACAGTAAAGTTCCTTTGATTGCAGGTGACCTTTCCCCAAGGCTTCCCCTCAGTCTGCTCTCATTGGCTCTAGCTCGTTGACAGGTCAAGATATTTAGCCTGTTGCATATCTAGGATGTGTGTGTATCAGCTAGCCTCTGGGCGTGCGTCACTGAACAGTTCACACAAAGTGCTCAAGCACTGATTTGAAAGTGCCGAGCCAGCGCCGATTAGCCTCTGATCTGGGGCTTTTGTCCTGATGCTCCAAAAACTGTTGGCAAGTGGACAAGAGGGCTTAAGTGCTTAAGTGTGAACTGGGCATTATTTGATTCAGTGTTTTAATTTGGTCTTTCTTTAGGGACAAGAGACCTCCATAAAAATTGAAATGACTAAAAAGTAACTGGTGTGTTTCTAAGAACCTGAATAAGAGCTATATGACCATAGTCTTTAATTATTTCCTTATGTAAAGGATTTATTCCTTTATCTATTGATTTACTATTGAAACTCCGCTCATCATTTATTATCAGTGTCTCGTCTGTAAATATTTCTGTTGTCCTTGTTGGTATTTCATAGTTTATCATAAGTCTTTGCTCTGTGTTTTGGGCTGCTAAGTAAACCTGCCAGTAGCATCCTAAATAAAGCAGTTTTTGAGTGACAGGTGACAGAATTTAATAGAAATCTTAGTGTTTCCATTTGGTGAAATAACACTCAATCTTTCCTTCTCAAACCACCAGTCCAATCCAGTGTCACATGTCTTTGAGTAACTATCAGACTTGAGTACATACAGGGCACACACCTTGATTTCCAATTAAAAAAGCAAACCCCACAGCAGTGAAGGGAAAATACTGTAAGGCTTACTCCAGTTTTATTTGAGCATTTAGCTTCCGTTGGCCATCAAAGCTCCATTACTCACAAATCACTCACTCAGAAACTGCTGGGGATCTGTAATGGTCCGCTGTTTCTCAGCCCCCGCGTTTATTAGACAACTAACAGGGATCAAACACTACTGTCTGACTCGTTCTGTTTTTCCATCACGTCGGCAGATGCGGTTTGAAAGAGCTTAAAAACCCACCTCCCACATTTAGCGACCCTTAGCCCCGGTTGCGTGCTTAGTTGCTTCGAGGCTGGAGGGGGCAGCGCCGGGGTGGATGAGGGCCGGGGCTAATATAGCAGCGCCTGGGGAGCCATGTCTGTTGGAATCAGTCTGATGTGGGAGGCGAGGCCAGGGGCCATGGTGCAACTACTGGTAGGTGACTCATACAGATAAAGGGAGGCTATTTGCTCAACCACTTCTTGCCTCCAGGGTCACCCTTCAGGGAAATCTGCCCGGCAACTGCTGGCTGTATGACAGGCTGAGAGAGGCAAGGAGTGTGACGAGTTTTAACGGTCAAAAGGCAAGAGTGACCCTTGGAGCAGGGCAATAGTTGTACTCCAAGGGGTTATTGAGAGTACTTCATTCTGTCGAGGACAAGGAGATTAAAGATTCAGCACTGTGCTGGTAATCCGCTCTGAAGAAACCTCAATGTGTCTGCTTTTATAATGACCACTATGGGCAGCATTAGTAGTCTGTTAAGAGTTCATTTGCACACACTGTCTTTGGGAAGAGTGTAAAGTTATGCTCATTTCAGGGAGGACGTTCACTTCGAGGTTCTTGTGTTTTTGCTCCCATTTTTCCTGAGCTGACATAAAAGATCCAATACTTTTTTCTTTTGCACACAAAACACTTGTGTCTCTCAAATTTTGTTCACTTCTTCTCTTCCAAGATGATCCATCCACCTGACAGGTGTGGCATGTCAAGATGCCGATTAAACAGCATGAATATTACACAGGTATGTTTTGGCATTGTCACAATTCAAGCCCGCTCTAAAATGTGCCTTGTTATCACACAACACAATGCGATTTTGGGGACCAACTGCTGTTGCCAATGACGTGAATGCTCATTTCACCAACATAAACTGTCTCCAGTGTTGTTTCTGTGAATTTGGCAGTACATCCAACCGGTCTAGTGAGCCAGTATGGGACCTTCACAAACCAGCTTCTTCACCTGCAAGATGGTCGAAAACCTACCACTGAGATGAGCATTCCTGAGACAGGACGTGGAGGTCCTGTGAAGATTGTGAAGGTTGTGAAGATGGTTGGATGTACTGCCAAATTCTCAGACAACATTGGAGACAGCTTAAAGTGATGAAATGAACATTTTCTTCAAGGTTAACAGCTCTGGTGGACATGGTGCGCTTCCTCAGAAAGTGGGATGTGTTTAAGAATCACGCTGTTTAATCAGCACCTCAATATGCCACACCTGTCAGGTGGATGGGTTACGGATTATGTTGGCAAAGTGCTCAAAATCTGAGAACAAAATTTGACGTAAATAAGTTTTGTGTGCATAGAAAAACATCAGATCTTCTATTTCAACTACTAAAAAATGGTAGCAAAAATAAGTGTGTCAAAGCAAATCCAAGCAAGCTTGACACAAACTGTCCATGAGTTTCCAACCCTCCATACTGAATTAAAAATGCGCATAAATCTAAACTAATACAACTTAAAGTTGGCCACTGGCTCAAAATGAAATCTATCTATCAGTATCGCCACTATTAAACTCTTACTGTCATTTATTTTGAATTATTTAAAGTGTTCACATGGTTTTAAAAGGTACTTAAGAAAGAAACCTCTTGGCAATCTTTGGTTGTTCTGAGAGGACTTGGAGTGTTTGGTACACCAAGAGGCTTTAGTGTAGGGTACAGCTGAAGCCCCAAAAATTATGCTCTTAGAATGGAAATCATCAGATCATCAAAAAATTATGATGGTTTAATGGTTTAATAAGATGATTTTTATCATTCAAGAGGAACACTATTTATTTATAAAAATGGAAAATGGAGAATGCCAACATATTCAGCACCAAATGTTTACAAGGACCATTTACTATAAAGATATATGTAGGTTGGTATATTTAAAGGGATAGTTCAATGTTGTTGAAGTGGGGTTGTATGGGACACTTAGCCATAGACAGTATATAACATGCAGTAGATGTCAATCGGCCCGTCCCCAGTTTGGAGAAGCGGGCTTGAGTCTAACATGGAAGCTAAGCAATGTACTGCTGTTGAGAGGTCAGCAGCAAAACATATTTTAGGCACCTAAAAATGGCCGTCACTGACTGTTCTTGACTGGCTGAGCGATTGCAATGACCTGTCAGTGGACTGGGCTCACTGTTGGCTGACTGAGAATAGGAAAGGAAGTAGTCACATTTAAGTTGAGGATGTTTATGTCACAAAATTATCTGAGCTCACAAGTTTTTTTGACGGCACATTTTTAAATCTTTAAATCTCTGTGATGAGAACAATATAAACATTTGGAGAGCTGTAGCTCAGCGGAGGAACAACATAAAACAAACACCCTGTAGCTTTGATTTTATTTAGCTTCCACCCTCTAGCTTCTCCTTCTCCTTCTTCTTCCCGCCCACTCCTTCACGCCTCTCTCCGCAGCACCATGCCTCCCGCAGGGCTCAGCCACAGATATCACAACTGACACAGTTTATCGAGGCAAATAATCAGGAGGGGAATTACTGCGTGAAGCTGGGACTTTACCAAAAGGCAGAAACTCATTTCAGTACACCAAGGGGCATTATCACCTTTAGTTTAAGTCTCCACATTTAAAAACAACTACATACAAGTACAGAGATGGTTGCAGTGTATGTTTATAGATCTGTTCTTTCCTGTTCCTATTAGTTACAGATGACGTAGCACATGGAGCTCTCCCTTATTTGTTGTCTTTGCAGTTTATCCTTTTCTATGGTGTCCATGTCAAAAAGACACGTCCCCAGAGCTGTTAATGTTCTCAGACACACAGCTCTTCAAGTGCTCTTTCCAGACACTTGGCAGCTGACCTTTTAATTCTGTTTAGAGTGTGGCTAGCGTGTGTGCCGTTTACAGATGATGTTGCCTCGGTTCGTCTCAAACAAGAAACGGTTAAGCATCCAGTGACTAAGTCGATGAATATGCGCTGTCTCATCTGATTCGTCACTTCGAAAAAGTGATTCAAAATGCAACAAGGACGTATTTCGGCTAAGTTGTGCGTTTAAGCAGAGGCAGTTCTCATCCAACACTTGCCCGTGGCCTGACTCAAACTTTTTGCTCAGCAGTGGTCCAGAACAAATTCTAACTTGCACTGACATTTTCAGAAATTTTCAGTTTATGCCGAGGGGCTAAATTACACAGTATCAGAACTCATTTGAAGGTAGGGTGAATGTGAAGTCACCAAACATCAGCATTCGGCTGAGTGATGGAATAAATCAGCTCGTCCAGGATGTCTTTGCCACGAACACCCACTTCTTGAATCTAATTGACACTTTGGTGGTCTGATTTCACATCTGAGTCACAGGATCTCTGAACCCCCCTCCACACACACACAATCACACACAAACACACACAAACACAATGCTGACAGGTTGCTAATCCCATAAAGGTGTCATAGAGCGATGTGAGAGTGTGATTAGAAGGTGACAAATAATTCAGCTTCAGAAATAACAGTCAAAGTGTCACCGATCTGTAGTTTCAAGCAGATGACTGGGTTCCCACTATTTTCTACTGATCACTTTCCAGGACTTTTCCAGGACATTTTCAGAGCTGCCCTGGCTATTATGACAGACAGGGATCATGCATACACTAATGTGTTCCTCTCAGTGGAAGTCTGATTTAAAAGATGTACACTTTGCCTCTCAATTATCGATAAAATAATTTCTTAGAAATTATTACCAATCTATCATAAAATAATGCCAACTACTACCAGTAGTTCTAGCGTCGTCTCGAATGGCCAGACTTAACTCCACAGCACTAGAGAAAGGTCTGGAAGCACACATTATCATTCTGCTACAGGACAAAAATGCTCTGGCTTGTTTTTATTGCTTTAAACCAATCACAATTGTCTTGAGCAGCACTAAACCCAGGATGCAGCGACAGTACACATGGGGTTGGTGAGCACTGACATTAAAATGGTTAATTAGCAAAAGAAAACGCCACCAAAACCAATAAGACACAGTATGTTGACTGTTTATTCAACTTTAGGTAATAAAAAAAAAGTGAATTTGATAATCAGTGCCTTAGTGGAGAAACCTGACTCTGGGGGAGCTCACTGGGCCCCTCAAAACCACAGATTTTGCTGTCTGTATTTGGCTCTACCACAAACTTATTAAGAGGATATCACAGAAGCTCAAAAGACATGAATCGGATCGGTACATTAGTGTGGTCAGTGTCACTGGCGCACATCACTGTCAGAATAAAAAGATGTGGCAAGTCGACTCCAACTGGCTGTTTCGGAAAACAGATCAACATCAGGCATGTGAGTCCTTAGAGGCAGAGTCTGGGCTTGTTAGCTTGGAGGTTATTGTTGTTGTTTCCCATAGCAAAGCGTGATTTTGAAAATGGTAACACACAGATTGCATAAGAGGGAGAAATGCCGGCCTGAATAGTCAGCCAATGGCAGCCACAGTCTACACCTGGTGAGTCAGACTCGTACTTGTGCAGTAATGGTTCAAAATGTGCTTGCTCAGAACGAGCTGATTCCTCGACCTCTGCTACTACTACTTGCAGCTCTCTAGAGAACCACTCATTCAGACAACTTCTCACTTGACACTGCGCTTCATTTACGGTGCGTGGAGTTACTGTGGCTCAGGAGACAAAGCATGTCGTCCACTAATCGGTAGATTAGGCAACATGTTGAAGCATCCTTGGGCAAGACAATAAATACCAAAATGTGTGTTAGTGTGTGCGAATATTTAACTGAGTAGAAGGTGGCACCTTGTAATATAGCGTCAGCCACCGTTATCAATCCAATCTAATCCAAACTGTACGTGCTACCATGTGACGTGATTTTGGGGTGTGGTCACAAGGCTTCCATAACATAACCAAGAGCAGCCTATTCAAAATAATCTCACCCATAAACTACCATTTGAACATTAATATGATCCTGAACACAAATTCAGATGGCAATGTAATCTGTTTTGGGAAGCTCTGATGCACAACCTAGTGGTTCATTCTCAGCTAAGGGTGCTTACACACCTGCCCTGTTTCGTTCGGTTCAATCAAACTCAAGTTCGTTTTCCCCCTAAGTGTGGTTCGGTTGGGCAGGTGTGAACACAGCAATCACACTCAGGTGTGCACCAACACAACAGTACTGAGACCTTCTTGAAGCTTTGGACCAAAGCGAGACAACTTTAGATTGAACTTTAGTTGAAATAATTTTCCAGGACAATTAAGTTTTTCATGTGTGAACAATGTGTGAATAGATTGTGGCAGCACTACAGGGGAGAATATGATGATTAGGACGATGAGGAAATGATGCTTCACATGTTAGCGTTTAAACTGCTATATTGACTTTTCCCTTACTTCATGTATCTCCTCATGGTGTCTGTTTCCTCGCACACTTTGATGTTTTTCCCTCTCTCCTTGTCCGTCCATTAGAAAGCCTTTCCCCCACCGGGCATCCTTTCATACGCCTACAGCCCCTCACAACATTTCCACCCACACACTTTGTTTGAAAAGCAGCATGCCTGCCAATGTCCAACTAGCTCAATAATTGTCACAGAATTATAATTTAGCTGCGCGGATTTTTCTTTCAGCCGCACAAAGTAGAAAATTGACATAAAAAGTACCTGATGAATATCCAGTGAAAAGGAATTTGACCTTTTGAAGAAGCGGCAAAATAAAAGATGCTATCATTTTCCATCATTTTTTTCCCACTGAACTAGAGTGAGCTGTCAGATCGGATCACACTGGCACTATCATTTAACACAACAGCCTCCCTAAATCATACTCCACAGAGCCAGGGGGGCTTGAAGAGTGAGACTGAACTCATTGACAGTGGTGGCAGCTTGATAGATAACATTGTGAGGATGACACTGAAATAAACAGGCATTGTGACCAACGATCTTTAAGCTTATCGTTCACCATCAGGCGTCTCTGACACTGCATTAGCGTGAGTTCTGATTTTCTCATTTGGGAGAAACTCTCATTTGCAAGCGCGCTGTTATCGCCATGACCCCCAGGTTGTGAAAAGCTCCAGTGGTACAGAGAGACAGAGCAGGAAGAGGAAGGAGAGAAGAGACAGATGTGTATTACATGCATTTCTTTCTACTGCTCTGATGTATCTCATCTTGGTAGCTGAGGGATATAGCAGCCTGTGTTATTGGGTTTTAGCCACAGAAACCTACATATTGCACACACTTGACAGGCAAACTTGATAGCATCAAAGAGATTTCAGTTCCTGTGAGCATCAAGTCTTTAGATTGGGATCAGATGCAGCCATATCAAGACAGCCCATGAAATTGGGCTGAAATTGCTCTTGAATAATACAGTCTGCAGCCATGATGGTGCGATACAGAGATGGAGCACTAAGATGGATGTTTGGCGGTATACAGAGGGTAAAAAAGGGACAATATGCTCGCTGCCTGCATGCTTACAGATGTTTACAGAAGTGTCCCCTGCAGTTGACCCTGCACAGCACTGTTTCACTGTGCTTTGCTTTCTCTAAGCAGACAGGATGAGACAATTAGGGCTGAAACCAATGATTATTCTTAATGAAGTGGTTATTGTTTGGTCTATAAAATGTCAAAACAGTCCATGTTGAAACAGTATCTTTATAAGGGAGTTATTGTGCTTATTTTTGTGTTCATTCTTGTATTTTGGATAACTACTAGTACATGTAAACATGTCTCAATGGTCAAAAATACTTTATTTTCCTCATACTGTCTGTACTGGAACACCTCTAATCAACCTCTGTCTGAAACGCTCTTTGAGCCCCCCTCCTGAAAAAGCCCAGTCTGCTTTGATTGGTCAGTATTTCCAGGTCTTCTGTATCTTGGTGCGTCATTGCAACCTGGGGAATGATTGTCAAGTAAGTATAGCAGCCTTTTCTACAGTAAAAATCCCCAATAAAAGCCTCTAAACAAAAATCTTCACCAATGGACATGTTCAAGCAGCAACATGATCTGAGATCTGGGAGAGATTAACAACAGCAAAAAAACAAAATTATGGGTCTCTAGCATGTAGCTACATGTAGCTGAGCACTTGCAGCGGGGAATGACTGTGTATAGCGACACTTTCTCCCATTAAAAATTACCAACAAAAGCTTCTAAACAAAAATCCTCACAACAGGGCATGTTCCAGAGAGAATATGATCTGAAATCTCGGAGAAATTAAAGACATCGAGAACCAAAATTGCAGGTTTCCCTGATGCTAGCACGTAGCTACATGTAGCATTGAACTTGCAGCGTGGAATGATTGTGTATAGCAACACATTCTCTCATGAAAAATCACCAATAAAAGCTTCTAAACACAACCAGACATGTTCCAGGAATATGATCCAAAATCGGGGAGTAATTAACAACAACAAAGATTACATGTTTCCCTGAGGCTAGCATGTAGCTACATATAGCAGTGCACTTGTAGCGGGGAATGACTGTGTATAGTGACACACTCCTATGAAAAATGACCAATAAAAGCTTAAAAACACAACCAGACATGTTCCAGGAATGTGATCCATAATCGGGGAGTAATTAACAACAACCAAGATTACGTGTTTCCCGAACATTAGCATGTAGCTACATGTAGCAATATAGGCTACGTTATGCACTGGCAGTTGTGAGCTTGGAGCAGCTGGAGTAGAAAAAACAAGTGGAAGTATTCAGGACGGTCAGGGGTTTATGCTCACAGGGATTACTTTTAGATAAGTTTACCTCATTATTTGAAAACTTTGGCCACATCTAAAAGAACATCTGGCCTTTTTCAAATTATATATATGACAGAAAATGAGGAAAAGTCAAATAAGTCCTCTTTAACTTGCTTAAGCAGAAAATCCTAACATCTGAGGAGCTCAAACTTTGATATACAGCTTGAACTTTTTGAACTTTTGTTTAAGAAATGGCTTAAAGCAAATGTAAAGCAATTGCAATTGCAAACAATTGCTGTTGATCAATCAGTCGATTATCTTCCTGGTACTTTCAGCATTTTATACGGAAAAGCCTTTCCTATAAGCTTTTTCTTGCCTCGTCTGCAGACACAAGGGGGACACCACTTTCTAGCTGCTAAAGACGGACACATAAAGTAATAAAGTAATGTATCACTGCACAGCGTCAGACAACAACCAGCCACTGACCCCTGACCCCTACAACCAACTTACTGGTCTTGACACTTGGAGACAGAATCATAATCATGATGATCTCAGCATTGGCAGACAAGGCTCTGAACCAAAACATCTGCTGTAGTCGTACCTCCAGGCAACAACAGAGAACCCTCCTACAGCCCACATGATAATTATCACTGCTGGCTGTGGCCAAGCCATCCATGCTGCCATGTCCACTAAATGCTTCAGTGAGTCTCGGGTACTACCTGTGATTAATATAAATGAGGTCTGGGGGGGGGGTTGCATTTTATTTGAAAACAGGGATGTCCCTTATTAATTCCATAAACTTATTCTGATTGAGTAAACTCAACGTGTTTGTATAGATGTAACATGAACACTGCAAACTCTTGTTCTGTCTGTGCTGGTAGCTGTCCACGGTGCTGAAATAAACTTTGGCTGGATTTAACAAGACTGGATGGAATTAAATGACCATTATATGTATTTATTTTCTTTCTAGGTGACATTACACTACAAACAATGACAGGTGGGGAGGTAAGGTTTACCTTTTCCCACTGGTTTGAAGTGGACGGGGCTCAGTTGGAAAAAGGTCCTGATAAAGCAGATTAGCTAAGTTTTTGAGTATAAAACTCTTAATAAATAATCTTTTCCAAATTTCAACTTAGACCATCACTTGTTTGGTTATGAAAATTTAACGTTAAAGAGAAATAACAACATTGCTGTACACTCTACAGTAGAAAGTAGAGGATAGGTACTCATGATACTTAACATAGGGGGAAAATGTTTGTATGCTGGAGGCTCTTCAGATGCAGACAGGAACAATTAATGCCACACTGGCGGGTAAATGTTTGTACCAAAATAGTCATGTAATAAATTATGTATATAATAGCTATTTGACGGTGGCTAATAGCGGACCAGCGCTCTGTTTGTTGTGTCGCGCTTAAATTGCTCCCCACTGCATCAAGGAACCTGTAGGCCTTCTCGGAGGACGCACGCACACACGTAGGCATATCGCGTGCCTAGATCCATGACCTGCTGTAAGTAGCAAGCAAGCTATCACCGTGGGCATCATGTGGCGACATTTACCGGGTGTAAGTAAACCACCGACGAGGACGAAGCTGAAGCTGTAACGTTACAGAAAAAAGAAAGTTTTGTGAGAAATGGAGGTTCTGCGATAACAGCGTTTCAAGAGGCTGGCTACACTATGATACTGAGGGTGCAGTAATGAGCTATAATGTATGTCGGTAATGTGTCCAGTGGAAGTGGGGTGTAGGGGATTCATAGTACGATCAGCTGTCTCACTCCTGGGGGAACTCGGAGTGCGGGGACAGAGTTTGAGGAAGACAGTGAAGGAAATGTCAGATGAAGCAGTTAGATATAGCCAATGGATCTGGAAGCAAAGAAATAATGTCAGTTGGGGGCCAGCAGGGAGAACTACTAAGCAAAGTACCTAACTCCTTGGCATCAGGTGGAGAGATCCCCTTCCTCTCAGGAAGAAATCCAGGAAGAGGAAGGTTATTTAAGTGTGGGAGTGGCCTATTTGAATCCATTTTGTTTGAGACCATGCTGCAAGGTGAGTGTGTTTGCTGATCCTGTGAGTTTATCTATCTCCTTTAACTTTAGTTTATATTGGAGTTATGCTATGTAGCGTGTGAAACAGAGTATGGTGAATGTGCTAGGAAAGGTAGTATCAGCACTGCTTCTACCTGGAGTTCGCATGTACGGAGCCTGGGTTTGGTTGAAGGTGGCAGTGCTGTTTGGGCTGAGAAAGCCATGCGTAAGTAAGGTAAAGGAGATTGTTGGGTTGGTGTGGGGAGCAGTGAGACCTGGCATTAGGGGAGCGTCTCTGGGATGCCAGAGAGCACTGCCTCCTGTAGGTGTCGTGGAACCAACTAGACGAAACACTGGTGAAAGGAGGTTCCCACCCGATGACCCCAAAGACATGTTAGTTATCACTGCTCACTGGTCTGTATAGTTAAGCCTTGTCATAATAGCTTATCATAGGGCTTAGGAGGTTATTCACTGAGTGCTGATCCTTTCTCTAGAGCACAAACTTCTTGTGTTTATTTGAATAAAGAAAAAAACCGTAACAACTTGTTTGTCATCGGTAACAAAACGATGAAGCTGGTGACTGCAGAGAGTGAGCAGTCTGATGAGGAGGTTTAAGTTGAATGAATAAGCATGATTAAGAGTGGGCAGTCTGAGGAGGTTTAAGTTACATGATTAATAAGCATCTAGAAGGTTTACAAAAAAACAATTTACTGTTATGTTTACTGTAAATTACTGTTATGTTTGAAGAACAAAGTGCAAATTGAATTTTGAGCTCAAAACTTGATAATAACTACTAATAACTACTAAACTAATTTTGCTTCAAATTTCACTCTGGCATCTCCTTTAAGCTTGTATTCAACATAATACTGTATTATCTCAATGAAGTATGAAGTACTGAAACAAATGTATATGTGACAGAAAAAGGCAATTCATTATTTTGGCTGGTAAAAAATATGCTTGGCCGGTGGATTTTTTCATCTACCAGTCCCCTTGGCCGTTGAGCCAGAAAGTTAATTTTCAGCCTTGTATATAAATGTGATCAACAATCTAATATCAACAATGCAAAGTGAAAACATCGATCCACATTATCATCATCTTTAAGACATACCTTTATTTTGAAATTCCCATGACACCATAATGGCAAACAGCTAAGAAAAAGATGACGAAGATATTTACTCCCCTCTTGCGGATAAATCAGCAGTGAATAACATTTTGGACTCAGGAGGAAAGATGATTCAACAAACAATGAACATGCTGTATGTAAACAATGTTGATAGATCAAACACTTGGGAAATACAATAAACCTGCACAGGCATCTAACACTGGTAATATTTTGCTCTCGCAACGACAACATTAGCTGCTCTTTTTCAATGATGCTAGGCTGAAAAAATGTGCAGGCTGAAATTCAATCGTGCTGTTAAACCAACGGTGAGAAAGAAAAAGTAAATCTATAAGTAGAGAATAAGTCCATTAGCCACAGGGCTAACTTATGCTATGTAAAATGCCATAGACTTAAGGTAATAATGATAACTAGCAAAGGACTTCCTTGATAATGAATCTTGGGATGAATTTTATACTATTATAAGTCACATTTTGTGTGTGTCAGTGGAGTCAATTCAAAGTAAACTTTACTGCACTTAACCAGTTGCATTTATTCACAATTGTTTATGTTCTTTTTTTCTTAAATGACCAAAATCAAAAAAGGAAGGGCTGGCAGCTTCTTCTGTAACTGGCTGTGTTAAATGAGAACTTGACATAGAACAAATGGTATTGTGTCAAATTGATCACATGCCCCCGAACTGAATCAAATCATATTGCGGCAGACTTTGTGTTAAAAGCAAATATTATACAGTTGTCCTAAGAATTTATATTGAGCATGGCGTTAGTTCAGGCAGAACACGTTTTCAAGCTCAGCTCACATCCCAGCTACATCAGCTGATCTCAAACAGCCCAATCAACTGATGGAGCAGCTGACTGATGGAAGGGAGTCAGCTGATTGATCACATGTTTCCTTTCTATGCAACCAATTGGTGAATCTCACTCAGGGCGCCCTATTTAAACTGCTCTGGCCTGCCTACTGTTGCTGCTTCCTCTGCAAGCTGCTTTGCAACCTGCCTCCATCCCAGCTCCTCCTTTTCATGCTGTGTCTGACTTATCAATGTCATTTCTCTTTGTCAGTGATGCTGCTCTGTTCTGTTCCTGGGGGTCTTTGCTGCTGCTCTCCCTGCCTTAGGCTTTCCATGTAGGTGCGTGGAAGGGCAGAGAGGTGGTGTTCTCTCCGCCTTAAGGCTTTCTAAGTAAGCGTGTGGAAGGGTAGAGAGGTGATGCTCTCTCCACCTTAAGGCTTTCTACATAAGCGCGTGGAAAGGTGGAGAGATGCGCCTTAGGCTTTCCACATAGGTGAGTGGAAGAGGCTTTCTGTGTAGACCCGAGGAAAGGCAGAGAGGCCCCAGAACAGAGTCATACTGCCAATATTTAATGCAAACGGAAATACAGTTTTCTTTGACTCAAGTGTTCCCGACTAAAATAATATTATATCATGATAAAACTAGCAATCTACATCTCTTACTGGCTACATCTACTAAAAATTACGTCTTGAAAAGTGAAAATAAGCAATGTATGAATAAATACGCACAAAAAAGCTTTTCATAGGTAGCCTTTTTATTACAAGTAATCTACGATATTGGCTACGCAGCTTAGCCTTCTTCAAAATCAAAATCAGCCGAACTAGACTTCAAAATCTTTTATTGATTTTCAAATTTTAAGGATAAATCCATGTCGTTTTCAAGGCAATGAATGCAAATTAGAAACGAGAGGGAAAAATATCACATCTTACGTCCTAGTCTTCCAAGAACGTTTCAGCTGCCATCTTGCACAAAGTTGTGATTTTGTTTGGCTCTGCCGGCTCCGTTACACAACACTTGAGATTATTCCTGCCTCCAGAGGAGCTCTGCCACCGAATTCGTAAGTAAGTAAACTCCAATCTGCGTAACTTTGCAGAGAACTGCATCCGACACACCACCCTGTCAGAGTGGATCAGGCCCAGGCCCAAAACCCCGTACACATCCAATTTCACTGCACGTCTTAATTCCAAGTGGGCTGTTGAAACCTCCCCCTCCCCCCATGCCAGTATAAACCTCACTGTCATGGCTTCTCATGACTCACTGAGCCTTCTGACTTATAGAGCTGCTCCATCAACACTTTTCTTTTCTTCTAACAAAGAAAAAGCCTTAAGATTCCACAGATTCAAATGAAATGTTTGCTCATTCAGATGCAACGCAAAAGCTTTCACAGATGACTCTGACTAAAGCTATGAGATGACTAACAGATGCTGCAAACACTTAAGCCTTTTGTCTACATTTTCAAATCCTCAACAGAACTATCAAGCACACTGTAAAAGTCAACGGGCTGTTGATTGATGGGGCAACAATAAAAAGATGTTTACTGCCCCAGGCATCATCAACAGTGTGAGGAGATTTACAGGAATGTTAGTGAATATCAATGAAAGTCAATCACTGTATCTTGAGGTGGTGGAGTTTTCAAACATATATTCTTTATGCACTGAAGCAAAACTTAATCTTCCTTACCACTTATTACCCAAAAATCACAAGACATTCACAGCAAAAGAGATATCACCATTACTGTGCTCTATAAAAGATTACATTCCCTTGTAGTGTTTCTGTTGGATTTTTGTTCTAATTAGCAGAGAGGATGAAAAGATAAGTCCTATTAAAAGTTCTGTAAGAGATTACTTAACGTACTTTTAAGTTTAACGACACAGAAAAGCAGAAGATGGGATCATGACGGTGTGTCTCCAGTGGCAACACTTAAACGTCAGTAGAAATGTAATTCCTATTGATCTGAGTCTGATTTAACAGCTCACTGACTGGGGTGTTTGGCTGGAGAAGCGAGTGCCCCCTGAGGGAGATAAACAGAGCTGCAGACAGAGTGACAGGACTGGTGGAGGATAATGGAAGTAGCCAGGAAGGAGGAAGCCAGAGGATGAAGAAAGAGCTGCCCTTTTTTCCTCTCGTCTGTCTTGTGTTCAGGTCAGATCACACAGTGCTGACACCGGACTTGTACTGAGGCTGAAGGCAGGCCCGGGAACTGGCTCGGTCGGTGAAACATGCCTCTGAGAGCAATTAGGGGGCCAATTACTTACTTCTTATGGAGGATGGCATGTCAGGGCTTGCCAGCTCCAGTGCACAATTCTTTCTGACATCCGTCCCCAGCAACAACCCATACTGATGCTTTTCATTTCCCCCTGTTCGGGTTAGAAAGCGCTACAGCTGGCCAGCTGGAAAAACTCTATCATCACAAAGAGAAAGTCCACAGGGGCTGCAAATCCACAACTATCAGTGCTTGTTTAGCAGTTCCCGACACTATGATGCTCTGAATAGATCTATTATGAGCAAATGAAGCGTAAGCAGATGTCTTTAGCTGTTTACCACCCTGTCAGTTTTGGCCTGATTCTTCTAAATGTCTTATTAAAATCAGGATACTTGGAAATTTAAATTAGTCTTTTAATTAACTAAGCATGAGTGCCATTTGATAATTCAAATTATGAGAGGTGACATTGTGAGGCAGCATGTGCTGCTGTGATAATTCTTATTTTTGGTAAACAGCAGGAGATTTGGGAGGTGGAGCTGGATTGGGGGGATATTTTCCCAGGGAGACGTCTCAGCAGAGAGCCAGTTTGGCACCAGCTTAATGCCAGTCGGCCTCCACTGGGCACCGGCAAACAGTTGTGTCATTCAATTGTGGCCCAATCCGATCAGACAGAGAAGAGGCCGGCGGACTGCCGCCACGCAGAGACAAACTCCGGGGCCCAGTGGAGGTCAAAGCACACACAAGCACCCTGTCCAAATCCTCTCTGCTGCTCCCCATCTGACAGGACTCGTGTGGCGTCAGCTGGAAAGAACCAGCTTTTCGAAAACATCTAGACTTTCACACACATTTCTTTTCAAGGTCTGGAAATCAATCGTTCAAATAAAACTTTTTCAGAATTGCACAAACATCCTGTATTCAAACAAGTCATTTTATTTAAAGAGAGTGAGGCGCTCTTAATTATCACATTGTTTCATAATTCCCCAAAGTCTGTTTTAATGTCTCCAGAGTCTATTCTTAACTTAGCAAAACTGTCTTTTCATATTAGGACACGCTCTGCTTGGTTTAATCTACACGACAGACTTAATTTAGAAAAAACTGCCATCAGGCATTCAAACACTGCATTCAAAACATGCTTCATGGTGACTGTAATTACTTTAAATAAGCGAGGATATCATCACTTTCATGTTATTCAGGTCGTGCTTTATCACGCTACACGTCCTTGTTGCAAACTGACTGTTTGTGTTCTCGTGTTTTGGCCGGTTTTCTCGAGGAACAATGTGTCTCAGGAGAGTTCCTGGTTAAATAAAGATCAAATAAATAAACAAATTCTCACTCATCACACTGCCGCCACTGGTTGTGTACTGCTTCTACTGTACCTGCTGCACGCTGCCGCACTGGCTGTGTCAATCGATTTCCTCCACACCAGCTCATTCTGCTCTAGTTTCTTTGTTACCATACTTGCCCATGGCACATTTTGCCTTGTGCATTCTGTGTATCTCGTACTTCATTCAGTAGATGTGCCTCTGTTTGGGTTCGCTATCTATAGCCCTTTGGGGATTATTGTGCTCCGTACTGACACTCCCACAGCTGCCCGGACTCAGTGGGGAGCACCACCAGGAGCAGAAGCTGAATTTCTGCAGAATATAAACACATAACCAGTGATGAAAATAAAAGATCTAATGTCCTCTGATATATGTCGCCCTGACATTGTCAATAATGAATGAATATGAGTGTAAAGTGGGAGAGTCATAAACATTACTTCCATGTCTTTAATGTGTCTTTGCAGTAATGAGCGTAACAGCAACGAGGGACACTTTACAGTGCTTTTCTAATGAGCACTATAGCTGTGCACCGACCACATGGAGGCATTACTGAATCAATGATAACAACTATAGGAATAAAAAGTGACATTATTCAGCCGAGGAGAATATTGAAAAATAGGAACAGTAGAATTGGCTGCTTATTGACACATCAGCGGTTGTGAGACTACAAACGTTTGGTCACACATACATAATTCAATATTTACAGACATATCTGTTTTGTTTTTGGTCTATAGCCCTCTGGGTATTATTGTGCTCCATACTGAAACACCCACAGCCGCTTAGACTCGCTGGGGAGCACCACCAGGTGCAGAACATGAATTTCTGAAAAATACAAACCTGTACAGGGTGTCTACAGGTATCAGACAATGCTTTAAAAGACACCTTTTAACCAAATTTAGGACAGAAATCATGTTTTACTTGTTAAAATAAAGTAAAATGACAGTATTATAGTTTTTTAAAGATTTGTAACATTAGAAATGTGAACTTTTACATAAAAAAGCTTCACTCATTTTCATAATAATAAATTAAACGTGTATAAATGACATTAGATGGGTCAAACGAACTATGGACTTTCATTCGGTAAACTGCTGTATGTGTCCTGCATGACACTAAAAGTCAATCAAGTTATTTCTAATACCAACATAGTGTGCTAGTTTGTGTAGCATACTATGCTTATGTAAGAAAAGTACTAATTTTAAGCCAACCCAAGATGTTTTTTCTAAACCTAAACACATACTAATTTTGCCTAAACCACAGGAAGTAAGCATAAAAACAAAGTTTTTTACGTATGTTTTAAAGGGATAGTGCACCTCACCCATATGCTGAGGGAGGCTCAGGTGAAGTTTTAGAGTCATCACAACACTTGCGGAGATCCCAGGGGAAAGGGGGTAGCAACACAACTCCACCTAATGGAGGTTTCTCCCCTTGGATCTCTGCAAGTGTTGTGAAGACTCTAAAACTTCACCTGAGCCTCCCTCAGCATATAGGTGAGTAGATAATGGCTGAATTTTCATTTTTGGGTGCACTATCCCTTTAAGTTCATTTTGAAAAGAGACTGTATGTATTCAACGAGCAAAAACTGTGTATTTACTGTTGAACACAGAGGTTTACTGTGATAGCCAAGGCCACTCAAAGTAAAAACCAGAAGTGTCCCCATGCTGGTGGGAGGTCTCTTCCTAGAGAAGCACAAGGCGTGGCCAAGGGTAGAGAGCTGCTAAATCCTGTGGCCAACTCATCAGGCAAAACCATCTTCTGCAGTGTCAGAGGGGGGATTTGGTTTAGTTAGTTCTAGATAAACGTCAATTTTGTTTTCCCCTTTTTGTGTTAGATGGTTTGGCCAAGCCAGTGTTTCATTCTGTTAGGTCAGTTTGTTCTGTTAACACCTTGTTTTGTTGCTGTTATTTTCAGTATAATTCTATTTTGTTGACCCTCTTTTATAGGCCTAATTATTTAAGTTCTTGGTTTGTATTGTTTTTGCATCTACTGGGTAAATAAAAACCCCATTTTTCCCCAACAAACTCACGCTGTCCTCATTGCCTCACTGCTTGGTCCCTGACATATATTTCAAAAACACACAATGCATGTAACAAGTGTAAATTGACATGCCGTCACTGCAATCCAAATCTGGTGTTGCAGGGGCACCTAGAGCATCACAGTTTGATGTGTAGGGCCTCTGATCGAACATGGTTGTTTGACAAGTTGGGAGTGACGATGTTTTGCAGTAACAGAGCCAACGTTCTCTGATACATTTTCTCTCTGACATAATCAGTAACGACCTGTGATAGTCTGGCAGCCTGTCCAGGGTGTACCCCGCCTCTAGGCTCCAGGATAAGCGGTTTTGGAAAATGAATGAATGGATGATTAATCAGTAATGAATGAATATGAGTGTTTGACTGCATGCTGTAAAACATGCAGAGCCATAAACATTAATGCCATTTCTTTAATGCAGTAATGAGTATAATAGCAACAACAGGCGCTTAACAGCTCTTTTCTAATGAGCAGTATAGCTGCACAAAGACCACACAGAGTGAATCAGTGAATGGTAACAACTATAGGAATAAAAAGTGACATTATACTGCTGAGAAATACAGTTATTGAAAGGTAGCAACAGTAGAATTGGTTTCTTTTCTAAATGACACATTTAAGGTTGTATGAACAGACACCTTTGGTTACCAGCACGTTTTCGCATCAGCCACTGTAGTCAGCAGCCCCTCTGCAAGGAGATTGTACGAAAAACACTTATTTGTAAAGTTAAACTGCTTTATTCATTGTTTCTACTGGTTTGAATCACCAGGTCTGTTTGTTTTGGAGAGGAAGAGACATCTATGGATAATTCGACTCCCAGCAAAAACCTCCTGAACGTCTAGATCTTAAGTTACTGAAGGAAAAAGGTGAGCACACATTAGCAGGTGCTGGGCTAATGGCCTGTCTCTGACGAAATGCTGATTTGTCACGTGAAACTGCTTTATTCAGTGTTTGGTATCAATTTAAATCACCTCTGTTTGCTTTGAAGAGGAAGAGACCTCTGTGGATCGCTGCAACCCTCACTGATAGATGCCTCTAAATCCCCCTAAGTCATACACGCTCTTCGTCTAAAGATTCGTAACATCAGAAATGTGGAATTTCACACAGGAAAGCTTGACTCAATTTGACAAGAAGAAATTAAAAGATGGATAAGTAAAATAAGGGAAAATTAAGACCTCACAAATCATTGATTTTAAGGCGTACTGCTTATGAAATTGAGTTTAAGATATTTACGAATTTTAAGAACCTGCAGAAACCCTGAGTATATATATTTTGTTTCTCCCCAGGTTTCTCTGATTCATTACAGGTATTTCTCCGGCATTTTTATCAACAACACATCCTCTGTGCCCCTGCCGCGCTCTGAATCCCACACTACACTTCTCTTTTGTCCTCCTCCTCTCAACTCCCCATGTGTGCAGCCGGCTGGAGCAGCGCTTATTACCTCAGCCCTCACTGCCATTGGACCTTCCCTGCTCCACCAGGGGGACCCAAATACTGTAAGCATGGGTCTGGCTTCTCCAGCTAAGCCCCTGTGACCTTGGAGTGAGGTGCAGCGCCCTGGGAACCCGCCCCAAATGAACAATATGAGGCGGGGAGGGAGCCGGGCATACAAACAGTCCATTACCATCCATAATGCGGGCTCTCTGCTGTGCCTACCCAGAAGCCTCATGGCTCTACCATCTTCTTTCATTTTATCCTGCCAGGGAGGGGGGGGATCTCTCTCTCTCCCTCTGTTGCCTGTGCAATCTGGCCGAAGAGGAAGAGACCAGAGTACATGAATAAAGGGACTGGTTTGCTCCAGGCAGAGCTGAAATTGGTCTATTACTGGGCTCCATTTGAGATCAGTGTGGGAGGGAGTGGCAAGGCCAAGCACTGAGGGTTTTCCCTATTTGCCTTCTTCTGTCTTTTCCCTTTGTAGTCTGTGTCGTATACGTTACGGAAAATATCGTGACCAGGCATGAAGTAAAAAAGCATTTTTTTTAGCTATAAAACATGAAGAAATTCAAACTCTAACTCTTGAATTTATCTGTATGACTGTTATTATATTGCTTTTCTAACCACTTCCTTTAGGACTCATAAAGATTTTCACATTCTACCATGTAGGACAATATCCCTTTAATCAGTTTTACTCCTTCAGTTTAATAACTTAAGTAGAAAATAGGAACAGAGCGAGTATGATTAGCCAAAATTGAATATATGAAATTGCCGCTGATAGTGCATTCAGCTCTGACTGCCCATGATTATAAAGATGGATTGCCTCTTATATCGAGCAAAAAAATATTTTATTATTACCCGAAAAGCTTCGCAGCTGCAGTCTAAAAGCAGCTTTTTCTCTACTTTTTATTTTACACTCGCTGAACCACAATTGAGAAACCGCCATCATGCCCAATCAGAGACGTTAAACGACCTTTATCTAATCGTGGACTGATTTGTTTCCCCCTGTTTTCCATCTGCCATGTGCGAGTGGATAAGGTGAATGAGGGGGCTCAGCGGCAGGACGATTATATAAGAATCAATGCTCTCTTTGAGGTATTATCTATGAATAAACGAGTTTCAACTGGTGTGAAGTAAGCCCAGCCCGGCACAAGCTATCTCTGGTAATGCTGAGGGCCATACAATCAGGCGGCATTGTAGCTGGAGTGGGCCCCTCTCCTGCATGATCATTAGGCAAATGGAGATGCAGCTTCGGAGAGCATGCTGTGTTATTTGCTGTGATTTTTTCTTCAGATTTAGAGAGAGTGACATGCTATATTACCTTTGCCGCTGTGTAATGGTCTTTGAAATGCTAAGAGTTGTCGCTCTCCTTTGAATGACAACTGCTCAGTCTTATTGTAAATTTCCTGAATATTTGGAGCTTCATTTCCTGCATTTTGGAGGTTTTTTATGCACCAATTTATGGTGGAAATGTCCTAATTTATGCAAAGTAAAACCAAAATTCAGGAGAAAGGTGACAATTTTAAAAATGAAAATATAATGGAATATAACAAAGCGAGGCTCTCAGGCTTTCTGTATTGCTTTTAAATATTTATTCTCCTGTAGATCGGCTTTTCTTATTTAATGTTTAAAGTTATGATTTACTCTTCGGTTCTCCTTTGCGTCTTTTCATTGGGGAAATAACCTTTTAAATGTGCAAGGAGCGCCTCGTCACCTCAGTGATACATTAATTCAACTGAATATCCCACATATCTGTCTTCTGAGATTTAATCTAAGAAATAAAGTTGCAATATTACGACTGTAAACTCATAATCTGATGAGAAGAATATTTCCTTTGTGCCTATTAGGGGTGTAAATCACAGGTTTTTATCACAGTGCTATATTATATCAATTCTTTGGACACAGATACGATATCTGCCACAAAACAATTTTGATTCGATTCAAGGGCCTGAAATCAATATAATATGGCATCAGTAAATATCCTCATTGTCTTTTTCTTGGCTGCTTGCCACTGTCTGCCTGGCGCTAGGCTGTTAGCATTTTTTGAATGTAAAGGAAGGAGGTGAGTTTGGACAGAAATGCAGACACAGACGTGACATGGCCATTTCAAAATAGAGATGTGTCTTAAAGAAGCAACAGACAGCATCTTTTCCTAAATATATCATTATGAAAATAATGTGGGTTGCACAGGGTAGTGGCCACACTAAAATCAGACTATCAGCGTTTACATAGGTTACATAGTGGCTTTACAAACTTTGCAATAAGCTTCTGCCACCGGGGGCGAAATTTCGCGGAAAAAATCTGCTTTACAGCAGGAAACCCGTCATGTATTGCGAAACTGGTCAGTCAGCCAATCAGGGACTGGAGCTGGTCCTTATGAGGAGTTGGGCATGAGATAGTTGAGTCACAAGCACAATGGCAGACGGACAAAGTTTGGAGACAAGTGAAAAACGGCCTAGCGAAAGAAAACGAGCTCCTCTGTGTGAGGAGGCAAAGAAGAGCAAAAAGGAGAGTGATAAAAGAAGAGGAAAAACAAGAGTAAACCTCAGTCAGGTGTTCAAGAGATGGAGGGAGCTCCGTGACCAAAGAGGCTTCAAAACCGATGTCCAGCTAGCTTTCTTTCTAATGGATCAGTAACATGGCTAAATGTTAGCTAGACCAGAGAGGACTGTACTGTACTGGCTGCTAGTTCATTCCTAGCTGGCCAGCATCGCAAATCGACGCAACCAGGGACCGGGTAGCGAGTGTTGGTCGGCTGACATTCTCGTTGCCATTCTACGGCAGCCCTCGGACAGTGATACCCCCCTCCCTTCCTTCTGTTCTCTTCTCACGGAGGCAGCTATCAACGGACATCGCCCAGCTAAGTTACGCCACGCTGTGAACACTGGACTTTTCACTGCAATGGCCTTAGACTGAGGAGCATCAAAATCAGTTAATGTTAGTCCACACAGCTCTCCCAAGCTGTCCTGGAGAGCAGGGAGATCATGTCGGTCACTGGCCATAAATGTGAGGGCAGCCTTTGCAGCTACTGGGCACCCAGCATCTCCGACTGGGAGAAGTGGAGTAAAATCCTCTCCGCTCCCCTTTGTCTGGTGAACGCCTCTCCTCTGTCAATACACTCTGCCAGCAGTTTAATAACATTGATGCCAATTGTAACATTTGAATGTTTTAGTAGTAAGCCATGTTATAAGCGGGATAATGTATTCCCCCTGTCAGGAGTTATTTTTCAACAGTCACCGGCTCACTATACATTATCCCTCACGTTTCTACTGTTGTTTGTACTGATACTGTACATATTGGTATAATTTACTGTGAGCTGTTTGTACTGGTACTGTGCATTCTGCTATAATTATTTGCATTACTATTTGTTTTCTCTTCAGATAAATCTGATAATTGTTGCTCGGTCTCTTTACTCATTGTGTGTGTCCACACACCTTCTCATTCTACATATACATAGAGGTATACTGGTGGCTTTACAGCCTACATTTTATTGATTATCTCTGATCCGCACGGTCAATTTGGTCGTTGCAACAGTGCGAGCAACACCACTGACGCTAGGTGGCGCCAAACTAAAAAAGAAAAACGAATTCTATCTGTGGCCTCTTTAAAGATGTGGATATGTATTGATATTTTCACTTTGCATTGATGGAATTATTTTGTTGATCATTTAATCAATATATCCGCCTGGATTGATGGATTATTACACGCCTAGTGCCTTAAGTCCGCAGTTCATTATGCTATTCAGACCATCGGATAGACACAAAACTCTGTTTGGGACTCTCTGGATAAGACAAAGTTTAAGTGGCTGTGTACTGCTCGTCATCGGAGGTGGAAAATAGAAAAAAAACATATCTGAACAGACATAAATATCAACATTATGGCTTTACTGTCCACATTGTTGACGCCACCATATCACAAGAAGTGAAGCTCACAGCTGCTTCTCATTGAGAAGTTGTCAAATACCGCCGCTTTGTCAATGATTTTGGCACCAGACACCTGACGCCAAAATTCATCTTTTGCGGCAGTAAGATTCGCTGCCAGGCAGCATCAGTTTGTAACATGGCTGGACTGAAGCTTTCTCAGTGTTATGATATGCTGCTGGTTGGCTGGACAGCATCTGTCGTGGCAATATGATACACAGTACGGCAGTGTCAGCTCATTACGCTGCCAGACAGCACTTGTCATGGTGGCATGATACAGCGCTGGACGTTATCAGGTTGAATTGCTGCAAGTAACAACGCAATGGAAATACCCTATAGGGCGAGTGGGAGGGCTGGTGAATAGGTCCAACAAACCCTGGACTTTCACCCAGGAGCCTGGTGTTTGCTTCCTGTATGAATGTAGCCAAACCATGAAGTTTACTTCCAGACCTAACCATGTGCTTCTGTTGACATCCTGGCGTTTTTTACAGTGTCCCAGAATGTTAAACTGCAGTCCAGCCACATTTCAAACTGATGGCGAAAGGTGGCTTTTGGTGACAGGTGTCTGATGCCAAAATCACTGACAAAACAGCAGAAGGACTTCTAGCGCAAAATGGGTAGATGAAAAAGGCCACAGACAAAGTGGCCATATGTGACGATTGAGGATGAGAACATGTTGGAAGCACATGCAGCGACACACCTATCAGAGGATGCGTAGCTAGTTGAAAGAGCCAGATGTAGCTACAACTTCTCATGTTACCAAGAAACGACAATTACAATCCTATTAAAGATAGCGGGTAAGGGAGGCGGTACTCGGCCAAGAGAATAAAATTTGTTCACCATCTGTATACCATTGACAGACAACAGTGATGCCAATTCAATTTTTCATCAAAATTATTACTAAGGACAAGTCAGGAGTGGCTGATTATTGATAGAGAGACGCTACCCGCCCCTACCTAATTCTACGCCCTTGCATGGAAACCAGTTTGAGCTGCAGTATGAGAGAAAGCATATTAAACAAACCACACGAAACATGGTGAAATCTTAGTGTTGTTTCTCTGCTCTTACTTTCCGGGATATGGTAACCTTGAGAAGAAAGAGCAGAGCAGGATCGAGGTCAAGCTCTCGACTCCAAGACGCTGTCTGCTAAAATTATAGGAGCCATTCTCTACAATGACTGCACTGAGGTAAACAGAATTAATCAAGATTACTGGACAGGATAGCTTGAAGGTGTCTCGCTGCGGAGAGAGAGAGAAAGGCTGATACTCAGCATTAGTGGTGAGCTTAGCGCAGCTCAGATAAATAGGTGATTTATAGGATCCATTAATAGTGAGAGGCAGCCAACACATCTCATTACACAAGTTAGATTGTTTATAGTTGTGAAAAGAAGCCGTGCCTCTGCTGTTATGAATGAGGATATTCAATCATAAGTGCTGCTTTATATGAAAGGTCAAACTGATGCAAACAATCAAAACAAATCATTCGGAGAGAAAATACTGCAGAAAGGGCGGATTCGCATCATACTATGACTTGGCTTAAGGCGTACTGCCTCAAAATACCCACCCCCATGTTTGATCATGTTTATTGTCTTCAGCCATCTGCAGCTGATAACCCTTGACTGAACAAGCTGTTAGTTATCCCATGAGGGAGCGTGTGGAAATATCCGCACTTGTTCGGAAGTGACTTTCCTGTAAGGAGGCCCTACTGCAGGCAATCCGCAAAACTGTTCTGTAAGAAGCAGGGAGGGTGACAAAGAGTCAAAAGATCCACTCAGATGTCATAAATGATATCTTGATTCCTTTAAATTAGGAGCAGAAGCAGCTTGAGAGGTGACATTGCTCCTGAGGCGGTGTTGCTCTGTGACTCACTGCTGTAGTGCTTCAGATGTTGCCACCAGGAAAACAAACACAGTGACAAAAGAAAACAGTGTTAAACTTATGAACTTGTGCAACTGAATCTAACCCATCTGATTTTATCATGTGGGGAAAAATATAGAGAAGTCAAGCCAAAGCGATCGATCTTTAAAAAGAGGGAATACCCAAGAGGGAAGCAGCATCAGCAGGTCTGACACTGTTGCTTCCATTCGGCTTCAGCTTCATGTGACATTTAGGGGAATTAGGTGGTGTTAGGAAAAATGACAACCGCTTTGTCTCTTTTAAAGAGCTTAGCCAAGACACAGAGAACAATTTTGTACAGCTCTCATACGAGCTTTGAAAACACAAAAGGAAAGTCTTCACTTATCTCATGGCACTTGAGTGCACCGAGTGGAAATCTGTGAAAGTTTTGCTATGGCTTGGGGCTCATCATTTCCTTCTTGCTTTATAAATGTAAAGTTTGATGACACAGGCTGCCATGGCTTTAGGAAATGACATTGGAATAAAAAAAATGCTAAAACGAGTATGGCTTTGTTTGTTAAAATGACATGATACTAATGAACAACCAAGCAGCAACCTTCAGGGCTGAAAAATGAAGCCAATGCCGAAGTGCCAAAAACTACAGTTCCTCTCATGGCCACTTGAGGCCGGCTCCAGGATCCCCACAGACCAATTTTACAGTGAAAATGAACCAAATGTTTCTTTGAGGTAGCTGCTCCGAAGCTGTGGACTAGCCTTCCACTCTCAATCAAATGCTTCCCCTCCAGTGACATTTTAAAGGCACATTTTTAAACGTACATGTACATTTATTTGTGTGTGATGATTTGTCTTTATTTGTGTGTGATGATTTGACTTGATGTGATTGGATGTTTACAGCCTGGTATACTGTATGAAATAACAGACATAGCCACTATGACGTCACCCATTTGTTTGTGGTCTCCCGTTTTGAAGCCTTAAGTTTGGCATTTTTGACGTAGCCTTCTTGGATTTTTGGAGCCCGAAGTGACCATATTTGGACGAGAGGGTGGAACACTCTAACACTAGCTGCCAGTTTGGTTAGCATGGTGCATTTACGGCACAGTCTATGTTTAAACTGTGATAATGCTAATGCTAATTTTTGCTAGCAGAAACTGAAACACAAAAAAAACAGAATTCAATGATTGGAAAAACAAACGTCCGACTTGCTAGAGGGCCTTTACGTGCAACCAAACACTGAACAAGACTTTAAAGGTGGCCAAAACGTAACAACTGAAACACTGAAATAGCGACAGATATGGCTACGCCTATACTCTGTGGATTTTGGGTTACACCATGGGGATGCTAGCTAATCAACATTATTGCTGTTTTAATGACCTTTAACAACGGACAGCACTCGGGCCCTTAATTATGAATAACTTTAGGCCTTCAGAAAATGTAAACAGGGGAGTTATATGAACATTAACCCCCTGTACAATTATCGTTACTGCTGAAATTAGCTTTAGAGACCAATACTGTTGTACCAGGCTGTAAACATGTTTATTTCTGCTGTAAAGTTGGACATTTTAACATAGAAGTCTATGAGGATTGACCTACTTTTTGAGCCAGCCTCAAGTGGTCATTAGAGGTACTGAACTTACTGAACACTTCCACGCTGGTTTCATTTTTTTTTTTTTTAGCCCTGGAGGTCATCACTTGGTGGAACTGAGCATACAACTGGTTAAGATCAACCCCATGCTTCTTCACAGTTTCACTTTCTTGTCCAAATATGGTAATTTCTGACTCCAAAAATCCAAGATGGCGATGGCCAAAATGCTATGGGAGCCGTCACAGTGGTTTCATCTCTTATGTCGTATGCTGTAAAGCCCTGTGAGGCAAATTGTGATTTGTGATATTGGGCTTTATAAATAAAATCGAATTGAATTGAATTGAATATTTATACAGTCTATGGGTAAAAGCATCATTAGGCTGCTAGTAAGCCTCTGAAATCTCAGGAGCCCAAAAATGAAAAAAATGGGTAATAAATCGACAATTAAATTTGACCTTTGTATTTTATACTAAACAAATATCATCTAATTGTTACAGTTGTTGTTTTATACAAACTCAAATTTCCTTAATTGCTGTCTGATTGGACCACTCACAGCATCCTCCAGCTCCCTCCAGATGTCTGCTGGTTCCTCCATAAATCTCCTCCTAAATTGGCCTGATTTTTCATGTGAATGTGTGTGTGTGTTTGTGTGTGGCGGCCCTGTTTTGACCTTCAGCTGTGGGCCAACAGTCCTGACTGATCAGGCAGAGGGAAACCAACTGCCAGCACTACTTCGTTCACTGTCAGGTGTTGACAACCTGCATAAACATCGAGTGAGGAGCGCGGCTCACCTGAGGGGCAGAAGCCAGCATGAATGATCTGAAGAGTCACTCAGATGAGAACAAGTTTGACTAGGCTAAATCTGTGATATGAAAGTCAAGGTGAAAACTCTTGGCTGAGGACATTTGCATCCAGAAGGTTTACTCACTCTTTTTTATTTTATGTGGAGCTATGGCTCCACTGAGAGCAGAGGAATTTAAATGAGTGATACTCCCTCACCTGTTTTAAAGGGAAGGCATGTGGCTCCTTCTTGATGTGAGCTTCACAAGAAATGATGTGAAGGCTTCTGAAGATGATGCTGACAAAGTGTTTCCCTACACATCTTACACATAGAGGTTACAAATGGGTTCTTCCCTACGGGCTGAGGTTTTACCCAGAACCATTTGCTCCTGAAAATGTCCTCGTCAAGGGTTATTTGCAAGACTAAAAGTTCCATTAAGAACCATTTTTATGCTAAGAACCCTTTGTAAAGAGGAGGATTGTTGAAAGGATGGGTGTTGAAAGATCAGCAGTCTAAGTGGGCGGAAGTTCGCTGCATAGATCACCCTCTCATTGGGTGGAACGAGCCACTCGCTGAAGTCCTGCCTTACCACCTCCGGTTGCAATTTTCAACACGTCCTTTACTAACTTTTGCGGTGTTTGATCTTGCGGGGATGTAGCCATTTTTCTGCCATGGTTCGCGTCCTGTAGGCGATATTTTTGTGGGCGTGTTACACCAAAACCTGTTCCCCCCCAGCAATATTTTTGCAAGCGCACCTTTGCTGTGGCACCGCCCAGAACGACTGTGATTTGTTGAAAGAAATACAAGCAGCCGGGGCATTTTTTTCTCCAATCTTAAAGTGAGAGTCGGCCCACTGGTGAGCGAGACTAAAAGATCAGCACCCTCAAATACTTAAATGTTTACCCATGTTTCAAATAGGGGAGTATGTGTGTTTACTGCACCCTTTCATCTGTGTGTTGTTTTGTTTTTTATGGCCAAAAGCAAAAAACCAAAAGGTGTGGCAGCTTCTTCTGTAACAGACTGTGTTAAATGGGCAGACAATATCCCCAGCAAGCAATAGTCGTGATTTAAACGTATTGGCTATATTTAGCTCCGATTTAGTCTAGCTACATGTAACCCAAATCTAGCCGATTTAATTTTGAAATTGGTTAAATGTAATTTTTGCCATTGCAGATGGCGTGCGGTATGATATTCAATCACGTATGGAGAGTCAACAGTAATTAAAATATGTTTATCTCCTTTTTTTGGACATGGTCTCTACATAACCGTATAATTTATGACATCTACACTTTGGCTATGGTTAGACGTCTACCAAATTTTCACTGACAGCCCAAATTCAGCTGTGATTTAGCCTAGACGTCAGGTCTTCCTGTAGATGGCTATTAGACATTTTTTAAACCAAAAAATGCTTGCTGGGGATCGTCTCGCATCAATCACAGGCCCCTGATTTGCATCGAATCGAAATTGTATTGTGACAGACTTTGTAATATCGGCAAATATTGTATCGTCAAAAAACCCCCCAAAAAAAACGGTATATCGTACCGTGATGACACTGGTGATTTACACCCCTAGTTTCAAATGGTATTTTTCAAATGTAGATGCATCTGGAATCTTTGTATCAATTCAATCTACTTGTATTCTGCCATAGTTGATACTAGGACTGTTCCACATACGAGTTATGGGGCATCAAAGCTTTGCTGAGAAATATTCGTGGTTACTCAAAGCTTTGAAGGCATGGGGGGTGGGAGGACATTTTTACAGTTGCTGCATCTACAATAATTTGTCAATTAGCCACTTTTAAATTCTCAAGGTGTTTTATCTGAATATGTTTTACAGAAGTTGTATAACAGCCGTCAGTTTCTCCTTCCCCATACCCATCTTGTTTATCATCTCATGACTCCTTACATTTATTCATTTCTCAATTATTTTATCTTTTGCAAATAAATGTTGACATTTAGTTTAAAAAAATATATTTTTTAAACTTAATTAAGTGAAACTAAAAATGCTTGATGTTCTTTGTAGACATTTCCTTCACCTAATCAAACAAACTGAGCAACTGTGCGCAGCCAGTGATCTTTATGCAAATCAATTGAATCCAGTGTAAAGAGCAAGCCTATTTTGGATGAGTGACGCAAATATGATTGGTCTATTAGCATCAGTCATGCTATTAAGGTCTACCATTATGAATCAGGCTTGATGGTTTGTGATTGGACACTGACGTATACTGGGGCTCATTAGCCCCTGCGGTTCTCATCAGATCTGTCCAGAGCCAAATCAATGAGCTCCACTTTTTAAAAAGGACTGTAACAGCTGTGACCTTTGGAGCAGCGAGGTCAAGATGACGCCAACTTCCCCTTAAATTTGTTAAGATTGATTGTTAACAGAAGCAGGCGGATTCACCTCCTATCAAACAGTTTGGATCCTTGCACTGTTTCACAGCGTCAGACATTCATGCTCACACACATCTGCAAACATGAATTAATTAACAGGGCTGGACAGGGTTTTAGTGATCTGTAGATCAGGGGATCTAAAAGTAAGGGTTGTGACTCCCGAAGGGTTGTCAGACATGGGTGTATCTTTTAACAATAACTGTGTATAATATATATTTATGAACGAGAATTACTGCCTTGCTTGTTTGCCTCTGCCAACCAATTAAGTTCCAGTTTACATCCATGTCTGTCCAGACATATGTGACAAATGACAATGCTTCAAATATGGATGCTGCTGCAAAGAATCAGCTAAAACTTGGATGCTTCACACAAATCTTCAACCAGAGAATAGAAGATCTTTACAATCACCACATTTTCAAGGTGGACATTTGAGATTAGTGTCACCCAGTGTCTCCCCTTCTGTTCCTGAGATATGACCTTGAACAATAGCCAGAAAATTGTTTTTGTGGAACATTATGATGTCACATTAAAGTTGATCTCTACCCTTTTCAATATAAAAAGTCATCACCTCATTATTTTACAGATTAGACATTTGTGTGAAATTTTGTCCCAATTAGTGAATGAATTCTTAAGTTAAGGCCAAAAATGTGTTTTGTGAGGTCACAGTGACCTTGACCATTAAAATCTAATCAACCTAACATTGAGTCCAAGTGGATGTTTGTGCCAAATTTGAACAAACTCCTTCAAGGTTTTCCTGAGGTATCACGTTCTCAAGAATGGGACAGACAAAAGTTCACAGTGACCTTGACTTTTTAATTTTGACCATCAAAATCACGTTCATCCTTGAGTTCAAGTGCACGTTTGTGCCAAATTTGAAGAAACTCCTTAAAAGTGTTCCTGAGATATTGCGTGCAAGAAGAAACATTAGTAAATACATTCAGACCAAGCAGAGAGGCCAGCAGCAGCAGAGAGCAGAGAAACACCAAGTTCATCGTGCAGTGTGAAATACAGTGTTTACGGTTGTTAGGCTATTGTTCTTTTGTGTGAGGCTGTTCGGCCTCTGGGGATAGTGGGGGCCATGAGTCTCTGGCATCGTTATTTTGGTGGTCGCAGGCTGAAAACTTTGAGAACCTTTGCTGTAGATAACGTAGAGGGCCTCAGGTTTTTATTAGCATAGCTGAGGAAAATGAATCCCAAGCATCCTATCTATGCTATCCTGTAATTATGCATGGGGACGCTAATTTCCCACCAGGGAGAACACTGTGTGCCTGGGCTATCTGTCTTGGCCCCTTAGTACTGTGACAACGTGGGGGGGGAAACCAAGACACACACACTCACGCTGTAAAACACAGAAGCTGAGCCGCCCTCCAGGCACATCTTCCTCAGTATACAGGAAAACTGAACTTTAAAACAAACATGTTCTCAGCGTCAGTAGAAGGTGCTCTTTTACAAACGTCTGGACAGTATTAATTTAACAGAGGCTGACACCGCTGTTCGTCCACCAGTGGTTCTGGATGAGCCTCCTGATGTGTTAAAAGCCCAAAACACGCTCTATGACTCGTTTGGTCTGCAAAATGTGCTTTTGATGGTTTTCCTCTGAGAAACAGTGCTCGGCTCACAGAGCAGGTCTGTATTTTCTCAGCGGCGGTTTACCATGCCTGACATGATCCTATTTTGAATGGTCCTCGGTGGTAATAAGGTCATTTGTCTTGTGCAAAGGAGAGGGGATCTATAGTTGTCATATTCTGAGCTGGAGATAAATGTGAAAGGCTAAGACTGTGCCAGTGAAAAGAATTTATGCAGTCAAGCCTTTCCTCTCTTGGCTTTTGTGTTACAGCGTCTGGAAACAAAAGGATGCAATTAAAATCGCAGAATAGAAGCAGATGTCAGTTACTTACTGATCTTCTGAATAACAATGTAAATGCAAATCTAATTTCTTGCCCTCTTTAAATTGTCTGAGTTGTATTTACTGTCATATCACTGTTTTTATGCTGCCTTTTTGGGGCAAGGTCGGTCTTGATAAAAAGATTTTTAGGGTGCTTTCAAACCTAACCTGTTTGCTTTGATTCAAACAACAAGGCAAACAACAAGGCTGAGTTCAACTAAAAGGGTCGGTCTTCAAAATGAAAGCAAAATGGACCAGCCATGGGATTTTATGGTGAAAGTGCTGCCGAATAAACATTAATTTTTGCAAATAATTTGAATTATTTAACACATGAAACAAAAAATATGCTGCAGCCTTGTTTTGTTCACTTCCTGTGGCAGCTGACCTATGTGACAACGTGTGCTGCCAAACCGAACCATCCTGGCTAAAGATGATAAGGACAGTGATAGACTTTCAGGCTAGAAATGTCTCTTTAAAAAGTTGCCTGACAGATTTTTTTGGGGGTGGGGGGGATAAAGTAATCAGCATGGTTTGCAAAGCCAAATTTAATTACAGATGGGTCAGGTCCGGGCATTTTTAGGCAATTCTGAGCAACCTCTGGAACCTAAGACGATCATCTACCGCTCTGAGCTAATTGGCAAGTAGCAACTCAACAGTGGCTTCACAAACTGAGTAAGCCATTCACTGTTGTGTAGGAAAGCAGCCATCCATGCATGGAAAGGCAGATTTGAAACCACTGTAAAAAATTCAGTTATTAAGACAAAAATCTGAAAATACACATATTGAATCTAGACAGCATGGAGATGTTGGTAATTTGTTTGTAACAATGATTGATTTGCTCCATAAGTGAAAAACTGATGTTTAAAATTGCCATTTTTACATTGACTTCAATTGTTCACATTAGAGCAAAATTCAAAATGCTGTCAAAAATTCAGTTTTTGAGATAAAATTCTGAAATTTGCCACACATCATCTATGACTCTAAAATTTTGTCATTTTTTTCATGAACACTGAAGATTTATTTTGCAAGAATCTGCATGTATATGTTTACAGTACCGTTTACAGTCAAACATTTTGATGCACTGTAGGCTCAATTTTTGATAAATCAACAATCTGAGAAACGTAGTTTTTGTAGGACAGTCTGAAGATGCTCTGTAGCAAGTTTGGTGTCAATTGAGCAAAAATTGTGGGAGGAAATAGGTTTAAGAAGTTTTAAAGTTTCAGTGATGAACTTCATAATTTTTAATAGGTTTAAATGTACAAAAGTTTCTTCAGTATTGGGGCTACAGTTTGATGAAAGTTGTGAAGTTGTAGCACGTATGGTTGATTTGTTATGAATTTTCAAAGTTTTGAACTTTAGACGCTTGCTGTAGCGCCACCATCAGGACTATTGGCTTGAGTTTACAGCTGAGAATATCTGGCATGAGACTGGACCTTTGTGCAAAGTTTGGTGAGTTTTCACCCATGGGAGGTATGATTTCCTCGGAAGAAGAAAGAAGAAAGAAGAAAGAAGAAGAATACCTAGGATTACAATAGTGTCCTGGCAGCTTAGCTACTAATTACCACAGAGGTAATTCCTATTTACATATCACCTCAAAGCAAAATATCCTACCAATGTTAGAGGCCTTCACTAATCTACAGTGCAGCAGCATGGTATTGTTGGCGAATATTCAAAAGTAGCTAATGCTTTGGCTAAATGGAAAGCTAGAAACTGCCGCACAATTAACTCAGTAGAAGATGATGGACCAGGCCTGGGTGGATTCACTGTATAACTGTATATCAGGGTTTTTAAAAATTCCAATAGTATGATTTTTTAATACCGTCAAAACTATAGAACCTCATCTTTCTAGTAAACTCATATGAAGATGCTGTATTGAAGATGTTTTGAGTGTAGTGTACATCACCTGCCATCAGAGGTCAGTCTCTAGAGCTGACAAACATGGTGACTGTGAGTAGTGGGGATAATGTTACAGGACTGTAAACAGCCGGCCAGCAACAGCAAAGAGAAACAGTAGGTAAACCCAGGATATTTTTCCATCTATCTCAATAAATTTAGGGCTGCTTTCGCCCAAACCTGGAGTTGGTGATTGTTGGAAGAGTGGACTGATCAACTAGACAACTAACAAGTCTAACCAAGATCGTTCTGATGTGTTTATTTTGTTTTAGTCGAGTATGACTGAAGTGAGTTTCACAACGGGTTAACAAGGCAATTCAGCTAATCTTAGTTTGGTGACAGAGAGGAACTTGAATTCAGAAGGCCTACAAATGTAGTTCTCTGTGCTCTGTTCTGCAACGTTCTAAAAACCTGCCAGTTCACACCAGTGCAACTAGATAAGATGGTGTATCATCTCTATGCAACAACTCTCTGTACTTCTGTTCTGATTTCCAGCTTTTTTTTGTATATCATTTTTAACTTCTTAAAATATGAATGATGATAGTGACAGTGAGATACTGACAATAGTGGCATTTGTAGTCGTGATGAAACAGCGAAAACAGAAACAAAACGAGCATCAGATGGACTGTATTAATAAAAAATACACCACAATAATAGAAGTAAGCAGCGTCAATTAATCAGCAGCAGCAATGACCCACCGTCTGACACTAGCACATCGTGAGGACGGAAACAGAGGGTTCGGCAGGGATGAAGCACCTGCAGCAGCAAGTGAACACGCCGTCTGTGGCCATTTTGACTTGACCAGCGGACTTTACTACAAGCTGACTGGATGTAGAAACAGATGACCGGCCTTACCTTCTACCTGACCTGCGGAGTTGTAGGTGACACCATCAGCCGGCTTGAGTCGAGCTCAGACCGGCCAGTTCACACCGCTGCAACTTTTCTCTGCAACGTTCTAAAACAGTTTTGTCTTGTGGCAAATCTTTGCTCTGAACTGGGCTTTGGTTGAAAAAACAAAACGCCGCGCCTCCCAAGTGCTCTGGTGCTCCCAGCTGGCCATTTTCAGAAGAGAGCCTGGTATTTTCAACTGGGGAAAAACACTTTACTGGTCTCACAGCCTTAATAAAGTAACACCAGCAATTGTCCAACCAATAAAAATTTGGTCGGACAAGGGCATATCAACTGACCAATCGACTGTCCGACAAGAAGGTGTCAGCCCTATACACCTTATTGGGACTTGCAGTTTGTTAAATAACAGAAAAGAAAAATGTATAATCTGTGAGTAAGCCAGAAATGCACACACTCCACACAAAACCACACAACAAATGGCTTCAAGTGCTTCTCCTTCCTGTGTAATGTGAAAAGCAGGCAAGTCAATAATGCTCTCTCTTTTTTTTCACCCTTAATGCTCTTCTTCCACTGATACCAAAGTGCACATGTTAAAAACAAAATGGATTGTTCAACCACTGCTGCTAATACCTCCTCCATCACTCCTGTTTGGTAAATGCTTAGCGTCTCCACCATACTATAACGCCTGTGATCTACCTTTGCCACAGTCATGAATAGACTTCACCGAGGTCCGACCCTGCGGGCTGGCTCAGCTACAAAGCGTCTCTTCACTCGGCTGTCTCTCGTCACGCAGCCGAATTCCTCGCTGCCGTTTCATGTTATAATTTCTTCTTGGATCAGGCAGGAATGAGTGTTTTCACAGCTATAGTGGGAATCCGATTATCATACAGGGATCACAGTCGTCATGGAAACCCAAGGATGGTTGCGTGGTGTTAAGCCATCCCTTACACATCCGAGAACATTGGGAATTAGTGTGAAAATTCAGCTCCCTTAAAATAAAGATGTGACAAATTCCATCTTTCTTATTAGGCACGTTCTCTAGCAGCGGGCCGTATTTTGTTTTTATCGCCTGCATGTGTGGCAGGACCACAACCTGTTCTTTGTAGGAAAACGACTTTGTCATATACACTCTCATAATCAGTGCATACCTTAACATGAAGCATCAAATTTGCCAGTTTTTAAAGGGTGTGTGTGTCTCAAAGTCATTTTCTGGTATCTATGTACAGTTTGTTTTAGAATTTGAGTAGTAAAATTAAGTAAACTCCTATTAAAAAATGTTGATACAATTTAAATTCTCTTCTCTTTCTAGCAGCCTGGAGGTGGAAGTAACAGCTTGCCAGACATTTTCTGATCATTTTTTGGTGTGTGTGTGTGTGTGTGTGTGTGTGTGTGTGTGTGTTGCACTATGCCTATTAATGTCTTTGGAACATTTGGTAAAGAACAGGCTGTAACAGCTGTCGCACTGAGGACATACTGCAGGACAGACTCCAAACTGATTCATGTTAGTGGTACCTTTTTCAAGCTCTTGTCACCAATTTAAGCCACATGTTTCGTAATACACAGAACAGAGGAAGAGTCTGCTCACAATTTTGGCCACATTAGAGATAATATAGACAGCTGCAGACACAGCATGGGTGAGATGAGACATGCATGCCAGAACAAAAGCGTTCTTAACCCATTTTATTAAATTTCTATTTGTTACTGCCTCATCACAAAGGACTTATGAATACAGAAACTGAAGAGCTGGGTGAAAATTTGGTATTATTTATAGACTTTCCTGAAGCTTGTGTCCAAATTAATGTAAATTTCAATCAAATTTCACTACAAAACCCAATAATTTACTGAAGGTTTTGGTATAGAGCTGAAACAACTGATGAGTAGATCGACACAAACTATTTGATAATCCACTAACTGTAAGGTAAAAATGCCAAAAATCACTTGTTCTAGCTTCTCAAGTGTGGATATATGCTCATTTTCTTAGTCTTATTTGATAGCAAATTCAATACCTTTGCGATTTTTAGATGTTGGTCAGACATTTTTAACTGTTTGTAACTATTTTCCAACATTTTCAGACTAAAACTGAATCAGTGAATCGAGAAATAATCCACAGCTTAATCCATAATGGAAATAACAAATCCAGTTGCCAGAAAAAATCTTGGCACTAAACATTTCTGCAGACGAAATATGTTACATTTAGATGTTTCTTGTGTATCATATCAATGTTTCTGTAGTGACTTAGTTTATGAGCTGACTTTGTTTTAGGGAGGTGGAGGAGATGGTGGATGGCGTGTCACATCGATGAGACACCTGCCAAGCTGCAACCACTGTTTGAGACTAACACACAATAAAACTGTTGTGATTTTGAGTTATCCCTGTATTTGCAGCAGATTGTTAGTCACTAAACCTGGCTGTTTTGTAGCAACTTGTCAGTGTTTCCAGCAGCTTTTTAGTCACCAAACCTCGTCAGTCTTTTTCCAGTGACTCTTAATGTGCCTAAGTGGTGTCTTATAGCAACCAGTCACTGTGTTTCTAGCTGCTTTTCAGTCAGTAGATGTGGGTGTTTTGTAGTGACCCTGCAATGTTGTTCGAGCAGCTTTTTAGTCACCAAACCTGGGTGTTTTGTAGAGACTCGTCGCTCTTTTTCTAGTGGCTCTTAAGGTACCGAAGTGGTGTTTTGTAGCAACCTGTCACTGTGTTTCCAGCTGCTTTTCAGTCAGTAGATGTGGGTGTTTTGTAGTGACCCTGCAATGTTGTTCGAGCAGCTTTTTAGTCACCAAACCTGGGTGTTTTGTAGAGACTCGTCGCTCTTTTTCCAGTGGCTCTAAAGGTACCGAAGTGGTGTTTTATAGCAACCTGTCACTGTGTTTCCAGGTGCTTTTCAGTCAACAAACCTCGTCAGTCTTTTTCCAGTGACTCGTAATGTACCTAAGTGGTGTTTTGTAGCAACCTGTCACTGTGTTTCCAGCTGCTTTTCAGTCAGTAGATGTGGGTGTTTTGTAGTGACCCTGCAATGTTGTTCGAGCAGCTTTTTAGTCACCAAACCTGGGTGTTTTGTAGAGACTCGTCGCTCTTTTTCCAGTGGCTCTAAAGGTACCGAAGTGGTGTTTTATAGCAACCTGTCACTGTGTTTCCAGGTGCTTTTCAGTCAACAAACCTCGTCAGTCTTTTTCCAGTGACTCGTAATGTACCTAAGTGGTGTTTTGTAGCAACCTGTCACTGTGTTTCTAGCTGCTTTTCAGTCAGTAGATGTGGGTGTTTTGTAGTGACCCTGCAATGTTGTTCGAGCAGCTTTTTAGTCACCAAACCTGGGTGTTTTGTAGAGACTCGTCACTCTTTTTCCAGAGGCTTTTAAGTCACTGAAGTGGTGTTTTGTAGCAACCCGTCAATGCATTTGCAGCGGCTTTTCAGTCAACAAATGTGGGTGTTTTTTAGCGTCCCTTCAATGTTTTTCTAGCAGCTTTTTAGTCATGAAACACTGGGTTTTTGTAGTGGACCCCTCAATGTTTTTCTTGCTGGGACATTGCCATGGAAAGCGGCTATTTTCTACTGAGACCTCGCTGCCTTTCCAGCCGGGAACATAAGCCAAAACATGATCTTTTTCTAACCATAACCTAGTGGTGTATGTGCCTAAACTAACTGCACTTTGATCACAAGGTTGTAACGTAAAGTTTTAGTGTTTCTGCTACGTAATTACAAGCAAAAAAAAATTCTCATTTTCCTGGTAATTGGGCTGAAATAAGTGAAGGCAAAGGAGCAGAAGTGCTCCTGGGTATCAGTAGTAGTCACAAACAGGTGCTCTTTGGATACTTCAGGTGTACTGTGTTTATTCCATCTTGTGAAGGGCTCATTGCACAAGTAAAGTATGCGCTCAATCAAAAAATATAAAATGGAAGTCTCCTCAAAAACAGTCCAAGACAGACTGTAGGGTTTGTCATAACCCTGATGAAGACCTGTAACGTTGGGTCTTTTTTATCTATATTGCCATGTAAAATAAAGGCATTTTAATTTTTGCACATACCCTACAGTCTATCTTGGATTGTTTTAAAGGAGACTTTCATTTTATATTTTTTGATTAAGGGTATACTTAACTCATGCAATGAGCCCTTCACAAGATGGGTTGATGTAACTGTTAGTTGCAGCCGTAGCTGTATCTAAAGCACAGCAATGTAATACAATTTGTTGTAATGAACATCAGTTTCAATACTGATGATTTTGCATGTATTGTCATATTTTCATTCATGCTGTGATAACAGTTTGAGAAAACTGTCCAGAAATGGAAAACAGTGGGGGAAATTCATAAATTCTCAAAAAATAAGACATCAGAAATTTTGAAAGAATCTTATCTGACTTAGCAGTGAAAGAGGAAGAGACATTCAGCCGCAGTATAATCAGAGTAAACTGTTCGGACAGATAAATCCTCCAAAGTCTGATGGACTTTCTCATCTCTCTGCGAGAGTCGTCCAGAAAGATGGAAACAAATAATGCTGTGAAGAGGAGATAAATGAAGCCGGAGTGTCCTGGCCACACCAGGAGAGGACAGCCATCTGCAATCTCATGCTGCAAAAAGCTTCTCTTATTACCACCCCTGCTGACGAGTGAAAACTTTGTTTCACACCCCTCCGTCTCTCCCTTTGTCTTCTTCCTAACACGCATCATCTACTCTTCCTGTCTGTCCTTGCCTTCCTGCATTTCCTTGACAAAACAGGTGTAATATTAATCCGCTGTGGCTTGAGACTTAATTAGAGCCTGTCGCTGCTCTAATTTATACTGGTTTATGACTGTGGACGGCCATCCTGTTCATTACCCGCTCAAGACTTTCCTGATTTATAAATTGAAATGAACAGACTCTGCCTGAAAATGATCCAGTTTAGATTTCTACACTGTGTTATCAGAATTTTTAATTACCACCTGAGTTAAAAAAACATCAGTTGTGGACGCAGGCGTCCATTACTGCCTTGTCATCCATCAGCAGCGAGCAGAAATCGGTAAAGCACACACGACACTGACAGAGATAATAACAACATGATGCATTTAATCATTACAGGGGCAGTGAATGTCCCGGTTGGTCATTCGGTGCAGCGCGATACTCAACTCAGGGTCGACCCTGAACCCTCGACCCCCACCCGCCTGTGCAGCACTGCCTCGGGGCCACAAACAGCTCCCAACTCGCTCTGGTAAACACAACAACTCACAATATGCCTGCGCGCACAACAAAAGACATGACTCGGAGCGCTGTCACCACTCATCACGCTGACACAAAAGAGGATGCGGCTCAGATACTGTGTGCATGGTATAATAATGTGCACGCAGACATGATAGGACAATTTCTGGATGCTCGGGGACAAACAGATAGGCCTGGTTGAATGGGATCAATGCAGCAAATCAATACAGGGGTGCCTGGTGAGCATTAAAAGCACAGAGGAGCCGGGCAAGTTAAGAGCCGAATGACCTGACAAGGAAGGTCCTTGAGTGGCCCCCATGGCCTTGTGAAGGAGATGGTACAAGCACGTCATAGGAAGAGATAAATCCGAGAATCACAGAGTGTTTCAGCATGGGCGTGTGGCGCTGCCATTTTAAGCTACATGTCTTTTGTAGCCACACATGAAAGGAAATGGATATATATGTATATGAACTGGCGGGCACCACACACCGCGCTCTAAGGTTAGATTCCCTCCTTAGTGCCAGTCAAGCTTACTAGAGCATGATGCGGGCTGGATTGATTGACGGACCAAAGGGAAAAAGGCAGGTGGGGTAAGAGACGTGCGCAGGAGAGAACCTGAGGTTAGACACTGTCACTGATCTGACTGGTGCATTCGGGAGGGGGGGAAAGTGCCTCGAGGGCGTAATTCAGCTCACTTAAAGCTCTTAAACCTTCAGCTGCAGCGCCATCAACACTTTCTTGTCCAGACGGAGGAAACACGGAGAGGGTAACGTGACTGACATCGCATTTTGTTTCCAATTACAGAGGTGTTGTAAACACTGACCCCTTCCACCTTTTTGTGTCGTGGTGGTGTTAATTTTTGTCACTTATGATACATGAACAGTTTCAGTGATGGTTTGCAAAACAAATTCCAAGATGTAATTACATGTTAATCAGTATGCAGTAGCTTGCAGCAATTTCTGTCAGCTGGACTGACACCTTTTGGACATTGGACATAATAATGGTTTGTGTGATAGTAATGAAAGACAATGATCTGCAACAGAGTGACTTTTGAATACTGCCTATAATAGTACAATAATCGTTAGGGTTAAGGCCAGTAATGTGTTTCTAAGTGTTAACAAATGGACCAAAACCAACAATGTGTTAGCCCACATCTCAGTACTCCCAGCCTTGACCTTATTGTTTCCTCCAGATGAAGTCTTTCAAGACAGGTTACAAAGAAACACTGTCATTTAAAAAAAGGGCACTGCGCTGTAGCCTGGTGTGCACCTCCCAAGCAGTGTAACTACACATCACGGCGGAGCAGACCTCCTGTTTATTTTTGTTAACTGAAAACCATTTCCCTCATCAGAAACAACATTTCCAATAGGTTTCCAAAGGCCCTCCAGAGGGCTTTACAAGATACGACTTCCCTCTGTCCTTGGACCCTCACAGCTGATAAGGAAAAACTCTTTAATGGTTAAAAAAATGGTAGAAACCTCAGAAAGACCAGCTGAGGAAGGATCCCTCTTCCAAGATGGACAGACGTGTAATAGATGTTGTGTGCACAGACCAGAATCAAAATCCTATTTCACAGATAAGAGACAGTAAAGCACCCACAAAACAGCATTTGAAGTCTAGTGTGTGATTTATCCTAGCTTTATATGAGTAGAGGAAAAGTCTGCTAGCTGCGAGGCTAATTTAAGCAATACGATGCCACTGGCTTATGCTATTAACATTACCATGTTTTATATATGGCAGAAATGTGTCTAGTTTTGAACAAATGTTTTGTTGGTGAACCTCGTGAGTTATAAGGGAGCTGAATTTTGTACTTTTGTTAAATGTTTTTTGCTGTTGTTCCTGGTTTCATATGAAAAGGGGAAAATTCCGCTAGCTGTGAGGCTAACACATGAAATGTAAAATGTCAAAGGCTTATGCTAACGATGTTAGGATATTGTATGTGTGGGGAAAGCGTGTCTAGTATCGGAAGATTGTTTTGTCGGTGAACCTTGGGAGTTACATTCATTCATTCATTCACCTTCTAACCACTTCATCCTCTTGAGGGTCATGGGGGGGCTGGAGCCTATCCCAGCTGACCTTGTGAGTTACAATGGAGCAAAATTTTGTATTTTGTTAAATGTTTTTTGCTGTTGTTCCTGGCTTCATATCAGTAGAGGAAAAGTCCGCTAGCTGTGAGGCTAATTTATGCAGTGTAAAATGTCATAGGCTTATGCTAATAACGTTAGCATGCTGTGTATGTGGGTAAAACGTGCCAGACCAAAGACAACCGAGATATAAAGGAGCAAAACTTTGTATTTTTATTAAATGTTGTTACTGTTAAGCAGTGTTTTGTGTGTTTTAGGTGTCTCGTTTGAATGAAATCTACTTTATGACACTTCTCAGAAACTCAACACAGTGGCAAAAAAAACACACCGTCATCTAGCATTTTGGAGGTATAATTGCAGAGTGACACAGACACACCACAGCACAAGTATATATGTTCACAATAGTGTGGGCTCCTTGCGTAGACAACTGCATGGGCTCTGCGTAGATCTGATGCACAACTATAAATCAGCCTTGACTGTCACCTAGTAGTTATTCAGTCCATGAAATGTCAGAAAAATAGTAAGAAAAAATCTTATTTTTCCAGAGCTCAAGGTGACACCTTTGAATGATTTGTTTTGTACGACCTAGAAACTCAATAGTATTCAATTTAAAATAAAATACAACAGAAAAAAGCAGAAAATCTTCACATTTGAGAAGCTGGAATCAGCAAATGTTGTATATACAAAGGACGCAGATAAATACAGATGCAGTTGTAACAGCAATGGAGGAGTGAACAGAAAGGTTTCTTGTTTTAAATGATATGCAACCAAATGCAAAATACCTCAAAATTCAAAGTACCAGTCTGCAGTTGCCGACAGTAACCAACTTATTAGTGAGATTTACCCTCTAAGAAAAGTAAAACAGTATCTCTGCCCCTGCACTCACTCCCTAAAGACATTTAACTCCAGAAGGTGAACTCTGACCAGGCTCTGACTACTGGTGGAAACTGCAAATTAGCACAGAGTATTCACTGAATGTCAAACTCGAGCCACCATAATCCAGCAGCTCGTTCTCTGCGTGAACTCCCTGTGCATCCTGGGTAATTTGTTTCTCCTGGGGGTTTATCATATCAGGAGCAGGAGAGGTTATTTATACTGACAGTAATGGTACAAAAAAGGGAAGAGAGGCAGGGCTGGGTGTGGTGAGAAGAGACAGAGAAGGAGAGGAAGACTGGATCTACACTGTGTGGAGGAGACGCTTTAATAAAGATTTCTAATTCCACGAGTTGTACTGCTCTGACAGAGAAGCCTTATTAACACGACCTTCCTCAACTTTGCAGATAAAGTTCCTAGGACCCTTACTTCCTTTTACAACAGTAACTGTATGCTACCCTCCGCCGTCACTCTGTATAGAGCCTTTGAGGGCCGACGTCACAATGATGTCATTTCATTAGCTGGAGGCAAAACACAACTCTCTACCGCAGGGCTGTAGGCTACATAGGAGTCTTAAAATGTGTTTGTCTTGTTGTGTTATTGGGAGACAGAATAGAAGGAGTCATGGCTCAAAACCAGCCGCCACTGCCCGTCAACAAAAACAAAGATGGTTAAATGTGATAAGACCAAAGGACTGGACGGAGGCCATCATCAAAAATGCTCATGTGCACACTTCATATCAGGTTAGGGAAAAAGTATTTTCTGTTGTAGGGATGAATAACGTTATGTGTATTAAGGGTTATCATGTCCACCTCATCAGAAACTGGGGAGGGATTAAGAGGAATATTGGTTTTCTCTGTAAGGCAAACTTTTTAGCGCATTAGCTAACGTTAGCTTCCATAGCAAAACAAACTGGAGGAAACCATTCAAGTGTCGTCCTCCTTTGTGAGATTGGCATAGTAATCAACCACAAAGCTTCCTGTGACATCATCCATCCATTGAGTGAGAGCACACGGGTCGGCCAGTCTGGTCCCGTTGATCAGTGTTCATTTTTCTATGTAACACTTGTGGTCCCGTGTCCTGACATGGGAGCTAGCTAGCATTGCCGCACATTTGGCAATTACTGACGGTAATGCTCTCCCAACCCATGGTGGCGTTACTGCTTTAACATTGTGCCCATTCCCCATTATTCCCCAAGGTCACCTCAGTAAGGAAGAGGCTTAATTGTGAGTCACAAAACCCCTTTAGCATTGTTAACTACTCTTAGCTTGGTTAGCAGCGTCAACACAACTCATGGTGCTAACATAGTTAACAAAGCTAAAGGGGTTTTGCGGCTCAAAAATAAGTTGCTTACTCACCAGGGTGACCTAGGGGGAGACTGGAGGGAGGCCACCTCCGCCACCATAGGTGGGGAGTGCTTTAACGGTGCTAGTCACCAAATAAGCAGTGCCACTAGCTAGCTCCTGCTTGGCAGAGCAGCTAGCTAACCAATAGAGACTGAAGAGTGGGTAATGGGCACTATGTTTCTGCACATTACTGTCTTGTCAGCAAAGCCAACAGAAAATAAAATAAAAGGCAATACATTTACGAGTAAAAACATTAAAATTCACCACTCCTGAATGGACAGCGCTTTGAAATGTACCGCTAAAGCTCACCAAGTCTATTAAGTGCCAGACTAAAAGGCTAATAGCTCATGTTTTTACAAGATTATGTGACATATCCCCCCAAACTGGACTGTTAGTTACCAGTTATTAAGTGTTGGGCTACTGAAAGCAAAATTAACTGAAACTGAAATCCACAATTAAAATAATCACAATCTATTACTTTCAGTATTGAAATCCCTGCATCATGATACATACTGTATCACCAGTCATTGCTCTAACAAGCAAGCAGCCCTGTGAGACATGACAGAGGCTGTGTAATATAACATGTCACTGGTTTTCACACCAAGGTGGTCTCAGGTTAGAGACTCAAATGTGGAAGAGCGGATTTTGCTCATTTGGCTTCAAATTTCCAGGAACAACACTTTCTCCTCCCAAAAAAAAAAAAAAATCCAGTCACGACTTTTGGTAGTGGGAGAAGGTGACGACGGATGAATAATGCATGAGCTCAATGTGCTGCCGTTAATCACAGTGATCTCACACATTGCTTTATCTCCCCCCCAACGCACACACACCTCCAACTTGATCTGAGAGCAGGTGATGGGAGATGTTAGAAAGCAAGAGATAGAGAAATAGAGAAAGGAGAAAGCGAAAAGAAAGTATTATTGTACTGCCTGAACATTTCTACTCTTCGTTTCTCTGCTGCCTTCATCCTGGCTCGGTGAGATTCATCACAATGTGCATGTGTTTTGGGAATAGGAGGGGGTGGCTCTCCAAAGGAAATACAAAGGCACTGATTGCATTTTGCCCGGCTTTTCAAACCTAGCTTTTGTGCAAGTCCTCACCAAACGAATGCAGGGAAAAAGGTGAATTTACACTTGCACAGAAGCCCTTTGCATGACCCGCTCGCCTCTCTGTACTTCCTCTCTGCACTCAGCGGGAGGAGGAAGAAACTCGAACAGCTCTGAAATGTATCCGCGACGCTGCTTCTTTCTGCTTCAGCCTTGCAATCATGACGACATAAATCACAACTTTGCACATGAATGCCGGGTTCATTTGCACGGGTGTGTATTAACGTCCATGCACTCCAACTGTAAGCCCTGCGAAACACATCTGTAATGGGATCTGTTTCACCCATAGTGGACCTCCTCCATGGGTTATCTGATAATATACTCCCGAGTGGACATCTAAGATCAGTGATTACCCTCCATTTACCGCAGCCTGCCCTCCTTCAGGGCATGTCAGTAGATCAAAGGACAGAGTTTGGAGAAAATGCCTAATTTGAAGATAACCTTCCAGCTTTTTCCTTCCTGTGGCGGCCTTTTAACATGATGGATCCTTTAATTGCAGTAAACCGGGATTGACTGGAAGGTTACATAGAGAGGCTGACACCACTGACCCTGGTAAACAGAAAAAAGGAGCTGCTGGAAATCCAATTTTTCAGAAACACTTGCAGCGAGAGCACAAATACAAAGACTGTGTTTTGCCCTTGTTGTTTTATTGGACAGCACTGTGAAAATCAAAGACTTTGATCAACAGTAACCAGCAGAAGAGGAGGCGGGTTAATTCTAAAATTGGTTTTCCTTAACCAAGAAGGAAGGTCAGTTGACAGACATGCTGGACACAATAACAGGAGCCTGGTGAGACAGGGTCAGCAGTCTCCAAACTCTTACTTTTATATCAATGTATATTACTTTGAGTGCCTGGTAATTCAGCATCTTATTCCTTCAATAATTCAGTGCACTGTCTGAAATGTCATGTTTTAGGCAAAGTATGTGTCCAGATTGATAAAACAAAAGAGAGTGAGATGCAACGCAGGATTATGCAAACTTTGACATTATTTATTCAGAAACCATCAACTATGATCCTAAGTCCTAACTTTGCAGTGTTGCTGATGAAAGCAAACAAATTTGTCCACGCACTATTAAACTCTCTTTATCCCCCTGAGACTTTTCCTTTTCGGAATTTGGAATCCAGAGCTAGCCGAGCTAGGAAGAGTCAAGACTACTGTTGCCATCGCTAGGGATGTTTTTAGTGGAAAAGACACCAGGCCAGACATATGACGCACATTTTTGTCCACGAAATGTTACAACATTTTCTTACATCAATGTTTAGGCTATGCATTTTTACAGCTAAAGAATGTAAGATTCACTGTAGGCCTACAACAATAAATTTAAAATAGAATATTAAAAATAACATTCATTCATTTCCATATAATTATCTGTCAAAACCACAGGGGGACACTGGAGAGGGGCTAAAGAGCCGCATGCAGCCTCAGAGCCACAGGTTGCCCACCCCTGTCTTTGGATAACATATCAAGGCTCACATATGAATCATAAATTACATGTTCCAGACCGTCCTCCTTCAAAACAGACATTTGTACAAACAGCAATTCCGACTCGAATTAACTCTTATCAGGTCAGGCGACGTAGCATAAAGAGCATCAAAGTCCACTTTGTGTATTGGTTAAACAAACACAGGACTTTCATCCAAGAGAGTGGTGTTTGTGTCCCATGTAAAACCAAAAGTTACTGTTTTTATTTTAACAATGTAAAGAAGTATGTTGCGGTATGTCCCATGATGTGACATAAGATACGTCACGTAGCTTTTCAATTTTCTTAACCCAACCTTGGAGTTTTGTTGTCTAAACCGTACCACATAGTTTAGCGTTAGCACTGGCAACTATCATATACAAGCTACTCTGACATTCACCAGTAGAAAGTAGATAGTTTGAGGGTACGCCACAAGAAAATTTTGAGTGTCAAACACTTGATTTCCCTGTGCATTTTGGGCTTTTTTTGCATCAGTTTACGGTGTAAATAAAGGTCCTCTGCTAATTCCTACACCAATGACCAATAAGGGCACTGTTTTGGGAACTGGCCTGTGCGTCGTATTAGAGGGTACAAACATACAACTTATGTGGTCATATGGCTGGGAGGATTTATTGACATGCTCTTGTTCATGTAACTTTTTATAGGACTAGTTGTCCATAACAAAGTTCTGCATAGTTCTAGCATCCAGCGGTAATTGGGATTATATTCTAGCAAACTCTTATGTTTAAGACTGACCTCACTGTAACAGTCACAAATTCTGTACATAGTTTCCTTTTCTTATTGTAATCTAAATTTGCACTTTGATTTTATCAAATTTTAAGGTCTTTTCTGATGATCATCTGTCTGATTAAAAAAAATACAGGACTGTCTTTCCATTAATTTAGGCTGTGACAGGGTTAAAACTCTTCCATCACTGGTTTTGGAGCTGACTTACATCAATACAGATGACGCAAACCAAGAGATTGGGTAATATATGATAGGAGATAGGATGAAGTTCCTGCAGTGTGTTAATGTTTTCTGACCATGACACTTTCCATTACCTCTATATTCTGTCGAACATAAAACAAAGCTTTGCTTTGTGCTTTAACTACTGACACAAGTGGGCTGTTGCTATGCAACAATTAAACATGTTTGAGGTGTGCTACTCTCAAGTTTCCTTTTACCTTTCAGTAACCTGTGCACCGTGCTGAAGCAATTTACACTTCCTTGGTGCTGTCAGCTGTGCCCCCTTCCCTCTCTTTAAATAGAGGTTTCTTGTGAATATGCAGCCTTCTGTAGAGCCAGAGATGTAGTGATAAAAAGTCGCTCTTCTTTTCTGCTCAGATCGCAGCAGACAGCACACTGATTTACACAGCGCAGTGACAAGGACGACAGCTGCAGCGTACCGAGATGGAAAACATATCCTCGCTGCATCCCCAAATGCCACCCTCCCTCCTTCATCCCTTTCTTCCCTTTAAGCGCAATTCATATCAGCTCTCTCTCCATGTGCCCCACCTCCTGCCATCAGTGTGTCTGTTGCCCGACATCAGGGCTCCTCTGCTAAAATGAGGGCTTATTGATGGAGTGAGGGCTTGAAGAGGAAACGACTGCCTTCCAGAGGTGGCAGTGGCCTCTGTGGTCAGGTCAGAAGAAAGAGCACATGTGAAATCTCTCCAGCTCCGTCTGTTTGACACAAGAAAATTAACTTGCAGTGACTGGCGGTCTGAATGCTGTCCAACTTGCCACACATGCCCATTTTCACAACAGGCTAGACCCTGGTTTATTATCTCTGGCCATCTCATATCCTGCAGAGAAAGGGACATGTGAGATGAGAAAAGAATGGCCACACCTTAGTTTTATGGCGCTGACAGTTGACGAGGGGAAGGAAGCGAGCCAGGGCAAAGGGGAGGGGACTGCACGGATGGATGACTCCCAGTTCATGCCAGCGTCTAGGCCGAACAAACACAGCCGCACATGCCTCTTTTTCCGGCCCGTGTTATTAACACACCAGTGGAGAACACTTAACTCATGCCTATTCAATTATGCTAATGCACACATATACAAATGACCCTGCTTAGTTATTAGCTGTCTCAATTAGGGGACATGTGTATGGGGGTTCGAGAGAGACAGAGAGAGGACTGACAGGTGGTTTGGTGTCCACTGGTGATAACAGAAGCCCGAGGGTAAGACTTGTGCAGCTTTTATTGTTTCTGCGGGGGAGGAGGGGGCTGGAGATTCTCAGTACTTGGAGGACAAGCAGCGAGGCACAAAATCAATGTCACGCTGAGCCTGTGTTTGCATATTTGTGTGGACGTGTGTGTGTGCGAGGGTAAATGCACGAACAGAAGTGGCTCTTATCTTCCCAGCTTCTCTTAGTGTATCAATGCAGCGGCGACGCTCTGAGTGGCTTCGTCCAACGTTTCCTGTGAGCGCCGTCACCAGAGATCAGAGAGCAAGACTACAGTTGAGCTTTAATCTAACAGCCCGAACAGAAATAACACATATCCACCACTGGTTATGCACCCTCGCACTGTGTTAGCTGTTATCACACACAGGATGTGAGATACATCTAATTAATTTATGAAAGTGGGTGATTTGGAAGCAGCTGCAGAACATGCAGCCCTACTTATTGTAGAAATGTTGTTGTATTGATGAGAGTAATTATACTATAAATCTGAATCATGAGGCTTTGATTTTAAAATACTTTGCACGTGTGGAAAGCCATGCATTGAAATCAATAAAATGGATTGAGAAAGCCGTAACTGCTGCATACATGCCATTTATTACAGCCAAAGCAGATTAATCACAATGATTTATAGTGTGAAATGAAGCGTGTTGCTATGGCAGAGAGTGCTCGTCTTGGGTGTACACTAATGTTACACTACCACATACACTGGCAGTTCAAGGTTTGTGGTCGTGATCTTTGTCGGTAACAAGAGAACTAATACACCAATCTGTGATATCATCAGAGAACAATCTAGAGTGGGAGAGCCCAAGGGGTGTTCTTTCTAAATAGAGTTCACAATGGGTACTGGTTCAAATTTTACTGAAACATAGCCGCTTTCTGATATGAGGATTAATCACACTGCTAACAACATCTACTGTTGGGAAATAATTATCCTCACTCCCCAATCCCCCCTGCTGTACTTCCATATGAGAGGTGACAAGGTCAGAGCCTAGACTGACTGAAATTAATAGAAATTAGTCCACAAAGTCCGTAATTAATTCTTAACTGTCAATATGGTAGACATCCAAGGTATTGTTTTAACAGTTCTTGACCACAAATAGGAGGACAACATGGTGCAAACTCAATGATCACACAGGTTGGCATTATACCTTTCTGCAAACCATGGATACTATGTAGCAGGTATGTTGAATATTTCAATTTCTTTCCATTTTATCAACACTGTGCTTAATGTTGATTTGTTTAGGCACAAAAAACACTTGATTATGGTTGAGAAAAAGATCATGTTTTGGCTTGAAATACAACTGCGCAACCAAAAGTGGGCCACCAAAAGTGCTATCGCTGCTGGAAACAGCAATGTCTCCAAAAAGACACCCACTTTTGGAGGCACAATCACCGCTGGAAATGCAGCTATGGCTCACTAAAAACACCCACCATGGGTTGGAAAAGCCCCGCTAGAAACAGCGATAACTTGCTAAAAAAAAAAAAAACACTTTTGGTGGCACAATCGCTGCTGGAAATGCAGCTATGGCTCACCAAAAAACACCCTTTTTTGGTGGAACAATCACCACTAGAAATGCAACAATGGCCCATTAAAATTTACTCACTTTGGGTGGCAAAATCCCAACTAGAAACAGTGATATCTTACAAAAAAAACACCCGCTTTTGGTGGCACAATCACCGCTGGAAATGCAGCTATGGCTCACTAAAAAACAGCCACTCTGGGTTGCAAAAGCCCCGCTAGAAACAGTGATAACTTGCTAAAAAAAACACTTTTGGTGGCACAATCGCTGCTGGAAATGCAGCTATGGCTCACCAAAAAACACCCTTTTTTGGTGGAACAATCACCACTAGAAATGCAACAATAGCCCATTGAAATTTACTCACTTTGGGTGGCAAAATCCCCGCTAGAAACAGTGATAGCTGGCTAAAAAACACCCATTTTTGGTGGCACAATCGCCACTGGAAATGCAACAATGGCCCGTTAAAATTTACTCACTTTGAGGGGGGGCAAAATCCCAACTAGAAACAGTGATAGCTTACAAAAATCACCAACTTTTGGTGGCACAATCACCGCTGGAAATGCAGCTATGGCTCACTAAAAAACACCCATTCTGGGTTGCAAAGTCCACGCTAGAAACAGCGATAGTTGGTTAAAAAACACCCACTTTGGGTCTCACAATCCTGCTAGAAACAGCAACAGCTTACTGAAAAAAATTCTACATTTGGTGGCAAAATCACTGCTGGAAATGTAGCTATGGCTCACTAAAAAACACCCATTCTGGGTCGCAAAGTCCACGCTAGAAACAGTGATAGTTGGCTAAAAAACACCCACTTTTGGTGGCACAATCACAGCTGGAAATGCAGCTATGGCTCACTAAAAACACCCACCTTGGGTTGGAAAAGCCCCGCTAGAAACAGTGATAACTTGCTAAAAAAAAAAAAACACTTTTGGTGGCACAATTGCTGCTGGAAATGCAGCTATGGCTCACCAAAAAACACCCTTTTTTGGAGGAACAATCACCACTAGAAATGCAACAATGGCCCATTAAAATTTACTCACGTTGGGTGGCATGATCCTCTCTACAAACAGTGATGGCTGACTAAAACACACCCACTTTATGTGGCACAATCTCTGCTGTAAATGCAGCGATGGAAAACACCCAGTTTTGTTTATGTGGAATAGAGGTCTGCAGCTAGGCAGCTGTCGTGCCCAGGAATCATGCCATCCACCATCCCCTCCTCCTCCCAAAGACAGAGTCAGCTCATATACATGTAATCACAACTACATCACTTTAGAAATTTTGATGATTCGTATGAAACATACAAATGTAATGTGTCCGTGGTTTTGCAGAAATGTACGATGCCAACATTTTCATGTGGTGACTGGGCTGCTTGATGTGTCATAAAACAGTTGCTGTCTTTGGCGTTCACTCTGTCTGCTTTGTGTCTTTATATGATTTACTCCACATCCGTTCTTTTCAAATATATCTATATCTAGATATTGAGTAACTTTCTCTGTCTGGAACACCTGAGACAACATTGGAAAGAAGTCTGAGACTTTTTCGCTCCACTGCTGACAAAGTCTGATGTGTTGTGTTTGTATAAATATATGTTAGAACGTTGTCAATAAACCAATCCACACTGAAAAAGCTCTTTAAAGCAACACTTTGTAGAACAGGACAATACAGTCTTGGCTGTGTGGCTTTCAGTCTGCTACATCTCCATTGACCGACTGTCTTTCACAAGCTCAAATGAGAGCTTTTAAAATAATGTGGCTTGTTTCTTGAGAGTCCACAGAGTGTGAAAAGCACATTAAGCTGTAGACAGTAAATCTTGAGCATTGATGACTGCAAGCATACAAACTAACATCCACTGTGGCAAAGCAGCACATACCCTGTTTGTGAGCTTTACCATTTTGGCAATTGTTGTAATTATTTATCCGGGCTACCTGGTTAAGTACTGAGCACTGCTGCCAACGGACTCAACTGACAGTCAGTGTTGGTTCGTAAACACAAATAGATTAAAGCTAATAAATATTCAAACACTGCTGTGCCTGCCTTCTGCAACCAAACTGTAAATCCTGACAGTCCCCTCAGTATATTATCTAATCACCATATGAATGATCTTTACAAACAAGGCGGTATGTCTCATTATATTTGTCTCCGTGTCTGTCTGATGTTTGGTGATATGGACTGTTGGTGCTGTCCACAAGAGGTGGTGCTGAAATTTCACCCTCCCGTGCCTGTGTCCACCTCTCTGCCTCTGCACAGGAGCCCTGTCCATGGTTCTGAATCAGTGCTGCGTGGCCTGCGCACAGAGGCTCAACCCACAGAGAGGACAGAAAATATGATTTGTGCTGGCTGGGTTACTGGGTTGAGCAGCTTGGACCTCTTCTCTGCTGGGTCTGTCTGTAAGAGGCAAACAAGCCAGAGCCTCAGCAGGCAGCCAGCTCCACGCCCTGTTTGCTTCGGAGCTGTCACATGTGACAGCGTCATCTACAAAGGGATTGGGAGGGCTGGAGGCCTGAATACATCTCTTAGATGGATATGAAACACGACTGTGGTTGGGGCTAGATGGAACTTTGCGTCTCTCGAGGAGGACGATCTCAGTGATACTTGTTTGGCTCAAATGTGTGAGCGTCTCAGGCGGCCAGTTGCGGCAATAAAAAGCGCCTCCTGTCCTTTCATAGCTCAACTTCATGCCTGTGTTTTAACATTCAGCGCGGCGCATTGTGAATGTGCATCCAGTGGGATGTTGTGTGAAAAGAACGGCTGATCCCCGCTCACGAGAGGCCGACCCCTCTCCGTCCTGTCTTTCCCCGGAGTAGAAAAGCCGGCCAATCAGAGTGGATGAGGCAATGAGTCACGGAGATGAGCGGACTGCATCCAGTGGACCGAAAGGAGCCGCCTGGCGCTCTGGGCAGCAAAACAGTAACCACGGATGGAATGATTTGGTCATGCACACACCAACACCCACATGCAGGAAGAACATGTAGATTTACAAATCTTTTAAAGCATGAACACATTTAATGTCAGAGGAGTAATTTTCCTCCCCGCCATCACACTTCTACATCTCGCTGGCTGGCTGCTGTATGATTTATGAGACAAGTCATTACTCTTAAATGTTACCACCCCTTAATAACTAACCAAACACCCACTGTAATGCTGCAAGGTTGCATGAAGGTCAACACACTGCCTGGATCGACCAACTCAGCCTGAGCTGTGTTTAAGCCTCATGTACTGTACAGTAATGGTACAGTACAGTACAGTGCGTGTCACTCAAGGCTTCGCAGCAGTTAGACAAACAAAAACACTGTGTGAATGGGCCGTGTGAACGGGTGCTAGAGACGCTCATTAACTATTGATGGATTGGGAGATCTCACAGCTGGATACACATCACACACCGCGGACACACAAGCACACTTCACACAATAGTTTTCCGAATCACATGACAATGCCGGTGGGCGCAGTATTCCACAAGAAAAAAGACAGAGCAGAAAGAAAAGGTGCAGTGGGTGAGAACAGGATTTAATGGACCTTACGGCTGAATAAAGGATTTGGAACGTGGTGGAAAAATGAAGTCAAAATGGAACTGAAATCCGACTGAATTAGTTTTGCGTTTGAAAAGACTGGAGCCGCGCGTTGGCTTTCATGGCTTGTTCCAGCCCGAGACAATGGAATCAAATAGACAGGAGGGCTATTTGAAGCCCCACAATCTACCAACCTTCACCTCTTTCATGTTTCTAAATGAGGGAAGAAGAAAAAATATAGAAGTGCAAATGTTATTAAGAACAGAGGAGCTTTTGTTCAGCCTCTGACCCTCTCTGCCTGTCTTTGTTTAATACTGTGCGTCAGCACGCATGGATGGAGGAAGGCACTGGGAGGAAGAGGGATCGACTAGTTCATTTCAGTTGTATCTGGGATAATGAGAGAGAGAGGCAGAGATAAGGGACGGCAAAGAGGAAATGACAAACAGCAGGGAAGGCGGTGCAGTGATTCGATTACAGTAGAACTTCTCATTAAATGACAAAGAAAGTGAGTCCAGGGTTAGGAAGCCACGCTATCATACTGTACACACAACTGCTACACACAGCGTGTATTTCCTCTTATCTGTGGGGATGTAACCATCTCCTCGGACCACGCTGCTGCCAGCGTTGCCACGCTTGAGCCTGAGGAGCAGCCGTTGCTCTGGAGCTCGGCCTAGCCCTCCGTGGGAGTCCGCTTATCCCAGCCTGTCACTAATGCCACGGATCCGGTCAGGTGTGGAGCCACCAACAGACAAACACAAACTGGATTCCTCAAACACAATATTGTGACCACTTTTTCATGAAACTACAGAGCACACAGCCACACAGTGCATCAACTCCGATGTGTAGTAAGTATTAACCGCATTATTTGACGGCGAAAGGAACAAGAAAGTGACACAGAGAAAAAGTCTTCGAAAAATCTGATCTAAATTTGTTGATTTATGTTTCCCCGTCTTTATAAATCTGACATGCTCTGACATCTGTCATCCTGGATGAGCTGCGGCCAAAAAGACACTATACCTCCTCCTCCTCCTGCTCTATACGACCTGACTCCTCCAGTCACAATCACAGTACAGTGTCCGTCCTTGCTCACACACATGTGCACACATCCAAAACCAGCGTGCTCCCTCCGTTTCAACCACCAGACATGTATTTATTTCAAAGCAGCAACACAAGCAGGAGCTCTCGTGCCATTTGTGTAACCATGCTATCACCATCTTCACACTGCTCTCCTCTTATGTGTTTTTTTTGTGTGTTTGTGTCTTACCTGGCAGCTCGCTGTCGTCCCTGGGTCCTCTTTACAATCCCAGGAAGGGCTTCAGACAAGTTCTGCTTTCGCCGAGGGAGCTCAATGTGGCACTTTGAGAAGAAAGAAGAAAAAGGGAAATAAAAAAACAAAAGGCTCAAAAAGCAATGTCCCCCCCTTTTTTCTTTTTCACACAGCAGCTCAAGAAGCACTCGCAATCACACACTCGAACACCCAGTCAACAGCTCCGGCAAGCCAGCAGCTCGCTGTTCCTTCCTCTTTCTCTATCTCTCTCTCGCTCTGTCCGTGACACTCGCCTCCTCTCTTCCCGCCCACCTACTCCAGCCCCCTCCCCCAACTTCTCTCTCTCCTCTCTGCTCTCTCCCTGGCTTGCTCTTCTTCTGTCAGACAGAGCGCACACATCCCCTCCATCTCTCAGCTCACTATTTTCTGACATTTCCCCCACCCACTCGCACCTTCTGCTCCGTGAAAACAAATATCAATTGAAGGTACTATTACACACAACATCAACAAACTTCTTTGTCCTGTGGAACATTTCAGACGATATTTCCTCTCAGGATAAGATGAAGCTCGATGTGACATCAGATGGTGATGAATAATGCAAATGAGGCATTTGTACTGTATGTGATTACAGTTCTGACTCCTCTTTTTAAAGCTGTAACTGCCCTTCATTCACACTTACTCCTCCTTATTCTCTCCTCTCCATCCTCTCCACCTATCCCCCGTCCCTCCTCAGGTCCCGCGGGTGTATTTGATGCTGCTCACGTCCCATTCTTCAGACAGCTAGTCAAGGGCATTCCCAGAGTAAGTGTATGCTAATGCTCCGCCTCGAGGAGCTCTTCCACCGCCACCACTGCCCCCCCCCCCCCCCCCCACCCCGACTCTCAGCCTGACCAGATGTGGCACTCGGAGCTCCCAGGGAGGGGGCAGCAGATGCAAAGGCAAAAGGTGGACCGGCAGCAAAAGTCTGCCAAGCAGTCGGGTCTGATTTGACCACTTGGATGGAGACAGAGTGAAGCCAGCAGCACAGGATTTGATGGAGGTGAGGGTGTTTGATGGTGTTTAATTGGCACGACATTCAGAAGTGCTTTGGTCTACTACCATTGGGCAGAGCTTGTCCAATCAAGTCTGCTGTAGGCAGGATGTTTATGCTCCAAACCTATCTGTTAAAGCCAGTCATAGGCTCAGGAACAATACAGTTTAATTGATCAGAGTGTCTCTTTGCATCTTGGTGAAAACAGTCTATGATGCGTTATTATGGATCCCATTGCGTGCTGTGATTGGCTAATACTTATCATGTTTGACGTGTCAAGGTAAGAGGCACTTTGGGTTAGCGCAAAAAGGTCATGGTTAGGGCTAGTACTAGCAAATTCTGGGTATTGTCAGAGATTAGAGTGGTAAATGTGTAAGAAAAAACTCACTAATGTATGTCAGACTGTCAGGTGACGTGGTGTAAAGAGCGCAACAGTCCATTGAAGGAGTAAAACACAGCTGATGAAGTGGTTAAGTACAGGACTTTCCCATAGGAGACTTTTGAGCGCCATGTGAGTCAATGTCTGCTTGTTGTTTTTAGACTTAGTTAAATTATCATTTTCAGTTATAAGGATGTATAAAGCTGCTGAATTCACTCTGTTAGAGATGCCAACCTTTAACAGTTAATGGGTTAAGTGCCGAGAATATTTTTGACGTGTTACGCATGTCAGTCTATAGGTTAATTTTGCTGTTCTTCACTAGTGGGGTTGGTGAGAGCAAGCTAGCGGCGCTACTCATTCAGCAATCACCACTACTAAAACCATCCTTACCCAACAGTGTTGCTGTGGAAACCGTATACCCAACCTCCAGTCTCCAACCAGGCCATCCCTGGTGTGTAAGCAGCTCAATCTAAAGCTGTAAATCCCCTTTAAGTGCAACTTGCAGGTTAAGGTTTTTTAAAAATATATGCATAACCTTGTCTGAAAATTACCATATGAGAAGTTAATTCAGAATTTATTATGGTTTATACGACATAAGGGCACAAATTCAGAGGAAAAAGTGGCTCTTTTTAGCTCCTCTTCGCCTGATACTACATCACGAGAGGGACTCTGCGTCCTTGACCCTGCCTCTGTCCAACTCGCAGTAGTAGGTGGTAGTGAGTCTGGGCGGTAGTAAACTTGTGAGTTAGTATTTTTTCGGTTGTTAACAGTGCATTTCACCATTTGTGATTATGCTGAATTACTGTGTTTGTGCAGGTTGCACAAACTGGAGTCTGTCAGGACATCGAGTCCGCCGTTTTCCGGACAGAAAAAGGAGGGGAGTTAGTTTTCGTGCCTGGGTGCATTTTGTGCAGGTGAAGAGGCGCGATTTCACGGCTTCATCTGTGACTAAAAACGCGGTCGTGTGCAGCGCTTATTTTGGACAGGAGGATTATGTTCCTGGCGGAGCCCGCCCGCCCTCGCACATACCCCCTCTCCGCGGAGAGGGATTGAGACGGGAGCGGGCGGCGTGAGGGTTGATGGGCATGTTATGTCTGGTCTGGGGGTCAGATTCTCCACCAGAGCCCAGAAGGCATCCACCTCCCTGCAACACATACTCTCCACAGCTGAGGGCATGGGCTGGCAGTTCCCACACAAGCACCTATCATACAAAAAATTATCAGGAAATCTTCGTATCTCTCTCTCTCTCTCCCTCTCTCCCCTGCGGACATCAATACACCGTAATGCAGAGTTAAAACACGCATAGCAAGATGCGTCTGATATTTGCGCATTAGTTTCTGTTATGGGTAAGTAGCATTAGTTATCTAACACTGGCAGAGCTGTTGGTAGCTTTGTTATAACCTAATACGTGATGGCAAACTTAATGTTGTGATGTGAACACAGCGTTAGACATCGTTAGCTGTCGTTAGCTAACGCTGGTCGCTCACCAAGACACCTGCCCAGTTCTCCACTGGTTCTCCTCACACCAAAGCTCTATTTCTCTCCTGTGGCCGTTATTTCTCCTGACCCTGATCTGTTCCTGGTCTCTTGGACGCCTAGCAGGCTCATAATTATAAGCCAGTGGGCCGTCATATGCATGTGAATGTACATTTTCAACCTCTTCAGTCTCAAAACTAGTACTGGGATCCATGTTTATTAATGTTACACTCAATCGAACTCGGCTGGACTCCCTTACACTACGTCACTTCCAGTTAGTGGGTTTTTAGACGCGGAAGCAAAATTCTCTCACAAAAACGACCCCAAAAGTCACTGTAGTGTGTATATGTTTTTGTTTTTTGTTTTAATCAAGTTTCTACATTATTTTCCTACACATTTATTCATCATGGTCTCCAACCTGCAAGTTGGGGTTTTAGCATTGTTAAATATGTTAGCACTGTTAGCACCGTTAGCAGTGTCAGCACGGTCAATGGTGCTAACATAGTAAACAATGCTAAAGGGGTTTTGTGGCTCAAAATGAAGCCACTTACTTACTACAGTAACCAGAGGGGAGACCAGAGGTCCCACCACTTGAATGGCACTACCACTGCTAACTGCTAAATGGTCAGTGCAGCTAGCTTGCTTAAATCCGATCTGGATGGTGTACAGTGCAGAGCGCCCAAAGCTAATGTTAGCTAATGGCAAGACATCACAAAACATACACAGTTACAGTTTCAACCTCTCTAAATGTTAAATATCAATATAACAGTTGATGTTTGGCGATCAAAAGCAAAATTAACCAAACCTGATATCTCTAAACACAGTGCTCACAAACTTTAGCAGAACAGCTGAATAGACCTGTTTGTGTTAACGTCATATTTCAACGTTGCCCACTTATATACAGCCATGTGTAAAAAGCCATATTAGCCTTTTACACAGCAGGTGCAAGTAGCATTGCTGGCTATGGACATTTAGTTGCTAATTGAATCTGCCTTTATTAATAGTTACTAGGAAAAAAACAGTAATTACACATTAATTTACTTAATACACCCTGTGTATTTATTGGTACGACCACGTTTCAAGCCTGTGTGCCCTCTTGTCATTGTGGTATAGTCCAGTTATTATCTGTACTGCAGTGAATCATCATTATCAGAATCAATACTGGTGATGGTTTTGACAACTGCACTTTTTTGTTTTTACTTTCCTCTGTGTTCTTTTTCTTTTATCTTAGATTTATAACGGTATAGTACAAAGAATTCACTGTTGAGTAGGGCTGCAACTAAGGTTTATTTTCATTATTAATTAATTTGTTGATTATTTTCTCAATTAATTAACTAGTTGTTCGGTCTATAAAATGTCAGAGAATGGTGAAAACTGACACCCTGAAATATTTTGTTTCGTCCACAGCCTACAGATATTCAGTTCGCTGTCATAGAGGAGTAAAGAAACCACAAAATATTTACATTTAAGAACATGGAATAAAATATTTTGACTTTTTTTTTTCCCTTAAAAACAATCTGTCATCAACTTAGCTGCCAATTAATTTCATAGTTCAACTAATCGATTCATTGATTAATCACTGCAGTTCTAATGTTGAGTGATTTAACTTCTCTTACACTTATACATTATATCTTAAATTAAATCTATTTCAGCCTCGGGGTTTAGACTTTTTAATAACTTTGAGTTTGTGATAAAATCATCATTTAAGACAAAAAACTGAAAAAAGGAAACATTAAAGCTTTGGCAGGACTGAATTCAGAGTAATACGACTAATACTGTGGTCCATGACTGGGTGAATTTTAGCCAGAGACTTGCAATTAATGAGGTGGCAGAGACACAAGGTTAACCCATGCAAAATGTTTTCGCATGTTTCAATTGGACTCAACTGTAGGAGTTCTGCGGTATGTTCGCCCTTTCCGTGCTTCCCGTCTGCCCTTCCAGCCACACACTCATTTCCTCAACAGGTTATCTCCCATCCAATCAATCCTCTCCTCAGGAAAACCTTGAATTTACCTTCCAAGTGTTTGCTTATTTTGTCTACGGATTAATTATGTGGCATGTGAACGGCGGCCGTTTTCTACTCTGCAGCATATCTTTCTTCTCCACTCATTTGTGAACTGCTGGAAAACAGGAAGTGTGCAGCTAACGTTGAGATATACAACCGCGGGGGTGAGCAGATGTTAAATGTGTGTGTACTGTATGTGCACATGTGTCTGTCTATGGAGAGACCCAGTGTGTAAATAAAGTGTGCAGGCTGATAAAGCGCAGTGAGACACATGGAACTGTTGACAACACACACACATGCATAAAAGCTAACAGACATTTAACCGAGACTGACGCAAAGCAAAGAGGGAGTCTGTGTTAATGATTACCAACTAACACCCTGCCTGGACACTGCACAGCTTGCTCCTCTGTACATAAGCTTTGGTTCACTCGCTCTGTGTGTGCTATGTGTGTGTTTTGTGTTGTGTGGCAGCGGGGGGATCGATTGCTGGGCGAGGTGATGTGGCCGGTGCAGATTTGTGGCCCAGCAGTCTTATAGTTCAACCCTAATGAGCAGGGAAAGAAGTGCGACCATGCTGAGCGGCGCAGGCCAGCCTGCTATGGAGAATATCTGTTGTCTATCCCAACAAAGTTGGCTAAACACACACCCGAGCGCCACAGAGGCCTTTCGCTATCACGGCGAGGGGCTGGAAATTGCACACCTCCAACAAGCTTATCTCCCTTGCAAACACAAACTGGCTGGAAGACAGATAATAGTTTGGGCCAAACAATTTTTCTGAGAAAGAGAGTAAACACTCTGGGTAGTCAATATACTGTAGGAGTTGTTTTTGAGATTAATGGCTTTCCACACAGGAAAAGAGAAGGCAGCGATAAATCGCTAATGACTGAACTGGGTCTCTGGATGCAGATTACTGCCCTCTGTGGACGCCACTGAGCTCTAAAGGTGCAGCACATCTCTGTGTATGTTAGAACAACTGCATTAACAGACTGAGAGAAGACAATTTATACAGGCTAAAATATCCTATTTTCTGCTGGAAAGAATGTTTCCTCACTAAAATGGAAACTGTGAGAGTGATGTTGCATCTCGCATTCAGAATCCAATAATTCTCACTTTATTTGGTGTCTCTGGTGTGTTGGAGAATACGTGCTGGATACTGCGATTGACAGTTTATCTGAGATAAAAAAGAAGAACTGGGCAGTTTGCTTCGAGCTACAGTTGGTAACTTTTACATGAATGACTTTCTGTCACATTTGCTGAAACTCTCACTTCATCCACACAGTAGTACATGAGACAAAGAGTGTAAGACAATCCTCGGCCTCCTTGTAGTGCTTCTAATGACACTTGCTAGAATTTGTCACAACCAATCAGAGGCGAGGAGTTTTTGACACCGCTGTCAATCACTGCTCATAAACTAAAGTCAAACTGTCAAACTAGGCTTCACTAATCAAATATGAATCAGGATTTGGGTAGTACATTGTCTATTTCTCACCTTGTATGTTTTCAGAAACATATTTTAGTGTACTGTTTAGCTGTATAGTGAGAAAGTTTGCTCAGAGAAGTGGGCAGTGCTCTGTTTCTGCTCTACTTTTACAACATGGTTGGGTTACAGCTATATTTTACACTAGGGTGACCATATTTTGATTTCCAAAAAAGAGGACAGCCGGCCCGGCCACGAGATAGCCTACTTAAATGATACTTGCAGTTTACTCAAAGATGCCTTTTAATTTTAATTCAGTCAGGACAACTTTGTCAAAAATAATCTTTATTTACTTGCACAAGTTATGTTACATTTGGCGGTAGGGTTCTGTTCTGGGACCCCCTGCTTTTCCACGTGCTTGCGTGGAAAGCCTGAGGCAGGAAGAGCACACCTTCCTGCCCTTCATGAGCCATCATGAACGGCTCAAGCAGGGGGCACAGCAGCAAAAGAAATCCCAGACAGAGCAGAGCAAGCTAATGAATACAATAGAGTTCAGACCCACATGACAGGAGGATCTGGGACCCCCTGCTCTTCCACGCGCTTACGTGGAAAGCCTGAGGCAGGAAGAGCACTCCTTCCTGCCCTTCTTGAGCCATCATGAACGGCTATAGCAGGGAGCGCAGCAGCAGAAGAAACCCAGATAGAGCAGAGAAAACAGCATGAGAGGAGGAGCTGGGGTGGAGGTGGGTTGCGATTACCGGCAGAGGAAGCAGCAAAAGGGGCCACGCTAGAGCTGTTTAAATAGCGCGCTCTGAATGCAATTTTCCAATAGGAGCAAAGGGCCAGGGGCAGTCAGCTGAGCAATCAGCTGATTGAGGATTGCTTGGAAAACCAGACATTATCATCAATTTATAAAAACCCCCCAGACGCCCCGGACAGGATGTGAAAAGTGGACGTCTGGGCAAAACAGGACGTTTGGTCAGCCTACTTTACACTAGGAAGTCTGTGACTCAGCTGCCACATTGAAAACAGTTGAGCTGAAACAGAGCACCTCCCACCTGTCTGAGCAAACATTCTCATTTTACAGCTAAACAGTACACTAAAATATGTTTCTGAAAACATCTGAGACAAGAAATAGGCAGTTACAAAATTGAGTCATATTTGATCAACACTGCCTAGTTTGACAGTTTGACTGCAGTTCACAAGAAGTGACTGACATGCTTGGCAGCTGCGTTAGCGACTCCTTGGCTCTGATTGGTTGTTTTCACTCACGTGCACTGGATTTCTGCAAAAGCCATCAGAAGCACTACAAGGAGAAGGAGGAACGTTATGTTTTTCACAGACCCCCATTCTCAAGCACTACTGTGTGAATGTAGTGACAGTTTCAGCAAATATGTAAAATTAAAGGTTCAGTTTGTAGGATTTAGTGGCATCTAGCTGTGAGGTTGCAGAACTGAAACTTCTGCATGTTTACGATATTAACTTAATTATTAAATGATATATTTTGGTGGTTTGAGTTGAAGGTGTGAGAAAGAATAGTATCAGTAACATTGTTAACACTGTGCTACATTACAGAGAAATACAAAACCGTACTAATGAACCTTCATTAATATAGGCCTATATTTTATCTACAAGTGCACGTCACACACTGAGCGAGCCGCCTGTTAATGACGCTGTGGGCTAATGGGCATGTAGCTACTTCCATGTTTCAGATGATACGTCATGTTTGTAGTCGACCAATGAAGATGAGTTTACATATCACCTTGGGTTCGTCCTTCACCTTCTCAAAATGATCCCACACTTTGGATTTCCTGCCCGACATGTTATTAACTAGCCTGTGGAATAACCGCAGGTACCAGCCCTGGAAATTAGGGGCCGTTCACATGCTGCGTCTTTAACTGCCTGTAAAACGCGAGGTCGGGAACTGGTCGACTATTAGGGGGCAGTCCTAATACTTCAGAATATTACATACCATTTCTGTCAACAGATGCTCCTAAATCCTCCACACTGGACCCTTACGCAGTGATCAAAATGTGCCTTGATCAAGCCGAGTAACAACTGCCACCCACAAAAACTCAAACTTCATCAATACAAAATTCAAAGGAAAAGAAAACACTGTCAGAAAATGGCTGTGCTTGATTGACACATGACTAAGAAATGTAGTGCAGAGAAACCACAGCATTGACAGCTTAACATCGAGACAAGGCCAGAAACATTACACTGATTTGACCACTGATTGAACAAAGAACAATGAAACTGCACATAATGACCAAAAAGCTGTTCTAAAACTGTGCATCAGCACTTAATGCTGTCAAAACCATTTGAATTCTAACAAAAGTCAACCCCTGCTAAGAATGGTTTCTACTGTGACGCCCATGTAAAACGTAACACACATTATGCCCTCTGCCTGCAACAGCAACTTTCAAAAGAAATGGACAAAGCATGTAACCGAAAAGCTAAAAAAAACAGAAGGAAATCTTTCAAACCAGGAGCCTGTCAATGGTGATTGAACGTAGATGGAACAAGAAAGGTAAAAGGAGGGAGAGGGATCAGCAGGCTGAAAGAGGAATGGAAAGGGCAAAATGGCATTCGGAGGAAAAAGGCAGTGAAATAAAGGGAGAAGGGTGAACAAAAAGGACAATTTGCCAAATGTCAGGAGCATTTGAATGGTCACCTCTGGACACTGCAAATAACTGGTGGTATTCAACCACTAAGAGAGAGGCTGTGAAGCTTTAGAGCAGGAAGTAGCTTCTGTTACTCATCTTTACAAACTGAACTACTGATTAACATGCTGTTAATGACTTTGCAAATTGTTTTACACTCAGATTATATTACATGTGGAGAATAAAGTAAATCCAAAACAGTTACTTCTTTTGTCACTGTGTTGCCTTTTTTTTTTGGTAAGAAAAATTAAATAAGCCTGACGACTTTCATTAATTTTAATTCTACCATCCTGTCAGAACTGGCACAGCTCCAAACCTCAGTCCTTTACGTAGCTCAATATCAGGAGAAGTAATAAGTCATGGCTCTGTATATCACACTGTATGTGTGTGTAATGTGACAAGGGACATTTTCCTGATAAAATCGTGCATCTGCAGCATGCATGGAACACAAGGTGACCGCTGGAGTCTGGATATGTCTACAAACATGAATTCAATTGTAAAAGGGACATTATATGTCCTTGGCAGCAGCATGTTGTGTACTTGCTACTCTCCATATACTGTAGGCTTCTTAATGGAAAAGTGGACTCTCTGAACTGTCAGTATACAGGGCTTTCCCTGGGTTTTTTCGAGACCAAGGTGGCAAAGGCCCGTGGCGGTGGGCATCTTGACATCTGTACTTTTAGATACAGCCCCCCCACCATCAGCAATGTTTCTACCTGTGTGGTCATCAAGGAAAAATGCTGTTTGAAGACATTTTGTCATGGTGAAATCTGCATCGATGTAATGCATGGTGAGGGATATATACAGCTTGACCACAGATCCGCTGTGGTGGCAAAAAACTCAGCGGTGGAGACATCTTTTGCAACTTCAGCTCAACATTTATCATACAGGGCTGGCAGTGCAACTCTGCTGAAATGTTTACGTGATGGCAACACGTAACGCTTGTCCAAAGTCTTAACAAGTGTCTTGAATCCTGGTTTGCTTACAGTACTGATGGGGCACATGTCCTTCACTAGCATAAATGTCACAGCCTCCGTTATCTCTTGATGTCTGTGGGAGGTGGTGGGATATGGGACGGCATTGTAAAGAGTGTCCTTAATAGAGGACTGTGTTGCGGTGGCACTGGCTGACGAGCTTGCACTTTTTTGCTCCTTTTGCTCCTTTATCACCTGGTCATAGACCAGTTTATGGCTGAACTTTAAATGATTGAATAAGTTGGTCATGTTGCCTTGGGGGGCAGACACGACAGCGTGACAAACTTTGCAAAAAATTTCCTTTTGCTCGACGTCCGTCAACTTGAAGCCAAAATGTTTCCAGATGACTGAAGTTGTTCTACCTTTCTTCTCAACCAAAGGGTGCCTTTCTGCCATGTTCTCAATCGCTCGCTCCACATATTATTGATCCACACACGTCACACGCTTGCTGCTGCTGCACGTAACACAGGTGCATTCACGGTGCTTTTCCAGCACAGGAACTTGCATGGTGCATTAATCGTTTTTCTTCAATTATAATGTTTTTATGATCATGAGAAGTCAAAATCAAAATCACGATTAAAATTCGATTAATCATCCAGCCCTACCCCACACATACAGGCTTCCTTCGCCTTTCAAACGGGGCAGAGCTCCGTGGGAAACAGTAGGAGAGACACAGCTCGAGGGGGAACTGGGATCTGACACAACACCAGAGGGAGAAGCAGGTCCGTGGAGCTGTGCGCCGGACAAAAAACAAGCATGTCGCACCGAATGTGTGCCGCTATGGCGTCGCGTTGGGTTGTGAGCGTGCATGACGCACGTCTACATTGAAAGTAATGGATTTGTGCACGCAAAAGACGCTACATCTAAACACCCCACATGCACACACACATGCTTTAACCAAGGCGGCGGCCAAAATCACCCTTTGTCTTAGATAGGTAGGGAAAACCCTGGTATATGGAGGGACTTCACTTTTAAAGCGCAATAAATTAACTTATGTGATTGGTGTGTTAGACCTCACATTAAATTTATTGATCAGCCAAACAAGAATGTCAATATTGGACAATTCTAAAAAAAAAAAAAAAAAAAAAAAAAAATCCTGATTACAGTCAAAGCTTTAGCGAGCTTTTCACAATATCTGCACATGACAACTAAGTTAGGAATAAGTTAAGATTGTTTTTATAGTATTAAACTAAATGGTTAAGGAAAAGCTTAGGTTAAACAACTAAAACCCTTTGTTAAACATAGAAAAATTAATAACTTTGAAGGAATACTTCACGGCCCAAATGATCATTTGTACGTGAATTACTTGTGTTGCATTGGATTGTAAAGAAAGTTTTGTTTTTCGTGCATGCCTCTGATAAATGAAGAATCTAAAAACTGAGATTATTGATTTATTTATTTCCAAGTAATTAGTATGTAGTTCCAACAATGTTGAGGCAGAGGGTACTGTCTGTAGCTCTGGTTGAGGATAAGAAGCTGTCAGCAGATAAACAGAGATCTGTGTGGGTACGTGAGACCCTAAAAAAGAGGGTGGGTCATGGGGAGTACCACCAGTTGGTCCAGGAGCTTCTCCTCCATGATGGCTGTTTCCAGGCATATTTTAGGATGACTCAGGGGCATGCTGACTATGGTCGGGGCGTATAGCTCTGGGTATCCACTAGTTTATCTTCCATTGTTTACCAACTGTAAACTTGTTGTCGTGACCACCACAGAGGGCCCACCTCTCAAATCATCTGATTGGACAATGGGAAAAGAGATGACGTGGGGAGTTTATCTGCTCTGAGCTTAAGTTTTTTCAACTTGAGGAGTTCAGAGTGCTCTGGCAAAAATGCCGCTGTTAAAAGTTTTCTGTGTTAAAAGTCTTCAATGCATCAGGAATTTTCCATTTTTTTGGATTCTTTGTTCACAGGAGGCATTGAAGAATTTTTCCTTGTGAATTTAAAAAAACACAAGGTGAGTAATTGATAGACAAATGCTCATTTGGGGGGTGAAATATTCCTCTAATTGGACGTCTTTGATGGATGCAAACTCCAAGCCCCTGTATGAAAGTCTCAGGGACTTTGGGCTGCACTTTTGACCACAACCAAAAACACTGACTGCATTTAAACTCAGCTGGTAAGTCAAGTGCGTCGGTTACTGGGGTGTAGTTTTCAGCCTGAGGCAAACCTCCGTATCGATCCCTGCAGATGTGCAGCTGCCTTTTTGTGGTGCTGGGTTGTAAAAATCGTAGTTTTTGCCCCTTGAATTTATTCAGGCTGTATTGCTCTGGCCTGCCCGGGGTATCCAGTGCTAATTCTTTCTAAGACAGAGACATGCACTTCCAAATAGAGGAAAGTAGCCCTAATTACAGCTGATGCTCTCATTTAATCTCTCCCCGTCTCTCTCTCTCTCTCTCGACTGCAGGCAGGAAGCTGCCACGAATCACTTACAGCTTTATCGGTGGATAAGTGGCTGTTCAAATATGGAGCTATTCAGAGAACTCTTTTCAATACACACAGGTGCTCCTTTCACAACTGCCATCCGATGGCTCTTTTCTCATTTACTGTACACAAACTGCCACGCGTACATGCACACGCAGACATACAGTACACACAGTTAAACACACAACACCTGCTGGGGTCACCAACACTTGCCAAAGCTGCCGATGTCACACAGATGTTTGGCTGGCATCTGAGGTTACAAGAGGGGCAGAGAAAGACAGAGGAGCTGCTTGTTTTCCTCAAGTTTTCAATTATTAAACTATTAATAACTCCAGATGTTACTTTAAAGGACCATAATTGGAGCTCTGAAAGTTTCAGCCATGAAGTTTAAGTTGGCATAAATTTACTTCCTGTTGATCATTGTTCAAAGCTCATCATCAGAGTAGTGATCACTTTCTAAACATCCTGACTTTTACTGTTCTCCATTCATTTTTTATTGTTGACTAAATAAGTTTTAATATTGTTATTATTATCTCATCAAGATAAATTATCATGGTGTGCATTTGAGGACATGGAGCAACTTGCTGGTGTGTTAAAGGACACTGACAATAGAAACTGTCAAAAACATTGCATCTTGCTATCAGAAAATAAATCTTGACTCCATAAGTGTTATTGTTATGTTAAGTTCAGGCCTACAGAGTCAATATGTGGAACATTTGATACCTTACATTCACCTTTGGGGGTACCCCACCTATAAAGGGGTGTCATCCACTTCACCTCTCCCCTTTTGCTGTTGTACTCCATGGGAGAGGTGAGAGACATTGCTCTTGTAGTAATTTCTGTGTTTTAGCGCTGTTAAGATATGTTTATAACTTCATTTTATGCTAACATAATCTTGCGTCACTTAATTTGGGTAAGGGCTCGACTTAACATGGTCGTAGCTGACGGAGGATTTTGTTTTTACCTCTTGCTGTCAGGTATGTTTTCTGTGTTTTATCGTGCTTAAGTAAGGGTTATTGCCTGATGAGGTGTCCATTATCAGGAATTAATGGACGACGTGGAGACCTTTCATTCCTGATAATGGACACCTCGAAGGGCATTAACCCGCTTATACCATGGTCACTTACCAAAGAAATGAATATTAAATCAATTATTTATGCTTTAATGTGTTTTACAGTTAAAATCATGACTCAGCCACAGCTGAGCAGACTATTTAATCTCTGTAGTTCACAGGCATTGGAAACCCACTGTGGCGGCAGCGTAGAGAGCATAGCGACTCTGATCAGTGAAGGGAAGCGAGATGATGGCTAAACGTTACGTGATATTATTCAGAAGATGATCATTTCAGAAAGCCAGTGCACTTCTTACCGCTTGTGTGTTACAAACTCTGGTGGTCAGAGGATGATGTGCAAAAAAAAAACTTGAGATAGGCTATTACTTTCATGATTCATTGGCATTCATTTATAGGCCCAAGAAACTTTGTTTCAAATAATCAACATCCAAATAGTAGGCTAGTCAAAATCGTTTTTAATTACAACAGATAATTCATAAGCATATGGTAGTTGAGATTAAATCATATAAACATATTAACAAATTAACAATTGTTTCCTATTTAAAATTAAATGCTACATTACCATGAATAGTGAAATTTGAAAGTGATATGGGTATGTCCATCATAGTGGCATTTGAAGGACGGAGACTGACAGATTGAGCACTGCTTGCTGGGACATTTGGAGATGACAAGATGTTGCTCCAGTCTCGTCTCTCCTGCGCTGATGGAGCCCAACCTGTTTCCAGGCCGGCGTCAGAGAGCCTACTGCTGTGCTCCGGAGGTTGTGATTGGTGTAGACCCGTGACTCCTTGTGCCATTTCTCCGTTTTCTTTTCATTCTCTAACCTGTCTTCTTCTGCATCCCAGTCATCAAAATTATAAAATTCACCAAATAAATTAAATTAAACGATAAAATCACTCATGATGCCCGTTGTAATCCGTTGCCTCTGCTCTTGAGTCTCCGTTGCTATGGTTACAAACTAGGAGTTGAGCCAGCGCAATAATTTAGAACCTGTCATCAGGCAATTTGACCAGAACGTCTTTTTAGCTGTCCTATAACACTTTTTAACAGACACTCTGCAGCCAATCAGAATTGAGTATTCACCCAGACCATGGTATAACTGAATGTAACATGGTGCCCTCCTGGTGTTGTACTCCATGGGAGAGGGGCTTGAGTTTGCATGGTTGTGTTTAACAGAGGACTTTGTTTTGCCACTTGCTGTCAGAGCTGTCAGGAATAAACAAAGATCACCTCCAAAGATATCCACAGTCTGGGCCTCTTCATATCAACACAACCCAGACATCACAAGAGTCCATGGGCTAACACATCTAGCAGACATGATTCATTAGCAATCATTTGGAATCCAGTATTCACTCCCCTATAGCTCTGTTTTGGTCTCCACCAACCCCAGAGGCAAATGTCTGTCTCTTTAGCTAATAAATGCTCCACTATGTAAACCAGCTAGTTGCTTACTTGATGTGTTTGCTGTTTTAATGCTCGGCTGGTAGAATTCTATCAGTTTTTAGAGCTTTTTTGCAGCTCATGCTGCAGTTAGAAACAAAACCAGTGGTAAGAGTGAACGAAAACAATTAACTTGATGGCTGCACAACCCGAACAAGTAGTTGAAAGTCACAAAAAAACTCTGTAGAGCAAAGGGGAACTGCTGAATCAGGTTATATTTCCCTGAGAGCTTCACAATGAGTGAAACCTTTCAATTTTTTTTCATTAAACATTCCATGAAAATATCCATCAAATTATCCCCAAATCAAAAGTACATATTTTTCCTCTTACCTGTAGTGCTATTATCAGTCTAGATTGTGTGCTAATGTTACAGCTCAGCTAAGGAAGACACCATTAATGTTTACAACTTGCACTGTCACAAGCAGGAGCTTCTCGTCAGTGAGCAGATGCACTCTTCCTTCTGCACAGTGTTACGGTTGTGTAGTTCGGTAGAGAGAAAATAGTTCCTACATGAAACTGCTCACAACAAGGTCTGTGGATTATCTTGAGTAACCAGGTCATGATTTCTGGAAAGAGACATTGATGTTGAGTTTTTCAAATGTATTTTTTTTGGCGCTTTGAGCACCACAAGCTGAGTGCCATCTAGATCCATTATATTGGAGAGAAGGCAGACATCTCTACAGCTGATATCTCCAACACTCTGCAACTCACACCAAAACAATCTAGACTGATAAACAGCTCTACAGGTAACAGGAAAAATGTGTAATTTTGAGTTTGGCACTGTCCCTTTAAGTGTTTGGAATCTGATATCCAGTCTGTAATTAATAGTATAGCTTCTCCCTGTAAGTCGCACACTGATACACAAGTTATTTCTGTGTTTATTACTTTCATCTAAACACAAGGCCAGCAGATGGTAGGTCAATAACTTCTGGAGGAAGTCCTGTTTGCATGCTCATCATCCTTTATATCCGTCTCTTCCTCAGTCACCAGGCACTGCTGCTCACAGAGTTCACATCTTATTCATCCCAGCAGTGATAATTACGACATTCTTATGGAGAGCTGAGTGGCCTCTTTGACCTGAGAGTCCCCTTGACTCACACGAGGAGAGGAGAACAACGTGAGAGGAATTCATCGCGACTGATGACTGGAGTCTGTTGCACTGACAGAGACATTGAGGCGGAGGCAGTACAGTATGGAGAGGACACACCGTACACAAGTGAAGCCTCTGAGGAGCATTGTTGTGCAGACAGGAACAGTGTGTGTTTTTTGGGAGGGCCCCTGTCTGGGACGGGATCACGGAGTCAGCGCTGCCTGTTAGAGCGCCCCAGGCCGAGTCTGTGTAGGGGACTCAGAAGGGGGATTAAAGGGGATTTAGAGAGCAGTAATTACCCTCGCCCGTGGAGGGTCTGGTAATTAAATTACCTTAGCAACCCCGTTACTGCCCGGCCACGCAGAGCCTCCAAGGTCAGCGGGAGTGGAAACTCAGAATATGCACAATTTGTTTGGCGCCGTCATCGGAAAGCATCACCTAGTGTGCGGTCTACTCATCACCAAGATGCATTTTTAGCATATAAATTGAAAACCTGAGGGCAACACATGCATTATGCATCACGCTCAATGTAAATATGTGATTTTCTGTATGATCTCTGTGACATAGCATCACCAGAAAACATATTTTGAATTTTGTGCGATTCTTATCTCGCAGAAAAATAGCATGCCTGTGTGAGCTAGGGGGGAGAAGGCATATGTAATGTTACAGCATGTTGTTAGCATGAATATAAGTAAGAAAGCAGTTTTCAAGTGGTGTGATTTATAGGTGAACGCATTATGGAAATGGGCTTTACTGATGTGGAACTCCCATCAGGGATCAATCACATGGCTAACTTACAATTTTTTTCCATGGATGGAAATTGTGACTGTGAGTAGATTTGTGGTTAAGTGAGAAATGAGCTGAGGTTAAAGACCAGTGGGTTTGAAGAGAGAGAGAGAAGAGGCAGGGAGAGAGAGAGAAGCGTGGGAGTAGCAGCAGCTCCCACACAGGCAGCAAAGTCACGATCCACCATTGAACACTCTCGCTCTCCTGCTCAAACTGACATATAAACACGCCAACGGCAGTTCCCATGCAGACATGTAATCACACATTCACGGCAGATTTAACATTTAAACTACAAGAAAAATCAATGACCAACCACCATGATACTTAAATGCAAATAATCCACACTCTGTGCATCTTGATGCCACTGAAGCTGAAGGTTTGATATGTTAAGTTCATTCAGTGTGACAGTCATCCAACATTAAGCTGCAGCACGATGAGTTCAACAGATCCATGAGCTGCAGCAGGGAGATACCTCCATCCTGCACAAGCATCCGTGCAAACACAAATGCACGCTGACATATGGATGTAGACTCACCTACACACACTCAACCAAAGAGCATCATGCTCAAACACAGACCTATATTCTTACCCAGGGATGGAGCTTCACTGAAATACATTATTAACCACTGATGTAATTAATTTCCTGTCAATTCTCTACAATTAAAGGGAATTAATTGGCCTCATTCGCTTTACATTCTGCTGCTCTGTCTCTTTTAATTTCCTTTGAACCATTCAGGCTTTATGATGAAAGCATTGTCACCCTTATCTGAACATACACAGTTGTACTGGTGAACCTCACTACTAAGTGAAGGTAACAAATCATAGTGTCTGAAGTAGTTCAGTTAAGCCCTGATCACACAGAAAGCATTTTAGCAGCTGGAGGCGCCATTTTGTTTTTAATGAGAAGGTTTTTGCATTGCTACACACCTCCTATTCATTGCTCTGAGCACTTGGCATTTTTGCCAGAGCGCTCTGAACTCCTCAAGTTGTAAACCTTCAATCCAAAGCCGAAAAGTGCCCCCCATCATTTCTTTTTTCGTCATCTTTTTGCCCATTGTCCAATCAGATGATTTGAGAGGTGGGCCTTCTGTGGTGGTCACAACAACAAGGAGAGGAGAAATTGGTGGTAGCGGTTGCTGGATACCCAGAGCTTATTCTCTATATACAGACTCTACATTCAGTGAATGTAGAGTCTGTAGGCAAACCCCGGAGATCTTGCCTCCGGAAGAAGAGCGGAAGAGCCCTGGTTTCCGGTTGTAGGCTGTTTGTAGTCCGTGTGATATTGACCAATCACGTTTGAGCCGGCTGCAGTTGTTGCCAGGTTAAACGCTCCGTGTGGTGAACTAACGAGGCGGAACATAACTGGCGTCACTGCAAACTCTGAATCCATCGCAATGGTTCAGCATATTTACTTATATATAAACGGAAGTCGGAAATTCGCCTCCTCCACCCAAATCAAAAAATCAGGGGTCTGCCCCCAGAAGCTGTATCGCTGTCTGCCGGAAGTCAGACGCCGAATACAGCCGATGGGTTCTGAGAATGCCCAGAGCTATACGGCCCAACAATAGACAGCAAGTTGTCAAACTGCCTCTGAGTCATCCTAAAATATGCCTGGAAACAGCCATCATGGAGGAGAAGCTCCTGGACCAACTGGTGGTACTCCTCATGATCCACCCTCTTTTTTAGGGTCTCACGTACCCACACAGATCTCTGTTTATCTGCTGACAGCCTCTCACCCTCAACCAGAGCTACAGACAGTACCCTCTCAACATTGTCAGAACTACATACTAATTACTGGGAAATAAGTAAAATAAATAAATAAACAGTAGATTGATTACACGAGAAAACGCTTTGTGTGTGATCAGAGCCTTTCTCAGGCAAATACCCTCCAGTAGTTACTCCTCTAAAACAAATAGTTTGCTGTGGGGAGTGTTGAGCTGGTTTATTCTCTGGTAGAGCTGAAGCATTTAAGCAAAAAAAAACAATACTAATCACTAATGAGGATCATGTCTATATAGAAGGTTATTTGTGAGTGTGTTTCTACTTCTAGCAATTAAGGAATGACTGAAGGGGAACTATGCTCATTTTCAAAATTCATACATGTTATTCCTATGGTTTAAGACAGTTCAAAATATATGTAAATATGACCAACTTTATCCCAGATCCAAAAACTAGAGTGCTGAAACTCAAATTTCACGAATCAGCTCTGTGGACAACGAACTGGGAAAGATGTTCTCGATGACAATGAGAGCATTCAGGGAAATGTTCTGAGAATATGGGAACAATTTCTGTTTCAGGACTGAAATTACTACAGTACAATAAAAATCATTTAGGTTTAAAGAAGAAAACAAACATACTGTAAGACCCACAAATCAGTCTCCCTTTGACTTGTTATGGAGCAGCTCCAGAATGTATACTTGATGACCTCAGAAGTTTGAGATTTACTTCTCTAGTTTCTATCTAGTTAGACAGAGAGTAGCTCACATTCACAAATATTGATTGAACTTTACTAGTCTATGGATTCTTCATTTCGGTAGTGTTCCCCTTTAACAAACCTGAGCAAGCCATTACAGAGTTTCTAGGTCATTAACTTGTTTCAACGTCAGCGTCATACTTGCGTTTGGCCATGTCATCGAGCTAGTTTTATGTCTTTGTTAAGTAGCTGTCAGTTGTTCACTCACTCTACAGCAGAAAACAGTGCTTCAAAATAAAAGCTCTGTGCTGGAAGTTCACTAAAATTCAAAATAAAGTGTGTTTTTTACAAACCTGACATGTTGGCGTGTCACCTGCGACCCACCAGTTGGAAACACCGTGTTAGAAAATACTGAAACATTCCTATTACAATTTCCCACAACCCGCAGCTTCATAAAGATATCCATGACAACTACTTTAAACTGCTTTTAAGGAATATTTTACCCACAAAATTATGATCTATATATCAATAACTCGCCCAGTGTTACATTGAATTCATGTAGAAAACTGTTTTTCTTGTTTCCATGGTGAACCAAGAATCCAAAAAAGGAGACAAGTCTTGATGAGTTGGACTCATGGGTGACAGCATTTAACAACAGCAAAACTTTATCAAAACATCCGTTTCTAAACCAGGACCCAGGAACTTGTGAAGGCGACAAACCACCATGCAAAAATACAGGGATTTAATGTCAAGTGTTGCCTGACTATCATATACGGCAAAGACAAGCAGCAAATCCTCACAGTCAAGAAGACAAACTGTGTTTTTCAGCAACAGCCTTTTGATAAAATCTAATAAAGTCTATGTCTCTCTCCTTGTATTCCCGGTGTTAGTCTAATACCTATATCTGTCTAAGAAACTTTTCTCATGAGCAATGAATACTGACAAAAGTTATTTTGGCAGATATGTAACGTGTCTGCGTGTTGATGAAAGCAGTCTGGTTGGATCAGTGCCTCGCTGTGCCCAACAGATAGTACACAACATGGCAGCACAATTGCTCATTAGGCAGAATTGACTCTGTCTGTCAAGCACCTGTGTTTTCAGGGGAAAGGCGGCCAGCCATATGTTTCTTGGGACTGCGAAGGATGATTGACGCCCTTATTGTACATCAGGTGTTAAAAATCCCAGACACCCCAGCGGTTGTCCTTTTATACTTTTCGTCACTTTTCATTTCTTCATCATCTTTTCCACTTCCTGCGATTACTGGAGGGAGGCAAAGGGAAGCAGGTGGACTGGCGGCTCTCCAGGAGCCAGTCGATCAACAGGCATGTATCGCATAACGTTGCCATTACCTCCCACTGCAGCCCACTGGAACATGTAGAGGACATGAACAGCTGCTGCCAGATACCTTCTATTGCACCTGACGGCAGCGATGCTATCGACTTGGCAGAATTAGGCCGCCTCACGGAGCAATAATTACAACAAGAGATCTTAATCTCAACCGTGAGAATGAAGGCAAACGAGGGGGGATCTCTGTCATGAAAATTTCCCAGTCACGTAGGCTCTGTGAAGTCACACCCCCCCCCACGGAGGATCCCACCCCTCAGAAGTCACCTTGACAGTGCCCTTCACGGCCCTCCATCACTTCACTGCCTGCATGTGACACAACACACAGGCTTGTTTAATGGATTCAGATTCACTGCAAGAGAATACTCTTTAGTCACCTGAAGTATAAACAAAAAAGAAAACAAGAAAACAAAAACTAGAGATGCACTGATTGTGAGATTCAGATGCCTGTAAAGATTTTTAAAACAACAATTTCCCCAGTGGTCGATATTGAGGTTTTTGCTGTTGTGTTTTTGTCATTATTTATTGCCTCTTTTGTGTCAGAGAAACAAAGATTTTTCTTTATCAAAAAATAACTAAACTGTTTTAAAGTCAGTCCGTTCTTCGTTAAACTATCTTTGGTTAGGTGCAAATTCAATCATGCGAATTTATCAAACAACCTTTCTTTCACATGAAAAAAAATCTTTAAAAATAACTGCTTCAAAAGCCTTTTTACTTCACGTCTTTACTGTAAAAACATCAATAAATTTCTTCTTCTAACAGCTGTGTTTATTCAAGTTCATTGCCAAAAAATTGATTTTACAAGACTTCATTCAAACATGTCTTGATTGTTTCAATTTACCTTCACCCAATTCTCATTTTTACTGAATAGAGTTTGAATGCATCATAACGTAACTTGATGCAACTCTGTTGGCTGTTAGTTTAGTCCACTGGCTGCTAACAGCTAACTTTAACTGGCTCTCTTCCTGCCAATTTAAACACAGATTAGTTGCTCCCAACGTAGCATTATTAGGGAAACAAAAGGGTCCGTCATCCGAAACATTAGTAGTAAGTTCACTGCATCCTTTCTTCTTGATGGCATCCCTGGAAAGATCTCTCTTCATCTCAAACATGTTATCTATTATCCCCGGGACGACAAGACGCCGTTTGTCTTAAGACCTGCTTTTTAGCCCACGACAGAAAAACATCGGTCACTGCCACCTCCACCACCACCCTGAATTCACCTTTTTTGCCAATAGGCCTATGGCAGTCAGTAAGACGAATATCTGTTAGAAAACTGGCTTTGCGTCTCCCTTGTGTTTCCTGTTTACCCTTCCTAGCGTCTCATGTTTGTCTTCAGTGTGTCTGCTGGGCATGGCCTCCTGTTTCCCTCCTCCTGCCGATCCTCCTGAGTGCCAGTAGCGGCTGAACCTGCACACCTGAACCACATCTACAACAATCCACTGCAGTATAAAACCCTGGCGCAGACATCCAAATCAATCAGTCTCCTCTTCAGAGGAGACGTCTAGGCCAACTTCAACTTTTTGATGCTTTCTCTTTTTGTACTTTTTGGACATCAATCATGCTCTGTTCTGTGTTTAAGGTTCACCATGCCAGCCTCAACCATTACCCTCCATGTCCAGCCTCGTTCTCACCTACTTTTGCTCTGCTTTCAACTAATCTGCCTGCTCTGCATAGCCATTCTCTGCCCACCTCAGCCATCACCTCATTCAAGCCTTCAGCTCCTCTTCTTCAAACTACAGTAAACTGCCTCAAACCATTCAATTTCCTGGTAGTGTTTGCATTTGGGTCCTAAGTTGGACTGGCACAACATTATTGGCTGTGTCATGGAAAAATAACTAAATATACAAGTATTTGAATATCATCATGCATAATAATAGTAACTGTATTAATGTATGATTCATGCATGGTCATGACCTAGGTATATGAGGCCTCAGAGTCCATCATTGTCTGCATGGGCGCATGTGAGGAGGCTCCAGGGTGTCTGAAGGTTAAGATACTGTAAGATCAGGACTTTGCAGATGTTTAGGCTCCAATGTTAGACAGATCTGTGTGACATGTGAAATACACGATATGAGGCTGAATCATTAACCCTTTTTAAACAGGAATTGTGCAAATTTGCAGGAAAGCCCAATCAGTCTTTTTTCAGCACTGGCAGTATAAAAACAAAATCAGGGAGTGCATCAAAATGCCGCCTGCCTACTTTTGTTTATACAGAATGCGCCTTTTTCGGGGCAATGGGGGGCTTGAGCAAGTAACAAAATGTGTAGCTCAGTGTGTGACGTAAACGGCCTTGCTCCATCAACAGCTCCTCCTGTGGTGGAAGGGCGCCTCGTTCTTTTTAAACCAAAAAGGTTCGGCCAATATGTCTACCCTACGAGGTGGAAAATTGGGCACCTTGGATCAACTCGCCAATCTGGCTCTATGTGTCTAAACGCTCGCAGCTTGCCGGCAAAACGGCCCAACATTCACTGAAAATCTGGCAGTGTAAAAGGGGCTATTGTCCTGTTATTTAAAATTTTTGGTATGTCTTTGTCCATTTACATGTTGTACCAAGAGCTTCTCAGATGCGATTTGTGTTGTCATAAAACATATATTCATATAAGACCAACTTCATTTATCAAAATGAAGACTGACGAGAGTAAAAGTTTTTTCAAAATCAGGCTGATATCGATGTGCGGCATATAAATTAGTGCATTTCTAACAAAAACACTTTTTAGGACAAGTATTACAGAGGGACCTCATATGGATCACGAATCCCCCTGTTCACACCCACACACAGGATGTGAGTTAGGGCTTGAAATTAAGACAGAAGAAGAAGAAGTAATCACACCGCAAACTGAAATCAAGCTCAAATGACACTTGATTGACACAAAATTTGCATCAACACGGATCTGTCTTAATCAAAATAAAGCCTCTACTTTGCACTGGAATTATTTTACAAATTCTTACATAATGTACAGATGAGCGACTCATATGATGAGTCACTGAACATCCCCAGGAATAATGATCCCTGTGCACTGGAAGCTGAAGCCTGTGGGAAGCTATGGTGAAAAAAGGGGGTAAAGGGTGGGTGTAACAGCTTCATTTAGTCAGTGTCATGCAGTAAGTCAGACACTAATACACTCTTTATTCTCTGTCGGCTTCAAACCTGCATTTATTCTCTGGCTACACTAACAAGCCTGAAGGCGGAGTAAGTCACAGAGAGGCAGGGGCAGGTACTTTAACCTCGTCTGCCCTGATGAACGCTGCTGAATTGCATTGTTTAAGCACAGAAAATTGGAGACCCTGCTCAGGACTACAGGAGGAGGAAGCAGACATACACTCCTCTCAGTCCATCAGAGCTGCATGCTTCTCACTTTTTCCTCCCTCCCCCTCCTTCTGTCTCTCCGTGGAAGGCACTCTGCCACTTTGGATATGTCACGGGCAATAAGGATGAAAAATTGGACTGCTCTTTGGGTCCCCAGTCGGCATCCCGGCTCCATCCTCCACCTTCACAGGCCTGAAGGAGGCTGAGCGCCACGCTCACAAAACAAAATAGGATTTAACAAGGCTAGAATCACTCACAATGCCTCAGTAAATAGCCACTGAACCCTGCCTGAACCAGCAACGGCGGCTGAATACAGACTTTAACATAGAGGTATGGAGTGAGAGGATGGAGTTTGACAGGGCAGGGAGGAGTGAACAGGTTTGAATCCTCCATAAAATACAAATGAAACAACCAGGTTGTATCAAAATCCATACACCACAGTCAGCAGGAATAGAATCTCTGCTTTGCCTCAGTGGGAAATGTAAACTCTAATAACTCCAATCATGTTCAATGCACTATTTTAGTTCTTGTATTCCTGCATTTTAAATTAGACTCTTGAGGATGATACACCATGTGTGCACTCTGCAATGTCTGTTATTTTTACACTATAGACTATATCTAGAGTAGCAGCATTACTCAGCAAAGCAGCATCAAACTAAGGTACATTTTAAACACCAGTGTTTAATTAATAAGCTATTTGCCTCGCTGTGTGGAAGAGACAAGGATCATTTTTTCATGTGTAGGCTACATCAGGTCTGACTTAAACACTGCTTTCCGAATTTTAAAAAGGAAAATGTAACAGATAAATACATAAAAATATACTTGAAATATCTCCAAACAGCTGACCTGTTCGTTGTTTGCTCCCTCAGCTATGTGGTCTACAGGAGCCCTGCTGACTCATGACACAACACGTCCACGTGTCAGCAGATGTATATATAGAACTGAATTTTAAAAATTCTGCGTCATTAGCTATGTTTCCATCCAAAAGTGATTTGAATTATTGGGAAATGCGCATTAAAAGAAATACGAATCCTGTGTGTTTCCATTAAATGTACGGACTTTGGTGTAAAACTACGAACTTGCGCGAGTTTTCCGCAGAACCGGAAACAAAACAAGTCTCGCATTCTTCTTCTTCTACGTTTTCTGGCGGTTGGCAACCAGCTTGTAAATGCATTACCGCCTTCCCGACCCGGAGTGTGGATATCACCATGGAGAGAGGTGCACTACGTCAGACTTAATTCGAACATAACTGTTTCCATCCCCCGTTTTGCGAATCAGCATTTTTTCGAATCAACCAAAACCCGGCTAAAGCGAGCGGATTTTAGTTTGTGCGAATCAGGGGATTTTAATTCAAATTTTGGCGTTTCCATCAATATTTTCCGATGCGATACTTCTAGATGCGCATCTGAACAGGCTGATGGAAACATGGCTACTGTCACCAATACCCAATCCAACTATTTCAATTAGTATTTGCCTCATATCTGATATCAGTATCAGATCTGTACATTCCAAAATAAGACAAGTGTCCCAGCTTGTCAATGGAATTTATATTACTTTTTAATACTATATATGTTATATTTTGAGGCAAATTCATTACCTTAACATGATCATATTATGTAATTTATAAAATTCTGTTGTTTAAATCAGCAAGTCCAAGCAAACTCTTTAAAATAAATAAAAACATTGGTGTAGTTTTTGTTTTACACACGTGACTAGTGTTGTCACAATACTAGAATTTGCGATATAATATCCTAAAAAATATTGATATTTGGTACCAGTTTTGTTACCACAGGGGAAAACTGACACTGAGGACACAGACTTTAGAAATATTTATTTAAGATAACTATAACTTTTTATCATTTTCACAATATATAATATAATATTCTAATGCACCCAGAAAGCTGTCATTTTAGTTAGTTTGTATTTAGAAGTGCATCCAGCAAGATTTAGGGCAGAGGTGGGGCCAAACGCTGGGTTGCAAGTCACAAGTTTCAAGTCTTTGCACTTAAGTTCTGAGTCAAGTTCCAAGTCCTAAGCTTTAAGTTTTGAGTCCTAACAAGTGCTAATGTGCTCTTACCAAAATATAGTGCAAGTTTTAACAAGAAAGTAATAATATATTGTCAAGATTCGTCTGTGCCTTTGTTTTTTTTGCTCTTCTCCTGTGTGAACACTCTTCGCCAGTTCGTTGTTTCAACCTCAGTGGTAACGCTCTCAGTCTCATTCATCTTTGTGCTATTGTGTTATTTTGGATCTTTGATGGGTTTTGGATCTATGCTGGTTTTTGGATTGTGTGTTGGACTGTCGCCTCGAACTAACTTTGTATTTATTTTTGCTTCGCAGCCCTGCCACCTGCCTGCCCCCAGCCTTGCCTCGCCCAGCCCCGTTGTGTTGTCTTCCCTCACCCGGACTCCTTCACCTGCCCTGGATCCCCGTCGTCGTCTTTGTTTTTGTCACTTCCCGGCACATTTTGAGCACGCACCTTTTGTAAATAAAAGCACTTTCACTGATCTGCATTGTGGGTCTCGTCTCGTTCCTTCAGGTATTTAAAGGAGCTGTATGTAAGAAATCTAAAGCAAACAGTCGTAAAATCCTCTTAATATGTCACAGAGACTAAGAAATAATGTTCATATAACATACTGATCTCACCGACAACAATAGTACAGCCAGAATATTCGCATTTAAAAAAAAAAAAAAATTACGGTCTGCAAATCATGTTTATGTTTTGAATTTGTGTTTTGGCCTGTTGCGCCACCCACTGCCGTCTACCAGTCACGCAGTCAGTAGAGTGTCATCATCAGTTATAGCTACGACTGAGCTACAATGGCTGACGGTGCGACTAAACCCAAACAACCTTGTCATGATTCCCAAAAACACCATGACAAAACTCGAGGCAAAGCGGGGGTCTATATAGGAGATGATCTGAACGGTGGAGACTGTTGAAAGTGGAGAAAAATTTGAAATCGGATGTCGAATTGGCTACTCTTCTCCTCGACAGGTAAGCTTTAGCCAAAGTTGGCTAACTAGCATCATAGCTAGACGGGGATGGACATTTCGAATACTTTCAACTGTTATTCATTTTTGACCATACATTGTAGCCCATGTGCAGGTGGGTCATCACCCGACTGATTTTTTTGAGAAACAAACATTAGCAGCACGGCAAGCAGCATTAGCAGTGTCCCGGTACATAGCATTAGCAGCCGGCTTCTCCTCCAGAGAAGCTAGAAAACCGAAGATCAAGGACGCGGCCCTGCCACAGCAGCCGCCCGTGGGCAAACAAATCAGTCTCCAGCGTGCCGCTGTCCAGCAACCTCAAATCTGTAGGGGAGGGGGGGCGGACGCGACTCGCGGCAGTATTTTGAATTTGAGCGCAGTAACCGTTTTGGCCACATTCTTACATACAGCGCCTTTAAGTCCTGACATATATTACATTTACAAAATTCATGATTTTTCATATAACATGAGGATGACTTTTCTTTCTTTGGTTAGTGGCAGAGAACAGCAGAATGACTGTAGTAACCGTTAACAATGAGAGAGAGAGTGAGGAACCACAGCTGGTGCCAGTGTATCAATACTGCAGACAATTCAACTATTCAGTATCGATGAGTATTGATAAATCGAAATGTTTGACAACCCTACCTGTGACTGAATTCAAAAACATATATGATTGTTGAAGTAATTGTTTAATCCATTCAATTTTTAAGCCACATCCTCCAGCCCTTGGGTTTAAAAGGATCTCATGATAAAAAATGTCTTGTCTGAAAACCCAAAGATTAATATTTAAGAAGCCACAGCTGAGTTTTTTTTGCCAGTTTTGCTTTAAAAATGACTTAAACAATTTATTGATTACTATAGTTACCAATGCATTTTCTGCCAATAAAACAATCAATGAATTCACTTTTTGTTTCAGCTCTATTTTGGATTATTACTGCTCTCACAGCTGTGATATGAAAGCACAAGCATAATAGATAGCATTTAATATGTCATTACAGTTAGGACGGCTAATGGCACCAATGGTTTGATTGCAACCAGCCGTTTTTCAAAAAATTCCAAATCTCTAATGCTACACAATAGTGCGGTTGGACGATATAACAGTATTTACTGCACAGCAATAGATGTGTCCATGGGTGGAGATTTGGCAAAACTGTTTCTACCATGAAAGCTATTCAGGTCGGGCTCTGACGCAAATCAGGGCTGGATTCTTGTGTGGTCTCGTAATTTCCGCATGATCTTGTGATATTATGAATTAAGCTGCCTACTGTCTAGGTAACAGGATTTTGGCAGTCGTAATTTTTATTTAAGTGTTTCAAGTCTTTTAAGTGTTGTCTCATATGAGGTAGATGTTTTTATTTACATGAATTTACAGAAAAATGACTATATCCTGATATATTTTGTTACAGTGATATACATTCCATCATTTTGCCTACCCATACATGGTCTTATTATGAATTTATAGGGCATTATGATGAGCTGTATTTCTGTTTGACTTTGGGAAGGTATGGGAAATAATAAAAAATGTGTTGAATGATGAGAAAGTTTGTGATTAGCTCAAAATCGCTCAAAATCGCTCATTAACACAACCAATTGGCCATGAAAGCAATATATGAAGAGGACCGGTGGTTCCAACTACACACTGTGCGAGTGACCTCAGCACATTTCCATATCAATATTAATGTGAGTATGTGCTGATATGAAACAACAAAGCCCCAAGTCTTCCTCTGTACTTAGTATTCAGCATGAGAAACAGTTGCCATCAGATTCCCAGACGACAAATGTTTCACTTGTTTTTCTTTTTCTCTTGATAACAGGGCTTTGTACAATGACAGGTGGATGTAGTGTACAGTCGGCCTGTGATTCTGCTTCCCTCAGAGATAAGGTAAAATCAATAAGGCATTATTCAACCCATATGCACTGCACCCATAAGAAATCCATCAACACAAACACTTGCCAGAGAGCAATCTGCATAACTGACTGCATCTAAATCCATAAATTGGTCCAGCGAGCAGCAGCAGCATTGTCCTCAAGGGTCAAAGAAGACTTGCTCATTTTCTATTCATATATTCACAGCATCAGCCTCTTTGTGAGTTTATGGTACACTTTGGGTTTGGGCTCAGGATGTTCCAGTCAAATAAGCTTTAATCAAACCAGCAAAATATGCAACTACGCAGCTTCAGTAGTTTCACACAGAGCAAATAACTTTGTCTGAACACGAGCTGTGAGAAAAGGTTATGACACTTGGGTCCATGTCATTGGTCTGACAACCCGTTAGTCCGACGGTCCGCGGCGCTGAACGGCTCCCGGCGGGCGTATTTCTACCTTGATGGTGCGCCGCGACCGGCTCTGGGTCAGCTGGGAAAGGCTTGAGGCGAAGCAGGCTCACGGCTTATGTGTTTGTCACGTTCTTTTTCATTTTAACCCACACCATGATCTTTTCCTGACCCTAACCAAGTGGTTTTTGTGCCTAAACCTAACCAGACCTTAACCACAGGGCATCATGATGATTTCGGAACGGACTTCAGAACAAGGGGTTTAATATGGTCGGAACAATGGGATGTCGGACCAATGGGCTGTCGGACCAATGGGCAGTTCCCATGACACATCATCTCCCATACTCATATAATATAATATTCTGATGAATCCAGAAAGCTGTAAGTTTAGTTACTCTGTATTTAGAAGTGCACCCAGCAAGATTTTGGGCAGAGAGGTGTGACCAAGTCACTGTGTTGCAAGTCACAAGTAAGTTTTAAGTCTTCAAAAACAAGTACGACTAAAAAGTACTGATGACACTGCACTTCAGTCGCGTTTACACCAAACAATTTTAGTATAGTACCCGTAGAGCCGGTACATAACCTGCGTGTACATGTACCCAACCTCTAGATCTGTTCAGCCTTTCTGATGACAAGAGGCAGGGTTGTTATTGGATAGTAATAGCATGTCGCTGCTCCTTCCAACTCTCGCTGTATTTGCAGATTGCATCTTGCAGATTGTCCTCAAAATAAGGTTGCATGCCTACATTCTCAGAACAAATTCCAAGATTGGATACTTAAAAATAGCCGGCTTGTGCATTGAGTATTTGTTGAGCCAGAGTGACGATTTTCTAGCTCCACATTTTATAGCCCTTTTCCACTCTTTTCTCAAACACTACAATAAGGCTTTAGACTCATTTCCCACTGCCAGTAAACCAGAGTTGTGGACACACCTCTGCTGCACACGAGTATGCCATTTTTTTTTTCTCGGCGTGTCTCGATGTTCAATGTCAAGGACGGGCTTGAAAACCAGCTAGAAAACAGTAGAAAACAGCATGGAGGCCTGTGAAAACTTAAAGTGGTTTCCTCTTTCTATATATCTCTCACTTACTCAGTCGCTCTTTCAAACTCAGTGCAGTTTGGATTGATTTTGAGCGCTGCTTGGGCAGAGACGGATGGTATTTGTAGTGGCGTATCATTGCGGCGGTTAAAGGGCTAAAAGTAACGTGTTCACCCTGATGTTGTGTTTCTGTCAATGCAGATCAGAGCCAGAGTCAATAAATACCTGTGACTACTGCAGAGTCATTCGATCCACGTATAAATGCTGAGTGTAACCTTTCCCATTACATTAAAAAGCCAGATGTTAGCGGGTGTTAGTGGGGTTTTTTGTGCAGTGGGATAGAAGCTTTAGTATCGGATCAGTATGCTTGGTACCCCAAAAGAGGGGTGACATGAAAATGGGAAAGAGTGGAACAGTTCTTTTGGTAACATCCACAACTTTTGACAATGGAAACACAAAATAACTGTAACGAACTGAACTGAACTGAACTGCTTGGTGAGAATCCATAGCATAAAGTACAATTAGTGATTACCATAACAGAATTAATTTCATGTTTCTGTCCTCTCTTGTTGCACTCATCTCATACTGGGTTTATGTCTTAACTTTCTGTCCCCAAATTGGTGTGGGGAGAGGTATCAAGTATTTTCAAGTCAAAAGGCTCAAGTTCAAGTGCTGTCATGAGTTAATGGCGTTGAATTCCAGGTCAATTTGCAAGTCTATTTTTGTCAATTCAAGTTAAAAGGCAGGAAATTTGTGACTCCACTCTGGGTTGAGTCCAAGTCACGTGGCTCGTGTCCAATCCTCGGATTTAGCGTGCTTATTCTCAAGGCTCAAATTAAAACAATGATACTCGGCAGGGCTAATAAGTTTTATGGTCCATTAAAAATCGCAATGAAATATAAAACAACACAATATCCATCACCCAAATTCAATAACAACAGTACAATAGCTTTAAATTAATCTGAAATGATCACTCATTGGGTAAACTAGCGTGTTACAGTAAACAAAGCAAACATAGTAGGAAAATAAATATAAAAAGCATAGCATAATAGAATCCTAGAAACCCTAAAAAGGTAAAGATTGAAGTAATGAGATGTGGAAATCCTTGCATTTGTTTATGTTGCTTGACAGTGAATGAGAGCCCAGCTAACATAGACATTTGGCATTTCAGTAAAAATACATGCTTTGTGTTTCGTAAAATGGAGCAGAGACTCACCTTTTATCTTGACGACGCCTGCTGCAGTGTCTCTTTAAATGTTTCCTCCACGCTCACCGGCAGTCACTCAGATCTAGAGGATATGAAAATGAAAAGAAAGGCCATGTTTGTACAAATGAATGAAAAACAGTCATCTGTCTCGTGCTAGCTCTCACAGTAAGGTGTCCTCCGGTGTCCCTGAGATACTTCCAGGGGTTCCTTGCAGTCTTTGTTTGGTATAATCAATTGTCATCACCTCATAGAATCTCTGCTCGACTACAGAGTCAATAAAACCGAACTAGACCTAAAGGCTGTTTGTAAAATGTTCTCTATATTCACTTGAGGATCTTTGGGATTGAACATCGTGACAATTTCTGCTCGAAAACTGTGCCCAAAGGAAGAAACCACAGGTACACAAGACAAAGACAACACACCTGCTTTGCATTCAAAGTCTCTGAATAATCAGAGTGCACAATGGGCTCAAACAACTGTTTCTAGAGGCGGATAAATAAGCCTACATCTTTTGCCCCTGCTGATTGTTCCATCAGCTCAGTAATCTGTGCATGTCAGTGGTGGGGTGGCAGATATCCATTATCGATGGACTGTTTTTACAGACAATTGGTCGTATTCAGGGAACGGCCAGTGGAGACCAGCCATGTGTTGGAAAACCAGTAGAAAAAGCAGCTGGAGATCTCCTCCCAGCAGATGCTGCCTGCTGTGGAGGTGTGGGAAGGTTTCCAGTACAGCCCTGGTGGGGGATTGTGGAGGGCCGAGTGCTGTCACTCAATGTCTCTGCTGTGCCTCTATGTCAGAAGGCCGGAAATGCACAATAAAGTCTTTTAAACGGGAGTTCGACTTAATTTATTTAGCGCATAAATGAATAGTCAATTTATTGCTTCTTAAATGTGAGCATTTGCAATTTGTTTGTTTTATGTCATTGAAAAACACTATTTTTGGGATTTGCACAGTTGAATTTATTAGCTTGTGTATAATTAAATGCATTGACATTAAAGATAAATATATCAGGGACAATAACTTCTCAAGTACAGAAAAAATTCTATGTCTGGAAACACAATAAACTTGCAGGTTATTCTAAAAAAATCTATTGCTGTTAGCCATAATGCAGCCATTAGTGTGTCTACGAAGTTGGAATAAATTGATTGAAGTGTTCAGTAACTTTCCCAACAAGCTGTCCATTAGACTTCTTGTGTATAAAGAGTAGGATTGTGGCGTGAGCAGTGGTGAGCAATGCAAATCACTGTGGGATTTTAGGACAGGAGTTTATATTTTATCCAGCTTAAAACATGGTGGAATGGTGAACATCTGCTGCATTATCAACTGCCATAACTGTTGTTGCAACCAGTGTGGAAAACAGATTGCTAATGGAGAGCTTTCCAGCTTGCAGCGGACACTGTGCACACTCCACTTCAATTCAATTCAATTCAATTTTATTTATAAAGCCCAATATCACAAATCACAATTTGCCTCACAGGGCTTTACAGCATACAACATCCCTCTGTCCTTAAGACCCTCACAGCGGATAAGGAAAAACTCCCCAAAAAAAACCCCTTTAACGGGGAAAAAAAAACGGTAGAAACCTCAGGAAGAGCAACTGAGGAGGGATCCCTCTTCCAGGACGGACAGATGTGCAATAGATGTCGTACAGAACAGATCAGCATAATAAATTAACAGTAATCCATATGACACAATGAGACAGAGAGAGAGAGAGAGAGAGAGAGAGAGAGAGAGAGAGAGAGAGAGAGAGAGAGAGAGAGAGAGAGATGCAGGTAATGACAGTAGCTTACAACAACATTAATGAAAGTAATAATATTATAGTTATAGTTCTGGCTACTGTGGTACAATATGTTGAAAGTATGTATTAATATCTGACAGTATACTTGTGTGACAATAGTCATATGTGTATAATAACAGTAGAAGTATGACTAATGACTAATGATGGCAGCAGCAGCAGGAGGCATCTGGCAGGACCACGGCAGCAGCACAACCACACACGTCACACTGTCCAGGCACCGCTGCGGTATGAGTTATTCTGAGAGACAGTGGAGCACAAAGGCTCCGGAGAAGAAGCCGAGTTAGTGACATCCAGAATGGCCGAGTTAGCAAGATGCAGTAATAGAATACGAGAGAGAGAGAGAGAGAGAGAGAGAGAGAGAGAGAGAGAGAGAGAGAGAGAGAGAGAGAGAGAGAGGAGCCCGGTGTATTATAGGGGGTCCTCCGGCAGACTAGGCCTAAGTCAGCCTAACTAGGGGCTGGTACAGGGCAAGCCTGAGCCAGCCCTAACTATAAGCTTTATCAAAGAGGAAAGTCTTAAGTCTAGTCTTAAATGTGGAGACGGTGTCTGCCTCCCGGACCGTAACAGGAAGATGATTCCACAGGAGAGGAGCCTGATAGCTGAAGGCTCTGGCTCCTGATCTGCTTTTGGAGACTTTAGGGACCACGAGTAACCCTGCGTTCTCAGAGCGCAGTGTTCTGGTGGGATAATATGGCACTATGAGCTCTCTAAGATATGATGGAGCTTGACCATTTAGAGCTTTATAAGTTAACAGTAGGATTTTAAATTCAATTCTGGATTTTACAGGGAGCCAGTGCAGAGAAGCTAAAACAGGAGAAATATGATCTCGTTTCTTAGTTCCTGTTAGTACACGAGCCGCTGCATTCTGAATTAGCTGGAGAGTTTTTAAGGACTTACTAGAGCTACCTGATAATAGAGAGTTACAGTAATCCAGCCTTGAGGTAACAAAAGCGTGGACCAATTTTTCTGCATCTTTTCGGGTCAGGATAGGCCTAATTTTCGCAATATTACGCAGATGAAAAAATGCAGTCCGTGAGGTTTGCTTTAAATGAGAATTAAAAGACAAATCTTGATCAAATATTACTCCGAGGTTTCTTACGGTAGTGCTAGAGGCCAGAGCAATGCCATCTGGAGAAACTATGTCATCAGATAAAGAGTCTCTGAGTTGTTTGGGGCCAAGAACAATAACTTCAGTTTTGTCTGAATTTAACATCAGGAAATTGGTGCTCATCCAATTTTTTATGTCTTTAAGGCAGTTATGGAGTTTAGTTAATTGATTACTTTCTTCTGGCTTCATCGATAAATACAACTGTGTATCATCCGCATAACAATGGAAATTTATAGAGTGATTTCTAATGATGTTACCTAAAGGAAGCATATATAAAGTAAATAGGATTGGTCCGAGCACAGAACCTTGCGGAACTCCAAAACAAACTTTGGTACGTAAGGATGATTCATTACGAACGTCAACAAATTGAAAACGATCAGATAAATAAGATTTAAACCAGCTTAGTGCTGAACCTTTTAGGCCAATTAAGTGATCCAGTCTCTGCAGTAGAATTTGATGGTCAATTGTGTCAAACGCCGCACTAAGATCTAATAAAACAAGAACAGAGACGAGTCCTTTGTCTGAAGCAATCAGAAGGTCATTTGTAATTTTAACTAGAGCTGTCTCAGTGCTATGATGCACTCTAAATCCTGACTGAAATTCCTCAAATAAATTATTATCCTGGAGAAAATCACACAGCTGGTCTGCGACTACTTTCTCAAGGATCTTTGACATAAAGGGAAGATTAGATATTGGTCTATAGTTGGCTAACACCTCTGGATCCAGGGTGGGCTTTTTTAGGAGAGGTTTAATTACAGCTACCTTAAAAGACTGTGGTACATAGCCTGTTAATAGGGATATATTGATCATATCTAATATATGAGTGTTAACTAAAGGAAAGACCTCCTTAAGTAGCCTAGTTGGGATGGGGTCTAAGAGACACGTTGATGATTTAGATGAAGAAATCACTGCGGTCAATTCTTGAAGAGAAATTGGGGAGAAGCAATCTAAATATATATTAGATTCTACAGCTGTGTTTGAGGTTAGATAGGTAGGCCTAGGTTGACCTCTAGAGTCGGGGATCACCCCTGGCTTGAGTGGAGGCTCATTAAGGGGGTGAGAGTGCAAAAGCTAAGACACAAATACACTGATGTAAGCATTCTTTTTTTATTTTATTTTTTTGTCTCAGTTGAAGAAGCGTGTCCTGAAGTATGGCTGCCACTCCCCAGAATGCAATGTGCCATTTTGTTGTTGCCTCTTCTCTGTACGTGGAAATCTGGGCCTGATGGGGTGCAAGACAGGTCACTAAGTAACCAAATCACTATAAACTAGAGTGGTACTCAGAGAGCACAAACCTCCACCAAGACCATATGCCTTATCTCACAGTGTTGAAAGTGCAATACACGACATTCAGAACAAACAACCATCATCCACGTCCCTGCTGGCTAGCTAATTACTGCTACTCTGCACTGTGTACTACCCATGCTGGGCATGCAAGCGGTGCTCACACTAGACGGCGTTAGGGCTGCCCTTCAAAGTTGAAGTCAAATCATCAGCCACAGACTCCTCAGTCAACTGAGATTCTTGAGCATGCATCCGTCCTGCAGAATCTGTCAAACTCTCTCAAACTGATCACACTACGAGCTCTGTCGGCAATGCCAATGTTAGTACTGTCAGTGCTGTTAGTGTTGCTGACCCGTGGTGGCACGGCGTCATCGTCATGGTAGTGTAACACCTAACTTCTAGTCCTTGGTGGAGGTAATCATCCTCAATGAACTTTTTTTTTTTTTTAAGATTATTTTTGTGGGCTTTTGCCTTTAATGGATAGGACAGTGTGTGAAATGGGGAGACAGAGAGAGAGAGAGCGGGGACCGACCGGCAGCATGGTTCGTCTTCTCTGCGTTCATTGACCCGCAAAAACCTACAAACGTAAAGTCGATTCTCACTGAGGGCAAATATCTGCGCGGATTATTCTCGCGGAAAAATATAAAAGTTGATTTCATGGGTTCTTATGGAAGTTTGCACGCCGGGGCGGAACTTTTGCGCGGTGAAAAAAGTTTCCGTCCAGACGCGGGTCAAAGTCGTGCAGACCAGGGAGAGTCCAAAATCCAGGCAGGCAGGACAGTATGGGAGAAAGATTGATAAACCTCGTTTCACAGCACCCCGTCCTTTTTGATAAAAGACGGGATGATTTTATGAACGATGAATTAAAGGACAATGTCTGGCAGTCCATTGTCCAGCTGGGTGGCTGCGGTGAGGGTGGTAAGTGCTAAAGAAAGTTGATGTTGACGCTTGTTAAACATTAGCTTGCTAGCTCGCTGCTACTCTTGTCCGTGTTCACCCAGGGAACTGCCCATTGGTCCGACAGCCCATTGGTCCGACATCCCATTGTTCCGACCATATTAAACCCACTGTTCCGAAGTCCCGTTGTTCCGAAATCATCATGATGCCCTGTGGTTAAGGTCTGGTTAGGTTTAGGCACAAAAACCACTTGGTTAGGGTCAGGAAAAGATCATGGTGTGGGTTAAAATGAAAAAGAAAGTGGCAAACACATAAGCTGTGAGCCTGCTTCGCCTCAAGCCTTTCCCAGCTGACCCAGAGCCGGTTGTGGTGCACCATCAAGGTAGAAATACGCCCGCCGGGAGCCGTTCAGCACTGCGGAGAGCTCCCCACACAACCCCGACCCCAGAGTTAATAACAGGAGGTTATGGTGTTTCACTCTCTTCTCTCTATGGCACTTGTATCTCGACCAGTAGCCTACTTTTGTTGCCTTTGCTGATCCTCTATGGTACACAAATACGGTATAGCCTAGTATAATCACATATCAGAACAACGGGATGTCGGACCAATGGGATGTCGGACCAATGGGCTGTCGGACCAATGACATGGACCCATTCACCCACACCCGACTTGGAACAATGCGAAATTCCGCATCACGGCAGTGAGAATGAACCTTTAAAGAGGGAGCATGGAACCACAACAAATTTAATAGAAACTGGTTTCTAAGATACCCTTTTTTGTTAAGAGTAAGCTATCGCCTACTGATGGCTCAGGATAAAAGGTCAATACGTGTCCTGAATCATCCTGAATCATCCTCTGAGGACGATGAATATCTGTGTTTAACCACAGTCTACCAACATCCCTGATCTACAGACCCACGACTAGTGCTGAAAAATATTCTGCCAGCACAGGAGGAGATGAGACTACACACACCACTTTGCAGCAAAGATTGCCAGTCTCCCCCTCATACTGTGAAAAGTGTATTTATCAGCCAACTGATGCACAGATTAAAAGCCATTACCTCTACTTGGCAGGAGTATAAAGGGAAAGTATTCGCAGACAGCACATTCATTCATATTTCAATGCACCTGTCATGCCTTATCAGAGTACAAAAATTATGATGGAAAATGAAAAGGTAAATCAATTCCATTTTACATAGCACTAGACACATTCAGACATATATTCAAATGGATTGTTGTAGCGTGTGATTTGTTTGCTCAGAGACAGGCACATCAAAATATTAGTTTAAGTATACCCGCTATTATGAAACGTATATAGTAGTTCATATTCTATATTATAAGCAATTCAGCCATATTCCAGTTGCATTCAGTAGCATTAAAGCATTTATTTATATATTTAAGAAATGCCCTTGAATAGTGGTCACATATCCCAGGGACATTTTGAGCTTGTTTACACGTGGCAGCTCTTTCCATTTCCCTAACAACGTCACATATTAGTTGTATATAGGGTGCTATTAGGCACTGATGGGCTGCTCTCCACACTCTCACACACTTTCCAGCTCTTCTCACATGTAAATCACATAAGAGTGCAGGCTGTCCTGACAGCGAGTCCCATTACAATCGTGTGCACAAATCAATGATGCGTCACCATTTGAAATGAGCTGCTAAATATGCATGCATAACAAATAGCATGATCGGAACACAATGAGCATGTCATTGTGATATTAGGCGCTAGCAACCCAGTGTTTGCCTTTGTGGCATTCAGCAGCCATCTGCACAAGTTCTTTTGTGAGGCTCCATAGAACACAGTTCTCGTTTCCTGCTGTGTTTTTCACATTTTCTCCTCCAATCCTTCTGCTCATCACTTTTTACCACTTTTTTGCCACAGAATTCTGGGACTCATAAAACAATATCTCTTTGTTTGGAGGTATTCATCAACCTCTCTTACTTCTCTTACAAGACTACAGCTCTAATCTCAGTCATCCACACGTAAAGCTGATACACTTCCTCGGTAGATTTATTATTATTCTACTGGAGCAATATTTCTCTGACATTATCAAGAATTATACAAAGACCTACTGACTTATATCCTCTGATGGCGGATCTTTCAGACCTAGAGTTGTCTTGCTTTGGTCTGAATCAGGGACTAATTTTGTTACAAAGTTGTATAATTGCCTAGAGTTGGTTCGTGCTCTCACGGCAGCATTTACAAGCGGACCAGATCAAATGCCTTGTGTGAGAAAGCTGCTCTTGATTGGTCAGAATTTCCATGTGGGAAAAATCCAGAAAGTAAAGCAAACGTTGAAGAAGAGTACACTTGCAAGATAAATGTGACACTTTCTAATGTCACAATGGAGGGACAACTACGCAGGTTGATTTTAGCGCTGCTCATCGTGGACTATATTGCTGTCATTGTTCATTTTAGTCAAACCATACAGTTTGAAAACGAGGCGCGGCTCCAACTAGAAAACAATGTTTTGATGCATTGGATGTGCTGAATGTGCATATTAAGGCAGTACAGGAGGAGGTGCACATTAATAATCCTCCAGGACTGTAACATGCTCATGTTTAACCCAAACAATGTGTCATGTGACTGCAGTTGGTTCAGATCCAGGTCGGAACACGTTCTCACCACAAACAAACTGCACCAGAGTTCCTTTGTAACCGGACTGAGACCACCTCTTCAAGAAGGTCTCGGTCCGGTTGTTCTGGCGCACACCTGAGTGTGATTGCTGTGTTCACACCTGCCCAAACGAACCACACTTTGGAGGCAAGCAAACTTGAGTTCGATTGAACCAAATCGAACAGGGCAGGTGTGAAAGCACCCTCATAGTAAAGAACAGTGTGGAACATGGTAATATTCATTATTTATTTTTTCAACTGTAAATTATATTCCCAAATGATACTACATACACTTTCAGTAGTTTATACTAGGGATGTCCCGATCCGATATTCAGATCGGTATCGGCTGTCAATATTAGCAAAAAACGTGCATCGGCATCGGATCGGACTGCATGGGAAAATGCCAACCCAAGAACTCTGATCCAGTTTTTCAAAGAGTCCGATCCAGGTTTTCCGGCCAGCCCAGCGCTCAGAGTCAGTGTTTAATTCTGCATGTATCTGATCGACCAACCAGCACTTATTTTAATTAGAAATATTTTAAATACTAACTATAAACTAAAAACTAAAATACACAGCTAACCAATGGAGTCTGGAAGCGAGTTGAGGCTACAAAATCCACAAGTACAATTTATGTTATGGATTACATTGATGCTGCATTGCCAAGAAAACTGTTGACATGTAACACCTTTTATTGTGTTTCTACAGTTTGGCGTTTTTGTGGACATGTAAGGAATTATTAATAAGAAAATCTAGCTGTAGTCTTGCAAATAGTGACCCTGCAAAATCACCAGTCTTTTCAATATCTTATAGTGTGTGACTAAAAAAGGTCACATTGTCTTTAGATGTGAGGGTGTCAGACTTAAGCCTTTAAAAAGTATTTTAAAAGTGTTGTAGTGCACGGACGGCATTAAACGATGCAAGAAGAATATGGACCCCAGTCAGATGTCAATTTCTGGAGCTGCAATCATGCAATCACATCCCACTTCCCTTCCCCGACCTGACCCATTGATATGACGAGCAGAAATGACATTCATTTCCCCCTCAGCATCCCAGATATGGCAAATGTAACGTACAGCACAATCTCCATGCTCAACAACTTGTGCAGCAGCTTACGTAAGGACATGACGAGGAGGCAGGGACACAATCTTTAGATCTGAGTGTAGACTGAGAACCAGTCGATGGAGGGGGGGTGGGGGGTGGGAGACACTCGACAGGAGAGATATTACCACAGTAATCTACACTAGGAGGGCGAGCTGTAGAGTGGGCTGACCTTGAAGAGTTTAACCTGCCAATCAAAACAGTGTTTCTCCTCTGACAGGCAGCGAGGCAGAAAGCAAAGCCCCAGATATGTCAGCTGGGTCCAGATGTATAAATGATGTGGAGACACAGGAATTAGACGTGCACCACTTTCCACACTGAACTGCTTTAAAACAGCATAATGTGCTTTGTATTATGCATATGCATGCTTTACACCACACACACACACACACCAGGCTGTGGCTGTGATGTTAAAGTGATAGTTCAGGTTTTTGGACATGAAGTTGTGTGAAACGCTGACCATCTGTAGCTGATGTGACGGTGTCACTACTGTCAATGAACCTCCTGCTCTGAGAAATGGCCCGTAGCTTACCGGAGAAAAAGTAGTTCTGAAGATATAAGGGGGGCACGTAACCAAAAGGGTTTAAGCTACAAAAAAGTATGCATGTGTTTTGTTAGACTATTTCAATAATTTTAAAACATCCCCGCATTACGTCAGACCTTGCTATCAATTGGGACTATTTTCTGGTCAGTATCACTCCGCCGTGCAGGCCCGCAAGACAGCACGCGAACAGAAATCAATTAGACAGTTCATCACCACGCCGTGCAGGTGCGCAGGATAGCAACGGCTAACGCAAACTTCATCGGCTGTTTCCAACAGAGAACCAGTAGGCTATTATTAGTGAGGACAAAGATGTACTAGCCCTTTATATACCTACTACTACAGCGCAAACACCGGCTCAGGCTCACGACACACCCTCGTCAGCTGCTGTAGGTAAACAGAGGAATACCAAAATGGTGCCAACTTGTGACTTCCCCAGCTGTGGGAATAAAAACATCGCCGGCTCCCAATTACATCGGTTTCCTGTTACAGATGTAACCCGTAGGCAACTTTGGCTAACCCACCACCAGAACAAAGCAGAGACTGGTCGTAATCACATATGAATTCACATTTCTGTGTGACTGATTACTCATGTCATGGATTTAGCAGTTAGCCTAATATAATAAACTAAATGCTGACGGTAAAACGAGGCGCGTATAATGTACTCTCCACAACACAACAGGCTATTAGTTCAATCAAACATTTTGTTTAACAGACAATCAGTCACAGACATCGTTATATAAACTGGTATTAGGTAATATATCTCTCTTTGGGCACAGCAGTGCGGAAATTGCGTTTTCTCTGTCCGTCGGGATCTGTGGGCAGCTGAAGTGAGCTTGACATATGCGCAGTTGCTTCACCCTCGCCGGCTTGGTAGTGAGGTTCATCCCAATTGACACAAAGGGCTAGTACATCTTTTTCCTCACTAATAATAGCCTACTGGTTCTCTGTTGGAAACAGCCGATGAAGTTTGCGTTAGCCGTTGCTATCCTGCGCACCTGCACGGTGTGGCGATGAACTGTCTAACTGATTTCTGTTCGCGTGCTGTCTTGCGGGCCTGCACGGCGGAGTGATACTGGCCAGAAAATAGTCCCAATTGATAGCAAGGTCTGACGTAATGCGGGGATGTTTTAAAATTATTGAAATAGTCTAACAAAACACATGCATACTTTTTTGTAGCTTAAACCCTTTTGGTTACGTGTCCCCCTTATATCTTCAGAACTACTTTTTCTCCGGTAAGCTACGGGCCATTTCTCAGAGCAGGAGGCTCGTTGAGAGTAGTGACACCGTCACATCAGAGCTACAGATGGCCAGCGTTTCACACAACTTCATGTCCAAAAACCTGAACTATCACTTCAAACCTCATGAGCTGATAACATACAGTAGTTGCCTCTGTGATAACTTCCCTGAGTTGTAATGTCCTCTCTCTGAGTCTTACAAACTGTTGTGCAGTGTTTTTGGCATCTGATATGCCTTTAAATCACATTGATCTGTTAAACAAACTTGACTTCCTGGATTATATCTCATGTTTCACAGCTACCCTACACTCCAAAAACAGTAGTTACCAATATGAACGGTGGGGATACTTAAAAAATAATGGTCTAATGGTCACTTTTGGTCTAAAGTGACTTTAGTTTATGGGAATGTGTTTCCTCGCATGCAGATTACCATCTAATTCAGTGGCTCTCAACCTTTTTTGTGTTAAGGATCCCTAAATTGATGCACATTAGGTCACTGACCCCATCTGATTTGAGATTTTGCTTCAAGGACCTTCATCTGAAAAGAGTTTGGTTGTCATCTGTGATTAACACCAGTTTTATAGCTGTCAACTACAGTTGAGGAGTTAACTGAGGAGGAAATGAAACCTACAATCACAATAGTCACTCTTATGACTCTTATGCTAACGTGTCTCCTCGCTTCCCTCACTTCGAGGGAGGATGTGAAAGAGAGATGTGAGGAAGCAACTCATGGGATACACCTGTGTTTCTTTACTCTAAGCTCCTCCAGAAGCCTCCTCCCAACTCAAGGTGTATTTAAGGGATGGTGGGATTGTAAATGAAGGCGGAGGGGGAACAATTTCTGGGTCAGGAGAGGAGACAGGAGGTGAAGAAGCACATGCACTTTGTCAGGCTCACTTCTACAGTGCATTAAAAAGTGTCTTTTTCAACTTTCCCCCAGTTTTCTGGGGACCCCCTGAAACTCCCTTAGGGAGCCCTCGGCGTCCCTGTACCACTGGTGGAGAACTACTGATCAAATCATATCAATCTTTATATTTATTAAATGACTATAAAGTGATGATATGAACAGCTTCCCTATTTACTGAATTTTATTGGCCGCAGAGCCGTGCAGAGATCGTCATGTACAAGGCTGTTGCCGCAGCAGCCTCGGTTCGCGTCCAGCCTGTGGCCCTTTGCTGCATGTCATCCCCCCCCCCTCTCTCTCCCCCTTTCAAAGTTACCTGTCCTGTCCATTAAAGGCAAAATGCCCTTAAAAATATCTTTAAAAAACAAAACAAAACACAACAAAAAAACAGCAACACTAACATAATTTACAGCATAACCTGTGGAATTATAGCAATCTATATTAAAACAGAATGTAACATGGACCCATGTAAACAACTGCATCGTACTATTGTCATTGTCCTGCACCTGATGAAATCGGAGGGGGATTATGATAAATAAATATGAGGAAATTATGAATGTTACGTCATTTGAGCTGAATTTCCCTTTAAATATTTCAAAAACTCTACAGTAAAATCACATGAAATTTGAAGTGGACACAGTCAGGGTCATCCTGGACGGTTACTGTTAGCCTTTGAGATTTTCACATAACCTACCTTCATATAACCTAAGGTTTGTTGAAATTAAATTTCTAATATGAGGAAAATATGACCCTTTATAATGTAATTCAAGGTCACCTTATCTTTATTTATTAATTCATTTATTTAAAAACTGTACTTACAAGATTTCTGTTCAGTGTTACTGAGGATTTTGTTTAATTGTACTGACTTCAATTTGGACAACTAGTTTAGCTCTGAGGATGCACAAAGGAATTTTGAAAGAAACCCAGGAGCAGCACACTGATGATGTCAGAGGGCTGTGATTGGTTGATTGCAATGCTGGTCCTGGAACGTGATGTGGGATGTGGATCCAGGAGCATGTCCCACTTGGCAAAATCACATTGTGCCCAAGCACCCACACCATAAAAGACAAGCATCAAGATCCACAGCTGGCGTCACCAGGTGTTCAGAAACGATCGGCTGATGCTGTGTAACGCTAATACTGTAAATACAACGCCACAGTCAATCACAATAATGAAACTCACCATCTAAACGTTGCTGCTTAATGTCTGTCTGTCTGTCTGTCTGTCTTGTGTCGCAGCAGAGGGAACGTCACAAATGATCTTTGACCTGCTGCAGGTGATGGCAGCCAGGTCATTTTATGTAAAGCTAAATGACTGTTCATTGTTTTATGTTCTCCTCGATAAGGGCCATGGGCAGACACACACACACACACACACACAAATGATTAAATAAATATGCCATGGCAAAAAGGCACTGTGGACACCAAGGGGCAGAGGGGCAGGTGCTCGAGCACCCTCAGCATCCCTCTCTGCACGTACCTGCTGACTGTTTCAAAACACAGTATGACCGTATCAAATGCTGCAAATTACTGTCAGGTACTCAAAAATAAATTCAGCTGTCATCCACATTCCAAATATTGGCCTCTATGTATTCTTGTTTGATCAGATTTCTCTGGTCCTAAAGCCATTCACTGCGTGATGGCATGTCAGCATGTCAGCCTCAGCAGCCTCCCCATGCAGTTTCTTAAACACAACGTTCTCTCTCTTTTAAATCACTCAAACCAGCCTATGGAAACTTTGAAATTGTCGTAATTGCAAGGCTACTGCTGTTAAACTAGAGTCTACTGGCCTCTATCAATCAATGTCACACACTTTAGCACCAAGGCAACCAGTCAAAGAGGAACTCATATTCATTCATATTCAGTATCCTTGACAAAGAGAAGAAGAATTTATGTTAAACAGCAAACGTCTGAATCTAAAAATCACTCGGGCAGGGTATCTAAAGCATCTTTAATACCAGAGAGCCTGTTTATGAATGAGTGAGGGTAATGCTGGCGCCTTTGTGCTTTGACATTCCAGCCATGTGTTTCCTACTACCAAACAAATGCCACTGAAGTGCTTAGCAACTGTTTCCCCAGCAGGCCTCATGACGACCGTGCTCCGCTCTGCCATATATCTACATAAGGTAAATCTCTATGTGCATAGGTCTCCACCAGGTTCGCCATCTGCTCTGAGGAATACGTTTTCACTGGTCAAACAGTGACGATATTTAACCCTTAAGCTACACTGCCAGTATGTCTCTACGTATCATAGCTGCACGTCCTCCGTCTCCCTTAACTTTCAACTGTAAGAAAACCCCAGTGTAAGACTGTTTCTACTTTCTTCCTCCAGTCTTTTTGCTATACGCGGTCTTTCACCCTTTGCTGTCACCCAGAAGCGTCGCTCTGTTGCCCATAATAAGGTTTTACTCCACGCTGCACTCAGTTTGCTAAAAATATTGAGTGACAGTGAACTAAAAACGTTACAAGGTGCAGACATTGACACCCGACAGAGGAATGAAAAAGGAATGAAAGAAACATGACACCCAGTGAAGCTGTAACTTCAGCCTGCGAGCTGTTATCATTTTTACAGTTCTATTTTTGCAAGAAAAACTCACTCATTACTCCCATGTGACTCCTATCCCCCCTCCTCATCTACCATCACAACACCCCGCCCCCCCGTTCTTCACACCAAAGTGTTTGAATCACGTCTTGAGCGGAGAAACGCCGCACCTGGGAAAGAATGCAGACCCTGCAGCAGCTGTGGCTTTGGTGCTTGAGTTATTCTGTGGTGGTACGGCTGCGATCCTCTCCTGCTTTTGATGGCTGCTCACTGGGAGATTAATTATGAACCCCAGAGATCACTTTGAATGGTAAACCCCCCACATGTGGAAGCAGTCGTCTGACATTATAACAGGTTAATAATTGGAGAAATAAACACTATCTTTCTGTAGGTACTTTGGTTTAAGTACTTCAAGCTAAAGGCCATTTTAAATCTGTCAGAGCTTGAATTTTAGTCATCTAAGTGGGCTCAATTAAAATTACCTCAGCAGCAGCCCAGGTTCACCTCCAGCCTGTGGCCCTTGACTACATGTCACACACCCACCACCCCCTTTCCTATCAATCTATAGCTGTTCTTTCATAAAAGTAAAAGCCCAACTCTTTTTATTGTATCACTGATGTCAGCGGTGAACCATGGATAACTGCTACAAATAATTTTGACTACTTACACACATAAAGGCAAGGCAAGGCAATTTTATTTATATAGCACCATTCATACACAAGGCAATTCAATGTGCTTTACAAGACAAATACATTAAAATAAAACATTAAAGGAACAATAAAAGGCGACATTTACGTCACAAGACATAAAAAAAATCACCACCTCTAAATAGAGAGGGCTTTGAAATGCAGCGCTAAAGCTCACTGAATCATTTTGGGTTATTTTTTTTACTTGATAGTGAACTGGTTGGCCCCTAATTTCCAGGGCTGGTACCTGCGGTTATTCCACAGGCTAGTTAATAACATGTCGGGTAGGAAATCCAAAGTGTGGGATCATTTTGAGAAGGTGAAGGACGAACCCAAGGTGATATGTAAACTCATCTTCATTGGTCAACTACAAACATGACGTATCATCTGAAACATGGAAGTAGCTACATGCCCATTAGCCCACAGCGTCATTAACATGCAGGCGACTTGGGGCATCGGTGGAGTAGTGGATAGTGCCGGCGCCCCATGTATAGAGGCATTGCCTCGCTGCAGCGGCTGCAGGTTCGAGTCTGGCTTGCGGCCCTTTGCTGCGTGTCAGTCCCCACTCTCTCTGTCTCCCCATTTCACCCTCTGTCCTGTCAATAAAGGCAAAAAGCCAATAAAAATAACCTTTAAAAAATAACATGCGGGCGACTAGTCGACTAAATGACGACTATTGGTCGACTTGGAAAATTCTTAGTCGGGGGCAGTCCTAAAAAAGACATCCCTTTCGGTGCAGTTTCACTTTGCAGCTTTGCAGGTGATGTCACACAGATTTGTGCCCAGCTGCACGGCCGCTCCTCCCCGTCTCCTTTAAAGACATGAAAACATGGATCACAATATCTCCATGGTGGGGCTTTATCCCTGTGGCAGTGTGCTGCCCTGCACAGACACTGCCCTCTGAACAAACAAGATTACCCTGATGAACAGAGGCAGGCTTGTTTACTCCCCGTGTCAAGGTACTTTGAGGGTGACTCGCTGTCAGTGAGGAGGAGAAACTTTGGAGAATGTCTCATGTTACTGAGGCGATTAAAAGAAAACTCTGATTCAGTGTTTCTGAGAACCTGCTTCTTAAATAACTGCAGCTTGATAGTGCGATGGCCAATTATACGTTGTTATGAACTGTCTGTTCTTTTTTTGACGTCTTATTCATGTTAATTATGTTCTCTGCAGTTCTGTCCTGACATGACCTGCTGCCACAGAGAGCTGAATTCCCAGTCAGTGGATTTCAGCACTCTGTATCTCTCCAGCCAACCCTGTCGCCTACAAATTACGTTTGCATACAACACATTGTGTTTGGACATACCTTTTGTAAGATATTCAGCTGTCAACATAACTGATTACCTTCACTGCCAACATTTCCTTCCAGTGCAGGAAGCAGTATCATGTTCTTATACTGCAGTGAAAAGTGTAAAAGAGAAGGGGTGGATGACCAGGCGCACAAAGCACATAGACAGTAACCAACTATTGTCATAGCTGCTGCAGCCTGGTCTCATTCCAAGGTCATCAAATATAGACACTTTCTCACATCCCCTATTAGCGACTTTTCAGACCCTCGACTTTATTTAAAAGGCAGCTAGCAACAAATTAAGCAACTTACTCAGACCATCAGGGAAAAAGTTCTAAGTGATTCCTGAGCATGCAGCAAATGTTTTGAAAGCTACTGTGCTAAGCTAACTAGCAGGCTGTACACCATCCACATCTGTATTAACCACAGAGTTGATAAGCAGCTCAAAAGTGGAGCATAGCAAAGCTAATGCAAAGCATTTCATGTAAGCACTTAGCTGCTTAGAAGTATAAAAAACCATATGTCTAGTAAGGTAGTTAGCTGGTAAGTCAAAATAGCTACTGGAGGGAGTAGTCAATAGTAAACTCAAACATTTAATACAGAAAATCGAATGATAACTGTCTCATGTTAGCTAATACTAAAATGATTAGCGCCAAATTTCAGGAGGTAAAGTTTAATAAAAACATAGATTTGGGTGGTCTTATCAAAATTGCTAGTTAGTCGAGTTAGCTTTCTAACCAAGTGGGGTCTCTTTGATAGATCTGGAAGTTTATATCAATGGTAGCAACATGTTTTAATGCTATTATTTGGAAGGAAAATAAAAGTTAACATAATTTGAGCTAAAAAGGAGCTGTTGATCAAGCATGATCTGATCACACCCCCACAATCCTGAGGAATGGTTTAAGCAGCCAAATGAGCTGTTTTTGAACTATAGATTACCTGAAAGTTATCAGTATTTTCAGTCAGATTTTTGTGGATCTTCATCTCATCATCTTTGATATCAAATATGCATTTTTATAATTTTAAGCCAAGTTTCGAGAGGCTTTAAAGAAAAGTTACAAAAATCAGCCAAGAAAATAGAGCAGGGCTCAAAATCGCGAGCGTTTTGGTCGCATATGCAGATCAGTCTGGCCATGCAATCATAAAGGTACGTCATCAGAATAGGAGGGACAAGGAGCGGAGTGAATGCATTTCGTAAACAACCAACATGGCTACTGATTTTGAAACTGCTTTGGTAAATGTGTTGAACGAACTGGAATGTATATTTTCTTTAAAAGCAGAACAAACGGCTGCACTGAAAGGTTTTATTGAACAAAGGATGTGTTTGCCGTCCTTTCTACGGGGTTGGGTAAAAGTTTAATTTACCAACTGGCTCTGTTGATCGGGAAAAAGATGGGACTCAGTGAAAACCCAGTGGCTATTGTTGTTTCTCCACTAGTTCATCTCATGGAGGAGCAGGTCAGGGGAGCGACCAAGCTGGGAATCACAGCAATGCAACTCAGGGAGTCCACAGTGAGGAGGAAATCCACAAAGATGGCAACACTTTTCCGTCTTTCCAATTGCGCGAATGGGCACTTTGAGTGACTGCTGTTGATACCGCCCCTCGGGAACAGAGGAATCATCTAAGGTTTCTCTTTCATTCACAGTGGTGTTCAATGGTTCAGTGGTTTTTTTTCTAAAAATGTCTTCAACTGAAAAAGTTGTTAATGATAAGTGTACTATACACATACAATGTAATGTATACAGTATAATGTTGACTTTTTGTTGCAATAAAAAAAAAAAAAAAGATAACACTGTCGGTGCTTCTTACATTACGGTGGGTACTCCCAAAATTTTGCTGGTGCTCCTAACTTTTTGAAGTTAGGATGTGGGAGACAGAGCGGTTTGATCTTGTCAGGTGAGCGTTTGTTTGCTAGTTTGTGTATAAGGTCAATCATCGCACATCGCTGTTCTTCTTGGTACTTGTCATCTAATATGTGACATTAATACAGCGCCTGGGTGCAGGTGACAGATGTGTTTAAAAGAAATACAGTGACAACACAGACGTTACATATAGAAGACGTATATAACGAGGACAATGTGTCTCTCGCTCCTTCATTACCTCTGCCTCTCTGTTGATGCTGTGTGCGTATGTAAGATTAATAGCCTGTAAATACCGAGATATGAATATGTCTCCTGTTGCCCAGGCCAAATATTTGGTGCTCTAGTGTCAGCAGCAGAGAGGTATATGTTGGACTCAGTATAAACTATGTCCACGCCTGGTTTTATCCATGCTATACATCCCATAATCAGTGTTTCAGAAACCTATATTGTAGGGAGAAGGATTAACAGATCTTGTCCATGTATCACACATACATCCTTATCTTGTTGCAGAAGAGCTGTAATTTGAGAATCCATGGCAACAGAGGCCTAATGGTGTGTTCCACATAGATGATAAATATGTGGCTGGTTTGCAGCTCGTTAAGTTTTTTAATCCTCAGCAAAGTCAAACGTTTGGTGGTGCAGCAGTTGTTTAAATCTGCAGTGCAACACATGAATCTTGTTTCTCAGACCAGTGAATATTCCCATGTGGCTCGTACACGCTGCCATACAGGCCAACGCTTGCTCAAACAATGTTTATAGTGTCACTACATCTGTAGCACTCACTCTGTTTAAACACTGTGCATGGACTGGACCAGTTCAGGTCACATATGATCATGATGGATGTCGACATGTGTCCGGTCTGCTGTGCAACTGCCGGAGCAAGAGAGATAGCAGTGCGCTTGGTTGGCAGACCGCCATTTGAGAGAGGGCTCCATCTTGACTAAGGATGGCTGATTCCTATCTCATCCTCTGTCATTTCCCACAATGGTTTATCCATCCACTGGAGGCAATATAGCTTCCTGAAGTAAGATGATTGTTATTCACACACATGCCTGAAGCACCACACAGCGCCTGGGGACCCTCAGCGGCCAGTTTGTGAGTGGGAAAGGATGATGTATCATAAAAAAAATATCTGGGATCAGATCTGGGATAAAAATGACCTCTACCACTGCACTCAAGATATTCAGCGGCTTTACAAGAACACAGAGAAACACATGAAACATCAGGAGATTGGAGGCATGTACCTATAAAAAAAAGGACTCGTGAAGCACACTGCACAACCTGGAGGTGAAAGCATGTAATTTGCAGGCAATAAAAAACAGTTTGGTTCCTCAGCTTTAATTCTGGTTTCATAACTGGACCAATTTTGTTCTTATAACAGCCAACAAATTCACTTAACCCTTTGGGCCCTAGGCTTTTTTGGGGTATTTTTATTGCCTTTACTTTTAAGCTCACAGTCATTATAAAGGCTACATACACATGCTATATCTTGTTTTTTTCAGGACAATCAGGATCCAGATTTGCCATAAGAACCATGATGCTGGGACATTCTGTCACTTCACAGTTGTCCAAAACATGTGGTTTGTGCCAGGCGAACATAATTGCCAGTATTTTTTCATTATTGCAAGAAATTCCATTGACTCATTCACAAGTCAAAAATGTGTTTTATCTGAAAGAAACATGCAATATTTACATCTAAGATAACAGAAAAATAGTCAACCAAGTTTCAGTTTCAGTTATATATTAGGGGGACATTTTGGGCATTGGAGGAAGGGGCACGTGTCCCCCTCAATGTATATGATGACTACGGCCCTGTCAGCATGCATTAGGCTGCAGCTGTCTGGGTGCACAAAGGTGAAGTGGCTGGTCTTGTCATACGAAGTTTGATGGAGTGTCAACTGGACAATATGGAGATATTTGCATCTTGAAAGCCGGACTACAAATGTGGATAGACAGGGAGAAACACACGCAAGCCTAAGACGTGGTAAGATACGATATTCCTCACTATATGAAGTGACTGATAACAAAATCTGTATAATGGATTGTAAAGAAATTCGTCAGGTTTTTATTTTGTAGACAATTGATCTGGATTTATAGTGTGATGGGATGACAGCACACTGATGTGTGTGGTATCACTGGAAAACTCTGGTCCTGCACTTTCATGTGATATGCGTGGCATTTCTATGCGAGCCTGCATTCGCAACTAATCCATCCAAGAGTAATGTGTGTGCAAAGCTGTATGAAAGCTCTGTTATACATAATGTTAGTGTAACTTTATCTTTTTTTTTTTTTTTTGGCTGCGAAAACACTGGACTACCGACAAGTGGTTGGTCTTGTCGGAAAGCTGCGGTTCCGCTGTTTCGCGTGATATGCGTGGCTTCTTGCTATGAGGCGCAGTCGCGGAGAAAATCTACAGAGAAGAACATGTGTGAATTTGGATGCACTATGCGTCGTTCGGGCCCATAGGGTTAAAAGCATGTTAGAAATCCTTGACCATTATCCCTACAGAAACATGGCTCCATGCTAACTTTTAACGTTGGCTGCAATGTTGTGCCTAATTTTTTTATTTAGTTGCGCACCAACACATAGTTTAGGTGCACTCAAAAATGTTCACTATGCCTTTATATTTCACCTTTTACAATAATACATTTTAAACATGACCCTTTTTGGCAGTTCCAGTGCCAATTACTTCAGTATTTCTTTATATCCTGTTCCACTTTAAGACAGCAAGGATAAGGAGTTGGGCTCCAGTTTGTTTTACCCTCGTCCCAGTGATCAGCACATCTGGGTGATGTCGCTGAATAAGTGTTGACTTGTTCAATGTGTTAACATCATATAACATAACCCTACAATAGTGGAGCAGCACTTACACACCATCTTCCTCTTCTACATAACCCTCTCTTCCATTGCTGATGCAGCTGACCTGGAACCCTCAAGAGGGCCGTCCAGCTCTGGCAGTGTGACTGACTCGCACGTCAATCAGCTTGTTGTGCTAACCTCAGCACCAGTCAGTCCCTCCAAGATTTAGGGGCTGTTTTTGTGATTGTTGCAGCCTGACATGCCTGATGTCACGGCATATTTTCTAAGAAAAAATTGCAAATCATGTTGCAGTGTTTATATACCCTGGAAATCCAGAGTTCTCGCAAGAGCATAGTTTGAATTTGCTCAGCGAGTCACTCTGGCATCAGTAATGATGCTCATTACCTATGCCCATGAAACCGAGCTGCACCAATCATATCGGTGTATCTGATATAGGCGGGCCAGAGGCCAGCTAAACAGATAACGACAGCGCTGCGACGACGAAGTCCAGAATCAGTCAGTAAACATTGCACGATGGCTACAGATGAACATCAGTTGTTTGAAACGGCTTTGGCTGCTACAATGAACGAGTTAGACTTGGCTTTTTCTCTAAGAGAGGAACAGAAGACGGCGCTCGAATCTTTCCTTTGCAAGAAGGATGTTTTTGCTGTTTTGCCAACCGGATACGGCAAGAGTCTGATCTACCAGTAAGCTCCGCTGGTAGCTAAGCGTCACCCCGTGTATTGTTCTGATTGGTCGTAGTGTTATCCAATTGCGTGCAGTGATATTTTCAAATACATGCTTGGTGCCACCCCTTGAGTTGGGCCATTTTCATTACTCATAGCCAGACCCTAAATCTTTCTATATTTGGGTCTGGATTTCCAGGCTAGTGTTTATAGGCATGTTTTGCAATTAAATTTGGGGGCAAAGGAAAGTGCAAAAATAGTTGTGGTTCTGTTTCAGATTCAGGGCCTGTTATAATAAGCATTAGGTGTTTGCCACAGAATTAAAATGTATTTGTGTTGACAGGGTGGATGGTTTGGTGGTGGGGGGCTGAAGCAGAGCTGAAGGATTGTCTTCTAACACAGCAGCAGCTGCTAACATCTGACACCGAGCTGTTAACAGTCCCAACAATCTCACATGGACACCCAAATGGCTCAGCTCTGTCGTCAAACCCGTCAATACCCGCGGGTCACATTAGCCGTGTGATGCTAACAGTTAGCCCCGTCACTGTGTGTGTGTGTGTGTGACTTCAGGGCACAGAGCTCACTATCTTGCAGTCTTAAAGTCTTATGAAAAACAGCGAGAGAAAGCCAAGGAGTTTTTAAATTGCCAAATTTGCGGTGAAGATGCAGTACTTGGACAAAATTGCAAGGTAGTACAGTTTTCACAGGAGTTGGCTGACTTTGTGTCACAGAATTTGGGTTGCGTGTGTGAGCAAAATGGTTGCACTCTGTAGCCCTAAGAAACATGGTATACCTTTTTTATATTATCAGGCTAATCTTACAGAACATTCGTACATGTGTACTATGGTAAATGTGCTTTTGTCTCCAAATTTTGGAAATAATGTAGTGGAGCTTATTGACTCAACAAAGGCAGCAAAGCAATGGGCAAAAGCTAACCCTATGTGTATCAAAAATATTCTAACCTGATCATAAACCCCAATAAAACAGAATAAAATAAACAATTTCACATATCTGTTGGTACTTCAGAAACAAAACTAGAAATCCATAGTGATGTAAGGAAGAAAAGGGCTGTCATTTTGTATAGTATCTAGTATGTTACCATGCTGTACTGACCTTCATGTACACTATACATCATGTCTGACTAACCCTGTAGTGTGAGTCCTTTTGTCCACTAGGCTATAATTCAGTACATGTCATTGTGACGATGTGATGTCTGAAGAGATCATGTATTCTCCCCTCCTCAGGTTGATCACAGCAGAATGTAAATCATTATGTGTGAGCAGGTGTGTCTGCTCTCTGCAGAGTGCTGTATGAACTGCATTCATGTTTATGTGCTAGGAGGGGCAGGCTAACTAAACTAGGCCAGAGGGGGGTCGTCTCCATGGTGACAGCAGCAAAAGAGCCAGATGCACCTGTGTAATGCCAGCTACTCGTAGTGGTGTTTTTGTAGCATTATGAGAGCACAAGTGGTTAAATCCATTTTCTGAATCATAGAAACTGCTCTCCATGGTTTCTGAAATTTTTCAGAACACATGAAAGGTAGTCATTTTTGCCATGTTTGTAACAACAACCTTCATGAACTGAAAAAAAAACTAAGAGCATCTTTGATTTTCTGTGTGCCACAATTTAAAATGTATTTCCAAGAAGGGTGGTTATTATGGGCACATACTGCATGTTTGCTGCACTTATTGCAGAAACTCTACATTATCATTTCACACTGGGCAAAAACATGAAGGCAACACTCCTGTTTTTGCTCCCATTTTTCCCGACTTAAAATTAAAGATCTGAGACTTTTAAATGCACACAAACACTTCTTCCTCTCGAGTATCTGCTGCAACTTCAAAATTCTGTTCCAAGATAATCCATCCACTTGACAGGTGTGGAATATCCAGATGATGTAACAGCATGATAGCAACACAGGTGTGCCTTGGATTGGTCACACTATAAAGCTACACTGAACTTCGGATTCTACATGACTATGGCTACAGATATGCATTTTTTTTGGTCACACAGGATGCATCTATTAAGAGAGAGAACTTGCCAGATGCTATTGAAGGTGAACATTTTTCCACTCAAGTTGGTTACTATGACAGACTGCAGTCAGGCCAGGACCCTGGCGAGGATGACAAGCAGGCAGTTGAACTTCCCTGGAGCTGTTTCTGACGTGCAGCACGTGCGGAAATTCTTTGGTAGTGCAAACCAAGTGACCCTTTGTTATCAGTCATCATTGCTCCTGCACTGCCTGGTAGGTGTCCCCTTTTCCACTTTTGAGGATCAGTAAAATACTCTATGTGTGTATTACCAACTACAGACCATGGTGCTGACCTTGTCTCTCTTTAATATAGAAGGTTACTTTAGAGCCGCACGTATAGCCTTAAGCCCAGTTCAGACCAAAGATTCAAAATTTGGCTGGCTTGTCAACAAAGATGAGCCTAGCACATATTATATCTAGGTATAACAGGAAAGCTGTGTTCCAGGCTTGCTCCACTGTTAATACAGCACAGAGGGAAAAAGGGTATGACTAAGGAGGGGTCAACTGTTGCATTAGCCATCAGGTGGCTGGTCTCAAACAATCTTGCAGGTAAAGATGACGGATGTGGAGGTCCTGGGCTCGTGTGGTTACATGTGGTCTGTGGTTGGAGGCACTGCCAAATTCAAGAAATTGACATTTGAGATGGCTGATGGTAGTGAATTTAAAGGGATAGTGCACCCAAAATGAAAATTCAGCCATTATCTACTCACCCATATGCCGACGGAGGCCCTGGTGAAGTTTTAGAGTCCTCACATCCCTTGCGGAGATCGGCGGGGGCAGCGGCTAGCACACCTAATGGCTGACGGCGCCCCAGACTAACGTCCAAGAACACAAAATTGAAACCACAAAATATCTCCAACATGCTCATCCGTAGTGTTCCAAGTGTCCTGAAGCGCTGACATAAAAAGTTGTTTGGAAAAACATCACATGAACTCTGTTTTTAGCCTCACTTTAGCCTGTAGCTCTGACTGCTTCTCTGTGCTCTGCGCTTACGTGTGCACGCTTGCGCAAGACCAGCGAAAGCATGAGCTTTGCTTACCCGTGTTTACATCACGTGACATGTGCACCGCAGGGGGGAGACAACAGTAACCACAGTAGCTAAAAGATAATTTGAAATTTTAATCTTTTAGCAAAGGACAGCCCAACATGTCTGAAGACTTTGAAATTGAGGAGGAACAGCATTTCTCTGTTGAGCCGTATTTGTTTGAGCCCGAGTATACGAGCGTGGAACTCAGGCTACTGGACGAAGTAGCCGCCGCAGCTCATGAGCCTAACCCTCAGCCAGCCGCAGAATACCGGAGTCGAGCACTGGAAACCTGGTGGTGTAGTTGTTTCAAATGCAAAGCAATGCCAACGGATGAGGAAAGTCTTTGCTGCTCAGACTGGAAATTGGCGATGCCTGCACTTGAGAATCTGGACATAAGTACTGACGAGACTGCTGCTCTTCAGAGACCGTGCATCACCAATCACCCTGAGCGCGCACAAGTGAGCGCAGAGCACAGAGAAGCAGTCAGAGCTACAGGCTACAGTGACGCTAAAAACAAGAGTTCATATGACGTTTTTCGAAACAACTTTTTATGTTGGGGCTTCAGGACACTTGGATCACTACGGATGAGCAGTATGGAGATATTTTGTGGTTTCAATTTTGTGTTCTTGAATGTTAGTCTGGGGCGCCGTCTGCCAATAGGTGTGCTAGCCGCTGCCCCCGCCGATCTCCACAAGGGATGTGAGGACTCTAAAACTTCACCAGGGCCTCCATCGGCATATGGATGAGTAGATAATGGCTGAATTTTCATTTTTGGGTGCACTATCCCTTTAATATTAAATTCAGAGGCAACAGCTCAAGTGGACGTTCCCGCAGTCAGCATGCCGATTGCACACGCTCTCAAAACTTGCGTCATCTTTGTCCTCGTGTTGTGTGATGAAACGGCACATTTAGAGCGGCCTCTTATTGTGATCAATCCAAGGCACACCTGTGAAGTAACCCAATATGTTCTCACTCCCAACTCGTAACGTATCACTGCTTGGTCAGTGGACTTTGACGTCTACATATGACATGCCAGGTATCTTGGGTGCGCCTGTTGTTGACGTTTTGGGACGCTCTGTCAATTTGTACCTATTAGATGCATAGTGTTTTTCAAAATAAACATACAACTTCTGTAAAACACCTCGTATTTACATTTATTTCCTTGTAAAGCACATCATTAGCTTCATAAAAAAACATCATGGTTTGGCTCAACATTTATATAGGAAGCAGACACCAGGCTCCTGGGTGAAAGTCCAATGTTTGTTGGACCAATCCTGTACACCTTCCAATGGCGTTTTAAACTGATGCAGCGAAAGGATGCCTTTTTTCGTCGGTGTCTGACCAGGAAATCACAGACATGGTGGTATTTGAAAACGTTGTAATGAGAGCAAGTTATCACACTGTTTAATCAGCATCCTGATATGCCACATCAGGTGGATGGATTATCTTGGAAAAGGAGAAGTGCTCACTAACATGGATTTTAACAAATTTGTGAGCAAAAATAAAAATAAATATTTTGTCTTGGACCTTTAACTCATGAAAAATAAGAGACGAAAACAAAAGTGTTACATTTAAATTTTTGCTCGGTGTACAAACTACAATAGAACCTTTGCAATATAATTGAGAATGGTCTCTGTAAATGATCCCCAAGAATGATCTCAGTAAAAAGACTGAGTTCAGGAACTAAAGGTTACAAGTGTTTTGTCTCTTACATATATATATATCTCACAAAGCTCATATTTCATACACTGCATGGACTGGAAAGTGTATCCTCCAAAACATGGAAAGATACCTCTGTTTTGCCTTTTGAATGCATTCATGTATTCATCTTTTTCAATGCACCGAGGCCACAAAATGAAGGCTGATGCATTAGCATCATAACAAGATTGCCACCCTAGTGCCTTTAATGCATCTCTCTAGCTTGGGTTTTCCAGTAGATGATCAAAGCTGGTCTGAGCCTGCAAAAAGCTTGACTCTAGGGGCAAAGGGGGTCCATTGACTCCAGCTCCTCTCCCGTGCCTTTGAGGGCACAACTGGGCTTTCATTTGCTCCTGCTGCCTTGCTGCTATTACCAAGAGTAGATGCCCTGAAAGACGCCTGCTGCTTTTTCATCTTTAAGTGCACGGGGACATAGTGTGCTTGGAAACTGCGAGAAAGAGAATGCTCTAAATGCTTTCATTTTCTTCGTTTTTCAGGGTGATTAGTTAGGCAGGGGGGAAAACAAAGTTTGGGGACCTGCAGAAAGGCCCAGCCTAAAAGGCGACAACTGTGGTGTCAAGTTGACCCCAACTGTGACAATTAGTCGAGTGGAGCACAGTGGGCTTTGGTGCTTTTATGCTCTGGAGGTAAAAGCACTCTGGGATTTGTTTAGACTTAGATGCTCACATAACATGCGTCCTTCACATCGCTTTGAACCTGTCTGCACAACAATTACAGTGCATGTGTCATTTTGTCCTTGTGCTAAAGCATTTTTCCCCAAGAATTGTCATCTTTCAGGCTTTTATTACGTTCACAGAGCTGCTGCAGAGAGTGATACGTGTCCCTGAGCTTCATTTTCCATTTCATGGCTCACATCTACAGTGGATTTCTGTTTCTTGACAGATTCTTTGACATGTTTGAGGAAATGTAAAAGTTCTTCTGCTTCCCCTGATGAATTAGATATTAATGATATTTTAGCTTTACTTTGGCAATACTCCTCAGCTTATCTGTCTAACAAAAGCAGTTCGTGTGAGCACAGCATTTATTCTTGGAGGAGTGAAAAAACCTGACGTAGTTTTCAGAAATAACAGCACAGTCTTAGGAGGCGTTTTGTTACCTAGCAACTCGACTGCAAACCTGCTTTGACGCAGCGCTAATGGTGAAGTTACACATTAACTAAATAGAGTTTGCAACATGGTCCCATCAGACACAGAAGACAGAGCAACACAACATGAAACGGCGTAATCTGCCTCATCCTCCATGGGAGCGATTGTGTTGGGGAACAGGAGGAATTAAAAATCCTCTGTGAAGTGGGGGAGCGCTGATGAAGTCACCCTGGCAGAAGGTTCACCGGTGTCTGAACACAACAAACAGACACCTAGAATTATACTTCCATGTTCAATTTACAGCCGACTGTGCGCCAGCACAGCATTAAACAAGCATCTGGGTGTTTTGGCTCAGGTCGCCGTCAGCGAGGCAGAGAAGTCCCTTTTTCCTTTCTGAGGCTCAGCAGAGACGCAACGTCTGATGCCACCTCGTTGAATGTGAAATGAGAAAAAATAAATGTACCAACAATTCCTTTGCTGGTTACAACTTAAGAAGTTGAATCAATTTAGCTTAATTGTGCTGTAATAGTTTCGAATCATTGAAGTATTTGTTGTGGAACTTTAAAGAAAATGCGAGTGAAACACTGAGGAATTGACTATAATGATATTTAGATTCTTTTTGTTGTGTCTCCTGGCACCAGAATATTAATGTTAAAGTAAAATAGGGACAGAGAAATCTCTGGAACAGGTATTCCCAACTTGTCAGTCAGGACTTTCCCAGTGGTCAAAAAAGTACTCTCTGCTTGAACCTGTCACCATGAACAGATATGCAACCTGTACTAAGGAGCCACAAGTATACAAAAGCATTTTTTTAAATGGACACAAGCCAAACTGGTTGGTAACTACTAGGGCCAGGCAATTTGAAATTCATTTAATAAACAACCAGGCTTCAATTAGCCCTTTAAACAATAAATTCAAAGTTACTAGGGTTGGGTCGGTTCTCGGGAATACCAATTCGGTTCGGTACTCAGTCTTGGACCGGGTTTTTTTTTTTTTTGAGACCGACCGGACTGCATACTCGGGCGGAATGTAGGCGGAGCAGACTCCGCGGAGGTTCGCCCGGTAATAGTGGATGTCCGCAAGCCCTGTGCGCGCAAAGCACAACCGCGCGGACTCCGCTCCTCGCACCAGTTTCACACAAAAGACTGTTCGGCATGTATTTTTCACATTGCGGGGATTTTTCATGGACATTTTTACATGGAGTCCACTCCGCCTATAGTACGCCTGAGTCTGTGGGCACCTGTGTCTGCCTCTTCGCCAAGTGCACAGCGAGCAGGACAGAGTGGGTGGGGCGGGGACTGAGCTAGGGGGTGCGAGTGCGCATGCGCCGAGGCCTCTACTGTAGCCTGGAGTTTGTTCAATAGTGATGGGGAGTCGATAACAGCGGACAATTTAGTCTCGAAGAAATCAAAGAATGCGCCACTATGGCAACACTTTGGCTTTGAGCCAAACGAAGGAGGCAACCCTTGTTTGCACTGATTGAGTAAGCTGCAAAATTTGTAAGGAATAAAAGAAACAATTGTTACTGTCACTCTGTTGTTCTATGGTCGTTTTTTATTTTAAATGAGTCAATTGCGCCCCCAAGTGGCGAAAATCCGGTATTACCGACTTAATGCGTTTTTTTTTTTTTTTTTTTTTTTTTTTTACAAAAACCGGACCGTTTTTTTTTTTTCTCATACCCACCCAACCCTAAAAGTTACCACAAGAAAAATAAGAAAACTCTTTCTTGTTGCTGTTACATAGGTTAAACGCAGAAACATCATCTCTGACGTGTGGAGCTGCTCTCCTACCGGTCATTTCAACATCTGCAGCTTTGATTTCCATGGTGTCAACTTCCCACCCAAATACCAATCTGACCCAATCACTTGCAGCACCACTGGTCGCGAGCACACCAATTGACACACACAGTTGTAAATCATGACTTCAACCCTGTTTTCATAGTATCAAATAACGACTTAAAACCAAGCTTAGCAAAAAAACAAGCACTTAAACAAACAGCAGCGTGGTAAGCACTACATGAAATGAAAGAAACCATCCTGAGGAAAAAATTATTTAACTATTTAATTATTTATTTAACATCTGCAAGAAAATAAATGAAGCGGCCTTCACGGGACGCAAACACCTCAGAGGAGCTAATTATAAATTACATGAAGACACCCGAGAAAAACAGCCAAATCAGAAAATCCATGTCTAAGACTCATAATGATTTTCACCAGTCTTATTAATCCATCCGCAAGTTTTTCACCACAAGCTCTCATATGCAAAGTCACGAGCTGAACAGGCATCATCAGTGTGATTGAGTTCACCTCTGTGGTCTGTTCAAATATTTCCCTGCCAGATTAAGTTTGCTAAATACACAATTCAGCGCAATTATGTTAGCCTCGGCGTCTGTCATTATATCACTGAGGAAGAGAGATGAGCAGTGACAATGAGACGCAACTAAATTGCTCCGGAGTCCTATCAATCCATTAGTGGTCCAATTCAAAGCAGCCTGAAGGCAGAAGAAGGCCAAACCTCTGCTCTTCTCTGATTTGGATGCACTTCTGCGGCACAGGAAGATGAACAGGAAGAAAAGGAAGTGTGGAGGGGATGAAACATGAGGAAAGTGATAATTAAAACAAGACTGAAATTGATTAAAACAATATCCATTGGTCGTTGGACTGTTTAGCCTGTATTAGGGAGAAAAGTTTACCTCAGACTCTAATCTGGTGTTTCAAGAATAACCTTCTTATTTAATAAGGAGAAGAAGAAGAAGATGGCAAACTATCATATTTAAAAGAGAAACTGTATCTCACGGAAGAAGAAAAGACAAATTTGTGCTCATCTTCTCTCAATGTGCCAAGTCTGTTTGTTCTTCAGCCAGTCAGAGTGGCCTCTTTCTAGTCTTGGAATATTTACCAAGCCATAGCTTAATCCCCCCAGAGAAGAAGAAAAAACACCACCCACACTCCCCGAGGAGTGGGAATCGGGATTAGACCCACAGTCTTTACCTCACACCTACGCACAACCACACCCGCCCACTCAGACAGTATCACATTTCCCCAAACTCGGATGTTTTAGCCTCCCTGCGGCGCTACGCCAAACAAATGTTGCGTAGTATTGACACTGACTCAGTTTGAAAGGCTCAGGCATCATGATGAGTCACCAGAAGCTGATCTAAGAGCAGTTTCAGAAGCTATTTCACATACTTGAGGAACAGATTAGAATGCAGCAGCTTTGATCCTGTTAATATGATGCCTACCATCTTTCCTGCCACCTTTGGTGCATGAGATGATTTGCCTCTTCCTGCCAGCAATCAGTAGAGTGGGCTGGGGCTTTTTTTTTCACCAGTACTCTGGCTCTCAATCATCAAGTAATGATGTTGTACTCAGAGTTATGTTTGGTGTTTTTGCAACCATAGTGGAAGGAACAGTTTGTTCCCTTTACTCTGAGGCACAGCAGCAGAGTTTTCTTGGTCGTGTTTGTGGACAAACTGTACAATCACTTAAGAGAGGCTTAGTAATTGGACTGAATTTTGTCCTACTACCATGTTTGATTTTGGTGGGGCAAGTTAAGAAAACTGGAAACCGGTGAATTGCCCCCTCCGGGTTGGGGTAGAGTTACTGCCTCAAGCGAGGGAGTTCAGGTATCCCGGGGTCTTGTTCAAGAGTGACGATAGAATGGAGCATGAGATGGATCGTTGGTTTGGTGCAGCTTCTGCAGTGATGCAGGGGCTGTGCCGGACCATCATGCTGAAGAGGGAGCTGAGCTGGAAGGCGAAGCTTTCGATTTACTGATCCATCTGCGTCCCAACCCTCACCCATGGTCATGAGCTCTGGGTAGTGACCGAAAAAATGAGATTGCGAATGCAAGCGGCTGAAATAAGTTTCCTCTGTGGGGTGGCTGGGCTCAGCCTTAGAGATAGGGTGAGGAGCTCAGACATCAGGAGGGAACTCGGAGTAGAGCCACTGTTCCTTTGCATCGAAAGTGGTCAATTGAGGTGGTTTGGGCATCTGATCAGGATCCTCCTGGGTGCCTCCCGCTGGAGGTGTTTCAGGCACGTCCCAAGTTGGGAGGCCCTGGGGCAGACCCAGAACACACTGGAGGGATTACATACCTCATCTGGCCTGAGAACACCTTGGGGTCCCCAGGAGGAGCTAGAAAGCGTTGCTGGGAAGAGGGACGTCTGGGGTGCTTTGCTTGGGCTGCTGCCCCCCTGACCCGGCCCCAGATAAGCCGATGAAAATGGATGGATGGATGGATGGAAGGATGGATGGATGGATGGAAGTTAAGAAAACACAGAGGGCCCTATTTAAACTATCTATAGTGTGTGGTCTAAAGTGCATGGCACAAGTGTATTTAGGGTGTATCCAACTCCACTTTTGCTTGTTAAACGGCGCATAATCAAGAGTCAAAGGGGTTGTTCATAGTCCCTTTATTATTCATAGGTCTGTTTTGGGCATAACATGAATTCGACCAATCAGTGTGTCATCTCCCATTCCTCTTAAAAGCCAGGTGTACCTACAAATTGCGAAGCAAGCAATTTTCTGCTGAGTAAATGGATCTACAGGAGCAGCAGGGATCCACCAAAGCCCCCTGAGGTGAAGCAGGCACAGGATGAGGCAGCAGAAAACATGTCCTTGTCTTCTGGCATCGTCAGACTGGGCGCATGATGCCAAAAGTGGTGTAAAAATGTCAGGGGACAGGGATAACAAAAGCTGCTCAGTGAGAACACCAAGCAGTGTATGTAGCAAGCTCAGTGTGTGCAGGCTGTGAAACCACCTTTGGAGGTGCATCTTACTTTCTGAATGATGCTCCCCTTAAATAGGAGGAAAATACAGCACCACTGACTTTGGATCATGTTTTTGTTGGTCAAATGCGCAGCGTGCAAGGACATTTTCTTGTTCCACAACATGAACGCTGTTCTTGAAAATGGCAACTGCTTTGGTGTGAAACTAGCAGTGACAGTTTTGCTGCACCACACCGGATAAATAGCTGAGTATGAACACTAGTTCATGTTGCTTAATTTTATTGCTAGACTTTTTTAAAAAAAAAACGAGGAACTGCTGAGTATCACTTAACTATAAATATACCCCACTGAAAACATTCTCTAGGTTGAGTACCAAACTCTGTACTTAGGTGTACCAATTCAAGTTAAATCTATTGGTGCCAAATGTCAGTACCTGAGAGCTCATATGGGTGAGAGTACCGGCTTTAAATAAGAGACAGAAGTGCCGCAAAGTGCCCTGAAACTTGGAGGTCAGCCACAGAGCTCAGAGGGCGGCAATGAAGTGACATAGAGCAGCCCGATTCAACTTCAGACAGGAGGCGGAAGTACCCAGATGCCGGGAAGCCAGCCATGGAGCTCAACCCTAGGGATTCCTGTATTTGGTTTGGATTATTATGTGGCAAATGAGGCTTAGAACCGTCATGGTATGTTATTTTTCATGACCGCGTGGCTTAGCCGCTACTGTCCTTGAGCAAGGTCTTGGATCTTTGGCACCCTGCAGACAGTGCTGCCAACTTCCATGATGATTTTAGGGCTGTACCCGACTCAGAATTATTTCAGTCTAATCAGATTTGGCTGTTAAGTACGAATTTTTGACAATTTGTTTTTGTTTAGTGATTTCTTTTCCATATTAAGTTTGAACGGGCTCAGCAGGATACTCAGAGTGACAAGATCATTCACTGTAATATAGTAAACGAGCTAACTATGCTAACGGATCGGAAATGTGCAACAACCTTTGTTGCAGACGCTAAATATTACACAATGCAATGAAATTCCAAGAGTGCTCACTCCGTAGCACCCGACTCCTCAACTTGAAGCAATCTCAGTCGACTGAGGGGTCTCTGACTGATGATCTGAACTTGCGATAACCATAAATAATGACATGATGCTTTGTCATTTCAAATGCTTTACAAAGAAGTTAAGATGAATGGCTGGACATATATTTTGGAAACATGATCATTAGTAAACTTTCATGTGGCTTTAACTGCTGCTTCCTATAACCATAACCTGATATTCCTACTAAAAATTATACAATAAGACAGAACGTGCACACTTCCACAGCCCTGACTGTTAGTTTAATGTTAGAAAAGGCCTAAAACTGACAGTAATTTTCATCAGGATCCAGATATGAATCAAACTCAGCACAGTGACAATCATGGGTAAAGGTTCTTTTCATTAAATAAGTGCAGGGGTTTATCAGAACATGGCAAAAATGTTAACAAGGGCCTTATCTCCAAATGTAGAAAATCCTTTTTAAAATCCCTGGATCCACACCAAAACCTAATCACTTGTTCCTTGGCTCACTGCCTGACTTTTCAATAAACTTCACTGAAAAATTGTGCAGAAGTTTGAACAAGATGAACAAACAAATGTACTGAAAAATATAACCTCTATGGTGGAGTTGAAGGACTGTTTGTGCCTTCGTTGTAATTATTGTATCCTGGAGCGCATATTCGCAGACATTTCCAGAGGGAAGTCAATCTGTTTTTCCACTGAGTCCAAATATGATGACAGCAATAATGTCTAACTGTGAGTTAGTGAGCCATCTTGGGCTTGCATCTAGTTTGGTCCCTTTAAAGCATGAGGCAGTCATGAAGCTATCTTTCAGGAAACAAACTCGAGGCACAGGAAAACATGTTTTCAATTTAACACACACCAGGAGTGTGGAGGAGACTTCTACACTGTTGCCTGGACTTGACCAGAAAATGAACTAATTCAATAGTTTGAGGTCTGTCTCCCAAAGAAACTGAGGAACTAGAACATGCCTCTGCATGTCGGGGGGCCAGTATGCTCTCCGATTGGCTTTTTTCAGACATTACATTTCCAAAAACACACTCTTCCATTAGTTGGAATGATGTCTGTTATCAAATGTGAGCTGTAATTATGACATGGATGATCTCAATAGATATGCAAGGGAGAAATAAGGCTTTGTGACTGCTTGGGCACTTTGGTACTACATGATGACATGCTGCTATAACACCAGAAAAGAAAGACGTCATTGAATTTTCTCTCTGTTAAAGCCTTTAAATATAAAGGTTAGCATCAGGTTTTGTTTAACTTAGTCTCAATTCCAACTTGTCAAATACCAACGCTTGGGCGGCGGCCCTTGGTGTAAGAGGGCTGCTTCCCAAGAGGCACTGAGGAACCTTTAGCGTCCGTTTGAGACACACCAGACAAGGTCTTTTATTGACGCTCCAAGCAACTGCCATAGCATAAAGAGTAAGAAAGTTTGCTTTGTATTGGTGTGAGGGGAGGTGGATGGATCAAACAAACTCTGGACTTTTACCCAGGAGGCAGCTGTTTGTGTCCTGTGTGAAACCAAATGTCACACAAGTTATTTTAATAACAACGCAGCATAGTATCCAAGTATGTCTAGTAGGGCTGCCCCCTAATAGTCAACCAAACATTAGTCAACCAGAAAGGTTATTAGTTGGCAAGATTTCATTGGTCTTAGTTGCAAAAAACAAAACAAAAACAAAAAACAAAAAAAAAGTGAAACTCTATTAGTAGCTGCACCTCCTCAAAATAAATCAAAACCTATATGATTGGACCATGTGGGAATTTAATTAGAAAGGACAGAGACAGGAAGAGGCCACACTCAGCAGTCAGACAGAAGTCACGTTACAAACCAATCACAGCCAGCAGATATTTTTCCCTTCTTTTGTAAATTTTCAGTCTGATAAATATGGAAAAGTTGATCATGTTAGTGCAGGGCTACCCAGAGCTTTACATCTGTCCCACAGACGATAGGTCTACACACTTAAAAAAAGCTCCTGGAAGAAGATCAGCTCTACACTCAGGATTTCAGGTAAATAGGCTATATGATGCTTGTTAAGGTTGCTTAGCAACCTCAGACACAACATGCCACCGTGGTCTTGACAGCTGGCACATAAAAGGCACAAGATTAGCACCCAGTGTTTTCTAGGTGGATAAAGATGTGGCATGTGAACGGCCCCTAATTTCCAGGGCTGGTACCTGCGCTTATCACACAGGCTAGTTAATAACATATCGGGCAGGAAATCCAAAGTGTGGGATCATTTTGAGAAGGTGAAGGACGAACCCAAGGTGATATGTAAACTCATCTTCATTGGTCGACTACAAACATGACGTATCATCTGAAACATGGAAGTAGCTACATGCCCATTAGCCCACAGCATCATTATCATTTAATAAAAAAAAATATCATTTAATAATTACATTAATATCGTAAACATGCAAGCAACAAGTTGGCTAATGGCCCTAAATGATGACTACTGGTCGACTAGGAAAATTCTTACTCGGGGGCAGCCTTAATGCATGCATTAAAGACTTATTATAAGGTTGTCGGTGGAGAAATTGAATTTAAATTTAACCATCTACTTTAAATAACATTTAAACTACTTTAAATGAATTTAGTAAATAATAATAAACTGATTGTTTCAGTGACTTGCTGCACTGCGAACAGAGCAACTATTTAAAATTCATCCAATTTTATTAGAGTGCAGCTTTTTAATTCTAATATCTATGCAGGCTAAATTTGTGAAACTTCACTAATGAAGTTGACAGCCCTCCAAAGACACCAGAAGTGTCTTTGAAAGCTAAGCTCATACGATATCAACGAGCCACACGTTCTCCTCTCAAGGGAGAGAGGCAAACAGGGTCTGTCTTTTGTATTTGTCATATCTCCTCCAGCCCATGGTGACCGCAATGTGTCTGAGACACTTTGGCTCACAAAGGACAGATCGACACCAAGGAGCCAGGGGAATTGGAGCATTGTGGGAAATGGCTTCCCTGTGGCCATTTTGAACACGCCAGGCCATCTTCCCCCATGTGTTGTCTTCTCGTAAGCTTATCCGGAGGGGACTTTTTTTTCCTCTCACTATGTAAGGATCATGGAGCTGCACTGACAGAGACAAGCCACTCCATCTGATGGTTACTAAACACTGCGTGGCAGCCTCAAGCACACACCACAGTCACTGAGGAACTGCACATGACATACCAAGTGTACAGCTGTAAGAAAATCTATACATATGCTGTTCGTGGCCTGTTGCAATTATGCATGCAGTGCTTTACATACTTCATTTTAAATGCATTAAAGTAACACTGTGCTGACCCAAAGCACAAAACCATATAAAGAGGTTTTTTTTTTTTTTTGAGTGTTGACAAGGTTTTAAGTGGACACACACTTTTAACATCTGAGCCTGAAGCTTTGAATTTTAGGTTTTATATTTTGTAGTTTTTTCTTTTTTTAAATTAATCTTAACGTAAATACAGTTGGCGAAGATGTAGCTTACTTTGAATTAAGCATTCACTTTGCTTTCATACTGTGCATTACAACACATCGATTAAACAACTTAAGGTTTTGCTCCATCAGAAATTCCCAGGTCTCCAAGTGACATGAAATTGTGTCTGCCTGGTGTCACCCCGCCATTATCCAATAGCAGGCTCACGTTGATTCAATGAGCCAGGCCGGAAATGAAATAGCAGCACGGCTAGATTAAAAAGGGGAACTGGGAGAGCTGTCTGTCCCCTCTGAAAAAGGAAACATGGCTGAACACTAACCTTGACAGTGGAGAAGGTGGATTTCATTTTGTGCCGGCAATGACAAGCCGAAAGACCGAGTATGACTGATAGAGGTTCAGTCCGCTCTGAGAAATATTATCGCACTTATAGGGGAAGAAATGGTGAGAAATTATATGAAAAATTAGCTTTGACTCAATTTCTCTCCATTACAAACCTTATTTCTCACCTGTAATTTATTTGGTTTGACCTGTTTTAAGTTTTTAATCATTAACGTCACTGCCAAACAAAAACATGATTAGGTTTTGCACAAGCTTGGAAATGTTAATTAGACTTATCTGTCACCTCTGATTGGATATTTTTCTTCACATTTATAAGTTTAAACCTAACTGAGATGAAAAAAAACAAGACTAAAAGCTGTTTCACTGAGATGCAAAAATGTGCTCCAGAAATACGACAAAGAAATCTGCAAGTGATTTGTGGTGTTTTGTCATAAAGCAAAATACTGGACGACTTAAAATTTTCACCAAATGATGGCTCCGTTACATCAGCTGAAGAATGTCTTTGTAAGAGAGCCCTAAAGTTGTTTTGCTTCGGTCCGAATCAGCGACTAATTTTGTTACAAAGCTGCATAATTGCCTAGAGTTGGTTCATGTTCTCACGGCAGCATTTACAAGCGGACCAGATCAATGCCTTGTGTGAGAACGCTGCTCTTGATTGGTCAGAACTTCCATTTGGGAAAAATCCAGAAAGTAAAGCAAACGTTGAAGAAGAGTACACTTGCAAGATAAATGTGACACTTTCTAATGTCACAATGGAGGGACAACTACGCAGGTTGATTTTAGCGCTGCTCATCGTGGACTATATTGCTGTCATTGTTCATTTTAGTCAAACCATACAGTTTGAAAACGAGGCGCAGCTCCAACTAGAACACAATGTTTTGATGCATTGGATGTGCTGAATGTGCATATTAAGGCAGTACAGGAGGAGGTGCACATTAATAATCCTCCAGCACTCTAACATGCTCATGTTTAACCAAAGACAGGGGATAAACCAAGACGGTCCACTGCGAGTCAGTTTCCTTTATCAGTGTCACGTGGGGTTTGCGAAAACCACGCCCCTTTAGGAGACTAACAGCAGGTCCTGAGTCCATTGACTTCAGTGGGAGAAATGAACATGATTACAGATTATGGCTGATTCTTTCGCACCATAGTCACGGAAGCAAATATTGGACCTATTTATCACAAGCCACATATCTTCAGAACATTCCGAAACCAAAATGGCAAATTTCAGATGGACAAATCTGTGTTCAAGACCTGCCTCTGTCTCAACAACACACTCTCGCAAGATCTGGCAGCAGATATCTCCTCTCTGGTGCTGAAATTAGTGCAGTTTCACCAAAGATACTGAATTAAAAAAATATTTTTTTTCCAGCGGATATCTTAGTCACAACATAATTGAGCTAGCAAAGCAGTTTTGTGTTGCTATGTGTGATATTTATTCAGTTTTGGGAAATCACGATGTCTAGAAAGCAGCAGTGGCTGCAGCTGACAGGGACAGCTAACAGCAGCAGCAAAGCTAACATCAGGACGTCATCTGTTAAAAGCCTCCCGTTGTTGGATACGACATGAAACTACTCCAGTTAGCGCAATCATGTTGTAACTAAGACATCCGCTGGAAAAAATATTTTTTTCATGGACCGTTTATTTATTTATTTAGCTTACGGCCAGTAAGGGTACACACATGTTGACAGAAGTGAGGTTGGGGATACTCGTCTTTGACAGGCGGTTCTCCATCGTCTTTGATTGGGGTACGGGGGACAACGCCTACTTAGGAGACCAGAAATGTAAACTATTTCATACAATGGGAGTATATTGTAGGTGGGCCATCTTGTAGTAATCCAGTATCTTTGGTTTAACCCAAACAATGTGTCATGTGACTGCAGTTGGTTCAGATCCAGGTCTGAACACCTTCTCACCACAAACGAACTGCACCAGAGTTTGTTTGTAACCGGACTGAGACCACCTCTTCAAGAAGGTCTCGGTTCGGTTGTTTTGGTGCGCACCTGAATGTGATTGCTGTGTTCACACCTGCCCAAACGAACCACACTTAGGGGGCAAACGAACTTGAGGCGCTTTCTCCTTCTCCCCTTTGAATAAGGTTCGGTCCATTTTGCAGCAGCTACTTGTTCATTTTTAAGTTGAATTTCAAAGTGAACAAGCATACAAACTTTTCTGCACCATGTAAATGTCAGGAGGTTATAGAGCCGTCTGGGTCAAACTCTATAAAACACTCACAAATTTGCAGACACAAATAAAAACCGCTGCCAAAACACAAACAAATTACTAAATGGAACATAAGGTTTCAAAAAATGTCACCATAATTATGTTTACTGTAAGTAATGTAAAACCAAATCCATTTTGCACTGAAACAAAATTGTGTTTCTGGAAGCACTTAAGGCTTGTCTTTTATAAACATGGATAATTTGGTCAAAGCATTTCTGGGTCTTTTTGTGTGTGTAGTTTTGTACTGTGGACCACAGGGACCCCGAGGATTAGTGGTACAGTCAGAGACGATTATTTCTGGGGATTATCAGTTGTTGGAGAACGTGGAGAAAGTTTAAAAGGGGGTGCAGAGGCTCAATGACTTCCTCTGGGCAAAATGTGGAACCATAGCACAGTGGGATTTTTAACCCAATCATATGTTATGAAGGATGATTAATATGCCTGCTAATGGGAGGAGGCTGAGACATCTCTGGATGTGAGATCAGGTATGAGGCGTAAACAGCAGTGAACACTGGCAAGTGAAGGTGGGAAGTGCACAGTGCATCAATCACTGGTGACAGCTGGGACAGACGCAGGGAGCTTCATCATCAAGAGAGGAGTGGGTGCTCCACTATGTCAAATCAGACAGTGCTAATTAGTAATTTCTGCAAATCTATGCCTCTAACCAGACACCAGGAAAAACCTCTCCAACTACCCTGAACATAAAGATACAAAAGAATAATCACACCACTTACCCGCTTAAGTATCTATTGATCCCCATATAAAGCTATAGCTCTTTGGGTAGACTATTTGAGTAGCTTAAATCACACAATTTAAATCTGGAATAAGAAGGCTGTGTTGCTCTGAAGGCAGATTGGATCTTTGGATCCTTTAGGGCCCCCCCTGTAATGTCTGAAATATCGTAATCAACACATTCTGGTGATGACACTGCAAATGAAATGTTAGCAGCCATCTCCGCCTCATAAAGTCCTAAGAGCTCAGAGTGGATTCAGTTTCTTTTATAACGGAATCGTGGAATTTACGTCATCCCTAAAGCTGAAAACACACCGATGCCGCCACAGCACGGCCTATCAGTTGACGTGCATCAAGCCCCAAGCACACACTGGACACGACACGCTGCAGCTTGTCAACACTACTTACTGAAAGATCTGCACCTCTTTCTCCTCTGCGTTAGCTTAAAATCTTGTGTGAACACCCACCAATTAAAGTTGATTTTTCACCTGAAGAGCCGATCTCCCGAGCTATGACTCGCCAGAAAGTATCTTTTGGCCGATCCAGTGTTTGTGACACACGAAACATAGGAGTAAAAACAGAGTTGTCTTTATGCATCCATGGTGAGAAGAGGAGTCAAGTTGCCATAGGAGCAGAGAAAAGAATCTGCTACGGGAGCTGGTATGTACAAGCAAAGAGTGAGTGGGGAGAAAATGGATTTAACTCAAGGGGTGGCAAGGCTGGAAATTGGACAGTGGTGTGAAGTGCCACTGGGCGGCGCTTCCAGGAGTGCCGACATGCGTCTCGCTGCTGCTGGTGTGGGGTTGTACATTGAAATAATTGGGGCGTTTTTTATGGTTAGAAATTAACTTTTTTGTTCACCTGCCACTGTAGCTGGTGGATTTGAAAATCGACCAGCCGCCCAATACCAATTACCATTATTTTTTGGCTGGTGAGTGAAGAAAATCCAGCAGCCACTTGCATATGTTACCAACATTTTGCTGGTGGCTGTAGCTAATTTCCAACCAATTTTTTGATGTGTGGTGTTCGCCGCCGGTGTGTTTTGGCCTTCAATATCACAAAATTATCAGCTACTGGCAGTCTGGCTAGCTAGCTAAGGTTGCTTGGCAACAATAGCCTGTGATAGATGGAAGTTTGAAGGCAAATAACACTAATCTTGGACCTGCTGTTCTCCTCGTGTGTTCACATTCTGACCAGACGTCGTTTCCTACTGAGCCAACCACTGGAACTGTTTTAAGAAACATCTTAAAAATACATTTCTAATTTTCCCTGACTCTTAGGCCCAGCAGAGGTGGCATCTTAAGCCCAGTTGGCTGCCAGGCTTGCAATACATTAGCAGAAACCATGTGGTGAAGGTAACAGGTGGAGTCAATTAGGCAGAGTAACTCATTGCTGCCACATTGTTGACTTTAGATCACACTGAAAACTCTTCTGAGAAGCAGTTGCTGACAAATCTAGTGACATTTTCAAAGTACCAGTACTGCTAATGCAGATTTAGGGCTACAGTGCATTTTGTGCACACTGTAATACCTCTCCGTCCTTAAAAGCAAGGGATATAGCAAATGTATGCACAGGGAAATTGCCACATTGCATTATCTTCTGGCCTCTAGCCACTCTTTAAAACCCAGAGAGGCTGCTTTTCTTTTTTTCTACTTAAGGTTGGTAGCACAAAGGAAATGATGGATTCAATATATCTTGTCCTCCATCCATTTTCCACCACTTAACCAGGTCTACAGTGTGTTGCATTGTACTGAACTACTGTTCAGACGCTATCTTCATTTCCATGTCACACAAAGGGAAGTCTCATATTCTCTGGGGTAAACACAGAGGTTCATTCTTTGAGATGAGCCCAACTGGGTCCCATGGATATAGAAGAAGGCACCAGGTGTTTCTCCTGTGAGGTCTGCCCCCAGGTGTGGTACCAAGGGAGCGTTGTGGTTTCCTTTATAGAGATGAGTTTCTAAAAGTTTCTTAGGCAATAAAAGTCTTCACTGTGGCTCTTTATTTGACCCCTTACCTAGCTCCACTTTGCCATGGGTGATCCTACAGAAGCAGTTTCCCCTGACATCACGTTAATGTTTGATCGAATTCCAATGTAACAACACAAACAATATTAAGAACTGTATCAGCCACTGGCTACGGAAAAGTGCTATCTCCATACTAAGTATTCTGATTTGTTGCATTCAGTGCACAAACCTCCACCACTATAATTTTCATTTTTCTGGGACATTTTCTACAACATCCCTACTGCTATTTTACATTTGTTTGAAAACTTATTTACCAAGCTTCACCAAAGACATGCAAAACTATATATGTAAGAGTCATTGGGCATAAGAAATCCACTAGGGATGTTAGTTTTGTTTAGTTTTGCTGACATTCATTAACTGGAAACTAACCAGTCAATTTTTTAAGGGGAAAAAAAAATACAAAATGATGTGAAATACAGCATGTTCTTTCCTTTTAGTCCAGCGCTCCACTGACTCAGTGAGCTTTAGCACCACATTTCAAAGCGCTATCCATTTAGAGGTGGTAAAAGTTTATTGTTTTTTAATGTTAACATTTTGCTTTTTATTTAATCTTATTTTCCTTTGGGTTTGATGACAGACAGCCAGCTGGCCACATAAACAGACTGCCCACCTTCCAGTCTCCACTGGTTTGCTAGCCTTGGCCGCTCTGCACTGCACACCACACAAGTCAGGTGGGAGCTAGTTAGCAGCACTGCTCATTCACGATTATTGCTGGTAAAGCTGTTCTGGTGGCGTGACGGTGTTAAAGCTGGAGGGTGCTGGCAGGATGCTGGCTGAACGCGACAGTTCATTTTTGTGAAAGTCAGACACTGCAAGCAGGAGTTAAATGGCATATCCCTAATCCTAACATGACATTTCCTGTTGCCAGTAAGTGGCGCTGTACTCACTACTAAATACTGGCATATAGCTGTGTTCAGGGCAGGACTGTCATCAATCCTGTGACGTTTGAGGAAGATTGGACCATGTATGCTACTGTATACTACTACATGTAAACTACTTCCTGGTTCGTGGCGACACCTGCAAGTTTAGCGCCTTGCCACGGTCACACGGTTTGATGAAATCTGAAGCTTATAATAAGTTCTTTTCTTCAAGGTCTTTCGGTGGGACAGACCAAAGTTTGTAGTCAATCAGATTAAATCTCTAGGACTATTTTGTTAAATAACAACCCATGGAAATGTTGAAAAATGCACAAAAGTGGCACAAGTAAATTCAGAAACATGGTGGCCACCCTCCAATCTCCCCCCAGGCTGCCTCGGTGAGTAAGTGGCCTCATTTTGTGTGGCAAAATCCCTTTAGCACTGTTAACTATATTAGCACCAGTAGCCATTTTGACAATGCTAACGGTGCTAACAGAGCTAATTTAATATATGGGGTCTGCAGTCGAAAATGAAGCTTCTTACTCACCAGGATGACCTGGGGAGGGACTGGCACTTAGGCACAATGTTCCCACAGCAACGCTGCTGGTTTAGGACAGCGTTACTAGCTGTATCGCCAAATGAGCAGCGCCACAAGCTAGCTCCCACCACACCCTAACCCTAAAACTAACATATAGACTAACATGCATAACTGGTCAAATATATTCTCAGTGGTTTACCAATTAACAGTTAACCACTTACATCCCTCGATTGCAGTATGAAGCCAATGTGTTTTGGGTAAATCTACATTTTTGTGAGGTACACATAGGCTTATTTTATTGTCATTACACCTTTGAAGAACTATAAAACCTGCAGAGTCTGATGTGTCTGAAATGTGTTTGCTTAAATGTGTTTGCTTTTGAGTATAATGTCAAGCTTCCCTCTCAGTACTTAATGTGGCCAAAGGAAAATTAGGTTCTTAAGTGTGTTCTGGGAGAACTAACACCAGTGTGAAAATGTCCCCTCTCCAACAGTATTTTGTTATTTATATGCAGGCTTTGTGTCCCTTTGTTTCCAGACCTGTGTTGGTTTTAAGGATTATTTCAGCCTGAAAGCAGCTCTCCTCTCCAAGTCCAGCCCAGTCGACTAAATCAAGGATGAACCCAAACATAGACTCTTGGAGCATCATGTATAGAAAAGGCTAATGCTTTCGTCCTCTTCGACTGAATGGCCACTCCAGTCCCTCTGATCACAGCTGACTTCACTCCATTGAATTAGCACACAGCCTTCTGGGCTACAGGCTCGGGGGCCACGTCGGAGCCTCAGTGGTGAATATTAGATTGCACGCCTCCAGATCTCATTAAAGGAAGCAACAGGACAATGTCTGCATCTCAAATGAGACTAGAGGCCATCAGGCATCCTGACTCCCTGTTGGATTTACTGATTTGATTGATTGTGTGTGTGTGTGTCAGGGTACAACAGGAGGTAAGATGTCCTTTTCAGTAAATATAATTAGGCTGCTTTTACAAATTACACAATTGGGGGAAAATTGGAATTTGGTATTGTGTAGCATGCTGTAAATGGCCTACATTACACCGTCCATTACAAGCACAGGTCACATGGTGGACTGAATAAAGAGGTTATTGGTCAGACACTTACAATATCTTCAGTTGGAGGGGCTCCTTCTTTTGTTGTCGTCCTTTTCAAATGGAAGTTCACTGAAAAATAAAAATAACAGTGTCACTGTCCAGAAGCATAAAAACATCTTCCTTAAAGAAATTACCTGCACCTAGAAATAAGCCAATGAGTAAAGACAACATCATGTAACATTACAAGCAGTTCAACCAGTACGTTCCAGGTGCAGTGCTTGGTACAAGGTAATAAAATGTGTCAAAGAGTCCATGAAGACATCTGAATAGAGTCCCTGAGAAAGAAAAAAGTGGGTCAGTGCTCTAACAAAGATGTCCAGTATCAGCTCAAATTATGAGCTGAGTTTTTAAATAACATCGACTAGTGCCAGAAGGCAGAACTTGTGGTAGTTAACCAATAGCCATTAATTAATACATTTCAGTACAAATAAAATGTCCTAATGTCCACTATTAAGTGAAAAGAAGTAGGCTGATACTCCACAGAGGTAGCATGACAGCTGATAATACTGTAATTAAACTATTCACTGTGAAATCCTTTATGTTGGAGTGAGAAAACCTTTTTCACCCTTTTAACAAAGGTGTTATCTGCAGGTCTGAAAAGTGAAGCCAATGCTCAAGTGCCTTGAACCTGCATTCTTTCTAATGGCCAGCAGGGGTGACTCCACTGGTTTCAAAAAAGACGTCTGATTATATATGAATGAATGTACTTTATTTATAGAATAAATAAGAATAAATAAATTTATCAATCAATCAGGGCAGCTGTAGAGGATCTCAGGGTTCATAGTAGGGCTGGGCGATATGGCCTAAAAAAAAAAAATCTCAAATTTTGTTTTTACAACAAATCCGATTCACAATTGACATTGATTACCCCCGCCAGTTCATAGACACCCTAGAAATCTATGAGAAAATAACACTACTTCTCACTTAATTTATTACCTCAGAAAACATTTTTCTGATGAGCTTATGGTCTCAATTGCTAGTTTTAAGTCTTCTTCTATACAGCATGATGTTTATTTTGTAAATTATGGTCTTATTTAGAGAAAAGTAGACAATAAAGCAGGGTATAATTCAGGGTATAGCTACCTTGTGACTGACACATCCTTTTACACCCAGCAAGCCAAATGACGTCCAGTTAACGTCGTGGTGACGTCATTCGGTGACGTTCCGGACTAGTCTAAATCACGGCCAAATAGGCGATGTTTTAGACATCATTTCCAGGACGTCCTCACCTTTTTAATGACCCTAACCGACCACATAACCGTCCAATTTATGTCGTTGAGGGGACGTCTTGGTGACCACGTCCTGGAAATGACGTCCAAATGTCCCCCTATAGAGGGAATTGCCTTGTTGTTTACAAATACTTCCAGGTAGAAAACCAGCAGAGTTCACCTATATGTATATATATATATATATATATATATATATATATATATATATGTATATATATATATATATATATATATATATATATATATATATATATATGTGTGTGTGTGTGTGTGTGTATATATATATATATATATATATATATATATATATATCACATTTTTCACGTCACTATATCACCGTTTAGACTAATCTGATGTTTGTAAAGTCTATAAACACAATGATTGAAAAAACATTACTATTTCTGTGTGCACATTTTGTAATTAACAACATGGCAACATGGTTATCGTAGATTAGCTGGGCTAACCGTTAGCTGTTAGCCCCATTAGCGGTGTCTGTAATGACTCATTTACTCAATGAACGGTCCGTGAAAAAAATATTTTTTCCAGCGGATGTCTTAGTTACAACATGACATACATTTTTGTACACCTTCACCAAATCACATGAATAAATAAATACATTAATTAATACATATATAAAATAGAGATAGGGTGATAGTCTCTGATGTGACTGGTCATGATATGACTCGATCACGACCCCACTGGGCTCTCTCAGACTTGTAGTGGTCCGTCCATGCGCAAGTAATTGGTTGTGATAGGGTCATATTCTGGGCCTGATCGGACTAGTCGTGATTTGACGTGACCACGACCCAATCGGGCTCTCTCAGACACGTCCGGGTCCGTCCATGTTTGCTGGGCACCGACAGAACAACGCTGGCTACCATGCTGAAGAGTTGCTGAGTGGCTTTCTGCATGTCAAATGAACTTAAAAATGTAGGGTATTTTTTAACCTGGACCCTATTTTCCCATGTGTTTTTCTGCCAAAGTGACTCATGGGAACAACATTTTTTGAATATGGTCCTGTATTGCATGAGAGTGCTGCAGCCAGCAGCAGCCAGGCTGCAATGTAACCACTCAAGGCGTATTCACACCGTCAATTTACATCCACTAAAAGTGCTTGTTTGTGCTCAGATTGTTATTATAAGCTTCTGACAAGATAATTAAAATGATTTCTACAGAGGCTGACCTTTTTGTTAAAGAGTAGGATCCTTTTTGTTTAACCAGAAACAGCCTCGAAATTGCTATTGTCACACAGTAATTTTATCAACCAACTCTGGTTTGGTTGAAATAAATCCCAGTTAGATGCTGGCTCTACACACGCTAAAATTACTGTTTATTGGAATGGAGTCTGGTGGATTTGGCGACAGCAATTTTGGAGCCATTTCTGGTTAAAGAAAAATGATCTAGTGCTTTATCCAAACAGTGTCAGATTGTTTAGCCACTAGTAAAAATGACCTAAGCCTCCAAGGGCTGGTAGTTCTCTTGACATTACAAATTCCTGCATGATAACGTTATAGCATATTGTCAGAAAATAAGCTAACTGCGCTGAGCAATGTTAGCACTGCTCTGCTAAAAAAATACTAGTCTATTTTATCACAGCGTTAGTGGCTGTATGGTACTAATATTACGGTTAGTTTAATCAGTCATATAAATGTAATAGTTTCTCTTATGTGATTGTAAAAAATGCGTTTTCCCAGCATTGACAGGCTGGAGGAAAGGACTGCCTCCTCATTATGACTAGACTCCAGTTATATCTATGTGTATCCTCGCCAGCTCCACCTTCTTGTCCAAATCTGGTCACTTCTGGCTCCAAAAAACCAAGATGGTGACGTCAAAAATGCCAAACTCAAGGCTTCAAAATGGTAGTCCACAAACCAATGAGTGATGTCACAGTAGCTAAACTCTATGCTTTTTAATTGCCTATTAGTAAATCACCTAAAGCAACCCTCATGTCCTCAAGCGGAAATCCTTTTCACACCACATTGATATTATTGATTGGCCTTATAACAAGTGTCTTTCACTCAAACACGTTAATTAAGCATCAGAAAAGCTTGCGATTTGATTTAATGGAGCCAAAGTCTCTGTTCATTTTTATCTAAATCATTTTTTCTACAAAGAAGTGAGGTTGAGTTGTGGCAGTGTGAGAGAAAAATGATTATTTTAAAACAGAGGTAAGCTCATCAATTAAGAAATATGAGCATAATCTCATCCATAATAGACAGATGGGACTCTCTGTAAATGACTAACACCTTGCTTCTTCTTTCATCATCCGGTATTTCATTTTCAAAAGCAATTCTGCCAAAAAAATGCCTCACAAAACATTCTCCTTTTGCCCTGCAGTACCCTTGGAGCTCAACCGGAGTAAAATTGGACAGGAATAATGAAGCTTACAATCAGTTTGAGTTTCAACCGCCGAGGTTTTTATTAAGAAAAACTGGCGTCAACCTCACCTCGATCATCTCTTTCCAAATGTTTAATAAGTCTTACAATAATTGGTGACAGGGACTGGTGGTCTCATTGAGAGGCAGCAGATGGCACACCATGGAGCAGTAATGCATAAACAACATATGCTTGGCCACTCAGATGCCTTCAAAGGACAGACAGGCTATATGAATCAGAACAAAGTCATGACAACTATACGTCTCCTTACATACTCACAGATGAGAGAACCACACTGGCTATACTTCAAAAATCTGACTTAAACCACGCGACAAAATTAGATGATAGAAACACTCTAATACAACAGCTGTCTACATTTGTAACCCTGGAATTAAAGCCCCTTTCCCACAGGACAAAACCCCACCAACACCCCCTGACATCTGGCTTTTGTCTTCAGTGAAAAAGGCGACAATCTGCATTCATTCCCGGGACAAATAACTCTACAGTAGTTACAGATATTTATCCACTTCAGCTAGGCCTGCCATGCTAATTAGGTTAGCGACTTACAAAATATGGACATGACCACTATCATTCTGATGACCTTGATAATGCCTGTTGGGTCTCCATGCATGTTTGTTTACTCATGAATGCCACCAACATTTTAGTCAACATGGTGTCAGAATAAACAGTAGGGTTTGGTCAACCATTGTAACGCCCCATGTCCACCAAAGCCTTTTTTTCCAGCTGAAAACGCCAGGCTCTCCTCAAGAAACGCCCAGCTGGGGGCATTTGTGAGTGCTTTGGAAGCACAGTGTTTTTTAAGCTGTGACGCTTTGGTTGCGTCCGCAGAGGTAAACATGTCGACACAAGCTTGCCAGTAGCCTGCAGCTGCACTTTTGGAGTGATAGTTAGTTGCCAACCCTTGGCAACGACCCAAAAAGCTATTGGTTTGTACTTTTACCCTCCAGCAAGTTTATCCTCCACTCCTGACTCCCAGACGTCCATCACTAACAGCACATCAGCAGGATTATGAAGATAACTGCAGTGTTCCCACAGCTTCTCTAAGCTTGTCTATCTAGGAGGCATCACTTGGTTTTGTTTATGTTGGCCAAATTTTGTCTCAAACTGAGTAATTTGGGGCTACTCCTATAAAGGTACTGTAATTTATATATACTCTCTTGTATATGTAAGTGTAAATTACTGTCTTAAAAATGTGATATATTGTTAATAGTTTTTCATGTTCTATTCCAATGTCTGCGTTTTCCTAAGAGCTAAATATTCATTGCTTTAACAGGGTGTATTTGCATTATTAAGCTATATTATCATTATGTCATGGCATAAATGGTCTCTGACAGTAATATCATTTATTGCAATAATTTCTAGGACAATATATCGTCCAACAAAAGTAGTTATTGTGACAGGCATTAGCTCAAGCTTCAACACCCTCAGATCGACAGTGATGGAAGTATGATACCCGGGTGAATGCACAAATTTTAGCCTCTTTTCCGGCACAATACACTGACACGCCACCACAAATTCCATCTATCTCTGTCCATCTCGAACATCATTCTGAATTAGTTGGCACCAAGTTTGAAAGGGAGACTAAATAAGTTAGAGATATAAAAACAAAGTTTCACAGGCCTCCATGCTGCTTTCTACTGTTTACTAACGCAGTTTTCCAGGCATGCCTTATGTCCAATGTGGCACACAAGTAAAAGAAGAAAAAAAACAAAACAGAAAGGCCACTGCTGTGTATACAGCTTTAGTCTGATGAGAATGGAGTCTATCGCTTATTTTTAGCAAGTTTTCTCACATTTAAAAACAGCATATATGTGCTAATTTTGTTGGAAAACAGGTATAATGTGAAACATGGGAAAAACTTGACATGGCATGAAATACTTTTTTTTCACAACCACTTAATTAAAGTAAGTCCAACTCCAGCATGGCCGAAGCTTCACTGCATACTGGCTTCATAGTGTTTCTTAATTGGCCCTTGCAAGTGCAGTGGGAGTACGGCATCCCAGGCCCCAGAAAGGTGAGGTGTTACCCTGATGTAAGTGGGGTGGCTAATATCACACCATGTCAGGGGGTGTAAACTTTCCATGATGAAATGAAGCAAACTTTAGCCATAAGTCCACACGTTTTCAAGTTCCTTTTCATAAAAAAAAAAAAAGAAAGAAAGAAAATTGCTGCCGACATGTGGAATAAAGCAACATTTCCTAATATTTACCGACCACTTCTTCTCTGGACAGAAACATATAGATGGAGAGAAGAGAGTATGGAAGAGATTTTGACAATTGATTTCTAATAGCAGGCTAGCTCTGGTACTGATTTTCTGCCTGTCTTCCAAAAAGATGATGCTGTGAAAGATATAAACAGCCTCTAATTAGAGGCTGATATTTACCAGTAGACAGCAGGAGGGCTTTGAAAGCCAACTCTGCTTTTACCGAAAAGGTGTTTCATGAATGAGCATCAGTCATGTGGTTTGAAAAAAACATCACCGTCTGCCCATTGGTATATGGGCCCAAAATAGGCTTCAAATGCTAGGGGATGTCAGTCACTGGCAGTCATTGACACCCTCTGAGCCGGGTGAAGAGGGCCTAAAGACATGCCTATTTTTACAGTGGATGGGGTCAAGAATAGACCCTTCACCCTGAGTGGTGGGGACTGAAAGCCTAACAGCTAAAGTTCACTTTAGGAAGCAACGTGACCTACAGAAATGCATTAAGTGACCATGACTTCTTAACACCACATTATGTGGTGGTGGCACGTTTGGGTTTAGGCACCAAAACTTCTTGGTTCAGGCTGTTCTCAAGCACTCTTCATACATATATAACGAGAAGAAATGTACCATAATTTGTATATAAATCATATAATCATGATTCAGCAGTTGATATCTAACCAACGTAATCAAGAAGGCTGTGATCACTTGATCAATGCGCTGATGGGAGAAAAAAGGAAGTTGTCCAACAGGAGGAAGGTTGGCGTGATGGATGGGTCAAAAAACACAGGATGTTCTCTCAGGAGGTCGGTGTAGAGAACCATGTTAACTTGAACAACAAAGTCAGCATGGCTAAAGTAAACTTTGAGTTATTTTAAGGTACGTCGTCACCATATATTTTATCCTAATCTTGACCTGCATAATTTTATGTTAAGTTTAAGTTTATTTCCTTTATTAATCCCCCTGAGGGGAAATTCAATGTTTTCACTCTTGCTTGTCAATTACACACAGGTCCGAAAGACACACACATTCACAAACAGGACCTATACGTGCACAAATTGGAGAGATGTCAGAGTGAGGGGGCTGCCCTTGGTGAGGCGCTCCAAGCGGTTGGGGGGTTCGGTGCCTTGCTCAAGGGCACCTCGGCAGTGCCCAGGAGGTGAACTGGCACCTCTCCAGCCACCAGTCCACGCTCCATATTTTGGTCCGGACGGGGACTCGAACAGGCGACCCTCCGGTTCCCAACCCAAGTCCCTATGGACTGAGCTACTGCCGCCCCAGTTAGTAACATAAAGAACATCATCTGTAGGGTGCTAATTTGTTAGACATCATATAAACAGCTGTAAGAGGATACGTTGCATAGTTAGATTTTACAGTCAAAATAACTACATTTGTTACGTATGGAATGAAAGTACATTGTAAAAAGACACAAGTACGTCACATGACCTGGTATAACTACGTGAAGGACTTAAGTACGTAAAGTTAAGAGGAATCAACGATGACTTGTAATTTCACATGGGACACAGACTGCTGTCTCCTGGGTAAAATCCTGTATTTGTTTGACCCATCCACCATTCAAACTCCTGCCTATGAGGACTTACTTGTTCTTTACTCCTCCTTTCCACTTACGTATATGTACAGAGACGAGTCAACCGGAAGTCTATTCATTCCTATGGGAATCTCCGTGATATCCGATGTGCCTGCGAAACTCCTCCCCACCGTAATATTTTAGTCCATAATTTGCCTCAAGTACATTGAAAAAAATTGAACTTCTTCAGTGGATTTCAGAGTGACCGTATGACGGTGTGCTAGCTTAGCTAACAGGGTGCTAACTGGCTAACAGGCTATTTTCTTCAATTCAGTTGTCTGTTGATCGTGTAGTGCGTTTATTTGACTAAAAAGAACTTGTTTATCTAGTTTGAACACACCGTGAAACTGAGTAATGTTATTCTGTTAAAATATGGTTATATACAGTCAGATCATCATTATGACTCGTTCAGCTAGTCATATGTCTCTTTAGTGAAATATTTCACAAAAATGCTGCATATCTGGCAGGCCAACACATTCATTTATTTGTTGCCATGCAATATTACTCCTGTTTTTGTCCTGGTAAAGTTCCAAGCGCATATTCCAAACTACTGGATGGCAAAAATGGAAGATTAGCCTCTCTCCCACGGCTACAGGCAGTTTCTATGCATCCGTTAAGAAGTGCACTTCCTTGCGTTGGACACTAGAGGCATCATCTGTATATTTACGGATCTATTGACACCAGTCACATACGTAAGTGGAAATAAGGTGTTATACTACCTATGGAGTCTTAATATTTAACATTGGCCATTGCGTGACTTCATTAAACCAGGGAATCTATGTGTCTATGTGTATGTGTGGTGCTGGCAGGTTAATTTAAGACATTACCTGCCCACCGTCACGTAATGCTGTGTAATGCGTATTTCTGTGAGACTAGGTCGGCAGGATGTCATCGCATTCAAATCACATGCAGGGAATGTAAAGTCCACCAAAGCAGAGTTCATCACTGTAATGTAATGTTAGAGTTTTGTTGCCCTTTCTAAACGTCATGCCAAGCAGAGAGAGGAAAAAAATGCAAATAATTAAGAACCTCTTTTAAAAGAAAAAAATCAAACAGAGGTGACAAGCAATTAACACATCATTCCATTAAAAACATCTCATATGAATTGATACAGAAGATTTGTGAAAGGTTGTCGAAATGTTTTGATATATTAAAAAGCCAATCAGCTGTTTTTCCAAACTGTATTGAGTAAACAGTGTAGAATAAAAGCTAAAATAAATTTGGCATGATAGTGGGTGTTCATATTAAATTATCCTAATCCTGAAAAGGAAATGTTCCAAAAAAAAAATTCTCATCTGAGCGTTTTACCCTATTTCATAGCTTTCATAGCTATTGCACCATCACAGCTGTGGTAGCCTGTTTCTCACTCTCTGCTCTCATATTCAAAGGAGCCGTCGTTATGCCGTCCTGCCTTCACAGTAATATCCCCTGCAAACATTCATCCTGGGAGCGCACTGGAGGTGAGCTCAAACATTATTATCATGGAGGTTTCAATTGCTTGTCTGTGGACAGAAGCCATCAGTCTCATCAGCAGCAGAGTGACCGAGCCAGACTGTCACATCATCTCTTCATGTTATGTCCTTACTGAGGTCCTTTCAGGCCTTTTTGTTGTATCAACATCACAGTGTGTAATTAAGCAAACATCTGTATTTGACAGATCATTTCTGTTGTCATGTTACAGCTCTTTCAACGTCATTTAAATCTATATAACAGTTACTATTGATTTGTTGATTATGTTATAGTATTTTTTTGCATTTACCTACAAGTATGTAATATCTAATGTATTTATGTTTTGTGATGGTGCCTTCAGGCTGTTGAGTGCAAATGTGTTAATCAGCTAAAAAATAATTGGATTGGACTGGATTGGAAGTTTCCATTCCAATTTACACACTTTTATTGATACACTAGCTTTTCCAATCAGGTTTCAAGGCTTCAACAGACCAACCACAACCAAGCACACCACCACAAACCTTTTTTGCCATATTTAGAAGGTTGTTGTTTTCCCAAATTTCAACCATTTCCACTCAGATTTTTAACCCACATATTGAAAATGTGCATTAAAACAGGTGGATGAAAACACAAAATAAGCCATCAAGTCTTTATTGGACCAATTTTGAGATGGTAACAACTTCTGGTCTAAGTAAAACTGTAAGTCAAATAACTTTAAATAAAACATCCTACAACATTTCCCTCCCTCTTGGACTTGCAAGTCCTGTGTGTCAAATTTCAAAGCTTGCTTGAATTTAATGGAACAAGAGTCACCAAAACCTCACAGGCAGGTTTCCAGAATATCAGGCACATTAACGATGCAATAAATCCCCAAAAACCACTATTCAATGCAACTATCTGCAATCAGCACATAAATGTATCTCTGTATCGACTGTCCTGTCACATCTGATGTCAGATCAAAGGGGATTGGCACCGTTTGGCACGTTTGGCACGCGTAATGGAAACCCAACCTGATTTGATTAACACAGCTGCAAACTAATGAGTTCACATCCCTCTCAGCCAACCACAAACAGCCACAGCATCAGATAGGGAGTATATATTCAGCATCTGTCATCTTAGAAAAGTCAAAAGAAAAGAAACAGAGTGAGACTGTGAGAGAGAAAGAGAGAGCGTGCACGCACGAGAAAAACGCAACACTGATTCACAATTGTGGTGACCTCCTCCCAGCTACCTTTGCATCATCAGCCCGTGGAGGTCTGCTCGCAGTTCCGTACATTCGGACACTGCGAGCTTGGACCTCCCGGACCAAAACATCAGTTTCCTCCTGGGAGAAGTTTGGCCGTCTGACGCTGCTGCTCTCTTCTGCCATGGCGAATTGAGTAAACTCTCATTACACCTTTGCACGGCGCATTTAAGGGTGAGGAGAGGGGCTCATTTGATTGGTGTGATGTGTGTAAAACCCACTCCACGCCTTCTCTCCTCCCTCTTTCCGACTTGCGCCGGTAGGAGGGACGGAGGTGGGATAGAGGAGTAGCTGCGCCAGGGCGCACGGTGTGCCTAACTTACAAAATCCGCCTGGCCACACCCAGTTGGCAAAGTGCAGGTGCGCTGCGCCCCTGCCTCGCCTGGTCTGCGAAACTAGAGCCCTTAGTGTTAAGTTACCCAGCCTACGCGGGCCGACAGTAGAGGTGTAACGATCCATCAGTCTGGATTAAGTTATCAATTCCATGATTAAATATCATTGATGCAAAGTGAATACACCTATCTATATCATCATCTTTAGGATGCGCCTTTGTTTTGAAATTCAGTGTCACCGTCGCACAGCAGCAAAGAGGATAACGTTGTTCACTCGGAAATATTTTCGATTATGGAGAAAACAGGTCAACAGACAAAGACAACAATAACTAAGTCAAGTAACAAACTGCGTCGCGCTCGGGTTCGGACTTCAAAATCAGAAAGGCTGTTGGGTTCAGCCCGGGCTTGATTATAACTGTCTCGGACTTGAGTCAGGTTCGGTCAGGAAAATTGTTTACTGTAGTGTAAACAATGCTGTTACCAGATAAAACGCAACGTAACATTACCTGCCTGGTTGAGCATCATACTCCACTAACTTCTCATTACAGCAACATTAGCTGCTATTTTTTATAATAAAAATAACAATAAGAATCTTTATTTATGAAGCACTTTTCCAAACAGAGTTACAAAGTGCTTTACATGTCAATGATTAAAACAGACGAGACATTAAAACAAAAACTTTTTAAAGAACTGATAAAAACACTTAAGTGTACAAAAACTGAGGAAACGAATGACTGAATGAACTTAAAACTCAAGTAAGGACAGGCTCTCCAATAAAAGTATGTTTTAAGAAGAATCTTCTAGAAAGCGCTGGGAAGGTTAACTTATCCCATGTGTGTTTCATATGTTAGTGGAGTCAGTGTAAAGTAAACATTGCTACACTTATTATTTCTGAGTTGTTTTTATATTTTATGGCCAAAAGTAAAAAAGAAAGGGGTGGCAGCTTCTTCTGTAACACACTGTGTTAAATGGACAAATAATATCGCCTCATATCAATCGTAGGCCCCTAAATTGATTCGAATTGAAATCGTATCATGATGAGCAAATATCACATCGTTGTCCAAAGAATCAATATGATATCGTACCATGATGAAACTGTTGATTTACACCCCTAGCTGACAGCACATGTCACTTCCGAATAAATACATGGATTATAGGAAAATGAATTCACAAATCATTATATATCCTGTATGTTTTTTAATCTATATTACAACTCAGCAAACATTCACTACACAGCCTGGGCAGTATGAATGCATCTCTTGCACTTTGTGACCATAAGCAAAGGTCTGACTATATCACATCTTTCAAATATCTGCCATTGAGATAAACAACTGACCATCCCACTGTCCATTTATCTCGCTCCTCTAGACAACACATCAAATATTCTCCTGTGTACACAACACGGCAGAGCTCATATGGAATAGGGATGCCCGCCTCATGAAAAACACCAACACATAATATTACACTCAGGCTCATATTGGTGTTTAGATCTCAACATCTATTTAATAAGAAGCTGAGGGGACCAATGGTTAAGGAACAATGGTGGCCCCTCTGTTTAGCAGCGGGGACACAAAGCCAATATCCGGTATGGAGATATTACCCCTGGGTAGGAGGAGCCTTCATCAATCTGTAAATCTCATGTCATCCTCTCTTCAGAGTTTGAAGGCTGGATGGAGCCATCACCATTGTTTCCCTGACGCTGGTTGCTTCCTTCCCTCCAGACAGGCAGCCTCAACAACAGTCACGTACAAGGCCCACTTGAATTTGACTAAAAGAATTTGGCAGAACAAAACACCAACCAGGCTGTTAGCAAACAGCCAAAAGATGAATACACCTCTGTTCTGCCAAACCTTTGCACAAGGGCACTTGTATTTTTGTGGGATGTAATGAGACTGCTGTATGAGACCGTCTGGTATCCCCCTTGTTTTTAAACAGTTTACATATCATACAGAACTGGTGGCTGCTTTGTATGAGTGACACTGATTGTCAGTTATGAAGTGGAAGTTTCTGGCAAAACTTGGACAACTTAAGAGGCGTAACTGAAGTAATTTCACTGCTGGAAAGACAGTCTTTTTTTTTTGCGCACTAGAAAGACAAATACTTCTGAAATCAGTGCCACATGACCAGAGAGAACAGAGAAAAAGGGCTGTGGCAGAGAGTGCTGCAAGAACAAGTCCTAAAACCCAAAAATGAGTTAGCATTTTAGCACTCCTGGTTCCCTCGTCTGTTTTTTTTAATGGGTTTTTGGTTAGATGCCTGAAATAAGGTCTATGGTTAACACAAGCTTAAGAGACTTTCACGTTTTGTTCTAGAACATAAAACAAGTCACTAAATAAGTTGCTAATAAGTCGCTGAATGAGACTACAAAACATCATCATGCTAAACTGATAAAAGTCATGCGACTGTAGTGTAGTTCTTTTATAGCCTAAAGTGCAACACACACCGCCGCCGTATGCCGCGCGTCAAAACGGCCTATGAACAAACCCACACCGGCGCCGGCTGACGCGCTGCGCCGCTCTGCTTCAGCCCACTGCTCAATTTCCAGCGCGACCAGTGCTGCGAGAAAAGACTTTTATGTAGGTCTCAGCCGCCACAGTTTCATTTGCAGCTTTCAAAGGGGTATCTGGGTGCTTACTAGGGGTGGGGGAAATTTCCGATTCTTAGATGCATCACAATTCGGACGTGGATGAATCTGAATCGATTCACACACGCCCAAATTTCGATTATTTAAATCTGTTAATTAGAGTAATACAGAAGGTTCTAAATAATGCAGAACTAAGAAGCGCGGTACGTGTCATCTCCGGGACACTGAGATGCGCACCTGGAGCGGACACGCCGACACGCGCACAGAGGAAAACAAACATGGCTGACTGCCACCCACCTCGCCGTGAGAGCTGAACAGCTTCTTCTAATTTAAAAGCAGACGTGTGGAAATACTTCGGCTTCTACAATGTTGACGGCGGAAGCGAACTGGACAAGAGCCACGTTATATTATGTAAGCTGTGTCGTGCTAAAATAAAATACTTTGGCAACACAACAAACATGAGAAGTCATGTAACTACTAGTGGCGCTACCGACCAGAGAACAATCGAGGAAGCAATTAGAAAGCTGCCACTCTTATCGGAAAAGGCGAAGCAAATTACGAAGGCCATCGCGGCATTTATTGCCAAGGATTTGCGTCCTTATTCCGTCGTGGAAAATCAGGGATTTCGAGCACTGCTGCATACACTGGAGCCCAGATACACCATCCCATCCTGACGCTATTTCACCGACACTCTACAACCAAACCAAAACAGAAGTCATGGCCTCCCTGTTGAAGGCAGGTAGGATCACAGTTACATGTGATGCGTGGACATCTGTTGCCACCGAATCATTTGTTACTCTAACTGCGCATTTTATCTTGTGATTTAAGATACCTGTTGTTACCTTTGGTTCCGTACAACAAAGTTTTAACTTTCCAGTTTGCAAGCATTTCCATTTATATGTTTAATAAAATATAATGGAAATGAATTCAACTGTTTCTTATTACAAATGCACTGTTTTTAAAAATTGCAAGTGTTGAATGCTTATTCAGTGAGACAAAAATCGTAGCCCCTGAATCGTAATCGTTATCGAATCGTGAGGTGCCCAAAGATTCCCACCCCTAGTACTTACCGTTATTAAGTTTTTCAAATTTTTAATAAGACAATTTTGATAAGAAACTCACCCGTGAAGCCGTGACTTCAGTGACTTCAGTGTCAACGGTGCCGCTGTGCGCCGCTGCCAATGTGTGTTGGGGGGCGGCACTTGACGGCCACAGCGCCACGCCGGCGGCAGTGTGTGTGTTGCACTTAACATTAGCTTTTTACTTCTGGTTCAAGATTTCATCGATACTACTACTTTTATTGATACTCCTTATCGATTCGGTACAATATCGGTATTCTTATTGGTTCTTTTTCATTTCTAAATAATTGCTTTTTAGGAAATATATCAATTTTTTAAAAAAGAATACATTTAGAACAGGAATATTGAATATTTTAGATAAAATTAATTGTTGTTTCTGGATTTTTCTTACAACAGCAAAGTCACTAAATAAATAATATTCCCGACATGACAGTACTGAGTGAAGTTTATTTATTTATCTTTTTATTAGTCGGTCCTCCTGTTCTCTGTCCTGCTCCCTCTCTGCTGATGTGATTCACTTTGTGCAGGTAACATTAGTGTTGGTGTAGAGAGTTGGGGCTGTTTGTCTCAGCCAGCATCGAAGTTTAAAAGTATTTTAAGATAAGTGTCAAACTAAGTTAATCTACATACAGACAGCTGTCATTTGAGCTTATTAGTGACAATTCACCATCAGCCGAACTAGTGTGCTGTCCTTGTGTAAGACATAACGTTAGTGACGCTGGACGGAGCAAGTATTGGTTTCTTACTCCCTTACGTTTAACTTCACTTACAGTAACGAGTGTAGCTGCTGTCAACAAGTTATCTTCGCTTTGTTTCCACCGGGGCCACTCGGCTGTTCGCTGGTTATGTTTGTCGTTTAAGTGTGTGTGGAGGAGAGCGCAGGTGAAAGGCTGCAGGATTATAATGAATTAAACCAAACCATAATTGCTCCCCAGTTGGGTATATCATCTGTCGTTGACACTTGCACTATTGTCTTTTCAAAATAAATAAAAAGAAATATAGCCCTATGGACTTTATATAACTTTATATATCAAACTGTGACTACTGAGTATCATAACACCCCTGAGAGGAATTCAAAGCTACTCTTGCTCTTGAGGCATATGTAGGGAGTAAGTCCAAATTGTGACAAACAAAATAAAGGCATCACATTGATGAACGACTGTAGCTTTAAGGTTCTAGTCTCACTTTCTGGTCTCATTTTACTACAAAATCATTATGTTGTCTGATTAATTTGAGAGTGACAGTTCATGTATATTAGTCAGTATTCCGATAATATTCAAGGTGCACATTTAGACAAACCATTTTCTAATGACACATTAGGTTTTGCCACAAATTTAAGTAGTAGAAGATAATTAATTTTGCTCTGTTTTGTTCAACTCACTAAAAAAAACTTGTTTGTACTGAAAATCTGAAACCACTCACAACAGAAACTGTATCCAAAGTAAAAGTACTCTAGCCTTGAGAAACAGAAGGACAGCCTAAAACTCCACAATTACAAACAAGCCGTGGTCAATGAAGGTCAAGCATGTTTTCCCATTTTCAATACACCATCTGGCCGAAGCAGGCAGGTAGGCTTTGATGCCTGTATTCACACATCCGGGCCAGAACCTGAGAACTGGCATCTAACTAAGAACAGATATTTTAATAGCAACTTCAGCAGACAGTCAGCACTGAGAGACAAGACGTCTGAATCCCTCCCAGGCAACATGAAAGCTACTGTAAAACCAGCAGACCCAGGAGGTCTCCTGCATGGTGCTTATCAACAGAAACACAGGAGTAATGACTAACAAGACATGAGAAATTTATAGATTTAACAATAAAATGGAGGCTTTAGTTTCCTTTGCTGCAAACACAGGAAGACTCTTGAGCATCTCAGAAAAGCAGCACTCCAGGAGTCGACATAACTACTATGGGTACACTGCAAAGAAGGTCACTGTACTTGGATGCTGCTGAAGACGGTGTGACTATAGTAAGTCATTTTTATAGAATTTAATGATGAATAACCCTTGGTTAAAAAGTGCGTTTACATGGATATGAATAACCCCTTCATGATCAGGGAGTTTCAGTATCCTGTTCATGTGTTTGAGCACATAAACACTACATCAAGTTTTAAGAAACTCAGATAAGACCTTATCCCGTTTATGCAAACCCAATATGCTGCTCAAGAAACCAGGGTACTGTTACCTGTATAACATTTTCCCTGTTATTAAGCACATCCGATTACCTGTGCAGGTGCTGCTTCAGCCAAGCGATGTAACAGAAACAAAAAAAGTGGCAGCAGAAACTGAGTTTTGTAATTTGGATAATGACAGAGGCGGTGTTTCTTCATTAGTTACTTCCCTGTCCTGTTTGGTTGGAGTGAGGAGGAGTGATACCACATTGATGCTTAGATTTTGAAAACCAGTGACAGTGCTTGTTTTCTCCAGTACCGTAGATACCATGGATACCAATTCTTTCGGACCTGACTAGTCTGTTCTGTATTCTAGTCTGCTGTTAAATGCTGTTAAAAGGAAAAGAAGAACGCCTACCAGTGCTGGAGCATAACAGCAAGTAATAGATGATAAGTACAGCTGCAGTAACAGCTCCACCTCAAATCGTGTTTAGAGATTCTTTCTGAGGCCAGTGTATTATTTTATTTCTTTGTAATGGGAGCGCTGCATTTTTACACTTTGCTGCAAATGCCAGAATCATGGCGAGGCGCTGAGCATCTGTCCTGCATTGTGTGCTGCAGGTTTGGGTTTTTTTTCCTGGTTGCCTAGAGTTGAGAAATGTTAAGCTTTGGGTAAAACACTGTGCCTGTCACTGTCAATTTTACTAAGCCATCCAATCACAGTGGAGGAGGGGCAGGACCTGTAACCAACCACAATCATCACATCTTTAAGCCATGAAACACCAAGCCATCAGTCAATGTTGGGCCATTGGTTAGCATCATTCACCCTAGTCTGTGCGGTGTGTCCCATGCTGTTGCCCCTCGTCAGCTTATTTTGGCTGATTCAGCATGTTGAATCTACAACGGCAATTGTGGAGCCCATCAGTGAATTAAATCACCCCGGTTGGCAGTTCAGCTCTGCACACAAGAGGTGAGGAAAGTAAACAAAGAGCTAACTTTAAGAGGGGGTGAGTTTTTACATAAGGTAAGATATGTTTTCTTTATCGGGCTGCTGTGGCTCAGAAGAGCAGGTTGCCAATCCCCAGCTCCTCCAGTTCACACGCCGAAGTATCCTTGAGCAAGATACTGAACCCCAAGTTGCTCCTGATGGCTGTTCCATTGGTGTGTGAGTGTGTTAAAAACTGAGAAGCAGGTGGCACCTTGTACGGTAGCCTCAGCCACCTGTGTATGAATGTGTGTGTGAATGGGTGAATGTGTCTTGTAGTGTAAGAAGCACTTTGAGTGGTCAGATGACTAGAAATGCGCTATATAAGTGCAGGTCCATTTGCCATTTATCCACTGAGCTCTTCAGCAAATATCTTTCGTGGTACTGTGTTATTCTTCACTGGTGCATGATAAATAGGCTTTGTTCTTTCAACAGTGGATTGTGCTGATAATGTGCTAACTGGCTAACTAGCGTCAAGACGGTCTTCCAGCTTCCCTTTTAGAACGACAGTTACAGACTACCACCATCTGCTGGTGTGGAGAGTTATTTCCTCTCACACAGGTGCAGAACATGCATGCTGGTTGGCCGTTGGCTGTTGTATTTGTGGTGTGTTCATGTGCAACTTTTTGGCTGAGACACAGCGACATCAGGTGATGCAGCAGGGGGCTTTCGTCAGTGCTAGCTCTCTGAAGTCGGTTTGGTGTTGCTAGACCTTTACATGTCGAAGTCTTGATCATAAACAGCGGAGAGGGAGAAATATGTTTATATACTGTAGGCTGCATAGGGACGGGCGTAATAAACAAATTCCATATCTAGCTATTCTCATTAAATAGTTTTAGAGTACCCAAATACTTTATTTATTGAAAAAACAGGTTTCAATTTGTCTATTAAATAGGGATGGGTCACGATTTTCGAATTTTCGAATAGCCGTTTTATTTTGAAAAATTGATTTTTTAATGCGACTATTACTATTCGCTGTCTTATTTCCCCCCTTTATTTGACATGCAATTCGGGGTGATTATTCGAAAAATCGTCGAATAGTTGCCATGATTTTCAAATAATGTTTTTGCTTGTGCTGCCCATCCCTACTATTAAACCAACTGATAGTTAACATGAGAAAAAACAGCCATGTTTGTGACGCTGCCATTAACGTTAAAAAGATTAGATGACATAGGTGACATAGGACATTAGACATGCCTAACAGTGACAGTGACAGGCTGATACCCGTGTGGAGGACATTGTTATAAGAGTAGCGTAGCTGTTTTCAGGAATAACGTTACCTCAGCACGTACTGTGTGTGATTGGGCGACAAAGAGTAATGGTGGTAAATGTTTCAAGCAGACAGCTGGCTATCTGAGCAGAGGAGAATTAGCACTCAAGTAATCAAGTGGAAATAAATGTAGAGTGTAGTGTTTAATATTTCCTGTCACTCTCATCTCCCATTGCTGGGTTGTTTTTGTAAACATCACAGACACCTGCACAAATGGGCCGCAGTGATCAGTAACTGGGACGCTAGTATACAGAGCCGGATTTCTCTGTGGTCATATCCATATCCCAAATTTGATCATAACCAATATAAACATCATAAACAGGTGATTCATGTCCATGTAAATGCACATTAATTTAGTTTATTTCTGTTTTGGTACGTTTGGGTAGTCCTGTGAGGGTATTAGTGTTCAAACTTCGACTCTATGGAGCATCAAAAAAGGCAGAGCCAAACTCATTTCTACACATCAATTCTGCTCTGCCTCTGTCCGTCGAGGCTGGAGGAATAATTAAATGTTTTGTTTGCTTTGTTTTGTTGTGCAGAGGAGAGAGAGGACGGGTCTCTGCTGTCAGTTACTGCATGATCTGCTGCTCCAAGTCTGGCCAGGCCTGTCAGTCAACATCTCTCTCTCTCTTGACATCAAAACATTTGATAATCACTGCGCTACAGATGCTGAGGAGAGGGGGCAAAGAAAAAAGACACACAGCCTGGTGCGCTGCGCCTACTAATTACGCTGCCTGAGATGTCTCTTTGTCATTGGACTAAACTGCGTGACATTTAACAATAAATTGCATTTTTGCCCATTTACTTAGCTGAATGTGCAAGAGTAACAATCAAAACTGAGTGCATGCAAATGAAAAATGAATATGTGACAGGAATATACGAAACAGGCGTATCCAGCGTGGCTCATCCGTGGCTTGGGTCTGATTGTTTAGAAGGAGAATATAAGCTGATGAAACAGACTTGTCACTTTGATTATGGAGATAGGTTTCTCCAGAAAACATATGTTTGCTTCTCAAACCGCTGAAGGCTTTGCCAGCGCACTGCCGTGGGTGTAGAAACAAAACTCTTGCAGGTAGGCACCCTCAAATCGGATCGGAGTTTTCTTTTAGAGGCTGTCTGATTGATCACGAGAAGGCCAGATTTATTTAAGGTAGACATTTTATACAGTAGATGTTTTCCTCTGATGGAACCAGAGAATAGCGATTACCTTGGAGCCACAGGCGTCCTCATCGTAAACACCGCCACAGCCCAGCTGAAGTGGAGCAAATGTGAGCACTCAGCATTAAGTAAATGAAGTAAACCTATTAAGGGCTGAGTAAATAAAGAGAAATGTTTTTTTTTCTCGTATAATTGAAATGTTATTTGGGTTTGGCTGAGCGCGGCGAAGAACTTCAATAACCGTCTGGGTAGAGTAGAATGCCCTTGAAGCTGGCACTCAAATCAGACAGCATAATAACATTCAGATGGTCTCCCTGCATGGTGATGACACAGCACTGGCAAGCCCTGCCTCTCCTGTGCTTTGCCCTTGAATGATAAAGCCTTTACCCTTTGCATTTACGCAGCGACTGCCGCTTCCATCACAAGCTTTTCTTGGCGTCGGCAGAAAAGGAAAAGAAGCATTAACCGCGCATCCATTGTTGCACCTGAGACACACGACTCCCCTCTTAATGCGGGGAGTTGAAAGGTAAGCAGACTTTGCATAACTTGAAGCCTCACATGGTTTATTGGAGGAGACAAGCATGACCGTGTGCGGCGTACTGCCAGGCTCAGTGGTCACCTCCCCAGTCAGGATGACCCACTTTGAGACGAACATCGATCAAACACTGTTTAATTTCAAATGGAGTGTCTTAAGGCTCAGCCAGTCTGGGTAAGCTGTTCAAGGCAATGCTCTTAGGGGTAAACCCAGATCCATAATTCCATTAGATACAATCTGTCTTTGTTGACTCTTACACCACTGTACCTTCTGGACTGCGAGATAGCGAGATGGACCCTGGTCGCTGATACGATATTTCATAGATTCACAGAATATGAGCCAATCTAGGAAGTGGATGAGATCCTCTTAGATCTCCCCCTCCTCTCCGCTTAGGTTTGATCGGGACTCAATCCTCTCGTGTAGCACAATCAAACTGAATGACAGCACTCAGAGTCTGCACTCTGGATAATCATGCAATCAAATTGCATTATTTGGCTTCCACAGGTGCAGCGAGAATGTCGAGCATTTGCCACTGAGGCTAATTTGAGTCGTATTTGGCTCATTCGCCTCGACGGGTCTCTGCAGAAATTATTTTTTCGCCCGCGATGAGAGGGTTTCCTTCGTATTTGAATGTTCAGTAATGGGATGTTCCGGACTACAATTTCAGTGATAACACTTTTGTGAAGGACTTTAGTGCCATATTGTATTATTCATTTATAAAGATATACAGCCTGTCCAGCCCTCAGGCCATAATCTCCCAGTGTGATTGCATAGAGAGAAAAATATTTATTTAATTCTGCAGGATATTCTTCAGTACATTATTCGAGCAGAGAAAGAAATGCATTCAGACATCAATCATCCATTTATCCATACATGACCAGCTTCACATGTAGCATGATTCCTCCAAATCATCCAGACATGGCATTAGAGCCTCAAGATGGGAGCTAATTAAAAATGCAACGTAATTATGTCTTGGCGGAACAAGACAACCTCTCTGATGTCAATGTGAGAACGGGCATTGTTACTGCATGCAGATGGCACATGAATAGCAAGTTGAGAAGAAAAGAAAAAGATCTTGCTGAGCAGGAGTCTTTTTGCCAACGCTGACTTTACCAGCCCTGTTTTAACGGTTGCTAGGCAACACTCATTAGTGTGCTCCACTGATGGAGTCAGAGAGATGGGATGTATGAACCCAAAGTTAGACCTTTGCTCAGAGGCAATTAGATCTCTTTAGGTAGAGTTTGGGGGGGGGGGGGGGGGGGGGGGGGGGGCGCCAACATCTGGCACAGTGCTGTGGTGAACCTAAATGTACAAGTAAAGACAAATGGTACATGAGATTTTTGCAAGCTTTAGGAGTGTTTAAAATTTCTGCCTTGGATATTTGTGTGCTGTAAAGTACATACTGCAATCTGTCTGTGATGTTCAGAATATTCCATGAATAAAGTCAAACTAAAATCTTAAAGATCCTTTTTTCAAGAAAAATATCCATGTATATAGTGATTGGTGTTTGCTTTGACTTGTGTAGTAATTTAAATGTCTGAATTTCTCACATTATGTTGCTGAATATCAGCGAAAAATCCAGGCTCGACAAAGACACTTCCGCTTACTTGATGCAAAACCTGGAGTTATAACACTTTCTCCCATCAAACTCCACTAACACTGCTGAAAATATACTGATACAAAGCAACGAGGGATGGGCCGATGTGAGAATTTCTAACCACTTGACATTAAGCCAAACACTGGACTGGCCCAGTTTACCAAATTTTTTAAAATGTGTGACATGAATAAATAGAAACAGGGCGTCCAACAAAAGTTCAGCTCAAAAGGCGCACCTCGTTTGTCTGCTTCAAATTCACAATGTCTTAAAAGTCTTGAGAGACAAAGTGTACTAAGTTCATTTGCCCCCTAAGTGCGGTTCATTTGGGCAGGTGTGAACACAGCAATCACACTCAGGTGCGCACCAAAACAATCTGACTGAGACCTTCTTGAAGAGGTGGTCTCAGTCTGGTTACAAATGAACTCTGGTGCAGTTTGTTTGTGGTGAGAACGTGTTCCGACCTGGATGTGAACCAACTGCAGTCACATGACACATTGTTTGGGTTAAACATGAGCATGTTACAGTCCTGGAGGATTATTAATGTGCACCTCCTCCTGTACTGCCTTAAAGCTATAGTTGGTAATGTTGGAGAGCTAGCAAGATTTGAAAGTGGCACATCCTCTAAACGCTTGGCCGAATACCGAGTACCAAATACTGAATATCGTTGTTTAGTATTTCATTAGTTTTTGCAGATGAACCCCCTCCAGATTAGTGTTGTCACGGTACCAATATTGGGACCCACTGCACGATACCAATGAAAATATCATGGTTCTGAGTAGTATCATGATACCACAGCAAAAATGAGGCAGATGTGCCTTTTGTCATTTAGAAAAAGATAAATCACTTTTCTATAATACATCAATGATATTTCAATGGAATAAATTACTTATTGACTTATTCATACTTCAAAAACAGCATCAATCAGTGATTAACATAGGGGGGATCAAAATAAAATAAATAAATAACATAAGAATCAACCAGCCACCCTCCTCCCCTGACAAGTAAAGAACAGTCCCTAAAGTGCGGTGAGGTTTGTGGGCCGTGAACGGCTTGTTTCTCCTCTGACACATCACATACCTGTGTTCGGCTGGCTCGGCTGTTCGGGTACTTTTGGGCAGTCATGACGCCACGAAGAGGATATTATTGGAGCCGACTTATCCGTCGTCGGTAAGCCGATGGCCGCCGTATTTGACAGGAATACATTACTGTCTGTGTCTGTGACCCCCGTTCAACCCACAATCGGTGGGATTCGCCTTTCGTTTCTGCTGGTGGTTGACATCTGTAGGCTGCTCGCACAGCGTGCTGAATGATTTAAGCCTAGTTTGCTCGCTCAAAACTATTTTTAGTCGCAAATGTGAGTGTGGTGACGGGCGGATCGCCACACTGCCGACATTTTACTCAGCCTGTCACGGCACGCTGTTTGATTGCGTTATCAAAACACGCCGCTATTATTCAGACTTGCTTTTAACTTATTCCACCGAATACCGAATGTGTTTTTTTGCAATATTCGGCCGAATATATTCGGTTACCTAATATTCGGTGCATCCCTAGGAAGGACCATTTCACCCAATATAACAAGAAGTGTTTCTGAACAGGACTACCAACTATAACTGTAATATGCACATTCAGCACATCCAATGCATCAAAACATTGTTTTCTAGTTGGAGCCGCGCCTCGTTTTCAAACTGTATGGTTTGACTAAAATGAACATTGACAGCAATATAGTCCACGATGAGCAGCGCTAAAATCAACCTGCGTAGTTGTCCCTCCATTGTGACATTAGAAAGTGTCACATTTATCTTGCAAGTGTACTCTTCTTCAACGTTTGCTTCACTTCCTGGATTTTTCCCACATGGAAATTCTGACCAATCAAGAGCAGCTTTCTCACACAAGGCATTTGATCTGGTCCACTTGTAAATGCTGCTGTGAGAACACGAACCAACTCTAGGCAACTTTGTAACAGAATGAGTCCCTGATTCAGACCAAAGCAAGACAACTCTAGGTCTGAAAACACCCTAACTCTACCATGTCTCCTTTTGTCACACCAAAAAAAACAAAAAAAAAACACATGAACTTTCTAGTCAACAAACACCCAACTTTAAAAGCCAGTATCTACAGAAAAAAGTACAATATTAAACAAATCAAAAGGAAAAAAAACTAGAGTGAGAATGTTCATAAAACCGTGGAATTAGGTTGCTCACAATCTGCTTTATTGTTCAATAAACTTGTGTTTCTGCATTTAGATAACTGCTGGTGTTTCACTCTATCACAGCCGTTTCAATGCTGATAGAAATGCCATGAAAATTGCTATTTCATTGCCTCAGATGTGAAAGCAGCTTAGGAAAAGAGAACATAAGAAATTTGACTAATGTAAATACAAAGCTGGATGACTGAAGTGTTTCTGTAGAAAATCCACAGTTTTCAGTGTTTGAAAGGAGCAACTGTGACCTTATGATAAGCACAAATCACCCACCATCAGCCAAATACAAGCACACACAAACTAGGCCTTATTTACATACACTCCCTGTGAGTCCCCACTGATGCTTAGTTATTCTTTTCATTTCATGACTAGACAGAAGAAAATAACCAATACTCTTTAGAGGGTGCCCTTGTTATTGCGGATGCATAAATTTGATCCAGACCACACAGATCACATCCAGATCCAGTTCATTAGTCTCAGATTGAGGGCTGGGTATTTTGCAGTTAAGAGAGTAGAGAAAATCCAATTTTGCGCTCATCCTATTCGCCAATTCTTTCTTTGGGAATCTTTGTGGTGGCCCGTCTAATGAGCTCCCATGAAATTTGGTTTCCACACCAGACAATATACCTCATTGTGTCCGGGCCAATGTTTATTTCTCCTCTCCCCTCCACCCTCGGTGCGTGCATGTGCTCGCTCACACACACTACACGGAATGAGCCAATTTGAATGTGAGGAAGCTGCCAAGTGGAAGTTTGCAGTCATTACCTCACAGCCAATTGATACGAGCATTATTCAGATGAGCAGAGTGGTCTTTTAGGTGACACAATTTATTAGGAAGTTAAGTGCAATACACTACGAGGGTCAGTCAGAAGGGACTTTGATTAAAGAGAAGGCTCTGATCGTGCTGTATGTGTGTTTAAGGACTCAGTGGTCACTGTAATCATTCTTCGTCATTCAGGCCATGAACCTTTATTTCAAGACGTTGTTACGTGTCATTTGTTAAGCTACATGACAAGTCCACTATCCCTCAGGATCATTAACGCAGTGTAAAATGCCATAGGTAATAATGGGGACTGGAAGAAAGGCGCCTACAAGATGACCACCTCCTACGTGGACAAATAAGCATAACAGTACTTTAGTGTCTTTCTGACTCATGGCCAAGAAGACTGGTCGATAAAAACATCCATCAGCCAAGTATATGTTTTACCAGCCAAAATAATAAATGGGCTGGCAGTGGAGTGCCATGATAAAATAGTTTACAAAAAAGATTTAGTATGTCCCAATGCATAGTATGCAAATGCAGTATGCCAAAAATACCAGGATGTTCTACGACATCCAGTCCAGTTTTGCAGTATGCAAGTCAGCTTGATTATCTGGCTATTCTGGCCCACAATCCTCTGCGCAGCGGACAATACATCACATCGACTGAGCCACAAACAGATAACAGCTTGACAGCTCATTGACAGCTGACTGACAGCAATGATGGATGACGGCGCATTCAAGTGACTGATGACCAGTCAGATAGTATTATTGATTGTTTAATTATATAAAATAATCATAAATATAACCAGAAACAAAAGGGAATAAGTATTAAACAACAATGACAGAGAAATGCACAGCCTGTTTTATCTCCAAGGTAACGGATTTAAAATCAAGAGGATCAAAGTTCAGGGTGTAATGTTATGAGGACGTAGTTTGTCCCAACTGTGTGCAAGAGTGATCAAGATGGTCAGCTCACGGCAACGTTTAGACACACATAAAAACACATCTGCAGTATGTGTGTGTGTCTGTTACACTCTGACACTGACAGAGAGGAACCCCAGAGCAGCATGACCATAATTGACAAAAAAGCAAAACAACAACACTGTAAAGACTCAGCATGGTTTTTTATTACATGACTATTTTGGTACAAATATTTATTCGCCAAATAGAAAATCTACCAGCATTTGGCGCTTGGCAGGGGTTTATTTCAGACCCTGACTACAGTACAAAAAGCTTTTAAAATACTGTAATGAAATTTCAGACGTGATCACATTCAAAGTCAAACATTATCCCCAGACACGGACTTTGATATTGGACGATTCTTTTTTGCACTCACTGCCAGCATCTTTCTAATTGTACCTTTCTACATTAACAACACACACTACACACTACATTATAACAAGGAAAGCCAGGGAACCAGACAATCTGCAAACTCATTATTGATTAATCTGACAGATCCGTCTGGTCCTCCTCCCGTTCAGACAGATTTCCAGTCGACACGGCCTGTGGTGGGCCAATGAAAACTATCTATATAATATGGGGCAGGTTTGATACAGTGACTAACAACTTGTGGAGCCTTGAGGCAAAATACATGATGACTTTGTTTTTGTCTTGTGCACCGTAGCAATGAGGACACTACAGCGAGGCCAAGTCGAGCATTAACCCAGCTCAGTAAAAATGAAGCGCCGTTGCTGCATTTTCAAAAACAACCAAAATGGCTACAGCTGATGCGGGAATTTCTGTCGAACTATGATTTTCAAATTCTGTTGGCAAAACTAGAAACACTTGTTTATACACATATTAATGCAACACCGTCACAGCTCATCTCCTAATACTGTAGTCTGTTCACATTTGTCTGTCGCTCAGCAATATGTGATGCCAGGCTTTATGGCAAACAAACTATGGTTAAGATCAGTCTAGACAGGGTTGGGTTGGTTAGGTTGAGGGAACCATCATGGAAACGTTAAATAAAAAGGTGAAATTCACTGTAGAGCTGTGACGAGACACAAACTCTGATCTTCCAAGTTACAGTCAGCTACACACCCCTCCACTACCCCAACACCCACACCCTTATTCTCTACCTATAAATACACACTATTTCCTACATTAGCACTGAACGTTAGCTAATATGGATCGAATTCCGGGGAATATGGATCGAAATACGGGGGATACTGGTCTGTTGAGGTGACAGATTTTCTCTAACAATGTTGTCATAGTATTATTCGGACCATTTTATCATGGCACTGCACTGCCAGACCCCTGAACTCTTTCCTTACAAAGACAGGTCATCTGACAAGCTAGGAGCACAGTGCAAAATGCAACAGACTTTTTTTGCCTTTCATACTGAATAGCAACAGGCTTTCTGAGTTACAAACTACAAGGGCAGTGTCATGGAGGTGGCTGTCTGTGGCCCTGAGTGCCCTACATGCTTATTTTCAGCCCGCTGTCAGTATTTAAATGGATAAACAAAGGTCCTCTTGTACGTCAGGACATCAGGACACAAACACACACACACACACACACACACACACACACACACACACAAACTGCATCATCTAGCAGCCGCATAGATTAGACTGTTTTAATCAAGTTTGTTTGATGAGAGCATGGTTTGACTGGGACATGCAGCTGGCAGCAAAAGACAGAAGAATTGAATTAGCCCCGCTGTAGACTGTACAGTAAACCTCTGCTCCGAAGAATAAGTACTGACCATTTTCCATGGTATTCAAAAAATATCCGAACCACTGCAGATGACATTTGGAAGAATTGTCATGCGCATCAAATGGCTAATAAGTTTAACTGTTAATGGTTTTTACTGACTTTTACAAAAAAAGAAACAGAGATTGAATGTTTGAAAGGACAACTGTAAATTCTGTTCATATACCTGGTGTTCATGGGTAGTTTTGTATGCAGTTATAAACAAATTCTACCCATAAAAAAAAGAAATTAATGAATTAGGGATGTCTAACAGGTTAATTTTTGAGAAAAAATACAAGAGGCCTTTATTTTTAGTCAGGCGCTACATTGACTCAGTGAGCTTTAGTGCCACATTTCGAAGATCTATCCACTTAGAGGTGGTGAAATTTTAATGTTTTGTGATGTAAACGTGCCTTTTATTTTGTTTTCTGCTGGCTTTGCTGACAGACAGACAGCTAGCCGTGCTAGCATGTGGAAACATAGCGCCCACTGCCCACCCTAAGGTCTCCACTGGCTAGCTAGCGCTCACATTGGCTGCTCTGCACTGCACAATACTCGGGTTATGTGGGAGCTAGCTAAGGACAACACTAAGCGATTACCACTGCTAATGCTATTGTACTATCCGGACAGCAATGCTATGGAAACATGGTGGCCAACCTAAGGTCTCTCCCCAGGTCGCTGCAGTGAGTAAGCGGCTTCATTTTGAGCCACGAAACCCCTTTAGCATTGTTAACTATGTTGGCACCACTAGCCGTACTAACAGAGCTAATAGTGATGCTAAAGGGCTTTGCAGCTCAAAACTGGGCTGCTTACTTACCAGGGTGACCTCTGGAAAGAGGCAATCGTTCACCTCGATGCAATTATATTCTCAATTCTATACAGGGCTCGACAGTGCGAGCATTTCACTCGCATTTGCGACTAAAAATAGGTGTGTGCGAACTGTAAAAAATATTTAAGGGCACATGTGTGCGTAAAAAAAATCAGCCGAAGCGGCCTATATTTTTGTCAACAAAAAAATATGATAATCTAACCACAAATGTTGGAGGAACTCCAGCAGCCTTCCCTCTTCCCTCTTCCCTCTTCCCCGTGTGACACGGTTATGGGCGGTTTTCCAAGCCACTGTTGGCACAATGAATATAAGTCCCACTGTCGGCAGGGTGGAAATAAGTCAAAGGCCTCTAGTTTCCCGGCGCAGCGCAGGGTGGCCTGGGTGGCGAACCCCATGCAGAGCTAGTTTCGAGCAGCGCAACCCGAGGCGCACTCAGTTTGGTAGTTTGGCAGACCGAGGTGCGTTGAGATGGGTGTGGCGGTGCAGTAGAGGAAGGTGTCGACAGACCCAGCTTGGCGCAGTGACAGTTTCGTGCCAAAAGGCTTCCCGAAGGTGCGCTAAAAGCTCACCAGCTGAAACCAGGTCTACTGTCAGCGCAGGCGGAGCGCAGCCAGTGTAGCAGAAGTTTGGCTGACCGGCGGACAGTGCGCACACATCACCAAAACCTCACAGGCAGGTTTCCAGAATATCAGGCACATTAACAATAAAATAAATACCCAAAAAAACACTATTCAATGCAACTATCTGCAATCAGCACATAAATGTATCTCTATATCGACTGTCCCATCACATCTGATGTCAGATCAAAGGGGATTGGCACCGTTTGGCACGTTTGGCATGCGTAATGGAAACCGAACCTGATTTGATTAACACAGCTGCAAACTAATGAGTTCACATCCCTCTCAGCCAACCACAAACAGCCACAGCATCAGATAGGGAGTATATATTCAGCATCTGTCATCTTAGAAAAGTCAAAAGAAAAGAAACAGAGTGAGACTGTGAGAGAGAAAGAGAGAGCGCACGCGCACGAGAGAAACGCAACATTGATTCACAATTGTTGTGACCTCCTCCCAGCTACCTTTGCATCATCAGCCCGTGGAGGTCTGCTCGCAGTTCCGTATATTCGGACACTGCGAGCAGACCTCCCGGACCAAAACATCAGTTTCCTCCTGGGAGAAGTTTGGCCGTCTGACGCTGCTGCTCTCTTCTGCTGTAGCGAATTGAGTAAACTCTCATTACACCTTCGCGCGGTGCATTTAAGGGCGAGGAGAGGGGCTCATTTGATTGGTGTGATGTGTGTAAAACCCACTCCACACCTTCTCTCCTCCCTCTTTCCGACTTGCTCAGGTAGGAGGGATGGAGGTGGGAAAGAGGAGTAGCTGCGCCAGCGCGCACGGTGTGCCAAACTTGCAAAATCCGCCTGGCCACACCCAGTTGGCGAAGCACAGATGTGCTGCGCCTCTGCCTCGCCCGGTCGGCTGGGTGGAAATAAGTCAAAGTGTGGCGGAGACGAGGGACCGGGAAAAGCGGCGGACCTCCGGGGAAGCCTGCTCCGTTCTCCCCGCAGTTAGGGACCGTTCGCCACGGTACTGCTGCTGGGCAGGGTGGAAATAAGTCCTGCAGAGTTTCAGAGGACCTGGAGAATGTTTTAGGATAGTAATAACATTATATAAGATAATCATATTGCAAAGATAATACATATAAGATAATAACATTAAAAACAAAATTAAATTGCAATACTTTTTCAAAACTTGATGATTTTACCTTTCTGTACATTTTGTACACAAATTCATTAAATAATTTTGCTTGTAAATGTCTATTTGTATCACGTTTATTACGGAAAACACATTATTTGATCAATTTACATTGTGAAGTTCTGTGCGCTCCTTACTTTTTCAACTTAGGAGCACATGTGCTCCTTGGGAAGTGAAAGGCCTATTTCCACCTCCGTTTTATAATAGCGGTCAAGCTAGCGGGGCGCACACAGCATCCAGCTGTGACCCGTCACAATGGCATATTCACTATTCTATGAGTCAAGCTATTTGAACCTTTTGTGACCTTTTATGTTTCATTTGGAAGTCAGAGCACAGTGTCCGGCACGTCAAGCTGAACAAAAAATGGCAGAGGCCCCTGAAAGCTTCAACCATGATTTGTCAAACATCTGCTTCTTTTGGAAAGAATGGAGCTTTGAAATAATGAAGCAGGGGGTGGCCGCAGGTATAGGTTAATGGGATGCAATCAAAGTTAGCACAGTCTCTATGAATGTGTTTTGATGTATGAAAAGGCCAAAGTCTGTGAGCCTGCGAGCCACCTGTCTGACTGAGGTTGAATTGGCTTATTACCACCCACAGTTACGGATACAGGTTCGCGTGGGACTGAAATCTGATCCACTGGAGTTATGATGCAAGAAGAAAAAGTCCAGTCAGTCTGATTGGTGACCGAGCCGTCATCAATTCTTTGTGACGCAGCTTGCTCAGCCTAATCAGTTGCTTTTGTTCTGGCAGAAGGGACACTACCCTCCCCAGCTCACGTCCATTATCCTTAATTAACAGAGCAGAGGGCTGCAGATGAGGCAGAGAGGCTCAGTAAGGCGACATGAGTGTGGGCTGCATCAGAGGAGCTTGTGATTTGAGCAGACTGAAAAAAGCATCGGAAAAACGTTAGATCTTACAGTTTTCTTTAGGCAGCAACATTCACAAGAAAGTTTGTGAATAATGAGCATCACGCTGCTTTTTGCAGAAAATGACATGCTAATTTGACCTATTGAATTCTTTTCCCCCCCTCAAGGATTTCTCATCACATCACAGCGCCTCATAGGGTACAAGTGACTCACAACTTCACAAAACAATGACATTGCAGCTAATCAAACCTGGTAAAATGAAAAAATTAGTACCCAGCGCAGTTAAGTGCAACCTCTGCTGATGTTTAAATCAGCTGCCTATTCAAAGGTGAACAGTATCGTTAAGGAGCACTTGTTGTCTAGACTCCCTGACCCCCCAGATAGTGAGGTCTGAGGACACATCATGAGTCGTTCAAACACACTCCACTACTCAAACTGATTTTTCATTATGAAGACTTACAAGAGGTTTAAAGGCGTTGATGAGAATTTGACCTTCAGGTACCAGCAGAGCCACGTCAGCCTTATACCAGGGCCACACCGCCCGCGGAAGCGCTGCAAATAGCCTTGAAGTGCCGAGAAGCGAAGCCAGTTTCCTTTTGGCGCCCATGTTAACCGATTGTGTCATCCACACCGGCTGCGCCGCACAGCTCCACCGCCGGCCCTACAGCGATCATTTCGGCGTCTGGCCTATTTTCTGCACGAGCCGCGAGCGAATGTGTCAAGCCGGGCAGTTACCCATGGACAAACAACAGCTGGGAGCAGAATCGCTTGTCGACCGGCGCGGAGAATTGCGTGTCTGATGTGAACGGAGGTGCTCCGGCTCGCGCAAGAATTTCGGTGCGCTGCGCTTCGCAGGCAGTGTGGCCCTGGCGTGAAGTGGATTTTTTTAAAGAGGGACTCTCAGAAACATATTACCTTAAAGGAATAATATGACATTTTCAAAATAATTCATTGTGGATTCGGTACATCGATAGTCTTACCCTGCCTTATAGTAAACAAGACCCAACTGCATGACCCGAGCAGATTGCCGTCATCTCTGTTCATGTGGTGCTTCTTGGGATGCAAGATAAATATCAGGCCGATAAATTATTGGCTGATAATTGGACATTTTTATGATTATGCATTACTTCAATTCTAGCCAATAAAAAGCGCAGATAATATTAAGCCAGACTGCTTTCATTGACTTAACAAGGGCAGCGTCTATACACCCAAATAAGTGGGTGGCAGTACATGAACCTTTAACCTTGGTTCGACCACATTTTGGATTAGTTCCAATTACTCAATCAGGTCTGTTTCTACAACAAACAATCTTTATGTTTTTGTGGTTTAGGTTAAGTGTTCTCTGTTAAGTGACCCTTGTTGATAGCTCTGTAATGGTGTATTCACGCTAAACACCAGTGCAAAGATGCATATACACACAAATTTGAGCAACTTGAATCACATAAATAGACAAAATTTGCATCGTAAAATTGATATTTTTTCACCAGAGGCAAGAAATTCGAGACACTGTAACATTTGACCTTCTAGGTACAGTGAATATTTCTTGATTAACCCTCAGCAATTATGAAACTGCCACTCACTGGAGACAGATGGACTGGTGTTCTGCAGCCGAGATTAAACATCTAAAATTGGTGTTCAGCAGAGAAGTCATGACACCAATCCAAACTAACAAGTCATCAAACTGGGTACAAGTCAGCTTCAAGTAGTGCTGGAAGCAGAAGTCATTTAGTGAAATTCACAGAGTTGTGTGCACCTCCAGATGATGTTATGAACTCAGACACTATGTGCCTGTTGTCACAGTCCCAGATATATTAGAAGACCAAACACCAAAGCAGCAATAGTGGTTTATTCAGCCACTGCTGATGTAAAGAAATGGCAGGAAATAACGTTGATATCTACATTGATGTAATCCCCTCTGTCTGTCCAGTTCATCTTTCACGAGTAACGCAGATTTACACACATGATCCTGTGGTCAAACTTAGTAATAGACGCAGTAATGCAAGGGGAAAATTTGCTTTGCGTCTGGTGCAAACACACCATAATGTGATTAGCTCAGTTTATCACATAAGCAAATATTGAGAATTGACAACTCCAGAACAAGTTGTTTACAAGTTGTATCATGCAAGTTTGTTAGCAGGGTCAGAAATTAACACTTGCCAAGCGCCAAATGTGGATAGATTTTCTGTTTGGCGGGTAAATTTCAGAAAGCTATCTGCCATACTGGAGGGTAAATATTTGTACCAAAATAGTCAATAATTAATTAATAAATTATGCTGAGGGTTTCTACAGCGTTTTTGTGTCATTTACTGTTGCGCTGCTTCTGTCGTCTGTGTCGCTGATGAGTTCCAGTTAGGTGCAGGTTCAGGTACCTTGTTAACTCTGTAAAAAACTTTATTCTATACTCGAATGGCTACGAAAGATGTTTAAAATGGGAAAGTTCTTATTTTTTTGTTTTGTTTTCTTTTCTTTTCTTTTGTTGATGATTTATTAACTACAGCATTTTTAATAATTAGGTGCAAAAATCGTAATATCGCATCTATTTCTACAAAGGTAGATTTTAAAAATTCGATTTGACACTCAAATGAAGTTGCAAACCCCATAGTATTCTTGTTCAACAGGTCCCATGGTACTTCTGTCATCATTTAAAGTTGTTCTACTGCTGCAATTTTCAGATAATTAATTACTAAAGTCATACACATGTGCGTACAATTAGGCCAGTAAAAATATACATCTGTACAATAAACTCCACTATCACTTGCCACCAGTCTGCTGCTCCTGCTCGCGACTACCAGTCCTCTTGGCTGGTGAGTCATTTTGGACACTTTTACAGACGTAACATAAAGGTTAGCTAGCTCAAAGTGTAGTTATCGAGTTCAGCTATTCTTGGTCAAGAAAAATATCCAAGTTAATTGCTTGTTAAAACATGGTATCCAAGTATCTGTTTGTACATATATTACTTCAAATACATGATATAACACGTTCAAGGACAGCTTAAGAGTTCTTCGGAGCCAAAGTCACCAAGAAGATAAGCTAACACGTGGGAGAGTGCTGAGAAACAATTCATGAGATGTGACTGAAAGCAAAATAAACCTTTAATCTATATTTTATTACTTAGACATTAATCTTAATCAAGACAGCATATAAGGGGGATTTTTCCCAAAATGCAATTACGCCACTCTTTAAATGTAGTGTTTGATATATGAGATCAACAGCTTTAGCCAGAATAAATACTAGGACAAGAGAAACACATGCATAAACATCAACAGATCTTTCTGCTGGGATTAGTATGCTAAACTGTTTTGATTATCATGACTCTTATATTTGGATGTTAATTTGGAAGTGAGATACTGAATTGGTTCAGCTTTGGCATTATATCATGCATATAATCAATGTCAGTCAATCCTTTCATTTGAGGATGCTCAATTTCCCCTTTTAATTGGGACTTAATGTCCACAGGAAATGCCAAAATGAGGACTGTAATTTCCTAGTACCACACTACATTCATTATCAGTGCCTCGTAAACAAAGGCCCCCATTGTCGCCATGCTCAGTCTCAGCCCACAACTTCAGAACTGATCCTATTCCATTTGCATTTCAGCATATTATATGGAGCAATTAGCAGCAATATAACAAACCCCTCTCCAGGAAAGTCATATATTGATGACTAATTAGTCCCTAATGAAAACGTAACCAGCCGTCGCCTGGGAGGTTAAACGACTCCTCTGATTATGCTTTCTGCACATGCATATAGGCAATCTTATTTTAAAGAGGCAATGAGCTCTCAGGGAGTGGGCGGAGAGAGTCCTGTGATTGGCTTGTGTGGTTTTTCTGCTCCAGTTCCAGCAGAGATGTGTGTTACATAAGGTCGCCTGTTGCGTCATCTCAACTAGTCTGTGCTGGACAGAGCTGCTGCTCCTCGCTGTGGCATGTGTGTACATGTATGTGACAGAAAAATTACATTTAATTGGTAAATTTAGCACAAAATGAGGTTGCATTTACAATGGGATGCATGTCATTAGGCAATCCACATGGCAACTGTCTCAAAGAATGAAAATCATCTCCCTGGAAATATGTATTGGGCAATATAATAATATAATAATAGCAGCTTTTATCCGCATCTCCTGTTTGTGACTGACAGTGATTTAATAAAATACATTAATAGGCAATATCTATCTCTGCTACCACTTACCTCATCAGCTTACTTACAAAAACGTCTCTCAAATATGGCATTACACACTTTAAAGCTGGGGTAGGAAGTCGTACTTTGGCGACATTGGGCAAAAATCTCGTAATAACCTTTAAGCACATAAGCAAGATGCTATTCCATCATTGGCAACAACTGCTTACCAGAGTTTTAGGCAGCATTCACATGTAGTTGTTTGGCAGATGAAAATATCAATGACAAAAATGTCCAGTTAGAAATAGGCCAAATAAATAAATGAATTTATTAACAGCACATTAAATAGCCTAATTTTGTCTCACCTATAATTGTGTGCACCTTATACATAGAATAATCTGCAAAATCTGATCTTGTTTTAATTGAGTGCAAATTATTTTAACTATACATCTACACCAGGGGTGTCCAAACTTTTTTGAATGGGGGCCGGATAAAACAGCGTGAAAATACCTGGGGGCCAACAGATTATCCCGTCAAATTGGTTTTAAAAGAACAACAAGTGAGACAAATGCAACCATTTTTATCTTTTAATGAACTATTACTCCTTGATGCCTGTCTACAAAGTGTATGATAGTCCTATCATTGTGAGGTACAGGGTAAAAATGCAAAGTGATCTTGCTCGATCAAACATTATTGTGTAAAGGGCCACATGTGGTATATTTTGAAAGTCAACCTGAGGGCCGACTGAAATTGGTCTGCGGGCCACAATTGGCCCCTGGGCCAGACTTTGAACATGCCTGATCTACACCTTAGCATGTTTATCATCCTGTATTTCTACTTTTAGTGATCATTTATTGCTATTTGTTGTTTTGTATGATTTCATTTCTGTTTTAACTGAGTCACATGATGGTTGTTTGTTTGCTTATCCATTGCTTTTAATGTCTTGGTTCATGCCCGGCATCACTGAAAATGAGTCTCCTTCAACTGATTTCCAGAGTCTTAAATAAAGGTTTGAATGAATACAACTATGATATAAATATATGTAATGCAGACCAGAGGAGCTATCCATCCACCGAAGCCATGCAGATTTGTCCCTGCCTCTACAGAGGCATCCACATCCATGGCAGTCACAGTCATGCAGCCTACAGTGTGAGCACACAGGTCGTGGTTTGATGATCAGGCTGCACAGCGTAAGCACATAAATCATGAGCTTTGGCTTTACAGCACAGACAATGTACTTGTACAGTGGAACAACATTTTTAAAATCATAAGGAGTAAGCCCTGCTTTAGTGTGCTCGGTGTACTTAGGTAACGGGTTCTCCAGTAAAACCTTCAACACACTGTGGGACCCCTCGTAGATCAGACTGGAGAGACGCGTCACTCCACCACAGGGAGCCAGATGGTGGATAGAGGGCTTGGTGAGTTACGGTGACACCTAGCGCACCAGGTCCTTTACCTCGTTTACCTCTGCTACTAAACCTAAGTCACTCTGTTCAATAGAACCCTGCTTCATCAAGTTATTTCATCTGCCGTGTTTTATTTCTGTTTAACTGTAGACTATCATACGTCTACTTAAAACGTATGTCCAGTAATTGTTTGATTGGTAGAGCGGGTCGTCCACTAATGGGAAGATTGGTGGCTCGATCTCTGGCTCCTCCAGTCGCATGTCGAAGTATCCTTGGGCAAGATACTGAACCCCAATCTGCTCCCGATGGCTGTTCCATCAGCGTGAGTGCGTACGAATGGTTGCTGAGTAGAAGGTGGCACCATGTATGGCAGCGTGCGTGAACGTGTGCATGAATGGGTGACTGTGACATGTAGTGTAAAGCGCTTTAAGTGGTCAGAAGACTAGAAAAGTGCTACACACGTACAGTCCATTTACCATTTACCATAGTAACGGCCACATTGGCCCTCAAAGAAAAAGTTCAACGTACACTCCCACTGCCTATGCTGCAAAGCAACCCAAAAAGGAGGATGGACTTATCAAAAGAAAGTCTTAAAAAGAGTCACAATAAATGAAACACAAGAAGAAAACCATCTTTTTAAGAAAAGGGACATGATGACCTTTCATGAAGGTAGCATTTACGACCTCGTTGTATTAGACTGCACTGGCTCTAGCTAGGTGTACCTAACAAACTGGCATCTGTAGTTGTATGTGTGACAATTTAAGTTCACACCCTGAGACGATTACAATAAGGGAAACCTCAAAGTCAGCCCTCCTGAGGACGAACAACAAGTATTTTGCAGTAAAGAGAGGAGTGCAATCAAGCCCCTCTCCTGCCTTGTTATTCCTGCACAGCAGCTCCCACTGAGCCCCCTGATCCCCTCAAATCACATGCAAATGTAATCTATGTTCCCAAGTTGGCCACATCGGCTGCCCACCCACCTCCCCGGGATATTTGCATGTGGAGATTGCACTGCTACACCCGTGAGAAGGTGGAGGGAGGAGATGTGAGAGGAGACTGCTGGAAGTGGTAGAGCTGTGAGGGAGCGGTATGTACCCAAAATAAATCCATATTCATCGGTTTGTTCTGGAAAGCTTGCGGGACGCTACAAGCCACAGAGTGCAGAATACATCAGCGTATGCACATCAGTTTGATGTATATACCATACAATAGTCTTGTCTCAGCCTGAGTGATGTCTGTGGTTATACTCACACAGAGAGACGCTACATATTTTATTAAAACACTTAAATGTAGGTGTGATTTTGTGCCTTTCTTCAACCCCTCCTGTAGATATGACTCACAGCTAATGGCAGTTCTTGAACATACCTTACTAGTACATTTCCACTTCAGATGGTGCCGTGTCTGTCGACCCCCTTTTTACATTCCTCTGCTTTACAGTGGCTGCTCAGTGAAAGGATTGAGACTGTGCACGTTATCAGTTTGACCCAGAACTCACTGATTGGATGCAAAGAAATCAAAGGGCAAGTCTCACCAAGCAGAACACCGGCCTTACGAAAGAAGCCCCTTCCTCATGTACGATGCAACAATCGAGAGCAGAGGACATCTGGTCCTTCTCAATGTTTATCTTTCCAAATCTAAAAATAATTGAGGAGTTTTAAAGGAGCAGTGTGAAGGATTTAGTGGCATCTAGCAGTGAGGTTTGCAGATTGCAACCAGCTGAAAATGATCCCATGTGCCAAGCGTGTACTCCCTGTTAGGGTTTCTTCAGTGTTCACTGTTCAGGAGGTTTTTACCGGCAGCCAAAATGTCTGCAGAGGTCTCTTCATCTCCACAACAAATTGACCCGGTGATTTAAACTGGTAAAAATACAAAAATTTCACAGATTGGCTTCACTATAACTGGCAGCATTCACGGACAAACACTTGTCTTTATCTGGACACATTTTCCCCACAAGTACAACATGCTAACATTTTTAGCACAAGCCTATGGCATTTTACATTGTGCAAATTAGCCTAGGGGCTAGTGGACTTTTCCTCTACTCATATGAAGCCAGGGACAACAGCAACATTTAACAAAGGTAACGTTACTAAACCATTACAGCTCACGAGGTTCACTGACAAAACAACTGTCTTATGTTGTGTACCCACCAAACGTGAATTCGCAAATTCGCGCGTCAGGATTACATACAAAGTCAATGCAAAGACGCTATTAGACGCGAATTCGCGCCGGACGCCACGATGGATGCGTCTAGCACGACGCGATGGACGCGTAGGTGCGGTAGCTGCGAAAATCGCGTCCATCACCTCATCGCTCGAGTTGAAAATATTGAACTTTTGAGGCGAATTCGCGTGACGCTGTGCCGCGAAAGCCAATCAGTGTTGAGATTCTCCAGACGTCACTGGTGTCATGATGGAGGAGAAACTCATCGTTGCGGTGTGTTATGGTGTGTTATTACATTATTATACTTAGCGCCTGTAGTTGGTGTCCTGCCAGGAGATCCTGGCGCCAACCCTCGCCAACAGGTCCTCAAACTGGGCCCCAATCAGCCTGAAGTACCGCTGGAACCGACCGTCGTCCAGGCGGAGCTCCTGTAGGAGATGGTGGAACTCGCCGAGCTCAGTGCGCCTCCGCAGGGTATCATGCACCCAGAACCGACGGCAGCATTTGGCCCTCAAACGAATCTGGGACCTCCAGAGCAGGTACAGTGCAGCGATCGTGGTGATCTCAGCCATGGTCGATGAGAGAAAGAAATGGCGGAAGTAATGTTGTTGTTATCTAGTGAAAATGGGCGGGCTCGTACTCGCGCGTCTGACGCGATAACTCGAATCGAAGTTTGGTGGGAACACACGGTTATACTAAACACGTTTTCCAAACAAATACAACATGCTAACGTTATTAGCACAAGCCTATGGCATTTTACATTGTATAAATTAGCCTAGTGACGAGCGGAGATTTCCTCTGCTCATATGAAGTCAGGATAAATCACACACTAGACTTAAAATGCTACTTTTGTGGAAGCTTTATTGTCTTCACAATTTATTGTTTCTTATCTGTGAAATTACAGTAAATAAAAGCTTTGTTTCCACTGAGGGAAATGGTTACAGCTTACAAACAAAGATAGTAGGTCTGCGTCGCCGAGATATGTAGTTACATTTCTGGGGAGGTCGATGCAGAACCTACGCCGTAGGTAATCGTCAATTTGACCCAAAAGTATAAATCCAGCATAATTCAACGACACACAGGCAGGACATAAGAAATGAACACAACAGGAAAACATAAGCGACTGCCATTGTTGAATGTCATATTTGCCAATGGGCCAATGACAGTAAACAAGGCAAATATCTGTCAGTGCCCACGTTCAGCCAATAAAGGCATGACAAAGCAGAACCAACATACAGATGAGGCCAAGACAAGGCAAATACACATGAGAAATTCAATTAATAAGCTTTTTATGTGGCAATACGGCTCTAATAAAAACTTTACCTAAGCGAAACTATTTCATGTTGTCGAGCTGCTCGTCTGCACTTTGAATACAGTTGTAGCCTGAAGGCTGTCTGCATTAAGTAGCAGCTAATGTTCTCCAGTGCCCCTTTGCTCTGCAGCCTGCAATGTTAATATAAGGATGGAAATGTAAAGTGACAGAGAGCACTTTAAAGGTTTTGTTCCTTCAGGCGGCTTGCTCTCAGTGGCCAGCCTGCCTGGATTGGAAACAACCAGACCTCGCCCACAGAGGCCACGGGCAAGTACAATGTGACCATGAACGTCTCTGAGGGTAAGAAAAACGCCTGTTTTTCCATTTGTATTCTGGGAAATTCTGACAATGGTATCAACAGCGATAATCTGACGTGAGCCAATTCTGAAACACACGTGGACGAAATGAAATAAAACTCATCAAAAACTCGTGCTCCTTCTATCTTCTTTCTACTTTGTGAGACAGAGAGAAGGGATGTGTTGCAATGAAGCGTGATGGATGGTGGTGATAAAGGAGCCGAAAATAAAAAAAAAAATGTCCAAGGTTGAAACGATGACCAATGAGGCATTGTTGGTGGAGCTGAGATGATCGATACTGTGACAAAGCTGGCAGTCAGAACAACAGGGTAGACTGAAATAAGCTCAAACTGGGTGGCGTGCAATGATGCCAGTCACACCAGTCAGTACTGGGGATGAAGCAGTGTCATTTCACATGATTTCCAAACGTGGGTGTTTTAAGAAACAGAGTGCGTAAGAATCATTACCTGGATAATCAAATATTTTATATATCAGATCTTGATTTGACGGAGGTCATCTCTCAAACTGCAAGGGCCACACTTTTAATTAGAGCTTACATTAGTAACCATGTTTTAATAAGCTGTAAAAACCTTTAATGAAAGTTTCGTCTGTGACCATCAACTCATGTAAATCATGTTATTTCCACTGACTGACCAAACCACATGTATCTGGTTGCACTGTGTAATTTTCAGGTAGCTAGTAGCAATTAGCTGGGTAGTTGTCGAAAATGACAGACAGCAAACCATCAAACGCATCATGAAGCTCGCCAACTTGAGCACCACCTCTCAACTGGGACAGTGACATAGCTAACACTAGTTAATCCAAAGCTAAATCAGCTGTGTCTGTGTCTCTGTGTCATTTATTACATGTTAAATGCCAAATACATGTCCATAGTTCATCCATTCAAATGAGACTTTGGGCGGCTAGCTAGTCACATCACATAGTAGCTAACAGAGCTATACGGAAAGAGATAGGAAGAGAAATGTTTGTATATCGGTGGGCAAAACCTTAGTTTTCATTTACAGTACCAAAGGCAGTTGAAATGCAGCTTCAGCATATGCCTCTTTTAACCAAACACACACACATGCAATTAAGGGGAAAGGCACAGGGTCCTTACGGGGACCTGAACCAGGGACCCTTTGGTTCCCAAGTCAAGTCCCCATGGACTGAGCAACCGCAGCGCCTATTATAGGGCAGGGTTTGTTTACATGTCCCTGCTGACTTGATAACACCTCTGACACATCCACAACCCATGAGAAAACATACCTCAAAGCCACTTTGCACACCATGTGCCACACACAACCTGGAAACCATTTCCAGGTCATCCACATCTGCACTCTCAGTGTCTCTGCACCGTCACTGCGGCCATAAACCACAATCTTTACAAGGGGACATGTTCCAGCAAGATTACATGTTTACCTGATGTTAGCATGTAGCTACATGTAGCAGCGTGCCTAGAGCAGATGACCACATAAAGAAATCTGTCGGAAGCTAACGTCAGCTTGTAGCAAAGCAGAAAAAACATTGCAAACTGTATTCAGACTGGTCTGAAAGCTGACGTTTTTGCTAGAAGTGATTCAACATTATAACATTTTTTATAAATCCCCTTTTACACTACCTCACTTATACGTTTGTTTATTTGACAAGGAATTCTCACTGTGCTGTACTCCCCACGGTGCATCCTAACAGCCTCCAATATCTATTTAGTTTATTCTCAGTTACAGCCAAAACGCTGTCTGACACTGAGGAACAAAACGACACTGATATATTTCTCCTCAACTAACTTGCACCAACTTCCGTCTGAGGGCGCAGACACACCGAGTTCAAGACACCCAGGAGACAGAGAGGAAGAGGAAGAGCGGTAGGGAGAGAGGCGATGGGGCAGAGCCAAGTCTCATCCTGCCTCTGCAGCCGCCAGATGAGCACCCACCTGATCGCCACCCCTGGGGGCCTCTAAGCAGCACACAACAGCTGGCAGCGCCACGTTTATTACCTATAGATTATTCCCAAACAACAGCAATTATCAGTCTTTCAGTGACAGGCAGGGACATACTGTAAAGCTCGGGCGTGTCTCCCAGCAGGAGGATAAATAAAGTAAATGACAACCAAAGATGGAAACTATCCTGATGACAGGGAGAAGGAGGCCCTGCTGTCAGACTTAGTAAAGAACCACTGAAGGTATGCCGCCATCTTGAGTCAGTGCAAGTGCCATCGCTCGCTGTGAGTCATGTTTATATTTAGATTGGGGAGGAAGAGGAGCAACCAGGCGAATAATGCACATCACCTTCCCCTGGTGGAAGCGTTTGGCTGTGTGTGAGAGAGGATGAGAGTATTTGTCTGTGTGTGTGTACGCATGTGGTCCACTGTCTGACCTAGAAAAGCAGTTGCACCAATCAGAAGATTCGTGGCAGTTGGGCAACACTCTCCACAGTATAAATAACTTGCTGTGTGCCAGTTGCATGCATAATTACAGAGCAGAGAAGCACAGTCATGCAGCCTAAAAAATAATGAGCCGTGATGTGTTCCCTCTCTCTCCCGGCTATGTGTCTTAAACATGGCTCGGACATTGTATGCTCCTGTACAGCAGGTGGGGCTACAGTATCTCCGTCATCATTCAAAACATATCATGCCAGGAATGCTGCTAGACTGAGTACCCAGGGTACTAGATAATATCTCTCTGGTTTAGTTCAGGATTCAGTCAAGATAAATTGTTTATACAGATAAAATGCTGAACCCAATTTCTCCAAGCAAACACGATACAATTTATCATAAATCACAGCCATCTCATATCAGTTTCTTATGAGGAGGATGTGACCTTATCATAGCTGTTTGTACATACAGTAGCTTTGGTAACTTTAATAAATATCAGCACAGTTAATACACTGTATGTACTGAAAACAGGGGTATAGCAATGTTGTTTAGTTGTAATATTTTTTGCACAATCTCTGCTTCTAAAACCTTCAAATTTAAATTGAACTCATCTATTTCTGTTTCTTCCCATATCCTGTATAAGGGAATTAAGATAAGGACAATGGTTTTTACCTGGATTTGCCTCATCTCCAAATGTGGTGAAATAAACTGAATGACTTCAAGTTCCTTTATTCAAGTACAAAAGATTCTCCTCTCTCTAAAGTAGGGATGTCAACGGTTAACTGCCAGGAATATTTTTAACTGGTTAAGCATGTCAGTCTATCAGTAAATTTTGCTGCTCTTCAGTTTACTGTGCTGTGCACCAGCCAGGTCTGGTGGGAGCTATTTGGTAACGACTAGTAATGTTATCCCACCCAACACTGTGCCAAGTACTGTTAAGCCCAGTTCAGACCAAAGATACCTGACGAGACGAGTTGAAACAGGCAACTAGTTGCGACGCGCCGTTCTGCAACGTTCTAAAAACCTGCCGGTTCACGACAATGCAAATAAATGAGATGGTGTATCATCTCTATGCAACACCTCTCTGTACTTCTCTTCCGATTTGCATCTTTTCAGGTTTATTTAGTGGCTGAATATAATTTGTAGCTTCTTAAAATATGAATGAGGATAGTGATAGTGAGATACTGGCTACAGCTGCATTTGTAGAAGTGATGGAACAGTGAAAAACAGAAACAAAATGAGCATCAGATGGACTGTGTTCATAGTAGATACGCCACAACAATGTAAGTAAGTAGCACCAATTAATTAGTCAATGAGAATGTGTGTGTGGGGCGTGTAAGCATACACAGCAAGCAGCTGCAGTGAGCCGCTGTCCAACACTGGCACACCATGACAACGGAAACAGGGTGCTCAGTGGGGACAGAGCATCTGCCGCTAACTGATAACGCCGTCCGCGGTCATTTTGACTTGACCAGCAGACTTCACTACAAGCCCACTACCTGTAGTAACAGGTGACAAGCTTTACGTTGTGGAGCAAGCCGCCGGCAGTTTGACCAGCTGAGTTGCAGGTGACACCATCAGCCGGCTTGAGTCAAGCTCAAACCGGCCACTTCCCACCTCTGCAACTTTTCTCTGCAATGTTCTAAAACGGTTTTGTCTCGTCGCGAATCTTTGGTTTGAACTGGGCTTTACCAGTGTCAGCATGGCTAGTGGTGTTAACATGCGTTAGTCAACAATTCTAAGGGGGGTTTTGTGGCTCAAAATTAAGCTGCTTACTACCAAGGGGGAGACCGGAAGGTGGCTAACATGTTTCTGCAGCACCGCCGTCACCCCATGGCTAGACGGTATTACCACTGGTAATGACGGCACCGCTAGCTAGCTCCCACCCAACCCAGGTGTTGAGCATTGCGGATTGGCCAAGGCTAGCTAATCAGTGGGCACTATGTTTCCACATGTTAACGTGGCTAGTCTGCTGTCTGTCAGCAAAGCCAACAGAATATAAAATGAAGGTCAAGATACTTACATTAGATATTCACATTATTAAAATTTATTTTAAAATCCTTCTTTTGGTTTCTAAGGCTCTTAATGTCATCGCCCCCTCCTATATAATAGATTCCCTATGACCTAATGTCCCTCCACAAACCCTGAGATCCCAGCGGCTGCTCTTTTAACTATTCCTAATGTCAGAACAAAAACATTTTGGGATGCTTCTTTTACCTACTACTCCAAAAATATGGAACACCCTGCCTTTAAATATTAGACTTGCTGGCTCAGTGGACAGTTTCAAACGACAACTCGAAAGAAATCTTTTTAATATAGCCTATAACTAGCAGCTATCCGTTTAAATATTCTTAATAGGTATTTTCTTATGACTTGATTAATTATTGATTAATTTACTTATTCTTCTAATTTCTCCTTGAGTGAGTGTTGTGTAACTGTATGGTTTTATGTATTTGCTGTTTGTCTCTGCCGCTGAATTGTAAATAAGTTTGTGCTGCATTCTGTTCAAGAAAGGTGCTATATAAACAAAGTTCATTCATTCATCATAGACCAGTCAAATGTCACCACCTCTAAATGGATAGATCTTTGAAATGCAGTACTGAAGCTCACTGAGTAAATGTAGCACCGGACTAGAAGGAAAAACCTCTTGTATTTGTTGTCATTTTATGTTTTGTATCTTAAAAAATAACTGGTTAGTGACCAGTTAATGGGTGTTTGCTATCAAGAGTAAAATTCACTGACCTGACATCCCTACTCTAAAGCTAAAAGACATCCAGAAACACAGTGGATTGAATTATCACAAAGCTCAAAACAGGGCTGTTTTTCTTAGGTCATGACATTTTGGAGATGCACGGTTTTCATTGTACATCATCTGTTTCATGCATTTATTGTTAAGGTCCCTGTGTAGATATCATAGCCTGGAAAATACAGCACACGAGACGGAAATGAAGAGAGAGGATAAAGAGAGCAGGGTGACATGGCTAATGAAAACAGCACGCAGTACGAGTACTACATCAGAGGTAATTCATCTGTTTTCTGTGGCATAGCAACACAGTGTATAATCTCAACACAAGCCAGAGGGTTGGATAATGGAAAGGGTGTCCATAGCTGATTAAAAGGAAGGGAACAACGCATAGACACAGTTTAAATCTCATTTGCAGGAGTGCCACCGAGTTCAGCCGAGAGGAAGGGAATCTGACTGGAGGTCAATGGGGGATCTTGGCGAGCAGAAAGGGCAAATAACACGGCAGGCAGCAGAGGATGCTTTGACCTTTTACTGGTGGTTTTTGGAGCCAAAAGAAGAGCAGGGGGCTGGGTGGAGGAAGCTCTTGCCTGTGGTGAACTGGAAGCACCTCAGATCTCTGGCATCACCGTCCCCTTTGCCAAACCTCCAGCTCCTTCCTCCCAGGAGTCGAATGGACGTCACGGAGGATGGTGAGGGTTATAGATGCTGACAGGTCTGGGCTGCCGTCATAAAAATTACCAGGGAGCAGTTAAAAGTTTGACCACTCTTTCTGGAGTACTGAAGCTGTCCTTCAGCCTCATAAATAATTTTTCCTCAGAATTGTGTTTTAATACAACAAACTAATATCGTGTGCACATGCTTGTTTTTTTTTTTTGGTCACTGAGAGTTGAAGAATATTAAACTTTGAATTGCAGCTGCTTGTCACTGTCACTTTTTACCTAGCTGTCTACTCATGGAGGAGATGGGTAGGGTTGATTGAGTGAATGAATGACTTTATTTAGAACCAAAAATAAAAAAATAACATACTAAAAAACAAACAAGACAAAGATAACAGTGTCCGAAAAGGTGTAGGTAGAAGTACACTGTATATGTCCCTACCCTTTTCTTACATTTTTTCTTTTCACTTGTATATTATTTCAACAAATTCCCAAATTTAAATAATAAACCCAGTTTATTTACAGTCCAAGTACCACCCAGTGTTGATGAAAATGAATATGCACTCCCCTGACGCAACCTTTCCTCATCTATATATCTGCCAAAAATATCTTTTTTGTATAGTTTTTTAAATTGATTTGTATTTTTGCTTTGTTTCAACTCATCATGCAACCCATTCCACAAGTCCACCCAACACGCTGAAATACACAGACTCTTCTTAGTTGTACCAACACATTGTTTTGTTTTCAAATTATTAATTTTCACAAAATATTTTTTTAATGTAAATGGGTTACAGTGATATACCGGGTTTAAGGTACACCGTGATATGAACACTGACGATTATCATACAGTGTCCATTTGCTTCTGACTATCTATCTCTATCTATTGCATATAAAAAAATGCAACTTGAAGGATAATCTCAACTATATTTAGTCATTTTTCAAAATGGTTTCAGGTTTCAGTTATAGTAATAAAATGTTTGTTCAGCCAAAGATAATACTTCTGTTTTCACTCCTTTAAGAGTGATTCTGACTGACGATAACAATAATTTTGTAACATCGTGATACTGTGAAACCGCCATATTTTCTGAAATGGCTATCATACCCTGAAAATCTCATACTGTTGCAACCCTAGAGGTGGGCTGCGACAAACACCACAATGAACAACCATCACATCCCTGAACAACAACAGCAATGCAGGGGGGGTCTCGGAGGGGGGCTGGAGCCTATCCCAGACATTGGGTGAGAGGTGGGGTACACCCTTGGACAGGTCACCAGACTATCACAGGGCTGACACATAGAGACAGACAACTCACATTCACACCTACGGACAATATAGTCACCAGTTAACCGGCATGTCTTTGGACTGTGGGAGGAAGCTGAAGTACCTGGAGAAAACCCACGCTGACATGGGGAGAACATGCAAACAATGCTAACCACTGCACTACCGGGCTGCCACAACAACAGAGTTTAATACTGAACCCACACAGACCAGTGGGTCCGTCCTCTTTACTTACGTACTTCAACCTTCCCTTCACCCAGAGCAAGAACTGTATCTTCTGCCAACACATATACTTCCAGGGATATACTGTATCATAGCAACCAGATGCAACCAAAGTGTCTTTGGTGAAGAAGACGCTGTGCCTCACTGCCCTTCTGTGTTCTACATTAAACAAACATTTAATTAGTTTTAAAACTGTGTCATCTTTGTCATTAATAAAACAATATTCCTAATAACACCCTAACAATAAAGCTTATTCACAAGGCACTGAAATCAGGTTAAATAAATTAATTTGCAACAACACCCAAAAAAAAGGGGGGGTAATACCACACACTTGTGAGCCATCCTTAATTACTGCAGGGAAAATCCCTTCATTGTATCAGCGCTAGTTTGGCTGAATCGTTGCCCCCCGCACACAGTAGGAGCAAAACTGTCGTTATATGTGATGTTTCCAACATCTGTTAAGACATGAAAAATCTTTCAGGGCGGGGCAGTTTTGTAACAAGAACATATAAACCTTAAATGTTCTGCAGTCAGTGGCAGCGGTGAAAACGCCATATTTTGACACAATACTAGACGATGCATCCAGCCCTGCCATTATGTTTGCATTGAAGCCTGTGCCCTTTTCAATTATTAACAGTGTGGTTATCCAAGAGTTTGTCAACAGCATGCTGTCTGATGAATATTATATTATGTTATTATATTATGTGTCAAGGGGTCCGGTTATAGCACAATAAGCAAACCATAAAAGCAGCTTTTGCTGATTAGATTTGAAAATGGGTTGTGCTGAACATCAGATCCCACCACTTAGGACTTTGAGGGTGGGCTCATATCCCACGTTAACCTTCTTCTCAACCTCAAACTTTACATATTTTCTGGTGCTCCGCCATAGAAAATACCACAGGAAATTGAAAGTGGGTTACAAAGAGGGAAACATGGCTCTCTTTGGTGCTCATTAAGGTCGGTGGAACACTCATCAAACGGACTCGAGAACTAGAAGAATCGTGTTTTTTATCTGTTCTGCTGAAAGGTTGTGCTAAGAGACTGCATCGCTTTCTTTTCAAGGATTCTCTCAAAAGATTCAGGCACACATTTAGACACATCAGCTGGGGAGCCTGAAATTGAACGACAGCGTTTCATGCAATCTGATGCAAATGTTAAGGCAGAACATTTCTGGGAAGCTTTCAACATGATGAAAAAGAAGTCATTTTAAAAGAAAAAAGCTGCAGATTCTCCTTCATCCGCACTTGATTAAGAACAGCGTGTTTTACATGTCGAAGATATAAACCAAAAAGCAATGCGGAGTATAACACTGTTACAGATGAGATGAAGGGGAGATGAAAAAGTGCAGGATTACTTAAAACTAGACTATACTGACACTTAACTAAAACCTCATTTGCATATAAATACAAGGCTGTGATGGGAGACTCTGTGAAAGAGAGTTTTTAAGAAGACTTCTGTGGAGCTGTTGATCGGCAGCCTGTCTGCACGGTAGATCCAGTAGCTTAGATGGTAGCCATCATCTTCAGCTGGCCAAAGCCAAACACAACTGTTGTCTAGACTATGGTGGTAAATATTGTCAACTCCACAACTAGTCTGTCTGAAACTTTTACTTATTTTAATTAAAATTCAATTAAGGTACTCCAAACTGTACTGGCTAAATCTGACCTCCAGCAGTCCCAGTAAATAGTTTTGAAAATTAAAAAAAAAACTGGGGACCCCAACTGTCTAAAACATTGGGGCATTTACAAAATTTGGGGGGCTCTTATAGTAAATAGTTATTACTACATAAAGCTGCTGTTTTAAATGCGAAATGAGTGCAAATTAAATGCATAATCACCACCGTGTGCCAACATGAGTACATAAAGAGCATACTATTGCTGTGCCAGTGTGCAATCATCCGTATGAGAATGCAGGACACAGTTGTGACTTTTTAGGCTTTCATTAAGCTCTTCATACCCTTTGTATATGTATAATGTAGGGATGACAATGGTTGACTGTTAATCGGTCAACCGCTGAGGATATTTTTGACCGGCTACACTTAGGTTAATTTCCCTACTCTTCAATTTAGTAGTACTAGCACTGCGTTGTATCACGTTAAGAACAGAGCTAATAAGGTTTTCATGCTATGCTGTTGCTAGCAGCTGTGGCTCAGAGGTGGAGTGGGTCGTCCACTAATCGAAAGATCAGCGATTCGATATCCGGCTGCTCCAGCCTGCATGTCGAAGTATCCTTGAGCAAGATACTGAACCCCAAATTGCGCCAGATAGGTGTGCCATTGGTGTATGAATGTGTTTTAAACTGAGAAGCAGGTGGTTGTAGTATGGTACTATCAGCCACCAGCGTATGTGTGCGTGAATGGGTGAATGTGACTCGTAGTGTAAAAAGCGCTTTGAATGGTCCGATGACTACAAAGGAGCTAAACAAGTGCAGGTCCATTTACCATCCATATAGCCTTGGCTCTGTGCACCAGCTCGCCAGGGAGCTAGCTAGCTACACGTCTCATTTGGTGATTACGGCCAATAACATCCTCCCAACCCATGCTGGTGAGGCGGCTTTGCTGTGGAAACACTGTGCCCACCCTCAGGGCTCCATCCAGGTCACCTGAGTAAGTAAGCAGCTTTATTTTTAGCCACAAACCCCTTTAGCATTTTTAACTATTACCCCTTTCGACAGTCATGGGCTAGCCTGGGTTGGTTTGGTTTGGTTTAGCTTGTCAGCCCAGCACGGCAGGGATGTGCGTCTCCATTACAACAAGGTGTCTTTAAAAAATGACGGCTTGTCTTGAGTCACTTTTAGCACAGTTAGCAGCATCAGCATGGCTAGTGGTGCTAATATTATTAACAGTGCTAAGGGGGTTTTGCAGCTCAAAGTGAAGTCATTTACATGCCAAGGCTACAAGAGGAGAGACCAGAGGGTGGCCACCATGTTTTTGCAGCAACGCCGTTGAACCATCATGGGTCGGGATGGCATTACCAGCATTAATTACCAAACAAACGGGGCTGCCAGCTAGCTCCCAGCTAACGTAGGTGGTGCAGCAGCTAGCTAACCAGTGTTTGTGTGAGCGTAGGATACTGGCCTAAACTGGTGTCTGAACTTATTTATATATATCAAAGTCTTTACGGCAATTTTGCCACCGGACAACGGTTTTAAGGGGCATTTTGAGATTTCTGCATTTTTTCTCTTTGCCCCAGTTATCAACACTGTCATCCGTGACTGCCGGTAAAACACACAGGCTCCACGTGTAGAGCTCCATGGTGTTTTTAAACAAGTCAGATAGGCCCAGAAATCCAATCTTTTCTCCAGTTCAAAAGAAGCTTTTCCAAGTGGCATGATTACAAGTTTGACCATCTTTCAGGCGGGCAGGCACACGATTCCAACAGGGCTGAAACTCATCTATGGTAATGAAGCTACAGGCATTGTCAGCATGGGTGAAACCCACAATAAGGGCATGATAAACGTGACTGAATTGAACAGAAACCAGCAGTAGAGAGGGTGTCCAAATTTGCTGCTTCAATAAATGCCAGCGTAGAGCTTAGCCTAATCACACCCATAGGCCACAGACTCAGGGGAGGGAACTGGTGCTGCTGCCAACTTAGCTGTAGTAAACACTTGCACAGTTTAAATGCCCTTCTGCAATCATGTCTGTCCAAAAAAGGGTTGGAGATGTCCTTGGAATTATGGCCACCACATCAGGTGTCAGAAGGCTTGTTATTCACTCACGACTGATTCTGAAATGGAGGATAATGTTTAAAGACTAGAGCAGAATAGATGTACAGTGGGGTTAGTGAACTAAATACAATCACAACATCAAATTTGTTCTGCAAGATGCATCCTGGTCTATTTTAAACCTGATTTAAAATGTCTGTTCATTGTTAAAGTGATCAGATCATGTGTGTGTGTGTGTGTGTGTGTGTGTGTGTGTGATTTAGGCTTTGCAAATACTATCAATCCATATCCACTTTACCAGCATATGAGCCCTTTGGTTTCCCATCCCATAAATCTATGAGGAAAGATGAGGTCTGCACATTGACTTTCATCAAGGCCGATTAGCCCAACAGTTTCAGACACTCTGGATGCACTGATTCCCATTTTGGAAATACTAGGCTTTATTAGGCATGGTTATTTAGCTCTGGCTCCTGTTTGGAGTACGCCTGCTTGTTGCTCAATACAGGGTATTAGCTCTAAGTGAAGGAAATGGATGTTGACAGACTGCACGCACACAGGGCGGAGTGTGGTGCTGCCATATTGCAAAATCTCAAAACCATGTTGTTTTGTTCTTTGTGAGTTTAGCTCTTTAGATTTACACAAACAGGGACACAAATGCATAAATACTTGGTCATTACCTACAACAGAAATATGTAAACACTACACCTGCCTTCCTGCTCCCACTTTTTACTCAGACTATATTCAAAATACACCCCAAAGACGATTGAAAAACATTAAAAATTCACCCTAACTGTCAACAGATATATTTGGTTAAATGATTTATGTGTGCATGATGTATAATAAATCTTCTGAAAACTATCTCTAAGGGAAGATAATTATTATCTGCCACAAAGTAATGAGGAGGTTTTGGACAAGTTCCTGAATAACTTGTCCTCTCTAATAAATCTAAGTCAACAACAGGGGGCGGGGGATTTGATTTAAAGGGTGATGAAACATTCAATTATTGCCTTTAGTTGCCGAGAGTCTCGAGTCAATTTAAAGATCAGTGAAGTGGCTGTGAAACTGCAAAATTAAATATTTACTGTACAGTCTTCAAAATGCATGCATGTTTGTGCAAATGCTGTTTATGTTCATCCGGCCGTGCCTCTGTTTGCATGTGTGAGCCATGATAATTGCATTTTTAAAGGTACAGTACTGATTACAAGCTAAGTATGTACCCTGGCCAGGTTATCCATGGATATCCTTTAACATTCACTGCATGTCTAAGATTAAGATACTTAAAGGAATACTTTACCCCCCAAATTACCATTTGTATATCAATCACTCACCCCGTTGTACATTTACATTGAAGAAAACATGAAGAAGAATCCAAAAACGTACAAAATTCTTGCTCAATTAAAGTAGGGTTGCAGCAATATACCAGATTCAAGGTATACCGTGATATTAAAATTGACAGTTATCATACCATGTCCATTTGCTTATGTATGATACTGGGGAAAAAATGCAACTGGACAGAAAAGGGAGACTTTTTACACATACTTTCAATTATAGTAATAAAAAATTGTTTAACCAAAAATAACTGTCCCATTTTAATTCCTTTAGGGGTCATTCTGACTGATAATAATAACTGTCATACTGTCATACCAAATTATTTTCTGAGGCGGTCATCGTACTGTGAAAATCTCCTACCATGGCAACCCAAAATTAAAGTCAGAGGGGTCCCAGTTTAACAACAGCAAAACTATATCAAAACATCTGTTTACAAACTCTCAAACAAGTCACGCAGTATAATCCAAGTCTCATTAATACAGTCATATGCTCTGTACTTTCCAATCAGACAGACCTTTTTGACAGGGAAATGAACTTAAAGTGAAACTTATCTCTGCTCTCTTCAAAGCCAGACTCACTGACAAAAACAGTAAATTTCCTCGCTGAACACAGGAGCTGCTGGTCTACCACTGCCTTAATCAGTTTGTTTGCTGTAGACCAGCAGCTCCTGTGTTCAGCGAGGAAATTTACTGTTTTTGTCAGTGAGTCTGGCTTTGAAGAGAGCAGAGATAAGTTTCCCTTTCAGTTCAGTAACCTGGAATGGAAAAGGATGTTTATTTGGGAAGAACTGAGCATACGACTGGGTAAATGTGACTAGATATTTACTTTACACTGCATGAGTTGTGTGAAAGTTTGTAACTGGAGTTTTTGATATAGTTTTCCTGTTGTTAAACATATACCCCAATGACTTCAATTGATCAAGAATTTTCTCCATTTTTTTGATTCTTCATTGACAGTGGAGGCATGTGAGAAAAAAAAAACATTTTCTTTGCAAAGTCAACATAACATGGGGTGAGTAATTGATATATAAATGATCATTAAGGGGGGTTTAGTATTCCTTTAAGACTAATTCAAACAAGAGTTTTAAATTCCAAACGGGCCTCTTAACCTTTGAAACCTAAGCAAACTGCAGGGCTTGACGTTAACTTTTTTCCCAAGGAGCACATGTTTTTTTCCGTAATAAACGTGATGCAAATAGACATTTACAAGCAAAATTATTTAATGAATTTGTATGCAAAATGTACAGAAAGGTAAAATCATCAAGTTTTGAAAAAGTATTGCAATTTAATTTTGCCTTCAATGTTATTATCTTATATGTATTATCTTTGCAATATGATTATCTTATATAATGTTATTACTATCCTAAAACATTCTCCAGGTCCTCTGAAACTCTGCAGGACTTATTTCCACCCTGCCCAGCAGCAGTACCGGGGCCAACGGTCCCTAACTGCGGGGAGAACGGAGCAGGCTTCCCCGGAGGTCCGCCGCTTTTCCTGGTCCCTCGTCTCTGCCACACTTTGACTTATTTCCACCCAGCCAACAGCCTGGCCGTGGAGAACGGTCCCTAACTGCGGGGAGAACGGAGCAGGCTTCCCCGGAGGTCCGCTGCTTAACCCGGTCCGTCTCCTCCACACTTTGACTTATTTCCATGCTGCCGACAGTGGGACTTATATTCATTGTACCGACAGTGGCTTGGAAAACCGCCCATACCCATGTCACACGGGGAAGAGGGAAGAGGGAAGGCTGCTGCCTCCAACATTTGCGGTTAGATTATCATATTTTTTTATTGACAAAAATATAGGCTGCTTCGGCTGATTTTATTAAGCGCACATGTGCCCCTAAATATTTTTTACAGTTCGCACACACCTATTTTTAGTTACAAATGCGAGTGAAACCCTCGCACTGTCGAGCGCTGAACTGGCTTGATTTCTTTTAACAACATGGGAAGTAGGCAATGAGCACTGAAGGAGGAAATGACAAAAAAAAAAATAGCGAGAAATTAGTAAAAAGAGAAAATTAAAAACAAGAAAATTAGAAAGACAGAAAGCTAAAAGCAAACAAACAAGGAACTTATCCAGAAATTCAGTGACATAATTTTAATAACAATTCTAAATATAGTTCCACAGCTTTTTTGCTTTTTTCCTTTTTTTTGTTAATAATTTTCTAATTTTTATATTATTTTTTTCCAATTTGTGAGACATTTTTTACCAAGTTGCTCATTGCCTATTTTCACGTTTTTTGAAAGACATCGCACCAATTTGCTCAAGACTCAGTGGTTTAAGTACTTGCAAAAGGCGTCTGAAAGCAGCACAAGAAAAGTGATGTCACTCCAGGCTTTTAAGGGTTAAACAAGATTCTCTCTGTAAGCTTGTTATTCATATATAATTATCTTCAGCTATTTCTGGCGCACTGTAAATAAGGTGTAGGTGTTTAAATCATTGGTTCTCCCTACAGTATATGCCTGCATTTCACACGTGTATACTCTAACCGGCTGTCAATAATTATCTTATTACACATGTGCTAGATTATTTTTCATTAAGATAGTATTCATCAAGGTGACCTTGAACCTTAAAGAAAATCTATGAAAAAGTGTAAGTGCTTCCCGTCAGGGCGGCAAAGATAACACCTGTACATGGCTGGACTAAATGCAGATGATCAATACTGTTCTCATGCATCGATTTGGGGATTATTACATCATGAATGTACATCACTAAGACACTCCCATGCCCTCTCTGGGTCAGGAAACTGAAATTAGCTGCAGGAAGCATTGTTTTCTCTCATATAGGAAGGAAAATGTGCCTGATGTGTTGACACTGTGTGGCTGTATAGTGTCCTTACAATATCTAAGACAAGTGGGTCCACCATAGGGGACAGGAGCTGTTTAATACATGTTGAGAGTCTTTGTTGCTCATCCCTCTGTGGCACACTGTACTCCAGCCAAGTATGCATCGTCCAAATAAACAACACCATGTCAGCTCTCTGCAGCCCATCAATCTCAGTTCATCCCCGAGAGTCCCATGAGCAGATAAAAACCTAATCAAACCCTGCGCCGTGTAATTCATCATCGGCCACTCATGAACACTCGATCTTCCATTCCTTCCCTTTGCCCCTTTTGGCAGCACCTCCATTTCTCTGATGACTGAGGCGTAATTGTGCCGACATGCTAACAAATCAAATTCATCTCCATAAAGTCGTTATTGGCACCATTAGGATATTGATATTTGATCGTATTATTAGGCCTTTACAATAGGTATAAGAAGACATTTATATAAACTAAATCAGAACATTTTTCATGTGGGTTTCTGTGTTGTCACAATTTTGCTCTGAGCGCCATCTTTGGGCCCAAATTCACATCCCTCCAGGCAGTGAAGAGGACAAAATTGCTCACTCCCTCATGAGCTGCTGTCCCAGTTCAGTGAGCCTGTCAACAACTTGCCAAATGTGTCTTCTTTTGATATGCACTGTACATCTTGACCACCTTTCCTACAGAATCCCTCAAGGATTACAGAAGCACTGGAGCCTGTAATGACTTCACTCTGGAATAGGTTCGTACACCTGAAGTTTGCATCTGGAGATTAACTGAATGTAAGTTTAAAAGTGGTTGTGGTGACTGATAAAAATGCACCGATTACCAGTTTAAACATGCCAGGTTTTGTCGAGTCGCAACCAAGATGGACCATCTCTGGAGTCAAGCCAAAGCACGCCCAACCACCTCCAAGCTTGTTGTGGTGATGTCAGACGGGCTTCATCATCATAATTCAGGGAATAATTCGAATAACGCAATAAAGAACCGTCAGAAGAGGTATGCATATTTCATATAAAGTTAGGTATAGACTGAGAAAAAAATAGTTTAATTCACTGAGGCCCTCAAATGCTACCGGCAGCTACCCTCAACTTTTGAGGTGGTTTCTTGAGTGTTACTCAATACATGCATTGATTAATTGTAATTTTAATTTAAGTACATGTTTTAATTTCATATACTTTATTAATTCAATTTTTCACTCCGTTGCCATATACACACAGGCCCAAAATACACACACATGCACAAACAGGACCTACATGCATTAAATGGAGAGATGTCAGAGTGAGGGGGCTGCCCATGGACAGTCTTTGCTCAAGGCAGGGCTCGACATAACCCATGGCCCGTTGGCTTGGGGCCAATCAAAAAGTATGTCGGGCAAGTTGACTGACAGGTCACAGGCCCGCTCGGGCCAGTGACGCTGTAAGGCTTTTTTTCGTCAGGGGAACAACTCCAGCGGATTTTTATCCCACTTTTCTCGAGCCTTCAGTGGATTTATTGGGCTTTTTGGCCAAAGGTGCCCTCGCCTTTGCTTGTGCAGTGAAACACCGGAGGAGGGGGAAACGTGCCGGTGCGCTTGTGCGTCTCCGCCAACGCGGACACCGCTGCCATGCAGGTATATTTCTCTCCAACGTTTGTTCGCTGGCCAATAAACTGGATGAACTTCAGCTACTGATAGTGAAAAACAAAGACTTTCTACATCTGCAGTTTTGTGCTTAAGGGAGACGTGGCTGTGAGGATCGATACCGGACTCTGCGCTGCAGCTGGCAGGCTTCCAACTCTTGAGCGGATCGTAACACGGAACGCAAAACTAAAGGTGGAGGTATCTGTTTTTACACTAACAGTGGCTGGTGTAATGATGTGACAGTGATCTAGCAGCACTGCTCTCCTGATCTGGAATCTTTTTTCATCAACTGCAAACCTTTTTACTCCCCCCGTTAGTTTGCTTCATTCATTCTGGTCGGTGTTTACATCCCACCGCAGGCCTACGTGCAGGAGGTAGGCTACAGCGCAAGCTCGCTGACCAGATAGCTACTGTGTGTGGAGCGGACTCCTTAGTTATTGTCCTTGGCGACTTTAACAAAGGTAACCTCACCCATGAACTCCCCAAATACAAACAGTTTATAAAATGTCCGACCAGAGAGCAGAATATCCTGGATCACTGTTACACAACTGTTAACAACGCCTATCACGCCGCCCCCCGCGCTGCACTGGGCCACTCTGACCACAACACCATCCACCTGATTCCCTCATACAGGCAGAAGTTAAAGCTCTGTAAACCTGTTGTGAGGTCATCTAAGAAGTGGATGAGTACACAGAGGCTGTGACATCATACATCAGCTTCTGCGAGGACTGCTGTATATACCATCACTCACTACGATGAGGTATAATGGATTTAAATGAAATGAAGTTAAATTAAATGAAGTTTTATAGACATTTTTCTCTCTCTCTCTCTCTTTTTTACTTGGGCCAGTAAGAATATACAAGGGGCCAGTAAAACTCTGAACTACTGGCCTGGGGTGCCAGTGGGGAAAAAATGTTATGTTGAACACTGTCAAGGGCACCTTGGCAGTGAACTGGCACCTCTCCAGCTACCAGTCCACGCTCCATATTTGGTCCAGATGGGGACTTGAACCGGTGACCCTCCAGTTCCCAACCCAAGTCCCTATGGACTGAGCTACTGCATCAATCAACACACCTTGAATGTCAATATGACGGCTTTGACCATTCCATTTGTGTTTACTGGCTCTCTTGTATGACATACGCTTTGGTGATGATTGTTTCTTCAAGCCCTGTGCATGTATATGAATTTCAACTGGATTATGCAAACTGCAAATATTCGATTTCTTCACTTGGAGAAAAACATGGCAAAGTGTTGTCCCAGTGTGCTTCTGGCAGCACTACACCCATGACTCTGAGACACTGCAAGCAAGCTGGAGGAGATGGGCATTCGGCAAACGTTCAAAAACTCCAATAGTAGAACAAGTTTTTCATAAACGCCAGCGGGGGCAACCAGAGAAATGTTCCAGTGGTTCAGAAGTACAACCACGTCATCAGTTAAAGATGCACCTTCAGGCAGGTAGACCTGTTCTGTGGAAATACAAATCCCTGCCACACTGGGCTGACGCACCAAGTCAAACTGAATCAAACCAAGCCAGCACGTGTGTATGGAAAATTGCTATTAGTTTTCATATTAGCTTGACAGATACTGAATTTGGAGGAAAATTAATAACATTGGTATTTCTGCTTTTTTCAACAAACACACAGGTCTAATGTCACTTTAAAGGATCTCTTAGTACAATTAGGAAATGTACTAAGTGGGAACTTTTACAGCTGAAAATACACGTTAATCACGAAAAAGACATGATCATTAAAAACTGATATCTTAGACATCGACAAGTATCAAGAGATGGTACCAAATTAGAAACCGTTTGTGACTGATCAGTAGCAATATATCGATAACCTCCTGGACAAACAGTGCTGCTATCGGTTTTTATCTTACATAAATTCATCCTAACATAGCTGCTGTTTTCTAACTCCTAATCATCCACAAATAATGACAAAGCTGCTGAAGATCCTAACGATACCCATTCCTAATCGTAAAGTATCTGAGGAAGGGTGTTTCCTTATATACACCACCTGAACCGTGCAACAGAAGCCCAATTTATAACACATCATTGCATCGTCCTCACCTCTATTTGGATGCATCTCACACGACACATGTTTTGTAATATTCAGAAGTATGTGAGGCAGGAGTACAAAGAAGATCTCTGGTTGGTTAAAGGCAGACTTAATGAACGTGAAGAGAAATCTGAGCAGCCTGGATACAGTATTTCCACCCTTTGATGAAGGAGAAATCATTACCACTGATGTAAGTGCAGGGCGTCTGCGAATAAAAGGAACCCAGTACATTATTGCAGTTGCGGTTTATTGAAGGTTGCCACTACAACAGTGGTGCAATCCCATTACTGCAACTGAATGAATTAGGGATATGCCATGCATTCAAATTGATAGGGCAAAAGGTGGCTGGTGGCCAGTGAATCACTCTGATTTTGTATTTGTGCCTAATGAATATTTGCGGAACCATGGCTGCTAACCTCAGTGGAGACTCCATAAAGGGGGGAGGAAAATCATTTTACGGTGAATTAAAGGAAGACGGGACATTTTATGTTTTGGCCATTGCAGAGTGCTTGCCTGATGCGATGGCATTTCATGGTGTGTTGTCTTTGCTCAATTTTCAAATCCTCTGACGCATTCAAAAGAACTCATCATCGGTGCAGCGAGAAACTCTTGATCTTTTGTTTTTCAGGACCATCCTCTGGATTTTAGGACTTTCATCCGTGGGCCTGTTGCGGAGATATTCCACCCACAATATATTTAAAAGAACAAAGAGCGTTTTTACTGAGCAGCTCTCTCTTTGGTCTCTTCATTGCATTCTGTTTTGGAAATTCAATTAATTTTCAAGCAGCAGGGTGTCATTTTATTGAAAGGTATAATTCATCCTTTGTGGTTAGAGAAAGTCACTGTAATCTACATGTGCTGGCTTCCTAAATACTCTCTGAGAGGACATGCTTAGCAATCATTTAGTCCTGGCTTAGCATGATGAAAACGTGAGCTGATTATGTCCATATGCAGAAAGGATGCAGGAATGTTGACAGGTTTTCTGTGAAGTGAGTTACAAGGGTTCATTGAAGTGGGTCCCCCATCAGGTTGGTGTTTTCTTACAGATTGTAGTGTTAAGCTTCTTATAATTGTGGTTAGATTCATTTATGTTAAAAATGTGACTGAAAATTAAACAAATGAAATCCCAAATCTGAATACTTCATTTACAACACCATAGACTGTATCTTTATATCCTACTGAGACCCGACCTTTCATTTGGAATGCATTTCTAATGTCCCAGTGTCTTCAAACGAGTACTTCCTAACTAACAATGTCTTTTCTTGTTACTGTTACTAAAATTGGTGAACTTTATTGCCGTATCAAACTACAAACATTATTAATCACAACAACCCAGAAAATGTAAAGAGGTTCTGGACCTTGTCCACTTTTGTGTCGGGATCTGCTGCAGACTTACTTGGCAGAGAGGCCTCTTCTTGTTTTTACATAGATTAGTGTATTGTGCTCTTACTACTACTGGATGGCACAAAAAGTGTCCACGAATGAGGACAACAGGTCTAAGTTAGTTAGAATTAGGGATGCACCGAAATGAAAATTTGTGGCCGAAGCCGAATAATATTAAATGCTTGGCCGAATACCGAATATCGTTGTTTAGTTTTTCGTTAGTTTTTGCAGATGAACCCCCTCCAGATTAGTGTTGTCACGGTACCAAAATTGGATCCCACTGTACGATACCAATGAAAATATCATGGTTCTAAGTAGTATCACGATTCCACAGCGAAAATGAGGCAGATGTGCCTTTTGTCATTTATGAAAAGATAAATCACTTTTCTATTATAGGCTACATCAATGATATTTCAATGGAACAAATTACTTACTGACTTATTGATACTTCAAAAACAGCATCAATGAGTGATTAACATAGGGGGGGATCGAAATAAAATAAATAAATAACATAAGAATCAACCAGCCACCCTCCTCCCCTTCATAAGTAATGAACAGTCCTAAAGTGCGGTGAGGTTTGTGGGCCGTGAACGACTCATTTCTCCTCTGACACGTCACATACCTGTGTTCGGCTGGCTCGGCTGTTCAGGTACTTCTGGGCAGTCCACACGCCAAGAAGAGGACATCCGTCACCGGTAAGCCGATGGCCGCTGTATTTGACAGGAATACATTACTGTCTGTGACCCCCGTTCAACCCACAATCGGTGGGATTCGCCTTTCGTTTCTGCTGGTGGTTGAAATCTGTAGGCTACTCGCACAGCGTGCTGAATGATTTAAGCCTATTTTGCCCACTCAAAACTATTTTTAGTCGCAAATGCGAGTGCCGTGATGGACGGATCGCCACACTGCCGACATTTTACTCAGCACGTCACGGCACGCTGCTTGATTGCGTTATCAAAACACGCCGCTATTATCCGGCCTTGCTTTTAACTTATTCCACCAAATACCGAATGTGTATTTTTTTGCAATATTCGGCCGAATATATTCGGTTACCGAATATTCAGTGCATCCCTAGGTATAATGAAGTATAAGGTCAAGTAAACCCAAAATGTGATGTCCTCATATGAGGACACAGGGTCTCAGGAGGATATATAGTCTCTGTAAAAAGTTTTCTTTTCACTTATTGAAACTACGAACAAAACCTCTGACCTATATCGGTCATTTAGCGTGTGCAGATGGTAGTAACTTGGTGGGCGCTGGTTAAGACATTTTTTCATGAGGCTCATCCCCTGGATAGTAAGCGTAGTCAGGTCATCATCAACATGAGCCAATACAGCATCTGCTGTCACCAGACATTGGGACAAAGGATTACCGGACTGTCTGTATTAATGTCCAACATACTCATGAATTCAGGTACATTTTATCAGCCTAAATACATGAGGAGATTGTCTACAAATGTTCCCCAGGGACCTCCGTGCTGTACTGGTGACAAACAGAGTGTCAGAGAGGGCAGGCAGGCAAGCCAACATGATGCCAGAATAAATAGCAGGGTTTTCCTGACCATTGTACGACTTAGGCACTAGGATTCTTCTTTTCCTCTCTTCAGTCCCGCCTACTTGCACGAGTCCAAAGAAAAATAAAATAACACATCAAAGATGACACAGCGTAGCTTACTGCTAGCCTGAACCTGTACTTCTGGAGTGGAAGAGGCCCGTCCTGATAGTCGCTAGCATGCCAACCCCTGGCAACAAGCCACAATTCCGTCGTTTGTAGTGTAACCCTCCAACAACTTCATCCTCCACTCTGTGAATCCACCACCAAATCGCCCCACCATAATGGAGGTAACTGCAGTGTTGCCTGAGCTTAGCTAAGCTTGTCCATTAGTCCCAAGAGGCATCACTTGGTTTTGTCTTTGTCAGCCAAATTTTTGTCTTAAACTGAGTAGTACTGGGCTACTCCTATGAAAGGTCGGTAATTTTGTTGTTTACTGTTGGAATATTCTTAAGAAGTTAAAGTTCATTGCTCTTTCAAAGGGCGTACTTGCAACATTATGGTATTGTACCATAATGATATCATTATATCAGTGACATAAAATGGTCAATTATTTCTGGGACAATATATCTTCAAACAAAAGTAAAAGGACAGGCCCACAACACTGAAAATAAGTAAAGTCGCACGTCGCTGCTGTTGCTATGATTTCAACACGGATTTGTTGTTCACAGTGTAGCATCAACGGGGAAAACAATAGGTCAACAGTTAGTTTATTGCGTCCTTTCAGAATTTTGTGTCAGGGATGCAGAACACATATGTAGCAACATCACTGAGTATGCACACGTACTCTTTTTGCATTTTCCCTTTCTCGTTGCATTTGGGAGGATACCATGCAAATTGTAGAAATCCTTTCAGTTTTTGGTCATGAATGCAGGTTGGAGATATCCACCTGAGGTGTGGTAATGCAGTATGTATACTGTTCTTGGTTCACTGGCTCCTCTTCACTCTGCTGATATCTTCACAAAGTGAAAAAAGGGAAATGAAAGATAGTGTGAGGGCCACCTCTCTCCGGGGGTATACACTTCAAACACATGCCCCTGAAATCCAGCCAGTGTCTGCCTCTCTCTGTGTGTGACAACATGGAAATTTTGACATTTCTATGGCTTTAGAATTCAGCATCGGGCTGTGGGGCTTTGAGACTGCTCCTCCACGAAAGAGAAGGGATCTGTAATTTTTCCAACTCTTCACAGAATTAAAAGACTGCTTTGAAAATATTTTGAGCTCATAACCACAATAAACATCAACTCTCCAGAAAGGCAGCAGTTCTTATTCTAGGATCAGCTCATGCCAGCTACTGTACCTTGATTACAACTCCTACAACAAATCTTTTGAGTCCAAGTGGATGTTTGTGCCACATTAGGAGAAATTTCCTCATAGCATTCTTCAGATTTGGTGCTCCTAAGAATGAGATGGAAGCGAGGTCAAAGAGCCCCTTGACCACAAAATCTTATCAGTTAATCTTTTGAGTCCAAGTGGATGTTTGCACCAAATTAGGAAAAATTTCCTCATAGCATTCTTCAGATTTGGAAGTCCTAAGAATGAGATGGACGCAAGGTCAAAGAGCCCCTTGACCACAAAATCTTATCAGTTAATCTCTAAGCCCAAGTGGACATTTGTGCCAAATTTGAAGAAATTCCCACCAGGCATTTTCGAGAGATCAAATTCACAAAATGAGACAGATGGACAACTCAAAAACATAATGCCTCCAGCCACAGCTATCAACAGCGCGGAGGCATAAAAATTAAAATGTCTTTTGTCTGTCCAAAAAGTGTGTACTCACTTTATTTACACAATTTCGGTCCTCAGAAATTCATTACGAAACCTTGTAAATAAACAAATTTGAGGACATTCCCTCAAGGCGTTCTTGAATACTGCATTCACAAGAAAGAGTCAGACGAGGTCACAGTGACCTTGACCTTTGACCACGAAAATGTAATCAATTCTTCCTTGTGTACAGCTGTGCCAAATATGAAAACATTCAATCAAGGGGTTCTTAAGATATAGCGTTCATGAGATTGGGAATAGACAGACAGATGGACAGATAACTTATCTATCGCTGGCACGGAGGTATTAATAGATAAAAAACATGACAAGACATGATTACATTGTATTTGTTCAATCAAAGGTCAATTGTTGCCAGCACTAATAAAATCATGATCACTGGAGCCTGAGACTTGCCTCATCAAACCATAAACAATTCGAGTCAGTCTATGCAATATCCTTTCATCAGTTGTAAAGTTGCTGAAGTACCCCTTGTTTTCTACACCACAGAGATCACATCATTTATTCAGAACACTTGATAAAATGAGCTTTAAGTGCAGCTTTTGATGCCTCATGAGGGCCACCTGTCCCCTGCGTCACCAGCCAAGCTGTCTTACTTTGGAATAAACTTCACACGCAGACCCCAAAAACATTCACCATTCTAAAACCATTCTGTTCCGCCATTTAAACAACGCCACATCTTTGATCTTGGTGCAATTTCCCCCCAGTCAAAAACTTCCTGGTGCTTTCATCTTAGCAGCGGCTGAACGAGGAACTCTGTCTGGAAACAGGTGTTCTGGTTGTTTGATGTTAGCCTGCGGTGGTCCGGCAGGTTTGGAAACATGAAGCAATCGTGACCCCATTCTGGAAGACCCACAACACACTCTCCCCCCCTCCTCGTTCCTTTCTGATGAGGCAGCCAGGTGCCAAAAATACACGCAGCTGTGTTGAATAAAACATCTGACACACTGACTCCCTGACTGATGGTGGGTCAGAAGGAGCCACCCCGGGGACGGAGGGGTCTGTGACTCACTGCATCTATACACTCAACTCATTACACAAGATAATGACAAAGTTTCAGTGAAGTTGGCTGAAGCAATGAGGCTCAGCCTGGACTGCTGCTGCTGTGGGTGAAGGAGGGAGCTGTCCTGTAGGCTGTGGTGCTGAATCTGACTCTGCTCCTGCAACACAGTGACTTGAGCTGGGTGTGCAGGGGAGTGTCTTGTTTGCCAAAAGGCACAAACGTGATGCAGCTGCTTGACCCAAATGAGCATCGTGTAAAGAGTTTTTGTTTACTGATTTACTGAAGAGAAAACATCCAGGATTTTCAGATTTTTTGGGGGGGTTTTTTTTGAGAAAAAGGTGGCAAAGGCAAGAAACTTGAGTGATGACGTCAAAACCAAAAGACTGTTAAAGTTGTCCCCAGTCTCCCCTAATCAAGCCTGTGTTTCCAGTCCGGAGACAAAAAGACTCAAATCCTGAAGAAGTGCAGATGAGACAGAGCTGGTCCACATAAAGATGCCATGTCAGCTGTGTGGGCACAATTCAGTACAAAACAAAGCTTTATGTAAACTTTGTCAGAAAACAGCAGAGTGTATGGCAGCCTCTATGGAAGCATTCAGTGTAGTGTGTGTGTGTGTGTGTGGCAAGCGAGGAAAGAGCGATGGTGTGTCTGCACTTGGCACAGGAAGGTGAGTTAGACGTCAGGTTAGTAATAAACCATGAACTGTTATGTTAGCTTTAATGGTAGTTTAATGACTTGTAGGTGTGGGTGTGGTAGAGGCAGGTATATCACACTTGGGCATTGGTGGCATTGACTCATTAGCTGCTGAACGGGCACACTACGAGGAAGACGGCAGACGCAAGACATTCAGAAGAAAAAAAGAGAATGAAAAAGCATTTGACACGCCACCACAAATCATCCATGTAAATACACATTCACTCTGAACAACCACAAAGAGGAGTGAGCTGGCTGACTGGACAAACAGAACTGCACCCAAGGGGTGTCGAGAGTCGGTCGAGAGGAGCGAGAGCAGTGGCCTGGTGGTGAGTCAACCACACAGTCACCCAGGGAAGTCCAGGTACATTTCTCATGTCTAATGCAACACGTAGGGAGAGGCACTAAGTTACGGGCTTGCTAGCTTACGCTAATGAGGTTTCACATGCCTTGTCTGAACCCCCAGATGAGTGAGGCTATCTTAGCAGAGCATAGAGAAATTAAATCACATGTTTTGTATCATCTGATCGCCTTCAAACTATTTAGAACGAATATTGGCCAATTGATTGGCGCACCCTTGTCTGTGGGTGTTGAATTTATAACCCTTCCTGTCCCCGACTCTGGCTGCTTAAAGTAAAGATAGTTGCGTAACTGCGTATGAGGAGCGGCGCTAATCATTTTAAACCCTGAATGTATTTTCAATGACATACGATTCACTTAAACCGGTTTCCACATGGATATATGCACCCACAAGTTGCTGCAAGTTCTAGAAGCAAGAAAATGCTGAGGATACAATAGTTTATAGAAGATAAAAATAGCACCACAGTCCCTCTAAATAAATTATTTGTAACCTTTTTGGTTGTGAGAGACATAATGTCCACCTGTCACCAATAATCACCATTTGCACCTGCCTGTCTGTCAACTGAATTCTTTTCCACGGCATATTAAATGACCTTTTAAAGGTCTGAAAAGACAAAATATCTAATGATTGACAAGAAAACCATCTGTGATATTCCCTTATTTGGTGTTTATGTGATGGTGGTGGAAAGCACTGTCTAACATGTCGGGCTGAATTCTCCCACGTGTATTTGACTAGGTTGAGATCACATCATTTTCATACTCATCAAACCATTAAGTGACCCCTTGTGCCCTGTATAGACGCATCTGCATTCATTACATCTCTGCACTCATTTATTCAGCCTTTTCATTAATTTGTGACCCATCTGTATGCATGTATTACATTATATAGAGGCATTATATCATCACCTGCTCTGAGTCACAGATAATAAATGCATGTTTGGGGGGTTAGCATTGTAAAGCAGGGCTGTTTATCACTGGTAACATCATCCCACCATGTCATTAACACACCTCCTCTCCGTGACAGACGGCATCTCCAGGCCTGTGGAGGTCGGCCTCATAGGAAGTGAGAAAGTAGTGCACTTCCTCCGAGGTTGAAATAGGACAAAACACAGCTATACACAGACAAACTGAGCATCAGGTTATTTTTATCAACAGGCAAGGAGTCATTCTGATCCACATGCTGGCACACCACCAAGACCCAGCGTATTTAGCTGCATATCGATTCAACATTTAAGAGACTAGTTCACTGGCTGTATCAGATTACGGGAGCCGCTGCCCCTTTAAGCCTCTGAGCAACACCAAATCCTGTTTTGAATAAGATTACAAGAGAAACGGGTCTATTTGGTTAATGTGAAGGATGTGAAACACAAGAATCAGGAAGGTATTAACAGGATTCACTGACTCTTCAGTAATTGTTCAGAACCCCTGATGATCCAAACTCTGTTAACAAACCTGGATGATACTCAATAAATATTATGTCTGTTATATTAACACAGATCTGGCTGTGTTCCAGGCATTCAGAGAAGTCTGCAATGATGCCTCTGAGGCACAACATCGAGCTCACAAATTGTGTCAAACACACATCAAAGGAGGGCTGGTGAGGCAGGTCAATGCAGGAAACAATAATTTAGCCTCTGTGGGACAATTTTAACAGCCATTAAATGAATGATACTATACTCTGTGGTGCACCTTTTTATTTTCCTGCTCTAAACGTATTTATTTGGAGTACGGCTGCATAATATGAGGAAAATATGCAACACACGATAACTGCTGAATATTGCAGTAACAATATTACTTGCGATAAATAAACAGGTTTCAAAGTGGACTCAGTTCTTAACACAGACTTGCAAAGTGTCTATAAATGCCACAGTAATCAGCAAGTTTTTTTCCCCACCATTATAATGCTGTGTTCCCACCAAACGCCACCATTCGCGAATTCGCGTGTCAAGATTACATACAAAGTCAATGCAAAGATGCGATTAGATGCGAAATTGCGCCGGGCGGCGCGATGGACGCGTCTAGCGCAACACGATGAACGCGATGGATGCGATAGAGGCATCTAGCGCAGCCTCTATCGCATCCATCGCCTCATCGCTCGAGTTGAAAATATTGAACTTTTGAGGCGAATTCGCGTGACGCTGTGCCGCAAAAGCCAATCAGCGTTGAGATTCTCCCGACGTCACTATAAAAATAAACTGCTACTCAACGGAGACAAATGGACAGACGCTCCGCAGCTGAAATGGAGCAGCCTGTAGTTGGTGTCCTGCCGGGAGATCCTGGTGCCAACCCTCACCAACAGGTCCTCAAACTGGGCCCCAGTCAGCCTGAAGTACTGCTGAAAGCGGCTATCATCCAGACGGAGTTCCTCGAGGAGGTGGTGAAACTCGCCGAGCTGGATGCGCTTCTGCAGGATAGGATGAACCCAAAAACGACGGCGTTTGGCCCTCCGATGCATTTCAGACTTCCAGAGCAGGTACAAGGCAGCGATGGTGGTTATCTCAGCCATGGTCGTTAGTGGCTACCCGGAGCTATATGATACTACGTGTCTACTCTACAGAGACCGCAACAAAAAGGAGCAGGCTTGGGTGAAAGACGCCGAGGAGACTGGTCTACTTGGTAAGTTCTGCAAATATGTGTCTTTAATTAGTTTGCAGAATGGTTGTACTATGAACGTTAGCACTAGCTTAGCTCCAGTTAGCACAGCCGGCTTCCCCGCTACTCGCGCGAATGACGCGATAACGCAAATTAACAAAATGGTCAGGCGTCCAAACTCGGACGTTACGGGCGGCGCGTTACGAGCGATTAAATCGCGTTCATCACGTTTGGTGGGAACACAGCATAAGACTTACAAAACTTAAATGCCTCCATCCACACCTACTTAGACCATTCAAAAGACGACACAGCGTAGCTTACCTGAAGCTGCACTTTTGGAGTGGAAGTCGTTAGCTTGCCAAACCCTAGCAACGAGTCAAAGAGTGTGTTGTTTTTCAGTTTTACTCCATGAATCCACCAGCAAACACTCCGGCTCCCAGGCCGTCCATCCCCGAGAGCCGACTGCAGCACAATGGCTGGATTACAGAGGTAACTGTGGAGTTTCAGGAGCTTCACTAAGCTTGACTATAAGTTGCAAGAGGCATCACTTGGTTTTGATTTTTGTCTGCAAAATTTTGCATTAAGTCTCAAATTGAGTAATTTTGGGCTACTCCGATGAAGGTACTATAATTTTATATATACTTTCTCAAATATTTTAACAGGTGTTAACTATTTTTTTAAAAAAATGTGTGAAATATTTTTTCACATTCTAATTTCAGTGTCTGAATATTCCCAAGAATTAAAAGTTAATTGCTCTTTGAAAGGGTGCACTTTCAGTATGGTACCTTTGGAACCAACAGTAACCCTTCAGCCATGGTAGCTAGACCCTAGTGTTTCCACCACAAACAGTCCTCTTAAATGTGGGCGGGGTTGTTGTCACTCACTGCTCCATCCAGCACTCACTGTATTTCCTCCTTTATCAGTCTGCACCTCGTCTATTGTCCACAGAACGAGGCTGCACGCGGACATTTCCGGAACAAAATATAATAGGCTGCAGTGAGAGTCTTTCTCCATGGGATATTTAAAAATAGCAGGTTTGTGCATTTAGTCCTTCTCAGGCAAGCTCAGGGGTTTAGTGTTGTTGGAGCCCACAGGAACGATGATCCACGATGCTTTTTTTTCTCCGAGTGAGGATTAGAATATATACAGTTCACATAATCCAGTTGAAATTCATGTATATGAATGCTTGAAGATCCACTCATTACTAAAAGTGTCTGTCATATAAACACTAAAGTGATGGTCAAAGTTGTCACAGTGAAATTTAAGGTGTGTCGATGGTTTCACGTCATCAACTCATACACTGAGTAAAATTACAAGTTAACGTTTGCCGGCAGTAGTTTTTTCTCAGACTCCAGCTGCTGTGAGAGGCAGCAAAACATCCTTTCATTTTATAGTTACAGTTTACTAATAAAACTCTCCACAGTATGAACAGTGGTTACATGAGCCTCAAAACCAGCCACAACTCAGCCCTGAGCAGAGTGACCGTCCTCTACTGACCAATCAGACTGCAGTGTTCACAGCTCCACCTTTTGGTACCAGATCTGTGTGCTAGGTACCCCAACAGAGGGGGGACCAAAAATGGGGACGGTATGGCACGGTTCCATTGTTACCATCCACAACTTCTCACAGTGGAAATGGAGGCAGGTCTAGCTGCAGTGTGTACTCATTGCACTGTACATGTACTACCATTTAAAAACTTCACTGTAAATTCCCTTTCTGCTCCGATCACCAACAACTGTCTGCTCTAAACACATCCACCCCCACTCTCTCCGTCTCAATTGCTATTCACTCCCCAAAGGAGCTACACTACTCTTACAACACAAGTCATCACTCTTAACCAATTCATATATATCTCTCCAAAACACAATGAATGCTCTTTTACTTTTCAACTCATATGTTGTTTTAGGATTGACATGGGAAAGGTGAGGGAAGTCTCAGAGAGCACCGGCCCATTCTAACTTCTTCCCAGCCCAAGGGCCATCAGGCTCTGTCAGTCTTTACAATAACAGTACAAGAAACAATATCATGCAGCCCTAATTTGGAGCTCGTCATCCTGCAAATTCGATGAACCAGGCGCTGCCCTGTTGCTGTGTGTTTTCCACTGAATCTCTTTATATATGCACCCAGAGAAAGGATTATACCCAGAGAGAGACTGGTGGACACAATGGCAGGGGGAGAGATAGCACAGAGGAGTGCCGGAGATAGGAGGCAGACTGAGGGTAAACAGAGAGCCAGTTAGTATGTAGTGACCCTGAAGCTTGGGATGGAGTCATGAGTCACTGACTGTGTTTACTGTACACAGACAGAGACAGTGAGACAACATCATCTACTGGCACACCTCTGAGATTCGGGGGCAATCAGCAACTGGTGATTTCCAGTAGGGATGCAAGAAAAGAGGGTGAGGGAGCGGAGGGAGCGGAGCACACAGCTTCCCATAATCACATAAACTGCAAATATCAACAAGGGACTACTGAGAGGACAGAACATTCAGCCAAACAGGACACATTTCTGGGATTTAAAGCTTCTTCAAAAAGAAGATTCCCAACATATCCAATTAATTTTCACTGCTCGGCTGGTCAGGAGCGAATTGCTGATCAAAGCACAGTATCTCCATTTTGCCTTTTTAAATTATAATGAAATTTGTGTAAGCAAAATTGAAATCCGTGTGCACCAATGTGGAACTAAGGCCAATTAAGAGATGTTAACAGCCCTTCAGAAATTAATGTGCCGACAGTGATGCAGCTTTTGACGCTCAGCAGCTCGTCCACAAATTATCGAAAAACTAAAATGTGAGACATTTAATTATGTGCTGATAATCTGTCAACTTTCTCAAATAAGAAACAAAGCGTGCAGCCTCACTGAGCTATCCTTGTTTGTCTGATTCTTGGGTATTTACAGATGAACAGATTAAGGTGTTGTTGCGAGAGTCTGTTACGCAACACAGCCTTGGCTCTCGGTGCCCGCCGAATGTCATGTCTGATTCTCCAGAGGGACAGCCAGATTCAGGTTACAGCAGTATCTAGTGGTTGTGATGCCTCACTGCACCTGCTCCTCCCAAATCTGCATAGCAAACAGCCCCTGAGCATATCATAATGATAATGAGCTCCGGCCTGCTCGCCACGGCGGACGATGTTGTGTTTACACTTCCATAAAACTAAGTTTTCTATCGATTCAAAGCAGCAACATGTGTCTGTTACAGGTCCACAGCCAGCGCGGGGATATTTTTCTGAGCTTGTCTGCTGCTCAGGCCCCGCGGGGGCTCTTAGCGGGTTGGCCAGCCAGAGTGGGAGGATAGGCTCTGGAGTTATTGATTGAAGCTTCTCATAATCTGTGAGCAGGTCCAGGGGTGCTGCAGGGGTGCTGCAGGGCTGAGCGGGGCGAGGATGTTTGTGTGTGCTTGTGTGAAGCTCTGACATAGAAGTTGCCCTTCCTGCAGCCACTGAATAGGTTCAGCACCTTTTCTGAGGAGCCAAGGTGGCTTGTGCTCCTGCCATAAAACGGCTCATTATGTTACACGGTGAAAAGGTCCAAATTCTTCTATATATATCAAAAGGATTTAAGTTTTGGAGGATAATTCTGTCCCCTGCAAAAAGCCTTTACATGTTTGTAGAGAGATGTGGAACACACAAAGCGCGTCATTGATTTTTGACTGCAGTGTGAATAGTCTTGCTGGCTGACTCAGTCTAATTGTTGGTACTGGTAAAAAAAAAAAAAAATCAAATGACTGGTTGTGTTGCCTCCTGCAGAAGCTTTTTGCTTTTCTAGTTCATGGCTCTTTGTTGCCATCTCTGTGCTAACATGTTGTCAGCTCTTTTCAAAGTAGGTCGGCTTGCTGAGCTTGTTAGAGGATCTCTGCACCTCACAACTTGATCACATGGCTTCTAAATCCTCATATTTCTTCGGCTGCCTTTGTTGTTGCTCCCCTGCAACTGCTGTGGTTGTAACCTGTTGTTGGTTTGTCGAGTTTATGGTTGCCTTTTTAATCTCCCCACACCCCCACTGGCACTGACTATAAATAACCAAAAGATTTCCATCGACATCCGTGGTCACTGTCACTCTTTGTCCTTCAGAGAAAGTAGACTGGACACAGAACGGAAATAATCCAAAGCCAGAGGATGACAGAAGCTCCAGAGGAGGGAAAGACAGTGGTCCATGGAGACTTTAAAGGGTCAGTTCACCCAAACACAAACCAAATTATATTTACTAACTCACCCCAAGTGGAATCTAACAGGGATGCAGCACACACCATAGGGCTGTGCGATTGCCTCTAAATTTCATATTGTGGATTGTCATTGCTAATACACGGTTAAATCGCCGGGGGGGGGTTACGTCCTTGGCACGTGGGGGGGTTACAGCCTTGGCAGGTGTCTTAGGTCGATCACTACCAGTCAGACGTGTTGCTCCTCCTCATTTCAAGTCGCTATCATTAACTTTTAACCTGCAAAGGCGGCAGTGTCCCAACATTGTAGGAATTTATGAAAGCCCTTGTGAACATTTCAATAGTTACACATTAAAACAATATTTATTTGCAATTACTCTATTGAACGACCCCGAAGCATGAGCAAACGGGCTGTGTCACTTCGGATCAAAGAGATGCGCCCTGTCACTGTCAGCACAGGGCTGACAGGGCACCCTCCACTGAGAAGAGAGAGAGAGGAAAGGAGATGGATTGTAGGTCTGTTTGTAAACGGGGCTTCTCTGACAGTCATGTATTTCCCAAAAAAACATCTCTTAATGCACAATAGAGCGCCATTTTGTTTTTTTTGTTTTTCCAAAATCGCCTTGATATCCAGCAAATCGCCTGGCAACCCTCCAATCGCCAATATACGATTTGATCGCTGAACGTCCCAGGCCTAACACACCACACATCGATACTGGCCGATATTCACCTTGTTGACTGCCATCGGCCTATTGGCAAAGAAAGGGACATTCAACAATGGCCGATGTTTTTCTATTGTGTCAGGTAGGGCTGGGCGGTATGACCTAAAATTCATATCGAATTCATATAGAAGTGTTTCTGAATGGGTTTTGTAGTCCCTTAGCAAAGCTAAATTGATAAAAAAAAAACAACACCAACAACAAAAGCAAAGATATAATGTATTTTTTAGAGCATTTATTGTGCAGAATGCAGATCTCAAAACTCAAAATTAAAACCCAGTACTCTATGGTGCAAAATGTCCCCTGGGATCTATATCAAAAGGTAATTTCCTTCTTTTAGCAAAATCCTAAATGACTGAGTTGTGTTTTTCCCACCTGGACCTTTATGCTCTGCCATTTCTCCTCTAATCATCACGCTGTAACCTGTGACAGGCTGCTATGATACCACAACTATCACACATTCACGTATGGAGTTTTTTGTGGAGCCCCTAGCGTCACATAGGTTTACATTACCAAAGGTTTATGACAAACTCTCTTGCCGAAAACCAACTCCCGTGTGCACACGGCGAGAGAGGAGAGAGAGAGACGCTGTGCTGCTGCCAGAGGAGACACTGAATGAGTTCTCTCTGAGCGCTAAGTCGCTAAAAGAGTCTGAGAAGTCCGGGGCTGTTCATAAAACATTAACTCACTCACTCACAAGTTCTCCAGCAACACATGTTGCACGTGCTACGCTAAATCACGGACGTGAACCAGCTCCTCTTGCTCCACTGTCTCTGTGCTCGCAGCCATTTTCACACTGAGGCAGTTGCGATGACGTCATCGACAATAGGACGGTAGAGCGCAAATCTCTACCGTGGGCCAAATTTATATCATTTCTACCGTCTACCGCATTTACCGTGCAGCCCTAGTGTCAGGCTAAAAGAGGGGCTAAAGACAACGGCGTTTCATTGTCTAGGAGACAACAGAAAACATATTTGAAAAACTCTGAAAAACAGAGATCTTCATTTGGGACGCCTTCGGCACAAAAGAACGCAGTGGACTCACTATCAACATGTCAGAAGACGGACCTGATTTTTTAAAATTCAATTCAATTTTATTTATAAAGCCCAATATCACAACTCACAATTTGCCTCAGAGGCCTTACAGCATACGACATCCCTCTGTCCTTGGACCCTCACAGCGTATAAGGAACCCCCCCCCCCACCCCCCAAAAAACCCTTTAACAGGGGAAAAAAATGGTAGCAACATCAGGAGGCGCAACTTAGGAAGAGTCCATCTTCCAGGACAGACAGATAATGCCACATTGTGAACAACAAATCTGTGCTAAAGGGGGCAGGGGGAGAGCTAGTTGATGATAAGCATTAGCAGCCGCTGGCCAGAACTAACAGCTAAAAGAGGTTGCGCTGAGTAACATTATGATGCATTCAAGCTCTGTTCAGTAAAAATGAGCATTAAGTAGGGGTGAATCGTTTTACAATTTGGGGTTTTGTTGGGAATTTGTTGAAAATTCGGTAATTTGTTGCAATAATATACGAGTTAAACGAAGAACTGTAAGAAAGGGGTAGGGACATATAAGTTTTACTTCTACCTACTCCTTTTTGGACACTGTTATCTTTGTCTTTGTCTTTTTATATATATTTTTGGTTCAAAATAGTCATTCATTCATTCATTCAACATCAGTATTGGTTGATGTAAGCTTTGCTGTCATCAGCAAATAGGATGACATTGACCGATGACAGTGGCCAATGTTTATCTATTGTGTCACATCTGTATTGCGCAGGCTAAAAAGCAGGGCTCAAGACTAACGGCCACAAACTTAAACTAATGAGCAGGTTCAACAACAGTACAATGATTGTCATGATTGGATGCAATAAACTCACTATCGAGGTGTCAGAAGATTACTTTGCTTCCCTGGCACAAATGGGGACTAAATAACCACAAAAACAAAATACAACAGCAACAAAAACAGCAGTATCAGTATCAGCCCGAAGTTTCGCCTATCTCTGCCTCTAACCTAACACAATAAAGGTGAAAGACATTTTGTTTGTGGAGCCTGAAGCACCAAAAAATTACACTTGAAAAACCCAATCAACATGTTTCTCTGGAAACAATGTCCCAGTTATTTGGGGATAATCAGCCAATCTTGGTGTTAACAGTCATTTCATCTTTATTGTGATTTGGCGGCATTAAAGTTGAATAATATTCAGCCTGGGTACCACTTTTAATTGGAATACTTGTTGTTAACGGCGACAGCCTTGCAGAGTTTGTTTTGCAATGCACAATGCATGCATAATCCACATTTGTAAGTGGCTGCCTCTTCATTAACAAGGTTTAAGAAATGAATGTGAGGAAATCCATCATTATCGCAACTCGCAATCACCAAACCCTACAGCGGGTGCAAACTCATAATCTCAGGCAATTTGCATATGCAATTAGTGTGAGCTTCAAGGAAAGGATGTGATTGACAGGACTGAAATGTTTTGCCTAGTTGGTCTGATTGAACCCAATTTAGAGAGTAACCATGGTCGACTTTATGGGAAATGTTTTGCACAATGTATCTCTCAAGCCAATTTTGAGATACTTACGTATGCCTGACACCCCTCCTGGAGTATAGGCTGCCAACAAGGAACCTGTTTTGAGATACTACAGCAGTTGAATAATGAAAATATTGTTTGACAGCTTGACCTCCAGGCCTCGACTGCAGCAAATACGTCCAAGAAACCAAATTTGCTCACCAATTTGCTGGCCAAAAGCACTGTATTACTGGTGCACACAGAGACACCAGATACACACTTCAGACACAGACCTGACAGTCAAGAAAATTCTTCAATTGTATGGCACCGAGTCCATTTTTGGACTCAAAACAGTTGAGTTTTGATGATTTTGTCACAAAGAAACAAAAAATCACGCTGCCAGTTTGATGGAACTGACATAGAAGGCATTATATGTTTGCCCCAGTGCTTGTCTTCCTTTCTTTCTCATGTTTACACCCCCATCCTCAAGGTTACTCATCTGGCCGTTGGAGTAGAAATCAATGGCAAGTACAGGCCTGATAGTTTAAGAATCTCGCTGTGCGTATGGGACGTGAAGGGACAGCCATGTTTCATTAGAAATTCAAGGCCAATCTGTTCCCAGCGAGGGAAAGCAGGATGTCAAGGTAATGAGTTAATTTAGGAGATAAGGAACAGCAAATGTAATCTCTGAAATTTTACCAGCAGCAAAAATCGCTCCTGAAGCCTCAAGCCCAGCCTATTGGAGGGTAAAAAAGTCACCCATTATCACAATAGTCTAAGCTCTCCGTTCTCTACAGGGCAGTAAATATGGGCAATCATCCTCTCAGAATATTGTAAAGTTTAACCTCAGGCTTCATTGTAAAGATCCCATTAAACCCTCTGGTGTGAATAACTGAGCGGGGATCACTTCAGATGCTTTAGCTTAAGCAGCAAAGAGCAGGAAGTCAAACAGCTTAAGAGACCACAATAATTTCTGCCACTATCGCAGACCCCAGACTACCCAGTATGCCAGCATTATATCAAATTTAAGCAGATGCCTAGTTATTATCCCCAAGTGGGCCGGGTTGGCCCCGTGGCGCTGTGGTAATGAGTGTTTTTTCGTCTGACTGGGTGGACATGTTTTGGAAGAAAGGCCACTGTCTGCCCCCCCAAGATGCTGCGCTTTGAGAATGAACTCTGCACAGCACGGACCTATATGCCTCCACATTTGCATCATCCTTCACGGGAGCCCCAAACATGTCAAGACCGCTCCATTTCTCAAGGATGAATTGGTTTGTAGAGTAAACAAGAGAAGTGGAAATTGAGGCCACTTGCAGTTATATCTCCCCCCGTCTTTTGAGCTGTGGGCTTTCGCTGGTTGTGCTATTATTCCGGCAATTTACTCTTGCTGTGTCGGTTGGCAGTTCCCTCAAATGAAAATATTCCTGTAGTTGAGGGTGTAATACCATGTTTTGGGTTTTTTTTTTTATCTAAAAAGGGGACCCCCTGAAGAAGGAGCAGGGACAGCGGTGCGACGTAATGAGAGGAGCTTATGATAGATAACCAGACGGATCACGTAGAGCGATGTACAACGCTCGCACGTGTCATGTACAGTACAGTGGCTGATGGGTGAGGAAGAGCATGGGGGAGGCGGCTGGCATGACAACCTACAGCAGGCAGGAGACTTGGTTGCCATGGCGACAAACAAGGATGTTTGCATCAGAGGCAAATCTCAGTGGCGGTCGGCAGCGGAGGGCACACATGCTGCTCGACTAACAGTAATGGAGAATTGCCGGGGCCAGAGATGAGAAAAGGTGGGGTGAAAGGGAGGACTGTCTTTTCCTTATCACTCCCGCACAATCTCTTTCCCACAGCAGGGCTGAGCCACACTGTAGGAGGGGGGTTCCTGTCCAACAGGGACACAAGGACTCACTCGTTCAACAGCTAATGACCCCTCTTGCATTGCTGTATTAGAGAGAAGAATTAAATCATCTTCACAGTAGGGTCACTTGAAAATATTAAGGCTGTAACGGTGTGTTTTGTGCCTGTTCATTTACTCTTTTTAATCCAACCACGGTGAATTTAATAAGCATGCAATGACCTTGATTGGTAGCAAAAACATGCAGCCATGAGACTCACTTGAGAAAGCTGCTCTCTTCAGTCCAATGTGAACTCAGTTGACAGTGAGAGAGGCAATAAGTTGTATATCTGTGACAACTATTCAAGCTTTCCAGCACATGTTGAATTTATCATGACATGTTTAAAATTCCACCAAGGTCATTTGTGTCACGGCCAGGGCGGTGCAGGGTGACACTGATTTTAATTGCTTTTTTTTTATCCCATCATGTCCGTGTATTTTGCACACACTGCCAGGGTGTCGTGTTGCTTTATGACTCATGCATCCTCCGAGGGCGCCCAGGAGCAGCAAGTAAACTGTAAGCAGAGCCAAGAGGCAACTTATTGGACGCAGCTTTTTCTGTTTCCCCTCGTCGTGCTGACATATTCTGGGGACACTGACGGAGCCTCTGGAGGATTGTGAGCTTGTACGAGCTGTAAAAATCACAATTAGCCTTTTCTTCTTTAGATAAGACTTGGCATGATGCGTTGAGTTGTGAATGTGTCATTTTGTTCAAATTGATACATTCCACTTTGTGACAATCGGTCCACATTACTTAATTTACACCAAAAATTGCAGCCGTTTTGCTCTTACAAACTCATGAATGGGAGGTAGGCTGAAGAATGGACACTAGTAATTTGGATTCCAGGCTCATCTCCATACTGACACTTTACACTTAATACAGAGTGGCTAAATCAACAGGGGACCATGGTGGAGCACCTCTAATCTAATCATTTCGGACAAAAAAAATGAACAATGTGAGCCAAAAACACAATTACACAAAGAACAGCAGTTGGTTAGGTTATTACTGACATTACCCTGGAGGTAAGGTGCCACGCTCTCCTCTATTTTCTTTTCTACTTCCTTCAACGTGATCTCATCCCTGCTCCTCATATTTTGCCAGCTGGGCAGAAGCCGTTGGCGTTCCTGAAATAAAGCTGAGGGGAGTCTTTTGCATTGTATCTTGACGCAGCGTGAAGAAGGGGATTAAGTTTTGGTTTTTTTAAAAGATATTTTTTAGGGCATTTTTGCCTTTAATGGACAGGACAGGTAAGTTTTGGGGGGGGGGGGGGGGGGGGGGTGACATGCAGCAAAGGGCCACAGGCTGGACTCGAACCTCGAATAGCCTTGTACATGTGGCGCCTGCTCTACCCACTAAGTCAATGACGCCCCAGAAGGGGATTAAGTTAAGGCAAAAAAAAAAAAAAACAACTTAGTGATGGTAAGGAACGAAACACAGAGGGAGAGGGTCGGTGGTTAGATTTAGGCAACTATACTACTTAGTTAAGGTGAGGAAAAAAGCACAGATGAAAGAGGTCAGCTATTAGGTTTAAGCAACAAAAGTACTTGGTTATGATTAGGAAAAGACAACAGACGTCACAAAAAGAACACCAGGCTTTAAATGTCACAAACAGGGCGGTAAGAGGGGGTCAGTCTTTAGGTTAAGGAAACAAAATTACTTGGTTATGGTTAAGAAAAGATCCCAAATGGAAGGGGTCGGCAGTTGGGTTTAGCTAACAAACTCCTTGGTTATGGTTAGGAAAAGTTCACAGATGGAAGGGGTTGGCTGTTAGGTTAGGCAACTAAACTACTTGGTTATGGTTAAAGACATATCAGAGATGTCGCTAAAGAAACACCTGTCTTTAAGTGGCACAAACACGGTGGTAAGAAAGGGTCGGCGGTTAGGTTTAGGCAACAAAACTACTTTGTTATGGTTAAGAAAAGATCACAGACTGAGGGGGCCCGCCATTAGATTTAAACAGCAAAACCACTTGGTTATAGTTAGGGAGTTAGATCGCAGATGGAAGGGTCATCAGTCAGGTTTAGGCAACAAATCTACCTGGTTATGGTAAAGGAAAGATCGAAGACATCGCTAAAGTGGCACAAACATGGCAGTAAAAAGGGGTCGGCGGTTAGGTTTAGACAACAAAACTCTCCGGTTACAGTTGAGAAAAGATTGGAAATGTGGTGGTACGAAGGCTTTCAGAGGTTAGGCTAGGCAACAAAACGACATGGTTATGGCTGAGGAAACATTGGAGATGTCACTAAAGAAACACCTGTCTTTAGGTGGCACAAACGTGGCAGTAAGAAGGCTTTTAGAGGTTGGGCTTAGGCAGCAAAACTACTTGGTTAGGCGTTCGGAGAAGATCACAATTGGAGGGGGTCACCAGACAGACTGAGGCAACAAAACTACTTGGTAATGATTAGGAAAAGATGGCAGATGTCGCTAAAAGAACATCCGGCTTTTGAGCGGCACAAATTTGGTGGTAAGAAGGGGTCAGCAGTTAGGTTTGGGCAACAGAAGTACTTGGTTATGGTTAGAAAAAGATTACAGAAGTTGAGTGGCACAAATGCGTCTGGAAAGGCAGCCACATGTCGCTAAAAGAACACCCGGCTTTAAATGGCACAAACACCACAATTGATGTTGTTGTTGATTGGTCTTGAACACCACTCTCCTCGGTCAAATTCTCGTGTTTGTTGGACCTACCCACCTCAGGCGCCCACCCTGAGTGGACTTTCATGCTCTTTAGACTGCGCATGCTGCTTTGAGCATCCAATAATGACACAGATGGATTTATATGAAATTGGAGGAAAGAACAGTACGTCTAACACACACATGAAACGGTGCCGCTACCATCATGAGTGAGTGAGTGGAGGCTGCTGCCTTGATATCAGCATGTTGAGCAGGTGCATCATGGGATGCCCCCATGTGTCTTTAGGGCTGGGTGGATGTGCATGAGCGTTTAAGGTAAGCATGGGAACAGAAGGATGGCCTTTTTTTTTTAAACACCTTATTACATTCATGAAACATTAAAAATGTCCTCCAGGGCCTCTTTTTTATGCTGCTTGCCCTTCAGTAATAATTAATACAGTCTTTCATTAGGCAAAGGGGATGTTTCGCCCACTATGTAGAGGCGAGGCTGGGGGCTCAGGACGACAGACATGGAGCACACGGGGCAAGGCTTCTGTCCCTCTGCGGTCCCACACACCCAGATGGTATTAATCTCTAATAACTTCCCCACAAAGCACCTTCAGGCAGTGGCAGGAGAAATGCTATGGGTAGGTGATGCGTTTTACCAGCCCTAAGTATGAATCAGGATATTAAAAAATTGTAGGAGGGCAAAAGCAATTTCCCCCTAAAGGGGATTTTAAAATTACAGCTCTCAGACTGGAAGTTTTGCCATAAAATCATTTTCTCGTCCTTACCTATCACAATGAAACACCTCCCCTCCACCACCGTCGCTATACGTGGACACCCAAGATAACTTCTGTAAATGAAAATCTCTCTGCCAGACAGTCATGACAAAGCCTCCATAAATACACTTTGTACAGGCTATCGTACATTTATGACAGGTAGTCAAAATTAATAACATCCAGTAATATTATTTTTTCTGAGGACTTTCCCTGGGAAGAGAAATCTAAGTTAAGTCATTGTAACATTAATTTTCTCTGACTACTCTGAAGCCATTCACTTATGTATATTTAATTAAGCAGACTGTTGTTGAATCTGCAAACTGAGGCAGACATATCCAACACAGACTTTGTTTTTTTTTTTTTTGACTGGCTTCATTAGACATTGCTCAGGCTTCGGGGCTGATCCTTTCCAACTCACTGCGACTTAACAGCAACTGTTTTGACCGAGCAGCAGCTGATAAATATGAATTTAAATGCAGTGGCATACAGCTAGAAGAATGGGCTTTTGTCGCTCACCAAACAATGCTGTGGTTCCTCTGCATAAATGAAAACACCCTCATAAGCTTTGTTGTACTGTGAGAAAAGGTCCTGCTCATGCTCTGTTAAATTCAACGGCTTTACACCATGTGATACGCTGTCAAATATGCTGCATGATGAAGTCAGCAGAGAAGACTCAAGTTGACATTTGGGAGATGCTGTTTTTTATTTTTGCTGACATCTTTGGTCCCTGGAATTGTATTAAATGTCAAAGAGTTGGGGTTACATCCTTGGTTGCTGTGAGATGAATAAACTACCTCCTGTAATGGAATTTCCTTTATAAGAACATATATGTGTCTTTGTTTAACTCTGTCAATAGAATGAGTATGTGTGTGCATGTGGATTGATCATGTAATCTGAGTCTTATCTCTGTGGGTCTACAGAGATCAAGCAGTCCTGAGTTCTATACACCTCGTCAAACACTGAGCTTCAACTCAGGACTTAGACCAAGATAATTAGCTTATCAGTGTCAGATCTTTAAAACAACACTGATACCAGTTAGCCTAGCTGTAAGAGCTACGAGGAGGAGCTTCCCCAGTTAGTGCCTTATTACTGTACACATAATGGAGCTCAGGGTGGTCTTAGGAAAATGATTTTCAGAAGCAAAATGTGAAATTCAAGGTGCTGGATTCGTATTTTACCCTGAATCCTAATGGGTAACGTAAGCCACTTTAGACTTTAAGATTTCATAATTTGTTTCGACATGGTTGAGGCACTGTCTACACATATCCAGAATGGAAATCCACATCCCCTCCCTTTACAAAATATCTCCATCCACACTACAAGGCAGTCTTGTCTTGTCACAAAGGTGGTAAAGTGTGCAGGCTAACGTTACCTTTCCAAAAACACCCACAGGAGATCTCATCACCATTGATTATCGTTTGATATAAGGACGAAGGAGCTCACTCAAAGATATGAGTGATGCTCTAGACATGCTAAAGTTTTACTCCCACTTCCTACTGACAACAATCTAACTCTTGACAATGTGCCACCATTGGCTGGTTCGACCAGGCTTGATCCAAAGCCGTCGCATCTGGTGGACATTAAACCACAAAAGAGGTGGCCCAAACAATACTGGGCACAGCACACGCCTTCATTCATCTGTCAAACGGCACATCAATACTAAGTTAAAGTGCAAAGTAGTTATTAGACCACACTGTGCTAACGAAACGTAGAAAAATCAGTAGTCCGCTAATGCTAATTACATAAAGAAACAATGGCCCTATATGACATCATAGTTTCCTAAAAGCTCCATTTCATATGTTGACTCCAAAGACTGTATAAAAATGGAAAACATGACAACTCCCCAAAAGTGAAGCCAAAACATCTCAATCGCCCCCTGGTGGCTGGCTGCAGTATAGGTCATAAAGGCCACCCTCTCTATGTTAGTGGATGAGACATGGGCCAAACTAGAAACTCAAAGTACACATCAAATAAATTTTTCCCAAAGATGGTTTCTCTCAGTTAAGGTAATTTTATGTTGGGGTGTTTCTGTGGAAAACTTGATACCGCAGAGATTGCTACTGAGCAGTGTCTGGCTCCAAATGACATCACCAGAGTAAGATGGCAACAACCACATCCAGAATATTTTCACTTCACTTCTTTACAGTGGGAGTAAGTAGAGAGCATTTCTTTTGAAAACTCTCCTTGCATGTTGACCTTTGGAAACTATCCGTTTTCAAAAATATCTGTACACATATAGACAGGCCCTTATTCTATCCCAAGTGCTACAAGTGCCAAGAGATACTGCCAAAAAAAAATCAATCTTAATTCTCCACAAAGTGTGTTGGAGTAGCTTCGTCATGTAGCACTTAATAAGATTTTGTCCAGAAATCATCAGTATGATTGAAATGTCTGGCATCAGGATGAAAATAATACGCTGTCACTGTCAGAAAAATCAATTCAGCTGAATTACTTCGCTCTCTTTAATTTTGTTTATTTAATTGAGTTCGACCGATAAGTCACAGTGTGAAATATTCACAACAACCTCGCTTGTTTTGACCCTGAGAAGCAATCTATGTGAGCAAACTCTACACTCTCGATTGGATACTGCAGATTTGCATATCTATCTTGAGAGGAGATTTGGAAGGCACATAGAAGCATAAGCCTATATTTAATGTACATACACTGAAGGCATGGTTAATTCGCAAAACAACATTGTAGAAAATGATCTCACTCTGTGATGCCACGCTGGCTGGCTAACGGGCAGTGTTCAATATTTCAGTTCCATGAAGAAAACAAACACGGCTAATAGAAAACTGTATGCGGTCGTGTTTACTTGGAGGAATCAAAAAACTGTGCAAGTTAATTTAGTCAGATTTCATACTTAATGACAGAAGACATATATTTGAAATGTGATGAAGTTTCTTATCAGTTTTTGCTTTACACTGAAAGCTGCTTCTCTCCTCTGCAGCTGAACATTTGTAATTTGAAACTTGTATGACAGATTGATCTATGATTGACTTTGGGTGTCTTTTGCTGTTTCTCATTACAAGGTCAGTTGGACTGCATACTACATTAGCTTGAGCAGCATTATATATTTTTACAGTGTTCAATCGATGTATTTGACCTACTGTGGCAGTGACACAGTGATCATGACTGGGCTGTAATTAATAGTCAATCAATAATCAGCTCCACAGGATGAGGGCACAAGGATGAGAAGATCGTAATGATGGATATAGGGAGGTATTTGGACACGGAGAAAAAGCCCAGCAAGAAGAGGGAGCAGGGAAACTACTCCAGAGGCATCCATCTCCACCAGCATGAGTCGGTCTCTGTGGTGACAGTGTCACTGATCTGGTCACATCCCTACTCACAGGCGCCCACCACCAAATGGCCACCCAAGGTCAAATCATAAGAGAGATGTTATTTATAGCATCCATTCTGCATTGCTATCCAGAGCAGAAACAAACACCCGTCTCATTATTTTTGCCGTCCTGCTGCTTTGGGTACACTTGGCTTTTCCCTGGCTCCACTTCCTTTGCCCTCACCTCCATCCATCTTCTACTAAACTGATCATAAGTGAGAGGCTTCAGACAAATGTAAAGCAATCTTGGCAGACGCCCTTTTATCCTTGCCTTTGGCTTTTTGAAAAGTTCGCCCCAGATAACCAGACAAAAGGTTATTGTTGCTTGGACACCAGGTTTGGGACGTTGGGCCTTTATCTCTCATTAATAGCTGCTTAAACAAGCCTGATAAAACATGACAACACCTCGGGCGACAGCTGACTGGCCACTTGATTACTTTGGGAGTCAACATCTGCCCCTGCCCTCTCAAGCTTGGTGTAAATAAGATCAGAAGATGACGTGTTGAGACTTTAGAGCCAAAATTAGGAATTCACAATTTCTCCAGCACTTCATTGCTGCACCTTGAAAGTCGAAGATTTGATTCAGACACCCCTTAGTCGACCAAGATTTGAGGCAACCTCTAGCTCATGTGCCCCCCACTCTGTTTCTCTCACACACACACATGCAGTGACACTGATTGCAGTGTCGGGTTTGGTTGCCTATTGCAAAACTTCGGATATTTGCAGGTAATTATCACTTAAGCTCAGAAGCCATAAACCATTCGGGACACCCCTTGAGCGCTTCTCGCTTTCACACTGCTCTCTGGTACAGGCAGCTGCCGACCCAGACCCAGGGTGAGTCTAAGTTGATGGAGGCTTTGCCCGGTCAGGTTCTGAAATAACGTTTTCTTCCGCCATCTGCTTAGAAGTGGAGAATTCACAGCCCACAGCAAATTAATACGATACAGTGTCTGGCTTTGTTTGATATCTACATATCAACAAAAATGTTGTACATTTCCAGGCCGTCGCTGGCGTAGCTAGCACACATTAGCTTGGAGCGCTTGTTTACTAGAAATGCGCGTGATTAGTCTTCTAAACAATAAACAGCCGCCCCCCCGCTAGTTGGAACCAGAAATATTAGTCGGTTAAACCAATTAGTGTTTCATTCATGTACAAGGTCGCTTAACTGTCATGCAGCTGCCCGCCACTAGTGGGTGCTACAGAGCCGTCAAACAGCAGTCGCCCTCCCCGCAGCAATGCTCGAGTAGACTGGAGTTTTAAAACAGCACGATGGGAAATAAAGATAATCTGCAAGGTTCAATGTGCCCCACATTTCAGAGGCTATTTATGTATTTTATATGTTATTTTAGTGGTTAACTTTTGACTGAGTTGCCGTCATTTTCACATTCATACCGCACGGCGCAAAGTGTCTCGTAGCGGCATTTAAAATCTGACATGGTTGTTCAAGACTGTGATTAAAGGCTTCAAAGGGCTCTTAATGCACACAGTATTTTTGGGACAAAGTTTCAAATACTTAATAAATTGTGCTTAATTTTGACTGTTTGAGTGTTTTCCTTTTTTCTTAATTAAAATTTTCATTTAGTCGACAGGGAAATTAGTCGCCAGGAACATCCCTATTGTTTACTATGTGAACTTTGCTGCCACCCCGAACATCCCACCGAACCACATTTAGTAAATTCTTAAACTCTATTCGAAAAGGAATGAGAAGTCAAATATTTGTGTTGAACAGCCAAATCCAATTCGACTGGCATCATTCTGGGTTGGGTGCAGCTGTAATCCTGACCCCAAACTCATATCACACAATTTCAAATAGCACCCTGTGCCATGACTACACTCAGTCAGGGCTCCCTGAAACCCTGAAAATATCTCCTACCTGTTTCAAAAAGTGATTGCCAGCCAACAGTCCACGCTGCATCCATCAGTGCAGACACAGCCTCAGCCTGTCTGATTCAGTTAGTGCTTATGAAATGGAGCATCTGCAGAAGCTCCCAGAGAGTATGTAAACATAAGCTCTGCCTTGGGAAATGAGCTGAGGGGTCATTTAGATTTGGGTGTGGGAAGCATGGAGTGCTGCCTCGCTCTCACTCTCTCTGTCACCTGGTAACAGTTTGACACACGGGAGCTTCCCGGCTAATGTATTCTGAGCACTGGGCTAAACAGCAACACCTGAGCAACCCCCTAAACCCACTCCCCTCCCCTCCTCTCCCTTCTCTTTCTCTCCTGTTGCATTGGCTGAACCTGCCTCCTCAGATATTAGGTAATCCGGGAGCAGGCGAGAGGTGATAGGCCGCCCCAGTCTTTTGACGGTACCTTATTTGTCAGCGAAGCCGCGCTACAATCACCACGGATATGCTTGACATGTTTGCCGAGAGCCAGGAGCCGTTCCTTTTTTGTGTGCACTGTGCAGTAGCCATTCGGCAATCTATCAGTGAACCTGTGGGAGGTGATAAGCCTCCTTTACAGCGCGGGGGGTTCCCGCCAATCACAAAAATAGCTGAGATATTGTACCATATGCAAGTCAAGTGGTTTTTCAATTGTATCTGCTCACTGTATAGATTCATGAGCTTAGAAAAACTGCAGGAATTTATTATCAGCGGTGAGTTTGTCTAATAGATTATCAGCACAAGGTACAGAGAGGAACAAAAGCATGCAGGAGAAAAGTCACAGACAGAGAGGGATGTCTTGTTCCCTTTTCAAATAGCATTACAGCTCATTTCCGAATCAATAGCTTGCCTCTTTCCTCCCTGCCCAAGATAAACCCATCACAATTGAAGGATGGAGGAGAGTGGAGAGAGAGAGAGAAAAAAAACACAGGGCACCAGAGCCACAGCCGGCCCATTTTATCTGATGGAGAGAGGTGAACAAACGGAGGGATTAGCTTCCATGGGATGAAAGCAGCTGCTCGTCTTCCGTCTCCATTCCCCTCCCCTCCTCTCCTCTCTCCTAGTCTCTCCATCCGCCCACATCCACACCGTGGTCTCCCCTCGCAACGAGACATGCTCTATATGTTGATCTGATATTGCCAGCTGCGTTCCACCCTGTACCTACAGCAGTTTCCCCCAGCAAACACAAAAAGCGTTGAAAGGCGCACATGGCGATGAAAGGCACGGCAAAAACAGGCGCCAAAAAATTGTGTCACGGCGGAGAGGGGTTGGGAGTTGTAGCAAAGTGCACTTCCCCTGTGGCACCCTCAAAGCACCCACCCTTCCTGATTATGTCACCAAGACACCAATACTTCAACACACACACCGCCACGAAAAAAACCCACCCACAAACAATCAAGGGACGCCCTGTTTCTTTGTAACTTCTGGGCTGACCCAAAGAGGAAATGTGCGCTCTTACCTGGCAACACCTTCAGCTCCAAATCTGCTCACCCTGACAAGGAGGCACGCTCATCTGGAGTAGAAGATGGGAGTCTTGGAGAGAGAGAGAGTGTGTGTATGAGTGTAAGGCTGCGAGAGAAAGAGAGGGAGAAAGAGAAGGAGGGAAAGTGAGAGGTGGAGCTTGGTTTGGAGGAGAGAGGGAGGAGGAGAGAAAGAGGGCTGGATGATGACTCTGTCTGCCGTCTATATAGCCAGTCTTGTGGGAGCAGAGTGGATGGCGCTAGATCACCTTCTGTTCAAACACAGGCGGCGGCTGCACCTCGTGTACGGCTGGGAGACAGAAACCTGGGGGCAGAGAAGAGGAGGCGGAGGAGGAGGAGGAGGTGTGAGAGAGACAGGAGAGACTCTGGGCTGTTCAAGCCAGCGTCGTCACGCGGCAGTTCCTAGGAATCCCTCCAGTAAGAGGGGCACTGCATCACTGAGTCCTTGGCTGTGATTGGCTGGGTAGTGGGGAGACGCCAAGGATGTTGGGCAACGGCGTGTAACCTAAGATGACCCCTTCTACACACATTAACATGCCTTGTTTGTGTTTCGCAGCCGCTCTGGGCGCCCGTCACCTTCAAGGACACGTCAAAAAAATCCCCCAGGATCTCGAGATCCCTGGGTGCATGTCTGTGTGTCTGTGTGTTTGTCACTTCATAGTGAGCCATGATCTGCCCTTGCACATGGATAAATACAACAACACACACATGCATGCACACACACAACATCTTACAAGAACTTGTCCATGAAGGGGAGATGATTTCCCCAGAGGACGGCTGAGCCTGTCAACACAAAAGCCACACAAACACCTGCAAGGACGATCTTTCATTAGGGTGATTGAGTATGTTGTCAGACTGACCTCAGAGCCAGTGGAGAGGTTATATAGTGAGACAAAATCAAATCCAGTGTAATTCAACACGACTGATGTTGATTATTCCACCGTGCATATGGGCTCATTTATTATGTAAATTATAATTACAATACTTGTAATTGATGAACTATTACTCCATTAGATTTAAATAAAAATGCCATTAAACCCACCAATCTTATATAAAGGCTTCAAATTAAAAGGAGGAAAGGAAGCAGCGGAGATGTGCCAGCAAAGTGATCATGTGACACGGGACTCATGAATATGGAAAAGGGCTGATAATGCCATTTTTAGCTGCCTCAGGTTGCAAACCAGGTCCTCTATTGGCTGCACAGGAGAGCTGAATAAAAGCAGCGCCCAGCTGCACTCAAAGGTCAGACACAAACCAACAGGCTGCAGGATGAATAGAGCTCTCTGTCCTATGTTTTCCCATGAAAACATAAGAACAGTCCACATGGTGTGTGAGGTGATGTGTTACTCAGCAGCTATGAGGGGTTTAAAGCACATAATACTGTATACTTTAATCACAACACCTCAGATTGTTTATCAGTTAAGCTGTAATTAAGTATCCTGGGGATCAGAGATCTTTTTTTCTGTCCATGCACGTGCAATTTAAGTACAATGCAACCATACACTGTATAAAAGAAGCAGACACAGCCAACAGACATCACCCATTGGTGAAAAATGGTAATAAATCACAATACACTGCAATATATGTTAGTGCAAAATATGTTGTTGCAATACTCATGTTACGCATATCGCAAACCATTTACATTCGCAATGATATTGTATTGTGACTTAAGCATCGTGATAATATCTTATCATGGTGCCTCCGGTGATTCTCATCTCTGCCAATAGGTCTGTGGACTCCAATTTTTAAGGCACAAGTGACATTGTGGCCGTCGCCATCTTCATTATATGGAGCCAGAAGTAATCATATTCGTAAGAGAGGATGGAGCTGGGGAGGAGTGGAGGGTGGATCTGACTGAGGACCCAAAGACACTATGCACAACCAGGTATATCAGGCAACCTGACTAGGGGTGGGAATCTCAAGGCACCTCACGATTCGATTCAATTCCGATTCTGAGGGCAACAATTTTGATTATAAAACAATTCTCAATTCTAAGCAAATAAGAAAATTTACACTAGATATTGAAAAATATTATTGTAATAAAACTGGGAATACATATCCAGTGCATACAAACGCTATTACTTACTGTGGTTGAGATGACTACACTCCACCAGTCTCCTCCGGTCCATCCTCCTCATCCACAAATCTCAACGGGACTCTCCTGTCCCTCGTCTCCTCCAGTGTTTACAAAACTATTACTGACTATAACTATCTATGAACTATAAAAACATGAACTATTGCAAAAAAGATGAACGATGGCAAAACTACGAACTATGGTGAAAACACAACAAAAACACAGCAAAAACACGGCATAAAAAAACTAAGAAGCTCTCAAAAAAACACAAATACTATTATTCACAACACTAAATATTACTTACAAAGAAAATGCCACCCAAACTCCACTGAAACTCACCAAAACTCCGCTAAAACACCACTAAATCACTCCATTTTGCACTCTCCTCGTCAGCTGTCACTCTCCTCCTGCTGTGCTTACTTCCCTCCCCTCCTCCACAGGTAATGACGTCTCTAAGGTAATGTACCATATATCACTGGAAAGCTCCGCTTCTCAGCTTTCAGAATCCGTTGGAATTACGTCGATAGCATGAATGGTCGAGGAGTTACAGTAATTTGAAAAATAAATATAAAAATAAAATTAAAATTGATTATGAGTTTCCCACATCAATGCTCGCATCGCTCAAGACAGAATCTCGATGCATCTAAAAATCGTTTTTTTTCCCCTCACCCCTAATCCTGACTGCCCCAGGCTCCTTGCTATGCCATGCAAAGTCCCGGCTAACAAAGTTAGCTTCAATACTTCAAGGTAAACTTTTCAGGGGCATCCATGTTTCATGTTAATAGTTACATTAACTGAAATGCTAATTTTGGCTAGCAAAAAAACAAAATGTACTTCCCCGGTATTATAGTATCATCGGACACTGAAGAAGACATTTTGAGCCGACTGAAGTGTTGCTATTACTTTCATGAAGTGAAAATACTCTCTGAAAGGTTCAAAGTTCGAAGACAAAAACAATGACAACAACTAAAGCACACATCACGACTATTTAAAATGAACGCAGGTAGTAGTGACTTGTCAATCACAAGGTAGCCACGCCCAAAAGCATACCCTGCTTTATTGTCTGTTTTACTCTAAATGGGACCATTTACACATCATGTTGCGCTGGCCAGTTAACATCATGCTGCACTGAAGAAGACATCAAACTAGCAACTAAGACCATAAACTCATTAGGAAATTGTTTACTAAGGTAATAAATAAAGTGTGAAGTAGGGTCATTTACAGTTTCTGTTAACAAATGGCGTTTATGTGTGGAGTTTGTAAGGTCTACTCGTACCTGAATGAGTTTCCTCAAGGTAATCTGGCTTCCTCCCACAGTCCAAAGACATGAAGGTTCAGTGTTGACTCTAAATTATATGTATTGAATGTGAGTGTGAAAGGTTGTCTGAAAGCCCTGTGATTAGCAGTTATAGATAATAGATAAATGGATGGATGGAAGTGCAAATGACTGACTTAAAACCAATACAAAATGACCCTGATGTCAGTCAATTACACAGTAGTTTGGAAAATATAACACTTATCCGGGTTAAAATGGATTCACTTGGTTTAATTACATTATTTTGTGGTATTTTAATAGATAGATAACAGATGGTATGGTGTGAATATGAACATAAAATCAAAGTCAGATTTCAGCTCCAAAATATTGGTGTCAAAACATAATTTTGGTGCACCTTTCATGTGCCGAATATGATCAGTAAAAAGCAAGTGTAAAAGCAATATTTCAGCTTTTTCAAATTAAAATAAATCCCAAATTCTGGCCTGAATAACTTGGAATAAATGAGAGTGCGACGCAAAATCTATATTTTGCTTCTTTTCTTTTTGATGTAAAGGTAAATATGTCACACTGAGCATGACTTTTTGTACATTAACTAATCAATCTCAACATATGATGGTGTATAATGTATTTCTTGTTTGTTTTAAGGAACCAGTCTGGTGAATCCTCCTCCGAAAACCAAGAAAAGACAGTCTGACTGTGTCCACTGGTGAGTCACATACTGTGGCACCCTGTGGTGATTTCTCTTTATCCAGCACTCAAAGGTCATCCTCCTTTACAATCTAATAATCAATAGTCCATTTATAGTAGCAAAACATTTTTATTCACAACAATGTGAGCAATGTGAGCATATTCTGGAGATGTTCTTAAAGCGCTCAGGACAAAAATGGAAATTTGAGCACCTACAATTCCGTGATAATGGGGTCTACTTCATTTGCTGATGAAGATTATGCGATATGACTGAAATGTAGGGTGTACCCATCTCAGAATTGTGTCAGTCGAATTATATTTGGCCATTTAATACGAATATTCAGCAATTTGTTTTTTGTTTTTCCATGTCAAGTTTTGAAGTTTGAATGGGGCTTAACGGGACATGGGGTTCAGTGTGACAGCAGCATTCATGTAATATAGTAAACAAGCTAACGGCACTAACGATGGATTGTAAATGTGCAACAACATTTTTTGCCGACACTACAAATCAACACAAGCCAAAGACTGTATCGTATTAAAGGGAAATTTCGGTTTATTTCAACCTGTCTCCTATTGTCCTAAATTTGTTTCAAGTCACTAGTGACATAGAAATAATAGTTAGCATGTTAGCCGTTAGCCTAGATACAGCCATAGCGTCAGACCTGTTAAAACTTAATTGAACGGGCATCCTTTCAAGTGCAAAGTTAGTCCAATCAACAAGCTTTTTCTCCACAAAGACCGCCTCATATCGTTAGGATAAATGTCAGAGAACATATAGAAAACGACATGTAAACATGTTGTCTTACCTTACCGGTGTGGTGCCATGTTTGTTGTTTACCATTTAGCTAAGGCTGCAACCTGTCCCATTCCTTGCAACAGAGGTATTCCTCTTCTGTGGGCACTGGGGTACAGCATTCACAGGTAACGTTACACCACCAATTTCCAGAGCTAAAGCCTTCCAGCAGCCATTCCTCCTCTGTCGTCCTCTACCTGTTGTGCCTCTCTCTCTCTCTCCTCCTCCGTTCTTCAATTTCAAGAAGCTCTTCATCAGTGTATTCTGGCTCAAATAAATAAGGGCGGCCATCAAACTCTGCAAAATCAAATTCCTCCTCCACAAAGTCGAAGTCTGGCAAAAAGTCAGCCATTATTCTATAAATCTTTCATAAAATAAATAAATGAACCTTTCAGGCTACTGTCCGGTTCTGCCTTCCACCTGTTGCTGCTTGTTCTCGCGAGATTTCAGGCATGGTATGAGATCGCTGATTGTTCTCGCGATATTTCGGCTGCACTTTGGGAAGCAGAGGTAAACGGTAAACACAACGTAAGGTAAGACAACTCTGAAGACCACCTAAATATGGAATGTCAGTATATAGGCTTTCCACATCGAGAGGCCATGGCCGCCCTTATTTATTTGAGCCAGAATACACTGACGAAGAGCTTCGTGAAATTGAAGAACGGAGGAGGAGAGAGAGAGAGGCGCAACAGGTAACGTTAGAGGACGACAGAGGAGGAATGGCTGCTGGAAGGATTTAGCTCTGGAGATTGGTGGTGTACCTGTGAATGCTGTGCCCCAGTGCCCACAGAAGAGGAATACCTCTGTTGCAAGGAATGGGACCGGTTGCAGCCTTAGCTAAATGGTAAACAACAAACATGGCAGCACACTGGTAAGGTAAGACAATACGTTTACATGTCGTTTTCTATATGTTCTCTGACATTTATCCTAACTATATGAGGCGGTCTTTGTGGAAAAAAAACTTGTTTAGTGGACTAACTTTGCACTTGAAAGGATGCCCGTTCAATTATGTTTTAACAGGTCTGACGCTACAGCTGTATCTAGGCTAATGGCTAACATGCTAACTATTATTTCTATGTCACTAGTGACTTGAAACAAATTTAGGACGATAGGAGACAGGTTGAAATAAACTGAAATTTCCCTTTAAGTTACTGTGTGCTGTTAATTCACCACAGAAGAGAAGAGAGAAGCTTATGTTATCTCAGAGCCTTACGATGAAAAGTTTCTCCTCCTCCGTGCCGCTGTATCACGTCCGCAGCTGTCTGTACCAAAGAGTAGCGTGAAAATCAATCTCAGTAGACTGAGGGGTCTCCAACTGACGATTCAAATCTCCAATTTTCAAGAGGCAATCCTGCTGAAATGTCTTCTCACCTGTAATCTCCAGGGTAAAGTATGAACTTGGAAGCTCTATTTTCAGCCTCTCCAGGATGTTGTGATATCATGATGTCAACAATTAACGCAAAGTAAACCAACCTTACAATTTTGCCCAGTCACCACAACTTTTCAGCAAATCCACCAATAATCCTAGTTCCCTGTGAGTTTCACCAATCATAGCAGTACCCCGTTTATCACCAAACTCTTGTTTCTGGTTGTGAAGATGCAAACATGCGACACAATCATCTGACATTTACAAACAAAAATTACTGCTAAAGACCGTGCAAGGCAATACCCTGATGTTGGTAAACTGCGTTGTGCCATGTGCAACACTGTGATGGAACACAAAAGACATCGATTAACAGCCACTTTTCTACTGCAAAACACACCTGGAGACCGGCATAAAAGCGTCAACAATGGACAAGACAAATCACCATGATAGAAGCTGCCACATCCAGATTAGTTGCACATGCTGAAAGAATGAATGGTTAGTGGTATCGTTAGTGTAGGACAAATCACAAACTCAGATCAGTGTGGTTTTCGTCTCATTGGAACAAGCTGCCTTTGATTTTAATCAATTTTAATAAATTATACAAAAGAATTCCAGCTGTTTTTGCAGTTTTCACCTCCTCCTGCAATTTTAATTTCAAGAAATGCCAAAAACATTGCAGCATGCATTGCAATTAGGCCTATTAAATTACAAAAAATTATAAAAATCACTGTTTTGTATACAATTAATTTAGTAATGAGGAGGTTGCTTCGCAGCTGGTTAAGGCAAAGTGACAGTTGTCATTACACTGAAACTTTTGATGAAAAGTCCAATCTTCAATTTTATCTCCTCAGTAGATGGTGGTATTGATGGAGCAATAATTACTTTTGTCTGAAGCCTGATATTGGCTCACTTTATCAGTCTAAATAAAAAACCCTGCCAAAGTAAAACCTCTTGTCCTTGCGTGTCTCCAGCCAAGTCTCTGGCCATGGGTTGTAGAGTGATTACTGGCGTTAATGGTGGTTTGTCTTGATACGAAAGAGCTCATTGGTTCTGGAGGGGCTCCACTGGCACACTGACACTGTCAACAACAGCACCACCAGCTGCATCCTCCCTGGATCACTCAGAAATAGCTTGGCCCCAGTCGTGGCCCTGGCCCTGTCCCAGCCATCAGCCCCCAGCAGGCAGGCAGCGGGCCCAGCTCCACAAGTCTGGCTCAGAGGACAGTGGTGTCTCTGAGGCCCGGAAATGACCGGGCAGCCGACACTGCCGACCCCTCGCTGTACAGGCGGCGTCCTCTGTCACAGAGTCTCTCATGTCGCAGGCTCAGAACAAAATCAAAGTGACAATATTAATCATGTGATGGGGATATTAATTAGAGGGGCAATAAAGGGCTGAGTCTGTCCCTCCCCCCATCTTCCAGTTTACAGCAGATAACAGATTACTGCTTGGCTCAGTGAGTGATGAAAGGGTGCCGGGATGGTTTTGAATGTGGCCATCAGCAGCCAATTACGTTACAGACACCTGAGATGTGGCAGCAGTTGCAAGAATGGTTCCAATCAATAAAATCCATCTCAGTGTAATCACTTCGACATCAATAATAACTCAGCATCTTGACAAAACAGACACAGTAGAACGTCCTGTGCACACCATTCACAAGGCTGCAAAATGAGCATTTAAGCACCCAGGCTTATAAAACACGCTCTAAGAAACATTAGAGGACAACCTTCTTAATTATTTAGTCCACCATCCAATCAGACTGCTCTTTTCCAAGGTGTTGAAGCGGAAAAACTCCTGTTGTCAGTTTCTCCCAGACGATGTTATCCCCTCATTAGAAAATGTCACAAAGGCCATTGATTGTTTTCATGCTTCCGACACGGCCGGTCGCTTACAAGCAGTATTCTTCAGAGGCATTAGTCATCCACACCTGGCTGTGTGGATCAAAACCCCGCTTTGGTCAAATCAGCCCTCTGCCAGTGTGTGATTCATAGAGAGGGAGAGGGAGGCTTGCCCTGCCCTGACTGTCTGCACGCACGGCGCCTCGGGAAGCCTGGTGGTTCTCTCTCTTGTTTACAGATCGACAGCGTCTCTGGGAGAAGCTGGGTGACAGCCTGTGACAGACTGATGGATGATGTGACACTCATGCGCCACTGTGTCATCCCTGCATCCACCTCCCCCAATTCTCCCCGTGCCCACTCACACTGGGGGGAGAGTGCGTGTGGTGCATGTAAACCGAGCGTAAAGTTGCACCTTTCTTCAAAATCATGCATGTCTGTGTGGAGAAAAGCCTGATGGGTAAATGGTGGGCGGCTGTCAGCTTGCCTGATTGTTAACGGCCAGATGACAAGGCTAGACCCGCCGCAGATGATGATGCTCAGAAGCGAGGAAGAGCAGACGAGATGGGTGACAAATAGAGGTGACAGGACGCGAGGGCGCCAAACGAATCTGCATGGAAATGAGCAAGCTCCCACCAAAAATTACACATCTCCAGACGCGATTGCAAAAAATAGACGGAGGTATCCATCAGGGCTGGATAAAGCTACCGCCACGGTCAACTAACGAACTTAGAGATCGCAGACTGTAGTCATACTCTGGAGTAAATATCTGGAGTATCTTAAAAAATATAAGAATACAAAAAAATACTTCTGTAAACAAACCTGCAAAGTATTCCTCCAGACAACATTTAATTCGAATTTGGCTTTTGAGTGACGTGGATAAAACTGGACATAATCAGTGGAATTTTTGATAAGGCATTCTGGGTAATGGGCCTGTTTAAATTCAAATTAAGAGCTTAAACTCTCTCAGACACGTCTGCCAATTTCCCAGATCTGTAAAGCGAGTAAACAGCTCTAAGTGATGCTTTGTATGCTGTTGGACGGACTAATCTTCTTATATTGATTTTACCTACCCTGTCATCACTTAAACCCTCCGACCGCATATTCATGGAAAAGATGGCAATTAGAGGACCACTGGGCTCCGGTTCGAAAATCAAGTAAAGATTTCTTATGCAACGCTTTCACACCTTCTGTGATTTTCAATCAGAGCAGCAAGAGAGATCGATAATGTTCCTGCAGAACATGCCATGAGGTGGAACCTGCTACTTTATGAAGTTATAATTTGAATTCAAACTTTTGCTTTTGCAGAAACACATGTTTGTTGAAAAATGGCAGCTGAACACTCACAGCCAGGTCTCTCATTCTTTAAAAGCCATTTTTAAGTGATCACAATGATTTGAGGCGAAAAAGAAATCAGTAGAGGTGCTCCTCACTGTCTTTGCCACCGTTCACTTCATCTCTTGTGAATGATTACTGTTAGAGGTCATTAGTTACTCATTTCCCCACTAAATTAGCCTCCGCTTTTGAAGACAACCAGAAGTGGTTTGGCAGTAGCCCCTGTGGAATTCATCATCATTTCTCCACTTCAACCGTCCAAGTGGCCTCTGCTATGTAACATGTCGATGAGGCTGCAGTGTACCGTGGCTTTGTTGACTTGCTAATCCACCTCTTCACGGGCTCTCCTCCCTTCCTCTGGATGCAGTGGGTTTTTTTTAGCCAATACACTTCTTCTCGACGTAGGCACAGACGTTTAAATTTGTGCTACATTTATGCTCTTGTGTCTATTTTGCAAATGTTGGTGGTGCATTTTGGGGTTAGTGCTGGACGGTGGTGGCGTGTGCGGGTTGGTCATCAGTTTGTACACTCGCCTCTCCTGCGACCCTGCTAGCTGGTCAGGTTGAGGCTTTCAAATTTAAACATCAGTCAATATCGAGGAATAGATGGGGAGAATGAGCATCAGCTACAATCCCGACCATGTGGAAAAGCAAGACTATCTCTGCATCCATATCTACATCAGAGGCACTGTGCAAGTGTGGAGGAATCAAACACCAAGCATGGTCCCAATGGCATGGATTTTTCTGCCAAACTAGCATCCTGTTAGCCACCGCACGAGCGTTGGATAAAAAACTGGATGACGTTCGTGCCTGCATCAGTTTCCAATGGGATATCAAGAACTGGCAGAGTACTCTGATGAGACAAGGGGAGGAAGCGTATGCTTTATGGTGGGTATGGGAAATGGGAATGTTAGGTGCTGCTCACCTTGAGCTATGAGGGAAATAAACATTCTTGATCACTGCTATACACTGTGCATAGGCGGCTTCAGAGTGAATCCACTGCCTTTAAGGAGAAGCAACCATGCTGCCATTTTGTTGAGGTCAAGATATGTAAACAAACCAATACACACAACCCCCAGTGAGGCGAAAGATGGAGCCAGTCAGAGTCCGCAGAATATTCAGTGACACCACCACCAACATCACCAATGACATCAATGAATTCACTGAGTCTGCGGTGGATTTAATCTGTAAAACAACAGAGGTAACTGTAGCCAAAACTTCAGTTAATGCCGGGCTCACACTACACAACATTTCTGTCCGTTCCGATGGTCACTATGTCAGATTAGACAATTGTGGAGTCATAAAATCATGCCGTGATGTGGCTGACAGACATGACACACTACACGATGGTCCACACCAATCATCGCTGGTCATCTTTGATGACATCGGGTTATTCTCGTCCTATTTTTATTACTTTTATTATTATTTCAGTCACTCTGTTCATGTGCCAGCTGAAATGTTGTTGTAGTAATGTAAAAACTGCCACATTTGAAGCACCGTACAGAAGTTCCTGCAAATGTTTCACAATAAAAGCCTTTTTAGAAAATGAAGGGATTCCCTTAACCCAAATTATAAGGGGCTTTCAATTTGACACAAATTCAGGAAGTGTTGAGTTTGAAATGATGGCGCGATGTAGTTATCAAGGCAAACAGGAGCGGATAAAAAGTAAAAATATAAAAATACAGAGGGAATAATAAATAACAGCCTGTTTATAATGTAGTCTGTTTCAAATGAAGCTGGTAGCCTCTGCAGTTGTGGTGAGTAAAAGCCACTATTTTTTAATTTTCTTACTTTATGTCCGTCTCCATTATGAAGAAATAACATTGTTTGCTAGCTTGATGCTAATGGCAGTACTCACCGGGTTGATAAAGTGCCTCTGCTGTTTTCCTTTTTTACTCTGTTGTGGTAAGATCCCTAGAGGAAATATGAAAAAGCCTGGGGTGTTGTCACACAGTTATCTACGGCAGCAGATCGCTCTGTGTTCCTATTGGTCAAAGTGACAGCTGTGACGGAAGCAGTCGTGAATGACAAAAAGAAACTCAAACATGGCAGACTTTCTGTCGGGATGTCATGAGGCATCCCAGATGTGACGTCAGTTGTTGTCTACAATGACACACTACACGAGATGAATCGATGTATTATCGCATACAACACTCTTTGTCGCCGTATGACACTGTGTCGGGCTACAATCAGGCTGATATTGTGTAGTGTGTGGTGGACAATTATAAAGCATCAGCCTACAATGTAAGAAGAGGCAAAAAAGGACTACACCGCAATGCACAAGTTGAAGGAGCTGATAAGGTTGCATTTCCTTGGAGTTGTACCTTGCATAACTTCCTGTGACAAATTCATGATTGACTGATTGATTGATTGACAGATGACAAGTAAGAGAGCCTCAAAGAATGTGTTTTTGTATTTTTCTAGAGTCCCTTACCATGGCTGAATTGGTACAGGACAAACATCTATAATCAACTGATCCACTCATGGCAAAAACTATTTGATGTTATATAGTGTTTATAAATTGACTAAGACAGCAGTTTTGGCACTTGACTAATCCAAGAATCCTGAGGGGGTAAAAATCCTGTAATGTTTTCCCATCACTGAGCCTGCTAATGGTTTCTATTGTTACGGCAAAATTGAGTTCTGGAGATTAGCTTAAAGCTGAGACATGGTGAGGTAATTCTCTAAATACACTAAGCGCATCACTGACTACAGTTACATCTAGTGAGTCTGCAGTGACACACAGAGGAGTGGGTATCCTATATTTTATAACATGCAGTCGTGCATGCTCAGATCATTAAGACTGTCCAAAGATAAATGTACTGAGGTGATGTCTGCAAATTAAATCCTCCACTTATGAAAATGTATAGCATAAACAGCTTTGTCCTTCACCTCAGCAACCCTGATCCTCTCAGGGGTCATTCAAGTAGAAGGTCAGCCACTTCCTCTTATCAGCGCATCCAGACCTCCAACAAGCCTTATCGCCTCGCTTGCCCCGGAGATGTTTGGGCCAGCCACGCTCCGACGCCTTCCACACCAACACATGATAGCACCTATGATCATACATCGACCTGTCTGTCAGCCCAGTCATTTTCACATGCTTGATAAATGGGGCTAGCATGTTTGCCTGAGAGCGCATCATCTACTTATAGGAGCCAAAATGGCTGCCTGTCTGCCTCGCAGTGACAGTGCAGCCACATAAAGTGCCTTAAAGGGTAATATAGGGTGTTGGATACATTGATATGCTGCTCTGTGGCTCAGTCCCATGTGAAAGGGCTATTGATACATGAGATATTTTCTCTGCTCACCCAAGGGCAACAAATCATGCCCATACATGAGATGAATCGATGTGTGTAGCGTGTACAGATACCAGTCTTTTCAGAAGAAAAATGATGATGCTTAAGTCCTAGTAAGATACAATCTCATATATCATATGGTGTTATTGTCAATGCATAAAGAGAAAACAGTCAGTTTATCTTTGTCACAGGGTCTCACTCGCACAGTTCTGTCCTCCATAACATTTTCAGTCCACCTGCGGAGGATATCTAGTTTCTGTGATGGACACGGCCGGTCTGTCCTTACAAAGCTACAATTGTTCAAATTCACAGAACTTAAATTTGAGATAAAGATGACAAATATCTGAGGTAGAAATGTGTATAAAATGATAAACATGACATCCACCAGTGTACCTGAGTTCCACCAACTCAGCAATAGCTCTATAATCTTAGCAGAGGGAGGACAGACAAGTGAGAAACTCAACGTAAAGACTAGTTGACACACTGATCATGTCAAGACCTCTTTAAAAAGCCCCACAAACCCTTGATTTCCCCCTCACTTAAACCTCCCTTTGTTCTTCCAGGTCAGTGCACCCCCACACTCCCTCTAAAGGAAGCTACGTATCCATTAATTCACAGCACTGTTGTTTGTATTGGTATTGGTAGATTCTCGTTTCTGAATTTCATTCAATTGAAGATCACAATATAAAAGCAGTTAAAAACAACACCAAAGATGCCTATAGTCACTGTGTGAGCCACCTTTGTTTACCCAGCCCACAAAGGTTACAGCCAAATTCATTTTCTACTGATCCTTCCCCCAGTCAATTAGCAGCATGCATACCTGACAGATACCACGCAATAACTGTATCGAGCAAATTATTCTGTCACAGGCTTCGCTGATATCGTGTTGTTTCAAGGCCAAATTACTAAATCCTCTCCCTGTTGCACTGCAGCCACTGCCTCGCTGATGATTTACTATCATGTCGTTTCCCTCCAGTGGGCCTATTCTTAGTCCCAGTATCATCCTCATTGTGCGTTGGAGAGAGGGTTATTTTTAGTCAGGCTGTCACGTGATGTCAGTGCAAGTGGAGTCTCACAGCTGTAGGCTACTGGTACAACATGTTACAGATCCACAGCTCCCAGCCTGGAACAAATGAACGAGCATCCTGTGGATCTCAGGATGGATAGAGTAACATCTCCTCAATGATTCAGACATATCTATCTACATACATTTTTACGACACTATGGAGCTTCTTGACAAATAAAACTAGTCACTGAGGTTTCCTACTGCAAAGAACTGTTTTTTAACCACAGTCAAACAATGGCTCATTCAGCCACAGTTTTCAAACCTTAGCATGTTACAGTACCAGAAATTTAGTAGTCAACACCAATGCCAGTAAAATTTCACTTTTTAAGTACCCGATTCAATACCACTGACAAAAAAAAACTCATGTAGGCTACCTAAAGTTTCATTTATTTACTAAAAAGATTTAAATTTATTTTATATTTTATTACTAATCCCTAATGATCCGCCTTGAAAGCAAAGTTCTAGTTCGTGTGGGTTCATGACCTCAATATAGCCTACAGTATAGTACATATTTCTCCTCTATTATTGTTGTTGTTCAACACTTGTACACGTAAGATGTTATGGTAAGTAAAAAGTGACAGTTACAAGAACAGCATTTCACCGTAAATTGAACATTTTGCAACTCACAGCAACCAGAAAACTACAAGTACCGCCTTGCAGTTGTACAGTATGTCTCCATGAACCAGTCAAGTTGCAGTTACAGTTTACATCCATCTCTGTCCAGACTCATTTATAGCCATCACAGCAGACAATGCTTCAAGTATGGATGTTACTGAAGAAGCTACAAATTCTAAAACATGGATGCTTCAGACACATCTCTAACCCAGCACCACAAATTTTAAGGTCAACATCCAAGATCAGTGTCATCAATTCTGTATTTAACTAAAATGTCTCCCCTTCTGTTCCTGAGTCAGAGCGTTAAGTGATGGCCAGATAAGTCTTTTTGCGGAACATTATGATGTCACACTGAAGTTGGCCTTAGACCTTTTGGATATAAAATCTCATTACTATCATTTTATTCTATTAGACATTCGTGTGAAATTTTGTCACAATTAGCGCATAAATTCTTGAGGTATGGACAAAAACATGTTTTCTGAGTTTACAGTGACCTCTCTCCTTCAACTACCAAATTCTAATCAATTCATTCCGGAGTCAAAATGGACGTTTGTGTTAAATTTGGAGAAATTTCTTCATAGCGTTCTTGAGATATCACGTTCACAAGAATGAGACACACACAAAGTCAAAGACACCCTTGAGCTTTGACCACAAAAATTAGTTAGTTCATTCTTGAGTCCAAGTGGACGTTGGTGCCAAATTTGAAGAAATTCCCTAAGGGCATTTTTGAGATATTGCATTCACAAAATGAGTGGGATGGACGGATAGAAAACCTGAAAACATAATGCCTCCAGTCACAGCTATGGCCAGCACGGCAGCAAAAAAAAATAAAAAAGAAAAGATTATTTGTGAGGTCACAGTGACCTTTGACCACCAAACTCTAGTCAGTTCATCATAGAGTACAAGTGGGCATTTGTGCCAAATTTGAAGCCATTTCCTAAAGGTGAGTTTGAGATATCACATTCACAAGAAACGGACAGATGGACGGAAAACCCACAAACATATTGCCTATGTCCACCACTGTCGCTGCATCGGAGAAATAAAAATACAGGAAGAAAGCACTTTTCTTTTCAACGAATCGAGGTGGAACAGTTGCTGCAGTTGCACTTGTCACTATTTTTCACGTGTTTATGCTTCCATGCTGATAGGAGTTCTTCATCCTTTGGCATTTAATGGTAGACTAGAACACTTGTAGACGTATATGCTGTCCCATCAAGGCCCAGACGCATAAATTACTTTCAACTATGGATCCAGAAGAATTGCATCCCCAGTACCGAAGAGAACAGTAAGTATCGTCACATTTGTCAGAATTTTGGCATCAACCTGGTACCGAAGTATCAGTTCTCGTGACTTTCCCAATCCCAGCAGTCTTTTTAAAAATGTTACTGCACTGTGTCAGAGGACGACAAGTAGCGTTTACTACTAAAAAGATTGGATTTAATTCTTTGCTGTAAAACAGTTCAATGTCCACTGACTTAGCCCTGCTCTGTAATTTACAATGTGTGAACAACCCACATGCTTGATTGAGAGCCATTCAGAAACAACGACAAAGAAAAAAGGTTAATGTAATTACTTATTCTCCAAGGATAGAGGAGATTTTCTGGTTCACAACTGTTCGCCATATCTATAAATTATGAATTAGAACGATGTGCATGCTGCTTGAAGGTGGATCACTTGAAGGTGTTTGAATAATTCATTAATGCATTTATGCTGTTTAAATACCAAATGCATGCAAAAGAAACGGTCAAGCATGTGAAGGGTGCGCTGAAAACAAAATATCTCTTCTTTAAAGGGAATTATTTCCACTTGTATTGCTGGAACCTCTTGTGTTACTTTTAATTTATTCAGAAAGTTAAGCGCACATTAACATAACAAAGAAATGCTATTTGCTGCACATTTTGAGGCACACCACAAGACCAAAGGAGGTAGTGTAATTATGAAGTATCACTCTGCAATTAATGTTTTGATTACCACCTGTGTTCTAAATAAACCAGAGCAAAACAATTATGTTCTAAAGAATAAAGAGCCTTATTGCAAAGCACATCCACACCTGTAGGGTACAGAGATGATCTCCAGGCCAGAACAATTAATCACAGGATGGTTAAGTAGAGATGACAGCAGCGACTGACAGCCTATAATTTTCCTAGGCGGTATTATCTATAATTTAGCTCATTACATAACACGCAGAGACTTCTATCATTACTGAAATGTGCTCATTTAGGTACTTTTCCCCCACTTTCTGAAGAAGGGAAGGTTTTGCCGTGCCATCTTGCCTGACATGGCTGGTGGTTCTGCACTGTAATTTTCATCTCAGATCATCCATGGTTATCAGTCATGGTCAACAGACCCACTCGTCCCACCTCCCCCACCTTAGAGAAAAGAGTTTGGCTTGATGGTTTCAGAGAGCGCAGGAAAATGAAAAGGAGGTGGACCCGCTAACAAAAGTCAGACTAAGAGGAAGAGCCATCATTCTGTCGAAAGGCTGTAATCTAAAACTTTCTTTTCCTTGGAAGTTTTTGACAGATTGTCACAACAGCAGGAGCAAAGAAAATTGGAGGTCAGGTGTCATGTCAGCATTAAGCTTCCACAATGTTTTTTAACGCCACTCACTTTAGCCCTCTGCAAGACAGCAGACTGGAGAACAGCAATGGGTATAGATTTAGACACTCTCACCTTTGCCTTTTTCCACTTGGGTTCAATCATGCCGGTTCTTTAGCTCTGCCCTCTGAGATCTGAATCTGCGATATTATTTCATCCTACAACCAGCTCTAAAAGCCTCTGGTATTTTCAGATATTTGGATAGAAATTATGGTCTTGTTAAAGAAAAGTGCATCCTGACAACCTGACAAATTTTGTGACAAGTTAGCTTCAGGAGTCCTGGTGGTGCCATGAGGTTTTAATACTGCTAGTGATTTCTTGAGAACCTACAATTAGTTACACAGCCGATTCTGAAAAAAGTATGTTTTTTCTCCAGTACAATTCCACCAGGCCTGACAGGGTAGCATATACACCTACAAGCAGGGTCTGAAATTAACACCCACAAAGCGCCGAATGCCGATAGATCTTCAGTTTGGCGAGTAAATTGCAGAAGGCTATTCACAACCCTGCTGGGGAAATGTCTGTACCAAAAGACAAGTTTCTCACTCACACATCAACAGGGACTTCATCATTTTCTATTTTTTCCTCTTGTTTTCCCTTGTTTAAAACATTTGTCAATACTTTCTTGTTTTTTCACTATAATTTTTAATAATTAGTTGCTATCATCATAACAGTGTCTATCAAAAATCTATTCAAATTTAAATCAAGTTACAAACCCTATAATACCATCTATCTGCCTCCAGACCTCTATTTTGTTTCAAGAGAGGCAGAAATGTGAGAGACACTGTTGTCAGTTCCATGTATAGTGAACCAAAACAAACCAACTGGCTTTCTCAGCAAGTTTATGGGAATTATAGATGTGGAAAATGTGCACATTGTGCCAACACATTTGATACAAAAACATTTAATCATCCCCATTCCGGAAAGAAATATAACGTAAAAGAATTTATCAATTGTCTTTCCACTCATGTAATTTATGTGCTTATCTGCCCATGTGGCTTGATGTATGTTGGCCAAATAAAGCGTAATCTGAAATTTTGATTACGCCATCGCAAGACATTATAAAGATAAAAATCATGGTTCTACAGCTTCCCTTAGATTCATTGGAATTGAAAGAGTGTTGCCTAATCCGAGAGGGGGGAACATCATTAAGCAGCTCCTGAGAAGGGAAGCGTATTGGATTAATGAACTGTCTACTGTTGAACCTTTTGGAAAAGTCGAGCCTGCACTATCTGCGGAGTAGTGAGTAAAGGATAGACTTGCAGGATATATATTATTAATGTATATTATTCATGTCCTGTTATATGGTTCCTCTGCATAAAGGTATTTGTATATAGGTACTGGTGGTCTCAAGCTAGGATAGAGTACTTTGTAGTAATTCTCCCTCTTATCCTCGCTTTGTCTAATATTGATTATGTAAGGAGACTTTGCTATTCATGCATTGAAATTCTTATGTTTTTACTTATACCATGGTTGATGCATACTTTTTCAACTTCATGATGTATGTAATTGTATTTTTTTTGTATATAATTTTTTTGAGTCTTGCTTAGACAAACAGAGAAAAAAAGAAAAAAACGAAACTGGTCATGTGACCAGCAAGCATTTAAACACACCTGAGAATGCTTAGGTCAGACCTGATGAGGTGAACCTGATGATGCTAAACGCGAAACGCGTTGTTCCCTTCATTAAATTTCAATAGTAAAGTCTATGTCAGTGTGCGGAGGATTTTTTTGCATATCCTATAATATTCTTGTTCAACAGGTCTCCTGGTACCTCTTTACCGCCAGTAAAATAAAAAAGCATGTTTCAAATAAACTAAACTGACACTTGCTGTTGGTTTGCTGCTCCTGCTGGCAACCGTTATCTTAGCTGGTGGCCGTTGGATTTTTTCTTCATCTACCAGTCACCTTGGCCGGTCAGCCAATAACTTAATTTCAGACACTGCCTGCTAGTGTTCTTTTCTGCCGTTAAATGCCAAAGGAAGATGAAGCCTACTAGTACAGTAGAAGAAGAACAATACGTGGAAGGCCGTGACAAGTGCAACTGCATCAACAGCTCCATCTCAACCTCTCAAAAAAATTTAAAAAAAAAGAAACGTTTTTTCTTTGAGGCCAGCATTAAAATGGAAACGCCACGTATTTACAAATGCCAGCAGTAAAACAAGGTGCTGAGAGTCTAACCTGCACTGAGTGCTGCAGGTTTGGCTTTTTTGATCTGGTTGGGAGAGTTGAAAAATGCTCAACTTCGAATGAAATGCTCATCACCGTCATTTTTTTACCCAGCTGTCCAATCACAAAGGAGGGGCGGGACAAATAGCCTACCACAAAGACCAACCGTCACATCTTACATGTACAAGTGGTGAACAACAACAAAAGTGGAGGAGAAATTTGTTAATATTCTGTCGACGATATATGAATATATCAAAATTATAAACCCATATAGGATAGTACTTTGCATTTGAGGCTGATCGTCAGGGATGAGTAATATAAATTAAATAAAATCAATTTTTTTCATGAAAGGAATTTATGTTCAAGTACATGGGATTTATTGTATTGTTTTTGTTGTTTGTATCAAATTGGAGGTCAAGAGGCCACATTCAGAGTTTCTTAGATAACTATTTATACACTTTAAATTTAGTCTGACAGTCTGTTGGAAGGCTGTAGTTATGAACTGCATTTGATTGTAAGGTGCACTAGAGTAAGAGTAGTTCTCCGTTCTTACATCTCAAGGCACCGACATTAACTACCATTAAAGTGCATTATGTGTTAACTATAGACAATGTTCCTCTCCTTATTCTTTATATTAGAGGGGACATTAGCAGAGCATTTTGACTTTGCACACTATGTCTGCGAGGCTTTTAGGGAGAACAACAGCCTCAGCTCTGGTGGCCATTTACTACTGAAATAACAAGCACGTCTCATTTGAGCCCATTTTCCAACAGATGGGTTCTCAACCCTTATTTTAAAAAATTACACTGATAGAAAAAGGAAATTAAAATTTACTAAATGTGAAAGGGAAATTGCTGTAAAATGAACACTGCAGCTCTGGGGTTATAAAATATCATTAACAGTTTGGCATGGCAGCCTATGGAAACATGGATATGTTGTTTAGACTAGCATCTAAATAAGTGGAAATTATAGCCTTAAAGTGTTGTCATGGCTGCTACATCAACTTTTCAGCCTGGTGAAGCGTATCAGTCTGTCATCTTGGTGGCCCATAATCAACACAATGACATGAGTCACTGAGACACAATGTTAGATTGCTATGAAGCTATGAAATCAGCTGCTGGAAAGTCTTATTTACCTCACAAGCAAGCAGCTAAAGGCCAAAAAGACAGTAACTATTCTTTATCATTGTGTGTTGCTCTGTTTTATACTGCTCCATGCAACTGGCCGTGACATTTGTGACCTTTTGTATCTTAAGAGTAGGACTGTGACCATAAATGTCAGCTCACCCTGCTAGGCCAGAAACTATACTGTACGTGCTGGTAAAGCTACAGCTGGTAACTTTTATAAAAGTTTGTCACTATATCCACACAGTAGCACAAGAGACAGATAAACTTATGTTCCCCTGCCTCTTCTTAGCACTCTAATGCATTTAAAAGAATCCACTGCATGTGAACAAAACAACAAATCAGAGACGCAGCTGTCAAACATGTCAACCACTGCTTATAAACTGCAGTCGAACTTCAGAAACATATTTCAGTGTGCTGTTTAGCTATAAAATCAGAAAGTTTGTTACCAGGCCGCCATGTTGCAAACAGTCAAGCGAAAACCAAGCACCACCCACCAGCCAGAGCAACCTTTCTCATTTTACAGCTAAACAGTACACTAAAATATGTTTCTGAAAACATCTGAGGTGCGACGTCAGCAATGCAGTAACAGAATTTTGATTCGTATTTGATCAGCGCTCCCAAGTTTGACAGTTTGACCACAGCTCGTGAGCAATGATGGACATGTCTAACAGCTGCGTCAGAGGCTCCTCGGCTCTGATTGGTGGTTTTCCACTAGGGCTGGGCGATATCACCTCAAATCAACATCACGATTTATTGAACATTTTACTTCAATTAAAATTACTGAATGATTTTTGCCCTCATAGTTCACTGACAAGGTTTGAACTGTAAATATGCTCGACTATTGAAGCTGGGATATTTTCTCTAATGAAAGAGTGCATATCTTATCTTGTGATTTTAAAATAATTTAAGGAAACATTGTTTAACATTTCAATTTTTGAAATATTTTATGGCCTCTGTAAATGCTTGTGTTATTGAGAGCTGCTTTGTGGAGGCACTTGTTGTTGGGCGCTTGTCAGTCTCTTTCTTTTTTTAAGCCGTGCACTGTTCATATTCGGTAATGTGACTGTACTTTCGGCACTTCTCTTTGTACAAGCTGCTCAAGTTGCTCAGTTGGCTCAGTGTTTGATATCTCCTCCATGTTGCTTCCAGGTCGCGGACTGGACGGAGGGGAGTCACGTGACTACACACGCAGTAGTACGTTTTTGAGGAGACGATACATGAACACACACAGTGGGAAAAGTATTAACAGAATGTAAAAAAAATACCAACTTGGGCAAGATTACGTCGATTAGAGGTTCAGAATGTCGGTTTCGATTAATTCGAGGAGGAGCAATGTGGTTTTCGTCCCAGACGCGGAACCGTGGACCAGCTCTTTACCCTCGCCAGGGTGCTGGAGGGGGCATGGGAGTTCGCCCAACCAGTCCACATGTGTTTTGTGGATTTGGAGAAGGCTTATGACCGTGTCCCCAGGGGCATCCTGTGGGGGGTGCTCCTGGAGTATGGGGTTGGTGGCCCCTTGCTAAGGGCCATCCAGTCCCTGTACCGAAGGAGCGCGAGTCTGGTTCGCGTGGCCAGCAGTAAGTCTGACCTGTTCCTGGTGAGGGTTGGACTCCGCCAGGGCTACCCTTTGTCACTGGTTCTGTTCATAACTTTCATGGACAGAATTTCTAGGCGCAGCCGAGTGGTGGAGGGTGTCAGGTTCGGTCACAGGAGGATCTCGTCTCTGCTTTTTGCGGATGATGTGGTTCTCCTAGCCCCATCGAACAGTGACGTCCGGCTCTTGCTGAGATGGTTCGCAGCCGAGTGTGAAGCGGCTGGAATGAGAATCAGCACCTCCAAATCTGAGGCCATGGTCCTTAGCTGGAAACGGGTGGATTGCCCACTCCAAGTCGGGGGGGAGGTCCTGCCTCAGGTGGAGGAGTTTAAGTATCTCGGGATCCTGTTCACGAGTGAGGGTAGGATGGAGCGGCAGATTGACAGGCAGATTGGGGCGGCGTCAGCAGTGATGCAGGTGCTTAACCGGTCCGTTGTGGTGAAGAGGGAGCTTAGCCAGAAAGCAAAGCTCTTGATTTACCAGTCGATCTACGATCCAATCCTCACCTGTGGTCACAAGCTCTGGGTAGTGACCGAAAGAACGAGATCGTGAGTACAAGCGGCCGAAATGAGTTTCCTCCGCAGGGTGGCTGGGCTCAGCTTTAGAGATAGGGTGAGGAGCTCGGACATCCGGGAGGGACTCGGAGTAGAGCCGCTGCTCCTCCACATCGAGAGGAGCCAGTTGAGGTGGTTTGGGCATCTGGTAAGGATGCCTTCCGGACGCCTCCCTTGGGAGGTGTTTTGGGCATGTCCAACCGGGAGGAGACCTCGGGGCCGCCCCAGGACACGCTGGAGGGATTACATCACCCGGCTGGCCTGGGAATGCCTCGGGGTTCCCTTGGAAGAGCTGACGGAAGTGGCTGGGGAGAGGACTGTCTGGGCTTCTTTGTTGAGGCTGCTGCCCCCGCGACCCTGACCCAGATAAGTGGAGGACAACGAGTACGAGTACAAGTACGGGTTTTGATTAATTTTCGATTAACTGCCCTATAACAGCCCTATTTTCAACCAGCCTACAGCCGCAGTAGAGAGGTACTAGGAAGAGGAAGAACGTGATTTCTTTTCACAATTATCTGTCTCAGGTACTACTGTTTGGATGTAGTGTCAGCTTCAGAAATTATGAGGAAAAGGTATTTTCACAGAGGTTACCAACCGTAGCCAGTGTGCGTGGAGACACAAAGACAAGAACACAAACTACATATGTGTTGTCAGAAAGGTGCTGCAAAACTTATCGTCTCGAGCACTCAAGAGTTTTGTGGCACTGCAGGACATCAACTAATCCACTAGACTATTACATGAAGCTAATACAATAGAAACATAGAGGTTCTGTAGCTTCAACCAAGACAGAAAATTCTTTATTACCTCCCACAGTGTCAACGACAGTGCATTACAACTTCACAGCTCCTGTTCTTACCTTTCACAATAAAAGCCTTAGACATATACACTGCATCACTGCTTACTGGAGGTAACTTATTCATATACTGAGGCTGTAGTGATGAGTTATTCAATATCTTCTAAACATGTCTATGTAGTGTTTTCAGTGTTTTAAACAAACAGCAAACCTTTAGCTTTAAGCAGCCCAGCCTGACTGTTCCTCCACCATAACTCACCAATCATTGCCACAGCATGGACCAGTCATGGTAGGAGGGCTGATTGCAGCTCATCAGCCTGTCAGCTGGAAGTGCATACTGAATGCAGCCCATGGTCGAGTGGCTTTCCCCGCTGCCACATTTGCTTCACTTGACTGCAAATCAAACGGCTGTTGTTTTAGTCTCAGGACCAGTTAAGTTGTAGAAAACATGAGAGAAGGCCTGTTTGTAGCCTCCGTTCACACACAGGCAGAGAGTCTAAGAGGGTTTATCATTTGAAACGCAGATGAAGGCAAACTGTGACACATCACGTGATCAGCTACTCTTGCTATTCTGCGCCTGGAGCCATTGTCCAATGCCATTATAGCTCCATCCCCATACACTCCAAGCTGAGCTTATCCTACAGATTTCACTTCTCTGCAGTTCCTTGGATCCTATAGATGCATCTCCCAGCATGCACTGCACTCCTCTGGCTGTTTAACATGATTAAAAGTAATGGAAATACATTTGCAAATCTGCAGCCTCCAATAAACTGCTGGAGAGTGAAAGCACTCCATCTTTTGGTCCAGCCCAACACTTTGGCTGAGTGAGCTAAATGCTGCTTCCCGTTGAAGCACTTTTCTCATGATAAAGTGACCGAGGCAGGCTGCAGCAGCTGCAAAGAATGGACATTATATGGGGAGCACATTGAGACAACTGTCAAACCCTGAAAACACCCATTAGTAACGTTAAACAGCCCAGAAATAAAATGCTACTGTGTGAAAAGAATGCTTATATCTGTAGACCAGGGGTGGCTTCCTAATTTCAGTATAAATGCCATATAGTATTAGCCTTTCTACATTTCCATCAACTAGCAAATGCCCTTGTATTCACAGCTAGCATATCATTTCCTTCCATAAATGACTCCAGTTGCAAATAAAACACCAACTTAGCAGCAAATATCACATTATGCCTCTAAATTGCAGGCTTTTTAATTAAGAATAGTAAATGTGTTTCGAGTACACACCGATGCAATTCCAAATACTCCTTTTCATTTGCTTGTCTCACTGTCTAAAGAAATCGCAGCTCAAGAAGAGAACCTCCTACATAAGTGCATACCAAAGTCCAGATACCAACATTTTAAACGCGTATGTGAAAAGCAGTGATTTTTGAAAAGGGCAATGTCTGTGAGACCAGTGAGAAGTGGACAGTGAAATTTACTTTTGAGAGAATAACACCGATATCTGAACTGGGGAAGAAAATTGAAGGGATGAAAGTGAAAGCACACAGACGGAGGTGAGGTCATCTGTGATTATGCGAGGAGGAAAAAAAGCTGATGCACTGTACAGTGTATGAAGGAAAGAAAACCACTGTGTCAAATCAATAGAAAGGTGTTTGTCTCTCCGTGGGCTAACATAATCACTGCAGCAATTCAGACTCAGGGGGTTTTAGAGGAACAAGCTACAAACTCACAGCTCAGCCAGTCGATTCATGGAGGAGCAGGTTATTTTATGTAAATGCAGAAGAGTTGATGTAGAGTGTCAAGGCTCTGATCTCATCACTCCTAACAAGCAAACACAAAGTGCAGCACAGATGTGGGAGTGTGATAATAAACATCAGCTCAGGGGAGTTGAGAGCCTACAGGTGGATTCAGGGGAAGAGACAAGGCTACAAACTGCTATATGACTAGTAAAATTGGTTGCAAGAGATTTGCAAATTGAAAGGAAAGAGTGAGCACAGCAGACTTGCAGCTGGTACACTCATGATGAGAAAACCATCAGTATATGCATGCATGTATGCTTGAGGTTTGCATCGAGTGTAGCAGCAGTGTCAACAGTACTGCAGAGCAGAAGCTCAGCAGGTTACCTTCACACGTAAATCCAATATTTGACAACATATTTCTGTATTATCTGCAGTCAGTCTGAAGAGCATAGGCATGATATTAATGTAATTAACAGAAGCCATGTCAAGGTTAACAGCAAATGCAAGATCACAGTTTAGAGTAACTCAATTGAAAAGACACCAAAATAAGGAAACAACCTGCAGCTAAACGTCCAGCAATGAAGACAACTTTACTGTTAAGACCAGTGATGATGGATGCCAACTGATTTCACTCCCAACAATATTCACTATGAGTAAACTGGTCTAACATTAGAGATGAAAGCATCACATGAAGTGCCTAACAACAAGCAAAGGAGTATGAGCTCAGTCTCTACAAGAAAATAATTCACACTTGTCATATATCAATACAAACAACTACTGTGTTTAGATAGCATGTAAGCTAAATTAGCCTACTTCTGTACCAGTGCAGACATTAGCAGCAACACAGGCTAAAGCTAGCTTACTTATTAATTAATATATTAACCAAGCACTCAATATATAGCGGTTAATTTGTGTTAGTTACTCCTACCTTGTTGCTGTGAAGTGGTTGACATGTTTATACGTCCATTGAGAAGACATGGTGACAGCAAAACAAGAAAAAATTCTGGCTTGAAGTGCGTCATTGAGAGTTGACGTCGGTTAGCTTGTTAGCTAGCTAGCTTCACGGTTGTGACGTTCGCTAATTAGCGTAGCGGCTAAGCTAACCGTTAGCATCAAGAGGGAGAGCAGGACAAACATTTCTTCAAGCTTTGAGTTACTTCTTCGAGGATGTTCTGGCTTTTAAGCACGCAAATTTGACTATGGCATATAATAATATTTGTGGCAGCAGGTGTTTCTAGCTCAAATAATAAATGAAGTCCAGTAAACAATATGCCAACTGCTCCTAAATACCCAATTAAGCCACCATGGAGCCCCTGAAGAGCCAATAATATATTTTTTGCCTTCAGTTTTCATTCAGTTGAGTAATTTGTGAAATAGAAGTATAAAGTAGCATTAAATGAAATTACTCAAGTACTTAATAACTGTGGTTAAGTAAATGTACTTAGTTACTTTCAACCACTGGTAAAAGCTTACATCTGCTCCTATTAGTGGGCACTTTGTCCATTTAATGTTACGTTTTCTGTATGGCTACTTCCAGCAGGATAACGCACCATGTCACAAAGCTCAAATCATCTCAAACTGGTTTCTTGAACATGACAATGAGTTCACTGTACTACAGTGGCCTCCACAGTCACCAGATCTCAGTCCAATAGAGCACCTTTGGGATGTGGTGGAACGGGAGATTCACATCATGGATGTGCAGCCGACAAATCTGCAGCAACTTTGTGATCTCATCATGTCAATATGGACCAAAATCTCTGAGGAATGTTTCCAGCACCTTGTTGAATTAAGGGAGTTTTGAAGGCAAAAGGGGTCCCACCTGGTACTAGAAAGGTGTCCCTGATAATGTGTAGATTAAGTGCAAAATAAACATATAATGAAAGATTACATAAATACAATTAAAAATATCATCATTAATGTCATAAAAAGCATGGGAATAGACCCCCCCCCCCCCCCCCCCCCAGAATGAGACAGGTATAAATTACAAGAATAAAAGTCACAGTGTTAAAAATAAAATATTTGATTTAATAAAAGGCAGCAGCAAAGAGAAAACGTGTTCAGTCTTTATTTAAACTTCAAAAATGCTAATAAAACAGAAGCCAAAGGCAAAATCATCCACCCAAATTACAAACAAATGTTCTACATTTATTATGATTGGGCAGATTGTGACTCTAATTTGGCAACTTGCTGTCAGTCAAATCTGGCAACATCACAAGTTCCTGAACCAGCTCTGTCTTCACTCTCTGTCAGCCCTCACATTATTCAAGTCACTATTTCTCACCAATAACCAGTGATCAAAGCAGACAGGTGCAGGTGTTGGATTGGCCATACAGTGCCTGTAAGGGTGAAATAATGTCCACAACAAAGGCCCTGAGAGGCTCTCACCGTCTTTCATCTGGCTGGGGCAAGGGATAAAGAGACGGAACATGCGAGAGAGCGTCATTACAAGTCCATCTACACTCTTTATCTAATCACTAATGGCTTTGGAGAGGAGTTTTAAAACCATCAACACTGCTGTTTCACAATGTTTCCCGCAATATCCCCCTTGCAGCCAGCCATTATGTAAACTAGAGAAGAAAACACGCTGGTTCCAGTCCATTCTTGCTCCCTCTCTGTCTCTTTCACTCTGTGTGCCTCAGTCAAGATGACCTTTTTCATGGTGATGGATGCCAGAGTTACAGAGGTCTCTTGTGGACCGGCAGCGATTTTAACATCTGATGTGACAGCCAGACTTTCACATCATTCGGAATATATCAACATCCTGTCAAGGTGACCCCCATATCTGACAAAAAACAACGTTTATGTGCAGGTTGTCATACAATAAGGCACATAAAAGAAGCATAATAAGGTTTGGTGGATGCTTATCTTTGTGTTAAAGGTCAATATTTCACATGTCTTCCTGAAGGCCACTTTTCCTGGATCCATACCGTACCATCATGCGCCCAGTGGATGACTCCTGCTAGTATGGGATCATGGGTCGCACCACGTGGAGAATGACCTTTTCAGCCATGTGTCACCTGCCCATGATGCTCTTGGTTTGCCCTCCCAGCATAGCGTGCCTGTGTCGTCATGCTCCAGTGAAGCAACTCAAACAATTTTTTTTAAAAAAGAAAAGAGGATCACAACAAAGTATTGGACTCGAGTCGCAGACACTTATTTAACTGTTTAATGCAGCAGCAGCGGGTGTGTTGAGTTTAAAGGAAGACATTTAGACAGTTGGTGTTGAAGCTGCACAAGGCAAAAGTTGGCAGCACCAAATGGCAGCAAGAGTTGTGAAAACAAATGAGTGGAAACTGCACACAGCTCATGCTGATAACAAATGGTCATTGTTGTATTTCTTCCAACAATATTGTTGAAATAAAATGGAAATGAATAAGAAAATCGTAATGATTCATGAACAAATGAAGAAAACGTGCATCCATGTCTGTCCAGACTCAAATCAAATCAACTTTATTTATATGGCACTTTTCATACGACAGTAACACAAAGTGCCTCACAGAGGTTAAAAACAACAAAAATCCAAAACAGAAAACAAAAAGAACGTAGACTCAGATGTAGCCATATCATTATCAGTGTCAGTCAACGTCAGTAACAACACTGTGCTACATTACAGAGAAATACAAAACCGTACTAATGAACCTTCATTAATATAGGCCTATATTTTATCTACAAGTGCACGTCACACACTGAGCGAGCCGCCTGTTAATGACGCTGTGGGCTAATGGGCATGTAGCTACTTCCATGTTTCAGATGATACGTCATGTTTGTAGTCGACCAATGAAGATGAGTTTACATATCACCTTGGGTTCGTCCTTCACCTTCTCAAAATGATCCCACACTTTGGATTTCCTGCCCGACATGTTATTAACTAGCCTGTGGAATAACCGCAGGTACCAGCCCTGGAAATTAACCTGACTCCTGTCTGACTGCTGAGCGTGGACACTTCCTGTGTCTGTCCTTTCAAATTAAATTCCCACCTTTGACCTTCAATCACCAAATTCTAATCAGTTCATCCTTGAGTCCAAGTGGACGTTTGTGCCAAATTTGAAGAAATGTTCTTGAGATATCGTGTTCAAAAGAACGAGACAAATGAAAGGACAACCTGAAAACATAATGCCTCCAGCCACAGCTTAATTATTAATTATTAATTTAATCACAAAACCTTGTAAGCAAACAACAGAGTGCACATCCTTGACAGTGTGCAGGTTTTGACCTGAAGCATCTGTCCATAACACTTTCCAGTTTCTAGCTGCAGGTAAATCTTGGACCCCGGAGCACCAAACATGAGTTTTCAAAAAGTGATTTCCCATGTGAAGGTGACCACACTCTGACACAAAATCGAAGTAATAATGCGTTAATTAGATGGATTACCTTCCTCGGGCAAGGTTAAAGTCTCTGCTTGTTGATTTTCATAGCACGGAGAAATGAACAGAAGCCTGGCAGGTAAAAAGTCAGTACTGAAACTTGGAAAATGCTGCAGTGTGTCAGAAAATACATGACATTTACAGTTAATGGGTTGAAATACCAAAAACCATGTGGTTCTTTAAATGTAAACATTAAAGACAGTTCACCCCATAATCAAAAACATACATATTATCCCTGTTACCTGTAGTGCTGTTTATCATTCTAGATAATTTTGGTGTGAGTTGCAGAGTGTTGGAGATATCAGCTGTAGAGATGTCTGCCTTCTCTCCAATATAATGGATCTAGATGACACTCAGCTTGTGGTGCTCAAAGTGCCAAAAAATACAGTTGAAAAACTCAACATCAATGTCTCTTTCCAGAAATCATGACCTGGTTACTCAAGATAATCCACAGACCTTGTTGTGAGCAGTTTCATGTAGGAACTATTTTCTTCCTGCTGAACTACACCTGCCAATCGTATCACCGAAGGATGTGTGCATCTACTGCTAGCTCAACTAGCACCACTGAGCTAGCTAACATTATAATTCAGGACAACATTAATGTTTACATCTAGCACTCTCATCCATGAGTAGATGCACGCTTCCTCCTGTGCCAACACATTCTTACTCCCAACTCAACAAATACCACTGCTTGGTCAGTGGCCCTCTACCTTGACTATAATGCATTATGTACCCCTCCAGCGTCAGTTTTGGATGCTCAGGTACGGTGTGTCAATTTACGCTTGATATATGCATTGTCTTTTCAGAATAAACTTTAATTTTAACAGGTTGTTAAATGCATACAGCCTCTTTTCAAAAATAAAATTAGAACATACGTAAAAAAAAAAAAAAATATTGTTAGGTTTACTTCCTCAGGTTTAGGCAACAAAATCACATGGTTAGGTTTAGAAATAAACAGCATTGCTCAGCTTAAAATAAGTACATTTGTTACTAAGTTAACGTAACATCACATGACAGCATAGTATGCTACACATACTAGCACACTACGTTGTTATTAGGATAACTCGATTGACTTCAGTTTTACACGGGACACAATCAACAGTCTCCCAAGTGAAAATCTGGAGTTTGTTTGACCCACCCTCTTACACCGCGGCAACTGGAGTTTCATAGTTTGATATGTAGGGCCACTGACCAAGTGAGGGTATTTGACGAATTGGGAGTGAGAATGTGTTGCTACAGAAGGACGAGTGCATCTACTCATGGATGAGAGGCTTGTGCCTTTGACAGTGTAGAGTGTAAACTCGACTGAGCTGTACCATTAACTAGCTTGGTGGTGCTAGGTGAGCCAGCAGTCGATGCACGCTTCCTTCTGTGTAGTGATACGGTTAGTGGGTGTAAATAAAAAAAAAAAAATGTTTCGACATAATCTTGCTCACAACGAGGTCTGAGGATTATCTTGAATAACCAGGTCATGATTTCTGGAAAGAGACACAATCTAGACTGATAAATAGCACTACAGGTAATGGCTCATTTGTGCTAAACTGTTCTCTGCTTTCATTTTGTCTGTATTTGTGCACGTTTTCTGAAAGCTTACAGGACAAAACGGAGCAGTACCACTAGAGACTGAGGGGGCAGTGTTGTACAATTCAAGCAAGACACAACCATAAGACACGACAGAGACATTTGAAAACTGGCAGAACAGAACAAATACATAATATAGTGATAAGAATTCACTGCTGTCGACAACAATGCCTCTGTTTAAAGGTACATTATTAGAACCTCTGCTCTTTAGTGCCATCTGCTGGATGTACTGATGCCATCATAAAGGCCACGCACATAAATGAGCCTAAAGAGGAAAAATGTGTAGTTTTGATTTCGGGTTGAACTGGCCCTTTAATGTTGTTCCCTTTCTATGAGTCTTGAGGGTGAGGTTTCCAGGCATCCAAGGGCCAAACCCTCCAGCACCTTTAACAGCAGTCAAATGAAACCTAACAGGGATAATTGCCTTGTTAGGACTTCCTGTGAGGTAAGCTCCCCAGTGAGCTGCCATGGGCATGGTCATGCATATATGGATGATCTCCACACTCCTCCTCTTAGCTAGCAACCACCTGTGAGCCGTCTGCAGATGCGCATATTCCATAGATAGGGCGGATAGCTGTGGGTGGTGATGGCTGACGGATGAAAGGAAGGACAAAGACGACGGAGGTGGCGGCTGACAGCCATTTTTCAGAGTAAGAGTAGGTGACAGATGGATGATTGGTGTACGTGTCTGTCTGATCCATCTGCACACAGCCTATTCACACTTTGTGTACATATTGCAGGACAGCGGCAAGAGGTGAAACTCCGGCCACTTTGGCTTCGACGCTCCCAGGATTCACCACAAAGATTATTTTGATTCTCAGACTGCTTGATGATGCTCATGTGTGCGGCCTTCCCTGGGGAAAGCTCAGACTGAGACTCTGATCAGGGATGAACAAGCACCTCTGCCTCTTCCCTGCTGACTTGATAGTGTTGATGAGGAGGAGGAGGAGGAGGAGGAGGAGGGAGGCAGGGGATGCTCACGCTTGTGTGTGCGTACGTGCTGAGCGGGAGTGGTTGTACTGTCACGCATCCCAGAGGCACGTCCCCTCTCAAATCACACTACGCAACAACACGAAACAAAACAGCAACAACTTCTCCGAGGGAGGCCGGCGCTGTCATGGCAACAGCGTAAAGTGACCTTCAGAGGCTGTTGATGCTCCCCAGAGCCGCCTCCTATTCTGCTTGGCATGGACTTTGTGAGTCATCAACAACATTCAGATTCACATGCTCCCTCTCTCGGGGTTCGGGCTTATTAAAATGGATGAGCAAATGGGAGAAAAATGATGGAAACAGCGACTGAACTAACAGCGTTTTCAGCTCGTGCAGCCTGATTACCATAGTCAATAGAGATACACCCGTCTCACATCTTTTAAAAGTTCTGATCTGCCGATTCTGATTTATTTTTTTCTATATCTGACAGCGTACACAAACATCTGGAACTTTTCTGTAAAGGTCCAGTGTTCAGGATTTAGGGGGGTGTATTGGCAGAAATGGACTATAATATGATAAATGTTTTCTTTAGTGTATAATCACCTGAAAATAAGAATTGTCGTTGCCTTTAAATGAACCTTTATATGAACACAGTGGGTCCTGTTGCACTGCTACGTTTCTACAGTAGCCCTGAACGGACAAACCAAACACCAACTCAAGATGGGGCCATTCACGCTTCTGCGTTTTTGCGCTGAAACACACAGATTTTTTTTTAAAGGAAACTGCTTTATTCAGGGTTCTTACCAGTCATAATAGGAGAAAAAGCTCAACGGTGAGCAGGAGCTGCTGTAACAAGCTGCAACAAGTGTGGCGCCATCTTGAGTTTGTTTGTTTTGGAGAGGAAGAGACCTCTGTGGATATTTTAGCTCTCGTTAAAACACAAAACCACTCGAGAAATCCTAACCACGAGGTCATGGTTAGCACATGGGAGAAGTTTAAGCTGGTTGCAATGTGCAATCCTCACCACTAGATGTCACTAAAGCCTACACACTGCTTCTTTAAAGCCACTGAAAACTTGGCTTGAAATAGTAAAAATTGTAACCTCTCTCAGTGACAGCTTACAAGCTCCGATCTGAAGTTGGGAACACGCCAGCTTATTTACATTCTTCTAGTGGTCCGGACCACTCTGCAGAAGGAAAGGATGGCGAGGCGCTCAGGTGCTGCTCACAAACTGCCGTCTGCCGTCTTCACCATGTCCCCCTAGAGAGCTGCTGCCCTCCACACATACCATGAAGCACACATCACACCCTCACAGGTTACCCACAAGGCCAACTCTTAGACTAAACTATTAGAAAACCTACATAAAAAAAGCTCATTTGGTGACTTAAAACCATTTCTTTGAATTGTGGGGTGTGATCATGTCACACTTGATTATCGGCTTCCATTTCAGCTCAGGGAACATTACGATTTTATTTTAATTTCAATCACTAACAGAAAACATTTTCCTGTCACAGAATAAACTACCTAATCAATCAAACGGACCCTACTTGGTAAGAAAGCTAACTAGACTGACCAGCAAACCAAAATCTGAGTTTTATTGATTCTCGCAATATGGCGCTAATCATTTTAGCATTTTCTATTCACTTATATGAAACAGTTAACATTAGCTTTTCTGGACATTTACTGAAAAAATTACATAAAATAATAAACACAAGATAATTCTTTAACGTCCTGTCATTCCGTCGGATTGTTTGTTTGTGTTTCCCATGCTGTCCAGAGGGTTTTGTCCCTGTGCCGTCTCCCGTCTGCCTGATTCCATGTGAACGCAGCATAATAGTCAATGACAAATAGCATCCATCATTAATGAGGTGATGGTAACAGCACGTGCAGGATCAAAGGCTGTGTCTCAGCATTGATCCAACACCATTCACACACACAATATCATGAGGCTGTTACGTAACAACTGTACACAGAAGCTCCTCTGAAGAAACCACAGGTGGAATATGAAACAGCTCGTCACTGAGGATCACTGGGCACATAAGCCTGTGAAAACACCCCACATCAGAGCCATGATAGGCCTCCTCTGGGTAACAGTGATGGGCTCCAGGCTGGGAACACTGCCACCCACTGGAGGAGAGCAGGTAGTGAGGCATGGTGGCACAGGAGGGGGATCTCTCCACCTTCTCCAGGAGCACTGTTTGGCTCGTTTATCATGGTACAGTTGGAAACAAATGACGTCAGAGCGTTCAGAAAGATAGAGCATCGGTGATGTTTCCTGCGACCGTTAAGAGTCTGTGGGTGGCGAATGTAGAGCAGCACTTTGTCATCACATTTATAGTAAGTCTGACTCATCTATCTGGCAGTCAATACATTGGCATTGTGTGCTCAGTGTGATGATGGTTTTATATAAAGTCTGTGTGTGTGTGTGTGTGTGTGTGTGTGTGTGGTGTTTGGAGGAAGAGGAGAAGGTGTGTGTGTGTCTGCATAGGAGGGGGGTCCTCACAAAGCATGTCCCTTACTTTTTTTTTTTTTTTAAAGATTGATTGGGATATACACACACAGACACGACGTATCCCGTTGCCATGGCAACCCTGGGGGCCTGGAGAAGGAAAAAAAAAGAGATCTTCGGGAACAGATGACTTAATTCCCATAGGAGAAACAAACCACTCAAGTCTGTCATCCTCTGTCTCTGCTGTAAAGGTGTGTGTGTGTGTGTGTGTGTGTGTGTGTGTGTGTGTGTGTGCGCAGCAAATTGAACAGGTCCGTCGTGCCGCTGTGGTTGGTTTCCCGTGCTGATCACACTGATAGCTTTGCATGTAGATTTTTTTTATTGTTAGCCTCCACAGGATGGAGTCTCAAGGTGGCGATGGTATTTATGCTGCGTTTAATTTCCATCAGAGGTGAGAAAAAAAGTGCCTCATGTAAATTGTGCACAGTTTGCCTCAAGGCACAGGCACTGGGCACTGATTAGCCTGGGGGGAAAGAATCCTCCCACATCCAAAAGCCTGGACCAGTAGCAATATTTCTTGTAGTTTTGGATCACATTTTGTGCAAAGGTCAAATAAAATATGGCATACAAGTACCAACTTACATAAGATATTCAACACAAAGCAAATAATACTTCAAAAATAGAGGTAAACCAACATATTAGTGTAATACCGTTCTTCTGCCCGGGAGCTTCTGCAAGAAAAGAGAAACATTCAGGTGAAGTTGTCGGAGAAAATGTTTGACTTTTGTTAATTCCGAATGCAGTGAAAAGTCAGGGCCCCCTGCGCACCCTGTCAGCTGGAGGTGCTTTGTGTTTATTCTCCAGCCTGCCGAGCTTCCTCATGAATATTGAAGTCCAAATCAAAGTGTGTTTCTGGGTGATTACATTCAGAATGTCTTTTTCACTGAGGCAGATTAGATTTCTGGATGTGACAAAATAAACGGACTCTTCTTTAGTCAACTCCACACCTGTTTTTATAGAGATAGAATAAAATATGTACAGCACTGTTTCTTGAAAGAATAAAGAATAAAATAAATATAGACTAATATCAGATGTCAGATGTTCATGGTTTTAAATAATGACGTAAACAGATGTAAAAATAAACCCTGTGAACAAAAACCTCAGGCTTCAGACGCTTTTTCCAATGTTTTTTTTCTACTTTTGTGACAAGGTGACATCAGCTCATGATACATTTCTTTATGGTCATCTGCTTTAGGCACAACACTGCAAGTGTTTATAATACATACACTGCTACATGTAGCTACCTGGTAATGTCACAGAAACATATAATCCCAGTTGCAAAAGTTGTTCATTTTTCCAAAATTATGGATAATATTCCTGCTGGAACGTGTCCAGTTGTGTTTAGAAGCTTTTACTGGTGATTTTTCACATGAGAAAGTGCTGCTATAGTCTGATACAGTCATTCCCCTTGCTGAGAGTACTCTGCTACATGTTGTTACATGCTAATATTAGCAATCTTTGTTGTCAGTGTTGTAAATTTATCCAAGATTTTGAATCATATTCTTGCTGGAGCATGTCCGGTTGTGTTTAGAAGCTTTTATTGGTAAGTGCCATTACACTCTTGTACAGTCATGTCCTGGCTGCCAGTACAATGCTACATGTAGCCACATGCTAATGTCAGTCGTTATGTAATTGATTGCTAACGTTGTTAATTTCTCCCCAGTTTTAGATCATATTACTGCTGGAACAAGTCTGGCTGTATTTAGGAGCTTTTATTCTTCACTGTGGAAAGTACTGCTATACTGTGTTATTACAAATCCTTTCCCTGGCTGCATGTACACTGCTACATGTAGCTAAATGCTAACATCAGAGACACATGTAATCTTTGTTGCCGATGTTGTCATTCCCACCTAGTTTTGGATCATAGCTCGACCATGACCAATGGATTTAGAAGCTTTAATTGGTAATCTTGGTTGCCAATATTGTTAATTTCTCCATGATTTCGGATCCGATTCCTGCTGGAACATGCTCAGTTGGGTACAGAAGCGTTCATTGTTGATTTTTCACAGTAGAGAATGTTGCTATTTTCCTACTGCACGTATACTGCTACATTTAGCTACATGCTAATGTCAGACAAACATGTCATCTTGGTTGACAATGTTGTTTATTTCTCCCCTATTTTGAATAAGATTCCTGCTGGAACATATCCAATTGTGAATATTTTGGTTTAGAAGTTTTTATCGGTGACTTCTCATGGTAGGTCACAGTCATCCCCCGGCTGAAAACACCCTGCTACATGTAGCTACGTGCTAACATCAGGCAAACGTAATTTATTTTTTATTTTTTGCTAATGTTGTAAACTTCTCCCTGATTTCGGATCATATTCCTGCTGGAACATGTTCAGTTGTATTTAGAAACCTTTATTGGTGATTTTTCACAGTAGAAAGTGCTGCTGTACTTTGTTACGCTCATTCCCCAGTTGGAATGCTACATGTAGCTATTTGCTAATATCAGGAAATATCTAATCTTGGTTGCCAATGTTGTTACTTTTTCCCTGATCTTGGATCAGACTCCTTCTGGAACATGTCTCGTTATAAAAATTTAGTTTAGAAGTTTTTATTGGTGATTTTTCTCGATGGAAAATGCTCCAAAACCGCAATAAATGTGCAGAGATGCTGAGAGTGCAGATACAGAAGACAGACTAGGCTTTTTAAGGAGGGGGGGTTAAAGAGATAGGCACTAAAACTGAGCGTCTCAAACAGATGGTGAATACAAGTGTTCCAGCACTGACAGTATAAGGAAAATACAGTGTTTTGAACATTAAATCATGTAAATATGTTTGACTAGAAATCCAAAATACAAGTATGAACCCAAAAATGAGCATGATAGGGCCACTTTAAACCCACTGAACAAAAGTGGGTCCAAAGTTTTAAGACTGAAGGTGAAACCAGTGGAAACACCAGCCAACAGGCCAAAGGACAGAGCAGAATATGGGTTTGTAGTGCCATCGCAAATAGATCTCTTTTTTTAGGATAATGGGTTATGGAGGGGTAGACTGAAGTCATTTTGGGTGAGAGAGTGATTTAGGTGACAGCTGCGGTGATAAAATGGGCCAGATGGAAAGTGTTCGGATGTGCTTTATAGCAGCTGATAATGTAACAGCTGCCAAAAAAAAGTAATAATCGCTTGTCAAAATTTAATAAAGTGTCTCCTAAATGTGTTGAAAATGGAATTTAGCCTTTAAATCTATTAATTCCTGGCTAATACAGTAGCATTATCAGCATGACATTATCATTTCACATTCACTGGCATTATTATTGTAATTTATTTAGATTTTTGGTGACTTTAAAGGATTTTTTTCTGCCTCATTTTGACAAGATGTTTCATTATCTAGCTGCCAATTGGTGCTAAAAAGAAAACCCATTATTCCTCCTCTGCTTCAATATTTCCTCTGACGAGTTAAATTATGCCATTTGGTAAATGTCATGCCTTTGGACTGCCATTAGTTGATTCCTCTCAGTTTGTGAACTGTGTTAGTATCCCATTGACTTTTACAGGGCTTTTCACCAAAGGGCAGCTCCCCATGTGGTCCAGGTGCTGAAGGAGGCGTCTGCAGCCTTGTTATTGCAGTCACAGCTCCAGCGCTGTCGCTGTTTGTCTTCAGAGAACTTCAAAAAGCACATTCATGGTGGGTGAGACAGAGAAATTTCACTGACTTGAAAGGCACACAGAGAGATTGGGCCTTCTGCTGGAAGTACAGTGTGACATTAGGTTTGGATAGAAGGTCTGAACGCAATAATTTCCCATCACCGAGGACACTTCAATTTGAATACCAGCTTTAAAGTGTCACCTCAGATATCACTTAGCCTGGAGATAATGAGGTATAAAAGTCACAAGTCATTTTCAGGCTGGTGGTTGAGAAAATGGACTGCTGTGATAAAGTAGACCAGAAGGAATAGGCAGAGGAAATTGCAGAAATATATGTCCAGTATCTTTCCACCCATCCGTTCTCACTCTTTCTAGCATCCTGACCCCTGCCACCTTCGGTGTGGATGAGTGCTTCCCTGCACCAGGGGACCCTGGAGATTGAGGAGATTGGCCGGAGAGCGAAGAGGAGCATGAAACCAACTGATAATAAAATATGGCTGGGTTTCTACAAGAACAAGATAAGGCCTGCCTCTCATCTCTGTGCGCATTATCAGACTCTCAGGATCTAATGCACTTTGGAGGGAGATGTGTTTATTTACAGCTGTAAATACAAACAAACCAGTCTGGACACATGATCGTCACCACAAGGTACGTTACAGCACCAACAGTTCTGATTTGAAAATAACTGTAAAAGTGATGTAAAATAAATCCTCTAGGAGACTGATCACAGTTTGCGAACTTAAATTATTCTCTTCTAAAATTCGACATCTGAATGCCTACGATATCTATAAATCTGGATATAAATTTGGATATTGAGCATAGCGATAATTCAGGCAGGACATGATGTCAAGCTCAGCGCACATCCCAGCTACATCAGCTGATCACAAACAGCCCAATCAACTGATGGAGCAGCCGATTGATGAAAGGGAGGCAACTGATAGCTCACACGATTCCTTTCTATGCATGCAGTTGGTGAATCTCATTCAGGGCGCCCTATTTAAACTGCTCTGGCCCGCCTACTGTTGCTGCTTCCTCTGCAAGCTGCTTTGCAACCTGCCTCCACCCCAGCGCCTCCTTTTCATGTTGTGTCTGACTTAATCAATGTCATTTCTGTTTGTCAGTGATGCTGCTCTGTTCTGTTCCTGGGGGTCTTTGCTGCTGCTCTCCCTGCCTTAGGTTTTCCATGTAGGTGCGTGGAAGGGCAGAGAGGTTTGCTGTCTCTGCCTTAAAGCTTTCTATGTAGGTGCGTGGAAGAAACTTTATGCGCAGGCCTGAGGAAAGGCAGAGAGGCCCCAGAACAGAGCCATACCACCAAATCTAACACTGCAAATGGAAATAAAATTTTCCTGACTGAACTGATGTTTTTGGAAGTAAAATATTGACTCCATCTTGATTACCTCTAAACTGTTTTCTGTGTGACTGTCGAGTGTACTTCCCAGGTTTCAAAAACAGGCATATAAATGTGTGCACCCAAGTTTGTACATATCCCACATGTTCTGAAAGGCGTGACCAATTCGCCGACGGGAGTAAACCAAGGAAAATATAATAAATAAATACATGTGTATTCCTTGGAGTAAACAAGGAAGCAGTCCTAAGTGGTCATGTAAGGAGTAGGGCTGCCACCTAACAGTCAACCAAATGTTAGTTGACCAGAAAGGTTAAGTCGGCAAGATTTCATTGGTCGCTAAGTCCCAGAAAAAACAAACAAAAAAAAAAAAAAAAGAGAAATGTGAAACTCTATTAGGAGTAGTGTGGCATAGCACAAATGGAGCTCTACTAAAAGTTCAGCGGCGACACACCTTCTCTTTTAGCCTATCATATTCCTGTCTTACCCATCACAGCCTCATCTTCTTGGATTCATCAGCCTCAAAGTCATCAGCCTCAGAGTCATCAGCCACCAGCCTCAGAGTCATCAGCCATCAGCCTCAGAGTCATCAGCCACCACCAGTGTCTGGACTGCATGGGGGGATTTATCTTGCTGCACCTCAGATGTCCCTCGATCACAAAAAAATCAACGACTTCTGTTAAATCTCAATCAGCTCTAATCATCTGTATTAAACTTCATCTTAACTTTCTTCATCTGTCTCTCCTGGTTGAACTATCATTTGGTCAGTCCTATAATCAAAGTAGATGTTCCTCTCTGAGGGTGTTCACTACACTGTGTCTGTTTAAATGCTCCAACCACATAACACTGTCTACTATTTGTTTTTCTGTCACTATACGAGATAACAACATGAACTGCCACTTTACTCAAAAGGTCGTAGACATCATATTTTCTTTCACAGCCACAAACAAACACTGTGATCCAGTCTTCACGAAGACTTGCTGTCTGATCTTAAGCAGAGGTCTGATGTTGGCGGTAACAGCGATTGAGCGGCCTGTTGTGACAAACCTGAGGCAGATATGAATTGTCTTTGCCTTCTGTGACTATTCCAAATGACAGACCTTACAACTTTTCATAAAAATGCTAATAGGGATTATAGAGAGCCCGCGGCACTTTCCATCAGCTCAAAGAGGCCATTATCTGGAGATTTAGTTGACATTAGTCCTGATATGCTTCCCTCCCCACTTCACCACTAGTTGCAGGAATTAATGTGTTTCAAAGGAGGTAATAGAGGTTCTGTGGGGTGGATGGAAGCTTCAGTTCCAGGGATGGCGGCCTTTACGCAGTCAGGTTGGTGATTGGCATGTTGAATCATCATGAAAGTGTGTGTGTTGAGAGCCAGGCGGAGGAACTGAACCCCCCGCCACCGTCACATTGCATTACCGGCTCAGTGGCATGGTATCATCACATCAAATTAGTCTTAATGAACACAAGCGAGTCGACTGAGGAGAGAGATAATCAAACTTTTATTAAATGACTTAATCTTCTGTACATGCATAATGTCATGGAAAGAGAGATGGGTCTGTGATGTCTGCCTGCGAGGAGATGATCTTTACCCCCCAAAATAAGTGAGTGTATGTGGAAGCAGAGCTATCTATCGACCGACTAAAACCTATCGATTATTTGCCCGAGTGCGGGAGCTCGCTGAACGGCTCCTCTGTGGAATAAAATGATCTAAATACAGAAAGTAAAATACCTCTACCAGCCAAGCCTGTTCCCTTGAGTAAACAAAAGAGATGCATTTCAAATAGTATGTTCCTTCAGGTCATTTGGTTATCATACAAAAAATGCACTGTAGCTCACTCCACACATCTTAGATGCCATAAACAGAGCAGCTAAACATCTATCAAATATCGCAGAGACGTTAACATGTAAACGAAATTACAGAGAGCATCTTTAAAAGAATCCACTTCAAGCCTGTTTACACCTGGTGTTCACCTTCATCTCGGGTGATCAGATCACAAATGGACAACTCTTTGTCTGTGGGTCACACTTGATTTTTTTTAATACCATTGCCTTTACTGATTCCTTTACTAATTCCCAATCAATTCTTTGTGTGTACTGTACAACAGTAGGCCTACACAGGTTTTCAGCACCAATGCATCTGTTTTATTATCTCTTCCTTCATCTATCTGCACAGCATCCTTTTTATCTATTAGTCAAAGGAAAAATGTGCTGAGTCTGCCAGTGTGGCGCAAATATTATTATCACAGAGAATATTTACACTCAATAATCGACGTGCTGTTCGGTTGGGTGATGTGGCACTCCTGCGTAGTGTCAAATCATCATTTTACAGACAGTACAAGCTGCACTTTCTTTGTGAAATGAAGCCACGCTTTGGACTGTTTCTTCCTCTCCACCATGACTCCTTCCTTTTACAAGTTTCCAGTAGTGAAGAGACATGAGTTCAATGTTGTGAGACATTTAATTCTGATGGATCGGACAATGTGAAAAAGGTTCTCACCTGGCATCACCTGGCGCTAAAATACATCTCCGAATACATCTTGGTGATCACTTGTAATCAGATCTAAGTTTCCTGCTCTATACACACATAAACACATGAATCATTTCTGTTTGCAGGATCAAATGCATCGTTTTTAACCAGCAGGCGGCTTGTCTTGCTAAACACTTTATAGCCTTTACTTTTTGTAATGAGTAACGTCTTATTTCATTATATCTTTGATTTGCAGCTCCTCCTTGTCCTGCTCTAAGCACCGCTAGTCAACTATTGCTGCTAAAGTACGAGCCACTGAGTGAACAGCTCTCAAGACACATTGATGATCAGTGTTGAGAAGGTTAAATGTGATAGACTACACAGATTACTAGAGATTCGAATCGTCAATTGGAGATCCTTTTATATGACTAAGATTGCTTCAAGTTGAACAGTTTTATTATGCTAGTCAGTATGCAGTGCAGTGTACTTCTAGGGATGTTTTAGTCCCCAGATTTTGCTGCAGAGTGAGCGCTCTTGACTTTCACGCTACTGTCTTGGTACAGTGGTAAATTTACAGCTCAACACAACACAGTCTCTGGCTTTTGTTGTCATATCTCATGTCGGCAAAAAATGTTGCTGCACAATTCCGATCCGTCTCCTCAGCAGAGGACAGGAGGACTGATACTGACTGATGTCTGTGTTCTTTATTCCTTCTAAACTTCACTCAGTATTGTGATGTCAGGAATATGATTTATTTTACTGACATTTTTATTTTGTTTCCAGTGAGATATTAAGTTCATATTGTGACTTTGCTGTTTTAATGTTACTGTTGCTGCTCTAGAAACATGTAGTTTTAAAATATTTAGTTTTATTCCTGTTGTAAATGTATTCTTTTTAAAAATAATTCCTCGTAAAATTTACAGTATTAGTTCTTTGAGAATCTCTTTCACATACTAGCAGAAACTGGTATTGTAACCGAAAAATCTCAAATCAAATAGATTCAGGAAATCAGTGGCGATACCCAGCCATATGTAATTTAACTACATATTTTTTCTCAGTAACTGATTAAAGTTTTGTAATTTAATGACATGTAACTAGTTGCTCTCCAAACGGTTGAGGACACACTTGGTGCACTCTCACCTGTACTTAAAACTTTACATTTGCAATGTGATCACCCAGGACGCATGTCAGTACCAGGTGTAAACAGGACCGTATATACTAGGCAAGGGTTTCACCCTCAGGACAAGTTTAATACTCAGATGTTAACATTGAAATGCACAAAGCATATAATCCATATAAAGTCTTGCTTGTGTTACCTTTATGATTTAAACTGGAAAAACTTAAAATACGATTCACTGATTCAGGCCCTGTCGGGAATCAAATGTAACAGGAAAAAAATATTGGAAGGAAGTAAATCTGGCACTGATGTTCATTAATAAAGCCAGACTTTAACTGTTGTTTTAAGAACTGACAAATAACCTCATGTGTGTTGTAAGGCACGATGCTCACTTTGGCTGATGGTACTGTAGCAGTAATTCTGTTGAATTTGGTCCAAGAGTTCCTCGACCGAAGCTCTATCGTCACGAGTTCGCTGATGAAACTGCACGATTCAAACACTGGAGATCTTTTAAATTTACCTGGGTGACTGCTGCTGTGTGCACAGACGGGTTTCTTTTTCAACCTCTGAATAAAGACGTGTGCTTGTTTTTGCAGCACATACATTCATTTTTCCTTTGCTTTTGAAGACCTTATTAAAATTTCCCCCCAAAATGAACAATTTAAAATGGCCTATATACAATAAATTTACATTAAATATGTATAAGATGACAGACGATCCCCATGAGACTGTCAGGACTTGAGAGCTTACCCTCTCAGCAAATGGAATAAATCCTCCTCGGAGGATGTATTTAAGGCCGCGAGGCTCTGAGGTCGACTACTTTACAGTTTCACCTCTAACACACAAAGAGACAGACTCAGACAGATTAAAGGCCATGCTGCTGGACTTGACCCAAGGCAGGAGGTCAGGAGGAAGAGAACAGAGCTGCTCCGTTCGTCAGGGAGGAGGCCGGGCTATTTGTGTTCTACCTCGTCAGCTGACCCACCACTTTCAGCAGAGTCTTGTTCTCCTGTTTGAGTTGCTCGTTCTCATCTTCAATGTCATCCAGGTCCTGTGTGAAAGGGCAAACACAGACCGCTCTGGGGTTAGCACTTCAGACAGATTTAGACACATAAATATTCACAACTCCACCACTATACCTTTGAGGGCCCAGTGGGGTCGGAGTGTTAGCCTGAGAGTTAAAGCGAGTGTTAGCTGCTGCCGTTTCCCTCTCCAGCCTGGCTGCCTTGATAGCAACAAATTAGACATTAACAGCTCCAATTAGTTGTAAATGAGAGAGGCTCTCAGTTGCCACAGCGCCATCTCATCAAAGTGACACTCCTCATTTTCGGTTTCCTCCATCACCGGTCATGATTGCGTGGCGGCTGAGGACGAGCCGAGCTGCACTAAGAGGGATTTGAAAAGTCAGACTAAGGAGGTCGTGTTTCTACACAGCATGTTGACTCTGCTGCAGAGGAAGAGTGATATAAAGACTAGTTTCAGAACATACACTCATGGGTGTCAGACTCATTTTAGTTCATAGACCACATGCAGTCCAATTTAATCTCGAGTGGGCTGGACCAGTAAAACCATTGCATTAGGGCTAACATTTTGTGGTCAGTTGGTCAATATCCTCTTTGATCAGACTTTTAAAGACTGGTTGAGCTTTGCTGTTGCAAAGACAGTTACAGGAAATCTTTCTGGCCCAAAGCGTTAAGTCTGTCTGGGGAGGGGGCACAAGCACATACAGCCAGGAGCACCAGCAACCCCCTGTCCGACACTGGCACACCTTTCTCTGCAACGTTCTAAAATGGTTTCGTCTCGTCATGAATCATCGGTCTGAACTGGTGGAACCTGCTGCTGTAATGAAAGAAATGTCCCAACTTGGGATCACTAAAGTCCATCCATCCATCTATCCATCTATCTATTTATTTATCTTGTCTGACCAAGTTCTCATTGGTTGAACAATCGCTGGGGCGACGTTCATAAGGCTGTGTGTCCACCAAAGTGTTTTCTTCCCAGCTGCTGTTGTTCAGCACTTGTAATTGTATGTGACATTTGGTCTTCGAGGTATTTGTTCTGCCCCTTCTTCACTGTGATCAGACAGCTGGGTAAAAAGTGACCAGTGCCAAGTAAACATTTTTCAACTCCCATTTTGCAATCGAAAAAATGGATAAATAATCACAGAAGACATTCAGAGTCGGATTTATCATGACAAACTTCTTCAAGTCTCCAAAAAGACACCACAGGTAAAGACTGGATTACAAAGCCTCTGAGAGGGATAACATCACCCCCAAGCCTTTATTGGAACAACGCCTCTAGGCAAAAAAAGTAAGTGCCTCACATGCAGCGTTCTAGAGATATTCAACGTTAGTAATGTTATGTCATATACAACATTATCAAACCCAGGGTTAACTTCTATAGCCGGGCTATTCAATTGGCGGCCCCCGGGCCAGGTTCGGCCCGCGGGGGATTTTGTGCTGGCCCTTTGGGCGGAACATAGGGAATACATGCGGGTAGTTTCATATACAGCTCATGGCTATGACTCATGGTACATTATCTGGTGCAGTAAGTGGCGGTATGCACCCGTTTACACCATGGTGGCAATCTGCTATGTAATCAAAAGAGGAGGAAGAATATCTACTTGTTTTGGCCGGACACATATTTTTGGGGACCACAATGGACCAATCAAAGTGGCCCATGCGCGCTCTAGCCGCGCTCTGCTCTGACCTATTTGTTTCCTCTTTCAAGCCAAGCATGGAGCTCGACTAACAAGACAAAATGTCTCTCTCTACTTTAAAAAAATGAAAAGTTGACTCAGAGAATAGGCAGTTCAACAGTGAATGGACAGAGAAATATGTGTTTATTGCTGTTGGTGCGAAGCCTGTGTGCCTAATCTGCAACGAGTGCCTCTCCGTGAGTAAAGAGTATAATTTGAGAAGGCATTTCAAGACAACACATGCTAACTTTGACGCCACTTTCCCACCGGACTCTGCTGCTCGGAGCCAGAAGATTTCGGGGCTTACATCTTGTTATGAGCAAAGACGTCGCACCTTGTTTCGGGCCTGTACAGATCAGGAGAGAGCAACGGCTGCATCGTTAAGGGTGGCATGGATATTAGGCAAAAAGAAAAAGCCGTTTACAGACTCAGAGACTGTCAAAGAGTGTATGCTGGCATCAATCGAGGAAGTGGTTACAGATGAGAAAACCCGAAAAAGCATAATCGATTCGGTCAAGCAAATTCCAATATCTGACACTTTGGTTTTATTTTTGTTGGTGGAGTTAAATCTGATTTTGCCTGTCACTCAAATTAGTGAAATATTAAATATATGTGATATGGCTCACCTAGACTGATTGTTAAGTTGTCTGATATGTTTTCAAAATGGACAAATGTGAGTACAGTAGTAGTCCATGTGTGGACTTAAGGGGCAGTCTATTTTATTTCTAAGAAGAAAAAAAGTGTATTATATGTGTATGTATTCAGTCATCAGTTATCTACATTTCTATTTTTAGCTAGTAGGTGGAGCAGGGGGGACAGTTTGATGTTTCTGAGAAGTATTTCCCTCTTTTCCTGTAACATTGGAATTTATCTCCACATTGTCCATTCAGGATAAAGTTGTCAAGTTGTGCTGGTACAGTTATGTGCAATTAAGTGGATGTTTTCTGTCAGTTAAATACATTTTTCTACATGTCTATGTAATATGGCTTGGATATGGCTCACCTGGTCTGATTTTTGAACATGGTATTGCTATTTGAATTTAACAGTGCCTTGGACCTATGTGTCTTAGTATAACACAATGCACATACAGTACAGGCCAAAAGTTTGGACACACCTTCTCATTCAATGCGTTTTCTTTATTTTCATGACTATTTACATTGTAGATTCTCACTGAAGGCATCAAAACTATGAATGAACACATGTGGAGTTATGTACTTAACAAAAAAAGGTGAAATAACTGAAAACATGTTTTATATTCTAGTTTCTTCAAAATAGCCACCCTTTGCTCTGATTACTGCTTTGCACACTCTTGGCATTCTCTCCATGAGCTTCAAGAGGTAGTCACCTGAAATGGTTTCCACTTCACAGGTGTGCCTTATCAGGGTTAATTAGTGGAATTTCTTGCTTTATCAATGGGGTTGGGACCATCAGTTGTGTTGTGCAGAAGTCAGGTTAATACACAGCCGACAGCCCTATTGGACAGCTGTTAAAATTCATATTATGGCAAGAACCAATCAGCTAACTAAAGAAAAACCAGTGGCCATCATTACTTTAAGAAATGAAGGTCAGTCAGTCCAGAAAACTGCAAAAACTTTAAATGTGTCCCCAAGTGGAGTCGCAAAAACCATCAAGCGCTACAACCAAACTGGCACACATGAGGACCGACCCAGGAAAGGAAGACCAAGAGTCACCTCTGCTTCTGAGGATAAGTTCATCCGAGTCACCAGCCTCAGAAATCGCAAGTTAACAGCAGCTCAGATCAGAGACCAGATGAATGCCACACAGAGTTCTAGCAGCAGACCCATCTCTAGAACAACTGTTAAGAGGAGACTGCGCGAATCAGGCCTTCGTGGTCAAATAGCTGCTAGGAAACCACTGCTAAGGAGAGGCAACAAGCAGAAGAGATTTGTTTGGGCCAAGAAACACAAGGAATGGACATTAGACCAGTGGAAATCTGTGCTTTGGTCTGATGAGTCCAAATTTGAGATCTTTGGTTCCAACCGCCGTGTCTTTGTGAGACGCAGAAAAGGTGAACGGATGGATTCCACATGCCTGGTTCCCACTGTGAAGCATGGAGGAGGAGGTGTGATGGTGTGGGGGTGTTTTGCTGGTGACACTGTTGGGGATTTATTCAAAATTGAAGGCACACTGAACCAGCATGGCTACCACAGCGTCCTGCAGCGACATGCCATCCCATCCGGTTTGCGTTTAGTTGGACGATCATTTATTTTTCAACAGGACAATGACCCCAAACACACCTCCAGGCTGTGTAAGGGCTATTTGACCAAGAAGGAGAGTGATGGAGTGCTGCGGCAGATGACCTGGCCTCCACAGTCACCGGACCTGAACCCAATCGAGATGGTTTGGGGTGAGCTGGACCGCAGAGTGAAGGCAAAGGGGCCAACAAGTGCTAAACACCTCTGGGAACTCCTTCAAGACTGTTGGAAAACCATTTCAGGTGACTACCTCTTGAAGCTCATGGAGAGAATGCCAAGAGTGTGCAAAGCAGTAATCAGAGCAAAGGGTGGCTATTTTGAAGAAACTAGAATATAAAACATGTTTTCAGTTATTTCACCTTTTTTTGTTAAGTACATAACTCCACATGTGTTCATTCATAGTTTTGATGCCTTCAGTGAGAATCTACAATGTAAATAGTCATGAAAATAAAGAAAACGCATTGAATGAGAAAGTGTGTCCAAACTTTTGGCCTGTACTGTATGTTGTTATGCATTTACAAAATAGAATATATTAATTCCTTCAGTATGTTGTTAAAATTTCTTTATTTGTTACCGTGATTACTCATATTTTCTGGCCCCTTATTTGGCCTCAGTTTCATGAACCGGCCCCAGTTCCAAAGTAATTGAATAGCCCTGTTCTATAGTGTCCAGTATGTCAGATTTATCTCATTAGTCATGTGTAATGCTTGGTGATGAGACAGCTTCAGCTTAGTGATACAGTACACAATTCATTTTCACATTACATTAGACATCACATGTATTTTTCACTTGCCCAACTGGACAACTCAATGAGGCATTCCACTTGCCTGAACACAGAGTTTCTTGCCCCAGGTAAGCATTAATGTCGAGGCCTGTGACGGGAAAAAACATGCTTTGGTGGACCAGGTAGAGTGCACCGAGTGCACTGGGGCCAATTTAGTTAATGTAGAAATAATGAGCAAAATATTTCGATTCGAAATATCGATTGGTTGAAGAGAGAGTAGAATTTAAGTTGACTACAGCTCTATACAGCAAAACTACCTACAAATAACAACCTCTGGATATCTCCCTTTCTTTTAGTGTAAACAAGTACTAATGCATTCTGTCCATTAACAAAACAGATGATGAACAGCATGAGATGTCTTTATAAAAATAAGTCTACTCTCCAGTTTGTCCACATTCGGTCAGTCGACTACTCACTGTCATTACATGTGCATTTGCCATAGCCAAAGGTCTTCACCAATACTGTTTTAAGATGGAGGTCTGATACAGATTCTTTTGTACTGAAGATGCTGATTGATCATATTTTGCAACATGTTCAATATCTTTAAATATGAGCACAGTAAATAATCCTGTTTTCTCAGAGAGATGTATTCTGGTCAGGGTGGAAAAGCCTCAGAAGAAGCATTTTACATGAAGGAAGCTTCTCACTAGTGTTTTAAAAAATATCCATTTGTCAATAGAGCTCGTAAGTCACGCCCCTTCCGGTAGACCCCCATCGGACCTATAGGCTCGGAAAATATGAATGGGAGTCAATGGAGAGAAAATTATTTTCTGGTCCCAGTCATTAAATGCCTTGGATTACACAAATGTTTAGTGTGGGTCTACATAATATTTTTTCATGTTAAGAGTTTGACAGTTTATTGTATGATTCTTCAGTTAAAGGCTGTGGAAACAACGTAATGAGAGACTACATGTCGCCTATGTGACGTCACGTCATCGCCCTTTCCCTCCACTTCTCAACTCACAGTGCTGCTGCTGCGTCTTCTGCCACGATCTACAGAGCCATCAGATCAAGATGCCGGTGTGTTTCATACCCAAATGTCACCATTCCAACAAGAACGGCTGTTCTTTCTTTCGATTTTCATTCAAGGCGGTGAAGTGTACCAGACAGACACAGCCATGTTCCAGGTGCAAGTGGTGACGTATATCATATGCGTCGAGAGCAGCGAAGAGCTGTAGTCCACAAAGCGCTCTCACACAAAACCTAACAGTATCAAACTTCTTCCTGCTAAACTGTAGCGTTCTTTGCACGAAAAAATATATTAAAAATTCACAAACAACATATGTGAAATTCATGGCACAATTCAAACGGGACCAGAATTTTTTTTTATCTAGCCATTGAAATACATTATGAGAAATCGATTTTTAAGGTCCCATGTACCGGAAACGGAAACACGCAACTTACAAGCTCTATACATATCCATTAGGGGTGTAATTATCTATTTAACCAGATTGATATATCAATTCAGTGATCAACGATCCAGTATCATCGATGCAAAGTGAAAACATCGATCCATATAGTCATCTTCAGGACATGATTTTATTTTTAAAGTCTGTGTCACCGTCAAACAGCAGCAGGCAGACAGCAAGCAGCCGAGAGAAAGACGATGAGGATAGCGGTTATTTAATCGGGAATAAATCAGCAAAGTGGATATAGTTACAATTTTGGCGAAAATACAGATCAACAGACAGAGTACATGACGTATGTAAACAATGCCATTACGGGGTAAAACACAACGTACCTGCCTGGATGAGCGCAAACTTCTCACTACAGCAACATTAAATGCTCTGTTTTAACAATGTTGGGCTGAAATTCAACCGAGCTGTTCTGTCATTTATAGTAGTGATGAAACGGTGAAGAAACAGAAACAAAACGAGCATCAGATGGACTGTATTCATGATCAATACATTACAATAATATAATAACCAGTGGCAATTAATCAGTCAGTGAGTATGTGTGTGTGTGGGCAGGGCATAAGCACATACAACGAGCAGCAGCAGCGACCTATCATCTGACACCGGCACATGTGAGGACGAAAACAGAGGGCTTGGCAGGGACGGAGCACCTGCCACGTGTCTGCGGTCATTTTGACTTGACCAGTGGACTTCACTACGACTCAACTGGCTGTAGAAACAGGTGACATGATTTACGTTCTAAAACCAGCTGCCAGCGATTTGACAAGCGTAGCTGCAGGTTACACCATCAGCCGGCTTGATTCGAGCTCAGACGGTTCACACCGTTCACACTGCTGCAACTTTTCTCTTCAACTTTCTCAAACGGTTTAGTCTCGTCATGAATCTTTGGTCTGAACTGGGCTTAACCTTCACAAGCGCATCAGTATTAGGTGTGTGAAGTCATCCAGTGGGCTGAATTGGACCCTTTGGTGGGCCGGTTCTGGCTTGCAGAACGTATGTTTGACACCCCTGGTTCAGCAGCTAAAGAGACATTTTCCTCAGGAGTCGGTGGAGACCAAAAACAGAGCTAAAAGAGAGTGAATATAATCTTACATTCATCAGGTGGACATAAACACCACTTCAAATGAATATTAATGTTGCCCTGTATTTGCTGCACGTGTAGAAAAAGCAACTGTTGGCTAACAAGTTTGCCATATCAACTTGTTTCCGCTGCCCCCAAGTGGCCAAAAAAAAAAAAACACCCAGAAACAATTATTGCAGGTTTATCTTTTGAAAATGAAAACTCTACACCTTGCTTTATCATTTGAAGGTAGATGCATTTTCTCACAGAGATCTAAGCTCTCTACAACACAGTATTTTCCTCTTCAAAGCGTATCAAGAGGGAGATATTAAGTCCAGCAGTGTAGCTTTATCTTTTCTTTCTCTCCCAAATAAACTTCTACAGTGACTGAGGGTTCAATCTTCCTCTGCACAGAGACGGCAGACTGGCTCAGCTGTTATCTCCTGTGTTCCCATCAGGCTTTGCGGGAGCCTCTCTCAGGGACATTTCTGATGGCTATCACCGCGTTGACCGTCCTTACATAAAGGCCTTCTCTTATGACTGGCTTCCTGTCCGTGCGATGCTATCAGCGTGATGCCTCCTGCAATATTGCACTCTCAGTGTTTGCAGATGGGTTGTGTCGTGTGTGTGTGTGTGTCATGATGACTAAAGCGTCAAGATAATAATAACCAAGCAGCATTCATTTGACTAGTTGCTGGAAATGTACACAGCTCTGATGGCTGTTTGTCGGCAGAGCTTGATCTCTTGTTTGGATTTGATTGGCTCCGCAGGGGAGAGTTAAGATCTCTTTTCTCTGAATATTTGAGACATGAAAGTCTGTGAGATCTATCCCCTCCCGCTATGTTTCCCTTGAGAGACGCCAAAAAACAGCGATGTATTTTACCATCAGCCTCTTTGACCCAGAACGAGGTAAGGGCTGCGAGTTGAGGAGGAATTGTTGACAGTCTGGGTGGGAGGGAGATAAAGGTTGAGAAGTTCGGGAAGGTTTCACTTCAGCAGCTGAATATAAAGACACATCAGCTTACATGAGTGTCCTCCGGCCTTTCAACCCTGACTGCAGAGTGAGGAGGTAACAGGACCCCGACCTGTGAGGCCAAACCAAACTTAAAAACACACACGACCCCTTCTAGTGGGTTCATGTCAGTGTGACACACTCTCAGTGTGACGGCTGCAAGGTCTCTCCAAAACACTTCTGACAATTATCAGAAAGTAACACGGCCTTTTCTGAACTGATTTTCCTGTGGGAGGACTCAGAGTACTCCTCTTCAGAGACTTTTAAGAAGAACAACTAAGTCTCGCCCTGTTCTTCATAAGAAGATAATTTGAGCCTGTCCTCTCTACACAACATCTGTTTAGGTCACAAAGACTTCTAGCTACTGCAGTAATTATGTCAGGAGCAGAGGAGGAACTTAATCTCATGTTCATTATTGTAACCATAGAAATGAAGGTTTAATGTCTCAAAAAAACAAACAAACAAAAAAAAACGTAATGATGTGAACTACAAATGGCCCTTCCCTTTAGTCTGGCACTCCTTGGACTAAGTGAGCTTTAGTGCCGCATTTCAAAGTGCTGTGCATTTAGAGGTGGTGAGAAATAAAGGTTTGGTGATGTAAATGTTTTGCCTTTTATTTTATTTTCTGTTGGCTTTGCCGACGGACAGCCAGCAAAGTTAAAATGTGAAAACATGGTGCCAACCGACCACCCTCAGGTCTCCACTGGTTAGCTGATGTTAGCCTTGGTTGCTCTGCACTGTGCACTACTTGGATTGGGTGGAAGCTAGCTAGTCGTGCTGCTCATTTGCTATTACCGCTGGTAACACCATCTTGGTGGTTGGGCAGCATTGCTGTAGAAACATCGGACCCACCCTCCACTCTCAAGTGGCTTCATTTTAAGTCACAAAACCCCTTTAGCATTGTTGACTGCTAGCACCATGTGCCATGCTGATACTGCTAACTGTGCTAACATAATTAACAAAGCTAAAGGGGGTTTGCAGCTCAAAGCTGAGCTGCTTATACATCGGGGTGAACTGGAGGGAGAGCGGACGGTGGATACAATGTTTCCAAAGCAGCGCTGTTGGATCGGGATAGCATCGCTAGTGGTACTAGCAGTGTCGCTAGTTTGCTTTGGTTTTGGAAAGCACAAGTGATTACGTCCTGTCTATAGGGGCGTCTGGTCAGAAAACACTTCTATGTAAAAGTAATCAGTTAACTAAACTCCATAATTGCCTTAAAGACATAAAAACTTGGATGAGCACCAATTTCCTGATGTTAAATTCAGACAAAACTGAAGTTATTGTTCTTGGCCCCAAACAGCTCAGAGACTCTTTATCTGATGACATAGTTTCTCTAGATGGCATTGCTCTGGCCTCTAGCACTACCGTAAGAAACCTCGGAGTAATATTTCATCAAGATTTGTCTTTTAATTCTCATTTAAAACAAACCTCACGGACTGCATTTTTTTCATCTGCGTAATGTTGCGAAAATTAGGCCTATCCTGACCCGAAAAGATGCAGAAAAATTGGTCCACGCTTTTGTTACCTCAAGGCTGGATTACTGTAACTCTCTATTATCAGGTAGCTCTAGTAAGTCCTTAAAAACTCTCCTGCTAATTCAGAATGCAGCAGCACGTGTACTAACAGGAACTAAGAAACAAGATCATATTTCTCCTGTTTTAGCTTCTCTGCACTGGCTCCCTGTAAAATCCAGAATTGAATTTAAAATCCTACTGTTAACTTATAAAGCTCTAAATGGTCAGGCTCCGTCATATCTTAGTGAGCTCATAGTGCCATATTATCCCACCAGAACACTGCGCTCTGAGAACGCAGGGTTACTCGTGGTCCCTAAAGTCTCCAAAATTAGATCAGGAGCCAGAGCCTTCAGCTATCAGGCTCCTCTCCTGTGGAATCATCTTCCTGTTACGGTCCGGGAGGCAGACACCGTCTCCACATTTAAGACTAGACTTAAGACTTTCCTCTTTGATAAAGCTTATAGTTAGGGCTGGCTCAGGCTTGCCCTGTACCAGCCCCTAGTTAGGCTGACTTAGGCCTAGTCTGCCGGAGGACCCCCTATAATACACCGGGCTCCCTCTCTCTCTCTCTCTCTCTCTCTCTCTCTCTCTCTCTCTCTCTCTCTCTCATCCTATTACTGCATCTTGCTAACTCGGCCATTCTGGATGTCACTAACTCAGCTTCTTCTCCGGAGCCTTTGTGCTCCACTGTCTCTCAGGTTAACTCATATCACAGCGGTGCCTGGACAGCGTGACGTGTGTGGTTGTGCTGCTGCCGTGGTCCTGCCAGATGCCTCCTGCTGCTGCTGCCATCATTAGTCATTAGTCATACTTCTACTGTTATTATACACATATGATTATTGTCACACATGTATACTATCAGATATTAATATATTATTATTAATTATAATATTATTACTTTCATTAATGTTGTTGTAAGCTACTGTCATTACCGTCTATCCTGCATCTCTCTCTCTCTGTCTCTTTCTCTGTCTCATTGTGTCACACAGATTACTGTTAATTTTTTATGTTGATCTGTTCTCTACGACATCTATTGCAGGTATGTCCGTCCTGGAAGAGGGATCCCTCCTCAGTTGCTCTTCCTGAGGTTTCTACCGTTTTTTTTTTTATCCCCATTAAAGGGTTTTTTTGGGGAGTTTTTCCTTATCCGCTGTGAGGGTCCAAAGGACAGCAGGATGTCGTATGCTGTAAAGCCCTGTGAGGCAAATTGTGATTTGTGATATTGGGCTTTATAAATAAAATTGATTGATTGATATGTATATTTCTGGAGGATCTGCTGGATTTTCAGATCTTCAAAGTTGGTTTCAGATCAATCAAGAGCTGTAGTCATGGTAGCAAGTCCTTAAGCCCAAAACCTGCAAAAGTGCGGGTGTAGTCTTATTCACAGTTAGCTGGATTATGGCCAAGATTTCTTAGGCTTAACTCGATACATGAACTCTGTATCGAAGCTGTGAATGTGAAATGACACAGTGAAGTGTGAGGTCAAAATTCACTTTGAATGTTTTTGCTGGTGCTGAATCTGCCATAAAACATACTGCCTGAGAATAAACCAAAAGAAAGCAGAAAGAAACTGGGTGTTTAAAAGTTGTAGACTGTGGTATTTTCGGTGTTTTCAGCTGCCACTGCAAAACATCTTACTTATTGATCTCTTTCTTTTTTGCTTTATTTGACAAAACAATCCGTCCAAACCCTCTAAGGAGGACCACAACAGTGACTGAAGAAACCCTCAAATTTAAGCTGACAAAAAGTATGAAAAAAAAATCTTTCTTAATTTGCTCAAGACATACAATCATGTCTGAACATCTTATCCACCAGGCAATTTGTTTTTTGGTGGATAAATCAATAAGACATTAATGTCACTGCAACACTGGGAAGCAGTAACTTTTAAGACTCAAATGTCACCAAACCACTGGTGAGTTTGTAAAATGTAAATTGCACGTACAATGCCTCTGATATTTGCTGTCATTTGTAACAAGTGTGTAAATCCAAAAATAAAGGTTTGTTTGTGTCCAAATCCTAATGGACTGCAGGAAAAATCGTTGTAGAAAAACACATAGCTATTACACACACAGCTCCGCTAAAATGCCAGATGATGATTTACAGCCCACACAAGCCGCCCACACATACAAACACAAAGGAACGCTCAAAATATCAGACACCAGAACAGAAAATTACGTAGGCTGGACTCACTCTGTTCAGCAAGTCAATTTCCTCCTTCAGCTTCCCGATGAGGTCGTCTTTGTCCTGGTGGGCCTTCAGCAACCTGTCGTTCTCCTGGCGCTCTCTGGCCAGCTCCTGAAAACACATATACACACACACAGATTAGCAACATGATTGCATGAATGATTAATTTTTTCACCTGATGCAAAGGTTCATACACACTGCTATAGGACTAAAAATGTAATTACTTCAGCTTTATTAGAGATGGTAATTGCCAGGTCATAAACACTTGCACTGAAGCATCACTGCCTGAGAGGGAAAACTCAAAATTAAACCAAAGCTTTTAAAGAGGTTTTGGGTGTTAGGGTGGGGTTGGGACAGTTACTGCTCCAAGTAAAGGAGTTCAAGCGTCTCTTGAACCTTTGTTTTTCTCATAGGCCTCCACATCGAAGAGGGAATCCAAAAACTGAGAAAATTCTTGATGACTTTAAGGCATGAGGCATCATGTTTAAACTATGTCAACACATCTGTTTATGGACTCTCACACAACTTGTGCAGTATAATCCAGGTCTCTGAATCAGACAGTGAGAGTAAGTATGTGTGGGGCATAAGCACATACAGCGAGGAGCAGCAGTGACCTATCGTCCGACACCAAAGCTCGGCAGGGACGGAGCACCTGCACCCACAGCAAGTGAACACGCCATCTGCTGCCATTTTGACTTGACCAGCGGACTTCACTACAAGCTGTTTGGCTGTAGAAACTGGTAACATGCGTTCTAAAACCAGCCGCCAGCGATTTGACCAGCTGAGTTGCAGGTGACACTACAGCCGGCTTGAGTCGAGCTCAGTAAGGCCTATTCACACTGCTGCAACGTTCTAAAACGGTTTTGTCTCGTCCCAAACGTTTGGTCTGAACTGGGCTTAACTGATATACAGATGATCATTTGGGGTTGAAGTATTTGGTTAGGGTTCACCCTTACGCTAAGATGTTGTTGAAATAACTATCTTGTACAAAGTGTCGTTTGACCATGCCTTAAGGCAAGAGTGTTTACACAGGTTCCAAATGGCCACACTCGATGACATGCAAAAAGGCTGCCTTCATAGAGAGGGGTGAGACATTATGAATCATATGAACTGGGGTGGGGGTGCACACTTTTGGAAAATATCTCCTGAAAGACATTCATACATAAGTTGTATGCATGAAAAGTGACATAGGTAGATGTGTGAAGAATGTAAAAAGAGCGTCAGATTCTAAATAGTTACAAAAGATTAGAGGATGCAGCCTCTTTAATTCCAAAGTTGGAAAAGTGTGTAGGTAGACGGGTTCAGATGCTGTTCAATGATCCAACAAGCACTTTGTTTGATGCATACAAACACTTCAGGAAGCTTTGAGTAGAATTGCTAATACATCCACTGACTGTGAAGCTGAACCCAACTGGGAGGAATATAAGATGCTGGAGGGAGTATACAGTGATACAGTGTATCCCATCTGGCCTGGGAAAGCCTTGAGATTCCCCTGGAGGAGCTACAGGAAGGGGCTCGGCCTGCTACCACCAGGGCCTGGACCCAGATGACCAGTAGACTGATGCATGAAGATGGCTGAATAAGTGTTTCCACAACAGAACCTCCTCCACAAATGATGTACTTGATAGAAAACAACTGTTGTGGCCAACTTCTTCATGTGAACTCTGTACGAATTTCATCTTTTGGTTACTGTTTGGTTTGGTTTTATCTTGGCTAATGTTGTGTAAATGTGTTTCATTGTGATGTTTGGTTTTGATGCAGCAGTTCCCTTAAAGGGTAACTTTAGTGTTTCTCGACCCGGACCCTCATCTCCTTTGTTTTTGTATCTAAGTGACTAATTGGGACAAGAATATTTGAATTTGGTCCAGTACTGTGTGAGAGGACTGCAGCTGGCACCTGTAAAACAGGCTGCGATGTAACGCAATATGTGCATTGTCAATTTACGTCCACTAAAGGTGCTTTCACACCTGCGCTGTTTGGTTCGGTTCAATCGAACTCAAGTTTGTTTGTCCCCTTAGTGCGGTTCGTTTGGGCAGGTGTGAACACAGCAATCACACTCAGGTGCGCACCAAAACAACCGGATCGAGACCTTCTTGAAGAGGTGGTCTCAGTCTGGTTACAAATGGTGTGGTTCGTTTGTGGTGAGAACGTGTTCCGACCTGGATCTGAACCAACTGCAGTCACATGACACATTGTTTGGGTTAAACATGAGCATGTTACAGTCCTGGAGGATTATTAATGTGCACCTCCTCCTGTACTGCCTTAATATGCACATTCAGCACATCCAATGCATCAAAACATTGTTTTCTAGTTGGAGCCGCGCCTCGTTTTCAAACTGTATGGTTTGACTAAAATGAACAATGACAGCAATATAGTCCACGATGAGCAGCGCTAAAATCAACCTGCATAGTTGTCCCTCCATTGTGACATTAGAAAGTGTCACATTTATCTTGCAAGTGTACTCTTCTTCAACGTTTGCTTTACTTCCTGTATTTTTCCCACATGGAAATTCTGACCAATCAAGAGCAGCTTTCTCACACAAGGCATTGATCTGGTCCGCTTGTAAATGCTGCCGTGAGAACATGAACCAACTCAGGCAATTATACAACTTTGGAACAAAATTAGTCCCTGAGTGGACGTGACTGTCACCACTGCCGGCTACAGTGGTCTCACTCGATACCGGACCGGTTTGATGTTCCTATTAGTCACTTAGACACAAACACATGGGGAAATATGGTCCAGGTGTAAAAAAGTTACCCTTTAATCCAATACAATTTTCTCCATGAGAAACTTAAGTAACTTTAACCTTACTACTGCCAAACATTAGAAAGCCTCGGCTGTGCCAAATCTACAACTGCAAACAGCTGTATTCAACATTTGACAATACACAGGCCTGTGTATTATTCTACTGCCACGTGAGACTACTTTAATGAAAGCACATTCTACTTCCAAAAGTTCTCAGAGGGCGTTAAAACTCAATCAATAAAAAGCACTGACTTTTTGTGGCATGACAGTTTTAATCAAATACATAATTTTCTATTCCTGAATTCAACATATTTTTCAAAACAAGCAATCTGTAATAATCAACAGAGCAGATTGTCAGTGAACAATGCATTAATAGTTCCTTTTTCACAGCGCTTTTGTGTTGCTTTCAAATTGTACTTGATTAAAAGCCAGTGTGTTCCTGTCCGCCTCCTCCGACAACTACAGTTAAATAAATGGATATTGTTCCCTACTGAGAGAGAGACAGACAGTCCATGCACGCTTTAAAAAACACAGAGGCTTTAAAATTCACACAAAAAAAGGAAATGAGGATGAGATCAGGATTTCCAGTTTCCAGATAAACATGAAATTGTTTCCATAGAAACCTATCGAGCAGATACAGTAGAAGACACCGATGTAAATATGCTTACAAATGAAACTCTATTCATCCTGGGTTTTAAAAGGCACCACAGATAACTGCAGCTTTGAAGTCTTGAAGGCTTTGAACAAACATCTCTTGTGCTCCTCTCAAACCAATACAGTAACGCAGGCTACATCTCCATAAGCGGCTTCGCTCTGAATGTGTCATCTGACCTGGCTCTGTGACTCTCCTTGGCTGAGGCTGGATATGTGAGCGGTGTTTCTTTTCAGAGATATATATTTATGAAGATCTCTGTGCTTTCAGTTTTTCAATAAGGACCTAAAGTTGCAGCCTGAAGTCTCAGAGATGTACTTTCCAGCAATCTCATATGAACAGACCTTCGACATGCACACCTCCGCCTGCAGAAACTGTGCACAAATATAAGTGTGCGAAAAGGGATTTTCAAGTCATTTGACTCAAAGAAACACCTCACGCTGAAGTCACCGAGGTCGAAGCAGCACTTACTTTAAAACCCCCTTTTCCCTGAAAGCCACCCAGGTGACATTTGATTCCGCGTTGAGTTTCTACAGTGAGGAGTTGAGTGTCTGATAGGAACGGTGTGGGAGGAAAAGACATATCTGCGCTGTAAAAGGTCATCGCTTCAACAACACCAAGGAGGAGCCGCAGTTTCCAGCCATAAAAATCAGAACTCGGGCGGCCGCTCAAAGGACTCAAAGTGGAAATTCATCTGAGCAAAGTGCAGCTGATAGAGGCTTTTACTTGGCTCAAAGACTTCTGGGTGAAGCATTTCCCAAACTCATTGAAAAGTTGATATGGTTTGGCTGTGTTAGTATATGTCCATCATCAAGTCGATGCTTCCTCTGTGGTTTTACATTTCCATGGTGGTTGGGGTCGATTTAGTTTTGGTTACACTCTGCTCTCACACGCTGATTTTTCTTCAAATTGTCCTATTTTGAGGGTGTAACTGACACCTTGATGGTCGAACAGAATTTTATGGTTCAGTTCAGGGCAGTAGCTAAAACACAGTCAGGTCCTTAGTATTGTTTCTGAGTATTTGGGAAATTACAGACATGAGGAGGAGTTTACAACTTTAAATTTACACACAAATTACAATTGGTGACTTTTTTGTATGGCTGAGCCTATATTTTTAAATATGACTTTATTAGGTACACCTTGCTAGTGCCAGGTGGAACCCCTTTGCCTTCAGAACCGCCTTAATTCTTGGTGTCACAGATTCAACAAGGTGCTGGAAACATTCCTGAGATTTTGGTCAATATTGACATGATAGCATCACACAGTTGCTGCAGATTTGTCGGCTGCACATCCATGATGTGAATCTCCCGTTCCACCACATCCCAAAGGTGCTCTATTGGACTGAGATCTGGTGACTATGGAGGCCATTGGAGCACAGTGAACTCATTGTCATGTTCAAGAAACCAGTTTGAGATGATTTGAGCTTTGTGACATGGTGTGTTATCCTGCTGGAAGTAGCCATCAGAAGATGGGTACACTGTGGTCATAAAGGGATGGACACGGTCAGCAACAATATTCAGGTAGGCTGTGGTGTTTAAACCATGCTCAGTTGGTACTAAGAAAATATCCCCCACACCATTACACCACCACCACCAGCCTGAACCGTTGATACAAGGCAGGATGGATCCATTACACCAAAGTCTGACCCTACCATCTGAATGTTGAAATCCAGACTCATCAGACCAGGCAACGTTTTTCCAATCTTCTATTGTCCAGTTTTGGTGAGCCTGTGTGAACTGTAGCCTCAGTTTCCTGTTGTTAGCTGACAGGAGTGGCACCTGGTGTGGTCTTCTGCTGCTGTAGCCCATCTGCTTCAAGGTTGGATGTGTTGTTGGTTCAGAGATGGTCTTCTGCAGACCTTGGTTGTAACCAGTAGTTATTTGACTTCCTGTTGCCTTTCTATCATCTTGAACCAGTCTGGCCATTCTCCTCTGACCTCTGGCATCAACAAGGCAGAACTGCTGCTCACTGGATATTTTCTCTTTCTGGGACCATCCTCTGTAAACCCTAGAGATGACTGTGTGTGAAAATCCCAGTAAATACTCAGACCAGCCCATCTGGCACCAACAACCATGCCACATTCAAAGTCACTTAAATCAACTTTCTTCTCCTCTTTGATGCTCAGTTTGAACTTCAGAGGGTTGTCTTGACCATGTCTACATGTCGAAATGCATTGAGTTGCTGCCACATGGGCCGATTTGCTATTTGCTTTAACGAGCAATTGCACAGGTGTACCTAATAAAGTGGCCAGTGAGTGTTTATTTAGGTCTTATTTCAGGAGTGATCACTATGGATACGAATTTAATCTAAAAAAAAACAAACAAGAAAAAGGAAGGAAAAGCTACATACAGCAGGGAGCGGATGAGTGATAAAAAACTGAGTAGAATCTAAAAGTGAACATTCTTAAGTTTTTTCTATTCCACTGTGGCTAATTTAAAAAAGCAGCAGGAAGAATAACTGGTGATATAAATCGCTGATGCTCAATTGGTGAGAGTGACAGAATCGGCAAGATGTTCCATTAAATACCAAGAACACTCTCAAGAACAACAGGCGCTGACCTTCTCACAGCAGGGAGGTGATAAAAACCTGCCAGGATGTGTATTCTGACTCATCTGAACCAAGATAGGAAACAGTCCAGTCTCAGAGCAGCTGTCCACATTCACTCACCTTTCCATCAGCAAAAATAAAAATGGATATATGTTTTAAGAGTAACCTTTACAAAATAAACTCATAGTATACAATAGAAACATGTGTTATATGATAGGTGCGCTATTTAAAGAAATACCTTGACATTTTGGGAAATAACTTGCTGTCTTGCCAAGAGTTAGGTAAGAAGACCAATGCTATTGTCATATGGGAAACTGACTGACTCAATATATGACTGCAAAAACCTCTGAAGCTTCTGATTATCAAGATATATCTACTATTTTGCCACTGATGTACTATTTTGCCAATGAAAGTGACAACAGGTGCAATGGAGAGGCAAAAGCAAGACAACCCCCAAAAAGGGAATGGTTTTACATGTGGGTTCCACAGACAGCTGTTCTCTCTTCATCCGTCCTGACTGATTCTTCTCTAGTTTTGTGTTCTGCTTGTGTCCTTGTCACTACTGGTAGCATGAGGCGGTACCTGCAGCCCAATCAGGCTGCACAGGTAGTCCAGCATCCCCATACGTGCGCACGCAAGAAGGTTGGAGGAGACACCAGGAGACCAGGTGTTACTTGAGGAGAGCTGGACAGGGCCGCAGAAGGGCATCAACCCAGCAACAGGACCGGTATCTGCTCCTTTGTGTGAGGAAAACAGGAGGAGCACTGCCAGAGCCCGACAAAATGTCCTCCAGCAGGCAACTGGTGTGCATGTTTCTGACCACACTGTCAGAAACAGACTCCATGAGGGTGGCATGAGAGCCCAATGTCCTCTAGTGGGACCTGTGCTCACAGCTCAGCACCATGCCCTCTCCCCAGAGAACACCAGAATTAGCAGGTCCACCATTGGTGCTCAGTTCTCTTCTTTCTGTCTTTATCAGAGCGCAAATAAGACACGAATTAGTGAGCTGCCACACCCAACAGTCTCACTACCTTGCTCTGCCACTGTGGACTACTTTGCTGGGAGGAGGGTGGGCAGCTGCTCCAGGGAGGGGCTGCCAGTCGGTGGCTGTAGCAACTCAACTTCAGTAGTCACAGCGGGCTGGTGGTCAGCGGCAGCGCCAGGTCTAACTTGTGTTACAGCAGCATTAGAGTCGGGGCTGTCTCGTCCACTGGAAGTGGGGTTTGTGCTGGCTGAGTTCGAGTTGCTGCAGCTGCTGACTGGGGGTCTCTCTTGAGCTGCTGCCCACTTTCCTCCCGGCGAGGTTGTTGGCAGCAGCAGAGAGTGAGGCAGAGGACACACTATGATTCAAGGCTCTAGCTAATGTTAGCTGCCTAAACGTTAACTTGAAGCTGCAGCTGTGAGCCTTTAACTCCGGTTAGCAGATGGCTAAACTATTAGCAACATTTCCTCTCCATCTCTGATTCACTGTGCTGAAACTGACACTTGTTTTATCTGTTAATTGTCAGAGTCAGTGTGTGGACAGTTGCTGCCAATGCTGGAATAGCAACATTTCTCAGCATGATTCTCCACCGCTGAATCAGGCTTTCACCATCTGCAGGGACGTATACATGCATCTGAATTTGTGGAACAGCTAACAGGAACGCCCTCTCTCTGAAATGACCTGTGAATGGCCAAAGTCCCCTGTCTCCCTGTCACTGGGTACATTTAAACCCTGAAAACAGAGCCAAGAGGAGGTGGAGAAGTCTAGTTTTCTCCCACACACTTGAACCACAACGTTCAGATTCTAATTATGGGATTTTTGCCCAGTGATGCCAAAGTAAACCTGCCTACCCCAGCTTTAAAACACAGACATGAGAAAGAGTATTTCCCAAAATGTAGAACTATTCCTTTAAACACACAATTTAACTGGCTTATGTTTGTATTAGTGGAACTAATCAGCGTTAGCTGTGAGTGTAACCGAGCAGGAGTATGAACAACAGGGTCAGAGGACGCACCTTCTCCAGCTCCTCCAACCTTTTCTCCAAACTCCCGGGTGCTACAGCTCCTCCATCTCTGCCATGGCGGTTGTGTCGTTGTCTGTTCCCACCCACCTCCTCCTCGGATCCTGGCCCTGCAGAGCTGTCACAAACACACACAGAAACATAAATACAACACCGAATACAACTTGTATACTCAAGGTTTTTTATTATTGTACTTTAAATTCTTCTATATAAAAGAAAATCGATAAACTTTGAATTTTGTGTTGATTTCCACGATTGACAGTGTCCAATACTGTCTTCACACTGAGGCTGTTTGAAGGTATGAATCATAGCCACATTATTAGACTTCAATGAGATGACACATCCATCGTCAAAAGAACAGGTGGGAATATCTTCTGCGTGTTTGCCCTTTCAATTAGGCATGCATTATTAACACCCCTCCGCCTTTTATTCCATTAATGGAGAAAAGGCCGTCGAGGCTTTGCAACTTTGGTGCAAAAAGGATTCTGATTATGAAACAATTTACATATTACACCTTCAAAATTGGCTCAAGAATGGCAGCGGCAACTTGTGCGTCACTGTTCTTAAGCTGGTGAGAGCTAAAAAAAAAAAAAAAAAGTAAAGGTTTTTGAATGCAGCTCGAGCAGAACATTAATCTTATGTCCTCTTCACCTTCTCGCTGCCCAGAGATAGATTCTGGGGCAGCTGGGGAAGAATATTCACGTGCAGTTTATTTTCTTACTGACCTTATTCTAATAATTATTGACGTGGAAACTTGGAATGAGTTGCTGGCTCTGCACCCCCACCCAACTACAACTCCCACTCCCCGGTAGGAACAGATTGTGCCAGGTTTATAAAATCTCCCTGGGAATCAAATTATTCTGTGTACGTCTATGGGCTTCACTGAATTGTCTTAAGGGGGCTGTCTGCATTTTTCTGCAGCTGAAACCGACAGGAAAGCTGCTGGCAAGACAAAGGACAAATATAACTCCTTTGTACCATCTGCACTCCTTTCAGGATCTGCCAGATATGATGTTCCCATTATTAGACTACTTTACAAAGTACTTTTAACTCTGAGACGGAGAGACAGTGGAGAGCAATATGCTTAAAAGACTGTCACAATATCAAATTTAATTCCCCTCTTTGGCATCCTTAGCTTTTACTGGGTTTATGACCGTGTAGAGACAGGCAGGAAACATGAGGTAAAAGAAAGATATGACATGCAGCAGGGGTCCCCTGGTCAGAACTGAACCTTGGAAGCTGTGGTCATAAAGTACATTTATAATACTTTGTAGCTTTCCGGTAGTGTCCCGTATGTAATCAAATCCAAACATTCAAATTTGGGTCAGAGTATGCATGTTTTAGTGTCCCTTTCAAACACTTTTTCCTGCATAACCTGACGTAACCCCCCTTGCCCGCCAATTGCGCCTTGATGAAGCCTAGCCTTCCTTAAAAACTGCGTTATCAGTCTTCCAAATTAGCGATATCCCTCTCTGAAACCTCTTCCTAGCATGAGTGAACTATGTCCAAGAAATTTCCAATGACAACAACCGTCAAGGACCCAACTGATCCCTGAGCAAGCCGAAGCAATGGCTTGCTGTTGCTCTGAAAATAGGTTGGAGGTGCAAGAAACTTTGCCAAAATAGAGCCAGAGCGAGCGGTTTTTCAGACACAAAATGTCACTTAGCTTGTTTGCTGATGCACGGAGCAGGGTAGATCATGTGTGTCACATCCAATTAGGAAGAGTTATAACAGTTATAACTGGCACAGAGGCTAAGCAACGTAGTGCGTAGTAGTAATTTTGGGGTTTGGGCGAGACAGACCGACATTTTTCAACATTTTAACACATTTTTCAATGAAATGATTAGTCGACTAATTGAAGAAGTAATTGACAGATTAGTCGACAATGAAAATAATCGTTAGTGGCAGCCCTAGTCATTAGTCGACAAGATTTCATTGGCTGCTTCTCTATAAGGAGCTGCGCCTTGTAAAAAAACATCCAATCCTATATGACTGGACCATGTGGGAATTTAATGTGAAAGGACAGACACAGGAAGTGTCCACGCTCAGCAGTCAGACAGGAGTCAGGTTAATTTCCAGGGCTGGTACCTGCGGTTATTCCACAGGCTAGTTAATAACATGTCGGGCAGGAAATCCAAAGTGTGGGATCATTTTGAGAAGGTGAAGGACGAACCCAAGGTGATATGTAAACTCATCTTCATTGGTCGACTACAAACATGACGTATCATCTGAAACATGGAAGTAGCTACATGCCCATTAGCCCACAGCGTCATTAACAGGCGGCTCGCTCAGTGTGTGACGTGCACTTGTAGATAAAATATAGGCCTATATTAATGAAGGTTCATTAGTACGGTTTTGTATTTCTCTGTAATGTAGCACAGTGTTAACAATGTTACTGATACTATTCTTTCTCACACCTTCAACTCAAACCACCAAAATATATCATGTAATAATTACATTAATATCCTAAACATGCAGGCGACTAGTTGGCTAATGGCCCTAAATGATGACTATTGGTCAACTAGGAAAATTCTTAGTCAGGGGCAGCCCTGATAAAAACGCAATGCTTTGACGATACAGACATTTCATACACCAGAAGTACAGGCTGTAACTCAGACCTGCCGACATGCATTTCACCTGCAGTAGACTTGTTAAGATGAGTCAGTTTGTCATTGTAGATGCATAATGCACTCACAAGATTGCAACCATGTGAAATTTGAACTTGCACCTTCAAGACAAATGGTTGCATATGTGACCATTGGTTGCAGTCTACAGCCATGACTTTATGGAGGATGAGGACAAACTACAGACACAAGCCCCATGATGAAAACACTCTGACCCTCCCTTCTGACTTTCAGCCTTTCCTCTTTTCTCTATTGAGGCCACTGTGCCTTTTCATTCACAAGCAGAGGTGGTATTTTTCCGTACATTCATTTGACAGAACCAACGGCTTATTTTCACTCATTCTAACAGAGAGCCAAACATTGCAACGGCCATCGCTTTTGATCAAGAGCGAGTCCTTGAAACACTCTCCCTGGTGCTCGCCTATGACAAGATAAAGTGTGTTTCATTTGCCTCTCTCATCGTAGGCTCTTCAAGGCTACTCTTGTTTTATATCAGCATGACCACACATGCAAAACGCACGCGCACGTAAGTGTTACAAAGTGTGACGCTGAATACGTTCCCTCGCCAAACGCAAAGCAATGACATGCTTTGTGTATCTACATCCATGCATGTTATTTTCAGTTAAGAGATATATTCCTGGTCACACCCACGCTCACACACAAACAACACACACACGGGTACTCTAAGGTGCTCAGTGGGTGTTGAAGCTAAGCCTAAACATCCATGGCCTCGATACTAAATATCACACCGCGGCCCATTAGCACCCTGCGGCGTGAGGTCTGGGGGAGAGAGAGGCTGAGCCAATCATGCACTCTCGGGAGCCTCAGCAGGTGGGAAGGAGAAAGCACAGACAGGAGAGCCTTTAACAGCAGCAGCCACAGGTATAACAACGTCTCTCACACACTCAAGTGTCAATGTGTCAAAACTACACTGGAAACCACAACACACAGTACTCAAATATCTGATTAACACCCCGCCTCGCTAAGGTACATGCCATTCCCTCAAACAGAAAGAAAACATAAAGATGTTCAGAGTTGTTTTGAGCTGGTTGTTTAATATCGCCCTGTCCATTTACACAAACAACCATTATTTACGGGTCAGAGCTTGAAAAGTGCAGCTGATTAATGCTTCTTTCATCTCAATGGCTGCTGAGATTTGTGTTTAGGTTTAAAACGCTTCAATCTCCCAGGTGCCTTGAACTATTCAAGATGAGCTGCAGTCGGTAAGTATTTTGTTTTTTATTTGAAAAGTAGAAGGAGCTTCAGAAATTGAAACACTTGTGTTGCAAAGCTAATATGCTACATAGGCTAATAAGTTCTATCAGACAAGTTCAACAGGCCGAAAGGCAGACAGTATTAGATGCTAGATATCTGAATGGATATCTGATGATAATATACCTCTGGGAGCAACAGCAAATATTTTAGTGGTTCCTCTGAAGCCAGTAGATATCCGGATAATGGATAATGGATATCCAGGCCAAGACTTCCTCTTTAATGGATCAGTTATTGTTTATAATCTGACTAGCAACATGAGATGCAAGAATGGAGATGAGAGAGAATGTCTACAGTTCCACATATCAATGCAGATACATTTTTAAAAAGCAAATAAAAAGCTAAATCATCATCAGATGATAGCTGAGAGGGTTCAGAGATTGTATTCCTGCCATTACGACCACAACACTTCCGATGCCAAATCTTGTCCTGTTGCCTCCAGGTGTTAAATTCATGTGCAGATATCTGTTTATAGAGATTATGATATTCCACTATGGGAATGGGAATCGAGAACTTCTTCCAAATTGTAATCTGAATCATATGCTTCAAAGTTTATCAATTCCTTTCATGTAGGGCTGCCCCCGAATAGTCAACCAAACGTTAGTTGACCGAAAGGTCATAATTGGTCGCTGAGTCTGTGCCTTGTCAAAATAAGTCGACTGGACCATGTGGGAATTTAATGTGAAAGGACAGACACAGGAAGTGTCCACGCTCAGCAGTCAGACAGGAGTCAGGTTAATTTCCAGGGCTGGTACCTGCGGTTATTCCACAGGCTAGTTAATAACATGTCGGGCAGGAAATCCAAAGTGTGGGATCATTTTGAGAAGGTGAAGGACGAACCCAAGGTGATATGTAAACTCATCTTCATTGGTCGACTACAAACATGACGTATCATCTGAAACATGGAAGTAGCTACATGCCCATTAGCCCACAGCGTCATTAACAGGCAGCTCGCTCAGTGTGTGACGTGCACTTGTAGATAAAATATAGGCCTATATTAATGAAGGTTCATTAGTACGGTTTTGTATTTCTCTGTAATGTAGCACAGTGTTAACAATGTTACTGATACTATTCTTTCTCACACCTTCAACTCAAACCATTGAGTTGCCCCGCCCAAAATATATAATTTAATAATTACATTAATATCAGAAACATGCAGGTGACTAGTCAACTAATGGCCCTAAATGACGACTATTGGTCGACTAGGAAAATTCTTTGTAAGCAAATTGGTAAGCAGAGTAAATAATAATAATAACAACAGCATTAGTATCAATAAATCGTATCAATTCCCATCTCTGTTCTTAAGATGGATAACATAAGATGGAACATCATGCATCAGGGCTGAATGAAAACAGAGTTTTCAACATTTTCCAAGTAGTTATTGAGGAGAGCAGGGATAGCAGAGCCGAGCCTGAATCTAGAGAGAAAAAAGATAAAGTGACTGAGACAGGAGCGAGTTGACAGAGAAGAGAGAGTAAATTAGAGGGAGACACGAATCTATAGAGTTGCTCTATCAGCCATCTTGTGCTGCCCGCCCGCCCGCCCGGCACACCTGGCGGGTTATCCGTTGCAGAACTGCGGAGCGTCCAAGTGTAGCCGAGCCAGCTGATGAGAGCAGTGGCCATAATTACATGGCCAGATTGAATGTCAGTTGGTGAACTTGGCTGTCGGGGTTGGCCACAACTTCACAATTTGGTTGCGAATAAAGCAGAATAAATACACACCCAGGGGAAACACACAGATGTTCTCAGAGGACTTTAAAACTTGTAGTGTTGACTGTGTGTTGCAGGCTGCAGTGTGACGATTTGGCTAATCAATAAGTACAATTTTCCTCACAAGTTTGGCCTCTCAGCAAGTCAGAGATTTGACTATTATTTCACGTATGTTGTAGTTTAATGGAAGCACATGAAAGAACATTTATTTCAACCCCAATTTTTGTGCTCTCTGCCAAAACGTCTACAGTAAATTGTATGAAATAAAAAGAAAAAACATTTGCCCAGGAGGAGGTGTCCAAACATCAATCTTTTTGGGTGTTTGAAAGAAGTTTGAAAGCCCCTTATCAAATGCAATCTTGCAAAGCAATCTACACCGAAATAAACCACACATTTCAGACTCCAAACCTTTCACGGCAAAAGATTTACTTTCAACAGTCTCTGCCAGCTACAGCAGAGAAGTGATGGTCTGAACAAAGTGTCCAAAGCCCAGATGGTGTCCTGTCAGCTACTGTTCAATACAGTCATCAACAGCTATCTTTTCAGAGCAATGAAAGCATGAAAAGAGCAGCACTGAGGTGGAAAAAAATTCAACAGTGACGCTCCAGGCAAAGGCCCTCTGACCGTTTCAGAGAGAATGTGCTCTCGTAATTAATGACTCAAACTGCTGTTTCTCATCTCGGCCTCTGTTTCTTCTCTTGACACATTACTAGTGATGCTGGAGCAGATAAACTCCGCTCTCAGTGTCAGGATAATAAAATGAGACTCACCTCTTGTGGCGGCCGCTCCCAGATCTGGGGGTTTCCTGAAACAAAAAGGAAAGGAACACCTTTAGTCTAAAACAATAACTCAGGAGTTTAAAGATTTATTTTTAGAGCAGTGCTAAAGGAGGAGGATGAAGGATTTTGTGCCATCTAGCGGTGAGGATTGCGGAGTTAGACCAACTGAAACTGCTCCCATGTGCCAAGTGTGAACTCCCGGTTAGGATTCCTTCAGTTTTTATTCATTAGGAGGGTTTTACAGGGAGCGATTTAAACCAGTAAGAAACAACTGAATAAAGCAGCTACACATTAAAAGTCAGTTTTTCTGAAGCTATCAGGCTTGTCGAGGAGAAGCTGCTAACTATGGTGGCTGACACAAATGCCCTGTGCGGTACGATACAGTTCAGTTACGCAACAGTGAAAAGTTGTGGATGGTACCAATGGAACCGTGCCGTACCGTCCCCATGTTTGGTCCCCCCTCTGTTGGGGTACCTAGCACACAGATCTGGTACTAAAAGGTGGAGCTGTGAACACTGCAGTCTGATTGGTCAGTAGAGGACGGTCACTCTGCTCAGGGCTGAGTTGTGACTGGTTTTGAGGCTCATGTAACCACTGTTCATACTGTGGAGAGTTTTATTAGTAAACTGTAACTATAAAATGAAAGGATGTTTTGCTGCCTCTCACAGCAGCTGGAGGCGGAGAAAAAATAATTTCATTCACTGGGCCGACTGACGGTGACTTTTAAGGTGGAACGTTTACTTGTAATGTTTCTCAATGCATGAGGTGATGACATGAATCCATCAACACACCTTAAATTTCACTGTGACAACTTTGACCGATACTTCAGTTTTTACATGACAGACACTTTAAGTAATGAGTGGATCTTCAAGTGTTTTTACAGTATATTCATTTTGGCCGGATTATGTGAACAGCATATATTCTAATCCTCACTCGGAGAGAGAAAAAAAAGCGTCGTGGATTATCTTTCCTGTGGGCTACAGCAACACTAAATCCCAGAGCTTGCCTGAGAAGGACTAAATGCACAAACCCGCTATATATGCGATAAACAAGGTGCAGACTGATAAAGGAGGAAATACAGTGAGTGCTGGACGAAGCAGTGAGTGACAACAACCCCGCCCACATTTAAGAGCAATGTTTGTGCTGGAAACACTAGGGTCTAGGTACCATGTCTGAAGGGTTACTGTTGGTTCCAAAGGTACCATACTGAAAGTGTTTGGTGGAAAAGGGGCTAAAAATACAAATGGCCCTATCTAGAACCAGTGGTTTGTTTGCTCCTGGCCACTGTAGAAACATGGCGGACTCCATGGACAAGGACCCACTAGCTATGTAGATATAAACAGCTCATTCTAAGGTAACAAAAACACAACAATTCTTTTCAGGATATTATACACTGAAGAAAATGAACTTATATTCCATTCCTGTCAGTATATCCCCTTAAATCCTACATACTGGAGATTTAAGTCTCTAATTTTAAGTATTACTGTAATTTCAGAAAAGCAGCACATACCAGAATGAGTTTCTTGGTACCATTTATTGTGTTTATTTGCCTCTGGTGGTTCACTAAAAAGGAAAAAACACAAAACTCCATCTACACGATAAGAGAAATGTATCAGTGGCAGCATTTATAGAAAGCCTTTGGGTCGTGTTGTGTGAATCGCAGCTGCTGAGCTGATATATAGATGAGCTTTGTTGCATTTAATAGTTCAACAGGAGCCCCATGGCCCCAAGTTGTGGAAGGCAATCTTGTTTTGCAACATGGGGGGTACATGTTTATCTTCTTTTCCCATTACTGTATGATCTAAAGGTTGTTTAGACCTATACAGCAGTGATGCGCCGCTAAAATCGCCTTGGGTGAAATCTCCCTGAAAAAAATGAGGTGTGTGAGATGAATACGCATCTCCTCTTTCCTAAGGTCTTGTGCAGTGAAGGGTCCCAGGTTTGATTGAGGAGCCTTGGCTCCACTATAATCTATCAGTCAGAACTCGGCTATAGCGGGGCGAGGGGAAACGCTGTGGCTGACTATTAGCATGCACCAGCCTCTCTGTCTCGGTGACATATCATCTATTACCCATGGATGAAATCTCGGCCCTCATCTCTTCCCTGGCTCAAGCCTGGATAGATTTACGGAGGCGGAGGACAGTAAGAGGGCAGTCTGCAGCAGCAGCAGGTCACTAAATAATTCCTCATCTGCGCATCAGACCTGGTCCAAGCAACACCTGGATTTGAGAGCGCTTTGATGAAATTTGTTTTAGAAACTGACATTTTCTAGGATTTGGTGTAATCCAACAGCTGCTATAGCTGGACATGAAAAGCCAGTGCTGTAGCTATTCAATCTTTTCCACAAAATGTCCTATCAGGGATTTTGGACAAAGGCAGACAGATGGTGATACTCTAAACGTGCACTTTACTCTAATGGCAGACTCTGCCTAAACCAATTCAGGCTGCAGCTAATGATTAATTTTGATTGTTTATTATTCTATTGATTATTTTTTAACCATTAATCGATACTTGTTTGGTCTATAAAATGTGAGAAATGGTGAAAGCCCAAGATGATGTCCCCAAGTGTCTTATTTTATCCACAACCCAAAGATACTTAGTTTACTGTCAGAGTGGAGTAAAGAAACCACAAAATATTCACATTTAAGAGGCTGGAATCTGAGAATTTTGACTTATTTTTGTCTTTAAAAATTACTCAAATTAATTGTTTATCAAATTAGTTCCAGACTATTTAATTAGTTGACAGCTAATTAATTGATTGGTGCAGCACTTAACCCATTAAAGTAATAGTTCACTTACAGACATAACCCTAACCCTAACCCTCAATGAAGTCTAGATAAGAGCTATTATTGCTAAACTATTGCTTAACAAAGAGTTCCTAGATTTACAGAGATGGGAGTAAGTCACAGGTGCAATTCTCAAGCAAGTCTCAAGTCTTAACCTTCAAGTCTTAAGCAAGTCCCAAGTTACTGTTGCGAGAATCAACCAGATCAAGTCGAGACCCTGCTATAACTCAAGCAGGGTCACAGGTCAAGCTTTAAGCCTGATTCATGGTCCTGCGTTAAATCAACGACGTACCTATTTCGTGGGGTACGTGGCTACGCAGGAGGCTTGCCGTAGCCCCCGGCGTAGCCTGACCTGCACCTCCCAAAAAATGTAACTACACGTCGAGGCGACGCAGACCTAGCGCAGACCGAGAGGGCTGTGAATGGTTTGCTTGGTAGCAACGCATTTCCGGTTCTGTATTTCCAGATTGCGCCATCCCCACCATCTTTAAACATATTCTGTTGCGATGTAGATGTTGCAGTATTAACATACTTTCTTCGACATCCAACAACTCCAACTCCAGCAAGATTCTCTCTCTCTCGGTCATCATTGTTCACTGTGACCAGAAAAGCCGGAAGCTAAACAAAGAATCAACTAGAGACGACGATAACCACTCAGGAAAGGAACGCAGCCCCCTACTGCTCTGGCGGTGAATTGCACCGCGACGAAATGGAGTGACGGAGAAGTTCGAAGGGTTCACGACGGTGTCACGGCAATGACGTAGGTACGTTGTAGGTACGCCGCAGGACCATAAATCAGGCTCAATTTTCTGGTCTAGCTAACGTTTTATCAGTCAATAAGCTACCAAGTTAGCTGAAACGTAGTGACAAATGAAGCTGGATGATGTGGTGGTCGTGTCACTGATTTTCAAGCTGGAGACATTGCATACCGCTGTTCTCTTCTTTCTGTCATCATCTACAGCATAATCCTTAGGTCCAAATTTTTTTCGTTTTTCAACTACCTGCCTTTGTGATAGCCGTCTTGTGTGTTGGCTATGCTGGTCTGTATCCAGATTTGCACGCATTGCACTAGAAACTGACCAAAAACAAAACCATCCATCCATTTTCAACTGCTTATCTAAAGCCAGGTCATGGGGGCAGCAGGCCAAGCAAAGCACCCCAGACGTCCCTCTCCCCGGCAATGCTTTCCAGCTCCTCCTGGGGGACCCCAAGGTGTTCCCAGGCCAGATGAGATATGTAATCCCTCCAGCATGTTCTACCAATGGAATGTGCCTGAACACCTCTAACAGGAGGCGACCAGGAGGCATCCTGATCAGATGGCCGAACCACCTCAACTGACCCCTTTCGACGTGAAGGAGCAGTGGCTCTACTCCGAGCTCCCTCAGGATGTCCAAGCTCCTCACCCTATCGCTAAGAGTGAGCCCAGTTACCCTTCTACGGAAACTCAACAAAACATAACCTCTCAATATCTAGAAAAATGCAAATATTTTTAAAAAAAGTCAAGTCTGTCTGAAGTCTAAGTAAAGTCAAGTCAAAGTCAAGTATTTTATCAATGTCATTCAATCAAGTCTCAATTCTTCAACTTTGAGACTCAAATCTGACACTCAGTCAAATCATGTGACTCCAGTCCACCACCTATACCTATCATGCGTCCGTGGGGAAATTTGTTGTGCACACATAAGCGCGTTTGCTGGCTTGTGCTGTCAATTGACGACCCACCTGCAACGTTTTATAACCTTTTTTTGCTGTCTTTTGTTCGGCTTCCTTAGAAGTCTGTTTACACTGATATGCTTTCATAACATCATTCAACAGCAAACCTTTTCTGGGACCACAGAGAGCCTAGGGAGGCGAATATTACATACAATTTATATTGTTTTTGGGTGAACTATTTCTTTAAATTTAATACAGAGTACGACTTTAACCATGGAGTTAGACTTTATGAAAAATTGAGCCAGACTGTGACAGGATAATTTAAGGATTAAGACACAGTTTGAAGGTCAATTTCTCAGATCTACGGCTGCAACTAAAAATCTGAGTGATGGGTCAGTAAATTTCAAAATTAATTTGTTTAGTTTATAAAATGTCAGAAAATTGCAGGAATAAATGTCCACCACTTTTCCCCAGGGCTCTTCAAATTGCTTGTTTCATCTGATTTGAGAAGTTGCAATCATGATTACAAATTTATGAAAAGATTTCTGTTGATCGACAAGGTGTTTCAGCAGTACTACATCTCACATCCCTGAATAATCAATTAGATAAGGGGGTACCAAATCAGTCCTGTAAAGACAAGACAGAAAAAAAGAAGAAGAGAGACCAAGGCCTGATACAAAACATTTTGAGTTGAGATGTGATATTTTTCAAAGCAGCTGTAAACCTCTAACAGAGCCTCCATTCAGTTCAGATCACAGTGTAGAAATAAAAAACACTGTCTATATGTAAATGTGTGTTTACTCTCTTGTCTCCACAGTCTAGTGTAACTTAAATAGGCCAACAGGATTATTTGAAAATACAATTGTCCTGGAAACCCAGTCTGCTGGTTTCCAACAGGAACTGTGCATGAAACAATTGTTTGCTTTTACATTTCCTCAGAAATGTTAATACATCTGTTTTTTAAAGATCCAGCATGAGCAAGTTTCATTTTCAGTCTGTTGGCCAACTGACAGGGGTCAGTGGACTGGATTGATTATTTTCTGAGGTGAAAGAGGGTTGAAATCTGAGTCAAAACAACAATATGAGGGAAGGTTACGGCGGTCAGCAGACGTTGTGAGGCTGTGCCAATCCTCATTTGCACACAGTCAAAACAAAAGAGCAAGAATGAGTCTTACTTGATAGTAAGTAAAAGACTGTAAAGCTGAAGCAAAAGGGTTTGATCTCCTACATTGAGAGGCTAGCAGGGGAATTGGACTGCTATAAATTAAATCATGGTGTTAGGAATAAGGATTTCTTCAACCACAGCAAGTTACGATTTTAAAGTTCAGAACAAGAGTGACATGTTGACCACATCATCATCAGATTACACATGAGCAAGACTCACTGTATGTGACAAAGTGAATAGATGTTTAGTTGAAGGGCAAGAGAAACAACTAATTAATTAATTAATTAATTAATTATCAATGGAAGTAGATGGCACTCAGCTTGTGGTGCTCAAAGCGCCAAAAAAATACAGCTGAAAAACTCAACATCAATCATGACCTGGTTACTCAAGATAATCCACAGACCTTGTTGTGAGCAGTTTCATGTAGGAACTATTTTCTCTCTACCGAACAACACCTGCCAACCGTATCACTGCACAGAAGGAAGTGTGCATCTACTCATGGACGAGAGGCTCTTTGCTTGTGACAGCAAGAGATGTAAATATTAAGGGTATCCTTCTCAACTGAGCGGTAACAAGGGATGCACAATAACAACAGCATGTCATTGGTATCAGCCAATGTTCTTTTTCTTAACTTACACAATGAATGAAAATTACATACATATAAAACTATTTAATGTCTCCAACTGCTGGTGGGCCATCATGGTAAGAGTATGCATGTGTGATATAATGTTAATTCCACTACAGAAGAGACTTGATGATCACTAAAATTAGGTGGGCGAAAAAAGTGGACATATCAATATTGGTTATTGTTCAAATGAGTTGTTAACATATCCGCATATCAGCAAAAAATCCAATATCGTGCATCCCTAGCTGTTACGTTAGCTAGCTCAGTGGTGCTAGGTGAGCTAGCAGTAGATGCACTCTTCCTTCTGCATGGTTCCTACAGTACATGAAACTGCTCACAACAAGGTCTGTGGATTATCTTGAGTAACCAGGTCATGATTTCTGGAAAGAGACATTGATGTTGAGTGTATATATTTAGCGCTTTGAGCACCACAAGCTGAGTGTCATCTAGTTCCATTATATTGGAGAGAAGGCAGACATCTCTACAGCTGATATCTCCAACACTCTGCAACTCACACTAAAACAATCTGGACTGATAAACAGCACTACAGGTAAGAGGAACAATCTGTATTTTCGATTTGTCCCTTCAAAGAACATAATAATTCCTGCCTGTAACTGGGGTTTGAACAGCTCTTAGCCACTGGACTCTCTTGCGTTGATGTCACTTAGTTTAGAAGCACTGTGCTATAAATAAAAGCACCATATATGAAGGGTTTATAATACACATTATTGTCAAAATGTCATGCTATTTCATTATCTTGTGCCATCGTCTGAGAACTGCACCGAGCCAATTACACTTTGGCAGCGTGTCCACCTTCTGCAGATACATAAATAGAAAAGCTGTAAGAGTCACACAAGGTTCCAGACTTTTCTTTAAGTCCATCCACACTGCAAAACACACTCAAGTATCCTCTTATTTATGCCATAATGTTAAGGACATTTTTTATTGTGTGTTCAGTATTTAGTAAGTTGTAAAAGTCTGATTTTTATCTAACAACAGAGACAAACTAACACCAAGGTTATACAGCACAGTACCAAACAGGTTTTAATTATATACAGCTTGCAGGTCATCAGCTCCTCTATTACAAAGGGACTCTGAGGATAAACTGATCATTAACATCCCTCTCTGGCTGATGTGCAGCTGACAATCTTATTTGTTTACAGAAAACATCCCAGACTTCATCTGCCACATTACCGCTGCCACTTTTGGCAGTGTTCCACGGTGTGTACCTCCTGTCTGGGATATGAATCTGCGAGACAAGGTCAGCGTAATTCATGTACAGCTCCTTCACTGCACACAATACAAGCCTGCGTGCAACTTTATTTATCATGCTTGAGCTGCGCTGACAGCTCCCATAAGCCTGGCTGCAGAGCTACTCAGAATACAGAGAGACAAATATCAACAATAAAACAAGCACTTTATCACTGAACTCCAGCAGATTACTACCTGATGTGCATTTCTGTGTGTGAGGAACACTCCGCGCCACTTTGAATAGGAGATAAAACACAACCAAATATCTTGCTTGGACGTTTAAGGCTTGATGTGATCAGTGATTTATGTCTACAGCTCATTAAAATCACAAATCTCTAAAGGAATGCCATCTCACATGAAAAGCTGATCTTTGGCTTTCTATCTGGCTGCAGCTTCTCTCCAGCAGTGCAGCGCTCTGAGTATTTGTCTGTACCAAGATGATAAAGATCACAATTTTACTGGAGGCATTCGATAAATTCAAGAGATGCTCTTCAAATAAGCAGGCATGATTGGCATTTAGAAGAAGCAGGCAGGCCAAAAACATCAACCAGCAAAACTAGGCTACTGAAAAGTCCCAATTCTGTGCTGTATATGTATGTATGAAAACATCTGAACCATTTCCCCTTCGCTTACTGCTGCAATTTATCTATGATGTCGACATGTTTATCATGATAACTACAGGCTAACACTGTACCTGCTCAGGTAGAGATGCCCTGCACTTCTCTCACACACCGTTTTAACTTGAACCTTGCTAACCTCACCTCGCTGAGTCTTTGATGTAGGCTGGAGAAATAGATGTCAAAATGCCAACCTGGAACATAAATCAAAGGCTGAAGATGAAAACAGGAACAACCTGCAAACTACACTGTAAACAGCTGCAGAAAGTCATGTTAACCTCTTGCCCTGTGTGTGACCGATACAGCTGCTGCATGTGTATTCGTCAAAGGTATTTTAGCCTGAGGTTCTTAAATTAGCTTTTCTCGCACCTATGCAAAGTCTGTACCATGGTTGTGTGAGGTACTTGTACGTAGTCAGTGTGTTTCAATCAGTAGGTTTGAATCTACACACCCCTAGTTTGGAGAAACGGTGGGAGTCGGACATGGAAGCTGAGCCATGTACTTCTGTGGAGGGGGAAGCATTTAAACATATTTTAGCCACCTAAAAAGAATCTATATTGGTTTAAGTGTATGCTACATTTAGAATATTTTCATTGCTTTACCTTGACATCCGGCCATGATTCCAGATGGGGAACTGAAGCTGCTATATCGCTCTCTTCAAGGCCAGATTCCATTGAGAAAAACAGTGATTTAACATCGCTGAACACAGTCGCTGGTCTACTGCTGCCTTGATCGTTTTTTGTTTGTTTGTCTGTTTGTTTTTTTGTTATTATGGGACTTTGGTGTTTTAAAGGGTTAGCTCAGATTCACCAAAGTCACATAATAGCACAAAATGACTGATTGAGGCAGCGGTAAACCAGCATCTCTCCTGTTCAGCGAGCTGAAATTACTGTTTTCATTAACTGGAGTCTGGTGACTTTGTCAAGAGCATAGTTGAGGAACTGAAGCCACTAATGGCTTCTCTGATGGAAAGGTAAGCCAGTGAAAATACTTTCATTACAACTGGGGCTGTTAAAATAACCAGCCAGATTAATCGCATTCAGTCATTGAAGGCCACAGTGGCTTTGTCACATGATGAAGGCAGACGAGACGACGCTGCTTGGCCCCATGAATGGAAACAAAAAATTGCCCAGATGGAACTGCTGATAGGAGCACCATCCAATTTTTGTACCATTGCAGTACTTCAAGTCTGAAATGTCACCTCAACGCAAAGCATTTATCAGAGAACCCAGAGGTCCGAGCTTGCACAGCCTCTGACGCCAGCACTAGCAGTCAGCCTCGTCAAGCCACACTCGACCAGGCGTTCAGACGCAAACTGAGTCAGTCCACCTGTGACCGACTGACTAACTCCCTTACAAAATGGACTGCAGACCAGTTTGGGTGGTAGAGGACAGGGGGACAATTGTGTCCAAAATCAAGAAGCTTTACTGCGACACACCTGCTAAAATTCATTGGAACTGAATTTTCCACAATACTTTCACAGGAAAAATTGATGCATGCAATTAATTTAGATTAATCAGTCACAGAGCATGACTGTGTGTTTGTACTGTAACACCTGTTCTGAGCTTCTTAAACCCCTGACAAATACCCCCCATATCATGATAAAAAAGAAGAACTAACACTGAAACTGAAATGCAACTGAAACTAAATATGTTTAAACAATAAAAACTAAACTGAAACCTGCAAACTCACTCTGGAAACTAACTGAAACTAAACTGAATTGAAAACAGAAATTAAACACAAAATAAAAAAATTAACTATTGAAAATATAACACTACAATAACACTGATCTGTATTTAAAAGTCTCTGGCTGTTTAATTTGCAACAGCTCCTGTTTTTTCATGTTTTAAATGATATCTGAATAACATGCTGCAGCGTCCCTGGTTTGCTGTGAACATTCATTTTACTCTCTCACCAACTAGCTAAAGTGTTTTTGCAGGTAGCCATCCTGTCAAAGATAAATGTTGCTGTGGTTTAGTTGGTTTATATAACAGTAATCCCTAAAATCTTGAATCAACAGAGGTGTGAGTGTGATCAAATGTTGTTTCAGGCACCAAAATGAAATTCAGTTTGCTGCGAGCACTGGGGCTGCGGCTCCTGGTTGGAAATGCCATGTGATGGGCAGTGAACGTTTCCCTGCTGCTCAGACAAGATGCTCTGCATCAGCACCATTTTTTGGACTGAAAGGTGCTAATTAGAAATGCAAATGAGGCTTGTTTAAAAAGTGCTGGATGGAGGCTGTTTGCAGTGTGTGAGAGAGAGGCAGAAAAAAGACCTGAGCCACTCTGCTGTGGACCTGGCGCCACATTAAATGCAGATGATCCTGAGGAATGTTCCATATGGTTCTGACTGCTGGATCACTGAAACAGGTTTTCTTGTAGGTCCTGCATACCAGAGGGAGGTAAGGTCTGATAACCAGGACCACATGCCTGCACAGGGCCTCACTGACATATCAGATACATGTGTCCTGTCACACGCTGAAGAACTATGTGTGTCCATGCACAGATATACACACACACACAGAGCACACAACATCTCTATACGCAGATTTAAATGGAACACAGGTCTCCACGCTCTTAGAAATAAAGGTGCTAACTAAAACCACATAGGGTTCTCCGGCTTGTCCTCACAGGAGAAACCCTTCTGGTTCCTGGATGAACCTTTAAGAGTGCTTTCAGACCTAGGGTTGTCTCCTTTGTTCTGAATCAGGGACTGATTTTGTTGCATAATTGCCTAGAGTTGGTTCGTGTTCTCACGGCAGCATTTACATGCGGACCAGATCAAATGCCTTGTGTGAGAAAGCTGCTCTTGATTGGTCAGAATTTCCATGTGGGAAAAATCCAGGAAGTAAAGCAAACTTTGAAGAAGAGTACACTTGCAAGATAAATGTGACACTTTCTAATGTCACAATGGAGGGACAACTACGCAGGTTGATTTTAGCGCTGCTCATCGTGGACTATATTGCTGTCATTGTTCATTTTAGTCAAACCATACAGTTTGAAAACGAGGCGCGGCTCCAACTAGAAAACAATGTTTTGATGCATTGGATGTGCTGAATGTGCATATTAAGGCAGTACAGGAGGAGGTGCACATTAATAATCCTCCAGGACTGTAACATGCTCATATTTAACCTAAACAATGTGTCATGTGACTGCAGTTGGTTCAGATCCAGGTCGGAACACGTTCTCACCACAAACAAACTGCACTAGAGTTCGTTTGTAACGGAACCGAAACCACCTCTTCAAGAAGGTCTCGATCCGGTTGTTTTAGTGCGCACCTAAGTTTGATTGCAATCCGCACTTAGGAGGCAAACAAACTTGAGTTAGACTGAGCCGAACCAAACTGGGCAGGTGTGAAAGCATCCTTATATAGGTACCACCTGGAACCTAGGGTTTATACCTAAAACCATCTGTGAAAGGGTCCATCCACGGAGGTTCTACAGAATACCCCTCTACCTTGAACCTTTTTCATGGGTTCTTTCCAGAACCTTTCCACCTTCTAAGGGAGCTAGGGGGCTCTAAAAACAGTAACTGACGACATTAATCATAGATCTCTCTCCCATTTCTCATGACTTTAATGTAGCAGTTCAGGCTGGGGCCAAGAGAACCATGTCTAGCAGCCTTGGGCTTCATGAGGGCTGCTAAAGGGGCTGATGTGGTCCAGCGTAACCCACAACACTCATGGTTCACAATGACATTTTTAGGGGGTGGGGATTTTGTGAAATCATGACTACTGTAGCCTTTACCTTTTTCAATGGTGCAGTAGGGTTGGGAACCAAAACTTGGTTTCAGATTAGAATCAAATACAAGATGCAAAGTACTGAGTACCTATTAAATAAAATATTAAAAATGGGGAAAGGGGAAATTCAGCAGACCATGTGGTATTGTATGACATTACATAATGTCAAAGACATCAAAAATGGCAGAAGACAAGTAAAATGAACTGGTTAAGAGGATGTCAGATACATCTACATTTAAAAATGCCATTTAAAACATGGGCAATGAGAATATTTAAGGGTGAGGATCTTTAACACCCACGCTTTTAACAACCCTTTATGAACTCTTTCTTCCAAAAAGGATTCTTTAGATGAAAACTGTTCTGAAGAAGTTTTTTTGGGATAAAAAGGGTTCTTAATGGAACCCTTAGTCTTACAAAATAACCCTAGAAGAATACTGTCTTCAAAAAAGGATCCTTTGGACGAAAAAGCTTCTTAATGGAACACTCAAGCCTGGTTCAGACCAAAGATTCGCAATGAGATGAAAGCGTTTTAGAATGTCGCAGAACGGGGCATTGTGAGAAGTTACTAGGGTTGTCCCGAATGCCATTTTTTAACATTCGGACCTTCGGCAGAATTTATAAGGAATATTCGAATATTCGTTCACGGCTGTGGTCGTGCTGCCTGCTCTCTCCGGTTTTACGCCAGGCTCGGCTCCTTTCAAAGACTCCTTGCGAAGCACTCCTCCGGGGTTTTTGCGGACCTAATTGTATTGCGGAGTTTTGCACAGCAGCGACCGGATCTTTGCTCTCAAACCACAAAAAAATGTGATGGCACAACAGTCTCCTTCAGTACATTATTCTAGGCTTTCTTTTGATTTTCACATTGGCTAGTCATCCTGTTAATTTGTCTTCTGACTAAATCGGAACCGTTGAAACAAGTTGTAGGAAGCCTCTGCAAGTAATTGGTTGCTGGCAGACACTCTGTGCTGCAATAAAATGGTTAATCAGCAGTGCCGTGCACTGTAGAGCCGATGTGCTGCTGGTTCTGCCAGCCTGAATAGAATATAATGTCTACTGTTGTGTACAGCCTTTATAGACTGAGCTGAGTAGTGATGCGCGGGTCGACCCGTAACCCGCGGGACCCGCAAATGGACCTGCGCGTCGGGCAGCACTGATCGTCTGTTAAATCGGTCTGTAAATGATATTTTGACATTATTGGCTATTACTGTCATGGCATCCGAAGGTACTGATGCGTTGAGCAGGTGACAGTCCGCGGTCGTTTTCAAAACACACTTGTGTCACACACTCCAAAAGAAACTTGTTGAAACTTTAAACAATAATTTATTGTACAAAACGGGGGAAACAAACGTTGACAAAAATGGTTCCATAATTCATATTAAATTCAAAAGATAACGAAAAAACAGCTACAAGTTAGAGGGAATAGTGATAAAGTGGTAAAACTTGGCATTGATCCACAGCCTCAGACGGATGCGCTCAAGCCTGCCGTGCGCACAAGCGCAGTTGGTAGGCGATACTATATTTTCACATTTTTAACAATGCAATTTAAAAGTTTTGATTTTTATTGATAACCTACATTTACCAACAACAAAAAGACTACATTTAGCACCAAAAAATATGTAAAAAAAATAATAATAATAGCCTAATACTAAAAAAAAAAAAAAAAAAGAATATCGAATACCAAATTTTCATAAGGAATACCTACCCATAGAAACAAATATTCGAATATCCGAATATTTGGGTACAGCCCTAGAAGTTACATGTTTCAGCTCGTCTCGTCACGGATCTTTGGTCTGAACTTGGCATTAGCATTATCAAGAACCCTACGAGAACACTCTCTTCAAAAAAGGGGTCTTCAGAAGCAAATGGTTCTGGGTAGAACCTGAGCCCTTCAGGAGGAACCCTTTGAAACCCTTATTTCTAAGAGTGCAGAAATGATGGAAAAAGGGCATCATTGCAGAATTTCAAACATCTGATAAAATATTTCATATCCAGGACCCGTCGTGGAGTTTCCATTATGTCCTCAACAGCTAACACAGAAGAGTTACAGCTTGTTTTGGTTGGGAGAAGCTCTGAGATCCGGGGAGACTGTTAACAACCCTGCAGCTCTTGAACTGAGTTCCTCTTTAAAAACTTTTTGTCCAGATATCTTGATACCAGCTAAGAGGCCCGACTGGACGCTGTATATCATAACGGCCCTGACACGGCAATTGCTTGTCTCCCGTTGATAAATGGGGCCCGAGAGGGGGAGCGGCACATTTTTGGGATGCTCCATCTTTACAGATGTCTAACTGACAGCTCCACTGACCACACTGGACCTCTCAGGCTCTTTTATTTCCCTAGTCTGCCTCTTTATGAGTGACAGTGGGACATCTAATGGTTAGTTTCTGCATAACCACATCTGGTGTGCGTTAGGCTGCATGTCGTGACGGTAAGAACTGGGAATCTCTCACTATAAATGTTCGTATGTAGAGAATACATCACGCTGAATTGCTTGTTGTCTGTTTATGCGTCGACTACCTCATATAAATAGTCAAATCCTTGGCTTTTCATTTTCTATCCGGGCCACCTCTCAGCAGGTGCTGTCACAATCTTCCTGTCAGTGTGGTGTTTGTGTACATATTTCATACACAGGCCCTCATTTTGCCTAAACAGCCTCAGACGGTTGCAGCCCAAAACAAAATAAGCCTGCTGATGCATAACAGCCGATCCATCTGGAACGCAACTGTTAACTACATCCACAAGAGATGTCACTCAGCGGCAGCAGCGCCATTTGATTTGTTTTTTTTTTTATGTATTTCAAATAGCAATTTTCATGTAAATCAGATGATGTTTTACAGAAATACAAACAGAGTGGAGGTTTGAGTCGTTGTTACACAGCTGGATGCTTTTCATATCCTGCCTGTGCTCAGTTTCTTATTGAAAATCACTGTGTATTTGAAGTGAGTTGGAAATTACAAACACGGCACTACTGAATATGAACCGCTGTTCTCCACAAAATGAAAAGATTCAAATTACGAGCGTGTCATTTCTGACTTGGTTTTCCTTTTTTTTTATGTCCTGACTCTGCAGACGCCTCCTGGACTTATTTGGGGGAAGAGCAGACCTTCTCTGCATGGGTTCACTTTTATCAAATAAACATAGATATGCTTTCCAAGAGTAAAAGATTCGGTCTGTCGACAGCGTCAGTCACTGAACCAGACACCTTATACATGACACAGATCCTGACACTGGCCCTAAGGTGGAGTTTGATGAATGTGGCTTTTAAGCTTGTGGTCCAGAGACACACAGAGAAACACTGAGCAGCATGTGATGTAAATGATACTGCTTTGTTTCTGCTACTGATGATTATATTCACTATCTATGATTATATTGATACTTTGATTGACTGATCACTCATTTAGCTTGTAAAAGAATTCTAAGGTAAATCTTCAAATGGCTTCTTTTGTCTAAAGGCCTTTTCACACAGGAAACAAAAGGAGAGGAAAGGAGAGGAAAAGAAAAGAAAAAGAAAGGAAAGGAAAGAAAAGGAAAGGAAAGGAAAGGAAAGGAAAGGAGAGGAGAGGAGAGAGGAAAGGAAAGGAAACAAAAGGAGAGGAGAGGAGAGGAGAGGAAAAGAAAAGAAAAGAAAAGAAAAGAAAGGAAAGGAAATACAAGGAAAGGAGAGGAGAGGAGAGGAGAGGAAAAAGAAAAGGAAAGAAAAAGAAAGGAAAGGAAAGGAAAGGAAAGGAGAGGAGAGGAGAGGAGAGAGGAAAGGAAAGGAAACAAAAGGAGAGGAGAGGAGAGGAGAGGAAAAGAAAAGAAAAGAAAAGAAAAGAAAAGAAAGGAAAGGAAATACAAGGAAAGGAGAGGAGAGGAGAGGAGAGGAAAAAGAAAAGGAAAGGAAAGGAAAGGAAAGGAAACAAAAGGAGAGGAGAGGAGAGGAGAGGAGAGGGAAAGGAAATGAAAGGAAAGGAACAGAAAAGAACGGAATTGAAGGAAAGGAAAGGAAAGGAAAGGAAAAGAAAGGAAAGGAAAAGCAGGACACCCGACAGGATGGGACCATGGGCAGCACGGGTGGGACTTTTTGATGACATCTTATGTGTAGCGGTTAGCAGTTAGCAGCTAACTCAAAGAGGAAGAACAGTGGCTGTAAATATCTGCAAATATGGGAAACAATGAGGTCCGGGAGCTCCTTACACTCGAGATGAGATCAGCTGCCATATATTTATAATATAAAAGAGACGATAAATGACTGTTGTTGTCATGTTATACCATTGTTAGGTTTGTAAAGAGCTGCTGACGTGTATGTTTTATGTCACACTAGAGGCCGCACTGTTGTGCAAGTGTCACATCCATCAAGCCTCTTTTGATTCCACGCTGCAGGGATGCGGCCTATAATCACACACTGGAGCAGAATGATGCTGCCATTATGTGGCTCTGTGTAACCTCTAGTGCGATCTCTCTGTAAAAGGGCCATAGATGGGCTCAAATTTTTAAATTGACAGGTGATTTATTTGCAAGAATTATTTGTGTTCTGTGTAAAAAAATACCTTTGATGGTCCAAAATCCAAAGACTTTCAATTTATAATGAACTCAAGCTGTGAGAAGCAGCAAATCCTCATATTACAGAAACTGAAGCTATTGAATATTTCATGTTTTAGTTTGAAAAATGACTATGATCAAATGATGTTCACATTTTTTGTACGTCCCATTTCAGTCGATCAGTATCAGTAGCTTACATTGTTACAAGCAAACTCCATCTCTCTACAAAGTCACATGAGCTGCTTTTTAAGATCAACCAGTTTTATGGATAAGAATTTGACACCACCAAAACCAAAGGCCCCCGACCTGTGAGAAACCATCTCCCAGAGTAGCTTTAACAGCATTTTCTTTTTTGCTTTTAGCTGATTTCACAGTGATGATGAAATGCCGAGACACCTTTGGGTTTTGCATCACTGCAGCTTTTCACACAACCTCTGCTCCCGAGCTCTCTGGTTGTCTCCCTGAGCAACAGTGCCTCTGTTTGGCAGCACCCATGTATCAGTCTGTACAACAGTCTGCTTGAATTCAGAGTAGAGGAAAAATAGAATATTATATGAGTCTATTCCAGACACTAAAGACTGGAATACACAGACAGTACTGCAGAGACTTTATGTTGGATGTAATCTTTGATGCTGAAAGCCTTTTTTAGATTTGAATGACCTCTCTATAAACCCAAAACCTGGGCAAAATAAACCAAAACACGGCTAGATGTCCCAGAAGTGAGAAAATATGAGTGTGTAGCTCTCCCCTCCTTCCTCCTCCAGTGTCATTTCTTACCATTAAGTGGCCGGTGGCAGGGTCAGCCATCATGGCCTCGTTCTGGAAAGTGTTGGCCTGAACCAGCTCCTCCTCCTCCCTCCTGTTCTTCTCCCCTGCGTCGTCGTCGTCCAGCTCATCCAGGCTCTGAGAGAAGAGGAAGAAAAGAATGATAGATGAGCTTAGATCAGCCTCGACTGGAGGGAGTACAGTCACTGAGATGTTTTTATATGCACACACACAATGAATCAGGTTACAGGGAGAAACCAGATTAGGCCAGGGAGAAATCAGAGAACACGTTTTTGACACTTTTCTCTAATCAAAACAAATGGCGTACTTGCAGCCCATACATATGCATGCAGGAGCGCTGTAGGACTCGTGCATTTGTCAGCAATGATTTGTGAAATGAGACACAGCCACAATTTCTTGTGCTGGAAAATCACTTCTGTGAAACAGGCTCACGGTTACTCTGAAATTTGGGTTTACATGCAGCTTGTCAGTCATCTATTCCTTCACTAACCAGGTCATATTTCTGAACCATGGTTGGTTTGTTTTAAGTGTTACATACTTAGTGTTATATTTGTCAGAGAGCAGTTTTCCTTGCCATGAGAATGTATCACAAGTGACTTATTTTTATTCTAGTGTCAGTTTCAGTCTCAGTTTTTTTCAGTTTTATTATTTTGAATACAAAGATGCACAGCCGTGTGCGTTGATGTTCCCTTTAAAGGAATCTTTGCCCCCGAAATGACCATTTGTATCTAAATTACTCACCCAAAGGCTGGGCGATATAACAGCTATGTACGATATACCCATATATTTTCAAGCAAGACATAAATTTAGACAACACCGTTTATATTGATATAGGGTCAATTTGCGTTACGTAACGCATACCAGTGTGTGTTTTTGTAAGCTGAAACCATTTCCCTCAGTCGAAACAAAGTTTTTATTTACTTAAATTTCACAGATAAGAAACAATAAATTGTGAAGACAATAAAGCTTCCACAAAAATAGTATTTTAAGTCTTGTGTGTGATTTATCCTGGCTTCATATGAGCAGAGGAAATCTCTGCTCGTCGCTAGGCTAATTCATACAATGTAAAATGCCATAGGCTTGTGCTAATAACGTTAGCTTGTTATATTCGTTTAGAAAACGTGTTTAGTATAAGACAGTTGTTTTGTCAGTGGACCCTGTGAGCTGTAATGGAGCCACATTATGAAACGTTAAATGTTGCTGTTGTCCCTGGCTTCATATGAGTAGAGGAAAAGTTTGCTAGGTGCTAGGCTAATTTATACAATGTAAAATGCCATAGGCTTGTGCTAATAACGTTAGCATGTTGTATTTGTGGGGAAAATGTGTCCAGATAAAGACAAGTGTTTGTCTGTGAATGCTGCCAGTTATAGTGAAGCTGATTTGTGTACTTGTGTTTAAAATTGTCTCTATTAAGCCATGTTTAATGTGTGTTTTAAATCAACTAAACTTTACAGCACTTCACAGAAACCCCACCGCCAAATAGTGTTTTGGAGGTGTAACTGTTGTGCAGCTGTATATTTTCAAACAGGGTAATAAAATCCCTGTCTTTGCACTTTATTTTGATCACAGTCTGTTTTTATAAAAGTGCTTGTGACATCTCAAACGTGGCTTTGACTTGCAGCTGAAAACATGTCACCCATTTCGTGAAAATACCAACATATATATTGTGTATCGCCAGTCAGCCTGTAAATATTGCAATATGAATTTTTGTCCATGTCGCCCAGCCTTAACTCAGCCGTTTATTAAAGAATCGATTTATCGTTTAATAAATAATCCAAAAATGGAAAAAATTCTTGATGAATTGAAGTCAAAGGGGTCCACAACAGTTCAACAACAGCAAAACTATATCAAAACACAACTTTTGCTGTATAATTCAAGCGTCATGTATCCAGTCATATCCTCAGTGCTTCCTAAACAGACAGCCCTTTCCAATGGGGAACTGAATCATAAGTGAAGCTTATCTATGCTCTCTCTCCATTGACAAAATCAGTAATTTTACCTCACTGAACACAGGAGCTGCTGGTCTCCATCAGTTAGTTTGTTTCTGATATTGTGTGACTCTGGTGTGTCAAAGGGTTAATTCGGCTTCACTGAAATCACTAGGGATGCACCGAAATGAAAATTTGTGGCCGAAGCATATTAAACACTTGGCCGAATAACGAGTACCGAATATTGTTATTTAGTTTTTCATTAGTTTTTGCAGATGAACCCCCTCCAGATTAGTGTTGTCACGGTACCAAAATTGGATCCCACTGTACGATACCAATGAAAATGTCATGGTTCTGAGTAGTATCACAATACCACAGCAAAAATGAGGTAGATGTGCCTTTTGTCATTTATAAAAAGATAAATCACTTTTCTATAATACATCAATGATATTTCAATGGAATAAATTGCTTATTGACTTATTCATACTTCAAAAACAGCATCAATCAGTGATGAACATAGGGGAGATCAAAATAAAATAAATAAATAAAATAAGAATCAATGAGCCACCCTCCTCCCCTGACAGTCCCCTCATAAGTAAAGAACAGTCCCTAAAGTGCGGTGAGGTTTGTGGACCGTGAACGGCTCGTTTCTCCTCTGACACATCACATACCTGTGTTCGGCTGGCTCGGCTGTTCAGGTACTTCTGGGCAGTCCACACGCCAAGAAGAGGATATTATTGGAGCTGACTTCTCCGTCGCCGGTATCAAAACTATTTTTAGTCGCAAATGCGAGTGCCGTGACGGGCGTATCGCCACACTGCCGACATTTCACTCCGCTGGTCACGGCACGCTGTTTGATTGCGTTATCAAAACACGCCACTATTATTCGGCCTTGCTTTTAACTTATTCCACCGAATACCGAATGTGTGTTTTTTTGCAATATTCGGCTGAATATATTCGGTTACCTAATATTCGGTGCATCCCTAGAAATCACAAATTAACGTAAAAAAAACTAACTGGTTGAGGCAGAGGTAGACCAGCAGCTCCTGTGTTCAGTGAGGTAAAATTACAGTTTTTGACAAAGGAGTCTGGCCTTGAATAATGCATAGATAAGTTTCACTTTTAGTTTAGTTCTCCATCAGCAAGGGTCTGTCTGTGAAGTACTGCGCATGCGACTGGAAAAATGAGACTTGGATTATACTGCAAAAGTTGTGTTAGAGTTTGTAAATGGATGATTTGATATAGTTTTACTTTAAAATAATCAAGAATTTTCTCAGTTTTTGGATTCTTCGCTTACAAATCTAAAGTAATATAGGGTGATTAATTGATACTAATGGTCATTTGCGGGTGAAGTATTCCTTTAATCCCATCACAAATTCTACCTCAGCTGTACTTTCCCAGTATTTAGTTTTGTCATGCACATGGGCTTCTGTTAGTAAACAAGGTCGAGATATCAGCCACAGAAATCTTGCTGTGTTCATTAGGTCTGTGTAATCCCTCAAGGTTTAAAGAAAAAAAAAAATCAAGCTTCTCATTTCCGCTAAGTAAAGAAATCAGGTCCCCGCAGAGGAAAGCCGACAGTAACTCGGTCACTTCGGTGCACGCTGACGCACTGACAGATGCACAGTGACAAGCAAGGTCATTCCCACCATAACAGCGATGTTGACCTCTGGCTCAACACAGCCACGGCCCCCTTATAATCCTCTTAAGACATGATCACATTCACTTCCAGGAATCCCTGAGGAGCTGCAGCTCAAACACTACAAAACACTAGATGGACTCTTTGGCCAGGCAACAGGAAGACGGCCTGTTCGAGGGCCTTTCACCTCCCAGGGACAGTCAGAGGGGATTTCTGACCAGTGGAATGTCCCTTGAAAACACAATAAAAGACATGTACAAACACGCAGAGAGCAAACATCCCTTTGACAGAGGAGTGGGGAGTCAGCTTTCATTATTCAGGCAGAGCCTTTGCACACTGCCTGGGAAAACCTCCAACTTTACTTCTTGTAATCTAAGCTTTATTATGAAATATGTGCGCGGCCTCAGCTTCCTATTTGCATTGCTTTACAGTGAACTGTGCGGCAGAGGTACCGGGTTCATCTGTCGGGAGCGGTGAAGATTCATTGCGTAAACAGGGCTCGGCATTAGGATGGATGGTTGGATCGTGACGAGAGACAGAGATCGGAGCCAAACTCCCAGAGGGTCACAATGCAAACCAGTCTTTCCTGTTTCATGCTGCAGGGCGAACAAAAGGTGCCCGCTCAAAAGGCCCTTTAGCGGTAAAAATAGCCTTACAAGGTTAACAAGGAATGCAGTCATTTGCAAGGCCTTTCCTGCCAAACGGTTTATCAGTCGTCCTTGGGGAAAACACCAGCCCCTTTTCTTTTCGACGCTCTCTTCTCCTCCTCCTGATGTAACTTAGTGCTCAGCAGCTCCCTCTCCATCTCTAACATACAAGTACACAGCAGTGGACACAATCTCACAGGAACATGAACTGCAATAAATACTGCCAGAAAGACTTCCATTTCCATAGTTTGTCTTCTTGCTTTGGATTGCACTATTTAGTACTTAAATGGGAAATTTTTCTCACAACAATTCATAAATGCCAGCTTAACAGGGCACCGCTTCAAGATTAAGATGTGGGAAACGCAGAGGTTTTTAAGATTAAAAAACTGAAATTAAACAGAAGTTCGTCTGTGTCAACACAAAGTGAATTGCACAGTGACTAACCACTCTGCTATGCACAAACTTGCCTGAAATGTGGAATTGGGAATCTCAGAGTTTATTTTGGAAAGCGATGCAGCCCGTTTTGCCCTCTAGTATTCCAAATTGCTGTGCATTTCTTCTCCTCCAAATAAAGGGAAAGGGGGATCTGTGTGCAACCATATAAGGGATGTTTTTGCCCCTGAATTTATAAAAATGAGTCTGTGTATTTTTCTGGCAAATGCCTTACCTTTGATTGTGGAAACAAGCAGGGAAGGTGAGGAGGGATGAGTGACTGATGCGCTGACTAAATGTTTTGAGGTATGTGTTCATTTTTTAGACACAAAGCACAGTTCTTTAAAATCACTGTCAGTGGCTGTAGATTTGGCACTTTTTACAGATCACTCTCCTAAAGTTTGTAAATGAGAGCACAGTTTGTACTAGCCGACAGATTATTTACATATTCTGAGATAACACATCGTTATGAATAAAACAAATGATGTTACGTAATGTATATTTAATATTTGTAGAAATATTTTTGCACCAGTGTGACTCAGATAAAGATCTGGATCACTATCAATCCAGGAGAAAGAGCAAACACATCTGCCGTCCTTCCTCCAAAAATGGTCATTTTAAAGTCTGCTACTGTCAATCTTTCAGTCAGGAACACAGAGATTTAACCATTTAATGCAACAAATGGAAATACAGTTAAGCTTGGTGCTGATGGCTCCACTCTTAAGATGCCCCCTGGATAAGACAAGCAGCATGCCAATCCAAAATGGGGAGCGCAATGTAAAAACCCCTGTGTGTACAAGAGTGGGCCCAAGCAAGACTTAAAATACCTTTTTAACCTTGGAGCCCTGTTAGGACTCTGAATTAGGAAGGTGGACGCTGGGGTGGCGGAGGTAAAGCTTCGCCAACAGCAACAGCGGTGTGTGTGACAGCATTGGTGGAGCAGGGATCAGTGAGTAGGTGGCCAAATTTAAATGGACCACCTTGTTAGGAGAATGATTTCTGTGTCCTGCATGAAGTACTGCAAAGTTTCATTTATCAGTGCATAGTGCCCTGATGCATCTCATCATGCCAGATGGAAGAAAGTACTATACTTCACTGGGACTTTAAAGTGGATTAAAAAAATACAATAAATCAGAGTTTGAGATGTACTGTTGCCTGATGGCCCAGGGATATCGCTGGTAGATGGCCCCCTGTGGCCACAAAGTTTTACCAGGGTCTTTTGCGATTAAGACCACCTGTCTCAATCAGATTACCTGTCTTGAGAAAGGTTAAGTGAATAAAAATGCCCATACTGAGATCCTTTCTGAACGCAACCCTACAGTTCCAAAAACATCCCGTTTCATTTGCCTCTTTTAGTTCAACATTCTACGGAAACAGCAAACAGCAACATTACTTGTCACCAGCTAGCGAGGGCTCGAGATTAACGGTGTCAACGACAGACAAGCGATCTTCTCGAGGAAGCCTGCGAGACTAAAGGGGTTTTGTATGTACATACAACTACTGTTAGCAAATGACAAATTGAATTGAGAAACTACAATGGTGCGCATCTTCGTGTTGTTATTACTGGGAGGAGAGCTTGTTAGTTGTTAGCTACAAGTGAGCATTAAAGGTCTGTAGTGTGCTGGCTGACAGAGGAACATTAACCTCTCTAACTCCGCCCGGACGCAGACGTCCTCGCTCCCTCCCTCCTCGCTCCCTCACTCCTTTGTTAAATGGTATCTCACAGGCGCACTACGTCATCAAACCATGTGATGTTTGGTATTAATTCAGGAAGCTCTCGACTATTCAAAAATAACATTGTTTTTCTTTTATTTATTATGTATTTTGCACCAGAGCAGCCTAAACACACAAAGTCCAAAATCGCGATGAGTGCTGACAAGTCATGTCATGCCGTTTTTCGAGGGGAAAAGTTAAAGGATTACTTGCGATCTTATGCGGACCTGTTAGCGGGGACTTAGATCTTTTATAAAAGGGTAAAAGGAGTCTCACTCCTACCACTATTTTTGGCAGAGATATACTGCTGAGAAAGTGGAATCATAACTTTCACGTTTCATATGGCTTTATTTGGTGATATTTTATCACAAATAACAGGTATCTTTTCCTTCTTCTGTAAATATCAGTCTGTGATAAATATGGAGAAGTTGATCATTTTAATGCAGGGCTGCCAGAGCTTTACATCTGTCCCACGGACGATAGGCCTACACACTTAAAAACAGCTCCTGGAAGAATATCAGCTCTCCACTTTCAGATAAATAGGCTTTGATACTGTACTTGCTAAAGTTGCTTGGCAACCTCAGACGCAAGCTGCTGCCACAGTCTTGAAGGCTGGCTCAAAAAAGGCACAAAAGTAGCACCCAGTGCCCAACCTTACGTTTTCCAGGCTGCTAAAGACGCGGCATGTGTATGGCCCTTGTCTTGTGTTAAATTGCCTCTTCTGTAGGCTATTGTTTTTATGTAAGTTTACATGTGGGCCATTAAAAATGTGCTCTGGCCACCAAATTTAGGTTGCTCAACAATATTGCTGAATTACATGACTAATAATCCTGGAATTGAAGTCATTATACAATCATCCATGATTAATTGCCCCCTAATTGGCTATAATTTAGGTGAATACTGTGAAATGCACCCCAAAGTTGATACACATAATAACTTGATCAACATGGACTCATGGCGGACTCAAGTTAAAGAGATTAAAAAGATGAGCGTGAGCTGAGAAGAAGCAGCCAGAATTCCAGAATCATCCCTGCTTCCTGTTTACAGCAGGACCAAGAGTCAGGGCCTCACAAGAGTGTTTACTTTAGTAAAACAAGTAAAACACGTATCCTGGTGTGCTGCAGCCTCCAGACTCATGTCCGTCACTCTGCACATGAAGAATTCAAGAAGCTACATCTGGAGTGGAGCTTCACGGTCTATTGCAAAGTCTGTTGTGGTTGGAAACTCTCTCTTCGGGGAGGAAAATGATCAGTCATCTATTCTAGAGCCCCTGGCTGCAAATATCTGAATGCATCTGAGTCTTTGTCTGCACAACAGCAGGCAGCGAGCTTTAGGTCCCACTCTGACATTTGCCTTTAGAGTGACTGTCAAAGTGACGCAGTCTCATGGTTAATTTGAGTGAGCTGAGTTTATTGTATGGCAGTACACCCACAGCATTTGACTCAAAAAAGAAAAGGAATGATGGAGTGCCAAAGGCTGATGTCACTCAAACATACACTCAGACAGGGGAGACTGTTCTGAGGAATTTAGCATTTTATGTGCACAGAAACATTTGAAACAGACACATGTAATAATAACTGGGCTCTAAAAGAAGTATTAAGTAAGGATTAATGCTCCATATAATTCTTTTCACCATAAAATAAGCTCAGACGAGGTTAACACAGAACACAGATTCCAAAATAGCAATGAGGGGGCTCATTCTGCATTAATCTGCGTTTGTAAAATGCATGTAAAAACATTTTACAAGCTGAGGTCATGAATAAGACACAGGGATATTACATAACTTACATATGTCTTCGACACATTTTATTATCCTGGAGGTGAGATTGAGCCCTTCTTGGATTTCATTTTCCCTGCACACTGCCTTTATCATTTGTCTGATTTAACATGTGCAAATAAATACAGACTCAAAGTGAAACATGCTGTGCATTCCCCCCGCTATTGTCGACTTAACAAAGACAAGGTGATGTTTCAAAATGACTTCAAGTCTCCACAAAAACACTGTTGAGCACTGACACAACAGAGGCAGTTGTAGCTGCAGTGGCATCCATGACAAACACTGGTGCAGTAATGCAAACGTATAGAGTAATATTACCATTTGGCCTCTAACCAGCAATCAGAATGTTACATCTACAGTCTATCTGTTTATAACAATTCTATCCAAGGTTCACTTCATCTTTCTTTTAATGTCATTTGACTAGGAATGAACAGTTGCCACTTACTGACTCTGATCTGGTGCTTTTACATGAGAAACAGCAGTCTGTTATTTGGAAAAGGGCACTTTGGTCACTAATAATGGCAATACATGATCATACACTGTTCTGGGAATGCATTTTCTATGGTAAGTATTTAATAAACCCTTCCTAAAAATGATTGTAATCTAAATAAGGCCTGGGCAATATGATCCAACATTTATATTACAAGTATAAACCGAATCATGTTTGTTAACAGTTAGACATGGGCGGTATCACAGTATACCAAGGTATTCAGAAATCGCGAAGGTATGATTTTCAATACCGTCATAAACACGGGTGTTACTCTTTCTATTAAACTCATTGTATGTAGTGCACAGCACACGCTACTAGGGGTCAGTCTCTGAACTCTACTGACAGAACAGGCAACAAAACTAAAAGACACTGGCTACGGTTACATAATGGCCTCTCATTCAGAATGAAATAAATCTGAAAGAAATCATTCGGAATTAAAAGTTTTTCCAGGTAGTTTACATGAGAAATATTCATTCTTAATGAGGGTTTACACGGGAGATCAGTTCAATCGCCTTCATTTGGGTCTGTGCAAGGTTTGGGGCAGGGAAGGTTTCTGATTGGATAGGGGGCGGGGCGGATGTTATGTGTTTACGTTTACCTGAAGAAAACACTGTAGTCCTCGCTCCGGATAACAAGATGCTTGACGACGCCGTTCTTAGTGCCTTTTTTGGGCTTGTTTTGCTTATATTCTTGAAGCAGCAGTACGACAACAACCTTGTTCTGCTAATGCTTCGTCTGTTGAGGAGGAGAAGGGAGGTACAAGGTCGAAGAAGGGAGATAGAAGACCGTGCTGTGGCGAATGGAAACCGGTGAGTGCAACGAGTCAGCCCGTTGCTATGCACGCTATATACGTCATCGCGCCAGAAGGGCAAGGAAATAGAAAGACCGGAATGAACTTGTATACATGCACACAAAATTCTTTCATTCAGAATGACAAACGGAATAAACCACCCCCTTTAATCGAATTTAATTTTCAATCGGAATGACCGTTTGCATGACCACTTTTAATCAGAAAGGCCTTTCATTCCGAATGAAAGTGGAATTAAACTGTCCATGTAAACGTACTGACTGTGACGCCAAGTGGTGGAGGAATAATGCCCACATTGGCCGCGTGCACAGGACTGCAAACAGCCAGCCAGAAACGATTGAGAGTTTTTGAATGTTGGAAAAGTGGACTAACTAGCGGGATGAGTAACAGGTTTGAGTTTTATTTTGTTTTTGGCAGGTCTGAATGAAGTGCAAGTTAACAAGGCAATAAAGCCAGTCTCTGTTCCGTGACCGAGAGAAATGAGAATTCAAAAGATGTACAGTTGGATGTCTTTGTTGAACAAGGAAAACTGATGTGAGGATATTACTTTTCTTAACACTGTGTGAGGTTCTGTTGTGTATTTACTGTTTGAAAATGCTGTTGCGCATTTCTGATCCGTCGTTAGCACAGTTAGCTTGTTTATTATGTTAAATGGGGCAAAGAAACAAAAAACAAATTGTCAAATATTCATATTTAACAGCCAAACCTGACATTCTGAATCAGGTGCAGCCCTATTAATTTCACATATGTCTGCAATTTAAATCAACTAGCTGTCTACCAAGGTGTCTGAACAGTTACACATAGTAGACATGTGGACGGGACTTTAGGTTGAATGGTTGGTCATTTAAACAATACTAGATGTAAGTATCTAACTATATGGGATTAGACACATTATTAAAAAAACTGATAAAAGTACAATCTTCTTCTCAGAGAACCTTTTTTAAACAATACTATTGAGCGTTGAGGTAAACATGTGTAAAAGTAATCCCTGTGAGCAAAAACCTCTGACCTCAGGCCGTTCTAAATATTCTGTTTCCAATTTTCTCTACTTTGGCTACAAGCTGATGTCAGCTTGTGATGGACTTCTTTATATCGGTGAAGATTCTCAGTCAGCCAGGTCATGGTAATCTTAAGTGCTATATCGTAGGCAACTTAACTTGCCTGAGTTTCTTGAATTTCAATTTGAATTCCCGTACCAGTCAAAGGGCATTCAGAGAGAACTGAGGAAGCCTCCAGTAGAGAAGTCCAGTTGCCTACAATATAGCACTTAAGATTTCTTTATATGGTCATCTGCTCCTGGCACGTTACTGCAAGTACTTGTATTTACGTATAGTGCTACATGTAGCTACATACTAATGTCTGGGAAAAATGTTGTGACAATTTTGGTTTGGAGGCTTAATTCGTGATTTTTCACGGTAAAAAGTGCCGCTATACTCCATTACAATCATTTCTTGGCTGCAAATACATTGCAACATGGAGCTACATGCTAATATATGGGAATCATGTAATCTTGGCTCCTGATGTTGTAGATTTTGGTCTAGAAGCTCTTATTGGTGGTTTTTCATGGTAAAAAATGACGCTGCGCTCCATTACAGTAACTTCCTGGCCGCAATGACAATGCAGATGCAGAGAGTACAGATACAGAAGACCTGGAAATGCTGACCAATCAAAGCAGACTGGGCTTTTCCAGGATGGGGGGTTTAAAGAGACAGGTGGTTAAAAACAGTGTTTCTTGAATATTAAAACATGTAAACATGTTCTACCAGAACCCCACAATATGATTATGAACCTGAAAATGAGCGTAATATGTTTATTTTAGGATCCAATATGAACTTCCATGCTGCCTCGTCACCCTGCCAGTGTCCTGTCCACTTAGCTCTCAGATTTATCTCTAAATGAGCAAAGGGCACCTCCGCCAGAGGCACGCTCTCATACAACAGGCCTAATGACTTGGGTGTATTAATCACCTGTCACTCGCCACAGCACAGTGACTTCATTAAGATGATCTATTAGAGAGGAGGGACGCTGGCACAACGATGCCCACTGTCTTTTAATTGGCACTGCCAGTCAGCTCAGGCATCAGCACAGACAGGCACAGCGCTGCGCTCAGGTATGGCAGAGATCAAAGTGAGGACATCCGCCCCGGAGCTGCTGGCTGATTAATGTGACACTACAGACTGCCAAGGTCAGTGTTAGGTCCATGAGGGGTACGCCAACTCAGAGCAGGAATGAGACATCATTTGACAGACTCAAAAAAACAGGTGTGACTAGACCTCAACGGATCTGTGGCAAAAAATATCACATCTAACCCTTTAGGAAGAGATAATACATTCTGTCACCTGCTGTGACCTTATCCAAAATCATCTGTAATCAAAATATCATCAAGCTGTTAGTAGTATGCCTTGTGGCAGATATTCAAAGTCGGCCTCCATTTTATTTAAGCATACAAAGGATTTTCTCAAACAATTTTTGCTCAACTTTTATTGAACCAGTCGGCTCTCCTGAAATCAAACTCTCATGTTGCGGCCAAAATGGCAGCATAATTATGTCACACGGCCCGACACTGAACTGAGGAGGAAGAGTAATGAAAGGAAGAAAAATATAAAAGGCATTAGAGCAGATTAAAAACCATTTCACGGTAAAACTAAAGCTGCGCACTGTCGTGATTTACCACCATTCCATTTATGATGTATCACCGCAGCCGCTCTGGTTTCATTCACTCTTTCCAAAATCTGATGCCTCTTTATTTGATTTAAGTCCCCAAAAAATGCAAAACAGGGTCTTTTTTTAAAGGGTTGTCTGGGGACAGAGTCGAGTCAAACAGCGTACAGGACATTCCCAAGAATCAAAGCTTTTATTGGCCACAAAGCCCCCGGGTTGCTTTCTTTAAAAATCATGTGTTGATCAAGTGAAAGCCTTGCACTCTTTAGCTTTGAACTTGAAGTCCTCTTGACCCTCATTTTCACTCCAAGTGAGATTATAATATTTTAATCAGCACTCAGCCAGACCTCAAAACGAGTTTGCTTTACACGGGGGGTGCGGTTAAAAAAAGGGCCTTTGACAAACAAACAACAGGGGTCTGGCTGTGATTGTTGACCCAGAGATAGCAGCATCAGCATTCCTCTGGATGTGTCAGACAGAGCTGAGGCCTGAGGGCAGGCTGCTCAGACTCAGCAGGGCCAAGCAGAGATCTTTGACTGTCTGAAAAAAACTTTAATACATGTGTGGGAAACAGCTCTACGCACACTTTAAGTTTGCCAAACTTGTTCTCTGGTCTATAACTTCCACAGTAGGTTGGAACGGAGCAGCGGTTTTCGACCAGGCTCGTAAAGAGTCTAACTGTGGGTGTGTTTGTGTGTGTGTGCAGGGTTGAGAATTTGAGGGGGGGGTGGTGGTGGTGTCGGGCGGATTCACTCTATATAAATGGGACTTCTTTACACTCCAACACCGCAGACCTCCACAGAAAACCACACGGCCCCTGCTCAGTCCTCTGCTCAGAGATGTCTGGCTTAGCAAGAGGTCTTAAACTAGAGCTGAGCGATACATCAGCAAGTTGATATCAGCATTTACATGCACGTTTCCAGTTACTGAAAAAGAAGATGCTAAGCACAAAACTACAATGATAAATATTTCGTTGGTAGTATTCGACATGATCTCTTTTAAAGTATGAAATATCAGGGTTTCCTGCAGCATAGCTGGCTCTAAATGTTATTATTCTCAAGTACTGAGATTGTTATTGGCCTCCAGTATCAGTTAGGCTCTAAAATCGAGTTTATACTTGATGCAGGGGTTAAACAGTGGTCCCCAAATAGATGTTTTACAGCTTAACTTTTGGTTATAGTTGGATATCAGCCACTGATAGCTCAGTGCAACAACAGGGAGATAAAGTGTACATTATCAGGTCGTATTGTACTTTCATTATATTCCCCGCAGTAACTGTGTTGACATTTCTCATTTTCTTTGTGATTTACAGCAACACATTCTTAGAAAATACACATTTTACATGATTATAATGATGACAGGGAAGAAGAACTGCAGCGAGCATAAGCTTTGTGTGTTACTGAGAGCTAGAGGATGACTTGCCCCTTTTTTCCACCAAAATTAGCGCTTACATGCAGGCTTTTTAAACACAGAAAAACCTGCTAATAATAGGCGACAGGATGCCCTTCTATTTTGTTTTTGTTTTCTGGGGTGCCCTCTTTGACATCACAAATGTGATGGAAAACGGAGGTGTGCTCTCTTTGCCTTAGGCTTTCCACGTAGGCACATGGAAGGGCAGAGAGGTGTGCGTTCTCTGCCTTAGGCTTTCCATGTAGACACGTAGCAGGGCAGAGAGGTGTGCTCTCTTTGCCTTACACTTTCCACGTAGGTGCATGGAAGGGCAGGGATGTTTGCTGTCTCTGCCTTAGGTTTTCCATGTAGGCATAAGAAGGGCTGAGAAGTGTGCTGTCTCCGCCTTAGGCTGTCCACATAGACACACAGAAGGGCGGAGAGGTGTGCTCTCTTTGCCTTACGCTTTTCACATAGCTGCATGGAAGGGCAGAGAGGTTTGCTGTCTCTGCCTCAGGCTTTCCTCATTTGCACATGGAAGGGCAGAGAAGTGTGCTCTCGCTGCCTTAAGGCTTTCCATGGAAGCGCTAGGAAGGGAGGAGATGTGCTCTTTTTGCCTTAGGCTTTCCACATAGGTGCATGGAAGGGCAGGAAGGTTTGCTGTTTCTACCTTAGGCTTTCCACGTAGGCGCATGCAGGGCAGAGAGGTGTGCACTCTCTGCCTTAGGCTTTCCACGTAGGTGCATGGAAGGGCAGGGAGATGTGCTGTCTCTGTCTTAGGCTTTCCACGTAGGTGCATGGAAGGGCAGGGAGGTTTGCTGTCTCTGCCTTTGGCTTTCCACATAGGCACAAAGAAGGGCGGAGATGTGTGCTCTCTCTGCCTTAGGCTTTCCACGTGGGCGCATGGAAGGGCAGGAGGTTTGCTCTCTCTGCCTTATGGCTTTCCACATAAGCGCTAGGAAGAGGCTTTCTGTGTGGGCCTGAGGAAAAGCCGAGAGGCCCCAGAACAGAGCCATAATTCCAAATATAATACTGCAAATGGAAATAAAGGTTTCTTTGACTAAAGTGTTCCCGACTTAAGTCAGGAACATGCAGATATCTGTTTATAGAGATTAGTAAACAATAGAAAGCAGCATGAAGGCCAGTGAAAATGGTACACAGTCATTTCTTTTTTACATCTTTTACTTATTCAGTCTCCTTTTCAATAATTCGGTCAGTAACCTTATATCAAGTTTGGTACCCAACCCTAGTGACTACTGCAGAGTAATTTGTCCTGGAAATGAATGCTGATTTTAACCTTTCACAGTGAAGACAAAAGCCAGATGTCAGTGGCTGTTAGTGGGTTTAGTCTTGTTTTCACTTCCTTAATACTGCCCCTTATAAACCATTTCCAGCATCAGAAACTCTGATATCTGCGTAGCCGCTGCAGTCTCAACATGTAGTTGCATTTTGAAGGATGCAAATATCCACAACTACGCAGCTATAGTGGCTACATGCATCGAGAAGAAATCTCATCGACTGTCAGTCATTCTTGTAAAGCCTTTAAACAGCTTGCTGTATGACCAAGAGAGCTCTTCAATGTGGATTACAACACAGTGAAGTGTATAAGAAGCCAGTGAAAGACCATAAATAACCCTCTTCTCTGCTTTAAACAGGCTTACTGCAGCCCCACGCTGTGCCTCTGACCCTCAGCGGACCATAATAGTCCTGCGACTGTGACCTCTGTGTGTGCACAAACTGACAGGCTTTAAGAGTAACGGCAGTTTACCAAGCTTATATTAACACCTCTGACACTGTATGAGCTCTACCTGGCTGAATGTTAATCCAATGAATCACCACATCAATCTGGAAAACAGCAGTATTTTGCCCGTCAACCTCAGGGGCAAAACAATCATTATCAATTCAAACCAGGATCCAGCTGTGGATGAGTTCTTAAGTGCTTATTGAGGGTGTAGAAATCAAGAGGCAGACGGAATTAAAAGTTGCACGTGAGTGACACTTAATGAGTCAAACGGCAAAATGAAGGGTTACGTGACGGGAATTGTAAAAGTGTAAAACACTGCTAATGGATGACATTAACTGATTGCGTTTAATGCCACAGAATTATTCGAGATCATGGAAAATTGTGTAATTACATGGTTTTGCCTTGGATCCCTGATAAATATTTAGCTAGTGAATCCATAAAGGCAATTTACCAGTGTGTGTGAGTGCATGCTGGTCAAACATGCTTCTTTTTAGCCCATAAAACCTGAAAAATGTGTGTTCTGTATCCTGTTTCCTCCAGGTATAAATATTGTCATCCCAGGAAATTAAGAGCAGGCTGAACTCTCCTGTCCTGATGTGCTGGAGGTGTTTAACTTTTTGTGTGTTTGCATCAGCCTCCTCCTCATAAACACCGCTGACTTCTGAATGGAGGAGATGCAGCCTGGGGTTACAGCCCCATGTGCAAGTCAGCGGCAGTGTTCAACTGCACAAAAGACCGTACATAAAGAGGCACAGATTTTATGCTACAGTACAATTTTATTTTCTTCACCTCTTAATCTCTGCTGGACTCAATGGTAGCTCAGTTTTCACCAATCAAACTGTTGTATAAGATGTAAAGGTGCAGCTGTACAGTCACAGGAGGTTGTGTTTTCAGTTTGGAGAGGTTGGAAAAAGATATATGTTTCTGCCCTGTTCCAAAATCAAAATCAAACCCTGAAAAGTGTAGGGTTAGCTAGCTAGCTACTGAAGATATAGCCTACTGAATGTATACACATGCTGCTTTTGCTTTTTAATGATTGTAACAGTGAAACAAAGACCAACCCTGCTGTACAGGAACCAGTGAAGGGAAGCAGGGAAACTTTGCTGATATTCAACTAGCTGTGTGTCATCACAGTGTGTGCACATAAAGGTTGTTTGGCCTCCCCTGGAGCTCCCTACACAAACCCTGCTGGAGTAGGTGCTGGCAGCAGTATTGGGGTGAAGCCAAACACAGTTCATCCACACACACTGTGATGCCACACAGCTGGTTCAACATCAGCAAAGTTTCCCTTTATATTCATTGTCTTCTGTGGCAATCAGCGGTGATGTGATCTGTAGCCTGTGGTTCGGCTTTAGCTTTTAACTATCTTTGTCTTTTTAACCTGTTGTTGCTGCTGAGTCAGTTTGACATCCTGGATATATCCTTCAAACACAGACTGTAGACCCCTCTGTTTGCCATATTTTGACATCATGCTAATAGTTTTGGAAAAATATCCAGACATGGGCCTGCTAAAACGGACTAAGTTCTTGAAGAGGAGAGTGATGGAGGGCAGGGGGAGGAAGAAGCAGAAACGATTTTGGGTTACACTTACAGATTTGCAGATCATGGAAGACTGGACTATTAGATCTTCTACTTTCATAGTATTTCCTCAGAGGGAATAATGTAGCTTAAATTAAGTGATGGGAACATAAAACATAAGGACATATATATGCTGTCATACTCTGAAAAGCAACATTGTTTGAATTTAACATATATTTATCCTGCTGTTGCAGCTATCCAAAGGCTTGAATTTCTTACTGTAAGTGCAGTATGAAAATCTATTAGCTGACAGTTGAAACATGAGTCATGTAATCCATCACGGTGAACCTCGAGTCTTAAAATGATCTGCACTTAAACTGCATTACCATGCCACAATGATGTAACACTGCCAAAAATTAACACACATTTAATGTTCATTGTGATGGATTTTACAATTCAAGCAACTTGTAAGAGTCTGCCATTAGAATTGGAGACTTTATTGCACAGTGATGGATTTAAATCAGTGGCTGCCAGGAATATTATGAATACTGAATATTTGTCACAACAAATGTAAAAGGATACATCGTTTTTGGAAACCAAAACTTCTCCAAAAAATCTGGTGATATTAATACGGACAAATTAAGTGGGCATTTAGGAAGGAATTCAATCATTTAAGAGGTTTAAATAAATACAATGTTCAGTGAATTCAGCATTTATATGGGACATTTGATGAATATGGTTTTTATCTGCTGAACACAAACATTCAGCCGTCCTGACACTCATCCTCTTAATACATGACATTGAGTAATAACTGTTCTCTCCCTCAGTGAGGACAAGAGCTGTGGGTCGTCCTGAGAGAGGTAAGATAGTTTTAACATCTGTGTGTCCCGACCACAGACCAGGACGGCTGTAACTCAAGCCAGAAAGAGACAGCGGGGGCAGGCTGGTGGTGACTGCTGCTAGAGTCTTTATCCCGGTAACCTCTCCTGAGTCCTGCGTCCCCGTAATGAATCCTGTTCCTGCAAACCAGCAGTAATAACGGGGTGCCTGCTGTGTGCCGTACGGAGGCTGTGGGGGAAGTGGTCCTGTGTTTTGTCTAACCCCTAATCTTGTTTTCGCCACATTGCCGGCATGCGCACTTTTTCTTCCTTCCTGTTCTGGTGCTTTTTTGCACAGTGCGGCACAAAGGATAAAATCACCACTCTCACCAATATGCTGCACAGCGGTGGTGCTCCAACACTTTTACTTTACATATGTTTCCAGTGGCAGAACAAAACCGCTGTCGTAGCCTGTTGTTTTCTATCCTACGGCACATCGTCCAAACAGGTAGGGTTTAGAAAAACACACAGGAAGTTAAAAATCATACAAAGCGGAAAAAGGAGGATGAAAAGCCAAGAAGGAAAAGGCACAGAGCACAGAACATCCTGTTGCTTTTGTATGTCACACATCATACTCTATCCTCTCTTGCTCCTCCATAGTCCGGCTATTTCGGTTTTTATCTCAAAAATATAACAATGTGACGTCATGGTGGCCTATCTACATGTTAGAGACCTGACACACCAAGCCGATATCAGCCGTCTGTCAATGTCTCTACAGCTGTGGCAAAAAAAAAAACAAAACATTTTACTCAACTGGAAAGACCAAACTAAATTATCACTAACCCACTGGTACAACTTGTTAACGGAACACTCAAATTTAGAAAAACTCTCATTTCCCATAAAAGAAAATATCACCTATTACAACAACATCTGGTCCCCATTTTTACAATTTATTGAGAGCTGATCCCTCCAAACACCACATCACATTGTTTTTTTTTCCTTTCTTTCTTTTTTCTCACACCAAGAAATTTGACACCCTTCAGTAGGTCTGCTCAATACTCCTTAGCACAGCCCCCCTGTTCTTGATTAGTTTTGAGTTAGAAAAACTTGATGATGACATTGACTTATTGATTTGCTTTTGTTTTTGTTTTGTTAGTTTGTTTGTTTGTTCCGTAATTGCCCCTTGTTCCATACTGTTCTGTACTTGTCTAGTTGTCCTGTGTGTACTTAAATGTTCAATGAAAAAAAAAAAAAAAAAAAAAAAAAATGTCAGGCCGTTGGTGAACATCTGTCAACCTAGTCTTTGCAGTGTGTCTCACACTGTTGTCACAAGTTGGCCCTTGTTAACAACTTTTCAGCCAATTCAGCATATTGAATCGGAGTTGAAGCTGGCAGAGCCCACTGGTGATAAAAATCCCTCTGAATAGTGGTACAGCTCAGTGCACAGGAACAGAGACAGAAGTGAGGAAACAAATGACTAAAGTCGAGAGGTCCTGAGATCGAAATTTGTTATACGAGGTCAGTTTATTTCTTTAGTCATGGGGCTCTTTAGCAGATTTGTAATTTTTTGTGTTATTGTACACTAGCGCACCATAAATATCCTTTGTTTCTTCAACAAGTTTTATTGTTAATGTGCTAGCTGGCTAACTAGCATCTAGACTCTGTCTTGTCTGTCTTTTGGATTCCTTTTTTGAATGATGAATACTACAGATGCACTGATGAGATTCTCGGATGATGTTCAAAATAACAATCTCACCTATGTATTTTGTCGTGGTAATTCTGTTTTTATTGTTATTTTTTCCCCTTTGTGCCAGGGAAACAAAAAAAATCTTCATTATAAAAAATAACTGAACTGTTTTGAAGTCATTCAGCCTTTCATTTCACTACCTTTGAATGAGCACAAATTCAATCATATAAATTTCTGACACAGCTTTTAACATAACCTTCTTTCACATTACAAACATTTTTTCTACATAAAACCTGCTTTAAAAGCCTTTTTACTGTATATATCAGAATTATCTCTCTAATTACAAATATTGCTGTGAAAACATCCTTCAAACAACTGTATTTCCTCAAGTTTCTCCCCAAATCCTCCATTTTACAAGATTACATTTGAACACATCATAAGAATGTTATAATTTAGCTTCGCTTGGCACTCATTTTTACTGAATAGAGCTTGAACGCGTCATAACGTAACCTAATACAACCTCTGTCAGCAGTTAGTTCCGGCAACCGGCTGCTAACAGCTAAAAAATTTGAATAATAATAATAAAAAAAATTGATGACTTTATCTGCCTATACTGAGTATTAAAAATCTTAGACGTCCCAGCGTCAGATTGAGAATAGTTCATCCAATCCTGAAATGTAGTTTAAAAAAAAAGTATTAATTTAATCCACTTTCTAGCATTTTACCCAAGCTTTAAACATCTCTCATGGCATGTATTAGCAGATGGAGTTTCCTCAGTTTGCAGTTCACTAAGCAGACTCCATTCCCTGATGAAGACTGATGGTCATGCTCAAATAAAGAAACCCTGAGGGGGAAACAAACCAACTCATCTGATGAGCTGCTGTACTGTAAACTGAGGCGTTCATTGCATGCTTGCACCAGAATGTGGGTACACGAGCACATCAAACTGGTATTAAAATCAATCTAAATGGACCTGTGATCTGATGTCTGAGCCAATCTTCATTTTAAATTCTGTATGAGCACCCACAGAGGACTCACATAGGTGCATGTGCTGTACACCTCACTGTATGCATGTTTGCACTTGTGTCAGAGATTGAAAGGAAAGACATTTTGTACCTCAGAGTTAATGACTGCTTATCTTACTGGCATTTTATCAGCAGACTAAAATGTGATCCCTGACCTGGAGCTGTGGTCCGCAGCCTCCAAATTCTCCCCAACTTCCTTTTTGGAATGTCTGGTATCTCGTCACATGTGTAGCTGATCCTCGCCCTGGCTCACAGCACAATGCCAAATGGGTTGTACAACATCTGGTATCCCAGAGCATTCTTCCATTTTACCCCACAAAGCCTCTTGAGTGTGTTGGCCCTGGTCTACCTTGCAACCTGGCATGGACTGAACACGTCCATTTGGCAGCGGAGACACAAGCCGAGCGTTTAGACGGAGAGGTATTGTGTCAGCAGACGCTTCTCATGATGGACACCTCACAAAGAGAAGAGATGTTTTTGGGCCATTGTGGAGGTCTGACACTTGAGGAGCAGATATCTGTCCTGCCTCTCTGTTGATTGGGTTTATCTAATGAGAACGAGAGAGAAGTGCCATTCAGCGCTCGCTGCCTTTCTGTTCGGCCATCGTGTTTTTTGGCTGCTGTCGCTGGGTTTTCTTGGCCAAGGGCTCGCGCTCATTCAGAGCTCCAACAACTCAGGGACTATTCAGGTTTCACGGACCTATCAAAAGAACCACAGACATGCTGGGCAGGAGTAAAGCCAGGTCCAGAGCATCCAGGAAGCGAGGAAAGTGGCAGCAGAAACCACAGTGCAAACAGCTTTCACACACTGTTAGAGTTCCTGATGATAAAACTGCTCAACATCATCCAAAATGTACAAAGTTACCTTTTAAAGAAGCAAAATAACACATCTATCCTCTACACTACAATACAGTGCAATCAATAATCATGTTCGGGGCTCAACGGGACATTTCAGCATTGGTTTCAAAGCTGGAAAAAAGGCATCAGCTTTTGGTTTAAGATCTGGAACAATAACAGTGCCAGAGTAATTACACATATTTCAGTATTCAAAATATATTTATCAAGACTGGCTATTTTATGTTAGTACAAACTTTCCAAAGCTTTGCTCTATCTCTGTCTCACACAACAGACCCACTCCAGCCTGTTTAATTTAGGCCACACATGTGCACGTTAACGTCCTCACAGGGTTATTACAATAGGCAGCAAATCCAGATTTGCTGTGTTCAAAGCAAGGTGTTCTGTTTGGCACTTTTGTTTACCATCAATGATTAGCCAAGTTTTGATCACATTTCTGAAGTTTTTTATTTGGGTTTACATGAATCAGTTTTGAAAGACCAGTGCCCAGTTGTTCAGAGGTACTCTGATCAGATTTTGGCTATTGGATTTGGATCAAATCTCGAAAATGGTTTGCTCAAAAGAAACAAAGGAATCTAACATCTCATTAGATCACATATTTCAGTTTTGATCTGGATTGAACCTTCATTGTCTGTTGTACAGAACTTCAGATTACAGACTATCCTGATCCTGACAAAAGGCGGGGATTCAGGGTGAATTTTAGAAACAAAATGCAATAAAAACTTTTAAATTAGTCAAATGAATAAATTTATTTATAATTTTCACTTAATTTGTTCACCATTGCAGTGATAAAGCAGAGAGTAGACCTCAGGCTACCTATTAATCTTTTCAGCACAGTAAAAAATAAAATGATTTTGTCCCCATAACATAATTCCCCAAATAGCTGTCAATATTAAACACATACTTAATTTTACTTCCAATTATAACTTCATTAATTACAATGACACAGTTCTTTTCTTTAAAAAATAAAAACACTTAAAGTGACCTTGCTGGCTGTTCAACTTGTTGTTCTTTTCACCAATCGTAGCCTAGATTGTGATGTGTGGTCCCATTTAAAGTCCAGACACACCAAACTGAAAGCTGTCTGTTGCATCACCTCACGTTGCCTGTATTTTGGCCAAAAAGTTGCACATGAACACACCACAAAGACTACAGCCAACAGCCGACTGGCACGTATGTTCTGCGCCTGCCGGTAGTCTGTAGTCATCATTCAAAAAGGGAAACTGGAAGACCATCTTGACGGACGCCAATTAGCACATAAACAACAATCCAATGTTGAAAGAACAGTGTATTTACCGTCCGCCAGTGAATAATAACAGAAACCATCATGAAACATTTCTGCTTAAGAGCTCAGTGGCAAAAAAATAATCAACAAGTTTGTTTTGATCTCACTCCCTCTTGACTTATCTGTTTGTTTACTTTCCTCACTTGTACTTCTCTTCTCGTGCACTCAACTTAATTGCCATTTAGAGGGATTTCTTTCACCGATGGGCTCCACCGATGCCGATTGAACATGCTGAATCAGTTGGGGGAAAAAAAAAAAAAAGCCATTGAGGGTCAATGGTGTGGGTTACACCGCAAAGATTGGGGTGACAGACGCTCACCAACAGTGTGAGTGTGTCAGGGCCTTTAGAGCACTGGTTATCCAGATTTGGTCATTTTGAAAAGTTTATATTTGGATCAGGGTGATCCACTCCAAAGTTGTTTTGAAAATCTGGCACAACAGTAAGATGGATTTGCTGATCCTGGATGGCAAAACATGGATAGATTTCCTAATCTGCATAATTCTGATCCAGGTTTAATTTCTTGAACATCTGGACCTTGTCAACAGAAACGTTGGGGCGTCAGTACATTTTTGATAAGTTGCTTGTACTGCTCTGTGTTTTCAGGATGTTTATATTGTATTGTCTGTTTATGTCTGTCTTGTGCTGTTGCCTCTCTTGTCAGGACTCCCTTGAAAACGACTTTCAATCTCAATGAGACCGATCCTGGATAAAAATAGGTCAATAAAAACAATAAAAACAAATCAGCATTGGTAGTCATGTGGGTTATTCAACAATGTTTGTGTCAAGGTCACTATTTTCATTTCCCATTTTCATCTCCAAGTTAATCTGTTTGCCAATTCTAATGGAAAAAACCTGACGGCAGCCTCACTGTAATTAACACAAGTAGAATATTCTTTATGGATGGTAAAGGATACAGACAAGGGCCGACAGTGAACTGAAGGGCTAAAGGAAAAGCTTGACAGTGATTCAAATTTGGTTGTCCAGGGAAACTGGGGCATTTTTAATTCTAGATATGTTGGGTGTCTCAGTATGTTAGGTACTGTGTCAGGATCTCAGTTGGAGCTTGTTCCCAATTATCCAGAACTGCTCAAAACTGTTTCATTTTCAGTTAACGATTGCTGACAGAGGCTTGAACTCACTGATCTTCTGTCTACATTGATGTGTCCGCACACAGACAGGGTGTAATGGTATGTACTCCACAGTCCTTTGTATAACTTTTTTTTTTTTTTTTTTTTTTAATTATATTAGCATTAATTGTGTTAGTTTGGTTAGTCTTACAGTGTCATCTGGTCACATCAAGGACCACAACAGTAATGAGCACTGGACTTTTGAAATGACTGTATTTTTGGTTTGATGTCTTTCTCCTGGTAAGGTCAACTAAACTGAACTAAAATTATTTCACATGGGCGGAACTCAAGTATTTCCTGCAGCTGCTGTAAGAATGCAGTCCTTTTGATGACCCCAATTATCGCATTATGCACCAGAACCAGCTAATGTTTGCATGTCCAACTCAAGAGCGCAAAGCAACAAACATTCAAAGTGCCGTGTGGCAAAGCGGAGAGGATATTTTTCTTAGCTTTTACCAAAAGAAATACAAAGCCCTTCGATGTCTGTGTGTGGAATACCACAGACTCCTCCGCACAGAACATAAGCGTACATCTGAGACGGCCTGTACCTGCTGAGTGACTGATTATGAAGACAGCTGTTGAGCGAACACAAAGTGGAAAGTCAGCCTCGCCCTCAGTGAGTGTGTGTGTGCGTGCGCGCATGCAGCTGGAGAGCAGTAGCAGCCTGAGGGCACCTGATGGCAGTGCTTAACCATCCTGTTTTCCGGCCAGCACCTGAACAACACACCTGGCAATAAAAGGTTTGCGGTTGTGTCACATCTCCTGACAAACACAGGTGCTGCCATCATGGAGTCTCACAGGAGAAAGATTATAAGCTGTCCTGGTAAACATCAGCGTGGCTGAATGGTCAGTATGCATATGCAGGTCCACGTATGCCAGAGTAGGATTTCTGTGCCAGAATGATCCCAGGTGATTTTAATTTTGTTGCTTTTTGAATCTAATTTCTCTGTGCTCTTTTATTTTGTAACAGTTATTGTCCCCTCCCAAATGATAATCCTGTAAACTGCTTTTATCTTTAGGTAACCTGACACAAACTGCCTTCAGCTGTGGTCCCTTTAAGGATTTATTTTATAGAATTTTAAAGGTATAGGTAACACCAACATCAGCAATACATATTTTTCATCTTACCTGTAGTGCTGTTTATCAGTCCAGATTGTTTTGGCGTGAGTTGCAGAGTGTTGGAGATATCAGCTGTAGAGATGTCTGCCTTCTCTCCAATATAATGGATCTAGATGACACTCAGCTTGTGGTGCTCAAAGTGCCAAAAAAAATACAGTTGAAAAACTCAACATCAATGTCTCTTTCCAGAAATCATGACCTGGTTACTCAAGATAATCCACAGACCTTGTTGTGAGCAGTTTCATGTCGGAACTATTTTCTTTCTACTAAACTACACCTGCCAATTGTATCACTGCGCAGAAGGAAAAGTGCATCTACTCATGGACAGGAGGCTCGTGTGAAATGTATACCAAGCCTCTAGGAACTACAATGGGCTTTGAAATTAATTTGACAAAGTGGCCAAATGTGGAAATACAACTGCCAGGTCTGTCACATGATGCCATTGGGCCCAAAAAGACCTTTTCCCATTGACTCACATTGTGAAAGAGATGTCTGAAAATTAGTGGCTACATTTTTTTGAGTGTTAGGGTTATGGATTTGACCCATTTGGTCCTATAGCATTTCAAATGTCCAGAGAAGTCACATAATAAAATCATTCTCATCTCTATTCAAGTTAGCAGAGAGCTAAACTGGAAGTTAGCCACTCAGTGGTGCTAGGTGAGCTAGCAGTAGATGCACACTTCCTTCTGTGCAGTGATATGGTTGGCAGGTGTAGTTTGGTAGAAAGAAAATAGTTCCTACATGAAACTGCTCACAACAAGGTCTGTGGATTATCTTAAGTAACCAGGTCATGATTTCTGGAAAGAGACATTGCTGTTGAGTTTTTCAAATGTATTTTTTTTAGCACTTTGAGCACCACAAGCTGAGTGCCATCTAGTTCCATTATTTTGAAGGCAGACATCTCTACGGCTGATATCTCCAACACTCTGCAACTCATACCAAAACAGTCTAGACTGATAAACAGCACTACAGGCCAGAGGAAAAATAGTTGTAGGCGTGAACTGTCCCTTTAAGAAGAATCAGATTGGACGATCAAACACTATGGAACGTTCGACATCAGATTTACAGGTGAAATGACCTGTTTCTACTACAGAGAAGCACATAATTTAACCATTTGTGTTCAGTTCTCTTCCTCCAATAAGGCTGCTAGGAGGTCTATTACATCACATGGAAAATACTGCCACATAGGGTCAAACTTAACTTTAATAACTTAATTTATTTAGTAGTTAATGGACAATAAGATCAGCCGTACAAGGGATTGATGCCCATAAGTTTGTATTTTTGTTGTTATGTCCATTAAACTGATAATTTCCAAGCTTTTTCGGTTATTGTTACTTTCATGCCTGGTATGAAAGCAGGCTTTTAGATACAGGAAACGTCTGGCACCAATTCAAAACAAATTTGCCGGTAAAAACATTCCTATAGAAGGTGCATACTTGAGCCAAAAGGGAATGCTCTCTGTCTCTTTCAAAACAGAGGCCAGGACAAATTTAGCATTCAATCACATACCACACAATAACACTGCGGTCCGCACAAGATGCCAGAGCGCTTGGGTATTGTAGTTTGCTCAGAGCCTTGATCCAGTCATTAGTGAGGAATGGCTCGGAAAGCAAAGATTTCCTCCTGAGATTGTTTCATTTTTGTCGTCTTAAAAGGGTCTGGCCTGTTGGAGAGGAATTTCTAAGCTTAAATCACAGCCCTAATTAAGGTTACAGTGTCTTACAGAAGCAAAACAAATGCCTCTAGCAAGCAGCGTACCCTGCAGCTTCGGAGCAGGTCACAATTCAATTATTTTGGACGATGCGTCTCACTAGGCAAAGGCTGTCTCTTAAAAATCAAATCTAGCAATGGGATTAGGCTGCTTTATAGAAAATAAATTGTTTTCTTGTCTTGTTAGCTCTTTTGTATTTACCACAACATGTTTCCTGCTTTTTAAAGATAAAAAAAGGGTAAAGTTTTCCCTTGTTGTCAAAGAATGGACATTTTCATAGCTATAATAACTTTAAAAGAAGGATGCCACAAGCATACGGTGCTGTTTGTAGACATAAAGAGACACACTGCAAACAAAAAAACAGGGGTGGGGCTGTTGTTGCTTTGGCCTGTTGCTAATGGCACAGGTGACAAGATTAAATACCAACCAGGAAGTCACAAGACTTAACAGAACAATACTGATCACGTTACAGAGATTCTTTGTGTACACATATTTGTTTGGCCAACCTACTGCACTGCCAGATGACATTCAGGTTACTGTTGAGCCAGGATGAACCTTTTTGTTGGACAAAGCTGCATTGTTTTGCTGGACTCCCACTGTGTCAATTGATCTCATCGAAATGAATAAATGCACTGCTTTTGTTGCTGCGGTGCTAATGTTGGTGCGAATATGGCCTTAGTTCATCACTAGCAGGTGTGTATTTGGTAGCACGTGTGCCTTTAGTATTGCCTTATCCAAGAGCAGTGGTGGGTAGAGTAAATAAAAACAGTACACAGATACAAGTATTGTTGCTGTATAATTACATCAAGTAGAAGTACTCATAAAAATATCTACTTGAGTAAGAGTAAAAAAGCATCTTGTAAAAAAAGAACTTCAGTAGTACTTAACTTTATTCAGTTAATATTACACCAATGTAATACCTTCAAACAGGTCTTCAACAGGTAAGTGCACATTAATTGTCATTAAAGTGTCATATCCAGAACTGGGCAAATGTCAAAATACTTCCTGTTAAGCTCTGCTTAACCTCTCAAAACAAAACACTAGCAAAGTACAGCAAAGAGACGCTTCCAAGACACTTCAGCACATCCTGTGGAATCAAGAATTACCTAGAGCGACCGCCAACAGCTCTGAGGAAAACACATATCGACAGGTAAACAGTTTTAGACACGACACCGGTGGCCACATCACAACCAGAACGCCTCGCTAGAACGCTATCATAAGTGGGGAAAGACCAGAGGCAGGGTAATCAGTCAATAAATAAGTAAATAAGTTAAAATAAATAAATAAGTAATAAAATAGAAGAATATGCCAGCTAGAAAAACAGATAAAAAATAGATAAATACACAATAGTAATACATACCAAAAAAACACATAAAGTTAAATTAAAAGCCAGACTAAAAAGGTCAGTCTTGAGTTTGCTTTTAAAAACACTCTGCGGCCCTCAGGTCTTCAGGCAGGCTGTTCCACAGATGTGGACCATAGTCCACTCCATCTGTAGTGCTATAGTAGGCTATCTTATTGCTAGCTGTCAGACAGTCGCTATTGAGCATGTTAGCTTAGCTTAATTTGTGTCAGTAAAAGTATTGAGAAATGTTAAGCACAATGAAACAAAGTAGAAGTACATATATTTATTGCAAATGTACTTGAGTAAGAGTAAAAAGTATTCTGCAAAACAACCACTTGAATGCTACGTGCCCACAGGGGCGTTTCTGGATGCAAGGGGTCATCCTGCTTCCCAGTATTGGATGCTTGATGGGCCCATGGGCTGTCTGCTCCCAGATTTGTAACTGGACCAACATGGCTGCTCTTTCTCTCATATTATGGAAACAGTTCACCGAAATGTGTTTCTGAAAACATTTGAGGTGAGAAATAATCCATGCAGCTGCTGAATATGTCTTAATTGTAGGTCGACAACAGCTGGTTCTATGATAGCTTCCAGGGGTGGGGTCATGCTGGATGCCCCTGATCTGCATAAAGAAGCCAAGGTTCAACTTTATGCAAATGAGAAATGGACGACCTGTCTCTCTAGACACACACTGTGCTACCAGAAAGCACTGCATGGCTGTTTATATACAGGCAGAGTAAAGAACCCCAGACGTTCCTCTCCCCAGCAACACTTTCCAGCTCCTACCAGTGGGACGTGCCCCGAACACCTCCAACGGAAGGCGCCCAGGAGGATCCTGATCAGATGCCTGAACTACCTCAACTGACCCCTTTCGATGCGAAGGAGCAGTGGGTCTACTCCGATAGCCCTCCAGATGTCCGAGCTCCTTACCCTATCTCTAAGGCTGAGCCCAGACACCCTTCAGAGGAAACTCATTTCAGCCGCTTGAGTATGCGACCTCATTCTCTTGGTCACCACCGTGAGCTCATGACCATAGGTGAGGGTTGGGACGTAGATGGACCAGTAAATTGAAAGCTTTGCCTTCCGACTCAGCTCTCTCTTCCCCATGATGGTCCGGCACAGTGCCCGCATAACTGCTGACGCCATGCCAAACTGCCGATGTATCTCACGCTCCGTTCTACCCTCACTCAAAAGACAATTTATTAAAAAAATTACTCAAGTACATGTAAATGTAACATAATGTAACATAAAATCATGCCACATTTTAAGTGCCTCTTCATATCAGGTCCTTAGCTCCCATTTGTGCCTCATATTGCATAACAACGTGCGTGGCTGGACCCATATGCGGAATCCACAGTTGAGCTCAGTTATAGCCCATAGGAGCAGCTCCTCCAAACAAACAGCAGACCGAGTACCATCTACCTACCGCACAGCGCAGCAGGAGAGCGTCCTCTGGGACTACTGCAGCTATGATTGACACGGCTTCGAAAGAAAAACAATGAGTGAAAAACACAGGAATATTTCTATTTTAAGCCCACGTCTGCCATCCTGTTCTCCCTGCAATACAATTCCCCCTTTTCATTTCTATTCATGATGACTCCTGTTGAGAGAGGGGCCATTCCAGATGAAAGAGAGGGAAGCAAGATGAGAGACCAAAAAATGATTTAAAATCAAAATAAAGGGAGGCTGACACTCAGAGTGTCTCACTCATAACTGGTGAAATAAGATGTTTTTCCAGCATCTATGTTTGATAGCTGTACACATGTTGTGAGCCCACAACACAGGCAATGACGTCACTTCAACAACACATTCCCAAAACATTTGGTAGCATTTAAGACTAAAACTATGCATTGTTTACACTGTCTTCTCTTTGTACACCAAGACAACAACACAGTGTTCACATGGACTTGACTAAATAACTTTAATTGTAAAAGAGATTGTTGGACAAAAGCTTAAGGCAAGTGACGTGAATGAAGTCTGACTGGAGCCAATCGGAAAAGAAAGGTTCAGCAGATGAGATACACTGAGATGCAATATCAATGACCTCAATACAGAAACAAAAACTGATCAATAGGATGTAAATAGTGAAATCAAGGAAATTTAAAGGGCCAGTGTGTAATATTTGGCATGGTTTATTGTCAATCTGAATCTGAATCTGAATATTCTACCCATTAATATGTTTATATAAGTGTATAATCACTATAAAATAAAATTTGTTTGGTTTTCGTAGCCTTATAATTATGCTTTTATATATATATACAGTACAGGCCAAAAGTTTGGACACACCTTCTCATTCAATGCGTTTTCTTTATTTTCATGACTATTTACATTGTAGATTCTCACTGAAGGCATCAAAACTATGAATGAACACATGTGGAGTTATGTACTTAACAAAAAAAGGTGAAATAACTGAAAACATGTTTTATATTCTAGTTTCTTCAAAATAGCCACCCTTTGCTCTGATTACTGCTTTGCACACTCTTGGCATTCTCTCCATGAGCTTCAAGAGGTAGTCACCTGAAATGGTTTCCACTTCACAGGTGTGCCTTATCAGGGTTAATTAGTGGAATTTCTTGCTTTATCAATGGGGTTGGGACCATCAGTTGTGTTGTGCACAAGTCAGGTTAATACACAGCCGACAGCCCTATTGGACAACTGTTAAAATTCATATTATGGCAAGAACCAATCAGCTAACTAAAGAAAAACCAGTGGCCATCATTACTTTAAGAAATGAAGGTCAGTCAGTCCGGAAAATTGCAAAAACTTTAAATGTGTCCCCAAGTGGAGTCGCAAAAACCATCAAGCGCTACAACGAAACTGGCACACATGAGGACCGACCCAGGAAAGGAAGACCAAGAGTCACCTCTGCTTCTGAGGATAAGTTCATCCGAGTCACCAGCCTCAGAAATCGCAAGTTAACAGCAGCTCAGATCAGAGACCAGATGAATGCCACACAGAGTTCTAGCAGCAGACCCATCTCTAGAACAACTGTTAAGAGGAGACTGCGCCAATCAGGCCTTCATGGTCAAATAGCTGCTAGGAAACCACTGCTAAGGAGAGGCAACAAGCTGAAGAGATTTGTTTGGGCCAAGAAACACAAGGAATGGACATTAGACCAGTGGAAATCTGTGCTTTGGTCTGACGAGTCCAAATTTGAGATCTTTGGTTCCAACCGCTGTGTCTTTGTGAGACGCAGAAAAGGTGAACGGATGGATTCCACGTGCCTGGTTCCCACTGTGAAGCATGGAGGAGGAGGTGTGATGGTGTGGGGGTGTTTTGCTGGTGACACTGTTGGGGATTTATTCAAAATTGAAGGCACACTGAACCAGCATGGCTACCACAGCATCCTGCAGCGACATGCCATCCCATCCGGTTTGCGTTTAGCTGGACGATCATTTATTTTTCAACAGGACAATGACCCCAAACACACCTCCAGGCTGTGTAAGGGCTATTTGACCAAGAAGGAGAGTGATGGAGTGCTGCAGCAGATGACCTGGCCTCCACAGTCACCGGACCTGAACCCAATCGAGATGGTTTGGGGTGAGCTGGACCGCAGAGTGAAGGCAAAGGGGCCAACAAGTGCTAAACACCTCTGGGAACTGCTTCAAGACTGTTGGAAAACCATTTCAGGTGACTACCTCTTGAAGCTCATGGAGAGAATGCCAAGAGTGTGCAAAGCAGTAATCAGAGCAAAGGGTGGCTATTTTGAAGAAACTAGAATATAAAACATGTTTTCAGTTATTTCACCTTTTTTTGTTAAGTACATAACTCCACATGTGTTCATTCATAGTTTTGATGCCTTCAGTGAGAATCTACAATGTAAATAGTCATGAAAATAAAGAAAACGCATTGAATGAGAAGGTGTGTCCAAACTTTTGGCCTGTACTGTATATATATATATATATATATATATATATATATATATATATATATATATATATATATATATATATATATATATATATATAGCAAGGGCCTTGCTTTAGAGAGGTCGCCATCTTGCACTGCCATGTATGTAAGGCAGCCCGAGCGGACAATCCAGTCAGCCAGAGAACGCGTTTCGCGTGTATAAATAAACCAACGAAGACAGCGGGAGGAAGGAAGAAGGAGGAGGAAACAGCAGAGTGTTAGTAGTTCGTCGATGGAGAATAGTGAAAAGTTTTTTTAGTTATAAAGTTTGCGAATGGACCACACTTACCACGCAACAGGAGAGAATGAACCCAAACCGTCATCTGCGAGGAAAAGAAGACGCAACTTCACTCCTTGTGTGCACTTTCTGCGGCGCTTTTCCTCCTGATGATATATCTCCCCAACGATGGTAGCAGTAGCACCGAATCCCATTCTGTGCAGCAAAATGGGAGCGGAGGATTCAGCCTCTCTTCTCGCCCGCTCAGTGTACTCCGGCTCTCATCTGTGTACTCCGGCTCAAACAGGTATGGCTCTGGGTCTGTGTCCGCTACAAGAAACTCTTCAAAATCGCGTTCAAAGTCGTCCATTGCAGCTACTATAGTCCGGAGATATTGCTAGGCTAAATAAACAGCTGAGCTCTGTTTACCGGCTATGCTGTTAGTCAGTGTGCGGGCTGGAGATTGGTGGAGCAGAGAGGGGAGGGGGGGGCCCCGCTAGGTATTGTAAACGAGAATGTGTGTATGAAGTGTGTGTGTTACGCCAGAAGAGTCAGAGTTTGGGACGGAGTCTTTTACCCCCTGGAGTGTTACCGGAGTTTGTGGAGTGCTCAAATAAACTGTCCTTTTTCCCGAATGCTACTCCTGTCCTCCGGTCTCCTCCTCATGAGGGATTCATTACAATATCGTAACATGGTTTAGATTTCTAAATAAACATTCACCTCGTCGCTACATAGACCTACTCCTGAAAAACTTGTGTCTGCGCAAGGCTTTTTGTCCCTACGAGGCCACCGTCATTTACCTGACGGGAGGGGTGAGCGAGTGAGCCCTGCAATCTAGAATTTGACCACTGATGTCACTGTTTTCAACCCATTTTACACACTGGCCCTTGAAGCCTTAAAAGAGAACAGGAGTATAACTGGTCTAAAGTTACACTCAAATGTTGTGCAAGGAGTAAACTGACCAAATGCATTTTCAGTCATTGGGAACTAGTAAGTAAAGCTTTGGATTTAATTTACCCTTTCCAAAGTCTCGCCTGCAGGACCAGTGGTTGGCGGCTGTAGCAACCTGTAATCAGCTAGTGTAAACCCTCAGCACCAGGTGTCAAAGTGGGCAGGTGGCCAGTGGCAGTGCTGGGTCTAGCTTCTGTAACGGCAGCAACAGAACATTTGCTGATCTGGTGGGGATCAAGACTGTCCGGTCCCTCAGAGCTGGGGTTTACTCTGGCTGGATTTGAGTTAATGTGGCTGCTGACTGAGGGTCCATCTCTGGAGCTGCTGACTGTTCTCCTCCCAGGGAGGTGGTCTGTAGTGACGGAGAGTAATTTCAGGCTCTAGCTAATGTCAGTTTCATAAACAAGTACATGAATTAGCCGCAGCCATGAGTCTTTAGCTCCAGTCAGCAGAAGGCTTACCAGTTCGCAACATTTTTTTCTTCATCTCCGAGATGCTTTGCCGATATTGACACGTTCCATTTATTGTCAGACTCCTTTGTGCTTTCACATCTGCCCTGTTTGGTTCGGTTAAATCAAGTTCGTTTGCCCCCTAAGTGCAGTTTCGTTGGGGCAGGTGTGAACACAGCAATCGCACACGGGTGCACACCAAACGAACCGCACCAGAGTTCGTTTGTAACCGAACCGAGACCACCTCTTCAAGAAGGTCTCGGTTCGGTTCTAAACAATACACTCAAAGTTCATTATGAGATTTTTGCTCAGTAACACCAAAATAAAACGTCCTACCCCTGCTTTATAAGTATTGCTATTGATTAAAGAGCTAGCTAAGATCTCCACCAGCTACAGAGTTAAAATGGAGCTGATTCACTGCCCTACTCTAGATACGTGTGCCACCACTGCTTACCTGGTACTTTGTCTTTAAAATTCTTATGAGGTCTTATAAAAGCCCTGTTACAAAGCCTGTTATGCTTCTGCATGGCGAAGAAATTAGGTCTATCGTACAACAATCTAGCTTTACTAGGTTTATTTCTTAATCCCTTTCCTGATTAAGGAAACTGGGGTTCTTGTTTACATGAAAAAGATAAGTACAGAAAGCCAATAGACAATAGCCAGATTACCTGAGTTCATTACTAAGCGTGGCAGTAGAATAAGATTTGACAGCTCAATAACCTGCACTCAGGGCCACAGGACTCGGGCAGTACTTCTATGAGTTGAGAATAATCATGTGCAGGTACATAAAGACATGACAAATAAGAATCAGGGAGAAGGAGGCAGAGGTTTGTTTTTCCAATATGAAAATTAATAAGAGCCACAGTAGCGATGCTGCATGAGTCCGTACTCCTGGAGAAAAGGATAATCAGTCTGAAAAAGCGGTGAGCGGCGAGCCAGGTTCCAATATCAGAGGAATTTCAATGAACTGCGAGTTGATCCCTAGAGCCACGGCAGTGGGACACTCATCAAATTTCTGTGGGTTTGCTTTGGCAGGTTAAACCGCATTCTCTCCAGAGTCGGCTCTTCTCGCCAGCAGAGATGAGTAGCAGACACTTAGGAAAATAACCTTTTCTCTCCCCTGCGCAGCTGCTGAACATGAAAATTACATCTGGTGGAGCGATTACATTTGTGTGGCCGCTGACCACTTACGCTAAACTCGACTCGCTCTCCAACTGCAGATGTTCGTGTGAGTAAAGCATAAAGTACATCTTCCAGGCCAACAGATCTGGACCTAGAAGATACTGTAGTGTTGACTTTGCGCCGCACGGTGTGAGATTAATATGACAAGACAGGCTGCCGGTCGCTGAACAGAACCAGTGTTCAATAAGTGAAGAGATATTATCTACTGCCTCACACTAAACAGACTTAGACAGCAGTCTCATTTCACTGGCAGGTACACTCTTATCTTACTTCAGCAGGCACATATCAAAACACGAGACAACAGAGATACTGCAGGGATGAAAGTGAGTTACTTTTGTGGTGCACTGGTGGGCCTGCTCTGCATGCCATACCCTCAGGCTGAGGACAAAACAGGGATGTTTTGCTACGACTGGCGCTTAACCAAGTCCAGATATAAGCACAAAACAAACATGTTCGCTCATCTCCTGTGTTTTGATGCTCAGTTGTTTGTTAGGGGTGATAAAAAGGCTGATAAAGTGGCCCTGCAGTGATGCATATGGTGCGAGCTCCATAAAAATCTGTCTCAAAAATCTTCACGCTACAAACTAATAAAGTGCGTGCGTTTTACTTAACTTCATGCTATACTGTTTTTGCAATTTTTAGGATGGTGTTCATGACTGATTAATGCTCTCTTAGCATGTCCTATCTCGTCTCCCTCTGTGGGCCTCTCCTGTGTATGCGCAGTCTGTCCTTTTTCCAGGTCTCTGTGGACCAGATGTGGTTTTGTGGTCCAGGTCCTGCCAGTGCTCAGTGGCATCTGGAAGTTGCTCTATGTCCTCTCTGATCCAGAAACTTCTGATAAGTCTGCACTCTGTTTATCCAATCGTCATTTTGTTTTTCAATACTGTAATTTCACAGTTGTTTTTTCTGTATAGAACATCTTTCCTGAGGTTTCTTCCTTATTTTTTCCATTAGTTTTTTTGTGTGGAGATTGTCCTTGAGCAAATCATGGGTTTAAAGAAATATGGTGTCGTATGTCAAAACAGATTATAAAGCTTTTCAGAGCAAATCTGTTATTTGTAATTTGGGGCTATATTAGGGGTGGGCAATATACCAATTACCAAGTCTGTATAAAATGACTATATCATAAACATCGAATATAAATTGTCATTTTTTTTTAAAGCCACCAGCAATAGACCCGCTTGGTGTTTCAGTTCTCTCGCTCTAACTTTAAAGGGATCGTGCACCCAAAAATGAATCTATGTGTGTCTACTCACCCATATGCCGATGGAGGCTCAGGTGAAGTTTTAGAGTCTTCACATCCCTTGCGGAGATCCCAGGGGAGAGGGGGTAGCAACACAACTCCACCTAATGCAGGCTGACGGCGCCCCACATTAAAATGTCCAAAAAACACATAATTTAAACCACAAAATATCTCCATACTGCTCGTCCGCAGTGATCCAAGTGTCCTGAAGCCCCAACGTAAAAAAGTTGTTCAGAAAAACGTCATTTGAACTCTGTTTTTAGCCTCATTGTAGCCTGTAGCTCTGACTGCCTCTCTGTACACTGAGCTCACGTTTGCGCGCGAGACCAGCGAAAGCACATGAACACACATGAAGGCGGTGCCCATGTCTCACGGTCTTGCGCAAGCGCACACACGTGAGCTTGTATACAGAGAGGCAGTTAGAGCTACAGGCTACAATGAGGCTAAAAACAGAGTTCAAATGATGTTTTTCCAAACAACTTTTTATGTCGGGGCTTCAGGACACTTCGATCACTACGGACGAGCAGTATGGAGATATTTTGTGGTTTCAATTATGTGTTTTTGGATGTTTGAATCTGGGGCGCCGTCAGCCTCCATTAGGTGGAGTTGTGCTGCTACCCACTCTCCCCTGGGATCTCCGCAAGTGATGTGAAGACTCTAAAACTTCACCTGAGCCTCCATCGGCATATGGGTGAGTAGATAATGGGTGATTTTTCATTTTTGGGTGCACTATCCCTTTAACTTACTGCTAACTGCTAACAGCTAACTGTTGACCAGAAGCTTCAAGTTCACAACAGAAACTGGGCTGGGTGCTTCAGAATAAAAGCACCAGTGGTTCTGCTTAGATTTATTTCATTATAACAGTACTTTACTTTTAATAACAGTGATTTATTTAACATTACTGTAACAATACTTTATTTAACTTTATTATAACAGTAATTTAACTTAATGATGACAATACTTTTAACAACATAACTGTACTTTGTTTAACTTTATTACAACAGTATTTTATCTAACTTTATTATACCAATACTTAATTTAGTAGTTTAGCATTCAAGTAGTCTACAGTAGTTTAGAGGAGATTTCTAAATATCAAGAAATATATCATGTATTGCAATATAGCTTAAAAATATTGCGTTATTATTTATAGGCCACCGAGCCCTAGGTTATATCAATGAAAATTAGTAGACACAGATTCATATTAGATCCAGCTTCAACTGTTAAAAATAGCTTGATTCATCGGGGTCTCTCATTTCATTATTTTAAAAAAGCAAAGTACAAAACATCCAACTGCACATTTGCTTAGCAATATAACCTTTCAGTCTGTTGAATGTGGATTTTTGAGTTTGAGTTATTAAACATGAGGTTATTTACAACTTTTTTACCTATTATTGTGGAAACTAAATATGTTCCATGAGTCATTTAAAAACGACTTTGATTCAATAATCAAATTCTGCACTGTGTGAACGATAGGCTTTCTGTTGCTAGTCATTGCTATAATCTCCTCTTCACACAAATTCATGATTTGATGGCTGTGCGAGTACTGAGGTACATTCCTTTTCCCTTTTCATTATTTATTTTAACGTAAAGACCGAAATAAAGATTATGTAAAACAAATCTTACAATGTAAAACTGTAACTTCATTCAGTTGTGACTTTGGAAAGCTACTGCCAATTAAATGTAAAAGTTTTTGCTCTCTGAATGTCCCTAAAGCTGTCTCATCACTGCCTAAATTTGTTTTAATTTTGTCCAGCAGTAGCTCCTCATACTGCATAAAAATGTTGTGACTTTAGTTTGCACACTGACTTTTTGAGTAAATTTAATTTTATCAACCCAAAACCTGCTCAGAGTTCCTGTGAAGTCTGGAAGTGGGACACAGCAAAAGGTTCCTGCCCAAAATAAACATGTGGCACAGCATTACTGGAAGCTCTTCAACAATGAGTGGGGGGATTTGATAACAGCTAAAGAAGCTGGATGGGGAAGCCTACAGTGTATGTGTGTGTGTGTGGCTGTAGCCTGTGATTATGTTATGTAATTTCCACTTGAGGTAACAATGGTTTGCCTCTTACTGCTGCATGCCTGCGGCCCTTTCTCTCTCTCTCTCTCTCTCTCTCTCTCTCTCTCTCTCTCTCTCTCTCCCCACACCGATTACATCCTTCCCGGCATTAATGGGGTCAAAACGGGCCCTTATCTTTTTGGGGCAGGGGTCTGTTTTTCCATGCAGGCTGACTTTGCACAAGCCCTTCTTCCTTAACCCTCAGGGGCAAAAGCACACTGAGCAAACTTCAAGCTACCATCTGCTCTCCTCGGGGCAAACTTTGCGGAGCAATCAACACTGCAATTCCAACCATAAAACAGCAGTTAAATGGATTTCCCGGCGGACAAAATGGAATTTGGACTGAAGAAACTGAAACGACCCTCGAGTCGACTACATATCCCAGAATGCTTGGTAGGAAAACAAGCAAATGAAGCAGCGAATATTCAGAGAATAACTTCAACAGTAATTTTAAAGAATTACTTTAATGAAGTCTGAAAGTAAACTTGTTACACAAGTTCCAAAGAAAGCGATCTGATAATGTGTGTTCACATGCAGCAAAGCACACAATCAAAGCAAACACTGACATGACATTTCCTTAATCACACTGACGTCACTCACTGTTCTCTAAGTACACAAACACGTGTAGCAATAGGTAGTCAGGCTTTATGTTGACGTTCTTTTAGTAATTAATATTGACTAAAACATACTTTAACATGTTAACAGAGTTTCTTTTTGTATGTTTACTCTCTTTAAACAGATTCACTACAGGATCTACAGCCGGCCCCAGTCGAGAGATCCCATCTGGACCTTTGCTGACCGAAGTGTTTAATATTTTTTGGAAGATAAAGTTGTCTTTGGAGCTTTCCGTGTGTGCCTTTGTGGCAAAGGTTTGTTTGGTTTGTTTCACCAACATGCTATTGTGTGTCTTGTACTTCGCGTCCCTGCATTTTATGTGGTTGCATTCCAATTACATAATTATACTTGGTGAATGGCTTTGTGTATTTATAGGTGCTGTAAAAAAAAAAAAAAAAAAAAAAAGATCAAATTGGTCCTGTAGCAGAAAGCCATAAAGGCTCTGCGGGGAGGAGGAAAGACAAACAGTTGTGCTAACATATGAGCGTCACAAAACTGCTCTTAAATACCTGTTAACCATCTAATGTCCACCTCTGTGGGTAGACCCACTGCTGTAAACCAGTTGCCAATTCCCTGGGAGGTTACCTAAACGCCTAAATAACAAAACAAATTTATTGTAAGACCCTTGCACTTACTCAATTGTGCAAATAAGTTTTAATATTTGCTTGGTTTTGCCTTTGTCGACAAAGATTTGATGCACCAAAAGGGATGTGGAGACACTTTTGCAGATTAAGTTCTGACGTACTGAACATGTAACTCACATGACTGATCAGCTGTTGCCCCGTCAGCTTCTTCCTGTGCATTAGGAACACTGCAATAATTTATCTATGTCTCCAGACTATCACCCCCCCTTGAAGATCCACATATTTATTTGAACCCAACAGTGACAAAAAAGCCTTTCTCTATATGGCTATTTAGCGTAGCCTCGGTCGGGTCGGACACAGCAGAAGTCAGCAAACCAGAATACAACACCCGGAGGCGGAAGTAAGTCTGCACGCCCGCAGCCGCCCGCAGCCGCCCGCAGCCATTAAACCACAGAAGAAGAAGGAGGAGCCGTGTTTACAAGTAGGATTTAAGAAACAGGCTAAATGACATGTAGTAGGGAGTAGTCTCTTGTACAGTAGGTGGTGGTATGCACCTGGAAGTTGTTTGTGATCCGCCAATAAATTGAGAGAAGAAGAAGAGCCGTGTTTACAGAGAGTGTTCTTCGAGTATGTGGTACCCAACGGGCATTGCTGAACAGTTTTACCAGATGTATCTATAAGGACTTGGTTGTACTTTCAATGTCATGGCGGATAAAGAAGGCGCACCATCTAAAAGAAAAAGAACAGAAGAACAGAAGAAGGCTAAGTGATAGGGCTTGAGCCCAAACGCGTGTAAACTTTGGTCGGGCATTCACCAAGTGGAGAGAGCTGAGAGATTTGAAAGATTTTAAAACTGATCCCGAGTTGGCCCTTTTCCTAATCGACAGGTATGTCATTTTTGTTTTTATTTAGAGAATATACCAACTTGTTAGACGTTGTTTCACTTCAATATATGACGACATGGAAGTTATAAGCAAGCTAAATGTAACGTTAGCTGATGTGAACCACTTTTGTCTGGTAACGTTACAACAAACACCACAAAATTATCTGTGATTGTGACCATGAACACAAATATACAGAAGGCAGTTGTCCTCAGTTTATAAGAAATTCAGAGCTACACCAGAACATTTTTGATTTTCCTCTCGCTCTCCAAAACAAATGCATGCGGTAATTGCCGGTTGCAGTCGAGATTTTACGAATGAAGCCGAATGCCAGCTGTAGTTGGAATTTTACGACACCAGGCTGTGGGTGTCATACCGCTTCGACCAAAGGGGGCACTATAATCCCTGAAAACCTAAAGTTCCGCACAGGTGCTTTAAATGGGTAAGATATTTTAAAATATTTATCTTTTCTTTTTTTTTTAAAAAAAAAAAAGATCATTACACTCATTACACTTACACACACTGCTATGTGGCAATTTTCTGTCACAAACAGTGCATCTCTTGAACACAGCACTGCAGTCTAATGCTGATTCAGATAAAGCATGGTGGCATAAATGAAGAAGACACAGGGAGGCCATTGCCAATGAGCCCTCTGGACGTGTCGTGGAACTATCATCGAAACATCAGTGAAGGAGACTGACCACCTGATGACCCCAATGAAGCTTTCACCCTCGCTTTGGCTACCACTCTGACCCCAAGACGGCACTATTACTCCCGCTCATAGTCTCAAGTATGTGCATCAGGGATTGTAACATCCAGTTCTAACGTGAACTGAACTTAATTTTGCATTACAATGGTTAAATTGGTCAAGATATAGACGGCTGGATGCACTTACACTTCAGAAAATAGTCTGAAGAATCTTAAAAAAAAAAAAAAAAAAAAAGTAGTGCAGATCTTCTTTTAATCACCTCAATGCATCAATCATGGCCGAGTCAAAAGTGAATCCCCGGATATCCGACACTGTTCCGGCTGTAATCTAACACGTCTTGGTAACAGTCTGTAGAAAGGAGGACAGGGAACTGGACCCGGTGCAGCATGTGACACAGAGAGCTCTGATCATCATGTGAGCGGCTGGGAGGCTGTCAGTTTGCTTTGACATGTGAAACAATCCGGGGTGTTTTGTGTTTTGACTGCTGTTTTCTCCAACTCTGACATCTCCTCATCCAGCCGACACACTGACTGTCTTGTTTCAGAGGCGAGGGCTGTGTGGTAGAGACGAACCGTGAAATGGGCAGACTGAGAGAAAGGAAAAGAAGAACCAGCACTTTGATGACAACAATAATTGGTCGTTTGACCGATATGAGTCCTTGGGTTGCTGGCTTACATAAAATAGCTGTTATGGAAGAACTTCAATTACGGATCCTGGCTATAGACAGTGGGAATTTCCATTCTCAAAGTTTTATTTGAAGAGTTAAGTTGTTTACTCATGTGAACTCCAGACAATGTCTAGCGAGCCAGGTCCGTAGATTGTGAAGAGTTTCTCTTTCACACATGCAGCACATAACAGGACACTGTCGATGTCAGAAGCGTTCTCACCTACTGGAAATATTCTGCTTGATTTAGGCAAGGGGTCGTGCCTGGGTAGAGCGTGCAGGAGGCAGGACATGTCACAGATTACACTGCGGTCCTGTAGCTGATTCGTAAATTGGTCATAAACAACAGAGTCTCTTGCTGTTCCTTTAATTTGTCTGACGATTTCGGCTTTGGCCTTCATTGACAGACTTTCCCAATTCCTGCCATCTCTACAGATAGACATTTTGTCGAGGTCTTTGTGTAAATGACCCTTCTTCTTTACCCTCGAATGTTTGTTTGCTTCCAGTTTAACACAAGACTCATGACAGAAACTTCCCCAATGTGCCCACTTGCTCGCCGTGAATTCTCCAGACAATTACCTCCTCTACTCACACATGGGCTCAATCGGGCATTACACAAACTTCGTATAAAGGAGCTAGCAGGATAAAGTCTGTCAACTCTGCATTCTCACTTACAGCTCCTCCAGGTAACGTCTAGTCTCGCTCACCAGACCTTTCTCAAGAAAAGAAAGGTCTGGCTGGGCCGACTCTCACTTTAAGATTGGAGAAAAAAAACACCCCGGCTGCTTGTATTTCTTTCAACCAATCCCCATTGTTCTGGGCAGTGCCACAGCAACGGTGCGCTTGCAAAAATATTGCCGGGGGGAAACAGGTTTTGGTGTAACACGAACCATGGCAGAAAAATGGCTACATCCCTGCAAGATCAAACACCGCAAAAGTTAGTAAAGGACGTGTTGAAAACGGTTGAAAACTGCTACGCAACTGGAGGTGGTAGGGCGGGACTTCAGCGGGTGGCTCGTTCCACCCAATGAGAGGCTGATCTATGCAGCGAACTTCCGCCCACTCAGACTAGGTAACGTCTAGATCAGTTGTTCCCAAGAGGTGGGTAATGGTCCCAAAGTAGGTCATGGTCCTTTCTGAATGGACCGCAAGTGACTCACAAACGTGTCATGGCACAAAGCTTTTATTTTGAAGTGCTGTTTCCTACTGTAGCGTGAGTGACTAATGTACAGCTACATGACAGAGACAGCAAACTAGCTCAATGACGTGTCCAAATGCAAGTATGATGCTGAATGTATTAAACTCTGTGGACCTTGAACTAATGACGAAGGAAAACTCTGGACCCCGTGGATGGACCATTTGGGAACCACTGGTCTAGATAATTTCAGGTTGGCAATGCATATGTGAAAGGTTTGAGATACCAATTTCAGGTAAAGTATAAACAAACTAAATAGGACCAATCTGTAATAATTTAAATCATAAATTAATCACAGGTATATTCAGTGATATAATAAGTTTCCCGCAGCATTTTAATAGTGGAGGCACCCACTTATCTTTGCTATGCCGTGTTTTAAATCACAATGTTTTAGCGAAAATGCATGTGTCTGGTAAGTACTGAGCTTACGACTGGATAAATGAGACTTGAATTTTACTGCTCGAGTTGTGTCGGATGTTTTGATATAGTTTTGGTGTTGTTAAACACGGTCCCCTTTTACACCAATTCATCAAGTGTCAGACATCAGAGTTTTTGGATTCTTCGTTTACTTGAGTTTTCTTACCAAATTTAATGTAACAGGGTGAATAATTGAAGTTGGTGAAGTATTTCTCCAACCTTCAGCGAAAACGAGCACCAGTGCTGCGTCACACAGCAGAGTCCAGGTATTTAATGAGTGAGGCAACCAATTAACTACAATTAACCATCAATTAACTACATCAATAATGAGATGAAATGGATTCAGCTCAGCAGGCGACTGATTGATCAATCACATTTTACACTTGCTTCAGAGTTACTAATCAGAGCAGCAGGTCACAGAAACATTGCTGAGTTTTTACAAGGTGGTCAGTCACAATCAGGTCCTGATGAACAAGAGTGTGACTCACTGTTTCTTAATTGCAAACGCTCTCCAATTATACTGTTATCGCACAGTCCTGATGTTAACAAAACTTCAGCTTCATCAAAAATCTTGATTAATTCTTAAATTGTTTGTCAGCTATTGTTAGTGACTGTGTTAATCTAAATGTTACTGTCACCAGTCAATCAAACTGGGAGTGAGAGCAGCTCCCAAATCTTGTGCTTTGACTTTTAGCACTTGGAAAACAAATTATGCCTTAATGTCTGATTTTACTGAACTGTATGTGCGCAACAAAACTCCTCGATGCATCCACAAGATGTTGGAAATTTGAGGAAGGTAAATACATAGGCATTTGTCCTAACAGTAAATTTTCCAAGTGACAAGACTAATATGCGAAATTCATCAGTTGTTGACTCACTTGTTCATGAACAAAATACACAAAACAAAACAAATATAATTACTGCACAAAAGCAATAAGTCAATTTGATGACTGTGCCTTCAGCAGCCGACTCAGAAACATCACAGCGCCTCGAAGCTCTGCTATCTGCTTTCTGCTGTCAATCATTCATATCCAAGTGGAAAATAATCTGAAAAATGCACAGGAGGGAAATAACATAACCTAATGAAAAATGTCCCGTGCTCCGGGCCAAACCATCAAACCATGTGCAGATTTATTTTTGTACGAATGCAACTGGTTACACCATTACATCGAGTCGCCGGAGCTGCAGTATAGTTTTACTGCAGAAAAGTGGAGCACAGCATGTTCTAGGAAACAAAACGTTTTATGCAGCAGCTCAGAATAAATCTCTCTGCTATGCAAAGCACGCAGCTCCTGTGCAGACAGTTTTTGGCTGCGTCTAACTGCGGAGTTTACTGTCTCGTTAAATACTTTTAAGTAAACACCAAGGACTTGCAAAACTTCCTAATTCTGTTTGTGCGCAGCAGGAGGGAAACAAGACGTCATGATTAACGCTGAGTGATATCTGAAGATGTTTTGCAAAATTTGGGACAGGTGAGGAGGCTGAGAGAGAGAGGAGAGGGAAGACACTCTGAATACGACCTATTGTTCTCGGCGGTACAGTTCGGCCTGGATTACTGATTGTGTCACAACATTCCCGTCATAGTGAGAGAAGAAGGCAGGATTGGGAAGTTGGGGGGGCTTCAGCGTTTCCTGGAAGACCAAGACAATAAACATGTCCAGCTCTTTCTGCCGCTTTCTGTCTTTACATCCCTTTATGGAAAGAGAGAAATGGTTGAAACCTTGCTAGTTTTTTGTTTTTGCTTTCCAAGTGCAGACAAAAGGCAATGTGGCTGGCATGGGCAGGGCAGCACAGTTGCATGATTAGTGCATTCCTCACCACTCTGCCCCACCCGAAGCACCAGCACACACAAACACACACACACACACAATGTCAGTGGGCGAGCTCAGAGCAACAATAACATTTCCCTTCTCCATTCCCTTCTAGCTCTCTCTAAAGGGCCGATTCAATGCATCGCTGCATCCCCGTATTTACATACAAATAAGAGCGAGGATGTGGATAGTTATCGCTGCCTGCCCCCCTCTGTGTCCCTGCATGTCTCTGGTTATTTGCCAGGTTTCCCCCCTTTTATTTTTTCAAAACGCTATGAGGATGTCAGATTAAAAAAGCCACTCAGTTCGCCGAGGGGTGTTAAAGCCGTGGAGCCTTCCTGAACCTGGATCAGCCGACGCAACGAGGATATGAATGACAAATGTGACTGAGGACTTCAGATAACAGCCAACATCACTGCCTGAGAACATATAGGTGTGTTATGACAGCAGCAGGGAGATAATAGTCTTTAAAGGTTCAGTGTGCAGGATTTAGGGGGATATATTGGATGAATGGAATATAAGTATGTTTTCTTTAGTGTATGATCACCTGGACAGTTTTCTTTTTGCTCCTGTTTTTTTTAATAATAATAATAACTATATTTATATAGCACAATTTCTGCATGAAATACATCGTCACGCAGTAACAGCTGCTCGTTTGGGGGCGGTATTGCCTGAAACGACCACTACCTAGGAAGAAAAAAGCATGAGAAAGAAGAAAACCCTGGTCACCACAAAGCTTGCCGGGGAAGCCACAAGCAACTGCGATATATAGTCCTCTGACCATACATAAATAAACGCCTACAGTTTTCAAGCAGATCAGGGTTTGCTCGTTTGGTCCATACCAGAGTTCGAATGAGCGTTCACACCACTCCAAATGAACTAAACTATCCGTGGAAGCGGACCAGGGTTTGTTTAAAGCGGACCACAAAGCACCCGTATGAAAGCATCCAACACACACAGGCACTCATCAGGGAAAACCACATCACAGGGACTCAAACACCGATGAATAAATGTAGGTTTTGAGCCTGGACTTAAACCAGTCAATGGAGGGGGCGGATCTGATTGGGAGGGGGATGCCGTTCCACAGTTTGGGGGCAGACACAGCAAAGGCACGATCACCCCTGAGCTTAAGTCTGGAGCGTGGGATAGCCAGGAGCCTCAGGTCAGCTGACCTGAGGGACCTGGGCGTAGAATACGGGGTTAGAAGGTCTGAGATGTAGGATCGGGCCAGACAATTAAGGGCGTCGTACACAAACAGTGAAATGTTATAGTCTTCTCTCATGTTCTGGTCACAAATTTGTTAAAATCAATGTTAGTGAGTACTCCTCCTTTTCCAGGAAAACTGATCGACACGTCAGGTGTGTCATATCAAGATGCTGATTAACAACATCATTACTTCACAGGTGTGTTTCGGGATGGTCACAATTAAAGGTCACTCTAAAATGTGCACTTTAATTACACAACACAATGACACAGGAGCATGCCATTGGCATGCTGATGGATTTCTTTTAATCTAAAACTGCTATATTCAGTGTTTTTACCAAACTGTTTGTTTTGGAGAGGAAGAAACCCATGTGGATAACTTGGCTCCCGGTAAAGACCTCCTAAACGTCTGGATCTTAAGTTATCGGAGAAAAAAGGTGAGCACACATATGCAGGTGCTGGGCAAACATCCTATCTGCGACATGCTAAACAGCATTGGAAATACACTGAGAAGGAGACTCATAAAAACCTTCTGAACAGTAAAGTGGGAATTATAACCCAGAGTTTCAGCTGGTTGCAATCTGCAGTCCTCACCCCAAGATGCCACTAAATTCCCTTTAAACATACACACTGTTCCTTTAAATAAAGCTTTATGCATGCCATATTGGCTTGTCAACTTTCTCCTGTGAGAAGCATAAATCGGAGCTCATCTACACCGCCCCGAAGGCGAAAAACCCTGCATCTCTGTTGGGTTTGTTGTTCACTTGTAGCAGGTAGATTTACAGCATGCTCATCGCGCTCTCTTAAGTCTAGCCCGCAGAGAGGATCACACCAGAAATTTGCAATAAACTCTGTGGGGCTTTTAGACGTAGCCTGGAGATCTAAGGTGAGAAAGCAGAGAGGGGAGAGAGCCAGTGTGAACTCCCTCCCCTGAGCACAGCTCTGTTTGTTATTCATGAGAACGCTGGCTCTGTTCGTGAGACTCTGGGAAAATTATACTGTGGGGCCCGGACAAATGAACTGCTTTTCTGCGGCGCTGGACAGAAATGGCTGCCGTCAGTCCGCAGTCTTCCACGACCCTGCGCCCTGCTGTGGCTTATCTTGCTCAGCAGAGTAAAGAGAAGGGGCTGGATTTGGTGAGTGTGTGAGGAGGAGGAGGGAGAGACGGAGAAAGCAAGAGATTGAGTGGGGGAATTAGTTCAGTATTTCGATAATGGATATCCTTGGAAGAAGCCCAACCACTCATCAGGGCATGGGGAGGGAAATATGCAGGGAGGAAGAGAAAGGGATGAAGACAAAGAGTGTGGAGCAAAAGAATGTGCATTCAGGCATGTCCTCGGGCCAAACCCAAGCTTGTTGAGCCTTAACTTGATTGCAAAAGCAGATTTGATCTATCCAGAACCCTTTGTTAAGATATAAAGTGTTAAAATGCCGAGCTCTGCTCACACTCTCACAGTCTGGCCTGGAAAGTGAAAGGCAATGCCTCCTTGGAGACGCTGAGATATACGGTTACGACACCTGCAACATAATATATAAGCACAGACAGCTGATTGCAGCCTCTTAATTTTTCACGACTGAAGCTCTTTATCTGGTCTTTGAAGCGTCACTTGGAGGGCATTTCTGAGCTCCAAGTGAGAGCGAGTGGCGGAGCTTTGCATGCAAATGAGGAATCCAGTTGGAAAACACGGCCAGATTAACTGAAAGCACCTCGCACCCCAGCAGCTCACAGCAGGTCCTGAACCAACACTTGTCACAATGAGACATGTCACAACATCCCTGATTCCTGCTAGAAATAATAATCCAGACTTTAAATAACATGGCTACTGACTCGTGGATTTGACGTGAAATCCAAAATCTTCCCTGTGATGAAAGCCTGGTGTTTCACGGCTCCTGTTACATAACATCACATGCACTGTAACATTATATAACTGATCTCGAGAGCAAATCGATCCCCATTATAAATCATGCTCCACTGAGGCAGTCGTGATTTACTCTGAGTTTCGTGGCAGGCGTTCAGAGGAGACAGCCGCATCACAGATACACAACGGGGACGCCTCCCTCACAGTTTCATCCTCCTCCATGCTGCGCAGGGAGACACGCTCAATCCCCCACTTAAAAGACTCTTTGGGAGGGAGGAGAAGCATCAAAGTGGGGGGTGGACACGACGACAGGCCGCCCATTAACCCTGAGTGAGTGGGAGGAAGGTGGAGTAGTGATTAAGATGGCTGGGAAACAGAGTGCCATGTGACAACTCCAGGACAAGTCATTACCTCTCGTGGTATTTCAGAGGAACCTGTCACTCAGCAGCATTACCGTAAAACCAAGAAGTATCCTCGTTTCCCCCAAAAGAGCTGGTGAGAACAGAAAAACCGGAGTGCATGAGGATAAGCCAGACAGTCGGCATGTGATGTACCGCCACAATAATCACGCTAATGTTCCTGAATGTGCCACAGGTCCCAGAGGAGCCCGATTTCCAGGCACTCACATCAGAGGCACTGGCTCTGCCTCATGTTTACACTTCCTGCTTAAATCATTTTTCCTTTGAACTCAAAAGTAGTAAAAACTGTTATTTCAAAAAGAACGACATTCCACTTCTTTGTTTTAATCTCTTGTTGGCTATAGTCTCTACTGTGATGAGTTTCCCATGTATTTTCTTTTAAAGGTTGGCAAGCCTGTGAGCCATAACTGCTCATGACAATGAAACAGGGCTATTTAATGCCATTTACTTTAAACGTACACAGAAAGCAAATGTTAAAAACATTCATGAACTGCTGATAAGTGTCAGTGTGTATTGATAATAATCACTTTCTAGTAAGTCACTGCTGAAATTTACGTATCAGACTTCTTCAATGATAACTATGTAATTTATTGAAAGTTTATAGATGAGTGATAAGCAATTAAAACCAAACTTCAGGTTCCCAGGTTGTAAAAAACATCAAACAGTAAGGGTTGCAGGCTTCTCACTTCGTAATAAGCTGACAGCAAAAGACATATGTGATAATTTTATGATTTTAAAACAACTTGAAAACAAATGGATTTTGGTCCAGATGTTCTGCAGCACTGTTACAGAGGATCAGAGGTCAAACGGTTGATTTGAATTGTATAACTGACACACTAAAGAGCTAAAAAGAAAAATAAACCAGCTGTAGAGACTTTTTTTTACACTGGCAACCTGAAGATTGTTTGCAGAGGTGACCTATAACTTATCTATAAAGCATAAGTAAACAGTTTATTAACCATTAATTAAGTAATAATACTAGGAATGGGCATTTTAAGCAACATTTATATTTGAGCACTCGCAAAAAGGAATGTAAATTGAAGCTCGTGTATAAAGCAATCAGGTGTCAAGTCGGCTATTAAACCATAAATTCAAAGTTAACATAAGAAAAACAACAAACTTTCTGTCGGTGACGTCACATAGGTTAGACGCAACACTGATGGACCTTCTCTTGTGGTCTGGAGCCGCTCTCCTCCCCATCAGTTCAACATCTGCCTGCTTAGCACAAGCTAACACAACTGCAGCGTCTACCATCCAACAACGAACCATTAAAACGGTCCCAACAAACTCACACCTAGGGCTGCAGCCAAATAGCAGTTTTAAGGTATACTGTGATGTAAAAGTCGACGGTTATCATACTGTGTACATTTGTTTATCTACAATATCAAAAACACATTTTACACATATTTCAATTAAGAAAATGGTTACAAGTTTTAGTTATAGTAACAAAACGTTCGTTCTAACAAAAATAACCTTCTGTTTTCATTCCTTTAAGGGTCATTCTGACTGATAATAAGATAAATTCTGTAAAACCGCGAAACTGCGATATTTTCTGAGATGGTCGTACCGAGAAAATCTCATACTGTTGCACCCTACTCACACTGTCACTGAACTGCCTCGACTTTGTCATTAAACCATCATTAGAGCACGTTAGCTGTGTGATGCTAACAGTTAGCCCTGTCACTATGTGTAACTGTTCCCTGGGGCGGAGCTAACACTCCTACGCTCTCATGATAAAAAAGGCAACAGTGGGGCGAGGAGGTGCTGGGCGAAGCAATATGCTGCACACAACTCCACAATGTCCTGTCTACAATTTCTACAAAACTTTTTCTATACGGTTCCTTACTAGAAAGAAATACCCATTTAACTGTACGGAAATGTGCAAAAACAACCAAACTAACAACTTGGCTGACTGATATTGCCAGTAGTTTCCAGATTTTGTTTGATACTGTCCCAGTATGTTTGGTATCTCTGAAAAAAGGATGCTGTCTGTGTGTGTTTGCATGTTGTGGAGTGCACCTTGCCTGCTTGCCCAGTAACACAATACTCCGATATACAGTATCGGAAACCGCTGAAGCATGTTTTGCATTCCAGCAGGAGAGAGACTGGACTATTGTGTACAGAGGCCATTGTGTTTGTCCGCTGGCAGACACCAAACCAGACCATGAGTCATGCTAAGCACAGTCTGAACTCCCCCGACCAGCAGCTAACAGCATGCGCTGAGAAAGGTTACAGCCTGTTCACCACATGCACTTTAAATCTGCCTGGTTCTACTTTTACAGGACCTTACCGACCATGACAGCAGACGAGCACAAGATGTGACACAAGTACATGAGCTCAGAAATGAAAAACTGGTTTACAGTAGAAAAGCATGCAGTATGTAAATAGCGTTTCCTGCCAAGACTGTGCAACTGTGAGGAAACCAACGCTGCAAATGAGAAATTCAATTTCACCTGTCAGTCTGGGTAGATCACATGATCGCTCTCCTGTAAGCTGTGGAAATGGATTCATCAGATTTATAGGTTGGTTATTTCTGTCATTGTGGGTACCTTTTGTTCTGGTGGAGGCACAAAAAGGACTGAGCAAGTTTTACACATAAAAAGCAACCAGCTAAAGTGTTTTCTTTAACAAGAGCAACAACAATTGAACATTTTGACCTTCAGCAGCCACAAATTCTCACAGCACTCTCATGATTAACTGCAGCGATAGGGCCACAACAGAGACCCTTCATTACACCAGCTTTGCTTCTTTTATACAGAACCAAACAATGGCTGCATAATGCTGCCTCAGTGTTTGATTTTAAATAGCATGCTGGTGTTTATAAAGCAGGATTTATGCTTCTGTGTTGAATCAGTGGCGTACCTATGTTGGAGGCTCAGGGTAGTGGTGTACCCTACGCTGTAGCTTAATGTGCACCTCCCCAAATATGTGACTACACATTGCAGCCACGCAGACCTTAGGTTGTTTCCGAAACTGAAAACCATTTCCGTTAGCAGAAACAAAGCTTTTATTTACGTTTATTTCCCAGATAAGAAACAATAAATTGTAAAGAAAATAAACCCCCCTCACAATGAGTTAAGTCCACTAGCCACTAGGCTAATTTATGCAATGTAAAATGTCATAGGCTTATGCTAATAATGTTAGCATGTCATATAGGGGAAAACATAATCCATGTTAGACCAACGAACCCAGGGCAGGGGAGCCCTTCTGTGCGGAGTTTGCATGTTCTACCTGTGTCAGCGTGGGTTTCCTCCAGGTACTCCAGCTTCCTCCCACAGTCCAAAGACATGCAGGTTAATTGGTGACTCTAAATTGTCCGTAGGTGTGAATATTTGTGTGAATGGTTGTCTGTCTCTATGTGTCAGCCCTGTGATAGTCTGGTGACCTGTCCAGGGTGTACCCCGCCTCTCAACCAATGTCAGCTGGGATAAATAGAGCCTAAGCACAACTGTAAATCAGCCTTAATGCAACCAGTACCGGCCTCTAGTACGAACATACAACACTCATCGAGCAGCACTTTCTAAACAATAGCAATGGCATAACATGGCAGTACCAATCATTTACTGTCCCTGTTATATGGCAGTTGATGGTGCGGAGCTGCCAAACCTCATTGTATCCCCACTTTGCGGACATTTTGCTGTTCGTCTTCTTTGAGTTATCTGCTAACTGCTGCTAGTTGCTTTTTAAATCTTCTGGCAGTGGGTTGCACATGTAACATGTTGTGAAAACATCACACTTGTCCCCTCGGGCTGGCTGTCCCTTCTACAAAGGTGTAATTGGCTCTGTTATTACCTCTGCTGCTGGCTTAACTGTGCCTTTTAGAAAGAACGGGGAGGCAGAGTTTGGCGTAACGTTCCCGCCTTGAACAGCCGTGTTAAAAAGGCTAATGATGCTTCAATGGGGCTAGAGGCAACAAATGTACGCGAATGTTTGTAGGGCCAGTGAAGTATTTGTTTACTGCTGTTTAGGAGACAGTATTACTTAAGTTCAATGCTTCAAATGGTAAATTGCCAATTTAACTGATGACTGCAGTTTTCAACATGAAAATACTCCAATTCAGAACCACATCTGTGAGCCCAAAAACCAACTCTCAATCTCCACAAACAAATTTCCTTGTAACTTCAGAGGTCAGGGCTTTCTCTTGAACTTTTCTTCCTCTACTCACCCTTTAGCCCCAGGCGATACCACTCCAACCAAGCCACACTGACTGACCTATTTTTAACTTACCAAAACGGATCCATTTCTTTGCCAATACCTCAAACTAACTGTTTGGTTTATGGAGCTTGTTGGCAGCGTGCCATGCCATCACAGGAGTAGCACTAATGTTAACTTACAGCCTCAATCCAGGAAAAAAAAAAGGTTACAGAGAACTGTGCTCAATTTTGTGGCAACGAATAGGTTGTTTCCTTTTTTTTTTCCACACAATGGTAGCAATTTGTAGTGCAGTTTTTTTTTTTTAAATCAAATGTTTTGAGGTACAGAAATCACTGAAGAGCCTGCACAGACTCAATCTACAGTGCCTCAACTAGATGCTGCTCTCTACTGTGGCTCCACTTTGTGATAAGGCAGGTGTATTTGGATGTAAACATCATTCCTGGTGCGACTTAAATGTCAGGTATTACAGAACTGTCATGCATTTTTTCGCACATTGTGACAACCATGAAGTTGCACTCCAGAAGCCCCGTTTACATTCAGTGGCGTCTCAAAAGAGCTCCCAGGGGTACACGCAACACTCTCCCTCTGTCCTCTAGATGATGGTGGCCTGGCGACTGTTTGCACTTGATTGTGTGACCTTTAAGGCTGACACGAGGAAGATAAATCCAGCCCTGTGGACAGATAGAGCTGGTGACACCGGGCCATTCATCCTGGCCTGGACAGCTTCACATTTGGCTACTGGACCAACGGTGAAAAAGGGGGGATGAAGGTGGAAAAATAGAGCTGAGGAGAAGGAGAGAGGAGAGGGCACACGGGCCACACACACAGCTATACCTCATGTTTACTTATCAGCTTGAAGCCTGGAATCTCTGAACGCAAACAAATGACTATGGATGCATGCAGGCTTGAGGACTGATTTACCAATGAGCTGTTTGAGGAGATAGCTGAGGACGGCTGGGTATTTATTGGAATCTGAGAGGAAGAGAACAGAAGGAAAATGGAAAATAAACACCATGCATCTACGGGCCAAATACCAGACGAACGATGACATACAGAAAGAAAGGCACCAGACGAAAATACAAACAAGGAGCTGCTGGTGAAGTGAGAAAAGCGTACAACCAACCAGCGCAGCTCATGACAAAAATCCAATCTGTCACGCTGAACTGAGAAGTTTCAGTGCCTATGAATCTTTTAGGAGGCCGTCAGCGCCACAGGCAAAGGTTAATACCCACAGAGGAGAGCGGGCTACAAGACACCGCTATGATAAATACTACCGCTTGGCTTCTCTTTCTTGACTTGAAGGCATGACTGATACGCCTCTACACGTGCCTATTCAACTTTCACTTATGGGTTTGGACACAGTTTTGTGGGCAGCTGAACAGCAACAGGTAGAAACCACTTAGCCGCAACATCAATCATTCAGCAGTTTGCTATCACGTGAGGAGAGGCATTAGAAATACACAGACAGAAGTGTTCAGGGAATAAATAAAAGCGGCTTAAAATCCAAGAATGTTGCCCTGGAGGCTGGGATATCCCATTGCTCAGCAGACGGTTTGCAGCACAAAGCGTGGAGGATTCAAAATTAAAAGGGGTGAGTCAACAGACCCCAGAGGAAACAAACACGGAGAAAATGACATGCTCTGTCTGCACTTCACCAAAAGTCTTGTAAAGAGGTGGTTCTCCTCTGATACATTGCAGATCTGAGGAGCTTCATATGCTTGTGTCACCTCCTCTCAATAATTGAGAACGTAAGGGAAAGCCGAAGCAGATTTGCTGATACTTTGTAAAGCGGTTGAAATGCTCCACCTCTTATTAAATGAGTCCAAAGTTTTTAAATAACGAGATAAACGTATGTAGAAATAACCACTGTGAGCAAAAACCTTAACTTCAGACTGTTGGGGTTATTTTCAACGTTTTTTTCCACACAGATGACATCAGATTGTGCAGGATTTCTTTATATGCTCATCTGCTGCAAGTATTTACATTACATACACTGCTATATATAGCTATGTGCTAGCATCAGGTAAACATGTACACTTGGTTGAAGACGCTGAATATGTTGTAAATTTCTCCCTGATTTCAGATCAGATTCCTGCTGGAACATGTCTGGTTGTGATTAGAGGCTGTTGTTGGTTATTTTTCATGGTAGTGAGTGCCACTATTCTCTGCTACAATCATTCCCTGGATGCAGTGCAGAGACCCTGAGACACAAAAGACCCGGAAATGCTGACTGACCACAGCGGACAGGGCTTTTTTAGGAGGGGCAGGCTAAAGAGAGGTGCTAAAACAGAGTGCTGTAGACAGAGGGTGATTATAGGCGATCCAGCACAGACAGTATGAGGAAAATAAAGCCTTTTTTTTTTACATTAAAAGTCCAGTGTGTAGGATTTAGGGGGATATATTGGCAGAAACAGTGTATAATATAAAAGTGTATAATCACCTGAAAATAAGCACTATCGTGTCTTCGTTACCTTACAATAAGCTGTTTATATATCTATGTAGGGAGCAGGTCTGAGGTCTGATGTCTAATGTTGCACTGCCATGTTTCTAAAGTAGCCCAGAACGGACAAACCAAACACTGGCTCTAGATAGAACCATTCGCATTTTTGCGTCTGCCACTGTACTTAACAGTCCCTCCGCCACAAGCAGCATCAAAACAACACTGAATTTTTAATGTGAAACTACTTTACTTAGTGTTTTTACCTGTTTTAATCACCTGGCCAGTTGTTTTGGAGAGGAGGAGACTTCTGTGGATAATTCAACTCATGGTAAAAACTTCCTGAACATCTGGATCTGAAATTAGCACCGATTAACAAGTGCTGGGCTAGTTTCAGAAGTGTCTGACAAACACTGATTTGTCAAATGAAACTGCTTTATTCTGTGTTTTTACCTGTTTAAATGACCTGATCTGCTTGTTCTGGAGAGGAAGAGACCTCTGCGGATAATTTGGCTCCCGGTAAACACTTCCTGAACAATACACACTGAAGGAATCCTAACCGGGAGAAGTTTCAGCTGGTTGCAGTCTGCATTCTCACCACTAGATGGCACTAAATATCCCTAAATCTTACACACTGTTCCTTGAAAGCGCCTAAACATGCTCTAGTAGATATCTGAATCTGAAAATGAGCATAACAGGTTCAATTTAAAAGGTAAAGGCTGGATTACTTGTAGATTTCCCAACATTTGAATCTTTAAATCATCACAACTAATAATTAACATGGTAAGAGCAAAAAACGTTACTGAGTGGGCCAATGTGTGAAGGTCAGAGATCAGAGTAAACACAAATCAAAGTGTCTAGTTCCTCCTCTGTGCCTTGACCTTCCTTTCTGATCCTGACAGGCATCCTAAATTACTTTATTGCAGTCAGAAGCCATCAGTGGGAGGTCAGAGAGCATGTTGTATAACACAGAGCTGCGTAACAGTGGCAACAGATATCTTTAGCTGCAATACTGAACATGGTTCACTTTGAAAAATCAGACAAGCAAGATGCATTATTTATCATCAGTCTATCTGTCTGCAGCCCTGTGTGTATGCCTACAGTTTGTTTGAAAATGTGTTGCCAACAACATGAAGGAAATTCTGGAGGAATAACTACTGATGACCTGATTGTCAAGGTGAGGTTGACACCCACAGATCAGGAGAGCCATTACAACAACAACATGTGCCGCAAAGGAAAACACAACAAAGGTTAATGTGACTCAGACAAGACTTGCTGAAAAGCACGGTGAACCTCTGATGATCCATTATGGCATCATCATCTCAGGGAGGCAGAAAGGCCAAAGGAGTGATGCGGATCTTGTTGTTTGTTGTTGGACAGGTCTGACACTGTGGCACACACTCGCAGTGTCAGCAGAGAGTACAGGATTTAGCAAACTCAAAAGAAACAGTCAGGTATCTGATGCAACACAGGCACAACAGGATCCTCAGTTTGTGGTGCATTATATTGGTCTTAGCTCCCGGGTAGCCACACATGTGTCACAGAACTGCAGCATATTGAGTTTGGAAACTGAACAATGACTTTGAGGTTGAGATGCTGACATTCAGCTTTAATTTAAAGGTGTTTACACCCATGTCAGATAAAAAGTGTAGCAGCTGCAGCCCTTTTTATACACCGTACCTTAATTTTATGAGGCAGAAAGTAGTTAGACAAGCTAACAGGAACATAAATATGATGTACACGTCATTGGAGCTTACTGTCCAACCCACAGACATCACCAAACACTTTGTATCTTCCCTAATGATGCAGCCGTTTTCATGAGGCCGGCGCAGTGAAGGAATTCCCCCGAAGGTGATTAAGAGTGACTCAGCAGAAGAATATTACAGCCATGTTTTGTTGTTCTTGCAAATGACTTCATTTATCCCGATTTTAGTACTTGGAAAATAAGCTTTATCGTTAGGCTATTATTTGGTATATTGTTGCTTTTCAAATTACAAACAAATTGAATACTTGTTCATTGTTAAATGCACAACACAGAAGAGCGATGAGGCACAACAAGGAAGGCAGCAGTTTTTCAGCTGAAGCCTTATGGTTGCTTCTGGTTGCTTTGATAACTCTGTATGGGTTCGGTATTAATTTCTTCTATGCTTATGTTGTTGTTCAACAATGTGACAGTTGGTCTTTGTGGTACTTGTCCTGCCCCTCCTTCACTATGATTGGACAGCTGAGTAAAAAGTGACAATGGCGAGTGGTCGCACCTTTTAAGTGTAAATACACGGCACTCACATGAAGAAATAAGAACAAACCTGAACATAGCGGTCATGGCAGTTGCGAGCCATACCCTGCGGTTGGCTTGTCAATAGCGCGGTATTGCAATACTGTGGTTATCGCAACAGCCCAAATCTTCATTCCTTGAGCGCAGGTATGAGTTTTGTTTTAAAGTTTTGCATATATTGTTGAATTTAGGACTTTGGATAAGATTTATAAATCTTGTCAAATATTTGATGCCAGCTTCCTGTACTTGAGAGTAGGCACGTTCCGGTTACTGGTGTCACGGTTTACCACGGTAAAAGAATGTCATGATGTCACTAACCGCCCATTTTCCATTCTGACGGTAAAGGCCGACGGTGTAACCTACGCTACGTTTCATAAATGGGAACCTCAGGAACTCAAAACTCTGAAATAACTCTGTGCCAGTCGTACATTTTAACTGGCACACACTCTGAAATCATGCACGTGCAGCCGCTGCAGTCAGCACAATTACTGGGGGGGGCAGCCCCAGTCAGTCAGTCAGTACGTCAGTAATCAGTGTAAATCCACTCACGTGCAAACTGCAAACATGGCTGGAGGAGGTGAAGCTGAGCTTTTCCCACCGGCGAAAAGGACGAAGTCGGTGGTGTGGGACCATTTTGGCTATCAGAAGAACCCCCAGAGCCAAGGCAAAGACCCGCTCCTCCTGTGCTGGGCTCCAGTTTCCAGGCCGTGTTCACAGGCTGCTGCGCAAAGGAAACTATGCGGAGCGTGCCAGTGTTGGTGCCCCCGTCTACCTGGCGGCTCTGCCGGAGTATTTGACCGCTGAGAAATGCTGCCCACGACAACAAGAAGACCAGGATCATCCCCCGTCACCTGCAGCTGGCTGTCCGCAACGACGAGGAGCTCAACAAGCTGCTGGGCGGAGTCACCATCGTGAAGTTAAGAAACGGCTCTATTAAACTTTTAATGGGTCTATTAGCCTTCACATTAAAACAACTAGGGTGATGATGCGTTGCACTGACAGGAGATGCCTGGTAGTGCTGTCGCTCATGAATGGTCAAACGAATATTAGCCTACCGTTTTAAAGTGTAGAGCACAAAAATAGGACGACACCTGTTATTTATTATTATTATTACCTCGGTAATACTGGTTACCGTGGTATTTTTGCCCAGGGTTATCATACCGTCAAAATCTCATACCGGTACATGCCTACTTGAGAGTTCTCGATATATGGTGCAAGGGACACGTTGTGTGAAACATACGATCAGTTGGATAGAGGTCAATTGATCAACTAGTCGAGAAACAAACCCTGGAAGTCTGAATCTGCGTTCTTGAGACTGTCACTGGTACACTAAAGTTCAAAGGCGAAAATGCTCAGCCGTGGTGCTGACTGTTTTTCTTTTTTTCCATGCAGTTGTGTCTTGTAGTGTATGAAAAAAACATATGAACACATTAAGGTTAAAAACTCTATTTTCACTGGAGGTAGTGTTTAAGAAAATGTATAAACGATCTCTGAGTCCTTCACTGTTGACCCAACATGGGTGTGAACGTCTCAGTTGAGATCCAGTGTGCTGGTGTACAGAGGCAAAGCCATGACGGACACATCATCATCCTGGTCCACTCTTTGCACTGTACTGTATCTGTGTCCACTAAGAGGGTGTGTCACAATGTTAAGAGTGACAGCTTCACACTTTCTGCTGTTGTATTTGTCTCCATGTTGCTAGAGCACCATGTTTACTCTACATATTCATATCTAAAAGTGACACGAGGTCTCATAGCGTCATGATGTAAATGAGGCTATAAGTCACTGATAAGCTGTGACTGAAATCACACCCTTCACATTCACTTAGTCACCATTCCCTCCATCATAAACACTCAGTACTGTGCTTGATTAATGAGTCGTTTATTAGATGTCAGACACCATTATTTTGTGTGTGACGAGGTTCTGAACTCTCAAGAGCAGATAGCAAAGGGTTGTGTTGTGAGATTTTTAGCTAAATATAGTGCCTACAGTTGAGAGTGAGTCACTGCCCCAAGCGAAGAAGTTCAAGTGTCCCAGGGTTTTGTTGACAAGCAAGAGTAGAATGGAGTATGAGATGGATCGGCGGTTTGGTGTGGCATCTGCAGTGATGTGGGCGCTGAGCCAGAAGGCAAAGCTTTCGATTTACTGGTCCATCTACGGTCCCAACCTTCACCCTCATATTCAAGAGCTCCGGGTAGTGCCCGAAAGAATGAGATTGTGGATACAAGCAGCCGAAATGAGTTTCCCCCGAAGGGTGTCTGGGCTCAGCCTTAGAGATAGGGTGAGGAGCATCGACATCCGGAGGGAGCTCGGAGTAGAGCCACTACTCCTTCGCATCGAAAGGGGCCAGTGGAGGTGGTTCAGGCATCTGATCAGGATACCTCCTAGGCACCTACCTTCAGAGGTATTCTGGGCACGTCCCACTGGTACGTAGGAGGCCCCGGGGCAGACCCAGAACATGCTGAAGGGATTACATATCTCATCTGGCCTGGGAACACCTTGGGGTCCTCCAGGAGGAGCTGGAAAGCGTTGCTGGGAAGAGGGACGTCTGGAATACTTTGCTCAACCTGCTGCCCCGCGATCTGACTTCCAATAATAATAATAATGGTTAAAAATGGATGGATCCCATGGGATACTGTTCCTCATCAGCCACTTTTCTGATAATGATAATCATAAACTAGCATGTAACTCTGACAACTATTGCTGCCTTGGTCACACAGCAAACCTTTCCATCCTTCCTGTGGAGGCTGGTCATCTACTGTGGCTCTTCTATCCATGCAGCAGAGGAGATGTGTCCGTGAACATCATGATAAGAACCAATAGGAACTAGTACAACAGGTTCTGCATCAGGTGTTTCTCACCACATTCTTCTCTGACAGAATATATTATCCTCAGACTTCCCAGTACATTTAATGGCTGTCAGGTTTTCTCCATATAAATGATGTAATGCTGTAAAATGCAGATGAAAACACTTGTGGAAACGCAGGTGGTGTTTCCAGAACCTGCTGCCTTGTGTTAGTGTTTAAGTACACAATGTAAAAGTAAATGTAAATTTTACGTCCAGTGCTCAGAGCTTTTATAGCTTTTATTTTACTGTTTTTAATGAAAATTGAAAATGTGTATTCCATAAAAGCAGATTTTTTTTCCAACAAAATGTTTAGCAGGGGTGGTATTGATGTTTTCTAATGGTAGGGATCTTTATTCTGCTATGAACACTACAGGAAAATCTTGAAGTGTAAATATTCATGACTTAACAGAACCCGGGTGTTCAACAAGTGGTTCACAACCCCTAGAACATCCTCAGAGTTACTGTAGGGGGTGCCAAATTATTTTTAAATTTAATTTCATTCTCATTTGATCATGAGCTAGCTTGCACTAAATCACTGTGCAGAATGTGCAGCTGTACCTTGTGTGTCACAATGGATCATTTGGTAACTTCTGAAGCAAGAAACTCTGACATACCGTCAACCTCAGAAACCACCAACAAAAGTGCAGAGGGTGAGGCTAACTCACCCCAGCCACGCAGCTACGGAAATGCGCAAACGAGAGAAGACTCAAACCCTAGCCTGAGTGTCAGACTGAAGCTCCCAGAACCTTCAGTCTGACATGGCTTCCATTGAAGGTGATTTACAAGGGGGAGGGAATTTGATTTTTCCCTAACCAATCAGTAGAGATCAACGACTCACCCAGAATCTGACATCATTAGTATCCATGCCTCGGGGGTGCCGAAAACAAGCGAGCATTGCCCGTTTAAAATGTCTCCGTCGTCGTGCACGCCCAGCTGCATCGCCATTAAATCCAGTTTAGCAGCTTCCTTAATTTGGTCCTCCATTAACGCGAGTAGTGGCGAAATACCTCGATAGCATCGTTAATGTGATCTGTAGAATCTGTAGCGGGGGGACTGGTGGTGTCCTCACCAGTTACCCACCGGCGTACAGCTTGACATCAGCGTGGCGCTGATTGGCTAATCGCTAGACCCCCGGCGTTCATTGGTCCGTCCATCGTTTGGACGAGATAAATCGCAAATTCATTGAAGTATGCCAGACCAGTAATGCAAGCCTACTCAGTTGAGTGGGCGGGGTCTATGGTCTGGAACCAGGCTACTCAAACCCCACTCACCAGGGTCAGACATCTCACTACAGTAGCCAGGCACAGATACAGTGCAGGGTCCAGTCTGTAGGATTTAGAGATATATAGGCAGAACATAATATTATTGGTATGCTTTCTTTAGTGTATTGCCTGAACATTAGAATCATTGTGTTTTCGTTACCTCAAAATGAGCTGTTTATATCTACATCTAAGTCGGCCACTGTAGTTAGCAGCCTCTTCCTGACAACCAGCGTCAAAAACAGATAATTTTTTAACATGAAACTGCTTTATTCAATGTTTTAACGGTTTAAATCGCTGCATCTGTTTCTCTTGGAGATAAAGAGCACGCTGTGGAAAATTCAGCTCCCTGTAAAAACTTCCCGAATGTCTGGATCCTAAGTTATCAGTGAGAAAAGGTGAGCACACATTAGCAGATGCTGGGCTAGAAGGCCGCCTCCGACATGCCAAACAGCGTAAGAGAAACACTGATTTGTAGGAAGGATTTTACCTGTTAAAATCACCTGGTCCATTTGTTTTAAAGATAAAGAAACCTCTGTGGATAATTCGGCCCCCGATAAAAACCTCCTGAACGATGAACACTAAAGGAGGTCTACCCTGCAATCTCCACCGGTGGATGCCACTAAACCCCCCAAAATCTTACACACTATTCCTAAAAGGCTTAAACATGTATGTTTAACATTAAAACATTATGTATAAATGTAAGAATGTGCCAATAATAGCTATTTTAATAGCTTAGTATTGTGTGCATTATAAACAAAAGGTTATTGTAGGCCCATGTGCAGCTCAATTTTATACAGTATACTCTACGTAGTAGGGGGTCTCCGTTTCAGCTAAGGGGTCCTTGGCCTGAAAACCCCCTGCACTAAAACAACAAACACACCTTTTAAGTGTCCTAGTTTATTGTGTTGTTCAGTATTGTGAGCTGCCACAGATATTTGCCCTTCTAGGGAGGATAAATTAAGCTGTACTGAAAATTGTAGAAATGGTTTCACAGAAGGAAACGAATGTGCACGTACTACACACTCGTATTATCCAAAAGAGCCTCCAAACAAAATGCCAAAAGTAATTTGCCAGCGACGGGGAGCTGGAATGAGAAAACGAGGCATTTTGTGGCAGGTACAGTATAAGATCGCTCCCTCCAGTACTGTGTGTCAAGTGGCACACTGCCTTGGTAAACACAACACACACACACAGGAGTGCACGCACAAGCACAAAGACACTCAGGCTTCAAGGCATGAGCTTGATAATAGGTAGGCCCTTCTGTCAGCTGAAGCAGGTTTCAGGCTCCTTTGTTGGGAGGAAAGGCTTAAAGATCAAGGCTTCGTGCATTTGGCAGTTTAGCGCCACATATTTATTCCATTTCAAGGGTTCAACTTGCATTCCTGAGCTGTTTCACTGAGCTGTGTTTTCAATACTGTGTCCTTTTGAAGTGCGACGTTCTGGGGGGTAAATTGCCACACGTCTATCTAATATTCGGTCTGTCGAAAGTAGGAAATTAAATCAATCTGCTGGTGTTAAAAATGTTTCCAATTCAGCCTAAATTACCACATAAATCGTCATACTTCTTGCTTTATTAAATCTTATTTGTTTTCATTCGAGGGCAACACAGGAGCCAAGAGCACCAATAAAGTTCAGTACTGAAATATTTTTCTTGCAGCTCAGTTTGAGAAAATTAAGTTTATCCTCTCCATGGAAAGAAATGAGAAGTAAAATCGACAAACAAAACACTGGCGAGACTCAAAGACATCATCCTGTTCAGCCAACATTCCTCCGTCTGAGTCTTTGACTTTCCGTCTTTAACCCACAGGAGGAAAGTGATGTTTGTTCGTCCTTCCTCAAAAGCAGGTTCGGTTGCATGTGTGAAACCAGCTCATCTGATACACTGATGCTTCTCGGGAGGAAGCAGTTTGAGTGAGATCCATGGTGACATAACACACAGAGGCAGTGCGTGAAACCTGTTAGACTGCAGACAGAATCAGTCTGTTGGTGTGCATTCACTCATACAAATATCACTGAGGCTTATTGTCCCCCATGCAATAAAACGGCAGAGTGAGCAGAGGACGGAGGCTGCGTCAGAAATGAAACCTCAGACAGAAGTGGTTTTGTGTAACTGACTATAACTGATGTTTAAATTATTTTACATATTAAGTGATTATTGAAATATAATGTGTCAGATTTTGACTAAAAATACCAGGAGATGAATTTCAAGGCTTTTTATTCTGGCATGAGAACATAAAACTGCCTGCCGAGCCGCCTGTTAATGACACTGTGGGCTAATGGGCATGTAGCTACCTCCATGTTTCAGATGATACGTCATGTTTGTAGTCGACCAATGAAGATGAGTTTACATATCACCTTGGGTTCGTCCTTCACCTTCTCAAAATGATCCCACACTTTGGATTTCCTGCCCAACATGTTGTTAACTAGCCTGTGGAATAACCGTAGGTACCAGCCCTGGAAATTAACCTGACTCCTGTCTGACTGCTGAGCGTCCTTTCAAATTGAATTCCCACATGGTCCAGTCATATAGGTTTGGATTTATTTTGACAAGGTGTAGCTCCTGATAGAGTTTCACAGTTTTTTTTGCGACTAAGCGACCTATGACTAGTGGCCTTTCTGGTCGACTAATATTTAGTCGACTATTAGGGGGCAGCCCTAAAATAAAAGTCTGTTGTGTACATTTTGCTGCTAAGACTAATACTTGCTACTTTTTACTCTACTTTTCACATTAGGAATTAAAACGAGACCCACTGTGGCCAGAGGGGGAAATTAAATTTGCTTTTATTTCCCAAGATTATTGTGCTTTAAAAACCTTGTTATAATCATATATACATTACAGTAGCAGAACTAGATATGAGCCACACATTGAGGTAACTTTCTCATACTCTCTCTCGTCGTTTTTAACTTATTTTATTCATTTCAAAAGTTGCAAAGTCTTGGTATAAAAGAAAGACATCTAATTTTGTCCCTCACTGCAGAGCACAGACGACAGCACCCAGAAGACTGAAAAACAGGCATACCAAATGTGCACCAGAATTTAAAATAGAACAGAGTGGGAAAATGGAAACTGGGGTCTCTAAGTAATTCTACTTTAATGAATACAAACAGACAGGCTCCCAAATGCCTTATCATGCAGAGTGGCCTGATTAGGGCTGACTCACAAATTCCCCACAGTCGTCAGCAAACACACAGGAATGTCCGACAAATAGGTTACACGTTACAGATGCACAAAAATCACAGCATACACTCACCCACTCCTCTAATCCACCACTGTGTTGCTTAACACCCCCTGCAGTGTGTGTTTGTGTGTGTCTGCATGCTGTCAAACTAGCAAGACGCCGGCAGCTAAGCAGAGGAAAAAGTTCCCCAACAACCACATGACGACGGGACGGGGGACTTATCTCCAAAAAAAGCGGAAGCATGAAACCGATTATTGCTTATCTCTGCATGCCTCCATAAACTATTAGGATTAAAATCCCAAACAGTACATTTCTATAAGCTGCATGTCAGTTGCCACAACACACACCAGATCGTGTTAATGTTCTTGCTGTGAATGCTGGTAATGAGGAGGGAGAAATACCAGACAGAAGCTAGGGAAAAAAATGTGTAAACGAACTTAAACAAAACGTGTAAAGTTTCTGAGTGAAGATGGTCGGTCTTGAGCTTTCATGGCAAAACAATGGCCTGAATCCAGGGTCAGATGAGGACAGGGCTATTCACTGTGACACTGTTTTGTGCTTGCAGAGGAAACAGTCAAAGTGGTTCTGGTTAAATATTCACATGGTTTATGAAGCACGCTGGATTTAACCAGTAAATTCAACATGGCCTTTAAACACTGGACTGATGCAAATTCCAGAGGATCAATAATTTCTGTTCCATTTAGAGGCTTATTTTAGATTCTCAAGTTGACACCAACACACAAACTCATGCCAAACTTGTTCATCCTGGACACACACTCGCAGTTAAATATTAGCCACAAAGACAGCAATCGTGTCACTCGAGCAGCGGCAGTGAGGTGAGTAATGTCTCATGCAGCGTCCTGATGCTTCTTGGTGAGGAAACCGCCCACAGCTGAGTCTCAGTGGTCGCCCATGCTGAAGCTATACTACCTTCAGTTGACCAGAGTTTTGGGATAAAGCGCTTGAGATGTGAGCGCTCATAACTGCTGAGCTGTATTAAAGAAGGAGGGCAGAGAGAGTGAGGCGGCCCTGCAGGCAAAACAGGCATGCCTGGTCTTCATGTGTGCATGCGACGCCAACGCTCGGAGGCAGCGCAGCTTTTGCGTGACTGTGCGTTCTTGTGCATGCCGTGCAGGGGCTACGTTGTTCTTCAGTAATCATCTACAGTCTGTTCTGCAAAGTTCCTGAGCAGCCATAACTGAAGAGCAGCGACCCGGATAAAATGGACTTTAAACTTTGTGTGCAAATAACAGCAAAACTCAAACAGTAAGCATCAAACAGGAAGTTTGGATACATGTAATACTACTGTGGCACCAAGGCAAACGACAATCAGGGAAGCTGCTGCGCAGCAGTGTCAGCCTTTGTCTGCTCTAGGTTTTCAGCGACATTCTGGTACTGACATCAATTTTGTCAGAGTTGATTTAGCTCCAGATTATGCTACTGCTACCGCTACTGTCAACAGACAAACTGCAGCTCTGTCTGTTTTAGTTAGACAAACCTTTAAATTAAAGTCTTAGGACCTGTGTCCACATAGCGCCTCTTTCTGAGCGCCAGAAGAAGGCCAGCGTCTTTTTTCAATTGTTCTCAATGAGGAGAGCGCGTCTGCGGCCGCCGCTCATCCTTTTTTGTGCGGCCACTCCGAGCATTTTGAGTTGAAAATCTCTGAACTTTTCAGAGAGGCGCTGGTGTCGTCACCGGCGCTTTTTCCAGGCAACCAATGATATCGTGGAACTCGTCACCCTGGTAACCAGAAAAAATGGAGGAGAAGCTGGTGCTGGCCGTGTCCGTCTATCCAGAGTTGTATGACATGTCACACAGACATTATCATAACAGAGACAATAGCTATATAATTTAATTTTAACATTTTTTTCAATCTTGTCCAATTTCTCATTTTATTTTATGGAAGTGATCAATGTAAGTGCACTTGTCGTAGAGCCGCCACAACGGTTTTTATAATGCAAATAACTCTATTTAGATAAAACCTACAAGCTTCTCTTCCTATGGCTTTTCCTAAAAATGTGTCTTGTATGTTTTCTGAAGCCTTTAAGTTACAAAAATGAAACACACTACACTGAGCATTTATACCTCCGACCACTGCTGAAAATTATACATTTTAATACATACAGTTAGGCTATATACATATTGCAAAACTCTGTAAAAGTACACCAAAGCATACATTTTCGTTTCCAAATATTTATTTGAAAACGAAACCATTCATACTGTCAGTAAAAAAAACAGTTTGTTGATAATAAAAAACGAATGTAATCTCAACAGTGACCGCGCCAGCCGCCGGGACTGCGGCACTTGGAGGGGCGATCTAATCCCGGCGGTCCTAGTGTAAAGCACCACGGACAGCGCCAATACATCTATCGCTGTATCTTAGAGGCTCTGATGCCTGAGTCAGAGCATGTGAGCGGCGTTGGAGCTGGAGCTGCCTCAACCATAGGTTATTGGTAGGAAGAAAAATGGCTGCTGACAAAACTGTCACTGTCAACTGCATCCAAGCGCCGCAACGATCTGCCAGACCATCATATGTAACTTCATTGTTTATGCTGCCCGTGTGCTCAGAAGCACACAATGAATGCATTTTTGAGTAGGCTAATTTCCGAGAAGTTATGATAAAATAAAAAAAAGGATTACAGACTATAGAATAGGACTGACAACCTCTTCAATGTCTCATGTCAATTAATTAACACTATTTGTCAGCTTTTTATAATTCCTTTTTTTGTTGTTGCCACTGCACTGCTGCTGCACACACACGCGCGCGCGCACGCACACACGGCGCGGTCACTGTTGAGATTACATTTGTTTTTTATTATTAACAAAATGTTTTTTATTGACCGTATGTATTTTCAAATACATATTTGGAAACGAAAACGTATGCTTTGGTGTACTTTTACAGAGTTTTGCAATATGTTTACCTGTATGTATCAAAATGTATAATTAATAAAACTAAACTAATAAAACATGATGATGACTTCACCAGCTGTAGCATTAAAAGATTAACACAGTATATGTATCACTTTAAACCTGCAAAACTGCGCGGCTATAGGAACTGTCAAGATATTGTTGTCATAGAAACAAAAACCCTTGTGAGTGTTTTTTTTTGGGGGGCGCAGAGACACTTCATCCCAGCGCTCCGCAGCGCCCTTCCAGCGCCTTTCTGCCAGAAAAAGGCGCTATGTGGACACAGGGCCTTAGGCTTTTTAAAAAAATGAAATACCTCATCTTTAATCATGATGTAGTACTGAGATCTATTTCTTTTGCAAGATGGTAAAATGGACAAAGGAAGTGCTGACGCTTTGTCAGTGCTAGCAACTGTGTCTGTGAAGCATCTTTTAGTTAACTGACATGATGAAACAATAAAGAGAGGACGCAGACGTACTGGTGATTCCCTTCTTATGACAATACTGTACATTTAGACACTATGTTTTGAAAGGGTTTATGAGCCCACGATGTTCAAATCACGAAAATATCTAAAACTGTATGCCGTGTTTTCAACCTAACCACAAATGAGTTGGCTATCTTGTGAAATGTCTCACACTGATTGATCAGACTCTCAACATCCCCTCCATGTTGAGTTGGAGAGTTGTTGCTTGCACTGAGCGTTACAGATCATCCTTTGTTCCATCTGCTATTACTTTTCTTAACCAGCGCTGACCAATAATTGTCCATGATTTACCCCTGACAGTGTGATTCTGTATTCTGTGTGTTATGTATTGTAATGTCTGTTTTGTTTTACTTATGACTACTGTCTGTGTCCCAAATCCCCCCCCGAGTTTCAGTAATAATGGCGAAGAAATACTTGCTTTGGGGAACGGGACACATCAGGGGTCTAAATACTTTTTTGTGCATGCTTTAAAAATTACATGCATCGATTTGTTTTTTTTTACCTGCAAAGAAAAAAAAAAAAAAATCTAACTGCACCACTTGGTTTACTTTTCCGTCTTTTCACTACCCACCTCGGCCGCATCCAGTAAAGCAATGTCCAGTGAAACACCTTCAAATTTTACATGGTTGTAGGACCATTTTGAGCAGTTTCTGAAACTTCTTCTTTGGTGACCTGACATGTTCAAAAAAGCTTACTTAATATATGATGACAGATGTCGACTCTGTAGTCTTTCATTGTCCTTTTAAGTTGCTCCATGTACTGGCACCGTAACAGCACAAATATACAGGCATCAAAATTTGAGCAGCAGCTGTCTGGATCGAGTTTTGCACATTCTCATACTCTATCTTGTCTGTTCCTGCCCTGTCCCTGTCTTCTTGCAACATTATTATATGGTTATAAATGTGTTTTTCAGAGTGTCAGAAAATGGAAATGTGGTGTGGGAGCGTGTGAAAAGTGTCAGCTGCATGAATCTGAGCCCTGCATAACATATTCTAATGTACAAAGTTACAAGCCCCGGTGAATGTAAAGTTGAATTACGTGCACAGCTCAAATTTTACGTGTATATACACATGGTATTTCAAGTCTTGCACATGTAAATATAAAATCCTCTATTACAGTATTTGCAATGTCAACTTAATCCATTCATTTTTGGAAGTTAAGAAACTGTTTGGAAAAGACATAAACACACAGGATGTATTTTTTGGGAAGAAAAAAATACTTTACAACTCAAGATAATTCATTATATCAATGCAAAAATCATCCAAATTAATCCAATATTAGCATAAATCAGTCCCACGTACTGATTTACAAGATTCACCACAATCAACCATAAAGCAACCAAAGCGATAGTAACCACTGTATTACCACCACATTTGTATCTGATGGTGTATCGTAGTGAGTTGTTCCACTTGTGGGCAGACTCCCTCTCACACCCTCTTTAGCTCTAATCCAGTGATCTAATGCCATCTGACAACATAATGGACGCTCACCTAGCCAGGGGTCACGTTTATGGGGGCTTCAAGTTTACGTAACTGAACAAAACCACGTGCCACGGCCCATTACAAAGGTGCTGCGTGTTTTACGAGGTGCTGAGAGACCCCCAGGTACCTGTATGGAAAGGGGCCGAGCTGGTAACGACTTCATCGCAGAAGCAGCTCTTCCCCCTTTCTCTCCCTTCTGTCGTCCTACTTTAGAATTCAGCTCAACTGGGGACTTTTATTTCCATTAGTCACTCCTTTGAAACTTTTCCAGTGACAGTGGCGCTCGTAAACAATCCAGAGTTCACGCCAGTAAGGCAGCCACACAAAATGTTCTTCTTGGGAACGGGTGCGTCTGGTTTTGGGGAAAATTCACTCAGAGAAACACGTGTTTTAATTAAAGAGTTTAGCATTCCTGTTGTTCTAGAGAAAAGAAGGAAACACAACACCCTGCCTAAATAGCTCCTTGCTTACCTAAGTCCATGATAAAATCCCTCTGGTATTTACTGTGATGATGTGACCTTGTTTGGAGAAGGGTTTAACAGCGAGTGAAACACGCTCCACCACATGCAAATTAACATTCTTGCATTCTTTTGCACAGCTGGGAATTGACAGCCTATTTATATTTGATTAATAAACAAGTGCAAGGATTTAAGGAGTGTAGTCACAACGTTCATCAATTGGGATGTGAGAAAGTGTCACAACTCATTTTAGATCTTTTTTAAGGAGTATGTGACTTTAATTTTTGCTGTCACTTTGTTGTGTGGAACAAAAAAATGAAAGAAATGCACCAATACACAACTTTTAAACACCTTCAGAAAGCTATTAAAACAAAAAAAGAGGCCTCTACTTTAACACATTTGGTAAAAGAGTGTCTGAGTATACTACTGTATACTCAGACATTACTGCGAAGGCTAAAAGTAGCAGCAGCAGAAGTAAAGGCCACCCATGACACAAAAACACACATTAGCGCTCATTTCATTAAACCAGAGTCAAACCATGCATTAGACTGCGACTGCACTGGAGTTAAACAGGATCTAATGTTGTCCAAACTCTGCTCTCAGCGTGGCCTTTCCATAAACATACAGTGCAACTTCACTCTTCACTGAACATCAGCACAGAATAAAATGGAGCAGAAATAAATTCGGGCACAAGCAAGGCAGGGGGCATTAGCTGATTAATGTCAGTCCAGGCAGTTTTTAGGTGAGCAGATGAAAGAGTAGGAATAATGACACAACTGAGCATCTGTACAAAATACCCTTAAGGTATCGATCGAAATAACCCAGAACCAAGTAGTGTCAAAAAGTCTCCAATCAAACAACACCTGGATTCAATCATTTTTGTACCCAGATGTTGAACAAAATAACTACTTGTATGGTTTTGCCCACAGCCAATCACCGCAAGTGTTCTTTGATTTAATGGAACATGTGATTCGCCTACATCTGCAGCAGCTACAACCCATACAGTCTGTGGTGTGATAAAGTCAAGTTTGGTGTATTTCACAGATTTGGCAGTTCAGTTCAAGATGCCACAAAAATGTTCAAAAGTATTGACTTGACAAGGGCAGCATCTACACACCTCACACAGTGAGTGGAGGTACAGTACAGGCCAAAAGTTTGGACACACCTTCTCATTCAATGCGTTTTCTTTATTTTCATGACTATTTACATTGTAGATTCTCACTGAAGGCATCAAAACTATGAATGAACACATGTGGAGTTATGTACTTAACAAAAAAAGGTGAAATAACTGAAAACATGTTTTATATTCTAGTTTCTTCAAAATAGCCACCCTTTGCTCTGATTACTGCTTTGCACACTCTTGGCATTCTCTCCATGAGCTTCAAGAGGTAGTCACCTGAAATGGTTTCCACTTCACAGGTGTGCCTTATCAGGGTTAATTAGTGGAATTTCTTGCTTTATCAATGGGGTTGGGACCATCAGTTGTGTTGTGCAGAAGTCAGGTTAATACACAGCCGACAGCCCTATTGGACAACTGTTAAAATTCATATTATGGCAAGAACCAATCAGCTAACTAAAGAAAAACCAGTGGCCATCATTACTTTAAGAAATGAAGGTCAGTCAGTCCGGAAAATTGCAAAAACTTTAAATGTGTCCCCAAGTGGAGTCGCAAAAACCATCAAGCGCTACAACCAAACTGGCACACATGAGGACCGACCCAGGAAAGGAAGACCAAGAGTCACCTCTGCTTCTGAGGATAAGTTCATCCGAGTCACCAGCCTCAGAAATCGCAAGTTAACAGCAGCTCAGATCAGAGACCAGATGAATGCCACACAGAGTTCTAGCAGCAGACCCATCTCTAGAACAACTGTTAAGAGGAGACTGCGCCAATCAGGCCTTCATGGTCAAATAGCTGCTAGGAAACCACTGCTAAGGAGAGGCAACAAGCTGAAGAGATTTGTTTGGGCCAAGAAACACAAGGAATGGACATTAGACCAGTGGAAATCTGTGCTTTGGTCTGATGAGTCCAAATTTGAGATCTTTGGTTCCAACTGCCGTGTCTTTGTGAGACGCAGAAACGGTGAACGGATGGATTCCACATGCCTGGTTCCCACTGTGAAGCATGGAGGAGGAGGTGTGATGGTGTGGGGGTGTTTTGCTGGTGACACTGTTGAGGATTTATTCAAAATTGAAGGCACACTGAACCAGCATGGCTACCACAGCATCCTGCAGCGACATGCCATCCCATCCGGTTTGCGTTTAGTTGGACGATCATTTATTTTTCAACAGGACAATGACCCCAAACACACCTCCAGGCTGTGTAAGGGCTATTTGACCAAGAAGGAGAGTGATGGAGTGCTGCGGCAGATGACCTGGCCTCCACAGTCACCGGACCTGAACCCAATCGAGATGGTTTGGGGTGAGCTGGACCGCAGAGTGAAGGCAAAGGGGCCAACAAGTGCTAAACACCTCTGGGAACTCCTTCAAGACTGTTGGAAAACCATTTCAGGTGACTACCTCTTGAAGCTCATGGAGAGAATGCCAAGAGTGTGCAAAGCAGTAATCAGAGCACAGGGTGGCTATTTTGAAGAAACTACAATATAAAACATGTTTTCAGTTATTTCACCTTTTTTTGTTAAGTACATAACTCCACATGTGTTCATTCATAGCCTTCAGTGAGAATCTACAATGTAAATAGTCATGAAAATAAAGAAAACGCATTGAATGAGAAGGTGTGTCCAAACTTTTGGCCTGTACTGTACATGTACCTTTAACCTTGGTTTGCGAGCTGCCAATAAACACAGAGAAGACAAATAACAACTGCAGCACACTGTCTAAAACATGTCGTGGTGTGGACGTCTTTTACAGTTCCAGAGGAAGACAATAGGATTGCGCCAAGGGTCTGATCTCCGACCGCCCGACAACGGTTACACACAACACTGCAGAAGTCAGCTCTCAAAAACAAGAGAAACAAGTAACAAAATAGTGGAAATGTTACTTAAATCAAACAAAACGATCTGCCAACAGAACAGGGAAAAATTCACTTGCCAAACTTTTATTAAACATGTAAAAATATCTTGTCTGAAAGAACCCACAGATATCTCAAAACAAATGCGGCCCAACTAAAAACAGGTCCATTAATCTTGATACAAAGAAAGGTCTGAAGTATTATTTTCTCAATATGAAGCAGAATTTGCTCAAATTTAGCAAATGCTACTCCGTCGTTCATGAAATAAGGAATTATAATTTAAAACAGTGCAGCTATACTTAAAACAAGTGTGTGGATACTAAGATACTTAAATCTCCAGTCTCCTTTTTGCCTAAACCGAGGTCTCTTGATTTTCTTGCCCAACTGCGCCTAGACAAGCCTGCTAATTTACATGTTTTCTGTCCACCACAGGACAGACATTCCCAAATTGGGATTCAAATTTGCAGTCCTGCAGTTCCCAACGTGTGTGTTCACTACTGTCATGTGCTGTGTCCACTCATGCTGAGGGAGACGGGCTGACAAAAAAGAGTTAGAGTCAAAAATATCAGAATACTTTTTAAACAATTGAATGACTTTGAAAAACAAAATGTGTGCTTTAAATGTCACTGAGTAAAACTGAAGCATAAAATTGGCAAAAAACAACTCCTTTTTCTTTTTATAGCTCCCTTAAGTAGCTTTAAGGATGTTAAAGTCGTCATTTTTCACACTTTCTGACAGTAAATGTTCTAAATCTGCTTGTTCTTAAAGGCTGCACACCATCATCAAACAGAAATATTAATATTCTATTCACGTCTTGCACATAAACTTCAAAACTTTTCCCCAAAATGTAGCTTATTATATTTGGGTTTTTTGGAAACTTTAAGATCTCCACTAAAACTTAAAATCATGGACAGCGGATTTGACCAGCAGGACAGTGGTGTTTAAGAGGTTAACACATGTTTGTATAAAACATATTAACCAAAGGATCAAGTTAGACAAGGACTCCTCTTGTCTGCCACATCCTTCTATCAGCAGAGTGTTAACTGCTCGAGCGCTCAGCACAGTATTGCATGTTAAACCTGTTGACCTCTTCGGTGACGCTGCAGACAAATAGCTGCGAGGGGCCGGCGGGCTCCACACTCCCCAGCAGCAGCAGCAGCCTCTGTGGGGCAGATCCAGCCGTCCACATGAAACAAAACGTTCACACTCCCCGGTCGGAGTGTCTGACCACGGCCACATAACTCACTAAGGTCATAAAATGCATCACAATGAGCCGTCACACCACATGTGGCGTGTCCTATGGGAAACACGCTTACATCACGGCTCCCAAAACATTTTCGGATGAGAAAACTCAGAGATGCTTAACTGCTCATCACACACACACTCACTCATTTCCACATTCCTCTGTTGCATAAGCATGTCGTGAGCAGGTCAAAGGTCAGCATCAACAACAATGGCCCCCAGTCCGAGGCGGCGAGCAGGGTGAGAGAAAGGAGACACCTTCCCGGAGCGCGGGAGGTGGTACTGATTGATGCTGTGCCGAACTGTCTTTTCTCCAGTAGAGCAGGGAGCTTTTATCGGGCCATTATGGCCTCACCAGGCAGAAGATTGGGTTCCCCTGATGCTCTGAAATCCCGCTCAACAGCCATTATGCTGCACAGAACGAGCAGGGAGATAATCCCAGGCATCTCTTTTCACACCTGTCCACTCATATTCTCGTGACAATGGGAGCTTGTGTGAGGGGAGTCTTCATTTGCATAGTTTGGTCCTCTTTATATGCAACAGGAGCAGAACGGGAAACATATGACAAAGGGAATAAATATCTGCCATGCTGCCTGCTTCAGTATTTTTATGTTTTTCTGTGATTTCCAAAGCTTGCAAAAATCTCAGTTCATGAAGATCTGAGAGACAAAGCTTCCATTATTAAAGAGAGGTTAGAAAGCATGATCTGTTATTCAGTGTCAGAGGCTAAAGTAAGTTAAACATTAGTGTTAAATGGTGAAGCTGGAGGCGATGTCAAACAATAAAGCAGTTGTGTGTCATCAGTGAAAATACAGTGTGTCAGAAAAAGGAGGAAGAATAAACACTACATTAATTTAGGGCTGGTATGATGTCAGATTTTCATTCACTACATGATTATGGTGGCCAAAAGAGTTCATGATTACAATATTATCGCAAAAACTTTGAAAATAATATCAGCCAAATTCATCTTCAACTTTGTTTACTGTGCATTTTGTTTCTTTATTTGACAAATAATTAAACTAAAAATACAAGAGTAGGGAGTTGGAGACAGAGTCTGTAACCATAACTGTACAAAATCGTACAATAATAGCAGTTACACTTAATCGATGGTAAAAAAGATAACAAGATGGCGTTGGGGAGGGAGACAAATGAATATAACAAAGAAACATAAATTATTTAAGAGGAGTTGGATTATTTACATCATATCATATGTATCTTATTAACATAATAATCAATATTTCAGTTTTAAATATAAGTTATCATCAATATTATAACAGTATATTTTATAAAATATATTTAAGAAACGTATGAATTAGAAACGATTCATTGAGTAGTCGATTGACAGGAAAATTTTAAGTATTTTTGATAACTGAAAAATCAAGACATTTATCAAGCAAAAAAAAAGCCACAAATTAAAGATTTTTAAATGTTAATATTTTAGGGCTGCAACCAACAGTTTTTCTTATTACTGATTTATCTGCTTGTAACTTTGTCTTTAATTGTTAATGTGTGGGTCATATTTTTACTTCTAGTCTTATACTAGCTGTTGTATATACCTCTTATTTTTATTTATCCTTATATTAATTGTTTTATTTCTTTATTTAGCTGTACTTATTTCTGTCTGTGACACTTAAACACCAGAATTCCCCCTCTGGGAATCAATTATTTTATTTTTTCAGTGTCACTTTGTATTGTGTGACCTTGCCGGTCTGTGAACGCAGCGCAGGTGGAACTCTGAATTTTGTTTTGTTTTTTTCCTCAGCAGCAGTTTGTTGAGTCTGAGTTGTGGGGTCAGATCAATCAGAGCTGATCAGACATATGGAGTAGAGGAAAAGCTGCTGCAGTGGTGAGTGAAAGCAAACTTTCTGTTGCTGCCCTTACACAGGTTAGAGCTAGTGCTGGACTGCAGGGTGCACAGTTTCCATGGGAACGTGGCTGGTTCCATTCAAAATAGGCTGGAAAAATGATAAACACTAAAATGAGTGCTCTGTTTCTATATGAATTAATGACGGGTTTAGTTCCCTTTCGCTAGGGATGCTTGATAGTATCAGCACTTCATTGGTATTGACCGACACTGGCTTTAAAATGAACTACTAGTCTTGGCCATCATGCGTTTTCTTATTTTGCATAATAAATGAATATCACATATATTGAAAAGCATTGTATTTTATGTCTCCATCTGCTGGCAGCCATCATGTTAGAGTATACATGCATAATATGATTTAACGTCCACTACAGAAGAGACTTGATGATTACTAAAATTAGGTGGGGAAAAAGTGGATATATCAGTATCTGTTAACGGCCAAATAAGATCACATATAAGAATCCAATATCGTGTATCCATAGCTTTCACTGCTTTCACTGTAGTGTGCTCAGACAGTGTGGTGCTCTGAATAATCCAACAATATGTACGTGCCACAGCGCTCTGAATAAGCAAATGCAGGCAATGTTTTTTTGTGTGTGTGTGGCGGTGAATGCTGATATTGTGGCGTGCCACCACAACTTAATGAATGTGTGGGAAACCCTGCAAACTGCTTGCTCTGTCTCAACAAAAACCCAAAGATTCAGCAATCACTTTCACGACTTTCACTTTCTTTTCAGTGCTACAATCAGAAATTTTATTCTACTGACCATTACATAACCCAAACTGATAAGGGACCTGCTCAAATGGCAGTCAGAGATCAGAAACCTTTCTACACATCTATCAGAGCACTCCAACTCACATAATGGGTTTCCTCATAACCAGATTAAGGTCTTATAGACGTAATCCGGACACTCCAGAAACTCCAAAGTGTCTCACAGATAAGCAGCTGACTCTGGGACATGTCTTTATAGTGTACCGTAAGACCACAGCACTCACGCTGGAATCAGAGTTCTTTCTCTCTGCCTCACTCACACAAATCAGCTCGCCTCTTCATCAGATTACCTCCCACCTCCCCCCAATAATAGTCTGTTCGCCCACTTTAATACATAATCAGCTGCCTATGGGCTCGACCTAACATATCTGGCACAGCCCAGAGTGCTGAAGCCCAACATTACAGCCTGGCTTGTGACCAGCTCTCAAACGGCTTTGCTCGGCACTGCTGAGCACCTAATAACAGGATGTGGAGCGCCAACTGAAAAACTGGTCAAACTCCAAGTTGTGCTGCCCCGAGGGCACAGAGGTCCGAGTGGCTATCAACCATAAGAGAAGGGGGATATGAGAAGCGGGGTGGTTATGGAGAAACGCTACCATCGCCTTAATGAAAAAACATTACTTCAGCTATTTTTGTGCAATTTGAGTGCTTTGTTTGAAAGTGTATTTAATCACAGCACTGGCGAGGAGAGCTTGTTGGCAGCCACGGCTTCATATCAGAGTTCCTGCATGTGTCTGAACCACAGGAATTAAGCAAGAGTGCGACATGATTTAAATTCAATAACAATGAACGCCACAGCACCGCCTTCCAATACACAGCCGACAGCCCCTCCCTCCCTCTGTTTCGTCTCCCCCGCCCCGACATCTGAGAGCTGCTCACGTTCCCCTCGCTACAGAGGGTCGATTGAACCGGACACATGTATGAGAGAAATCTGGAGACTTTTGGGAAACAAGTGCTTTTCTTTGATATGAATTATTTATGGATCTATAACACAGGCTCTGAGGGATAATGTGTTAAAGTGAGAACATTTTTCCAACATGGTCCCAAAATGTTAGAAAGAATAACAGCCAAAAAACTAACCATAATATACACACCCATATCAAATATCACACTATAATGTAACAATCACTACCTTTCACAAATGATTTGTGACCTCACATTTCAAATAACCCCTGACTCGACCCCTGTAACTCCCTATGTGTGCACACAACTTGATATTAAAAGAAAGCTGCTCCACTGTTTCTCTTCCTGCTACTTTATTTACTTTCCTTAACTTTATATGACTGCACGCGTTGTGGTGTCAAAGCCATGACTATAATTATCTATTATTAGCATGACAAATACATCAAGTAGGCCAATTTTATCAGCTGGCGTTAGCTTATCACACACGTTAAAGTGCGTACATGTCACCTGATCGGTAATAAGAAATTGCAAGACAAGGCAAGACTGGTAAATGAAGGATAAATTAATTCACAAAGATGCATGAGGCTTTTAAATAATCTAGAATCAATTTAAGGTTGTTTAGACAAGTTGTTCACACTATACAGTACTTGTTTAAATGTTTTAGCTCATTTTATTTTGTTTCCAGTAAAGTTAAACATTAGTAATTTACTGCTATATTTGCTGTTAGTGCTACATTTTTGACACTTTTATTCCCCTAAGAGCTTAAAAAATAAGTCCATTAGTTTATTAGACCATCACCAGAAAGTTAATTATCTATTTTGATCATTTAATTATTCATTTGACTCATTTATCAGATAAAACAAAACATAGATTTGCTAGTTTGAGCTTCCGAAATACAAGGGTTGTTTTTTTTTCAGTTTTATGTTGTCATAAAGTGAAAATATGTAGATTTGGACATGCGGTAAGCAACATAAGCAACTAGAAGACATAAAAATAGGCTCTGGAAATTTGTGATGGTTAAAAACAAATGACAGATTATTAACATTGATATTGGCCCTGTAAAACTCAGTATCAATCATGCTCAACTACTCTTTATGTAGCTTCTGAGGTGCTCCGACTTTTCATGCAGCAAAGACAGAAAGTACTTGTCACTGGTCTTTGTAATAGTTTTGACAGCCGCCCCCATCCCAACATCATGCCTCAAAACCCAGTACAGCACAAACATAAATAATCCCCTATGCTGCTGAGGTGAAGCTGGTCTGTGTGGAGAAAAGGTGGGGATTCACTTCTCACATTAAACACAAGCAGGCCTGACTCACCTCATTGGATGGTATGCTGACAACACCTGTTGATCTCCTCTTTTCCCTCAGCTTCCTCTTCTCAATCTGCCCTTTCCCCTTCCTGGCACTGGGACCACTGCTCTTCTTCTCCTTGGCCGCACTGGGCGATGGGCTCCCCTTGTCACTGTCATTGCACGCCATGGGGCTGGAGTCCGGGGAAGCGCACGGAGCCTTCTCCGTCTGAGGCGGGGCCTTCTTCAGGTTGCTCCCTGGCGGGGTGGCGGCTGTGGGCGAAGCAGGATAGGCGAGGTGGTGCGTTTCCTCCTCGGGTCTCTTTAAAGCCGTGCCGGAGGAGGACCGAGCCACCGTGTAGGAGGGGGGGAGGTAGGTCCCTGCGGAGGGGCTCCGGTCCGGGCTGCCGTTATTGGTGAGCTCGGTGGCTGCCGGGGCGGCGTGGCGGTTGGTGTTGTTGCTGTTTGGGTTGCTGGCACCCAAGGGAGCACCCGTGGCTGCGGCTATGTCCCCCAACATCTTGGCTCTCATTTTCTCCCGTTTTGCCTTCCACTCCTCCAAAAAGTCTGTCGTGGCGTTTGATTTAAATCCTCCTGTCGCCATGATCCCTTTTTGCTAACTTGGTGAGAATTAACGCAAAGTTGCTGTGAAGTTTCGGCTCTCGGCTCCCGTCCTAATAGCACCGCATTCCTCAAGTGATTAACCCGGGTGCTGTTGACAGGTAGAGGAAAAATAAAGTCAGCACAAACAACTTTCTGTCCTTTCCACCTCTTCTTAACCCCCTATGTAACTTTATTTTCCCACGGCGTGACAATTAACGCACCTAGCGTCAATAATAACAGGTTCTTAAAGTTTGCTGCTAGCTTAAATGCGCAAAAGTTGCACCTCCTCGCGCGCCTCTGGTGATAATTCCTCGAGTGAAACCCCCGCAAAGTGTGCAAAAGTTGACTACAAGTGTAAAGCAAGGTATACCCTCACCTGTGTGGAGCCGTTTCAGTCGGTAAACTCGCTCTGCTCGGTCCGACCAGGTGTGCCCGCGGTCCTCTCGGATGAATGGCGCTGGTCTCGAGCGCTGAGAGCCGCTGCGCTCGCTCTGCCCTCTGGCACACCGGGTGAGTCCGACAACAGCCGAACATTTCCGACAGGAGCCGAAGTGACTGCGGAGCTCAGCAAGAAGACAAAGTCACTGCAATGTTTCTTTAATATGACCATAAGGCTATTTATGGCGCTTTTTAAAGGTGTTTACGGTATTTTATGCCACTTTTGTGATATTTCCATAAAGATAATGATTTCTATATTATACTTTATCATACTTTTGAACTTTTGTGTTATCATTATTGTAATTTCATGGTTTTCTGCTGCATAGCCTGATCATATAAGTAAAGTAAAATATGCAAGTTTTGGTTTTGATGTGACTTTTTTTCTACTGTTTTAAGTCTTGTAGAAGGAATGACTGTGTTTATAATAAATAATAATAAACTTAATTTATGAAGCACTTTTCAAAACAAAGTTAGAAAGTGCTTTATGCAGTTGAACCAGGATAAAATATTTCAGGACTTAGGCAAATAAAATCAGGCAATTAAAGTAATACAGAAAAAAATCTATCAATTAAGATAAATACTATTAATAAAACAAATAAGTGAAATTGGTAATATACTGTCCCGAGGACTGCACTGAGGTAAATAAAAATCACACAATTCAAAAAATGCAAAAATAAAATTAAGAAAAATGACAGTGTAAGATATAAGTCATAAGGACACAATTAAATTGATTTTAAAAAAAGATGTTGAAAATAAAGCAGTGTGCTAAAAATAAATATAAAATCTAACTATGTATAAAAATTATTATTTTTTTGGAAAGAGAGTTTTAACAAGTAAAGTGTACTTTTAATACAGAATGAATGTATTTTAAATTATTTTTTGTTTTATCATATTGCTATATTTCTATTATTATAATACTCTCAGTGGTATTTTTTTTTATCTTTTATAAAATCAGTATATATTTTAATATTGTGTGCATGGATGTAATGACGAAAGGATTAGCTGATCAACCAAAGTTCTAGATAGAGAGAAAAATAAAATAAAATGATAAGATTTTAAGAATTAATTAACTGTGAGAGTAATTTGTCAAGTAAGAATACAAAATATTTGTTTACACTTTATACTTTTCTAACACTGAATACTACTGAGTTTTCTGATTGTTTGTCCAACATAAATATTAGTAATTAATTAACCTTGTAATTCATATGTGTCCCCCCAGTGTTGCCAGACTGTCGTGTTGAAGAGGGAGCTGAGCCAGAAGGCGAATCTTTCTACTTACTGGCCCATCTACGTCCCAACCCTCACCTATGGTCATGAGCTCTGGGTAGTGACCGAAAGAATGAGATTGTGGATACAAGCGGCCGAAATGAGTTTCCTCCATGGGGTGTCTGGGCTCAGCCTTAGAGATAGGGTGAGGAGCTCGGACATCTGGCCTGGGAACACCTTGGGGTCCTCCAGTAAGAGCTGGAAAGCAATGCTGGGGAGAGGGACGTCTGGGGTGCTTTGCTCATCCTGCTGCACCTGCAACCTGGCCCCGGATAAGCAGATGAATGGACGGATGGATGGATGGATGGATGGTTGGCTGCAGCCATACACAGGTGTGTGGTTATGCGTGGTGTCCTTGTAAAATGTACGACATGATGTTTTTTCCTATAAAGAATGTCATGTAGAAATCCATCATATAAATTCAGAATGACTCCTTTTAAAATGTTCTGACTGACTGTTTTCCACCTCGAGTCTGACATCTATGAGAGCGTGGCAGAAGTTTAGAGACCTTGAAAGCAGAAAGTTTAGTGGTAAATTTTATTCCATCAGCCACAGATGTGTGTCTGCTGTATAAAAGACTCAGCACAATGTCACTGATTCCTTGTCTTCAATAGGCCTTTGATAACTGCTCAGTTGGAGTGCAACATTTCTGCAGACAAGCATTTGTTTACAAGTGAGCTCTCCCACGCAGATCCCACAGACTGACTCCCTCAGGCACCGGGTGACTCATCCAACCAGCTCTGATCAGAGGAGAACCTCCTTGTTCGTCACATGCTGATGTACACACTTGATTCCAGCTCAAGGGAAGGTTGGGGACGATATGACTGACGTGTTTATTTCTCGCATTTATGATGATGATGATGCTGTGGATGAGAAATGTGATGAATCAAAGTTAAATCTCTGTCACCTTGATACTTCTCTGTATGACATCAGGCTACAGAGACAGCAGAGTATCACCTTTATGTCGACACTCACTTCTTCACTCAGGCCTTTTAAAATGTCCTTCACCTGTAACACACAGCTACTGTATTTTCTACAGCAATTTTTACAAACAAGGCCACCAAGGGCTTCACACGAGAGAAAATAACAGACAGAAATAAAACAAGTAAACATAAAACCTATAAACAGAGGAAAGATTAGTTTACTGACCCGGGCTGTATAAAGTTCAAAGAAACACACTTAAAAATGCACAAATAATAATAAGTCCATATGATTTCATTCTTATAACTGTTAATTTATCTTTTATCTTTTTTAGATTATAGGAAAATTGCTTAAATGGAAACAAACATTTTAATTTACTTAATTTACTTAAGTACATTTCCAAATTGAAACCAACATTCACAGAAATAAAAATGGTCCAAGTACATTTCCAAATTGGACCATTTTTATTTCTGTGAATGTTGGTTTCATTAAAGGGCAACTTCAGTATTTTTCAGCCTGGACCCCATTTTACCACGTTTTAGTGTCTAAGTGACTAATGGGAACAACAACTTTTGAAGTTGTTCCAGTATTGAGCGAGATCACTGCAGACGACAGCAGCAAAACAGGCTGCAGTGTAGTCAATTGGGGCAATTGTGCACCATCAATTTACATCCACTAAAAATGCTTGTTTTGATCACTAACAGGGATACAGAGGTAGACCTTTTTGTTAAAGATTGAAATCCTTTTTGTGTAACCAGAAACAGCCCCCAAATTGCTATGGTCAAACCCACCAGACTCCATCTAAAAAAACTGCAATTTTATCATCATAAAATATGCTTAATTCAAATGTGACAGAAGCAGAATAAAACTCACAAAGCCATCTGGGGGTCTTTTTCACTGTGTTTAAAGTCACCAAGTCTGGTTTGGTTGAAATAAACCAGTGATTCACCCAGTTAGATGTGAAAATATTTTGGTTCTATACATGCTAAAATTGCTCTTTATTTAAATAGAGTCTGGTGGATTTGGCGATGGTGATTTTGAGGCTGTTTTTGGTTAAACAAACAGGACCTTACTCTCTTACAAACAGGTCTATCTCTATGGGGATCCTTTCCATAATGTTGTCAGACACTTAAAATAACAATCTGAGCCTGTCCGTGGCAAAAACTGGACATAAATTGATGGTGCTCAATTTTCCCAAGTGGTGACACTGTAGCCTGTTTTACTGCTGCCAGCTGCAGCAGTCTCGCTCAATACTGGACCAGTTTCAAAACTTGTTCCCATTTGTTGCATAGACACAAAAATGTGAGATAAGATCCAGGTTGAAAAAATACGGAAGTTACCCTTTAAGTATTTAGCTCCTTTACTGAAGCAGTATTGCAAAAATAAGAGTACTCCATTGGAAGTAAAATTCAACGTTAAGTATTGAATGTAAAATTAAGTATGAAAATTAAAAGTCATTGATGTGTAAGCAGCATTTTAAAGTTTAGCGACAAACAACAAAACCAGTTGTGATTTAGCAAGACATTGCTGTGTTTCCAGCTGCTTTGTAGCGACGATTCCCTGTTTTTCCAGCGGGGTTGGTGCCAACAAAACCAAGTATTTTAAGCCATAACAACAACAGCAAGTGGCATCAAATGGAACTACTCAAGCAAAGTACACATACCTGTAATTTGTATTCAAGTAACTGCATTTTAATACATTCTACTACTGGTTAGTTTTTAATTTGTAGCTTTGTGTGCAGCACTTTGTAATTTTATTTTGAAAAGTGCTACACAAATAAAGATTAATGGTCAGGAGGACCTGAGGGTATGAGGGACCCTGCAGTTTCATTGACAAAAAGTCCTTGAAGTGCTTGGAAAAATGGAAATTCTAGCACCTAAATTTCGATGACGACAAAGCAAATTCCATCTGCTGAGGAAGATTGAGAGGATGCAAAGCTCCAAAAACAGCAAACAACTCACTAACGTACAGCAGAACAGAGTCAAGTATCACTTTTAATCTCATACAGTCAGCATCACTATTTCATCCCCCCGCAGCAGCTCTCCTACGTAATGATCCCAGTTTAGAGCAAATATAATTAATCTAACGTACTCCAAGTCATTGCCATTGTCATAACTCTGCACGGCCTTCCAGTGATATTCAATCTCTGTGCTTTTCTGCCATTACCTCAGCATACAAGCAGGTTTCTCCCTACGCTGTGATTTAAAGCTGCTATAGGTGCTTACTGTCAGAAAGCTCATTTCATGCAAGGATAATGGCACTATAAGTTAACTGTGCTGAAGGAAACGAACCTTACGGTGTTGGATTTGTGCGTCTAGCTCGGTCCCAAGGGTGCACTGACTTTCAGGCAAGTTTATCACTGACATCTATTTTTCCCCAAATATATGAAAGGAGCCTGGTTGTGTTAAAGGTACTGTACGTAACTTTTTACATGTATTAATTGTTTTTTATTGCCAGTGGCTGAACAGATTGTAACGGAACTTAAAACCGAGACGGTCCTCGACTCTCCCGCTTGCCTAGCACAGCCTGTGGACTGATTTCTATGTGAAGGATTCAAGCTATTATGTCCGCTGACTGAAGGTCCTTCTCCAGAGCTGCCTTACGTGTTCCTCTCGAGATCCCTTGGTGGTGGGACTGAAGCAGAACAGCAGGGTGCGCTAACTAATTCTTGTCTCTTTTTTAACAGTGAATTCATCAAATTTAGCGCTCCCTATCATAATTTCGGTGCCCCCCCCCGGTGCTGAAACCCCCCCCAGACAAAACACTGACGTAAAATATATAGTGATATTGTGATTTTAGTTGGCTAATGCTGGCTAACGTTAGTTTGACTTCTAAAGCCTGATTCATGGTCCTGTGGCGTACCTACGTCGTTGCCGTGACGCCGTCGTGAACCCTTCAAACTTCTCTGTCACTCCATTTCGTCGTGGTGCAATTCACCGCCACAGCGGTAGGGGGCTGCATTCCTTTCCTGAATGGTTATCGTCGTCTCTAGTTGATTCTTTGTTTAGCTTCCGGCTTTTCCGGTCACAGTGAACAATGGTGACCGAGATAGAGAGAATCTTGCTGGAGTTGGAGTTGTTGGATGTCGAAGAAAGTATATTAATACTGCAACATCTACATCACAACAGAAGATGTTTAAAGATGGTGGGGATGGCGCAATCTGGAAATACGGAACCGGAAATGCGTTGCTACCAAGCAAACCAATCACAGCCCTCTCGGTCTGCGCTAGGTCTGCGTTGCCTCGACGTGTAGATTTTTGGGAGGTGCACGTCAGGCTACGCCGGGGGCTACGGCGAGCCTCCTGCATAGCCACGTACCTTACGACGTAGGTACATCATTGATTTAACGCAGGACCATGAATCAGGCTTAATGTGGATGAATTGCTAGCTAACATAGGTAGCAAAGTACCTTATTGAGTGGATTCCATCAACTAATTCATCCAGACTCCTGGGACTGGTTTGCCAACATGTTCTTATCTCAGTTGGTCATGGATTGGCCTGAAATAATAATGGTTGTTACCAATGTCATGTAACATTATATGACATACGTCATGTGATATATTTATGTCACTACCCTAGCATGCTACACATAGCCTTCTAATACACAACATTGTTATTAAAATAATTCCATTGACTTTTGGTTTCAAACAGGAAACTAACAGCAGGCTCCCGGGTGACAGTCCGACTTTGTTTGACCAATACACCTCCCCTCTTGCCCGCCCTATACTGACTTTCTTGCTCTTTATACTACGGTACTTGCTGGCATTACATACTTCAGTCAGCCAGTGCTTTTCATAGTGCCACAAACTCTGCCTCTGTGTGTCGATGTCTGACGCCAATGTCCACTAACAAAGCAGTGGTGTTTTATGAGCTGGGTAGTTGCCAACGGCATCACAAACTGCTGCCACCTGGTACGCATCATGCTGTTGTGAAAGGTGCCTCTGTGCGTCGCTGTGTGATGCCGAGATCACTAACACAGCGGCAGTTTTTGGGAAGTTGGAAGTGAGAACGGGCTGGATTTGCAAATTACTTCATCAGCTACAAAGCAATTAGTGCCAGATCCATGCATTGTAGCTAAGTTACAGCCAGCTAGGTCACCAATGACTGTAACCTAAGCTAAGGTAAGGTTAGCCAGCTAGCTGTAAAGTGCATTGATCTACCATTGGTTGCTTTGTAACATTAGCTGATAAAGTAATTTGCAAATGGCAAGCAAGTTAGTATAATGGAGCCAATGGTCCAAATAAAATATGGGAACATACAGATAGTAACGTTACTCTAGATATGATTGTAATTTATTTTTCAGTGTTCTATCAACATGATTCTAGTGGAACAAAGTCAGTCTCTTGTTCGTCACTGTTTTGGCTGCTCGCCCTCAAAAGCCCCCAGGAACAGTGCTGGGCTTTGAAGCCGGTTTTACATAGCAGCCAAAAGTGGAATTACACTGTCTGGGTCCATCACATAATGCCATAGGGCCTAAAAAGACTTACTCCGTAGACTTACAATGGGAAAGAGACGTCTATACGCAGAATGATCCATTCAGTCCAGTATTTGGAAAGTCAAGAAGAGCGACACAATGAAATAATTCTATCCCCATTTAAATTAGTGGAGCACTAAACTGCAAGTTAGCTGTTCAGCTTAGCCACTGTAAGTCAATTGCTCTATGGGCCCCACAATGCTGAAGATCCAGGTAATTTCATACCATGGAAATAGAGCTTTTTTGGCTTCATGCACCACTGAGAAACTTTCATGGGCAGTGGTTCCCCACCAGTGCAGCCATGGGGTCCAAATTTCTCCTTAGTCATTAGTTTGAGGTCCATGCACTCGTGGCAACAGATGATGCTGACTGCAGTTCACTTAGGGATGTCGGAGAGAGGGGTCCCTAATAAGAAGGATTTTTTGAAAGTTACATACCGAACCTTTAATGGACCTGTCTTATTGCTGTACACCATCCACATCCTCACACTGGAGAGCTGAAGAGCAGGCATTCAGCTGTTATCTCTGCAAGTGCCAACCCTGTTACAGATAATGAGAAAAATTGGGTGGAGCAAAGGGAGTGAGGCGCCTTTCCTAAAAATAAACCCTGATCTATGGACTCAGGTCACACTGCTGCATATTTAGCATATTTCTGTCTGCTCTCGAGGAGGAAAAACAAAATGAGGGGGCACGAGGGTTGTCGCCGACTGTTCCCCTCCGTGCCAACACAAACCCTGCTACTGCTGCTTCTAACTAAACCCCATTCCAGTAATGTATTCCCAACGTCCGCGTGCTTAAAGTGTTTTATTCAAACTATCCTACACCCTCTCTGAAAGCTTTGTAATGAATGGCCATATCACGCGTTTTGTAACCCATAACACGTTTGCAGTAAGGAGACAAAATGCATTGCTCACTCGCCTGTAAAATGAGCCTCGCCAAGTAATCTGAAATTTATATTAAACATAACGCTGTGTAATGGCCACTCTTGCGTTCACACATTTTCATTTATTTGACAGTAATGTTTCAGTCAAAAGCCATTAGGTGGGTAATTTTGTAGCGAGGGAGCCTACACCAGGAGCTCACTCCCCCATGAAATTGTTTATCCAAGAGTAAGTAAGTATTCAAGAAATGTTTCTCCCGAGCCTCCCAGATGTTGGGTCTGCACACAGCAGTCCTGCAGATAGCCTCCCCTGCAGTCAGGATAAGAATGTTGTGAATTCTCCAACAGCGAGAGAGAGACTTTAGAATCATGATTGTAGACATGTTAGGTGATCAAACTTTGATGGCTGTGCAGTTAAATAATATGACTATCTGTCTTCACTTGGAGGAACTGACACACAAATAAAATTCTGGAGCTGCCTATGAGTTCACAACTTTGCACTTGAATTTTTAACCTCTATATTGTTGTGACAAAGCCACCAGTAAAGGAGGTTTTTGGTAATGAAATGCAAGAGTCCCTCTTCTGTCTTATTTAAAGGAATAGTTCAACATTTTTGGATTTGTAAATGAACTTAGTTGGGGGGGTCGTGTAACCCAGTGTGCTGGCCGTCAAGGGAAAATCTGGTGTCCCACAACACTGAACTATCAATAAATTCTACAAGCCACATTCAGGACACCAAAACATACAAGTCAAAGAAACAAAGGACACAGTTTGAATTTACACCTCAACATGACTCACCACAGGAATGAGGAACAGTGTCTTTGCAGCCTGAGGATTTGCATGGTGGCATGAATGAGCTACACCTGATGCTCGTTAAAACCTAATCAGGATCCCTTAAGGTGGACTGACCTTTAAGGTGGGACAGCCAACCCTACTACATGTATGCTAGCATGGCAAAAAAAATAGGTGGAAACACCATAACATGGTTCGGGAAACAGTTAGTTGTAATGAAATACATATGCAGAAACTGTCTGTAGAGATTACGTGTTAATTAGTGAGATTTAGAAGTACCTGTAGGTGGATTTTGTTAGCTAGGGTAGCTGTTTCCCCTGTTTCCAGCCTTTATGCTAAGCTAAGCTAAGATAACCAGCCAATATGTTCTCACTCCAAACTCGACAAATACTGCAACTTGGTCAGTTGCCCTAAGTCTCAAACTAAGATGCTCTAAGTACCCCTCTAGCATCAGTTTTGGATGTGTTAGTTTCCATGGCTACTTGATGAAACAGACAGTTCGGACTCTGAGCACCTCGGCCGGTATGGAGACACCAGGGCCTCCCTCTGGAGCCAGACCTGGTGGGGAGATCGCCAGCGAGAATCTGGTGGCTGGGCCTTGGGCCATGGGGCCCCCAAAAAAAGGACATGGAGCCATCGCTCCGCCTACCACCCTTAACCCTTGGTGCATTGTGTGCCAGGTGGCAGGCAGGGGCAGGGCCCCAGGCGTGCTGATATCTGGCATCGTAGACTGGCTCTGGGGACGTAGTTTCCTTGTTAGAGTGACTGGGCTCAGCCTAAGAGATAGGGTAAAGGCCCGAACATACGCGGGCGGAACATACGCGGAGCGGACTCCGCGGAGGTCCGCCCGGACCAAAAGCAGACGTCCGCAAGCCCTGTGCACGCAAAGCTCAGATTTTACGACCGCGCGGACTCCGTTCTGCCCACCAGTGACTGCTCGGCATGTATTTTTCACATCGACGCGCAAGAATTGTGGGTAATGTAGTGTGTTTCACGGACATTTTTACAGGAAACTACAACGCGGAAGTGCGCTCGACTATGGAAGCCCGAATGACTGCGGACATTCCTCGCGGAGTCCGCTCAGCTTATAGTATGCCCGAGTATGTTCGGGACTTAAGGTGCTAGGACATCCGGAGGGAGCTCGGAGTAGAGCCGCTGCTCCTTCGCGTCAAAAGGGGTCAGTTGAGGTGGTTCGGGCATGTGATCAGGATGCCTCCTGCATGGGTGCTGTTTCTGGCACGTCCTACGGAGCTCTGATGGGCAGCTTTTCATTGAAGAGGCCCCGCCTTCAATGCTAGCAAATCGTGCACAAAGAATTGTGGGTATTTATACCCGCTGAGGATACACACACGCATCCTTGAAAATTCTCTGAAAGAAGGACTCTGTCCTCTGCAAAATTGGAAGGATCCTTGACATTGGAACAGTCCTTAGGTGCGATTTGACGACGTAGCATCCTTGAAATTCAGCCATTTAAGGATACTTCCTTGACTTTGAGAAACACCTACTGTGGAGCCTTAAGTGTTGGTAAAAGAGGAAAAGTGCCACTGACCAGGGTGCTGTATTTGACACCATGGGAATAAAAACAGGTCAAGCCAGCTGCTGGCTGTAGCTTCATATTTAATGTACAGACATGAGAAGGATATTAATCTTCTCATCTAACTTTTGGCAAGAAGTCAACTAATGTCCCCTTTCCCACTGCACAAAAAAACACCCAACACCCACTAACATCTGGCTTTTGTCTTACGTGGGGAAGGTTACAGTCACTCTCAGGACAAATGACTCTGCAGTATACACAGGTATTAATCCCAGCTGTGATCAGCTCCAATCGTCAGCGATGAAAATACGACACAAATTTTCACCCATTTTTCGGCACAATATATCAACACGCTGCCACAAAATATTGTGTGTCCCTCTCAAAGCAGTGGCACAAGTTTGAAAGAGAGACTGAAAAAGTAAGCATGGCGTAGCCCTTTAAGAGCCACCAGGTGGACATACAGTTGCTGACATCACCATCTCGGGGTTGTCACGTATAACCAAAGGGCATTTCTGTGATGCAAGGAGAGGACACACAGAATGTACAGAACTTTGCTCACATACACTGATGGTCCTTGATTTGAACTGTTAAGCTCTGTGTCACCAGCCTGCTGCCGTATATCCCTCCTCTGTGTGCACGACTGTGAGTCGGGAGTTCTGCAGCGAGCTACACAGTAAACAGCAGGAAGGGAGTTGTGTTCAGTGACAACAGAGAGCTTTAGATGACACACTTCCTGTGTGAGTGAAAGTCAGAGTCACACAACAAAGTCACTAAACTTCATCTATGAGTACTTAATAAATAAATAAAACATTCTAAAAGGTGAACATATACTTTGCTGCGTAACAAGCCCGGCCCACAGCCCTCATGTTACTGGTTGTGTAGAAGGTTCCTCTTTGTTCCACAGATCCAGTCACTGTCCAGCTCACAGGTTTGTCCGTTATCCCCTGTGTGCCCTCCAACGGCTCCCCGTGCCATCTGCAGGGCGCCATCTGTTGATGGTGGCGGTGCGACTAGTCAGGTCACCATGCCAACCTCCCCTCCCCCAGCTTTGTGATGCTGAGTTGGCAGCATAGTTGGCAGTTATAGGTTTTTCAGTCAGCTGGGTCCTGAATAACTCAACTCAGCTTTAGAACTTTCTGAAATCTAACAGCATTGTTTTAAGACTAGTGGAAGCATCGTCTTTGTCTCATTTTGTCACCACTTGGTGCTTTAATAAGACATTAAAGGCCCATTTCTTTATCTTTATGACCATTTAAATGTGAGCTAAAATTGTGGCACCTCACAACACATACATACAGATTTTGTTGTTGTCTTCTGTTCGTCCCTGCATTGAGAAACCTGGATGAAATGTGAATAATGAAATGAAATGTTTATAACTTTACTTTTTAGATAATTAATTTTTGCCTTTAAGACTCAACCTAAGGTTACATGGCTCATCAAGGTTGATGATTTCCTTTTTTGTCACAGTGCAGCCCACTATGAGCATATAGACTGTATAAAGTAATGGACGTAACCACCATGACGTCAACCATTGGGCCCATTTTGAAGCCTCAAGTTTGGCATTTTAGCTGTCGCCATCTTGGATTTTTGGAGTCAGAAGTGACCATAGAGTGCTGCAGGGGTGATGTTATTTTGTAGGGTGCCATGGAAGTTAGCATCAGACTGGTTCCCTCAACACCACCAGGCTACTACTCTTGCTCCTCATGACCAGCTCGCTCAGACCGGAGGACTCAGCTGTACACCCCTCAGGTGCCGCTCCGTTGGACCAGTTGTCCAGCCAACTCACTCTTCATGGTTGTTCAGAGTACATGTGCATTTACATGGCTAATTTATGCTGTCAAAAACTTTCTCAGTCTCTTTTTGCCCTCAGAATGTCCTCCATCTCCCTCGTGGCGTACCCGCTCAACTCCAAGGCCTCTTCAGCTCTCCCTCCAGATACTACTAATAGCGGCTAATGAGACAACACTACCAACCCCCAAGTGTGATGTCAGTGCTGACCCTGCCTCCTACCACCTGCCTAAACCACACCCACATCTGCAAGACATTCACTGAGCTACCAATAAAGCTATCATAACACTATTGACTTTAAGTTGAGGGAACCAGGAGTGCTTAAATGCTAACTCATTATCGGTTTTGAGGACTCATTCCTGCACCACTCTATAATGGAACAAGAGGGTGTAGAGAGCCCTTACATTAGCAGCTAGCTTGGTTAGCACGGTGTATTTGGTTTACTTTGGTAAAGCTAATGCTACTAGTTTCAGCTAGTAAAAATCAAACTTAAAACCATAAAAACAAAACGTTCTTCCCAGAAAAACTGAACATCTGACTATTTAAAGGATATTTTAGTAAAACCAAACACTGAATAAGATTTTCTGGGAGGTCAAAACGTTACAATTAACTTCAAAAAACTGAAAACACACAAAAATAGCATCAGCTATGGCAACGGCTGTACTTTGTGAATCTGCGGTTACACCATGATTCCGTTACCTAATCAATGTTGTTGCCATGGTAGCGACTTGTCAACTGACAGCACCCACCTGCCACTTAAGGCCGTACACATGCCCCGTTTTTTTTTTTACATAAAAATTCACCCCTGTACAGTTGTCTTGAACGGTGAAATCCAACACATTCTCACTCTGACCTCGTCACATATTGACATTTGGCCACGGACTTTCCACGTCTACATACGACGTGCAAGGTACCCTGGGTGTGTTGGTTGTTGACGTTCTGGAACGCCATGTCAAGTTCTGCCTGTTACATGAATTGTCTTCTTTCAAAATACACTTTTGTTTTCACAGGAAATTTAACGTTTACATACAGTCTCTTTCAAAATAAATGCACTACGTCGGTACAACACAGTGAATTGACGTTTTTTCCGTCAACAACAAAAACACGTGGTTATGTTTAGGAAAAAAGAACAAGGTTTGAGCTTGGCGCTATTAAACTATACAGCAACTGGCTGCGTATCATGTCGATGGCAAGGATGCCTTTTTTTGTTTGTTTCTGACGCTGCAAGTCACTGCCCACGCTCTGGATTTTGACGACTTTGGAGTGAGACCGTGCTCTGAAATCAGCAGTAAAGACCAAAACTGTTTTTTGTACCAGGCTGTAAACACGTTTATTTCTGATGTGAAGTCGGGTACTTAAACATGGAGGTCTGTAGGGACTGACTTGCTTTTGGAACCAGCCTCAAGTGGCCATTAGAGGAACTGCAGTTTTGATACTTCTGCGTTGGCTTCATTTTCAGCCACTTATGGCAGATCAGTTTCTGAGATTACTATAATTGTCATTGTTAATTCCAACAACCTAACAACCCCCAGTTGTTTGTTTTGTTAAACCAACAGTCCAAAAATAAAAGGTACATAAAAAAAAAGAGAAAAGCAGCAAATTTGGGGAGCTGGAAGCAGTTTCAAAATTGGTAATTATTCTCTGTCAGCTGTCTGTATTTCATTATTAGTGTATGATTCAAAGTTTTACGGTTATCTGTCCTCTCCTTATATGACCCTTGGATGCTCCCATGACACACAACAGTTGAGGATATTTCCTATAAACGCAGCTGCTGACAGTCTGAGGGACAGAGACGTCTCTATATCCTCTTTGCTAGATGCATCCTCGCCAATCCACCGCCGCTTTGAATCACTCTTTCCTAGCCGAGTGTGTTTGTCTTTGTTTCAGTGACAGACTCGAGCTGTCACTTCATCGGGACGCCTCGATTTGTCATTGTTTGTCAGTGGAGAGAAACCCCGCTGCTGTTTGTTCTCGGCGCTGAGGGGTTTTGCTCATCCAGTGTGTCTAAGTCGTGTGTGTGTGTGTGTGTGTGTGTGTGCGTGAGATGGGGGGTTTAAAATTGCAGTTCGGGGAGGAGGTTTGTTTGGCTTGCTGCACTTTACGGTAGAGAAGAGAGGGAGATTAGGCCATGGTGGAAATAATATGAGTAGGAGAGGACGAGTGTGTGTGTCTCTGTGTGTGACAGCAGTTGCCAAGATCTAATTCCTTCTTTATGGATGATTTCCAACCTCGAAAAGCACAGTGCGTCATCTCGTGGTGGAGCTGCTGTCAGGAATCAAAGAGAACAGCCAGAAATCAGGAGATTATTTTAGGTCTGTAAAGCTCCTGTTGAGACTTAATGCTGGTCACATTTCTATGTCACTTAAAGGAACAGTTCACCCCAAAATCAAAAACACATATTTTTCCTCCTGACATGTAGTGGCTTTTATTAATTTAGATAGTTTTGGTGTGAGTTGCAGAGTGTTGGAGATATCAGCTGTAGAGATGTCTGCCTTCTCTCCAATATAATGGAACTAGGTGACACTCAGCTTGTGGTGTTTAAAGCGCCAAAAAATACATTTGAAAAACTCAACATCAATGTCTCTATCCAGAAATCATGACCTGGTTACTCAAGATAATCCACAGACCTTGTTGTGAGCAGTTTCATGCAGGAACTATTTTCTTTCTACTGAACTACACCCACCGACTGAATCATCGTGCAGAAGGAAGCGTGCATCTACTCATGAACGGGAGGCGAAATTAACACTGGTGAATATTTACCTTCCGGTCACTTCCATTCAATGGGAATGAAAGGCCGACTAAAGCATTTGCAGGAAATGTGCATCTTCGCATCACGCATCGTGCATTTACTTACAAGCTAGCTAACATGCATTTGTTAGCTACCAAGCTAGCTTGACCAAAAAAAGCCATGATAAACGTTGGCATGATACGTGGCCAGTCACCAAAACTGTGCTCAGCAGCATCGGGGGGGGGAACATGGCCGGACAAGAACGAAAGTTAAGGCGACAAAAGTCTGAGTAGGATGGGTGGAAGGGGTGGTGGATGAGTCCAGCAAACACCGACCTTCACCCGGGAGAGCGGTGTTCGCTACTGTAAGATTATAAAACCGTTTTTTTTTTTTGTTTTTTTTTTCCTAAACCATGTGTGTTAGTTGTTGAAGGAACAAACCAACACATTCTCACTCCGACCTCGTCACATATTTACGCTTTGGTCATGGACTTTCCACGTCCACATACGATGTGAAAGGTACCCTGGGTGCGTTGGTTGTTGACGTTCTGGGACACCGTCAAGTTCTGCCTGTTACATGCATTGTCTTCTTTCAAGATACACTTCCGTTTTCACAGGAAATGTACCGTTTACGTACAGTCTCTTTCAAAATAAAAGCATTATGTCGGTACAACACTGTGAATTAACGTTTTTTTTCCTTCAACAGCAAAAACACGTGGTTATGTTTAGGAAAAAAAAACAGAGGGTTTGGCTTTAGAATCTTATCGAACACCACTCTCTCACGTGAAAGTCGGTTTGTTGGACCCATCAATCACTCGCTCTACTGGGAGTTTCGCCGCCTTAACTTTCATCCTTGTCATGCCGTGTTCCCCCCGATGCTGCCAGACGCTGTTAAACTATAACGGCAATCAGCCACGTATCATGCCGACGTTAAAGGACGGCTTTTTAAAGGAAACTTTATGATGCCGCAAGTTACTGCGGCTTCGGACTGAGACCAGGCTTGAAAAAAAAAAAAAAAAGTCAATTTATGTTGTACCTACGTAGTGCGTTTATTTTGAAAGAGACTGTAGGTAAACGTTAAATTTCCTGTGAAAACAGAAGTGTATTTTGAAAGAAGACAAAGGATGTAACAGGCAGAAGTTGACACGGCGTCCCAGAACGTCAACAACGCACCCAGGGTACCTTTCACATCGTATCTAGACATGGAAAGTCCATGACCAAACGTCGATATGTGACGGGGTCGGAGTGAAAATGTGTTGGAAACGCACACTCTACTAGGTGAGCTAGAGGTCACCCCTATAACAAGCACTCCTTGTTCTGACTTTTTAATCATAAAACAGTTGTCAAGACGCCATGCTGGCATGGAAAACCCCTATCTCTGATAAACATCATAAATAATAAGAGGAAATGACCTGCTGTTTTCTCGTGATAACGGGTTGATTGTTTCGTTATCTTGAAATAACAAAGATCGTCTTCTCCAGATAAAAAAAAATGCAAGCACAGCTGTTCTTGGCTTCCATACATACCAGTGTTTTTCTGTTTATTAAGATTTACTACCAATCACATGTACTTTATATTTTATCTATTGAGGACAAACTGAAGTGTAGATGAAAGCCTGCTGAGTAACGTTAATCATCTACAACAGATGTGACATAAAGACGCAGGTTCAACATCCGATCGCACAGTCTGAAGTATAGCTCGCTGTAATGGCAGAAACTAACAGCCTGATGTCACCGTCTTTGCCTCTGTGCCAGCCAAACAACACAAAGGCAGCAGTAACTCAAAACATTTGGTACTATAATGACATGAGGTCATGTTTTAAGGCCAGGAATCTGTCTTCGAGTTTTTTCTTTTCTTCTGTCAAGGTCCTGATGAAGACATTCTGCTGTGGACGGCTGAGGAAGCACATCCATGTCACAGTATAGACACAAACCAGACTTCCTAACCACGTGCTGAGGCAATGGAAAAATAGAAAAGCAAAACACTTTTGCATGACTCTGGGCAATTATAGCAGATACCACCACTTATCCTCAAAGCTTGATCGAAACATCGGAGCCCTTTATTACAGATTTAAGTGAGCAGGTCACACCTCGTGAGCTGTTACTGACAGAAACTAGAGCTTACAGTAAAGTTATCAGTCATATAAACAGTGGTGGAAAGTAACTAAGTATGTTTACTGTGCAATTTTGAGGTACTTGTACTTGAGTGTTTCCATTTCATGCTGCTTTATAATGTTACTCCACTACATTTATTTGATAATCTAATTAAAATTAGCCCCACTTTCACCCACTGCACATTAAAGCAGGAGTAGGCAGTTTTATTTTGGCATCATTGAGCAAAAATCCCATGTTAAACTTGTGGTGTATTGTAATTGAAGTATTCAGAGAGAAAACTAGACTTCTGCCCCTCCTCTTGGTTCTGCTTTCAGGCTGTAAAAAACATTAGCCACAACTTTAACCGTTAACAGGTCATTTCAGGAAGAGGGTCCCTTTGCTGACAGCCTGATTCAATGATGAAGAATCCTGCAGAGAAAGTTGTTATTCCAGCATCGGCTATGACTGTCGACACTGCAAAGCGACAACAGGAAGACGATAAAGTAAAACGTGTCAATATCAATGAAGTGTTTCAGAGACGGAGAGAAAATGTTGCTAATGGTTTAGCCTTCTGCTAACTGGAGTCAAACGCTTACAGCTGCGGCTTCAAGTTCACGTTGTAGTTAGAGCCTCGAGTCACAGTGTGTCCTTAGCCTCAGTCCCCGCAATTACAGACCACCTCGTTGGGAGAAGAGCTGGCAGGAGCTCTGGAGCATAGACTGTATATAAAGATGGACGCCATGACAGGTCCTCAAAAGTGAGGCCGAAACATCTCAATGGCCCCCTGGTGGCTGGCTGCAGTACAGATCATAAAGCTCACCCTCTCCGTGTTAGTGAATGGGACATGGGCCAAACTAAAAACTCAAAGTACAGATCAAATAAATTTTCCCCAAAGGTGGTTTCTGTCATTTAAGGTAATTTTATCACGCTGCTGTTTGTTCAAGTGTTAATTAGTTATTTAATGCTTGACTCTGGCTACGAATGACGCCACCAGAGCAAGACGGCAGCAGCTGTATCCAGGATATTTTAGCTTCACGTTTGTACAGTGGGGGTAGGGCGAGATGTGTTATCCATCTTTAGATACAGTCTGTGCTCCGGAGACTGACCCCCAGTCTGCATCTGCAGCAACTTGAGCTCCAGCCAGCGCAAAACTTCAGCTCTGTGCAACCCAGCAGCCACAACACAGATCAGCAAACTTTCTGTTGCTGCCATTACGCAGGTTAGACCCGGCGCTGCTGCTTGCCACCAGCCTGCTGTGACACCCGGCACTGTGGGGTTTGTGCTGGCTGAATTGGAACTGCTGCAGCTGCTGACTGAAGGTCCGTCTCTGGAGGTGCTGCCCACTCTCCTCGCAGTGAAGCAGTCTAAAGCGGCGGGGAGAAAGGCGGAGGGACCGTGGAGTGGCTAGCAGCTAATTCTTATCTCATTTGTGGTCTGATAAATAGAGAGCAGGGCAGGGAGGGGCTGAGTGAATGTGCTATGTGCAACTATTCAGGGAAATCAGAAAATCAATCACTGCACAGGAAAGTTACTGTGTTACTGTGTGACGCACGTGCCTTCGCCCTCTTCTTCTGGTGTATGTCCTTAGACCTTCAGCTCCGTTGAGGCAAGCCTGACCAGTGTTCCATCATACAGGTCAGTTAGACAGTGATTGCCATTCGGTTGCCCGTGTTATTATGTGTTCCACAGTTTGTAGTGGATCCCCACATTCACAGTGGGCACTGTCCACGAGACCCAAAGTGTCCTACGCCTGTCCTCAGGTGACTGAGGGTTGTCCATTGCTTTCGGGGCAGGCGCTGTTGGGAAACATCTGTAGGGTCTTCAGTGTAGTGGTGGAGCCTTGATGGTTCTGCTGACTTCCACTGGTCCCTCCATCTTGCCTCGACCCAGGCAGCCCTGGAGGTATCAGATGGGACTTGAGACGCGAGCGCTGTGGTGTCTCAGTAGCGATCCTGCAGAGGAGGTGGGATTCACTCGTCTGTGCCTTTCGAGCGAGGGCCAGCGTGGCTCCTTTTCATCTGACCTCTGCTGGAGCGATACCAGCGAGGACAGGCAGGATGCTGTACTTTTGTACTTCTACTTGAAGTTTTAAAGGACTTGAACTTGTAACTAAAATAAAGATCTGAGTACTTTCACCACTGAATGTCAGTCACATAAAGAGGAATCTGATTCTGTGGAGGAAGCTGCAGCAAACACTCAGCAAACACTCGTCACTTTACAGCTGTGTGTGCATGTCATCTTCCTCTGAGCTGTACTTTGTTTCAAATCAGCTGCCATGTAGAATTACAATAGAGCACAGTGAAGCGGTGCAGAATCATGAGTATGAATACTGTGAATCTGAAGGATTTTAAACTCAGTTAGGAGATCAGTTGGCTTACTGTTGATGCTTTTAACCTGCTGTAAAGAAACAGTTCCTGCTGTTAATGGAGAAGCAGAGATATCACTCTGCTGATTCACGGTCTTTAGGTCAAGACATTTAACTCTGTAATCTGCAGTGTTTCATGTGTCTGCTGTTACATTCATACGTCTCCTGACTGTGTATACTCACTAGTTAAAAGAAATTTCTCCTCTGTGGTAAAATGATGTTAAGTGCACCTGACTGTGCGCCATCTACTGGTCTGATGGTGTAGTGACAGTGAAGAGACTCTACACTCCCTGCTGGCGAAGGAGCAGGTACAGTTTAAGTTCTCAGACATGAACTTTAACGTCATTTTCAAAGGTAAACATGACTGGTTATTAGATTATAACGGCATTAAAGGGCCAGTTCACCCAAATTACAATAAAAGTATTTTCTACACATTATGCCAGACCCAGAAGAGGATTGATCAACTACCCATATCATCTTCCTTTCTGACTCTTCCCCCCTTGTTTTATTTTATTTTATTTTATTCTATTTATTTATTACTTATTTTATTTATTTATTTTTGGTGTGTTTGTTTACTCTCTTGTCTCTATGTGCCTCATGACCTGAGATGGGTGAAGGATGTTTAAAAATTGCCTGTTTCACTTAACACTGTACACTAATGACTGTTGAAAAGCTTTGAAATTCAATAAAGAGTTAAAAAAATAAATAAATAAAAATAAAAGTATTTTCTGTTAAGCCCCTAATCTTGTCCACTCAGGTATGGAGTGCCATTTAAATCAATATTAAATAAATAAATAAATATGCCTATGCAAGAAATGAATATGAAATAAATCCTGACATAAATATGGAAATATTCACTAAAATTCCCCTAAAAATTAAAAACATTCTGTATAAGAAAGCCATTTAAGTCAGCATAAAAAAATAAAATAAAAAAATATGCCCTTTAGAAAATAAATATGGCCACAAAATAAATCCTAAAATAAATATGAAAAAAAAATCTTTTCCCCTGAAAAACATCCTTTTTAAAAAATAAAAACCTATTTATTTATTGAATTATACTGACTTAATGATGAATTTATATTAACATTTATTTGTGTATTTATTTCAAAGCCATATTTATTTATTTGTTTTATTATTGACTTAAATGGAATTCCATAGTTATGCAGGCAGTTTTAATTTTGAAATAAAAGTCCCCTGAAATAAAAAAAAGGAGCCTTTTTGAGTGCCATTTAAGTTAATATTAAATAAATAAATATGCCTTTGAAATTGTGGCCACTAAATAATCCTAAATTAAGTGTGAAATAAAATAAAAATCCACTAAACTTAAAACATGTAGTTCCCTGAAAACCATCCTGTTTTAAAAATAAAATCCAATTTATTTATTGAACTATACTGACTTCTTGACATTATATTCAGATCTATTCATGTATTTATTTCCTTATTTAATTATTTTAGCATGCCATATTAATTTATTGATCTATTTATTCATCTAATATTGACTTGAAGGGCATTCCATAGATACACAGGCAGTTTTGATTCTATGAGACTTCTGCTCCAATATGATGGAGGTGAATACAATTTTGTTGTGCTTGTATTGAAAAACACCAATGTTTCTTTCCAGAATAAGTGCATATTACTAGGTACTTTTTGACAGAGAAATAATCCCAGTAAAACATTTCACAGTGAGAACTGATAATCCAGAGCTACATCATTGTTTCTATTTAAGAGACTTTACTCTTATTCATCCATCAAATCTCTGTTTGTCCTTCAAGTGTCTCAGGAACCGTTTGTCCGTTTTACTAAACACTTGGCAGGTGTATCGCTGGGGACCAAGAGAAGCGCAGTCTCGAGTGTGAGGTTGTGTGTATGAGCAGTTCTCGAGAAAGCAACCCCACAGGCCAGACAATCAGAATCAAGTGAAACCAGTGTAGAGTTATTAAAAAACATAATTTAAATAATTAAATAATGAGACGTGGGAACTTTACAATGTACAAGTTTATTTTTAATGAACTCTTCAGTGGTTGGTAGTCACAGCACAGCTTGCATGTATTAAGCCACACACCTATTTTACAAGATGACGGGAAAAAAATAATAATAAAGAAAAACAAACAAACAAAAAAAAAAAAGTCTAAACCAGAGTAGATGGTCATCGGCCCATCTGCAGCGACTTTTTTTTTCCTTTTTAATTTTTTAAACTTTTACTAAAATATCTTAAAAGGCCACTGAAATGCATAAAATGTTTTTTTTTTTCAGATGCATGGAATATTTGATGGTGGCGATTTGCTTTAACCTGACATCAAGACTCCTCACATGGCATTGACAGTGCATGTAGACATTTGTAAAAAGGACTGGGTTAGCGATACCTAAGATAGTTCTCTTTTTTTATTTTTAGTGACAACACCTTGGCTATAATACTACAGCTTTAAAAAAAAAAAAAAAAAAAAAATTGGAAACAAAATTAACAGCACTCTTCCAAGATACTGAATACAATGAAAGTGAAATGTAGTGAAGCGATTATTTCTCTTTTTTTTCTGTTTTTAAATCTCACAATTATGTGAACACTTATTTTAAACTGGAGAAAAATTAAAGCACTGAACACTGCCAGTCGTCCCCGTGTAACGAGAGAGCGGCTCTACTTTATGTATCCAATGTCTATAAAAGAAATAATAATTAAAACACACCTTTTTGTCCTCTGGAATTTTGTATACTTTTTAATAGTAACAGACGGGAACCATAAACGCATGCCATGTGCTGGTCTCAAACAAATACATACAGGTATATACAGCGTCACTCAGTACCTGCTAAAACAAAGTGAGAAATACAGAGTATAAACTGACTACACTACAAACTTAAAACAAAAAAAAAAAAAAAAAAAAAAAAAAAAAGAGGAGGAAGGTGAGCGATGGAAGCGGTGGAAGAGTGAAAAATCCTACTTGTGATGGACTCATCATTAAAGCATTAAAAAAAAAAAGAAATGCATATTGCACATACAGTGAAAGCTTAAATTCCACCAGGTCCGCCTCTTTTTTCCGCTAAAGCGAGAATTTAAAAAAAAAAAAAAAAAATCCCTCTTGGAGGAAGACACACAGAGGTAACAAAAAAATGAGGGGGCGCGAGTGTGTGTGCGTCAGTGACTGTGTGTGTGTGAGGGAGGAGATAAGGAGCGATACGGGGCAGAAGTGGCACTTTAAGGGGTTTTTAAAAAGGGGAAACTGCACAGCACACAACACGAACACAAGGAGAGGAAAAGATTGTGGCACAAATAAAATCAGGTGTCGGATAATATCTGTTCTTCAGTGATAGCCGAGAGAGAAGAGAGAGAAGAGATCGCTGCGAGTGTTTTTTCTTTTTTTCCTCTTTTATGTACAACTAAGGCTTATTGGTTAAATAGTTTTCAGGCTTCCCCGCCCGGTTACATGCTGATCACACGTCTCCTGTTTGTAAACTCAGTGGTTCTATCAGGACAGCAGCCACACGATCGAGTGGGTAATAGTCGAGGAGGAGGAGGTGGATGGATGGATGGATGCCGCAGTGGTGGTGGTGGAGCAAAAAAAGGGGGAGATAAAGAGCTGGGAGGAGGAAAAGAAAGAAAAAAAAACGGAGTCTTGTCTCTGATGTCTGTTGCAATTAATATCTAAATGTGCAATTCCATTAGTCACTGCCATGGGGGACTAGAGGGGGTGCAGAAGACGGGGCGGGGCAGAGGGGGTCTGTTCTACTTGGAAAGCTTGCTAATGACTCGAATGAGCGCTCCGTTCTCGTCCTTTAGTCTCTGGTTGTCTGCTTTCAAGTCTGGGAGCATCTGAAAGGGAAGAAAAAGGAAAAGAGGGAGGGGGAGGAGGAGACACAGAGAGACAGAGAGAGAGAGAGAGAGAGAGAGAGAAGGCTTAGACAAGTCTCAACAGACACAAAGCGTCGTCAAACCAGTCAGGCCGGTTTTTACAAACTGTTAATTGCAGCCTGTGTAAAGCAATCTCCGAGTCACACAGCATCGCTCATGTTTTGTTTTCTCCTTTATTTAAGAGAAAAAAGAAAATTAAATCTTTGTCCCAAGTCAAAGAAACAGAGAGGAGTATAAAGCGGGCACACCACAGGCCAAAGATCCTGAGAAAGCCATGCAGAGTCTGAGCGGCTGCTCAACGGCAGCCACAAAAATACACAGCAGAGACACAAAGTCACTTTTAATCTGATCTAGTGCATCGAAAGTTTGACATGTGGATCGCTGTATCGTCTCCAACAGAGCCCGGCAGGTGTCAGGAACAACTCTTCTTTTAATTCTTGCAAGTTGTAACTGTGCGGCCAAGCAAAAAGCATCTTGGTGCTCCCATGTTATCTGCAGATATTTAAAGATAATATGCAACTTTCCTGCATCTAAGTGTTTAAAATTGACTGGACCGATGTTATATATGTTTTTGAGTTGTGCACTTACATCATCCTAAATGTTTCCAACAATGTTCAAACCCATAGAAATCTGTGTCATCTGATCACTGTTCATGTCGTCATATCCCCTTTACCTATGCATCAAGGTTGTGGTTGTCTGCCAGAAGCTGTCATAAACTGACTTTTATCCAGCTTTCAGCCACACTATTACAATATAATTTTACAGATATTGGTTGTTTTTAACTGTGTGATTTGACTGGATGAGGGATTTTAGTCACTGGATGTCTGGATCTTAAGTTAGCAGAGAAACAAGCTGCGCAAACGTCAGCAGCAACTCGTCTCCAGCCCCTGCCGTGCCGAACAGCATCGGAGAAACACTGTTTTTTTACGTTTATTCGATCAGTGTTCTTACTAGTTTTAATCACCTGATCTGTTTGTTTTGGAGAGGAAGAGACCTCTGCGTAAATTCAGCTCCTGAACGATGAACACTGACGGAATTCTAACCAGGAGGAACTGCCTGCAGTAACGACACTGCTCCGTCTTCTGTTACTGTGTCGGTTGAGAAACCCTTAGTGGCAGAATTTTACATACAGTATGTTTAAATTAAGTAAGGCCAGTTCACAAAGATCAGCACTAACTGCCACACTCCATCAGAGCTGGTGCTGACTGAAGCATATTAATAAAACATGTGCCTCTGTACATCGTCTGTCAGGACCTGGAACTCGCTTCTTTGTTTTTTCTCTTTGTCATTGTTCTGATTACTGTTTTTTATTATACTCTGCCACATGATTGCACTCAGATGCAACAAAAGGCAAACTGCACACAGCTGCAAAATTTATGTGAGTGTTCTCAGTGCAATATCCTTTGTGAGTCAGACTTCACGACGGGGCAGATATGGGTTGCAAATGGAGCTATCAGCGGCCACAATGTGACTGTGTTAACTGTAAGCTAGCAGCTGTTTTTGGTACCGAGTTGCCAACAAATACTGAGTTATTTCACTCATATAAATATAATTGCTATCACTTTATTTCAGTTTCCTTCCTTCCTTCGAGCTCTACTGCAGTGGTTCCCAACTGGTCCAGCCAGGGGGTCCAGAATGCTCCTTAGTCATTAGTTCACAAGGTCTACACGGTTGAATGTATTCAGCGTGTTTGGCCATGTTGACGAGCTAGTTTGCTGTCTCTGTCAAGTACCTGTCTGTTAAGCCTGATTTATGGTCCTGCGTTGAATCAACGACGTCGCTACGTCGTAGGGTACGGGGCTACGCAGAAGGCTCGCCGTAGCCCCCGGCGTAGCCTGACGTGCACCTCCCCAAAAATGTAACTACACGTCGAGGCAACGCAGACCTAGCACAGACCGGCAGGGCTGTGATTGGTTTGCTTGGTAGCAACGCATTTCCGGTTCCGTATTTCCAGATTGCGCCATCCCCGCCATCTTTAAACATCTTCTGTTGCAATGTAGATGTTGCAGTATTAAGGCTCATTATATATATGCCATTATGCTCAACGTTCAATACGGATACGGATACGGCCGGAGCCGTCTGTCCATGATCCACGTTCATTTCTCTGTGACCGGAAAAGCCGGAAGCTAAACAAAGAATCAACTAGAGACGACTACAACCACTCAGGAAAGGAACGCAGCCTCCTACCGCTCTGGCGGTGAATTGCACCGCGATGAAAAGGAGTGACGGAGAAGTTCGAAGGGTTCACGACGGTGTCACGGCAACAACGTAGCGACGTCGTTGAGTCAACGCAGGACCATAAATCAGGCTTTATTCACTCACTCTACAGCAGGGATTCTTAACCATGGGCCACGGCCCAAGTGTGGGCCGCGAGCGCCACCTAGAGGGCCGCGAAACAAATTCATTTTTGCACCTGTGGGCCGCATACTGTTAAGTTGACACTCTCCGTTACAATACAACCTCCCACCACTTGGTGGTGGTAATGCGTCAGTCAGTTGTTTAACAGTTAAACAACTGTTGTCAGTTGTTTAACAGTTAAACAACTGACTGACGAATTACCACCACCAAGTGGTGGGAGGTTGTATTGTAACTGAGTATTGTAACTAGTTTATCTATTTTTTTATTTATTTTTAAACTTGGTGATTATAAGCTTTAGTTTCATTTGCACTTTATTTCTATTTTATTTAATGTTATTTATTTATTTAATTTGAAACTTTTATTATTTTAATGTATTTATCACCACATAATATTATTTGTCAAATTTCTAATTTTTCTTTTTTTTTTTGAGAGGCCATCCTTTCTGCTGTAACTTGAGCCTTTAAAATTGTTGTCAAATATGTTCTTGTAGCACATTTGTCCCATGAACTGTTAGCCTGTTCGGCATCTTGACGGAGGTGTAGATTTACATCAACATGATAAATAAATGTTTCTGTGATGATCACATTGTATCATGTAATTTATTTGATACGTTTTTAGCTTATTGATTGGAAGTTGATCTAGTTATTGAATACAAATCAAACCAAGAGTAAAATCAATTAAACATGTTAATATCTGAATGGGCCCCGGGCCACATTGTACTAGAAAAGTTGGACTGCAAGGTCAAAAAGATTAAGAACCCCTGCTCTACAGCACTCTAAAACAAATACTCTGTGCCAGAAATTCACTGTAAATAAAAATATGACGTTATGACGCTACTTTGAATGTTGTTTTGGCAATACTGCTCTGCTTTGGATGCTACTAATTAGTTATGCTGTACACCACTGTGTCGCCTAACTCAAAACAGAAAGTGAAATTTACAAGATAATCTCAACGAGCCACTTTAACTGAGCGCATTGTTCTGTACACCTTGGATAAAGAAATGTGTCTATGCTTCAGATTTAGCTTGTTCAACAACAGATGTCGGGATGAGACTGATCCCCAGGAGGAAAAAAAAAAAGCCTGTTAAAATGTCAGTGAGATTGTTCAGCATTATATTCTGTTAATTTGTGCACATTTATTAGTAATTTTAGAGTCTGACTCAAATTACTGAAGAGCAGAATGTATGTGTTTCCCCTCATGACACCTGCCAGGCTCCGTAGTATCTAAGGTGAAGCTCCATCACGTCTGATTGGCAGACAACACCCTAATTCTGGAGGGTTAGACTGAGTCGTAACGGATGAATTCTTGTATCGACTTTATCTCAATCTTGGCATGATTTTGAGACGCTGGACTGATGATGATACCGAACAAAACTCAGTACACTTAAGTATCACCAACAAAAACAACAAAATTCTGCTATTTGGGTGACAGTATGTCTTTAATTCTGTGAGATGCTTACATATATAACCGTGTAACTTAGTGTTTGACTGTTTAAAAAATGTACAGACACTGTGGTGGTGAACGTTAAAGGGATAGTTCGGATTTTTTGAAACAGGGTTGTGCGAGGTACTTATCGACACTCAGTGTGTTACCTACATGTACAGTAGATGGCAGCCCACTGAAAACAATTCACACCTGCCCTGTTTGGTTCGGTTCAATCAAACTCAAGTTCGTTTGCCCCCTCAGTGCGGTTCGCTTGGGCAGGTGTGAACACAGCAATCACACTCAGGTGTGCACCAAAACAACCCGACCGAGACCGTCTTGAAGAGGTGGTGCGCTGACTGACATCTACTATAGCTAACACACTGCCTCTAGCTGACACAACCTCGCTTCAAAAAATCCAAACTAACCTTTTAAGTAGGGTGACGCATGTTCTACGTCACTGACACTCCAACAACAGATTCCAGTCCCCTTAAAAACAGACTCATGTACTGATCACAGATGACCATCAACTGCTAGCTCACATGTTCATTCATGTTCTGACATGAGTTTATACTTGATACTGATCAGGCACAATGCTGAGCCTGTGTCCATGCTTGTTGATGTCATCTGTCAAAATTAAACATTTGGGGGAGAAAACGAGGGGAGGGGGAAAGGAAAGGTTCCAATCTCTGAAAATTTGGTTGATGCCAAAAAAGGAAGCCACTTCATGCAAGGAAGCCAGAACAAGCCAAACTGAACAACTGAGCTCCCTGTGATGGAAGCGTCACAACTAGGAACTACAAAGAGGACACTTTCCTTTACAGTGATTCATGTGTTCGTTCGGAATTAAGCTTTGGAGTAAATTTAGACACCTGCCAGCCTTTAATGACACCTACCTGAGCCTTTCTCCACCTACTGTAGATATATTCGTTAGTTTGACATATGTAGGATATGTTTACGAGCTGACAGTTGTGGAAATCACCTGCCAGCTGCCGACTGTAAAAGGAGAGTGTCCTGTTGTGAAAATAAAAAAAAAAAAAAAAGACACCCTCCCCAATCTGAAAACCAAAAGCTCTGGGGAGGCAGAGGGGGGCGGAAAGGGGAGGTTACAAAACCAGTGGTGGTTGGGCGGCTGGGCACCTGCCTGTCTATGGGTGCGGGCAGAGCACGAATGGAGCATGAGAAGAATGGGGTTGGGAAGAGGAGGAGGGGGGGAGGGGGAAGGTGAGGAAGAAGAAGGACAGGAAAAAAGGAGGAGATGGTGGTGGACAGATGGACGTGGCTTAGAGGTCGACGGTGGGCAGCTGGCTGCAGGCGGACTGCGAGAGCTTTGCCAACACGCGGGACAGGGCCCGGTTCTCAGCCTGCAGCCGCTCCTTAACCTGCCGCAGGGCCTGAACCTGTTTTACCTGGGGGAGGTTCTGCAGGGGGGGAAAACAACAACCACAACACAGGAAAACAAAGAGAAAGGAGGGGAGGAGGAAGGAGAGAATGGCAGGAGAGGAAAAGGTTTGTAGAAACAGGTGAGGAGAGAAAGGTTTAATGAAAGACAGGACAATATAAATTAATAGAGAAGAGGGGCCGAGAGGAGAAGAGGGAGAACAGAAAAAGGAAGATTGTTAGAAAATGGGGACAGATTTTGGAAACCGAAGGAATGATTAAGAGCTTTTCCGCTTCAGCGTGATGCTTGTAGATAGAATGGAAAAGTGACACTGATAAGATCAGCCAGCTGCCTAAAAATAAACACACTTGGTTATCACAGCGATGGGAACAACACTTGCTTACTAGGATTTAATGGACTTTTTTCCCCTCTCTCTCTCTGTCGTCTAACATCAGTTCCAAGAAAAGGGACATTTAATTGGCCGTCTCAGTGGAGGAGCTTAACCAAGATGTCAACATAGATGACAGCAGCTGACCTGAGATGTGCCTGAGCTGAGTAACAGATGCACGTTTAGCAGGAGGAGTTGAACATGTGGACACAGGTGAGATACGAGATACCGTATTGAACAGGAATCACATTTACAGGAGTGGAGGTTGTAAATTTACGTATTCACAACATTAGATATTCATTTTTAAGACTCATCAGGAGCTGTTTTTAGCCTTTCTTGTGTGTGATTTATCCTGGCTTCATAAGTGCAGAGGAAAAGTCCACAAGCTGCTAGGCTAATTTACACAATGTAAAATGCCATAGGCTTGTGCTAATAACGTTAGCATGCTATATTTGTTTGGAAAACATGTTTATAGACAGTTGTTTTGTCGGTTGTTAAATGTTGCTGTTGTCCCTGGCTTCATACGAGTAGAGGAAAAGTCCACTAGCAGCTAGGCTAATTTATACAATGTAAAATGCCATAGGCTTGTGCTAATAACGTTAGCATGTTGTATCACTTTTCTTGTGCTGCTTTCAGACACTTTTCACGAGTATTCAAACCTTTGAACCCTGAGAAAATTGGTGCAATTTCTTTCAGAAATCAGGGGAAAAAGGCAATGAGCAACTTGGTAAGAAATGTCCCACAGATTGCAAAAAGTTAAAACATTTAGGAAATTATTTTTCAAAACCTATGGAAAAGAAAAAGACAGCGGAAAACTAGATTTATAATTATTATTATTACATATTTCAAATTATGTTGCATAATTATTATTTTAATTTTTAAGCTCTTTTTCCAGGTTGTTTTCTGGTTTGTTTGTTTTTAACCCTCTGCGGTCCAGAACCGCGCCGGCGCGTCAAAATCACATGACCGATTTGAGACGACGTAGCAGCAACACGCAGCCTCGCTGAGTCTCCGTTTCATTTTGTGTGGAAAGTGCAAACTTCAAACTTTGTACCACTTTTTAAATCGTCTTGATAGGCCATATAAAACCGGACTTATGATAAATAATAAACGCCATGATTTTCCTGAATATTTTTGTCACGTTTGATCCGCGTTTGATGCAGGAAGAAACGGTAAAAGCGGGCCATTCGGCCCAACGAAAGTGCTGAAGGCAACAGGAAAAAAAACACAAAAAAAAAGGACACGCCCTTTCCTTTTGGTTGAAAAATGCACCACGTCAACCAATCACAAAATTGTATGGCAACACACATCATTTGTTCCTGGGGAAGAGGGGGAAGTTGTGGGAGTGACGGCAGCGAGAGAGACCGCGATTGCGATCACAGATAGAGTTGGGATTTGTGACGTTTAGCGTGTTTGGAGTGTATACTTAGTGTGTGGTGTAGTGTGTTTTGGAAGAGGAGAGAGGAAAATGAGCCTCCAACGACCGCATTGAGCGGTACTCGGAGGTCCGCACAGAGGAGCGGACGGTGTGGCAGGGCACGCCCACCAGGTCCGGATCTCCGTTTGCTCAGGCAGCAGAGCCACACAGTGTGTGTCACTCCTGTTGTCCTACTGTTGTGTCCTCCTCCTGTAGTGCCTTGTGGTGGACAGGAACTGTTTTTCAGAGTGGCACAAATAATTTGTGTAAAATCACGTAGGAGAAAAGCAAGCACTCTCAAAATAAATCCCCTAGAAAGGTACATGGCCAAAAACAGCGACAAACACAGACATTTTGACAGAAAGTCTTCTTCTATGAAAAAGACTTTCTGTCAAAATGTCTGTGTTTCTGGTACTGCCACCCAAGTTGGTTTATTAAATTTACCAAAAGGACATTTGTGAGTGCTGGCATTTTTCCCTTTGACAAATAATTTGTGTGACATCTGATTGTTTTGTAAATAGTTGTTCAAAAAAACGCCTGAGGCATTGCTTGCATTTTAATGTAAATAGTTATATATAACGTTGTTGTTTGCTAAATTAGGACATATATTTTTGAAGTTTACAATTTATATTTTTATTCTAAGTTACACAAATGGTTCGTTAGACATGTTTGTGGTTTTCACAGTAAAAAATCTAACTTTTTCCTACTCGGATTTTATGTTTTTTATGTGATTTTAGGTCCAGTGTGTTAATACAGTATGTCAAAATGAAAAAATAACTGTAAAGTCACACAGGTGAGGTGGTGCTGAAAAGAATGATGCCAAACAAGGCAAGGTTAACAGTTTTTTTAAGGTGAAATTTAAAGGTAAAATGAAAACTAGTCAAAAACGGCCAATTACCCCCTAGACCACTTTCTTTCATTTTCGAGGCAATAAAAACCAAAAAGGAAAAGTTTGTACGCAAATACAGTTTCTCTTTGAGGATTATACTGATGCCGAATTGACAAGAAAACAACGTGAGACTGTATTTATTTTTAGACGTGCGACAATTTCAAAGGCAAAGGTCTTTTTTTATTTGTCAACAATACTGCATATTAATAAAGTCGTGGTTAATGTTTGTGATGTTGGTGTTGTCTCGTCATCGTCTCGTCTTTGTCATAGGACAAAGGGCGTTGCCGAACATTTTTAGTCCTAGTTTTTGTTGACAAAATTAAAGGCTCTCCATGTCTTCCGAAGCTTGAAAAGTTTTTGTCACATACAGCAAACATCTCCTCACGATCAGCTAGCTACATGTCCTCTGAATATGCAATGACAAAAATATCTGGTTACTTTCTCAACATGTATATGTCTGAACAGGGAGATCGTCTCACATTTGGGCCAAGATGATTTTTTTTTTCCTTTATCAACTACATCATATTTGTCCTTTTTTAAAAACAGACATGACAGTATTTCTAAGAAAATGTAATTTAATACAACCTGGGACCTGTTTTTTGTAATTTAGCCCATTATTCCCACTGATTATAATAACACTGCACTCCAGATGTTAATTGCTAAGATCTGAAATGTTATTAAACACCTGTCTGATCGTCACTGCTCATGTTTCCAGATTCTTGAAATATTATTTGGGTACAATGAAAGTAAAACATATCTTTTAAACATGGTGGCATTTTACATGACTCACTGCTCCTATTAAACCCCCAAAAGTGAGATTTATACATAAAGGGACACTGATAGACTGACGTGACAGCTGTTAGCACTATGCTGGAGCTCACAAGTACCACCTCCACACTCGCTGTGTTCTTGACTCCATTAATGGAAACCTTCTAAACCCCACTGTGCATGAACAGAGAGTATAATGTGTGTGTGTGAGTGTGTATGTCTGTGACTGTGTGTACCTTAAGTTCCTCCTCCATCTCAGAAATCTTCCTTTCTAGAGCTCTTCTTTCCTGCGGGGGCGGAGGAGAGCAGGTTAAACTCTGGAGTCGCACATTTAATGGAGACAATTAGCAGGAAGCACACTTTAGTGCAGGCTCTACACACTGCATAAAATATGGTGGGGAAGATGGTGAGGGTGTAGCGACAGCACACACACACACTTGAACACACGCATGTCTCGTGAGGCGTCTGCAAGCAACAGCCAGGTCTGACTTACATATTCAGTGACGTGTATGTAATTCATATGTAAGGATATCAAAGGCAGGAATGAGTCCACAGATGGGAACATGGAGATGTGTTGGATGGTACGTTAAAGAGATAGTTTGGATTTTTTTTAAGTGGGGTTGTGTGAGGTACTTTATCCATAGTCTGTGTATTACCCACAGTTGATGGCAGTCAGCAAGCCCTCAGTTTGGAGAAGCAGGCAGGAGTACTGTCACAGAAACTAAACAATGTACTGCTGTGGATGGAGGCAGCAGGACAACGTACTTTAGCCACAATAAACAAACGAAGAGCGGTTTATGTGTACGCAATGGTTTTAGCTAGTCTTATTGCTTTACATTGCAGGCACACAGCCCATTCAAACAGGGAACAGTACATTGCTTAGCTTTAGCGATGGAGAAGTACCTCATATAACCCCACTTAAAGAAATACAAACTAACCCCTAAATGAAATGACTCATGGACACAAGGGTCAGAATGTCTTTTTTGAACACAACAAAACAAAAAAGGACATTCTTGTATTATAAAACGTGAAGACAAATGGAGGATGTCTTAAACGTGGCGTAAAAATAATGGATGAATTTTATAAATCTATGGATTATGGCTTCATGGCTAAACAGCTGCAGCTGAAGACACCAGCATATTACTGCATGAGTGAAAAAACACCATGAACACACACATGCACAGGTTCGTTCAACAGCAATGTAATGATCTACAGTTGATCTACTTCCTGTATAAACTAGATAAACACACTTCCACACACACACACACACACACACACACACACGAATAACAGAATAAGCAGTCTGGAGAAGAGGTGACCACACGCTGCCTCTGAGGTTTTAAGTCAGGTGAGAGAGAAGGTGGCAGTGTTCTGGGTGGCGATGAGGGGGAGAGGGGAAGTCCCTTTGACCCCCCCCTGACTACATGTGTGACACGACAGCCAGCAGCAGAGAGTAGACTGATACAGAGTCAGGTTAAGATCATACCACCACCCAGATGATATTGGGGCCTGCTTGTTACCTTCAGACATAAACCCATCGGTAGTGTTACCAACATGTTTAAAGCAGCTCGGGTTTATCAGAAATAACACAAAGACGTCTGAGTAGTTTGAGATAAACTTGAGAGAGACATGAGTTACACATCAGTTCAGTAAAGTTTAGTGTTTTGAAACAAAGGACGTGCGAAACAGAGTGGTGTTGTCATTACCCTTTTCTCCATCTCAAGCTGTGATCGGTCAGCATAGCGTTCCTGCCTCTGCAACAGGAAAACATACAAGTCATTCGTCATGAGGAGTTCTAATGGTGTTGTCGATACTGATGAGCTGAAACAGCGTGAGCTCCATGTACCTGTGTGGCCTTCTCTAGTTGTAGCTTCAAGTCTGCCAGCTCCAGGTCTGTGTCACGTAACTGGGCCTTCAACTTCTCGTTCTCAGCTAAGATCTGCTCGTAGAGCTGCACAAGAGACACAAACATAATCAACAAGTGTGACAAGTAAACAATCAAGGGACTCTAACATGCAATTCTCTCTGCCACCGAGTATGGAACAAAGGAAGCATGTCCACCACTGCACAACCAAAACAGGAAGAGGATAACGCTTTTGTCTTCCCACGGTGGCTATCGGTATCGGCTATTCCCAGGTTGCATTAATGGAGGAACAACAAGAGTAACTGGACTCTGAGGAAAACAGAGAGTGATCCAGTTGTCAGGTCAATTCAGCCAAATCCCATGAATTCTGTGTGACCTTGCAATTTTGTCCGATCACTGCAACTTTACAGCAAAATAGGTCAAGTCAAGAGCAGTTTATGGTGTACTCTCCTTGCCCTTCTCTGTGTACTATGAGACTACTGCTTCCCGAGTGTGAGCTCCATGACTGGGACAGTGTTGCACACACAGTGACAGGACTCACTGTTAGCATCACAAGGCTAACGTTTGGGTTAGATGACAGAGTTGGGCTGTGTCAGTGTTTAAGTGTTTGGAGCAGGGGCGATTGCTCTGAGACAACAAGGCAGGCTGAACTTCCCCTAAAATTTCATAGAAGAAATGGTCAAATATGCACTACTGAATTCATATTACAGTAAGAATTTAAATTGCATTAAACGTGCACTCGGATGCATTTAACATCATGACTATGATGTTCAAACGTCAGCTGTTTATCACCAGTTTTCAAATGCGACCTCCCTGTCATACATTCTCATGTCAGCACGGTGGACGTGGAGCCTCCAAGCATTCCTATGAGACAGCACTGAGCAGTTTTTTTCATGCAGCAAAGCAAGACGCTCACTGGATAAATACGACAAAATCGTCACTTCCAGGGAGGCTCAGCTTCTCTGGGACCTGATGGAGCGGTAGGTGGGAGAGGATGCTCGGTGTATGCATGATGATAGGAGGAACTGTCTAACAGGCTGAACCCCTTTCTGATTGACAGGGCATCACATTTCGAGCTCAGTCCCATGTGGATATTTGCGAGTGGAGTCTTCTGACAGAGTGCCGCCGCGATATAGCTAATTTTCACCATTTGTACAGCACAGTTCAGGTGTTTAAACCCATTTGAAAATCTTTGAGGTGTGTTCTGCTGGGTTTCTGTGGCATGAGTGTGGTTGAAAAACGATTTCCATTAAATGTTCCTTTTATAAGTTACTGCCTCGCTACAATATGACAAATTTTATGATGTCCCTGCTTGAAAGACCAGCAGCTGCCTCTGGTTTGGAGGGGGTAGCTATGTGTATGCTTGTGAGTGTGTGTGTGCGCCAGCAAAAGTGTCTCTTTTGCATGTATAGGTTGCCAAACACTGGTCTACTGGCTCAGTGTTGGATGTTAGCTGCTGCTGCTGTATTAGCTTGTGCTAATCAGGCAGAAAGAACAGCTGACGGAGACGGTCCTTCAGCGCTGCCTCTAACAGCAGCAACAGCTAATCATCAGCAATCATCTGATGAGAGTTGAAAAGTCTGATTCCATTTAAATACGGTAAATTCTTATTGAAAATTTGGTAAAAAGCTACAATGTTAAAGTCCGTGAAAAGCAAATTCTGCTATTTTCTTCTAAACACATTAAATAGGTCATAAAAGTATTCCTCAAAATGTGTAAAATAGCCTTTCAACCATTTACAATTGAATTGTGGAGCTAGGCTTCACAAACCTTTCTAGGTTTCTGTGTTCTGGATTTAGTGGGCTCACATTTTTCACGTCACTATATCACCGTTTAGACTAATCTGATGTTTGTAAAGTCTATAAACACAATGATCGAACAAACACTACTATTTCTGTGTGCACGTTTTGTAATTAATAGTAATTAATTATCGCAGATAAGCTGGGCTAACCGTTAGCTGTTAGCCGTTAGCGGTGTCTGTAATAACTCAGTAACTAATAAATAAAGGATAATAAACGGTCCGTGTAAAAAAAAAAAAAAAAAATCTTTTCCAGCGGATATCTTAGTTACAACATGATTGAGCTAGCAAAGCAGTTTTGTGTTGCTATGCGTGGTATTTATTCAGTTTTGGGAAATCGCGATGTCTAGAAAGCATCAGTGGCTGCAGCTGACAGGGACAGCTAACAGCAGCAGCAAAGCTAACATCAGGACGTCATCTGTTAAAAGCCTCCCATTGTTTGATACGACATGAAACTACTCCAGTTAGCTCAATCATGTTGTAACTAAGACATCCGCTGGAAAAAATATTTTCAGTCAATGGAGCCGAACAGACACTCTCCCTCCCTGGATTACATCCTCCAGTTCCACCGGCTGCAGGTGCGGGGTTACGTCCTTGTACAGCACACGGAGGCGGCTTCCCTCCCGCCAGTGGGCAAGGACTGAATGGCTGCAGCCTGGAGTCATGAGACAACAGGCTGCAGCCACACCCCTCCGGACACACCCACAATGTTTCACAGAAGAGAGAAGTGCTTGTTTTTCCATGACTTTGAGAGCTAATTTTATATACTTAGCGATTTTTTTAATCTTTCAAATTTGGCTTGGTGATTAATGACACATATTTCTGTGATGTGACAAACTTATAACAGACATTTAAGCCAATTTTTGTCAGCTCTGCCTTCAGACCTGTTTCTATTACTCAGTGCTTCCTGCTGTTGGCTCGTACTTTGGATTGTGCTGCCAAATCATTAGAATCACTGATTTGGTACTTGGGCCTATTCAGTATCAATCAGTGACATCTTAGTAAAACACATTTTAGTGTAGACCATAACTTAGTATCACACCCATGTACAAAATTTCCTGTACAAAAGTCAAACTGCATCCTTTGCCAGTCGTAGGAATTAAACCCAGCATTCAGATAAGCTGAAGCAGCGGTGTGTGTAGCGTTTTATATCCAGTACACACCTTCTTATAATCAGTGGTGTCGTCTCTGTCCAGTCGGCTTGAGTATGTCCTCCGACTCTCACCATAGCCACGGCTAAGAGTGTCATTGCGATCTATAGATGAAGTGCTCTCATTCCTGCAACAACAACATAATTCAAAATTAAAAAATTTGTTTTGCAGTACAGGTAACGTATAAAGGATAATAAGAAAGAGTGTGACAATATGAAGGGGGCGAAACATACCTGGACAACCTGTCACTCTGTAAGAAAGCACAAATGAAAGCAAAGGTTAATGATGATGAAGAGAAAAGCACGTCACGACACTGAAAGCAGACACGTCTTAATGTTCTTCTTATTCAGACATAAACAAACTGAACAGACAGAAGAGACGAGACATTTTAAACTAAACCTCCACTCTCAGATTCTACAGCCTCTCTGCATCCATCAGCACCTGAACTTCCCTCCTTTGCAATCTGCCTCCTACACTCACTCCTGCACGACACACAAATACATGCAGATTTATTCCTAAACAGCTGCCATGCCAGCAAACTGCCTCGAGGCCTACTTCGTCTGCAGGCCTGCTGCGCTTTGTGCAGCGGCCCCCAGAACGGGGCCAGACATCAGATAGGGAGGTCGGGTCCGAGGGTCGGGCTTCCAGCTATTTTAAAATTGCAGTCCGCTTCCTGGGGCGGACAGAGGGCAGCGGAGACACAACAATGCTACAATCTGAGTCAAGGAGTCCTGAAGCCTTCAAGGAAAACCATCAGCTGATCAGATACACAGCCGGCTTGGCTCCATTCAATGCACAATGAGAGATTACAGCCACAATCTGGCAGTCACGACTCATGAATAACAAAGCAATGCTCCTGTTTGTGTTTTATAACGTGAGTCCTGTTGATGTTTATCTAATAAGGTTCAATAATTGTGTGTAAATCTTTTAAAGTCTGCTATAAAACACGATCTCTTCCAAATCTGCATTGCCCAAACACATTTTAACATTTTGCTGCTTTTAATTGAGAGATCCAGGCAGGAAGAGAAGACACTCAGAAGCTTTTCCTGTACGCTTTCCGATCTCCACGCAGAGATAATTGCTTGTTTCCTATTTAGTGCTCTGTTGCTGCTCCACCCTGTCGACTGTCCTCCTGAAAGTGACGGCTGGATGCAGCGTATATATCCCCACTGATTGTACTCGAGTAAACGACTACTGTCTGCTCTCAATGTCACGCTGCAAACACTCCTATTCAAACAGGATGTTCATCCAGCCAGCACTGTTTTCACAACACTGCCCTTTCTGCCTCACGCTGCCTCATCCATGGATATGGATACAACCTTTGTGTCACTATACTGCACTTTACATCAACTATTTACAATTTACAACCTCTGCTTATAACCTCTCTTGTCCTCTCCTCCGTGTGAGCAGCTGACAGTTCAGATGAAGTTTCACAGAATTTTGTCACGACTGCTGGTCGCTGCCTTGATGATGCAGATTTTTTTTTTACAAAACAGTTTAATTGTTAACGGTTTATCTTCAAGAACACTGTAATCCTGTACTGCTGATTTATTGGAGGTTTACAGCAACAGCTGAAAGACAATTGGGACTGCAACCTTTGTCTATGACGCCCCAAAGCTATGGAGCACACTACCTACAGATATCAGGGCAGCTGGCTTACTAAATATTTTCAAAAGAAAGCTAAAAATGTCTTCACTCTAGCCTTTAACTAGCTAGGACTTTCCAGCCTGAAATGGTTTCCTTTTATATTTCACACTGCTGCAAGTCTTTTAAAAATGTTGCATCTTACTTGATTCCAATATTTATGGCTCCAGGATTATATGATTTTGGTGATTTGGTGGTTTTATGCTCATTCTGTCTATGTGAAGCACTCAGTGTGTATAATTCCCTTGAAGAAGAATCAGAATCAGAAGAATCAGAAGAACAAGAACAATCAGAAGAAGAAGAAGAATCAGAAGAAGCAGAGTCAGAAGAATCAGAAGAAGAAGAATCAGAAGAAGAAGAATCAGAAGAAGAAGAATCAGAAGAAGAATCAGAATCAGAAGAATCAGAAGAAGAAGAATCAGAGTCAGAAGAATCAGAAGAAGAATCAGAAGAAGAATCAGAAGAATCAGAGTCAGAAGCAGAATCAGAGTCAGAAGAAGAATCAGAGTCAGAAGCAGAATCAGAAGAAGAAGAAGAATCAGAATCAGAAGAACAAGAATCAGAAGACTCAGAATCAGAAGAAGAATCAGAATCAGTCAGAAGAAGAATCAGAAGAATCAGAGTCAGAAGAAGAATCAGAATCAGAATCAGTCAGAAGAATCAGAAGAATCTGAGTCAGAATAAGAATCAGAATAATAATAATACTAAGAAGAAGAATCAGAAGAAGGAAGAAGAATCAGAAGAAGAAATATTTTATTAATATCCGAGGTAAGATTAAATTTTTTCCACTCTACTGTCATATACAAACAGGCTGGAAACACGCACACACATACAGGACCTATACATGCATTAAATGGAGAGATGTCAGAGAGAGGAGACTGCTTTGGACAGGCGCCCTGAGTGGTTGGGGGTTCAATGCCCAGGAGGTGAACTGGCACCTCTCCAGTCACCAGTCCACACTCCATATTTAGTGCGTACAGGGACTTAAACTGTCAAGTGTTCCTCACATGATACATTCAAGGACCATCGGAAAACTAAAAATTTGACAATTTCTGTTTCTACAGTTTCTGGTGATGATAAACGGTGGAATCTGGGTAATATTTAAAAGATGACATGCCTTTCAAACCTGCTGGTGGGTTGTGGGGTTCAGAGACGATTAGCTAAGTGCACAGAGACTCTCTCCTGGTCTGAAGGATTCATTGTTTTTAAGTTATTTATTTGTAAACAGAACTACATTTTACTGAGTTATATATGTTCTTAACTTTCTAAATTTTGGAGGGAACTTTGTGCTTAAGCTTGAAAAGTGCCATATAAATAAAGTTATTATTATTATTCATGTGTGTGCTTCGACCCCAGTGACCCAGACTTCCTTTCCTTGCTATGTCTCCATGTTTCTAAAACCCTTAAAACTCATCTATGGCTGAGACCACTTTTGGTGTTGCAAGGTCACCGCAGCAACCAGACAATCACCAGAAGATGGAAACGAGGGGGAACAATAAAAATTCAAAGGCTGCGGACGGTGAGAAGGAAAGATAAGTGGGCGGGGAGGAAATCATAGCTGTACAGGGCAGGCAGAGTGCTGAATATCAAAGACTGCTGGACTTGCTCGGCCTTGACTTTATGAGATGAGACATGAGGACGGACCAGAATAGAGAACAAGTGCAGTGGGGCAAGAATCAAACGGAAGTCACGGCACACAAGAAACGCAATAGGGATGGTTTGGTTTTGGCTGTCAGGCTGTAAGGCTCCTGATTAAAAGTCAGTTTTATCCACTTTCTGCCCCGTGTGTGTTGCGTTACCTGTGGCTCTCCCTTGGTGCTGCCTTCCTCTGAGTCGGACTGCTGGTCGGGGTCATTTTCATCACCCTAGAATTAAAAAAGCACAGATAAAAGGGTTAGGCACGACTCGCAGCTCTCGTTATCCCACTGATCAAAGAGGAACTCGGGGTTGTGTCGGTGTTATAATCCGCCGCCGCCCCTCATGAACCGTGCCATGAATACTTTAATGGTGAGAGAAAAACTTCTATCACTGTGTGAAAGTCTCTTACATCCTGGGTCCAGAAGGAGACGCCGGTGGAGCGTCTCTTCTCGCGGGGCCGCCTGCGATCCCGTATGGAGCGGGGCTTGTCCTCTCCCTCCTTCTCCTCCTCCTTTTTGTCCATTTCTGTCCAAGCGCAGGAAAAAATGGTTGATTACACATGACACAGAGGTGATGTTGCTGCCATGACACCAAAAAGACACCAAATTAAAAGATAAGGAGAAGAATAATAACTAGTATAATTATTACTCTGCACTCTGATGCACAAGTTGTTGGACTGCCCGAACATTCAGAAATTTTGGATGGGAATTAGCACCCAGAAACACAAAATTCCCTTCCCTCCTTGTCCGTTTGTCTTAGGGGATCCTTAACTTCTTCGTTCAAACCCATTACTTTCGATGTAGATGCGCGTCATGCACGCTCATAACCCAAAGCGACACTGTAGCGGCACGCATTCAGTGCGACACGCTTGTTTTTCGTCCGGCGCACAGCTCCACGGACCTGCTTCTCCCTTTGATGTTGTGTCAGATCCCGGTTCCCCCTCGGGCTGTGTCTCTCCTACTGTTTCCCACGGAGCTCTGCCCCGTTTGAAAGGCGAAGGAAGCCCGTATGTGGAAAGACGGCGCCTCCGAGATGTAGAATGTGTATTATAGAAGAGAAACACACATTTCAGGACCGCTGACTTGTATCATCAGAACAGACATGTCCTGTGATTTTCAGCCTCCTTTCATATTTAACAGAGGGGGGACAATACCTGACAGTAATATTCTCAGCTGTCAGGATGTGCCTGCTGTAAAGGGTAAACATAATCATAGAAGGCTGAAAATCACAGGACATGTCTGTTCTGATTATACAAGTCAGCAGTGTAAAGCTCAAGCATGGGGGGCCTCCTTTCATATTTAATAGAGGGGGGAAACATATCTAAAAGTACAAATGTCAAGATGCCCCCCGCTACAGGCCTTTGTCACCTTGGTCTTGAAAAAACCCAGGGAAAACCCTGTAATTATTATGTGTGAAGGGAGGGCCTCCGATGCTCCCTCGGTCAGTTCCTGGTTTAGTCAGCTTGGGCATCTAGCGGCATTGGAAAAGCTGACATTGAGACATCTACACGTTGAAATGGGACAATTGGGAAACCAACATTAAGGTCCCAGATGGAAGTTTGACTCATATGTAAACCCTGTTGTCCTTCATCTCATTGTGTACCACTGTAAAAACATTTACCTATCTTTGTTTTCTTTCACTACCTCTTTCAGGGAAACATATAATCTCGGCTGCAGATGTTAATTTCCCCCTGATTTCAGATCAGACTCCTGCCTGAACATGTTCAGTTGTGTTCAGACGCTTTTACAGTAAAATTTTAAAAAGGAAAAAGAGCTGCTACTCTCCGTTACCGTCACTCAACCGGCTGCAATGATGGTGCAGAGAATCTGAGATGCAGAAGACCCGTAAAGGCTGACCAATCAGAGCAGACTGGGACGTTTCTAGAGCGGGGTTTCAACAGACAGGTGCTAAAACAGAGTGTTGCCGACAGAAAGCGAACACAGGTGTTCAAACACAGACAGTATGAGAAAAATAAAGTGTTTTTGACCATTAAATCATGTAAACATGTTCTAGTAGAAACCAAAATACAACTATGAACCTGAAAATGTTTTAAATAGGCCCCCTTTAAACGTGTGTTGCATCAGACTGCTGGTCTTCTCCTTTAATTTAAGACAGAGTTTGCATATGAAAGAGATAAAAATGAGCCTGTGAGATTATAACATCTGCTCCTTTTGTAAATCTCTAAATCGTCTGCTTTTGACCTCTGTCAGTTTTTTCACAGGAGCACAATTTGACCGTCATTATTTTGACATCAACAATAAGCAAATCCTGTACATTAAGTCTGAGTTCAGGCAAAGATTTGACTTCACAAGAAACAATCAGACACAACTTGACTTGGCCTGAGTTCAGAGAAAATTAAAGATTAAAAAAAAAAGAGGTTGTGGTCGTGGGAGAACAAAGAGGTCAGTGTTTCCTTCAGTTCAACAGACTAAAACTGTCTTCTTTTTTCCCAGGGATGCTTCATGGATTTGTTTGTTCAGAGAGGAGTGACTTAATTTTAAATGCAACCTGATCCCTTTCTGTCTCTCCATGCCCTTAATCAACATGTGGCAGTTTGCCTGTGCTAATGTGGACCTGTGAGGACAGATAACAGCGTCATCCTCATGCTGCGCCTACGTAGGGAGAGCTTTGTTGTAGTCAGTTTAAAATGGATCCAGTCTGAGGTTTTAGTGGCCATGTAGCAGCTGTAGATGTATTCAGATGGCACTGACCTTTTTCCGTGTCTCTGGAGGAACGGCTATAGGAGGAGGTGATCCCTGTCAGACTGTTGGGCCTGTTGAGGGAGCTGGAACTGGAGGACAATGTGGTGCTAGTGTAGGACGGGGTGGAGGCAGTGCTGAGTGTGGAAATGGAGGAGGTAGAGGAGGAGGACGAAGGCCGGTAGCGCTGGTAGGGAGAGAGGGGGAGACGGGCGACAGGTGAGAGGGACAGTGTGGTCAAATATTCAAGGTGTAGAAGTGAAGTTGAGAGCGGAGATGTACCTCTTCATAGCTGCGGTACCTCGACCGGTAATCGTCTTCCTTGGTCTCCGTCTCCTTCTTCTCCTCCTGCTTCTCCTTGTCCTGCTTCTCCTTCTCCTCCTTCTCCTCCTCCCGGGTCTTTGGGGTACGATTCCTGCTGATTTTCTCAGCCTCTTGCAGGTCGGTCAGAGTCACACCCTGGAAAAACAGATTTAAGATTCATCGAATTTAAATTCCTTGCTTGGATTATTTTTTTTTATTCTATAACTATAATCTTGTCATTTACATTAAACTCCGAGCTCTGCAGTAAAAATCCAAGTCTAATCTCTGCTTTACAATGTTTAATCTTCAGTGTCAAAAACTGCAAGACTCTGTCAGCTTGTAAAACCATCAGCTCTTTGTGTAGGCCGGGACGTTAAGTGCCCATTGTGTACACAAAGAGTGCCGTCTCAACAAGGTTAACAGCTATATCTAAACAGTCTGTGGCTATAAAACCAGGATGCACACCAGGGACACCGTCAGGTCGCCGTGACGTGGGACTCTGTGCTTTCACTTGTCAACATATCAGAGGCAATAGTGGCTGACTGACCTGGGTGGACCTCCTCGACTGTCGGGCCTGTCTGGAGCGAGCTTTCCTCTGGGACTCTGACTCCTCGTCTCGCACTGGCGTCAGGTAGGACCTGATGTAGGCAAAGACACAAATAAACACATGGTTAAGATTAACTGTTTGGCAATAAGAGCATAAACACTAAACTCTAGCATCAGGTGACTGTTGAGATGGGGAAAGTTTGCATGTTCTCCCCGTGTCAGCGTGGGTTTCCTCCAGGTGCTCCGGCTTCCCCCCACAGTCCAAAGACATGCAGGTTAATTGGTGACTCTAAGTAGGTGTGAATGTGAGTGTGAATGGTTGTCTGTCTCTATGTGTCAGCCCTGTGATAGTCTGGTGACCTGTCCAGGGTGTACCCTGCCTCTCACCCAATGTCAGCTGGGATAGGCTCCAGACTAGTCGACGAGTTCAAGTTTAAACTTCCGTTTAACGTCAGGGAAACTATTAGAAGCGTCCCTAATGTGAGGCAGGATATTCATGGAAGATGTTTTAGTTTCCAAAGATAAACCTACTTTATGTTACTATAGTAAATCAGGATACAAGTCTCTGAGTTTAACGTCTTGCTATAACAGTATCAGGCTCAACAGGCGCAATTTTGGGAAAGAAAACACTGAGCTATTCTAGCACTTTCTCTCGCTGTGCCTCTGTCGGCCACACAGCAGCATGAACTCATTCAGTGCAGCGTGGAGCCTCGGCCTTGAGCAAAATGTGCGGCTTCTGCCCACCTTCCTTATAAGGAAAAGTCGCTGGAGCCGTCGCTGGTCCCGGCTCTGACACAGCCCCTGCCCCACTCCCACTGTGACAGGTGGCTCATTTCAGCACCGCAACAGGAAGACGAGCACTCGACCCCACTCAAACACACGTGCAAACACATGCTTTCTGTGACACTCGCGAGCTCTCCCTTCCCCTCCACGCTGTGCATACAGAAGATCACACACACACACACACCCGCTTCTCAAACAGAGGAAATGCATCCGGATTACTGTGTGACTGATGGAAGCTTTTAAGGATGAGCCTGATATTTCTTGAAGCTGCTCACAGTAAATGTTTGTTCCAATAACTGAGCTGATCTTGAAATTGAATACGCATAAACAAAAACAGAACATAAATACAGTTAGTTAAACAAGATAATTTAAGTGCTCGTCTTTTCCAAAGAGATTATAACTCATGCAAAGGAAAAAAAGGGCACAGACAAAACGCTGTGGGACACTGAGAGTCCAAAATAGCAGCAGCTCACATCCCCGACTAAACAAAAGCTGAATTACAAATTGTAAATATCATCGAATAACAAACCAGCATTGGCAAATAAAAACAGAACTTTGACACAGATCCAGGGGAGATTACCCCACTGACACATCTGGATGCTACAGTGAGAGTTAATATGGACATGAATAACTTCTTTATGATTGAAAAGTAAACGGCGTGTGTTTGTGTTACCTGCGTCTTTCGCCAGTGACGGTGCCGGTGGTGGTAGTGGTAGATATGGCGGGGGTGGTGATAGTGGTAGATGTGGTGGTCGTAGTAGAGCCAGTGTTTATAGTGGGAATGACCGCGGCGGACTCCTTCTCCTTCTCCTTTTCCCTCTCCTCCCCTCTCTCCTCTGACCAGTACCTGTTTACACACCAGTGTTTTATAAAGACACGAAGCCTGACTGACTCTATTTCAACTGTTTTTATCATAAAACTGAAATATGTGGTTTCAGAGGGCCTGTAAGTGAAGCCACATGTCTGCTGGCAGCCATTTTGGAAGACAGGTACTGTAGCATTCCTATACCCGTATCAAACACACTATTTCTGTGCATTTTCTTAGCTACAGATTCATCTTGAGCTCAAGATAAGGATACAATGTCACAAGAATGTACTTCAACTTAAATAAACCCCCCATGGAGTTACAAAACTAGTTAAATATCCACATGCTACAGGTCGCACACGTCTTGTGTCTCATTTTCACGTTTGGATGATGGCAGTCGTGTTCATGTACCTGCTGGTGAGACTGGTGGAGCCAGTGCGGGTGGAGGAGGAGCCCAGGCTGGAGAGCAGGCCGCGATGGCCTGTGGGCGAGGTAACAGATGAGGAGGTGGTGGTGGTCGTGGAGGAGGAGGAGGAGGAGGAGGAGGTGGTCGAGGAACCCAAGTCCTCGTGTCTTCTGCCAAAAGAGCCGCTGGAGGACAAAATGTCAGATAAACAAAGAAGAGTCATCAGTAAGTCAGAGCGGGATACAAACACAGCTATGATGAACTACAATGGTGATTCATTAGATATTAGAATTCTGTCACTGCATGAGATTAGAGGGAAAAGAAATAAGAATGAGAGGGTTTTCTATAGGATAACAAAACTGCACCTTCCTTTTGTGTAATCTTTATGACAAGAAAGCAGTGTTTACGTCAATGCGTTTAGAAAATTAAACTTAAAGTAGGAGGCAGTGATCCTTTTTTCTTCACAGTTCTAGTGCCTCTTTTACATTTTCTATTGCAGAGGTTTGAAACATTCTCCTTCTGCTGCCAGTAATGATGGCTCTGCGCATGTATTATATTCAAAAAGGTACTTCACCCACAAAATGGCCCTTTGTATGTCAATTATCCCCCCTGTGTTACATTGATTCAGTGAAGAAAACTTTGATTTTCTTGCATGCCTCCAGTGAATGAAGAATCCAAAAACTGAGAAAATTCACCTTGAATTGAAGTCACAGACAATCGACAGCAAAACTATAACGAAACATCTGTTTACAAGCTCTCACAGTCTCATTTATCCAGTTGTACGCTCAGTACTTCCCAAACAGACAGCCCTTTCTAAAGGGGAACTGAAAGGACAGTGAGGCTTATCTATGATCTCTTCAAAGCCAAACCTCATTGACAAAAACAGTAATTTTACCTCACTGAACACAGGAGCTGCTGGTCTACTGCTGCCTTCATCTGTAGTGTGTTGAGTGACTTTAGGGAGTTCGAACTAACCCTTTAAAACACTAAAGTCACACAATAACACTACCGATCGAGGCAGCAGTAGACCAGCAGCTCCTGTGTTCAGCGAGGTAAAATTACTGTTTTTGTCAACGGAGTCTGGCTTTGAAGGGAGCATAGATAAGATTCACTTTCTGTTCAGTTTTTAATAGTAAGATTTTAGCAAAAAAGCACGTCTTTGGGGAGTACTAAGCATACATATATAAATGAGACTGGGATTATACTGCATGAGTTATTTGAGAGTTTGTAAACAGGTGTATTGATATAGGTTTGCTGTTGTTTAATGCAGCCCCCTTTGACTTCAATTCATCAAGAACTTTGAACATTTTTGGATTCTTCATTCACCGTGAAGGCATGGGAGAAAAACAAAGTGTACTTCATAAATTCAACATAACACGGGGAGTACTTGATGTACAGATTGTCATTTGAGGGGTGAAGTATTGCTTTAAGAAATAAGGAATGAAACCCTCATTTGCAAAAACTGGGAGATGTATTGTTTTTTTGCCAATCCTATGGTTATTTAAGGAAGGGTTAAAGGTTCTGTTAGTTATGACTAAGTTCTAATAATGACGATTGATTTAAAAAGAAAATTTTAAATACTGCTGCTTCAGTAAAAATTATGCTAAACATACTGTCAATGATAGGACAGCAGTGTCACAGTGTTACTCAATGACATCGCTACTTAATTTTGCTATCTCGTCCATAAAAGGCAAGTTTGAAATCCTCTGGCTGCAACTAACGATTATTTTAATGATCAGTTAATCTGCCCTTTATTTTCTCAATTAATCAATTAATTTTTCTGTCAATATAATGTCAGAAAATAGTGAAAAATGCCGAGTAATTCCCCAAATCCAAGGAGTCATCGACAAAACGGTGTGTTTCAATGGATCAACAGTCCGAAAATCCAAAAAATATTCAGTTTCTTATCACTTGAATGACAAAAAAACATTAAAATTTCACATTTAAGAAACATGAAACCAGATTTTTTTTTTTTTTTGCTTTTTGTCTAAAAAATTACTTAAATGATCATTAAATAACCAAAAATAGTTACCAATTTATTTATTTTTTGTCCATTACCTAGTTGATAATTCAAATACTTGTTGCAGCTCTACATTTACTGGGTGAGTTGGAAGACATTTAAATCTCCTCTCTGGACTGAGTGATAAACAAGCATGTCTTCTGATATTCATTAGCACAATAAATGCAACCAGAGTAACACAGTACACATGGTGGGCACTGCAGCAGAGCAGGGACATACAGTCAGAGAGGACAGGTGGGTGTGGAGATGGTGGCGCCCCGGGAGGAGGCTGGTGTACCTGCGGTAAATGCTGTAAGACGGGTAGTGGGAGGTGGGTGGTTGCCAGGGTTTAGTATTACAGGTGTTAGGGTCCAAGCTGGAGGTGGACGAAGACTTGGCTGGCACGTCCCGCGTGCTGCCGCTCCGCCCTAGTGCTAGCGTGTGGGACGTGCTGGCGTGTTGGCAGGCGGGGTGGGCGAGAGAGGCATGTTAGCGGTGGAGGCGCACACACACAGATATAGTACAAGAAACATACATATTTAAGACTATTAAGCTTTGACACACTATTGGTGCATTCATGTCATATGGGGGGGGGGATGCTGATTTGATGATTTTAAGAGAGATCATGAGTTTTAAAGTGTTTGGAGATGCCGTAAATTAAAATTTGTTGCAGATTTTTGATGATTAATCAAAGTTTTATACTGATATAGAATAATGAAGAAGGTTTGCATCCAGTATTTCCCCATATGACATGAATGCAGCATAAGTCCACGTCTAGGTTTTGTGCCACAAACAACCCTGGGAACTTTATCTCACAGGTATATAGCCTCGTTAAAATGTCAGAGCAATACATTTTAAACTCAGTGGCACAGCAACCTGACGGGACAGGTACAGTCATGCAACAGACTCTTGTGGCAGTGGTAGAGAAAAAGCTTTCTCAGTAGCTGCTGCTGTGCATGGAAGCATGTAACTCTGATGACATCATCCAAGCAAACTGTACAGTAGATGATTGATAAACAACTATCAATGCCGTCTACACAGTTTCTACAGGTCGACCTCAGAATGAATAAACACATCACATCAGATGGAGCAGAGATCTGATGATGAGATGAAGGGTGGAGGTTTGGCAGAGTGTTGCGTCGCAGGAGAGGCTAACCTGCGCTGGTAGCTGGGGGTTCGGTTGGTGGAGGCGCTTCCTTCACTGTTCTTCAGGTCGTCGTCCCAGCGTCGCCGGGTGTACGAGCCGCTACGAATCAGAGCGGTAGAGTCCCTGGGGAACCACAAGCTTCAATAGCACCTCAGGCTTCCCCAAACAGATACTGACATACATATGTACTTATGAAACACACAATCTTCACCGTTAACCCTTATTCTACCCACTATCAAATCTACCCTATCATTGCTACACAACCTAACCAAAGGCAGTGTCTCAGGGCCAACACACCATGCAGAGCATTGAGGCCTTTTGCCTGCAACACACAGCAGTGGGCAGCAGGAGCCGCTCATGCCAATGCATGTTTGCACAGAGCCACTCGGCTCCCGGGTTTCACCTGTTTTCCTTCTCGTCAATGTCTGAAGTACTGGCCAGTCTCCTGGGGATGGTGGGGGCCACGTAGGCCAGCCGAGTTCCTTTATCCTTTTCCTGCAGACAGAGTAACAAAAACAGACTCATGTCAGTGAGCACGTATACAATAACTTTAAATTCGACTAGATTTTAATATTTTATACTGACCTTCTCTTTGTCTTTGTTGTCCAGAGAGGAGGAGAGGCGAGGGCTCGAGGCCGAGCGCATCACTCCGGTCGTGTCCTTCTCCCTCTGAGCCTCCTTGGTGGCGGTGATCTCGGCTAGCGCCCCGTAGCTGCCCGTCTTCCTCAAACCCAGCCGCCATGACGCCGGAGACTCGTCCTTCCTCTCCTCCTCCACTTTGGTGGAGACCTTTCCAGCAGGCTGAGGGGCCTGAGAGGGAGAAAGCGGCAGCCGTTTAGTGTGCAACGTTATAAAAGTATAAAGATGTTAAATGAAATTTCTTTAGTCATCTGGGTGAGTAACACAGAAGTCAGTCAGGTCACAAACAGTTTGGATTAATCTCCAGGGGCTGTGATTTAAGTTTAAACGGTGAGACCATTAGGACATTTTTAAGGACGGGCATGCCGGTTAAGGTACAATCACATCCACTGTTACTACTACTGGACGCAAGTTATTCCTGAGTAAACTCTACTCTCACAATATGACAGTTGGTGAAAGGGGAATTAAACCTGTTGAGATTTTAGGGTCCGACTGTTTTCAGATTTGGCCACATACACAAAAAGAAAACAAGCAACTAAACAAAAACACAGAAGCCACACAGACACACAGTAGAAGCACGACCAGGACACAGTGTTGATTACAAGTGGAAACACCATGTTGATGAGTGAAAGTCAGCGTTATGGAGGTTCAGCATCACCTGGATGGGGCCAGGGTGGTTAGGAGTGTTAAGTACTTTGTCAGTGCACAGGTGCATGTAGGATGAGAGAACAACTCCGGTGCACACCAATGCCTCACCATAGGTTTTTTGGGCACTAGAGAAATGCCAGTTTTGCGCAAGCCTTGACGCCACAATGCAGGACAGCCCGGCTCCGCCACAGGCATGAGGGGAGTAATACATTCAAACTACAGCCAACCAAGACAAGAGGCCAGGATGAGAAAGACGCAGAGAGAGGGAGGGAGGGAAGGAGGGCAGGGCAGGGAGGAGGTTGAGACAGAGATAAAAAGCCAGAATAAGACAGAAGAAGCAGCAAAAGAACTTTATGGCAAGGACAGATTTTTTAAGGCCTAGTCACACCACACAATGCTTACTGCCAAACCAGGGGGAGGGGGACTACTGCTATTGTTCTCAGTTGGAATAAGTGACAGATCCAACAAACATTTGGTAGTGTCAAAACTGCACATTGTTAATGTTTTCTTCACTCTTTGTTAAGACAGAAGACATTGTGATGTGTGAGCACTAGGCTTCAAAGGAGGACTGGGACAAGGACATCATTGCAAGAGACGAAGCAGAAAAAACATTTAGAAAGTTTTGGATAGGTGGCCACTGACCCAACAACTAAAGGGTGTCCTCTTATTTAAAGGGTAACTTGAGTAATTTTCAACCTGGACCTTATTTTCTCCTGTTTTTGTGTCTAAGTGACTGATGGAGACAACTATTTTTTAAAACTGGTCCAGCACTGAGCAAGAGGTGAAACAAGCTGCAATGTAACCACATGTACCTCCTCTAAAAGAGCTTGTTTTTGCCACTGACAGGCTCAGGTTGTTATTCTAAATGTCTGACAACATTACTGAAAGGATCCTTACAGAGATAGACCTTTTTGTTTAAGAGTAAGATTCTTTTTCTTTAACCAGAAACAGGCCCGAAATTGCTACTGTCATTTCCACCAGACTCCATTCACAGTATACAGTAATTTTAGTGTGTATGGATCAAGAATATTTGCACATCTAACAGAGTAAATTAAGGGTTTATCTCAACCAAACCAGAGTTGTTGGTACAGTTTTCTTTTGTTTCTGTTGATTTGTTTTATGATGACAAAATTACTATTTATTTGGAGCCTGGTTTGAATGGTAATTTTGGGGCTGTTTTCATCAGTTTACATCCACTAAAAGTGTTTGTTTTTGCCACTGACAGGCTCAGATTATTGTTGTAAGTGTCTGACAACATTATGGAAAGGATCCCTACAGAGATAGACCTTTTTGTTAAAGAGTAAGATCCTTTTTGTTTGACTGAAAACAGCCCCAAAATTGCTACTGTCAGTTCCATCAGACTCCATTTAAATAAACTGTAATTTTAGTGTGTATGGAACAAGGACATTTGCACATCTAACTGGATAAATAAGGGGTTTTCTTTTAACCAAACCAGAGTTGGTAATTGTTAGAACAGTGGAAAAAATGAACCAAGATGGGTTTTTCTGTGAGTTTTCTTTTCTGTTGACTTTATTTAAATGAACAGTAATTTAGAGTCTGGTTGGAATGGCGACAACTATTTTGGAGCTGTTTCCATCATTTTACGTCCACTAAAAGTGCTTGTTTTTGCCACTGACAGGCTCAGATTATTGTTTTAACTGTCTGACAACATGGTGGAACGGATCCCGACAGAGATAGACCTTTTTGTTAAAGGTTAAGATCTTTTTTGTGGGGGCACCCAGTAGCTCGGTGGGCAGAGCAGGTGTCCCACGTACAATGGCAATGTCCTTGCTACAGCGGCCATGGGTTCAACTCCAGCTTGTGGCCTTTTGCTGCACGTCATCCCGTCTCTCTCTCTCTCCACCTCTCACACTTAATACTGTCGTATCAATTAAAGGCAAAAGACAAGACAAAGACCATTTTTGTTTGCAAGAAACAAGCTTGAAATTGCCATGTCCAAACCCACCAGAACCCATTTAAATAACCAGTAATTTTATCATTATAAAATACAATTCACACTTCAAACCATCTTGGTTTGTCTCTTCACTGTTCCAACAATCACCAACTGTGGTTTGGTTGAAATAAACCTTTAATTCACTCAGTTAGATGTGAAAATATGCTGATTCTATACACGCTAAAATTACTGTTTATTTAAATGGAGTCTGGTGGAGTTGGTGATGGCGATTTCAGGGCTGTTTGTAGTTAAACAAAAAGGATCTTCCTGTTTAAAAAAGGGTCTATGTTTGTAGGGATCCTTTCCATACTATTGTCAGACACTTGGAATAACAATCTGAGCCTGTCACTGTCAAAAACAAACACTTTAAAGGACAAACATTGATGGTGCAAACATGCTTCGATTGGTTCCATTGCAGCATGTGTCGCGACTGCCAGCTGCAGCGCTCTCGCTCCATACTGGACCAGTTTCAAAAATGGTTGTTCCTATTAGTTACTAAGACATAAAATGTGGTAAAACAGTGTCTAGGAAAATACCAACTTACCCTTTGAGCAACATTCTGGAGCGTCAAAAGGTAATGAAATCTGTAGACAGTGTCAATGATTATCATGGCTTTAATTTAGGGGTTTCCTTTTTGGGTCTCGAAGCATCCCAGGTTAACTTTGGCCACACAAACACTCGAAAACACCTACAGTTAAACATGATGTCACATTGACTGAAGGAGGCAGATTCACTTTAGTTAAATGCATGGATTCATTTTGCCAGCAGAGGGCAGCAGACACAAAGTGGGAAATCACTGCTATGCAAGCCCTGGTTTTCATTCCTGACAACCAATCCACTCCAGTGCTCTGTGTACTCCAGCCTCCTCTTATAGTAAACTGTTAACATCATCCAGCATCTGCCACCAATCATCCCCACTGTGCAGCCCGTTGCCATGTTTGTTAAACGCCTCTGACAATTAGTCGTAAATTGTCACTCTCAGGGCCTCTGTGACATTTGTTAGCTGTGTGCACTCATTGTACTGCAACATGAGGAGCACAAATCACAACCAGGGACAACTATTTCTGTGATGGCCTGGAGTGTGAACTGCTTTTACGTAAACGCCTCAGTATCATCAGCCGGCTGTGAAATTAGGTTTGTGTTCAAGGGAGAGAGAAACTAAATAGATGGTGGATTTCACTGATTTGTGTAGAGAGTGAGGCACCGACATGTCTCAGCAGAGTAAAGCCGATGTGACAGAGGAGGTGCAGTTACTACTTGAAATGGTTTGAGGGGGGGGGAATAGTGACATGATTACATCACAGCTGTGCTGCAGCGTTTAATTTCCTCCAAGGCGTTTTGAAACCAACCAGCTGCTAATTTGAATGAAATCTGTCTTTTGTTTTTTCTGCCAGTGCTGTGGCAGCTGTCTGCGCAGGGTAGGGTGATGAATAACACGTCCACCAGGTCGCACCTTCTTTACCGGTGAAGTGGGGGTTGTCACCTGGTTGGTTGGGCTAGTCGGAGGTGACACGGTGATGCTGGTCGGGGCGGGCGTCGTGCTGTTGCTCACCGATGCAGAAGGCTTGGTCTTATCTGGAGGAGTCGAAAAGAAAAGAGTTGATTATGCTCAGAGAATTAGAGCTGCAACAATTAGGTGACCACTCGCATAATCAATGGACTAAATATTCAGCCTCTTAAATATGGAGATCAGAGGTCACCTTTACCAAATATTTTCTGTCACTGATTGAATGTTTGAAACAATGACCTTAAAATCTGAAGGCCATCCATCATTTTGGCAGATTATGACAGTGAGGGCGATCTTCCGTAACTTCACCAAACCTATGTCCTTGTGCAAATTAATTAGCCATCGTCTCTTCTCATGTGCATGACCTCGTTGTCTAGCTGGCTTTAGCCATCACATTGGTAGACTGAGTGCCTAAAGTGTCTTTGCATAGTCAGTGTTTGTTCATCTTTTCTTTCCATGGGAGAGAAAAAACGGGAATGGTCAGAGTTGTCATATTGACAGTTAAGGAGTGTTGACTGATTCACAATGTAACATGCCAGAAAATGTCATCTTCAAAGTAGCCGGTAGCCTTTGAGTGTTTAAGTGAACAAAACTATTTTTCTCAGTCTATTAAAAGATGAGAAGGCGGTAAAACATCCATTCATTTTATAGTTATAGTTGACAAATGTATTTAAACCTACAGAACCCTTGAAACAAGCCACATCCTACCCGTGCGCTTTCAAAACTACACCCCTGCTTTACAAATGCATCATCTACAAGCTTGTTCTGTGTACTAACAATTAAAAAATGAAAGTTAAGTGTTATTAAATGTCTTATCAATAAAAAAATAAAATTAAAATGATGGGTAATAATAGATTATGATGGAATTTTTAAGACTGTCAGTCAAAATGATCGACGACGAGAAAGGAGATTTCCTACTTTCCTCTGTCTCCCTGTTCTCTGTCATATTACACTGAACATATTTGGGTTTTAGACTTACAAAACAAGATATTTAAAGCATGGATGCACCAATTTATTGGCTGAACACTGCTATCGGTCGATATTCGCCTTAGTGACTGCCATCAGCCTACTGGCAGAGGAGATAAGATCAGTTTTTGTACAGGCTAAAAAGCAGAGCCCAAGGCGAACAGTCACAAAGTTAAATTAATGAGCAGGTAAAAGATGAATAAATGACTCTTTGGCAGATGGGCTCTGAGATCTTATTGTTGTGTGAAGAGATTGCCAGTAGCAGCCCGCATCCAGTTCCCCTTGGGAAAGTGGAAAGCATTTAAAAAACAGTATGTGTATTGGTATCGGCTATCGGCCAAGTTGTTATTTTTTACATTGGTATTGATCCAGAATTCCCCAATTTAAAGGTATCACCTTAGAGACTAAGATGGACATAGTCGGACATAATCATTAAAACAATGGTTAACTGCAGCTCTACAGTCAAGACTAGAAAGATTTTATGTGCTGACACAGAGCTGACGGAATTAAATTTTATGTCAGTGATTCAACTGACACCCAGTCAACGCTTTGTTTTCAGACCTGATCTACTGAAGTCTAAAATAAGTCTCTCTCTCACACACACACTCTCACATGTACCTGCTTCAGTCTCTGACTCTGAGTCTTCATCATCCTCTTCCTCACTGGAGCAGCTTGATTCGTCCTTCTTCCCCTCCTCTCCTTCATCCACCTTCTCCGGTTCTAAGGTCTCGATGCGTGGGGCGCTCTTCTCAGGCTCCAGAAGCAGCGTTTCTTTGCTGCAACACAGATTTAACACCATTAGTAAAGAACCAACAGCATCGGTGCAGTGTTTAAGTCACAGATACATCATGAAATATTCAAACCAAACAAGAAGTTTAATTAGTTATGCCTACGCTACAGATGGTTTGATAATCTTAAAACTAATTTAGCAGACAGTTTCTGTTGATGAATTTTCAAGCTATTTACCTCTTGAGTGGTTTCAGTGATTGGTTGTTATCCCCAGTGGTTGTCGTTTCAATCAAAGGAGATTTCTTAACGTCTTTCTTGTCACCTATCAGCTGCAAAACAGAAAACAAAAATCAGATATTCTCACAGGGGAAAAGACATACAATCCTGGACACACAATCTCTCTTGTGAGGCACGACGGTAACGTCTGCCAAGTTGCCGGTGGCGACCATTTTGAAAAATTGGCAACCAATTCTGGGCCTTCAGCTGCAATCAATGGCAACCACTTTCTAACATATAAGAAAAAGGGATAATAGGTGATAAATGTGAGGAGGATGGAGGAGCTAACACTCACACTGAAGGGTCGATGAACAGCTCTTTGCAAGATTGATTGATGTATTATAGTGAAGGACGACCTGAGGCTTGGTGTGTCAGGGCCCTTGTGTCACATGGTGACTAAAAGTAGCAGCCATTATTTCAGTTTCAGCAATCAAAAGCTGATCCCTGGTTTCAAGCCTGGCAACTACTTTTATAATTTAGTGCTGAGCCCTGTCTTGTGTTTAAAATAAAATGAACTCAATCATATTTAACCACCACTAACACTGCTGACAGTACAGACACATTAACTTACCAGATTTTGCTTCTTTTGTAGTTCTTCTAAATATCCCAGAACATCTTCATCTGCTACATCAAAAGCTGTCTGGCCCTGAGGGAGGAAATAAAACCCATGTTATCTATAATATGGATTGCACGGCACTTAACGACGAGACTCGTGACAGTTCCAGTTACTCACCATTTTATTAATGAGGTCCATGTCACATAGATTCTCCACCAGTATCCTACATGCTTCCTCTTTGCCCCAGTGTGCTGCTGCATGTAACGGAGTCCAGCCATCATAGTCCTTAATATTTACATCATACCCTGCTTGGATTAAAAGCCTGCAGGAACCAGAAACAGTGTTTGTTAGAATTTGCGAATCTGTTTATTTCGGCTTTGATTCTGTAACCTAATCTTTCGAGGTGCTGACAGCGTCCAGGCTTTTAGAACTGCGTCAGCATTGTAACCCCGGGTCAGATTTATGAGATACAGAGTCCATCCCCTAAACACATGGAAACATAATCTGGAAATCTTAGTCATCCCTGAGCGAGCGCACGATGAGGTTGGCAAATTTGAAAGCTCTAATATTGCAGCCCGTAAATCTGTCATGACGGGGAAAACATTTAGATCTCCCTCTTGTATATAGTGGCTGTGCTAAACATCAGAGATCTCAGAGCTATCTATGGCAGTACAGTGTGCTGGCTGGCTTCCCGGACCAGATGGACAGGTGGCTGCAGTTTCCTCGAGCGGTGTAGCTGTATTAACAGCCCACAGAGACAATGTCAGCACAACACGCTGACAAGACTCAGAGACCAGAAACACACAATGCGAGGCCTCAACACTGTCTGTACTATAAATAGTATTTATATAACGTCAGAAAACGGACAGGATTTATGTAACAACACGCAACAAATGAGTTCATCAGAGAAAACACTTAACACTCAGTCTTCAACATGTGAAATCAATGCCGCTGCTTACTTTAAAACCTCGGCGTATCCTTTCGCAGCAGCTACGTGGAGCGCCGTCCCTCCAGACTTGGTGTGCCGTGTGTCTTGGATCTGGCCGCTGTTGAGCCACTGCCGGGCGTCCCTTAGCATGATCCGCTCCTCCTCTTTCCGGGCTGCCTCGATGTCCACCCCTGGTGTGTGACACAGGAGATGGATACTGTCAAATTGGCGCTGACAGATTAGCTGCTACTTAGGAGCAAGCTGCCAGCTGTAACACTGAACTCAGAGAATAGAGGAGCGAGGCACATTGAGGTATTTATAACAAGTTGTGCTTGTTTACATCAAGAGAGGTGAATGTTTGGGATACTTTACGTTAGCTTGTAGGTATGGATTACACAGGAAATCTTTCAATACACAGCCACAAGATAAATCTCTGCATATTTAAACACTGTAATGATAATGCAGAAATGCTATCCATCGTTAAGGTTCTACAGAGGAAAAAGAAATCGACGTGACATTATTCTGGCAGCCTGTAAACACTAGAGGGTGTTTTAAAGAACTTGCTCTGCCTTCGCAATTACTTCTGTGCCAATATTCTGTCAATTTGTCAATGAAATAGTTGCTGCAAACACACAGGCCTCAGCTGGTTAAGTGGGTCAATATGTCTAAGGTATAAGCTTCATGCAGTGAAAACAGGCCTGCATTGTCCTGTTGACACCTGGTTGGAGCACGAGACGGTCTGAAATGCACGGCCGCACGAGTCGTTGCCTCGTTGACTGAGTGTTAACTGTGTCGAACTGCGTAAACAGTGATCCAAGAAGTGCTCTGGGGCAGGAGCCAAAACTGCAGCTGATCTTATAGGTTTTTGTTCTACTCCCAAGGATACATCATCGCTCATTTCCTGACACTCCAGAAAGCTCCAAGATTGCCTCGAGCTTTTAAACCAATGAAAGGGGACATCTGTGTCTGCGAGCTTGGCTTAGGCAAATGGGCAGGCGGAGGAGAGGTCTAACTTTACCCCAGAAATTCAGTCATTGCTCGCTGGAGAGGAGCACAAGGTGGTCTGTTAGACAAGAAGAGGACACTTCAAATTCAAAAACAAAGTCATGAAGACATCTGCTGTGAGCTTTTTATTCGCGCAGTTTTTTGATATGCCTTAAATATCACACACAACACAGGCTCACACTGAGAAAGGTAACAGTAATACTCTGGTTCATTGCTCATCAGTGGACTGAAGTCTAAGAAAGTGAAACCAGATCTTATGACGATGAGTCCGGATCTGAGGTTATGTTCGACGGAATTTCAAGTTTTCCTTAAAACATTTTAAACCAAATGACTTTGGGACACCTCACCAGTGTCTCACTATGGCTGGCTGGTCAGTGGTTACTTAGATATGCCTGCTAAAATATTGTCACAATTTTTAAAAGGTTACAAAAACCAGAAACTGTTCACACAACTTAGGCTAGATAATTACATATTCTATGACATGTCAAGAAGCTAACAAATATGAATTGTGATCAAAATCTAAATTAAAGACACAATTTACTTGCAGCAGACACTTTTAAAAATCTGCATGACATTAGAAGACGTCATTTATGATCTAGCCTAGTCTAGTGTCGCACATTGTTGTGTATTTCATCAACACCGACACGAGTTATATTGAGTATGCAGAGTTGTGCAAGTGCGCGTTCATATAACTGACTCATGTTTTTGGTGAAGGGTGAACTAAATGTATTCATTTTCAACTTATGAACATAAGCATCGTTGACTCTTGCGATGGTTAACGATGCTCCCATACTGCTGTACTGCATGCCAGTAATTGTCCTTATAGATATGGGTTTCCCCTACCCACTGTTTCACAGGAGAACAGACTTCAACACAACGTGCCACTGACAATTCAGACAACACAGCTACCGGTACTGCGAAGGTTCATATGAATATTTAAAGGAGACTGTGCCCGTTGGTTGTTTAAAACCAGCCCCAATGTCAAGTTGAAGCATAAGACCAGTCTAAGGGCTCATTTACACTTAACATTAGATACAGAGACCAACAGAGCCTTCTGTCCACACTCATTTTATCCATATTTGTGCACGATTTCTGAGAGCTTACAGATGTGGACGAATGGTGGAGACAGTGTAGCATAGTTCAAGCGAGACACGACCATAGAAGATGATGTACATATTGAAATAATGGCGGAATGGAACAAATCAGTAATAAAGCAAAAAGAATTCTCTGTCCACATGACAGGACGTATCTGATGGCATCACAGAACACCGTCATATAGAAGGACGCCTCCTTTTAAAGGTACAATATTACGACCTCCTCCACTGTCACCTCTTTTGTTGTTGTGTGAAACTTTCCACTCTGCCCTCTAGTAATCTCTTGACTGTACCTATGCCCATATAAAGGACGCAAGACAGCATAAGGGCAGTGGCGTTTACAATGTATGAAATGGACGTATCTATTTTCATACGTAAAGGGAGTATAAATTAGCCTTAAGGAAATATCTGTGAGTGAATGATGTTCACAAGGTTTAATTCTATTTATAAGAAAACTAAAGATATGAACATCAACTAGTTAATTTGTTGGGACTGAAATAAGTTCAAAATTCAAATTGAGACCTTTGAATGTAAACTAGCTAATTTTAATCTGTGTGCACTTAACTTTGAAGCGTGACCAGGTATGCATAGTCTAACTCGATTTAATTATTAAAATCAAAAAGGTGTGAGATCTACAGAAATGCTACAATTCTAACCTCAGCTGTCATGTAAATCCATCCCAACTTGCCAAGTTAGAGTTAAACGCAGTACACACACTCTGTGGAGGAAAATTAACCTCAACTTCCTGAGTGCAGCTCAGTTAATGTAGGCAATGGGAGCTGGCCAGGTAGACCAGCGCCCCGTGATCTCTTGGGAAGTAGCCTACACTGTGTCTATAAAAAGCAGGGAGCCTAATGGCCTCTAAGTAGGACTACAGAACAGGAAGGAGTGGAAGAGTTGGCAGCGGTTCAAAGTCAAGTTTTTACAAGAGAACAGCACATCTTCCACAGGAGAAGATAAAAAGAAAATCCAATAGACCAAAAAAGGACTTGCCTCCCCCTCCACCTCACCTACAGTATACTGTACCTACAGTATGTCTGGTGAGGCCAGAATGAAATATCTTCAGATATCTACCCTGAAGCAGGCACCAGGATCCTCTGAGATAAGAACTGTTACTGCTGGCTTTTTAGGAGAGAAGAAAGAAAACAATTATTTTAAACTGAGAGGAAACTACAGTTTCAGCCGTGTGTCCTCTCAGCACCAGGGACAGAGTGCGATATAGAGACACAGTGAGATTATCCACCTTCAGTCCATCACAAGGACAGACAGCAGCCCTCATGAAGCAGCTGATGGAGAAGGGGAAGGAGGGCGACGGAGGTTGTCCAGTCACTTGACCCAATCAGGGTCAAGGAGAGGATCTAGAGGCTGTCCCTGCTGAGGGGAAACCGTGGCCACTTGCTAACAAGTTTAACCCCATGACTGGTGTCTCTTTGAGAGGAGAAAATCACATTACAATCATACAGAAGCGTTACACAACAGCTAGTTGCATAATGCTGCCTGCTACCTCTCGCACAGAGGACTGAGCTGTGGATTGTCTGCAGCAGCCCCGAGGCCAGGATCATCGCACATTCATTCGTCAGTGCAGTTTTATCTCAAAAGCACATTTATGCAAGTCTGCATTAAAGAATAAATAAATACAGCTCAAACTTGAATACGTAACGTCCACATAATGAAAATGTATTCACTAGTTTGGCTCTGTGAGGTCTATGAGCGTGGCAAATGAAGATGCACATTTTGTTTTGCATCTGTCAGTGATGGATCTTAGGGGAGGGAGCGTGCGGATGCTCCGAACCAGGCGGCACATCTTCAGACGTCAGCAAATCAAAGCTGACAGCTGCCGCTGGCCGAGATGCTTGAGGTTCGGGTGGGTGCATGTCTCACCGCCGTTATATAACACGAACAAGGAGCGCAACATGCAAACAACACTCTGGGTGTAACTTTAACTGGATAGCCTGCGCTTTTTAACGCTTGGACCTGGACTTTAATAACTGTAAAGACACCGGCAGCCCTGTTTCTGCAATACACTCAAAATAGTGTGAATAGAGACTGTGCATCTTCTGCCTTACAGCAACCTTTCAATAACAGTCGCTATTCAGTGTCGCATTTTTCTATGCAATGCAAACACTTGCTTATAGCTTGCTGAAAGGGACAGTTCATCCCAAACTCAAATACTATTGTTTTGGTGTGAGTTGCCGAGTGTTGGAGATATCGGCCGTAGAGATGTCTGCCTTCTCTCCACTATAATTAAACTAGATGGCTTCCATTTGAAAAACTCAACAGTAATGTCTCTTTCCAGGAATCAGGACTGAAAATAATCCACAGGTGTTGTTGTGAGCAGTTTCGTGCAGTAACAGTTTTCTTTCTACGAACTGCGCCACTACACAAAGGAAAGCGTGGATCTACTCACAGACAAGAGGCTTGTGCTTTTGACAGCATGTTACGTAAACATTAATGGCGTCCTCTTGAACTGAGCTGAAATCAGTGTCCGAAATGAACTTTTTGACTCACCAGACAAGGTGACTGGTAAATAAAACCAATCACCAGCATATTTTTTAGTGGCTAAAGTAACAAACTGCCGTTTTGTGTCACATATACATTTGTTTCGGTGCATTTCATTGAGATAAAAAAGTATCATGTTGAATATAAACTTAAAGAAAAGGCCAGAGCAAAAGTTAAAGCTAAATTATTTTAATGTATCGATACACTCATCACCACAGGCTCAGCATGTATATAGGTTTTCCAGGTAAGCAGTGACTTAGTGGATATGTCTAGGGCTTTTAATGTGACAGGTGAGAATGGAAGAAGTGAAGCTGACAGTGTTGGAGGCAATAAAGAGTTTGCCATCTTGGTTCAACCTACAAAACCTCCAGCATGGACACGACTCAACCCCATGCTACACGTTAGCCTGATGGTAGCTAGCAGCACACTGTCAGCAAGTGAGCGCTAAACAATCAGTTTCTTTGCGCACATCTTGAGAGTGTGTGTGTGTGCATGAAACGCCGACCATGATAGCAAAGAAGCAGGGCACAGTAAATGACACCAAAATGTGGTACAAATTCTCAACTTTTTTATTAGGAAGGAAAAATGAACTTAAGGTACTCTACATCGAGCAGGAACAAATGCGTTTGAATGAAGTTAAAAAGCCTTTATTAAAACAACATGGCTGCCTCCATTAAAACACTGACCGGTTTCGACTCGAAGGTCTTCATCAGGGTGCATAAGGGTGCTAGGAGAACGAGGTAGGAGTAGTAGTTTTTTATTAAATGATGATTTTTGTACAAATATTTACCCACCAAATGGAAAATCTACCTGCATGTGGCGCTTGGTGGGTGTTAATTTGGGCTGTAGCATTAGCTAGCTCAGTGATGCTAGGTGAGTTAGCAGTAGATGCACGCTTCAGTCTGTGTGGTGATATTGTTTCCCGGGTGTAGTTTGATAGAAAGAAAATAGTTCCTACATGAAACTGCTCACAACAAGGTCTGTGGATTATGTTGAGTAACCAGGTCATGACTTCTGGAAAGAGACAGTGATGTTGAGTTTTCACATGTATTTTTTTGGCACTTTGAGCACCACAAGCTGAGTGCCATCTCGTTCCATAGAGCGGGGCAGGCCAGCTCACCTTTATTAGCGAGCCGACGAGCACCCCTCTGACCCGGGGCCAGTTAACACGTCTGTATGTGGCCTCTCACCATAGGGAAGGGCCTTTCATCATCTCAAGAATGCCCAGGCCCCAAAATAGAAAGACTCAACTTTTCGGTTTTGAATCATCACATGAGTGCTCACAACACAGCTGGATCACTTTTCTATATTATGTAAGTTTTCAGCAGGCAGGCGAGTGAAAAACAGCAGGTGACTGACACTCAATGAGAACTCAGAGTCTATTTGACAACATACTCATACATGCATGAAGGACACACAGACGCCCCTCACAGCTATGCTGCCATTTAAATGCTTAACATATCAAGGGCCAGATGCACAACGATGTGTATGCACAAAAAACATGCAAACACATTTTCCCACACATTAACTGGTATTTAAAAAGGAGGAATGTGAAGTGAGAATGTGTGCACGTGACGCAGGCTTCAGGCCAGGTGTACACATGGTTTTAGCTGATAGCTGCAGGTGATATGATAAGGGTGAGATTAAATATAAATTGGTGTTTGCCCATTTCACTGATTGTGTTGTTTAGTCTACAGTGTTCTGTAAATCTGTAAATGAAAGCCGCACTTATAAAGTTAATTTTTATGCATTTGGCCCCAAAACTATGTCTGGATATGATTAACTTCAACACCTGAAGCTTCTTCACAAAATTATTATCCTCTATTTTTATTATTGGCTGATCATCTTGGCTAACTCTGTAACTGGTGCATTTACAGCAGTGTTTATTAATGAGCACTTTCCCTGTTAAATCACCCACTGAATAAAGCTCAGTGCCCATGTTCAGAAATAGCACTGCCAAATATTGGTAGCGACACAAAAATCCAGCACTGGCCTGTCTCCACTTCTTCTTTCTTTCTGCATTAACAATACATAACTTCCTGACAGAGGCTGTGTTAGCTACAGTGCATTACCAGAGGTTAAATTCACTTGAGACACATTTTTATGTTGAGTGACAAGGACAGTCAAGTTCAAGATGTCTTTAATACTGCACCTTGTCTGTTGATCTCATTCTGCAGCAGCTCTTCCATCGCCTCCTCTTCGGCGATGTCCAGCGGTGTCTCACCCTCGCTGTTCACAACTCCTACACTGGCACCCTGGCTGATGAGATACCTGCAACCACAACACATTTTAGGTTTAAGCCAGGATGGTTACAGTCTAGCTGATTTTTTGTGCTGAAAAGTTTCAGGTCAAACTCTAGCCTCTGACGGGGTGAAAAGGAAAGGAGGTAGAGGCAACTGTCACTTTAAACTGGTTGACACGACTACACCACAGTCTGCAACTCCTGTGTTGCCAGTCATGTCTTCACAACACGTCAACAATAACACTGATACTGAATGTATTAATCATTACAATAAAATCCATAATTATCTGGTGCAAAATCTTAAACATGTTGCTGTTTGGTCGCTGCTTAAAATCCTCAATAAGAAATGTGTATATGTATATTCTTAAAAGAATAATAAAAATAATAAAATTAAATAAAATTAAATTAATTTTAAATTAATAAAACAAATTAAATTAGGAGGAAAAGGTGTCCATACAGACAAGATAATTTTTGTTATTTGGTGCTACATAAATAAAACTGACTTGTCTAGTAACATACGAGTCTTTTGCTGGTGTTCAGCACACCCTGAAGTTACAGCACATGTGATATGACAAAGGTAAATAGCCATGTTCCATGTTCAAATAAGTAATATGCTAAAGGAACCTAAGTCATGTGGTGTGTTTAAACTGCAGAGGGTCTGTGCAAACACAGTGAGCACAGTGAGCACAGTGAGCACAGTGAACACAGTGAACACAGTGAACACGCCACACCTGAAAAATAAAGAAAAAGAGGCGTCTGAATGAGGAGTGGCACAAAACCAGGGCATGGATGTTTACTACTCTCCAGGTTTGACAGTAAACTACTGTCCCCTTTGTCTTGCAGTACGTAACTGCAACTACAGATGCAATCCCAGCATTCATTGCTGAGTGTCATCTAGTTGCATTATCTTGGAGAGAAGGCAGACATCTCTTAGGCTGATATCTCCAACACTCTGCATCTCACACCAAAAGTATCCAGACTGATCAACAGCACTACAGGTAAGAGGAAAATTATGTGATTTTTATTTTAGGGTGAACTGTCCCTTTAAGGCATAAAACCACAACTCCATAAATAATAACATATAACCAAAATTTAACACTGTATCAAAGGCTATTTAGTGATTTAACCCTTTCTATCTTTGCCTCCCCCCAACAGAGATTCAAGACCTTTCTACCCACTCAACATCTTGGCTTCAGCTGCTTCCAATTAAAGCTGCGGCGAGACTCAGGCCCTTCTCATTAGGCCAACACGCCACTTGAAACAGTCTCAGCGCTTATGACTTCCCCCCCAAATGGCAAATGACTGCAGTTACGTTTCAGAGTTTTATACTTCCTTGATTGGACTTTCTATTCTGCCTATTTTAGGTCAGCTTTACTAGGTTTGATGGCTTTGTGGTCCAGAGTCCCACTGTGGGATTCCTAACCAACCCTACCATTAGATGGCTGTGGTGACACCAGGGGCGCAGAGATACAGTCCCGCTCTGGAGTTCCCGTTACTGTGAATGAGGATGCTGGGATTAAAAATGGGTCTACTGAGAGCTCACCGCCCACATCAGGTTGCTGAGTTTCTCTCTGTGACATGACGTCTCCATTAGTCACCCATATCAGGCCAGCCACTTGACCTTTCATTCATTATGCGACAACAAAAAACTTCTTGTTTTCTGTAATTCTAGCCCACTGCTGGTGCTGTGTTCATGAGGCTTACTGGACACAGACTTACTGGGTTTGAGACGCTAACAACACTAAAATATCTCAAAACTGTGTGGACATTTTTACGGACACTGCGAATGTCATTTATCTACATTACTGCTCAAAAAGACTATTTAATTACGACACAAATGCTGGGCAGGAAATTTGCCCAGCAGCTAATTTATACATAATCCACATGTTTATCTTCCTTCCAGTCTGCACTTGTTACTTTTTGGGAAAACATCAACAGTGGGGATAAATCTGAAGCCAGGTTCCTGTAATGTAACACAGAAGTAAAGCAGGTCACAGCACACTCCTAATATGCTGAACAATGAGTACAACTGAGCTCCTTCAGCCCCCTTTAGCCTGTTTAAATATCCTCTGATAACATCTCTGTGTTGTGTTCAGTGCCCTGCGAGCAGTCTCCTTACCTGAAAAGGACTAGGGGCAGGAAAGTACGACAAGTGCAACTCTAGAGCCCGATTCCAGTTATAGAGGCCCGACCTCTCCATACTTGATTACATCACTCTAACAATGTGTGTGTGTGTGTGTGTGTGTGTGTGTGTGTGTGTGTGTGTGTGTGTGTGTGAGCTATCAGATGCGCTGCCGCTCCTGTCAAAATGTGCCGAGGACTGTGTGCCAGTGAAAATGATGGCTTTTGACGTGTTGATTCTGGAATGCTCGCTGAAATGCCCATGGGCATCAATATGGTGTAACGGTGCCAATTGGCAGTCATTGAGGATGTTAAGGGATTCAAAGAAAATTTGTCAGAACAATGTTACGACAGAACCAGTTAAGAGTTCTGCTGTGCAATATTAAAGGGCAAGTTCAGTATTTTTAAACCTTATTTTTATATGTTTTTGTGTCTAAGTGCAAATGGGAGCAACCGTGTTTTTAAATCAGTCCCGTATTGAGCCGGAGCGCTGCAGACGGCAGGACGAAACAGGCTGTAATGTAATAACTAGTGACATGTTAACACCATCCATTTACATCCACTAAAAGTACTTGTTTTTGACAGTGACAGGCTCAGGTTATTATTCTAAGTGCCTGACAACATTATAGAATTGATCCCTACAAAGATAGACCTTTTTATTAATGAGTAAGATCCTTTTTGTTTAACCAGACACAGCCCTGAAATCACCATCGCCAAAGACACCAGACTCCATTTAAATAAACAGTAATTTCGTCATCATAAAACACTTCATTCAAAGTAATCGGAACAAATATGAACTCCCAAAACCTGTCTTGGTTTGTCTTAAAACTGAAAATATCCTACTCTATACATGCTAAAATTATTTACTGGAATTGGCAATGGTCATTTCGGGGCTGTTCCTGCTTAAACAAAAAGGTCTTTCTCGGTAGGGATCCTTTCCATAATATTGTCAGACACTTAGAATAATAATCTGAGCCTATCAGTGAAAACAACAAGCACTTACAGTGGATGTAAATGGACGATGTTAACGTGCCCCCAATGATTACATTACAGCCTGTCTCCCTCAATACTGGACTTTGTTCCCATTGCACTTAGACATACAAACATGGGAAAACAAGGTTGAAAAATACCGAACTTGCCCTTTAATGTTGCACAGTGGCACTCTTACAGGTTCTACTGTTTGTTGTAACATTGTTTTGACAAATTTCCTCGGGATCCCTCAACATCCTCAACGACTGCCAACTGGCACCCGTGTACTGTGCAGATGCCCATGGGCACGTCAGCTAGCATTCCAGAATCAACACGTCAATAGCCATCATTTTCAGTAGCACGCTGGCAGCAGCACATCCGATAACTAAGACACACATTGTTAGAGTAATGTAATCAAATATGGAGAGGTTAGGCAAGTGCACCTGGAATCAAGCTCTAAAGTTGAGCTGTAGTATTTCCATGCCCCGAGTTTTAGCCCTACAAGACCAGGATATTTAGACAGACATTTATTATAACTGTAACAACAACTTTTGAATCTGGTCCAGTATTAATCAAGTGTTGCAGCCAGCAGCTTCCAAACAGGCTACGATGTAACTACTTGGGGCACGTTTTCATGGTCTATTTACGTCCACTACAAGCATTTGTTTTTGCCGCTGACAGGCTCAGATTATTATATTAAGTGTCTGAAAACGTATGGAAAGGACCCCTACAGAGATAGACCTTTTTGTTAAAGGTTAAGATCCCTTTTCTTCCATTTAAACACACAGTAATTTATACATCTAACTAGAAAAGCACTCAGAGAGTGCAGACCTCCGCCAAGTAGGTGATATTCCCTCCCCCTCTGCATCAGATTTTGCAGCCTGCATCACAATTAGGTTGTTTGCATCACTATCATTATTAGGTTATATATGCCTTCACCATGGAGACACTGTGGTGTATTTATTTCGTTTTCATTTTTTTACCAACACAGAACATAAGATGGGTTTTTCGTATTTTTTACTTTCTTTTTTTCCAACACAGAACATTAAATTCAACTTTAGAATTACAACAATATTTAGCAAGTAGAACAAGACGTACTTTCTGACCACCAGATGGCGCTATATTCACCGTCTTTAGAAATTGGAATTGCTGCTGAGGCTGTCAGACCATAGACTTTTTTATTATTTTATCCACTTCGATTCAACCGATTCCTTGTCCCATTATCCACCTTTCCTGAAAATTTCATCAAAATCTGTTCATAACTTCTTGAGTTATGTTGCAGACAAACAGACCAATGCCGGCAAAAACATAACCTCCTTGGCAGAGGTAATAATTAAGGGTTGAAGGGTTTATTTCAACCAAACCAGAGTTGGTGATTGTTGGAAAAGTTGAACGTAAACCAGAACAGTGAGTTCTATTTTGTTTCTGTCCGCTTTGAATGAAGAATGTTCTTCAATGATAAAATTAATGTTTATTCAAATAGGGTCTGGAGGGTTTGGCATAAAACAAAAAGGTTCTTACTCTATAACAAAAAGGTCTATCTCTGTAGGGATCCTTTCCATAAGTTGTCAGACACTTAAATTAAAAATGTGAGCCTGTCAGTGACAAAAACAAACACTTTTAGTAATGTAAATTGTCAGTGCGAAACATGCTCCAAATCTCGCTCTACACTGGATCAATTTCAAACCTTATTATATACCTTAAATAGTTCCCATCAGTTATTTAGACACAAAAACATGGGAAAATAGGGGCCCAGCTGAAAAATACTGAACTTAACCTTTAAAACCAATTCCAATTTTACTAAACTAAAAAAAAAATATATATATATATATATATATATATATATATATATATATATACATACATACATACATACATGATTATAACACAGAACTAGACCACACTGAAAGGACATCAATCTTGCTAGCACCAATATAAAGACAGGGGTCACTAATGGAGGGGGTCAGAGAGGTGACAGGACAGTTCAGACCTCAACTGGAGTCAGCCCTGATGTCACTTTGTGCTTGGCAGTCCAAATTAAATTGTATCATACCAGCTGGACTTTCACACAGGAACCTTATTGACACAACCGCTCAAATATTTTCACACAAACTGAACTGAAAGATTTAATGAGGAGAGCTGCAGTCGCACAAAATAAGCTAGACACAGAACAGGATGTGAGGATGAGTTTGCAGAAACCTGATGAAACAGATACTACTGCTTCTCAGAAACAGGCCTCTCAATACTCACTCTGCTATGTCTAGGTATCCGCAGGAGGCTGCAGCGTGGAGGGGGATCCAGCCCTCGTTGTCGGGCTGGTTGATGCTGGCTCCATGCTCCACCAGGAAAGTCACCATGTCAACATTGTCGTCTATGCATGCCTAGGGGAGAAAGAGAGAAGCGGAGTGAGGCCACTGTGAGGAGCAAGGAGCTTGACCTGCCCTGTGTGTCTGTGTTTGCATGCCCACATGCATACGAGCTTATGTCTGTGCTATAGTTACAGCTTGCATAGACGCAGCATTGCACTGTGTCTGATTGCTTGCCACATGCGTCCAGAATTGTTGGGGAATTTTTGGCAGGCAGAGCATTCCCAAAATGCCTCCACATAACAGGAGTGCTTGAAATACCACGTAGCGTAGTACTGCTGATGGAGGCAGTGAGGTGCTGTACCTATATGCTGCTACTTTGTGCAGAAAGGAAGAGACTTCATTTATACTTCTAAAGACTGCTTTTCCAGAAACATTCAGCTCTGCACATTAGCCAAATACTCTCTCACGTATGATTAATCAAATGAAAAGACCACAAACCGTACGTTCTTCTCTTACACTGAGCAGCTGATGAATCACTCAATTAAATCCACATCTGTGGTTGAGCAAAAGTAAAAAGGACTTTATTTGCCAGCACACTTTGGCCCCTGAGTTTGTGTCATTCAATGGAAGAAGATTGAGACACCTTTCCTACTTTCACCGAATACATTCAAAGGGAAGTAAAGACACTGCATTGAGAGCTAGCAGACCACCCACAAATATATCATGCATGTCTGATGATGATTGACACGTCCCACACTGTCACCAAAGAAGCACCCACAACAAAGTGGGCGCTTTTAAGCATTTGGCATTTTCTTTACACCGTCATAATGTCGCTTAACCATACTCTGTGCAGCAAACCTAACCATAAATGACTGATAATGCAGTGAAAACAAAAGTGAAACCCACATAAATGAATAGGAACTGCAAGTGGGAGAGATCTAATTTAAGGTCCTCTGACGGATGAAGTGGGTGATTTTTACCTACTTTATGAAACAGAATTTGCACCAGGGTGGGTGTACTTTCAGTTTCTGTTCAGCCTGGTTAAATGTTAATGAGAAATTAACATTTTTAAAGGTCTGGATTTTATTCTTATGAAACCTACAGTCTCAGTCTAGAAGTCAAACTATGCTACTAGACGTTCTAATCTATAACAAGCATTATTTAATATGGTTGGTGAGCAATAAAATAGCGAAAAATGCTTTATTTGTTTACAACCTTTAGATTTCTGCATGCGAAACCAAGCAAAATGTCTGTCTTTGGGGCCTTCTGGTGGCATAGGTGAAAATCAACCATATAATCACAACATCCCCACTGTTCAGGACCAGCCAACGACCTCAGCTGCACGTCACTGCTCATTGCTCTCTCCAGTCTAAGAGCCCTGACACAACAGGCTGACAGTTTGCCATCGGTCAATATCAGGCTGCAGGTAAGAGTCTGCCGCCCTAGTTTATGCAGCGCATCCTAGACTGTTGGCACTAGTCAGCCTTTGTCGGCTGTTCCCAGCCAATTTAGCATGTTGCTTCGGCGTCCAAGATGGCGGAGGATGTCGGTGAATGGATCAAGATAAAAGGAAGTGAGGAAAGCAAACAAACAACTCAAGTCAAGAGTGTGTGAGATTGCAGAAATCATTCCTAATTGTTTGTGTTGTTAATGTACTAACTCGCTAACTAGCATCTTAAATCCGTCCTGTCGGTCTTCCAGTTTTCCTTTTTGCATGACAAAAAACTACCGCCGCCTGCTCCTGTAGAGGTTATTTCCTCTAACACCGGCACAGCAACGTACATGCTAGTTGGCCTCGGGTTGTAGTCTTTGTGGTATGTTCAAGTGCAACTTTTTGGCCTAAACACAAATGACGCGAGGCGACGCAACAGTCAGCCTTCATCACCTCTAGGTCAGATGTCAGTTTGGTATATCTGGGCCTTAATAAAAGGAGACAATGCCCCGAGAATACTGTTTTTAGGAATGTTCTGCCAAGGACTTGCATCACTGTGAAATGTCTGCTGTGACAACAAGCCTACTCACGACATGCTGTTGAGCAACACTGCTAACCACTAAGCCACTACTGTTCTGTAGGCATCATAATATATACGAAAAAAAATTCTCTCTTGCACGATAAAGTAAATCTATCCATCCATGCATACATTTACATACTTATTATTTTCCAAAAACGCATTTACTGTATTGCATACACAGCCAGGGCATTAGCAGCTTTACTTGGCCACACGCCTGAGAGGGAGCAAGCTGTTAAGGAGGTCATATTTCTGCTCAACATCCAGAACAACGAGCTTGAGGAAAATCAGAAATGGAGAGCCTGCAGTGCACTTTGCATTCAGGACACACAGAGGCCCCGAGGTAAGGAAGAGGACCTGGAATCAGAGACACGTAAACAAGGTGACCCGCAAAGACGTGGTCAGAAAAACAAAGCCCTCAAGTTGGGAGAAAACTTTCTTCCTTAGTACCTCTGCAGCTATGAACTGATCTCTGGTAACACACACTCACTGACTGACAGTTGTAGTTAATCATCAGTAGCAAAACAGACTTTAAACAATTACTCAAAACCAAAAACTTTGCCACCACAATCCCCTCACCCCCATCACTGAACACTGTGCCTGGACTGTCTCGCTCTCCCTCCTGGGGTTGCTATGACAACAACAGCGTTGACAAGGGAAACAGATACACATGAACACACAGCGGCCTCACGTTCAGGGCACACGACTATCTGGCTGGAATCCTTGTCCAAATTTGGGCCGTTTACAACGCCGTACATGGCCAGAGCTGAAGAGCGCCTGCAAAGGCCTCACTGAGCTTATCTGACAGAGTGCGTGTGTGTGTTTGTGTATGATGTGGTGCGGTTGTGTGTGGGAGCTCAGGCACAGAGTTCCTCCAGGTGCAGATGGACTTGTTAACAGACATCTGACTTTGTTACAGGGGCAGACAGCGGAGCAAGACATTACTTCTGACAGTGCTGCAGCTCTCAGTGATACTGAAATGTCACCGTCAAGGGTTTATTAGTTGGACGGCAGCATTATGTGCAAATGATGTGGCGACACCTGTGCCAACACATGGCAGCTTGTGGTCTCCATCCAAGTCCACAATTTGGTAATGGCTTTGGTTCAAATAAAGTATCAGGACACTCAAGACTTCCAAACAGGATGCGTCTAGGTACTCCATCATATTACATTAACTCTACTATCATGTGGTGAAGATAAGCTTCATGTATTTTCATTATGAGGGAACAGGAGGATTGGTGGTTATTTTTCATGGGCATTAACACTCTTTGGTCACATTAAGGTTTTGCTATGTTGCTGTGTCCATCCTCCACAGATTCATCCCATTTGCCTCCTTGTGCAGGGCTCTACGCTTTAACACAGACAAAAATGTTCACGTGATGCTGAGTTTCTCAAACCATGTATTACACTCATATTAATACAGCAGGAAAAAACAGTTTCAGACAGAGAAAGTAGCATGTCAGTTGCTTCATGCTATCACCTCTCTCATGTCTTTATCATGCTCTCCTCTCTAGACATTAAAACATAAAAATCTGTATGTTCTCCCTCCATTGGCTCCAGTGGATGTTGAAGCGACAGCAAGGTCATGGTAGCAAGTTTTCTAATAAAGCCACCATGTCGTTACAAGCCGTCATGCTAATATTAACATTAGCCGCCTCAGTAAATGCCAAGTGCAATGCCTCATTAGTTGAACCTCGCCGGATTCCTCTTTCCCCTTGTCTCTTTTTCACTCAAAATAAAAACAAATGTGCTTCTTTTTTAGCGATGTCTGCACATATTACGTCTAGCCTATCGTATTGTCAGTATTTTTTGCATTAGTTACCTTTTTCTTACTTGACACCAGCTGCGTCATCACAGAAAACCCTACTGCGATTGGCAGATTGTGATTTGTGGGACTTGTAGTTTTTAAACGGTTAGCAGCACACGGGGAAAAGATTACAGTAGGTTTTCAATCATGCATTTGCACACCGTGCCCGTAAGTGATTTTTCGGGTTAGCACACGTCTTTTTGAGGGGCAAATGCAAGCGAAATACTTGCACTGTCTACCCCTGTTATGAGGTTACAAACAATGACAAGTGGCACCGGTGAGACCTTGTTAAGACTTGACTGAGTGTGCTGAATTGGCAACAAACAAATGCAAGCTATGTTACTCACTGTTTAGCCAAGTGAATCAGTGAGAAGTGCAATTTTCACTACAGCTTTTAGTTTTGTCCTTTGACAAGCCAAGGACCTCAGATATGAGGACACAATGTAAAGCAATGTCAATTATCTAATAAGACGTTATTTCACTAACCTACCATTAACTTGTAGGTTATCTTGTATTGACTGGTCAGTTCTTTTTGCGCAGATACAGAACGAATGCGCGTGTTGGCAGTCAGACAGCCGTCTACTGCTGTGTGTTCAAGTGCAACATTAACATACTACATAAGGTAATGTGAGGTGACACATAGCCTTCAGTCAGTCAGCCTTGACTGAGTCTATCAGACTCCTTTTACATACAAAGCACTGCGCTCACTTTCCTTTTTTGACTGCCGACATGATGTGACCGAAAAAAAAAAGGATTGTTCAAGCTTTCTGCCTCTCATCTAAAAACTGTCCTCAATGCCCTCATCTAAATCCCCCCCCCCCCTCCCCCCCCAGTCATTCCCCACACACTTATTATCTCTTCAAAGTCTTCTCCTTCTCCTCTAAGAATGGAAACAAGCCCCTTAAGGCGAACGCAGCGCCGACTGTGACCTCCCTCTTGAGTGCGTCACCAGTCTTCCTCCACTGGCTCCTCCCCACAGCTATTGGAGCCCAACAAAGGTAATCCCTTAATGGCTGTAATTGTGTGTGGCTGACAGGTGCCAGAGTGACAGCCTGCATCAAGAGTGTGCAGAGTGTAGTAGCCAGAGGGACAGGAGAAAGAAGGGAGTCAAGGGAAAGTGTGGTGGTGATGGGACAACACACTCAACCAACAGACATGAATGCACAGAGGTGAGCAGTAAGTGGGGCAGCGTAGACACTTGCAGCCCCACATTCACCTCCGTGGTTCGTATCTACAACGACAAAACGTTTCATATCTGAGAGGGGGCAGAGTGAGTGAGTCAGACAGCAGAGAAGAAGAGGAGGGGGATCTGACTATTAATTGAAGTTATATTAAGAAACACTGCAGGCTTCATACTGTCTCGCACATCACAGTCAGCCCCGAAATGACATATAGGATCTGTGCCGTGCTCGTGGTGAAACATTCAGACGTGTAATGACTCACTCCGCAGCAAACACGTTGCCATTTAAACCTGTTTGGCCAGTGTGCTGAGAGGGGGAGAAGAGATGAGGCCTTGTAAAGCGTGAAGGTAATAAGACGGATGGAACTATATGGTATGACAAAGAAGACATTAAAGACATTAAATGAAACGAACTATGGTAAGAATTGGATCTTTATCACAGCTATACAATACTCTAAATGCCTGGTGAAGTCTTACAGATACAAAGTAGGCATGTAACGATACCAATACCAGTGAAATTCAACGATGTGGGTTCATGAGATTTTGTGGGCAAGGAAACATATATTAATATATAGCCTACAGCAGTGACACTCAACTCATAACCCGCAACAGGGTGTCAGGTACAGTGGAAATACAATTATTCTTTTTTTCCTTGTACGTTGAACATAAATAAGGCGAGTATATAAGGTCACATAAGGTCTGAGCTAAGCCCATAGTGGCCTCAAATCCTAGAAACGCCCCTGTGTACATCTGACCTGTGCAGAGCTATTGCGACTGGCTGCATGGGCTGATGTGACTGGAGCCTGGCGTCCTGTCATTTTACAAGTGCCGCCCAGGTAGAGTTCAGTTCAGTATGTCTGGCCGACTGTATATGAACATATTTCTCCTCCTTTGTTTTTGTTATCCAGCACTTGATGATGTGACGAATGGTGTGTTTGGTAGGCTATTTGTCCCGCCCCTCTTCCACTGTGATTGGACAGCTGGGTAAAAAGTGACAGCGACAACCGCAGTGTTCACCCAAAATGACATTTTTCAATTCTCAGCTACCATAAGAAAATAAAAAAAAGCCAAACACGAAGTACTAAGTGCAGAGTAGATGCTCGGCACCATGTCACACTGCTGCCGTTTGTGAAATAGTATAAATATGTCTCGGGAGTTGCTACAACTGCACTTGTGACCATTTTTCATGTGTTGTCGCCGTTCTGCTTCCTTTGGCATTTAAACGGCAGACTAGAACACTTGAAGGCGTATATGCTGCCCCGTCACGTCTGAAAGAACGTACCTACAGTACTGGAGAAAATCAAAATAAAATAAAATCAAGTTTATATCAAACAACCGCAAAGTGTCAATGGAGGGGGAGCATTTGATTGAGAGTGGAGGGCTATTCCAAAGTTTTCGAGCAGCTACTGCAAAGGGACGATCTCCCTTACCCAACTGCCGCGACCGTGGGACACTTAAGTGACATTAGAAATGTGTGCGGTCATGTTTTCAGAATTTCCGCACCGACCTGGTACTGAAGAATCGATGCTTGTGACATCCCTACTACTCAGCTCCACATGTCCAGGTCTAATTTTAATCATCCTTAATATGATATAACTGAGAAAACCAAGGTTGCTGCATTGAGAGAGAGAGAAATGGTGACCATGTGGCCACAGCACATTTAATATCACTTGATGTATCCTGTCAGTTTGCCAGGCAGGACTACAGGATGAGTCCTTGCTCCCCTTTCTGATAAAAAGACCTCTCTAATGGAAACTGAGGCTTCTGGGAAGTTGACGTAACAGAACAGAAAAAAAAAAAAAAATCTAGTACTAACCAAATCAATGGACACAGGATGCTCCATTTGACTGGTTGATAGAGCTTAATGTACACTGTGTGGGCCAGCTTCTGAACACAGCTCTGTTTACCCATTAGCCTTTGTGGGATTAGGTTTGCAGTGGAGCAAGAAAAGCAGCGAAAAATCACTAATCTCTCATTAGGAATTAATTGAAGTTGAAAAATCTGAACCGTGGTCAATGGGAGTCAAAAGTTCAATCTGATGAAAATCTATAATCCACATAAAGCAGGCATCGTTAAACATTTTCCTTGAGGGGTGGAAGAGAGACGCTGGCATTACTCCACTGACTCATAGAAGGAAAACTCTGAAGACTGAAATTCACATCAGGTGAACAGGTCTCGTTTAAACGGTGCTGTAAAGCTGTAACATAACACCACAGGCTATCTAAAGTTTATACTGTAGGAATGCAGAGTGGAGCAGGATCCACTGTAATGCTTTCAACAGAGCCTGTTTGATCCTTGAGCTTGTGACAGACCACTTAGCATCCTCACAATACAGGACTGTTCTTTTCCAACTACTCAGAAAATTAGCTCTAAATCAAAAAATGTGTCTTCAGTGTTGATGGAAGCACATTAAAAAAAACAGCAGCCAGACGTCACAGGACACTCGGCCTGTATTTGTCATAGAAATAATTGGCCTCCAGTGGCACTTTATGAGAGAACAGGAAAAAGAAACCAGTCCCGAGCCTGCCGGAGTTAATGTGAAGCAGGAAAGATGACACAACACACACACAAACTGGCCTCACAACTGGAAAACACACTGATGGCATAGGCAAACATCAGCATGTCATCAGGCCGAACCTTGCTAGATAAACAGTAGTCATAAATGCTACATGCAAATACCTAGTCACTGTTGCTCATGTTGACTTTTCATCTTAAAACAAGTTCCCCAAAGAGTACAGCTGCACTTGGACAACAAATTCCTAAGACAGAAAGGTAAATAAAGCAAAGCCATGTGCATGTCTCACTTCACACACTCATCAATTAACTGCACCTGCGTGGGGCTGATTATAGGCACTATCAAGAGATTAACTTCATAAACCTACCCAAGCCAGCGGGGTTAAATATGGAGAAGATTAGGACAGAAACAATACAGCATCCATCATATGCACCGGTCTAATCCTGAAATAATATGGAGGAATTCAAGCCCCACTCCCTGCTAGCGCCGCAAAAGAAGATGGGCTAAGCCATTCTCAGAGTGGGCCCAAATATGCGCCCGTGACGTGCACTTAAGAAAGGAGGCCGGTCTGTTGCCACGACGACAAAGCCAAAAAGAGAACATGGGTTCAGGCCTTGTCAGGCTTTTGTAAGAAACATAAATAAATAGAGAAAGGGCTTCATTTTAAAGCGCACGGGGGTTGCTCGGATGGCCCCTGAAGGCAGCACAAAAAGCAAACCACTGTGAGACAACATCAAAAAACTAATGTTGACAGGAGCATCTCGAGGTGCCATCTTTCTTTTTTTAACCCCTTGCAGGCATGACTTACGGAGCGATTCTCATGACCTCTTATGGTAAAAGAAAAGATGTCTTATAGAGGGATTATGTGGGTGCCACTGCTGCTTATTACAGTGTCTTATATAAATCATTTGCACAGCAGACTTGAAGAAACACAAGAGCCAGTGTGAGTCAGCGTGGGTTTCCTCCAGCTTCCTCCCACAGTCCAAAAACATGCAGGTTAATTGGTGACTCTTAATTGTGCGTAGGTGTGAATGTGAGTGTGAATGGTTGTCTGTCTCTATGTGTCAGCCCTGTGATAGTCCCTGCCTCTCGCCCAATGTCAGCTGGGATATACTTAAGCCACCCCGCGTCTTGTGGCTCTTAGATAACAGCGTCACTTCCCCATCAGAGAGAACTTTCTGTGTGATGAGTTCAGAGTAACACAGCCTTTAAAATCAGGGAGAGACAGCACTCATGATATGATACTGCCCAGCTGTACTGACAACGTCTAGATAAAGTCAGCTTACAGGAAGTAATGATAAAGCCACACCATCTTCCCCTGCTACAATTCCCCTGCAAGGATCAATAAGGTATTTCTGATACAACACTATCAACAGGCTTATCAAACCATCTGTTTCGGTCTGTGTGCTTTACATTAACACAATCTTCCATCACATCAGTGCAGGTCATGAGCTTCACTCTATGTTAACAGAAACTTAAGTGACTCGACCCATAACACAGATTATAATTATAGCATTTTGAAATGTTGCGCCTTATGTTTCACTTCAGGCAGACACGTCTGACACCCCAGACAAAACACTTCACAAAAGGTGCAGTCTTCTTCATGCTATAGTCAAAGGGTATAGCTACTGTGTGTGTGTATAAAAGGTTAGGTTTATTATCTTCTGGGCCATCGTACAGAGAGCTCCAAGCTTAATTTAGCAGCACTCCACATCAAGGAGACACTTGAAGACCCCTCCCCTCCTTGACTTCCTTTAGTAGCACCCTCAGATGGCCAACTATAGCACCCTGCAGAAAGCTCCTGCTGTGGCTCCTACACGTTTTACTGCTGAGAGTGGCAGAGAACTCAGTGACACAGGCAGCCAGCTGAGCTCATTGTGATGGCAGCTATTGTACATTCAATGACTGTATCATCAGTGGTGCATCACGGCCATGATAACATCCATGACTAACAACAGTGTCGGTGCCTGTGTGGCGAGGAGTATCATCGGTACCACAAATCAACCTATTTTATTTTGACTCTAGCACTGTGAGAAAAAAGGACCTTATCAAAATGATCCCACAAACACTTCACACATCACATCAAAAACATGCACACACACACAGACAATTAAAAGCAGCACAACTGCAAACTTATCAGGATCACATATTCTCAAAATGCTCGGATAGACACCTGCAGCAAAGTGGGCTCATCTCCGAAACTACCTCATAGGAAGGTTTTTGTAGTATCTACCACTGCATCAACTGCTGCTCTCTCCTTTATTCAGTCATACATTCAATGACTCAGTGTGTGACATATGGGCAAAGTCAGCTGATTAACCTGTGACAGGGACGTCAACAGTTCACTGTTAACTGGTTAACCGCAGAGAATATTTCTGACAACTCACGCATGTCGGTCTATATGTTCACTTTGCTAGTTTGCCCACTCTCTGGACTACCCCAGTTCACTCTGGTGACTAAGCAGCCTTATTTTTTTTTTAGCCACAAACCTCCTTTAGCATTGTTAACTATCTTATCACTATTAGCAGACTCAGCATGGCTAGTGGAGCTAACATAGCTAACAATGCTAAGGGAGTTTCTAGCTCAAAATGTGTTGTATGTTTCCACATGTTACCGCCGTTAGCCGGTTGTCTGTCAGCAAAGCCAACTTTAAATGAAGTAAAGGGCAAGACATTTACATCACAAAACATTAAAATTTCACCACCTCTAAATGGGTAGCACTTAAAAATGTTGTGCTAAAGCTTGCTGAGTCAATGGAGTGCCAGACTAAAAGGGAAAGGCCTCTTGTATTTCATGCTATTTTGCATTTTTTCCCCCCTTAAAAATGAATCATGTAACTATTGGTTAATTGTTGCCAGGCTATGGAAAGCAAAAAAAACCTAAAATCGACATTCCTATTATGTATCTAGCACTATACAACCTTTGGACACACAAAAACATACTCAAAGCATCATTGTAAACAACTGAAAGTCTCTGCTTAGTGTTTTCTGTTACTATGTTATCTGAAAGCAGTGTACAGAGGCATAAAGCATGCCCTCAACAACCAAATATGCCCGTCAGTTAAACATACGAAATGTACATGAGTGTTGCCCTAAGCATAAATTCCAACATCCCTTTAACCCTATTGTCCCTGACTGTATCTCCCTTGCAAATGGTTTAGGTTTTATTTGCCAGTGATGGTGAATGGAATTTTGTTCGTGGTGCTCAGTCATTGATTACTGTCATTCTCAATTCAACAGAGACACGTCTCTTCAGAAACAATGTCCAGATCCCTCGAGATGATCCACAGACCTCACTGTCAACAGTTTTTATAAGGACGACTGAACTTTCTATTGAATAAATAAAACCTCCCCACAGGGACGTCCGTGGATTACGCTACACTCACCAAATGTAAAACTGCAACAGCAACAAACCGAGAGCTTATCACAGAGATGGGAGAACAGCTGTTCCAACCCCCAAACCACAAAAGGCTTGAGTCACTTTGATTGTGATCAGGACTTTGGCTCGGATCAAAGCACCTACACAACCACAAGATACACACGGTCCTTAAATAAAACATGGCATGTGGAGAAAGAGGGTGATATCACTACCACTCTCTCTAACAAAACATATTAAACACAAACTCATAAAAACAAACTTTGCATGCTAATTTTTGCCATCTTAGCAATCATCTGGCACTTTCAGTAAGCCGTCTCCAGCTTTACTTTTTGTGTGATGTGGGGGGGGGAGTGAAACTGCTGTAATTTCTGCGGTGAGATGGATAATGGCTGAAACCCTCTAGTATCTGTCAGGAAAGCCAAAACATTATCTAGGTATTATGGTGTAAGGTTTCTCAAACATTGCATGTACAAAATAGAATAAAACAGAGGCTTGTTGGCTTTCAGAATAAGTGCTTAGGGCATCCACAATAAAGCTTAATAACATAGGACTTGTTGTTTGTTGTTCCTCAAAGGGGAAAGTCCAGTTTTCTCCCATATAAAGCAACAGCACGGACAACAAAGCAGCTTCTTCCCTCTCATACTTCATTCCTCTCCCTCTCCCTATAGTACTTCTATCCGCAACCACCTAACCAGTGAGCAGCGAGGCCCTGGACTAGCATACCAGTGGAGAAATTCCCAGATAAGTAATACTCCTAGCCTTGGGGCTTCAGGCATCAGCGCTTTGGCCACTCCTCGTGGGCTACGTCATCGGCTTTGAGGCGCGCAGCCACTTCCACAAAAGGAATTCCTTCTTACCGCCTGCATGTAAGTATGAGTGCGTTATGTGTCTGCATTTGCATGTGTGTGTTGGAGCGGCCTAGACAATGAGAGATGTGGTGAAACAGTAAACATGATATTGGAAATAGAATGATCCAGACGTGACTACAAAAGGTTTACATTAGGATCAGGGAATCTATACGTGTGAGGGATATTTTGGTGTGAATGTTCGTTCTGTGAAGTGTACATCTGTGTGTGTTTACGCCTGAGACAAAGAGCTCACAGCTCCTGTGCTGTTGGCAGGGTTCATGAGGCCAGAGGGTACGAGGGGGAGGGTTAGAGCGCTGCAGGGCGACCAGCTGGGTCCTTCCACTAGATGAGCTCTGTTGGGAGCTGTAACCAGACTACACACACACGCACACATGCACACACACACACACACACACACACACACACACAGCCTCTGCCTTCAGTGCTCTAGCTGCTGCTGCTGCTACTGAGGACGACCATATATGGCCCTGGGATTCCCATGGAAAAAGAAGACCAGGATTGAGGAAGAGGGGGAGAAAAAATGCCGGCGAGATTTTGACTGTATGTTTCACTTGGGCTTTCGCTCAGCAGCCAAAACAATAGCCCCACTTGAGAGCCAAATTAGTTTCCATGTGAGGGGTCCAAAGGCGAGAGGGGGCACCAGGGGCAGGGGGAGGCAGAGAGGTCAGATAGCCACGGAGAGATGGCAGAATACAACCTCCGTTGATATTTCCATATAATAGAACCCTTATGTGGAGGCTACTATACGGAGGACAGTAGATAGCTCAGTCAGCAGTCACTGACAGTCAGTCTACTAAAGAGGCATTGAGAACGGTCCACAGTGCACCCCCCCCTCCCCGCTTCACCCAGCGTACTGGCACTGTGTCACCGCTCATGCCAACAAGCTATGAGCCCAAGAGGTTAAATGGATAGTGTGGGTGCCAGGGACTGCCCTGCAGGCATTTTACCAATTTATAGCCATTACCAGCACAAATATGGATCGTCATCACAATGAAAGCTGAACTGCTGGTACACGTGTACACGTCACGCAAAGAGACAGTTAGAGTAAGATGCATACAGCGTAATCCGCACTTAAAGTTTCATAAACTACTCATTTTACTCAAATGGAACAAAAAACCTGGACATGTACATTACATTTGAAAATACAGTGATTTTAAAAGTGTTTCTCAACAGTGTGATGCAATAATGTGGAAATACATATATGTACTGGGCCCAGTGCAAGTTATCCGTGTTGCCTTGTTCTATTTTAATCAAGACAAAGAAAAGTTTACTCCTACATAGTGCCCATGTCCACTTGAACGGTGGTGTGTCTGTGTCGCTCTGCAGTTACACCTCCAAAGACTAGTCGGCGGTGGAAGTTCAGTTGATTCAAAACACACATTAAACACACATTAAACATGGCTTATCAGCGACAATTTAAAACACAAGTACACAAATCAGCTTCACTATAATTCACAGCATTCACAGACAAAGTACTTGTCTTTATCTGGACACATTTTCCCCACATAGACAACATGCTAATGTTATTAGCACAAGCCTATGGCATTTTACATTGCATAAATTAGCTTAGCGACTAGCGATTTCCTCTACTCATATGAGGCCAGGGACAACAGCAACAACAAAAAAGTTAACATTTCAAATTTATTGTTTATCTGTGAAACTGAAGTAAATAAAAGCTTTGTTTCCACTGAGGGAAATGGTTTCAGCTTACAGAACTAGACAGGAGGTCTGCGTCGTTGCAAAACATATTTAGGGTACTGTGTAGACTCTACATCAACGTAGAGCCTATGACGTGGAAGTATAAATTCCGCCTTAGAGGATCAAGCCCTCACGAACATCACAATATCACTCCTGCATTGAATGCTACATAAAGCCACCCAGACAGGAAGGACTGTTTGATTAAAATCCGACAGACTAGCACCCGGTGGCCCGATGACATTATTCTGCATAATAATTAGCCATGTGCTTCTGTTTGTTTGAGACTGTGACCAACATTCAACGTTAGCAAGTGCATATCAGCTGCATAAGCATCTTAATCGTATCTCAGCTGAAGCAGAAACCAAATTGATAAGACACTGCCTATTTTGGCAGCAAGCTAGCTAAGACATGCAAGTATGACATCAGTTGGAAGAAAGGATTTTAATTTGTTGAAATCAAGGGCTATCTGAATATTTTTTCCCCACATTAATGTTATGCAGGGGTGTGCAAGCAGACAAAAATCCATGCTGGGTGTGAAAGGGCTTTTACTTGCTCGTCATCCATTGTGCAGCTCTACAAAAGGATAAGCCTGCAGCCCACAGAAAGACCTTCAACTAGGAGTGAGGTTTTATTCATAAACTTCAAGGCAATAATACATTGATACACTGCAGACCTCAGTTACTGACAATTTAACAAAAAAAAAATCCATATAATTCACCACAACACATAATTTAAAAAAGGTGAGAATGTGTATTCATTTGCCTGGGTTTAAGTAAATTATTATGCAACCCAGTGCAGATAGCTGTAGGCTTGTAGGCTGTGACTGTACATGTGTCTATGTTAGGCTACTGTCAGAGGGAGTGGAAGAAGCAGGCTCACTAGTGGAGCTTCAAAGAGGAAATGAGAAAAATAAACAGCCACTTCCTGTTCCTCTCTGGCCTGAAATCTCCAACACACTGATCCCTCCTACCATCACCACCTCGGTGAGGAAAGACAAGCAGTACCCCCCTCTTCCTCCCAGAGCTGTGGGCGTGAACACGCACAGCACAGGGGCGTCCATTTTTACTGTCCATCTAAACAACCTGAATTAGACACAAAGGAGTATGTTTATCTGAGGGTTAGTCATGTAAGTTATCAATAATTGATGTCAGCTGCTTAAAACTGATGCACCAGAGATGACACAATGTGCACCAACATTGCACGCTGTCTGCTGATATACTTTGGATGGAAAGTAAACATAAAACTACGATTAATCAATCAATCACTGAAAAGGATTCTTCCACACTGGACCAGACTTTTACTCAACGTGATCTGTAAAATCAGCCGGGGGTCGTGGACCTTGAGGATCGTAACTTGACTGTGTGTTAGCATGAGTGGTTGTAGTTCATTAATTATTCATTTAACAGTCTATTAACATCGCAGCTTGATTGGACTCAGTGACCTGACATTTATGCTCTATAAAACATGGAGATTCAATTTTATTTGAGGGTGATGTGATGACTTCTTTTCATTGTGTCTTGTTTTGTAATCAGTCCTGATGTTTCAATTGTATTATTGGTGTTATCTCTCTTACTTTCCATCCCCACTTCTACTTCAATCTGTTATCAAATTAGCTGATGCACAGTTGAATTTCTCAGTTGAAAGATATATGTAATATATATATATAATATGGCACCAGCAGAAAACGCCAATGGCAATAAAAAACTACTTATCTTCGAGGGCTGAATGCCATTTCTAATCATTCAAAGCTTCTATCAAAGTTTGAATGAAGCTTCGAATGTCTGTTCATTCTTCCTTAATTTCAATAAAGTGATTCACAGGATTAAATGAGAAAGCCTTTATTTCATTAATCAACTTTCTTTAATGAATTAACGTGTTTTATGGTGCTGTTTGATTGCTGCTAGACTGCCAATTAAAACAGGTGCGTGAAAGGTTGGGTACCAAACTCTGTACTTTTAAGGGTACTGACCGAATTACATTGGTACTACAGAGTACTAATTCACGTTTAATCCATCGGCGCAAAATGTCAGTACATGGAAGCAAATCTGGGCAAAAATGCCAGGCTTAAACAAGAGGCCGAAGTGCCGCAATGCGCCCCAAAGCCAGCCGCTCTTTCAGCTTTCTAGCAAGCCAGACCAGACACAATAGTTTCGACGTGGTCTGTTTTCTTTCCTATATTATTTTAGTAATAGCCTGGAATCACTGCTAGACAAGCAGACATGCACACAAACTCAAGCAAACAGAGAGAGAGAGAGGAAATTAGCTTTGTGTGATTAGAAAAGTGACGAAAAGCAGAACTGTCTACAGTCAACAACGTCACCCCCGCAGCTTGCTCAAAAGTAAAACTTATTATATAGCAGAGAGAGTAAACTACCAAGAAAAAGGTACCGCTGGATACCTGTTCCTAGTTCTAGGTACCAGGTGTCTCATTTATAAAACAATGCATAGGATCCATACTAAAAATGTATGTACAGACCAAAGATAAAAATGCCTGGTACAATTCCTGCAATCAGGATTCCACCTCACCACCTGTGTCGCCAGTGTCCCATCTCCAAAATGTTCGTAAGCATGGGTCAAAGTTTCTCCCATCAAGTCTGTTTTTATAGATCACAACTTTTGCTCCGGAAGTGGGGTACGCCTCTTTCAGGCCTTGTTCTGTTGTACGCAATGTCTATAAGTAAGACCCTATAACCGGTACCATTTCCAATGTGAACGGTACCCAATCCTAAGTGCATGCCTCCATTTGTTTGTATGTTGTTTATGAAAGGCTAAATGGAAGATGATTACATCCATCACTTGTCAAAGCATTCAATGTTGATTTAGAATTCGAATGTCGTCGTTATGACTAATGCTTCAAACTGTTCGGCACAGCTCAATGTCAAGTGAGGGACAACTGGAATGCAGCAAAGTTTAAAAGCATTTTGGATTATCCAAAACATGAGAAAGCACATCTACTAACAGCCAGAGGGTAATGCTTTTTCTAACACAGAGGCCATACTTATGTAAGTCCATTTGAATCACAAGCCAAAGTACTCCAACTATCATGGTACGGGCCCATTTACTGACACCGCTATTTATCTGCAGGAAGAGTATCACTCACATGCACTTACTCACAAGAACACTAATGGGGTAGCATCATGGCGAGCAGCAGGTTCATTCAATCTCATGGGCGCTCATGGATCAGCACTAACAAAAATCAATGCCAATCAAGAGTAAAGACAAAGCCTTATACTTAGAGAGGCCTCAATATATTAGTTTGTCCTATCAGCTGGCATTACCATATACAGACAATGTTTCAGTGCAACGCTATTTTTGCTGGTAATGTATGTCAGATTGTGGATTAAGCCATTTTTTATTGCTACTGACCAACACAGTAATCATATCATGATGTATTTTCTCACAGTAAGCTATTTGGTGACAGGTGGAAGCAACAGTGAGCATTAACTTTTCCAAACTGAGAACGCAAGGGTATCATGTTCTGTGTTTCCTGGCTTAACAATACCACAACGTCTAGATTGTGTACAATGGGCCAAATCACCATGTTCACCTCTGTCCCTCACTCCGTCAGCTGAAGATGCAGCCATTTTAAGAATAAATGGAAAGAATGTAACCTCACCCTTCCACAGACAACAAATGGACACGCACTCTCTGCCTTAATTGTACTCGCTGCTCTGTAAGACAATGAGGAATTCACAGTCTCTGGGTCCAGGTGTTTGCAGTTCAAAAACAACCCATAAAAAACACTCAGCGTGAGACATGTGACTGCCGCCGAGCAAACAACAGCAGGACGGCTTCATGGAGACCTGGCTTAGGTGGAAGGCAGACACTATGTGCCACAGGGTGGGAAAAAAAACACATAAGCTGAAGTCATCCCACAAACATTTCACAGCAGCTCAATACTATGCATGGCTTGGAAAAGGGGGGAGCAGAGGGGAAAGCAAGTGGTGGGCACTGACCTGTTAAAGCACCTGCACCCTTTTACAGATCTGGTTTACACTGAAGTCTCAACAGGCAGTTAAGCTTGCATGTTATTTCTCATCAATCTCACAAGCCGTTCCAAGATGCAGCGATAACGCCTACAACCTCATGTACGGGTGACAAATAGTATCACACACTGACATCATCAAAAAGCATTCAGCCGAGAGGAAGAGATAAAACATGGCACTCTGGTGCCATAGAGCCGTCGTTAAGATCTGACTGTGCGGAAAATATTTATATTGGTGAAAGAGATGTGCTCTAACACTACTGTCCCTTTATCTTAATATTTTGGTCTTCCTTATTTAATGATATGCAGCGGGAAAAAGCATGAAAAGTTTGTGATAAATACTGCATCAACAGCAGGATTAAAGAAGTATCTTTCAAGATATTACAAAGAATGTACCCACTAAAACCTGTTAGAAAGATTCAAACTGAATATTGAATATAAGTGTGATTTCTGTGGACTATTGTGGAGTATTTCCCATTTATTTTTCACTGTATATACACAAGAATGTTATGGACTGATATAGCCAACTTTCTAAAAACCACACTTAAGATGAATGTTGATATGACGTAATGCTATATTTTAGTCAAGATACAATTAAAAATAACATGCTGTATATTAGATAATGTAGACTGTCAGAAACCAAGCCGACTTTTCTACACTTTATTAATGAATTTCAACAATATAGCACCATTTCATCTCGCGTTCAATGTCCAGTGTGTAGGATTTAGGGGGATATATTTGCAGAAATGGAATATAATATAATAAGTATGTTTTCTTTAGTGTAATCACCTCAAAATAAGAACTGTCATGCTTTTGTTACCTTCGAATGAGCCATTAATATCTAAATAGGGAGCAGGTTCTGGACTACAAAGTCCGTCTAGTTGCATCGCCATGTTTCTACAATAGCCTAGAACAGACAAACCAAATACTTCCTCTAAATAGGGTCATCCATGTTTTTGCGTAAGCCACAGTGGTTAACAGCCCCTCTTCGATGAGCAGCGTCAAAAAAACAGATCTGAAACAACTTTATTCAGCGCTTTTCCCGGTTAAAATTATCTGGGGTCTCATTTATAAAACAATACGTAGGTTCCATACTAAAAATATGCCTACCAACAAAAGCCCAAAATGGCGTGCGCCATTCAACCACCAGGCTTCCACCTCACCATTTGCATCGCCAATTTTCCGTCTCCAAAATGTTTGAATGCATGTGTAAAAGTTTCTCCCATTAAGTCTGTTTTTAAAGATCCCAACTTTTGTGTGGGAAGTGGCGTATGCCTCCTGAAGGCCTTGCTTTGTGCGTACGCAATGTTTGACTCAAGTTAATTTTGTTTTGGAGAGGAAGAGACCTCTATGGATAATTTGGCTCCTGGTAAAAACTTCCTGGATGTCTACATCGTAAGTTATCAGGAGGAAACAGGTGAGCACACGTTACCAGGTGCTGGGCTAGCAGCATACCAGTGATGAGCTGAACAGCATCAGAGAAACGCTGGTTTGTAAGATAAAACCCACTTAATTCAGTGTTTTTCTCCGCTTTAATCACTTGAGACCTTTGAACAATAAACACTTGAGGAATTCTAACTGGGGGTTCACGCCTGACACGTTTGTACCTCTGTGTATGAACTTGTGTACAATAAAGAAAGTGGGGAAAAACGATATCAAACTTGGCAGCCTTTGATTTAAAATCAACTTTTCATTTTCCTTAACTCATATACAGCAGCACTGCCATGTTATGGCCGTGCAATAATTACATCAGGCTAAAATGTTAAATCCACCCTCACGTCACATCAAATGTGCTTTAAGCCAAGGTCAAGTCCACAGCCTTGCCATCAAGTCAGCACAGATCATATACGTGGCAGCAAGTTCACTCTACTGAGGAATTCTCCTTACGACCCCAGGTGAACCAGTTCCAACCTGCAGCGAAGCTCATCTGACATACTTCTGAGGGCCCTCACTGTTCCAGATCCTCCGGTGGGGATGCCTTTGGCATTTTATCCCTGCTATGCATTATCACAGCTGTGCCATTAATAGAGTGGGGATGCATAGGTTACATCCAGGCCAGAATCAACTGAGCCTGGCATGATTTTACTTTTAGAAGAAATCGATACTGCAGTCCTTTCTCTAAAAGGCTCGACAGTTCCATATTTAACTCAGTGAGACAGACGTATACACCATCTCTCACTGAGGACAAATTTGCATTAAGCCTGACGTGATAAGTTCATTTGCTGTGCTGTACTGGCTGTCTATTTTCAGTCATATATATGTTATCATGTCACAATCTGCAAGGAAGCACCGACGTGTCACAATCAGCAGATGACCTGGCATGTTGCAAATCATTGGCGCGCAAACACCACAAGGACTTCCTGCTGTTGATTATGGGGTTGGTAGGAAGGCTGAATGAAGCAGCGAGCGGGGCCAGCTTGACAAGGACAGACCTGCCAATTATACACAGGTGATATATACATGTTCTGGGGCTCCAATTCTAAAATAAACGCTCTCTGTCATCGAGCACGCCGAGGTTACAATAGCAATACAGTGATTCATTGCAGAATGGAATTCTGCATCGCATTGCGTGACCTTTATTTTTATGTAAGAAGTTAAATTGAGAATATCATGTTTATCTCATATTGGTGCATCTAGTATGACTACACTGAGTCAAAACACCCAAAGCAGCTCACAGGGACATGACAAGCACTGGTGTTTGCTGTGTAAAGTTCACAGATTCTAACACCATCAGTACTGGTGAGCCGCTGCACACAAACCAGCTGCTGAATGATTTATTAAAATGGAAATGGGGTGGGGTAATTGAATAAAACATTCCTTATAACTGCCATGTTCATCTACTATTGTTTTTGCTGTTGTGTCAAGGTTTGGTTGATGTCTTCCTTGTATTCCCGATGTTGCTCCAATCAGTTTGAACTAGGGATGTCGACTGGTTTACAGGTTAAGTTTGCTGCTCTTCAGTTTACTGCACTGCGCACCTAGGTAGGAGCTAAGCTGCAATTACCACCAGAAATGCCGTCCTGACCCAACAGCGTTGCTTACGAGACATTATATACACCCTGTGGTCTCCCCTCCACGCCATTCTGGTAAGTAAGCAGCTCAGTTTTGAGCCGCAAACCCCCTTTCGCATTGAGAACGATGTTAGCACTGTTAGCATCATTAGCAGTGTCAAAACGGCTAGTAGTGCTAACATAGTTAACAACAACTAAAGCTCAATGAGTCAAAGGAGCGTAGGCCCAACAGGAGAGGCTTCTTGTATTTCACATCATTTTGCTTTTTTCTTAAAAAATTAACTGGTTAGTTACCAGTTAGTGGGCGTCAGGCTATCGAAAGCAACATTAACTGTAACTGACATTCCCGGGTTGAACTCAGAAGATAGGTTACAACTCACTTCTGCAAGACCTGTTTTGGTTCATGTGGTTAGTAAATTCATGATGCAGTATTTCCTCTACTGTACTCTCTAGACTTTGCTGCTGTTTGAGCTGATCATTAAAATGAATAATGGCACCACGAGGCTAAATAAGAACACAATCAAATGAAATTAAGTCTCGTGTATGCACTGAAAAGAACCAAATTATATAAGTTACTGTAGACTTCTGGCTAATGTGTCATTAGCAATGATACACAACCATAACTCATATGACAAGCTGCAATTATGTCTAGAGATTACCCACAACAAAATACCAAAACATGACAGAAGCTAATAAAATTCATGGGTGGCAGCAGACTTAACTATTCGTGCTAGACAAAGAACAATAAAATCTAGACTGTCTAGATTCCAGTCCATGAATTATTAAGGTGCATCTTAATGTATTCTGCATTATTTTAGAAATGCATGAGTGACTAACTGGCTGCTACTGTAAGATGGCCTTCAACCATAACAAAGAACCTGGAAATCTTGTGCAACCTTTTTGCAAGAATAGTGATGTGAAAGCAGACTTCTTCTAAAATGGGCCAACGTCAAATGCCTGAAACCACAACGACAGAAAGATCCTGTTACAACCACTCAAAAGACCCAATGGATGCTGATTCTGATGGTATCAAAAGGTAGATTTACAATGCTTTATATGAATGTACCAAATATCTGTAGGATTCCTAATTAAATTTACATTGCTTTGTCATCTGGGCCACAAGCTGCACACCCCTACAAACCCCACAGGCTGCTAAAAAGCTGATAACAGCACTGTGCGTTACATCTCACCCTCAAAATATGTAATCCTAGGTAGTCTTTATCTCACAGTCATCAGATCTGGGAGTTATTATGCAGGCAGCTACAGCCCTGACTGACTTTTGTGGATTAAGCTTTCCTCGATCAGTCACTAACCTGTTGTATAGGCTAGCAAAACAGGTGAGAGAAACAGCGAAGATCTGCAATGCAATGTGATGCTTTGCTTGTCTTCGCCAAGAGGCCTCTCCACATGAGATGGCGGGATTTTCTCCCTCAGGCAGAAAGACAGGAGGCTTGGGGTCTGTAAGAGGATGCCACGATGTCTTTATCAGGACAGGGACGTGTCAAAGGCATTTCTTTTTTGCTCCTCTCGCTGGCCAACTGCGGGCCTCAGGCACAGCTGAGAATCCTCGGGGTTGGGGCTGTAGTGAAATCCACAGCAATTATGTAATGTGCTAATATGACTGATGCCGCTCTGGATGAAAAGAAACACAGCCACCTCGCCATCTTCCGCCACACGCTCTATAATTGTTCCATTACTAAATTCATGAAATTGATTCTTGTTTCAAAACAGCTGAGCGCTGCCAGAGACTCTTTCTCTGCTCAGTGTGTTATGCAACTCCCACTCTGTACATGCAAATCCACCAACACAAGTGACTAGCAACCTTCCCTGAGTCGTTGTCATGGAGACAGTGCAAGATAATGTTCATGGATTTCAGGGCCATAATGAGGGTGTGTAATGTCAACAGAGCAAAGGCATTGTAATACCCAACGCTGACATGCTAAGCTGGGCTGAGTCCTGTCGCCTCAGTCGCGGGGATCAGCAAGGGCCGTGAACGCCAAAGACAAAAAGTTCAGGTGTGGGTCAGCGTGGAGATTTTCCTGTGTGAAGAGACAAAGCCCTGGTTACCTCCACACTAATTGCCTTGATGGAGCTCAGTGGGCAACAGTCAGCTGGGCCTTGGCATTGTATGGCGAGAGGCAAGGCAGAGAGAGAATGACTGGAGGGGAGGGGTTTAGGTGACAGCTGAGGAATGTCTGCTCTGCTCTCTCTTTGCCATGGTTTCCAGCGACTGTCATGTGAGGAATGCACGGGCTAGGACGACGGGACTTGGAATGCTACCCTCTGAGACGAGTTTAGCTGACGAGATCTGGAATCTCCACTTGTCTGCCGAACCCCCATGTCTCGTACATCCTCTTTACTGTCCACCTGAATCCACGCGGTCTGCGTTTGTTTGAGCCAATCCGTCTCAGTCGTTCACCTCACAAAATCTACACAAAGTCACATTCTTCGCTATCAAAGAAGAAATTGAGATGCCACAAATTATTATTGGCTAATTCGCACTAACAATGTCCATATGCGCAAAGGGGGCCTGTAACGCTCTTCACCATGAATCACATCATACAGACTACATGTGAAGAGAACATGTTTACAGGTCCTTCTGCAACAGGTCATTTTTTAAGTGACAGAAGGCCAGTGACTCACATGAAAGACACAACCTCTAGCCTAAATGTGAGATTATGCCAGGGCTGCACTACAAAGCAGAGCGACAGACTCTGAGTCATACCCAAACTTAGTATCATCTCCTGAAACCCAGTTAGGAGAACTTGTGGCGGTGGTATTTATAACCCTGCACTGGTCACCAGCGTCGGGAGTGATATCGTTGCACCCAGTGTGGAGTGAGCCCTCGTGTAACTACATGACACACTTCACAACAAAGCCAGAGGTCAGTCATTCAACACAACAGGGCCTTGCAGTTCATTGCAGAAAATTAAACTGTCAGAGATGTAATTTTCTTTCAGATGCAAATCTTGCTTGTTTCGCAAAATCCGTCTGGAGTTTATTGGCTAAAACCAAAAAGGAGAGCATGACATAGACCTCAAGAGAGACATCATATGACTGTCCATCTCGTCTTTACTTCATCTGTGGAGACTGTCATCACCTTGACCTCGCTGCAATTCTGTGGATTAGCACTTTAAACAGAAATCCCTACATCACCTTCTTCAACTCCTTTATAAGACCCCAAAACCCCTGGATCACATGCTGGCCTACATCACACACACACACATACACAGACATACACACAGCAGATTCTCGTCTCCAGAGATGGTTAGGTCTGGAGAGCGGCACTGCAAATTCTTTCCTCACTCTAGCTCATCCCTGGACATCAGCCCAAAAAAAGGCAACGTTTCCACCCAATGAGTTTGCACAGGGGGCCATGCTAATTCCAGATTTCATTATGGCAGACTCTGAGCATGAAGAACGGCTGATTTAACATCGCCATTAATAAGGGCACAGAGCAAATATCCTCACTAACAAAATCAATTCATGATCTTATGATAACGCTAACAACATCTTAGAAAATATGCTTAAAAAACTTTCAATAGGTGAAAGAAAGTGTATAGTGCCATGTAGCCAAGTCAGACTACTTTCTAGTACAAGCTCACCGTGGGCATGAGTAATGAGGTGACATCACTGGGAATCTATGCTAGCATTAAACATTTAATGTAAACATTATTTCATTAATTTTTATACAATGTAAGCACTTAATATCCAAACAAACAGGTGGATAAAGTGTCCTTGCTGATGCAATCAATTTAACTGTGTAAATGCCTGTTTCCACCAGCAATAACTTAAGTAGGGTATTGACTTGTTCATTATAAAGGATCTGCAGTGTCCTGTTGACCCACAGGTTAAAGGTACAAACACAAAACAGTAATGCAGAAAGTCCCACTTTAAATTTAACAACCCTCACAAATAAAACAATTCTATAGGTCTTCAAAACTGAAAATAGGTCTGTTATTGATGTACAGCATCTGATAGTGTTATCACAGTATAATCCTATTACATATGTAGCAAATGTCACTAGATGCAATCACATAAACGTTTCAATCTGCAAAGGATTCAACTGATATCATCCAGGTATTGTTTGTTACACAATAAATGATAGAGAGATGAGGTCACATCTGGAGCGTGGCAGAGAATGAACAGAGTAGTAGACAATACAAGTGAATCCTTTACTAGACTGACGTATTCACAAATGACAATGAAGCTGTTTCAAACCCAAATTGCAGACGTTTAATTTAAAGCAAATCTACTGTATGTACAGTGCACATCACTGAATCCACCTTGGCCACAACAACGCTCTCTTTTCTGTAACTGCACCTACGGGCTAACATAACATTTCAATCCCTTCACTGGTGTTTAAAGAGCCTTGTAAATCAGACATGTAGCCCTGCTTAGTTTAAAACGGTTCGTATGTGAGGTAAAAACCTGGCCTAAGTGACTGACGACAACCTAAACAGGCTGCCATTTGCATTATTTAGCTTTCAAAGTATAGAGGCTAGTCAACGCAGCTACCGTGGTTAGCGGGCAAATAGTTAGCTTAGCACTGCTGACAATCCGGCCAAATAGCAAAGTATTTGCCCCACATATGTTCCTGGTAAAAACCAATACACCAAAGTCACCAAACGTCACTTTTGGGGGCACAAAGTTACCCGCTGACGTCGCTTCTCAAGCTAGCTAACGAATGAATTAACCTTAGCTAAACCTCCAAAACAGCTAACCAGAGCTAGCTTATCCTGCTAACGTAGCGTTAGCATACATTCCGCTCGGCCAGCACAGAACTAAATTAATTAACCATTTTATCACATTTGAGCTAATACACCGCAACCGTCTGTCACCTGTGTATATATTACGTAAACATGGTGTGTAGCCGAGGCCTTGAAAGGGTAACATTAGCCTGTAATCGAGTGACGTTGTAAGCAACCAACGCTAGCTAGCTTCTGCTTCCTCCAGAGAGTAGCCGCAGACGCGGTGGAGGGGTTTATCAACAACACCACTTTTACGGTTAGCCAGGTTGTAGCCATCGCTGAGGAATTCATTTCGCCCTGGATCAATGACAACATTTGGGTTGAGATCACAGCACTGACTCGATCGTAGCACCCGAAATTAGCTTTCTTCAACAGTATCAATTAAGCATAAAATACTAGTGGTTGTTCGGCTTGAAGGTAGTTTACAACATATAATGACCCAACGTTACAATCTGAAGTGGAGCGGCACAGCAATTAGACTGCACCCGCTGACTGAGGATAGGGACTCAGGCTAGTTTACTGGAGCAAAAAGTAGTCCTTTTAACTTTGCTGCTTATTAAGGATTGCGGTCTAAAGACTGCACGCACAGTTAGTGCTGTTTTGAATTTAGGTATCCCATAATAAAGCTGAGACAGAGGCCAGTGTGTTCATCCATAACGCTGCTCTGCGTCGAAAAGGACGGCTGGGCTAGGTAGGTAAACAACGGGATGAGAATGGCTTCCATTTGACAGGTGTTCCAGGACAAGCAGTCGCTAGCAGCAAACCCATATTTGTGTCTCATGATGCTGGCAGTGCTAGTGACTGATGTGAACACACACGGCGGGCTAACACAAACCTGGTGGAGGGCGGTGAGACCGTCTACATTGGCGTAGTTGATGTCTGCGCCCCGGTCAAGCATTCGGAGCACCTCCTCGGTATCGCCGCTCGAGCAGGCGGCCAGAAACACGGCGCCATCATCGAACTTCACCTTCGTCTTCTTCTTTTTCAGAACAGGAGGCTCCTGGTCCGTTTCCGAGCCCAGCCATCGCTTTAACTGCTCATTCCTCTTCTGCTTGGCGTCCGCCATCTTCATCCCCCTCCTGTCTCGGGCTTCTTATCTTTCTCCGAGAGAGGATATACTTTATAGTGCCACTATCCCACAGCGCACTGGGGCGTGGGAAGGGAGGGCTGGGGAGGAGGGGGGAGCCGAGAGCGAGAGAGAGGGCGTCTGGATTGTTTTCCATAACCTCGCGAGATCTGGAGCGCTGGAGCTGCAGTATAACGTCATCATCAGCAGATTATGAGGGGAGAGTGAGCAGGGTAATCCCTTATAGACTGTGTACACCAAATAAGACAAGAGTACTTGAAAATATTACATAACATTCAGCGAGCTCCCAAGTATTTCCAGGGAGAGAGGCTCTGTTACAACTATTTAAACCATCTCCTCTATGCTCCATTTTGAATTGTATAGTCTTCAGTTTACTGTGACATTACTGGGTACATAATAAAAGTCATAGTTGACTCTCAGTCCAGTGGCGTCACCGAGAGGGGGCAGGGGGGCCATGGCCACTCTGGCATTTTTATACCATGTGTATATTAATTTGCACTGTCCCTTCTTAAATTAATTCAACTTAAAGGACCCTGGCACACCAAGCCAACCTTGGACATCTGTCGCCCTAGTCAGTGCGGTGCGTCCCACCCTGTCGCCCCTTGTCAATCCCCGTCAGCTTTTATTTTTGGCCAATTCAGTGTGTTGAAGTGGCAACAGCAGAGCCCCTCTGTGAATAAGTCACTCTAGCCCCTTTTGCACTGGCAGATTTTCCAGGAATGTTGGGCCGTTTTGCTGGCAAGCTGCGAGCGTTTAGACACACAGAGCCGGATTGGCGAGTTGATCCGAGGTGCCCAATTTTCCGCCTCGTAGGGTAGTCATATTTTCAGAACCCTTTTAGTTTGAAAAGACCGAGGCGGCCTTCCGCAACGGGAGGGGCTGTTGATGACTTGTGGGAGGAGCTGTTGATGACGCCACACGTGCGAGCCACTGGTGGTGGATAAACAGGAAACAGCTGATAGCAGGAATGAGCAGCTAGTAGCAAGAGGGAAACACAAACCTGACAGACACTGTAAAGATGAGCAACTGGGGAGACAAGGAATTGGGCGCCTTCCTTGTCCTCGCAAATGAAGAGGCCATTAACCGTCAGATGACGGAACGGTGAAGAACGGGCAGACTTACGAGAGAATTGCTAAAGGACTGACCAGCTGCAGCTTCCCTCCCACATCACTGTTTACGTCACACACTGAGCTACACATTTTGTTACTTTATCACGTCCCCCATTGCCCCGAAAAAGGCGCATTCTGGATAAACAAAAGTAGGTACTCCCCAATTTTGTTTTTATACTGCCAATGCTGAAAGAAGACTGATTGGGCTTTCCTGCAAATTCCTGTTTAAAAAGGGCTTCTGATTGGCAATTCAGCACAGTGCACGATAAAGGCTAGCTCACATTACATGATTTTCACTGTGATTTTGTCGCCGCAGAGGATCTTGAGAGCCACCTTGTGTCGTAGGTGAGTCGGCAGATATTCAGACACGACGAGTCCTCATGTGTGAACAAGCCTACGAGCAAGTCGCCCCCTCATCTGTGATTGGGACTGGATATCTGGCATGCTAGAAAACTGGAGAAGTCTGACATGACTGATAAAGAGCATCAGCCAATGAGAGGCGGGATAGCGGAAGAAATGTGAGGAGGACAAGCCGCAGGGTTGCCAGGTCCAGTCGCTTCTTTTGGGCTTGTTTCCATAGCCCTGGTTGCTTGTTTCTCTCCCAAGATATGGCAACACTGACAAGCTGGCAAGCAACAACAACAATGGCGGCGTCCACAGGATCACGGGGAGCCCATTGCGTTTGGACCCAGGCCCTGGAGGCAGATCTGATTCAGAATATCCATGCCTTTACGATGTGTCATCTCGAAGTTAAAAAACGTAGTTTGGGGACGTCACCGCGTTATCTGGGGCTCTGTCGGCGAGGGCTCGGTCGAGAAATCTTGTGGTGTGCACACACAGGTCGTAACACAGTTGGCGAGACTCCCGATGACAGAAACACACGTCGCCAGGTATGAACACTCAAGAGATTATGATAGTCTCCACAACGCAAAATCAGGGTTAAAATTGTGTAATGTGAACTGGGCTTTAGAGAAACAGAAGTGAGGAAAGTAAACAAACAGCTAGATTCAAAAGGGTGTGAGATCAAAACAAACGTGTTACGTAAGGTAAGGTTATTTTTCTTTAGCAATTGAGCTCTTAAGCCGAAATATTTTGTGACTAGCATCAAGAGGGTCTTCCAGTTTCCCTTTTTGAATGATGATAACATACTACCGTCATCTGCTGGTATAGAGAGTTATTTCCTCTCACACAGGTGCAGTATGTGTTGGTTGGCCATCGGCTGTGATCTTTGCAATGTGTTCATGTGCAACTTTTAGGTCGAGACACAGGCGACATGAGGCAATGCAGCAGTCGGCTTTCATTGCCACTAGTTTTTTGAAGGTGCTTTGGTGTATCTGGGCCTTTAGATATCTGAATGGTACCACCAATGGAATTCTGCAGTTTTTCTATGGACTGTATCCAGCAATGTCCACAGTTGTTTTATTTTTTAGATTTTGTTATCATCCCCTCCTGACCTGCTGTTCTAAATTGGTAGTGTTTTGTTGTCTTTTCAAACAGAGGTGACTTACCCTTTCTTTGTTTCGATCAGGAAATAACATGCAAAATAAACAAACTAAAGGTATTTCCCCTTTCTCCCACACGTGAGCGCCTCAAACGAATTGTCACATGTAACATGTTTGGTTCACACCTGTTAAAAACACATTGCTCTGTGTGGGAAAATAAAAGCTGATTTGATTTGATAGGTAACACCTCAAGCGCGGAAGTCAGTTTGATGTATGTGGACCTTTAGATATCTGAATGAAAATGGCTTCTGTGGGAACCCACAAGGCTCCCCTTAAATCAAGAAGTCTTGTTCCCAGTGATGCTCCTTATAATCACTGTGCTCCTTCAATTAAAGCTGGATATTTACAGAAAAGGACAACTATAATCTTTCTGAAATACAATTAAATGCCAGCCACTTTATTAGGTACACCTGTTCAACTGCTCATTAACGCAAATAGCTAAGTAGCCAATCGTGTGGCAGCAACTCACTGCATTTAGGCATGTAGACAAGGTCAAGACAACCTGCTGAAGTTCAAACTGAGCATCAGAATGAGGAAGGAAGGTGATAAAAGTGACTTTTAAAGGTGGCATGGTTGTTGGTGCCAGCCGGGCTGGTCTGTCAGAAACTGCTGATCTACTGGGATTTTCACACACAACCATCTCCAGGGTTTACAGAGGATGGTCCCAAAAAGAGAAAATAAAGGGGGTCCAACTTGGTAACAACAAGTTAGTGTACTTAGTAACTGTAAAATAAAAAAAACAAAGTATGCGAATCCTTAACTCTCCATATTTACACAGTTTCTAATTAGCCGATACACCTCAACAGCATAATCGAATTCCTGAAAGTCAGTTATGGCTGATGTTTATATGTCATTTCGTTTTGATTGTTTATTTGTAAGGACAACACATGTTAATCAACATTTCTGTACATGTGCCAGTGTTAGCCAACTGCAGTCCTTCGGCAGGATGTTTTGAAACCTATAAAATGATAAAATTCACAGAGCAAAGACAGCAGGTCACCATAACGACAGCAAAAGCAATAGCAAACAGGAATTGTCAAGACAACACACAAGCCGTGCAAAGCAACAAGAAACTGTAGAACATCAGTTTGATACAAAAACACAGCAACAACAATCAGCATGTTCACACAAACAGTCATGCAAGCAACATGAAGTAACAACTCAGCTAAGCATTACATGCCCACATGCCGAAGTGCAATGGACAGTAAACACAGATAGAAAACAACGGTCATTATATAGATCTTAATATAATGTTATGGGTCAGCAATATATGGTCATGTGTACTAACACACAAGCCATGCAACACAAAGTTAGCCAGGTTGTTAATAAAATCAATATTCCATACATACTCATGCATTCTCCTCAATATTTCAAATGTGTGCATTTGTCCCCCCAGAGGACTTTTATTTTAACAAATTAAACACACTTGCAAAAAAGCACACACACAAATTGGTGAATAAATAAATTAATAAATACCAGGATGCAGGAAATTAAGTGTTTGAGGCTCAAAATTTTCTGGTGGAGGATCCCCAAACCCTCTTAGTTATGTTACTTTACTTTAGCATATGGCTTACCATTGCCATATGTTGGAGATGTTGGCTCTCACACAACGTTTGCATCAGGCTATCTTTTCCTTTTTGGAATTGTTAGCCAGCCAGGCCAGTGTTCAGAAAATGTGCATTTGACCTTTGTGGCCGTTCAGTCCATGCTCCTGCACAGAGAGTTGGACGACGTTCCACTGTCAAACATCTCTGCCAAAACAGGAAGTAAACTAATTGTACTTGTGCTCGTATTATTTTCCCTTAACATATTGATTAAATAATATTATGTTACTGTTGCACCCATATTTTTTTAGTCTCTTTTATAAATAAGAGTCAAAAATGAGTAGAAAAAGTTAAATAATCAGATTTTGTTATCATCACCTCCTGACCTGTTGTCCTCAGTTGGTAGTGAATTATTTTTTCAACCAGAGGTGACTTAGCTTTTGTCTTTTCGTTCAGGAAATAGCATGCTATCTATACAAACTTTCATTTTAGACGTATTTCCCCTTTCTTCCACACATGAACGCCTCATATAAAATGTCACATGTAACATGATTGGTTTACACCCACTAAAAACACATTGCTCTCTGTGGGAAAATAAAAGCCGTCTCACCACAAAGTACCTGTAATGGTTTGATGGGTAACACTTGAAGTGCTAGGAATGCCGAGTGGACTCGAGCACCGGGGTGGTCCGGCTCAACCTGGAGTAAAAACAAGGTGGCCAGGCATAAAGTGTTTTTTATTTTGGCACCGCCATGTGTTATTGTTGGCAGACACCCATGTGTACTCAGCAGGGGATGTGGTATTGCCTCCTCGTACGCAAGTTGTAGGTATGAGACATGCAGCACCCCCCCTTTTTTTTAATTACATAGTGTCTTTACAGACGATAATAATGTTGTTTTTGGGTTTAAAGACATTTCAAAAGTGACAATGATGCTGCCTTTACTTGATTAGATACCACCCACCTACTGAACTTGGAGTTGACATCCTGAATAACAAGCTGTTCAAGCAGAATCATGATCCAAAACATTTATACAACTGTGACCATGAGCCATTGTGTGAAGTCACGCTACCTCCCATTTTCTCATTTCGGAGCCATTTCTCATGCCACTGACACTAAATGTAGACAGATTTAAATAATTTATTGTCTGCAAATGCTCTGAATGAGGCTTGGGCTGCGGCACACGGGACTGCGAGCCAGAACACGGAGGTTAAGACGCAGAGAGAGGACGAGCAGCTCAGCTGATACAGATCCTTAATGTTACAGAAATGTCATGGGAAATTACTGCGGTTCCACTGAATCATGGGAACACCAACAGCGTCAGTGTTAGGAAGTTGTTGGCCAGAGGCTTCAGTGTGCTGATATCAGGAGGGCTGGAGGGAAAGTGATGCGTAAGCTGCTGTTGGGCGAGGAGGGCCGACCTCACAGTGACTGACAGCACAAGGCGAGCCATGTGGGCCACATCCAGCCCTGAACAGAACGAGAGTGTACAGTGTGTAGGTCTGTGTGTGTCTGTGTGATGACACATAGACTGTGTTTTTACCTGCAGCACAAAAAGCTGTGCTTATCTTATTGCCTCAGCTGTTTCAAAAGGTTGTTATAAATAAATGTCATTTTCATAACCTTTAAATATCAGGCTCTGAATATGTGATAGCACTGCACTTCTCAGTATCTCTGTATGTAAAAGAAAACATGTAACAGGTACATATTAGATGTCAGTGAGGGTTAACTTCTATCTAATAGCATACAGAGCAGCAGCCCAATCACCAGAAAAAATGTTGGCATTGTACATTTCTGCAAACCAGTGATGCGTTATATTCGCACGTAATAGCTGACACATTGAAACTTTACATTTCAACAGTGCTGTGGTTAGGAAAGGAGCATGTTTTGGCATAGAATAGCTGGTTTTGGGTGAACAATCCCTGCCAGAAAAGCAAGGATGTCTCGGAAGAAAACGGCCACTTTTTGTGCCACTACCCTGCCAGGAAAAGCAACGTTGTCTTGGTAAAAAACACCACATCTGGGGGCTAAAAAGCTGCTGCAAACACAGTGGCGGGTCCCTAAAAAACTTGGCTAATTGGCACTGAAAACACAGCAATATATCTGTGAAAAACAACTGCTTTTTGTGCAACTATCCCAGCAGGAAACACAGCAATGATTTGGAGAAAAACAAACACTGCAATGTCTCAGTAAAAAAAAACAACTGCTTTTTTTGTGGCACAATCCCGCTAGAAAAACAGTGACAGGTTGCTGAAAGATACTCACATTTGGGGATAAAGCACTGCAGGAATCACAGTGATGTGTCTCTAAAAAACATCCACTTTTACACACCCAAATATGGGGACTAAATGGCACTAAAAACACAGCAATGACTCTGTAAAAAACGTAATTATGGCATGATCCCGCTGGGAAAACAGCAACAGGTTAAAAGCAGCTGGAAACACAGCGATGGGTCCCTAGAAACATCCATGTTTGGGGGCTAAAACTCCACTGGAAACACAGCATTGACTCATTAAAAAACAGCCACTTTTCATGCCACTATCCCTGCAGGAAACATGGCAATGTCTCTGTAAAAACAGTTGCTTTTTGTGGCACTAACCTGGAAAAATGTTGAAGGGTTACTAAAACACACTGCATTTGGGGGCTAAAAAGCCACTGGGAACACAGCGACAGGTCCCTAAAAACACCCACGTTTGGAGGCTAAATGTCACAGAAAACACAGCAATGACTGTAAAAAACAACCACTTGTTGTGCAACTATCCAAGCAGGAAACACAGCAATGTTTTGGTGAAAAACAACCACTTATTTGTGGCATGATCCCGCTGGAAAAACAGTGACAGGTTGCTAAAAAATGACCACGTTTCGGAATAAAAAGCAGTAACAAACACAGTGATGGGTCCCTGAAAACACCCATGTTTGGGGACTAAAACTCAGCTGGAAACACAGCAATGACTTGGTAAAGAACAACCACTTTTCACGCCACTATCCCTGCAGGAAACATGGCAATGTATTTTTAAACTGCTTTTTGTGGCACAAACCCTGCTGGAAAAACAGTGAGGGGTTACTAAAAAACACCACATTCGGGGGCTAAATGGCACTGAAAACACAGCAATGACTCTGTGAAAAACAACCACTTTTCATGCAACTATCCCAGCAGGAAACATGGCGATGTCTCAGTAAGAACACCCACTTTTTGTGGCACTATCCCTGCTGGAAACACAGCAACAGGTCCCTAAAAACACCCATGTTTGGGGGCTACAACGCTACTGGAAACAGCAAAAAAACCATATGATATGAAACGTGCAAATACTACTTATTTATGATTTGCAGAAACGTACAATGCCAACATTTTTTTCTGTGTGTAACTTTCAGCAGGGTTAGATATGGATGCTACAAACATCAGATCAAACATACAACACAATGAGTCTACGCTACCATCTCACCTTGACATTATGTTGTTGCCCCCAACAATGAATTCATCAGTATATCTTGTCAGAAATCTACACTAATTATGTCGTAAAATCAAAGTGAAGACATAATTCAGTTGTTTCAAGAATGCTTGTAATTTCAGGTAGTGTCTGTGGCTCAGGGCCAAACATATTTCAATATCAGATTTTGAATCAATTCAAAATTCACACAGACAAGTCAAATGTATAAAGATAAAAATATTGACTTTAGTCAAGGGATTTGAATATTTTCTGCAGGTGATTTGCATGTTTAACTCTGCAAATTTCTCTCACTGTTTGCTTTAAATCCACAATGTCAACAACAGTTACGAAAGAGGGGCCTCTTGTAGCACTGAGGGCATGGAAACTCTTTAACATATATCCACATACTCCATTTAACGCCAAAACAAACACCTTGAATGTACAGTAATGCATCCTGTTTATGCACCCAGCTGTGCCCCCCCAGCAGCTGTATTTACCTCAGTGACAACACACAGTACATCATGGCTTGTTTTAACGAAGATTACTTAATCAAATAACCTTATATTGAATTTGTTTGTCATGAAATTGCCAGTAAAAAGACTTCAGACAGCTAAAAGCAATCAGTGCAAATAATTGTGGTTACTGATGTGACGTCAGAGGATGCATCGGGATTTCAGTGTTTGTTATACCTGATGGGATGCTAAGGGGAAATGCATTGCACAACACGGGAGAAAAGTCATTTGTCAGCATCGGCTCTGACGGGCGGTTGTGACTATCCTGCTGTACGTGTGTCATGAGACTTCTAGCTAACTCCTGTCTCTCATTACCCTTCACTTTGATCTCCCATGACTGTTTGCTGTTGTTCCCGTTCCTTGCGAGGATAAAAGTGTCTCGGAGTGACTCAAGTGTATCAGTACCACAAAATTACACTGGCGCACTCTCACTGTTTGTCTTCAGCCGGTGAGACGTGCATGAGTGAACTGATTAAAACCCATCGACAGATCTAAAAGTCATGTCATCGTAGCCGCGTTCTCAGCGGTTTGATGTCAGAGCCAGAGCCCTCAGTACCTGTGACTGATCCCCCAGAGGAAGCTCCTGTTTACTGCTTTAATTGAGTGTTTGCGAAGGGACTGTTCTCTGGTGTGGTTTATGAAACCAGATGAGGTGTCCCGGTCAAGTGTTCTGGAAAGGCAGCTGGGAAAGGGGGAATACATACATACATGCATACTTGCATTCTTACTCAGACTTAGGGTGCTTTCAGACCTAGAGGTGTCTTGTTTTGGTACGAATCAGGGACTAGTTTTGTTACTGACTTCCATAATTGCCTAGAGTTGGTTTGTGTTCTGCGGAGGCTGCAGCAGGGACTGAGTCTTTGACTGTGAGGTGCCTGGTCTATCTACTAAGCCACCGACGCCACACACTCATGCTTGTTTAATCCAAACAATGTGTAATGCGACTGCAGTTGGTTCAGATCTAGGTTGGAACATATTCTTTCCACAAACGAACCGCACCAGAGTTCATTTGTTACCGGACTGAGACCACCTCTTCAAGAGGGCCTCAGCTACGTTCGTGTGACCAATGCACTGACGGGAGTAAAGAAGGAAGAGGTCATAAGTGATCCAGTTAGGAGGCAGGTTCTGTGGTCGATGGGTCACAAAACACAGGACTTTCCCCAGGAGACGGGTGATCGTAAGTGTGTGAACTTTGAGTGAGCTTTGAATAATTTTTAGGTACGTTATAACCACGTTTCTTTTCCTAAACCTAACCACAGCAACTGTATTTGCCTAAATCTAACCTCTGTAACTTTACATTAGGAAAGTAATGTCATTCGTGAGGCGCTAATTTGTTGGATATCATATGAACCATTGTATGAGGATACATTGCATTAGCATGTTTCATATGTGTCATATCAACGTTGCTAAAGTGACATGGAACATGAGTTGACTTTGTCATTGGGAGACATACAACATTGCTGTGTTTTCAGCGGGTTTTTAGGCACCAAATGTGGGTGTTTTGTGGCAACTCATTGCTGTTTTTCTGGCGGGGATAGTGCTTCAAAAAGTGGTTTATTTTTACTGAGACATTGCTGTGTTTCTTGCTGGTTAGGGCTGCTGCCCCTAAAACTGGGTATTTTAAGCCAAAACATCATCATCTAACCAATTTGTTCTGTGCCTAAACCTAACCACACATGGTCCATGATGTGCAGGAAAGTACAGTGCCAACATTTCTGTCTGGTGATCAGGCTGAAAAGCCACAACAGAAGATCAGACAGGGAAAATACCACATATTCATTGCCATACAGTAACTGTATCCAGTCATACCCTCCAGCATGTCAGTACAGGTGACCCAGACGAGCAGCACTCACAGAGGGGCGACTGGTGAAGTGTGGACAACTCAGTCCCATCTGAGAGAAGCCAGACGCTCCGCTCCCATGTCACCCAATGCCTGTTGTTGGCGCCTGCGACACTGACACACTCATCTCCTTCTCCGATTTACGGGTCCAGACAGCAGCGCTATCGAGCAGATAGAAATAGTCAGCTTTGATGTTATCAGGGGATGTCTAAAAAAGTGATGTAGAGAAATACCCTGATAGTGCTGGCTCAGCCCGTCAGACCCTTTCAATTAGTCACTGGTGGACTGGAAAGCTTGTCCTGGCCTGTGGTATCAGGCGAGAGTTAGCAGGTCGCTCTACAGGCAGCGAAAAGCCACTTGGAATATAAAAATATTCTTCCTAGAAGGGTTCGTCCATGATGCAACAGTCCCAAGGTGACATCTCGTGCTGCACTGGGCTCAAACCCAAGTCCATCACAGATGAACGGGCCCCCATCTGACTGCATGTTCACTATGTGTAGAACTTCACCTCCCTGTCCAATGTCACCACGGGCTTCTACCATCAGAGTATTTAGGTTGCAGAGAGGAATGAGATAGCAGACTCTGTCCAAGGCCAATCATGTGCCATGCAGAGAAGTGAAGGAACAGGAACCAGTTGGCAGAGAAACACAGGGAGAGGAGAGGCAGTTGAATGAATGGCAGGAGGGGTGAAGAAGGGGGGCGGGGGCAGATTGTTTCAGACCATTCTCATCAAGATGAATAATAATAGCAACCTGATCTGGTCACACGCCGCGGCCTTCTTCTCAGCTGTGGCGTCATGCTTGTCTGGGTTCCTTTGTGTGTTTGTGCACGGTAAATCCACTCGAGGTCCGTTAGTCATTCGGACCAAATAGGTAACATAACACACACTGTGATTATACATATCTGCAAACCACAGATACGTTACATTTGTACATTTCACACGTAGCATATCAGCTTTTCTTGAGCGACGCAATATATGAGCTGACTTTGGAAGGTGGAGGGGATGGTGGATGGCGTGTCACCTGTGAGTCACCTGTCAAGCAACAGACCTCTGTTTGAAACCAACACTTTCTAAACCTTTTTTGAAAGTCATCGCTGCATTTGAAGCAGGTTTTAGTCACCAAACACTGGTGTTTTTGCTGCGTTTCCTGTTGGGATAGTGTCACAAAAAGTGGTTGTTTTTTAGCACTATGTTTCCTGTTGAGATAGTGCCATGAAAAGCATTTTTTTAATTGACCCATTGTTGTTTTTTCTGCAGGGATAGTGGCACGAAAGGCAGTTGTTTTTTTACCAAGCCATTGCTGCGTTTCCTGTTGGAACAGTGCCACAAAAAGTGGTTGTTTTTTATCACTATGTTTCCTGTTGGGATAGTACCATGAAAAACAGTTGTTTGTTTACCAGGCCATCGCTGTGTTTTCTGGCAGGATAGTGCCACAAAAAGCTGTTGTTTTTTTACAGAGACATTGCTGCGTTTCCTACCAGGATAGTGCCACAACCAGTGATCCTTTTTTACCAAGTCACTGTTGCGTTTCCTACCAGGATAGTGCCACAACCAGTGATCCTTTTTTACCAAGTCTTTGCTGCGTTTCCTACCAGGATAGTACCACAACCAGTGATCCTTTTTTACCAAGTCATTGCTGCGTTTCCTACCAGAATAGTGCCACAACCAGTGATCCTTTTTTACCAAGTCATTGCTGCGTTTCCTACCAGAATAGTGCCACAACCAGTGATCCTTTTTTACCAAGTCATTGCTGCGTTTCCTACCAGAATAGTGCCACAACCAGTGATCCTTTTTTACCAAGTCATTGCTGCGTTTCCTACCAGAATAGTGCCACAACCAGTGATCCTTTTTTACCGAGTCATTGCTGCGTTTCCTACCAGGATAGTGCCACAAACAGTGATCCTTTTTTACCGAGTCACTGTTGCGTTTCCTGCCAGGATAGTGCCACAAACAGCGTTCCTTTCTTACCGAGTCATTGCTGCGTTTCCTGCCAGGATAGTGTCACAAACAGCATTCCTTTCTTACCGAGTCATTGCTGTGTTTCCTGCCGCGATAGTGCCATGAAAAGCAGTTGTTTTTTTATTAATCCATCACTGCATTATCTGCTGGCATAGTGCCACGAATTGCTGAGTTTTCTGATGCGATAGTGCCACGAACAGCAGCTGTTTTTTTTTTTGAGAAATGTCTACATTTTCTGCCGGGACATAGCCACAAACAAGGTTCCTTTTTCGCTAAGATATTGCTGCATTTCCTGCCGGGATAGCGCCACGAAAAGTAGTTGTTTGTTACCGAGATATTGCTGCTCTTCCTGCTGGGATAGTGCCACAAGAAACTTTTTTTTTTACTGACCCATTGCTGTATTTTCTGCTGGGATAAGTGCCATGAAAAATGGGCCATGAAAGTTGGTATTTCTAAACTGAAACATGATTTTCCTTACTATAACCAAGAGGTTCTTGTGCCTAAACCTAACCACACAGACACACTGCTTGTATTTTTGGGTCAGGACTGAAACACACAGACTGAAGCTCTTGCAGCTTCTCCATGGCCTGTGTTAACGTGAGGTGATGTCTCAGAAAGGACACCCTGCACTCAGTTCTGGGGTGCAGGGCACGGCAGGGTTGGGGAGTGCTCATGAGGTGATCTACTCTCAGACGACAGCTGAGCTCTCACCCCGGACAGAAATAGGGCAGTCACTTTCATTTAGCAGGGGCTGTACAGCTGGAGCATCACCGGATTCTGCTCTTTCAATCTCGGGCCATTACGCCGGCATGATAACAATGGATGTTTGATTGCGCTAACTCGATTCAAATGTATGGTGATGGACTTATGTGCAAATGACCAGTGGACTTAGTGTGCAACGCAGGCGTATTCAATTCTGGGATGTTTCTTTAAAGCCAAACGAACAGTGACAGCCTAATAAGACAAGGCTGTTTGAGTGACCTTGTTTCCTAGAGAAAAGAGGCTAATAATAGGCCAAAATCTGGAGCTGCGGTGAAGCCTGTAATGGGTTAGTGCTAAAAGCTACGATGAATCATTCCGGTCAAGCAAGCCATGGAAAAAAAGATCATCAATTTTTTGCTGTCAGAAATAACTATCATGCTCCAGCCAGATGGAGATGAGCATGTTTTATGTCTTTAAACCGATGACTAAGATTGTGGAGGAGCTTGTAAGGAAACAGATTACAAGATTACAAACGACCAGACGGGAACTGTTAGTAAAGGATAGGCGCTGTTAACAGATCCCCTACTAAAATGACTCCGGTATAAGAAATGAAAGTAGAACTCCACAGTAAAATCTAGCAGCTGTGGCTGCCAGAATTTAATTGTAATAAATACAGTTGAACTTTTTCTACAATTACTGTAAGAACATATTAGTACTGCTGATTTTACAGTTAAAGTTGGAGTTATTTTCCATATTTTACCAAATAAATTCAGGTTGATACCATAAAAGAAATGCTATTTTGTTATATAGTTATCATGAAAATACCAATCAAATTTAAATGCAAACCTACCCTGCATCAATTGATTTTTGGGGAGTCACTTCACAGCCTTTATCACCTTATAAAGCTGATATGCTGAATGCATTAGCATAACAATTGCTTTTTTACACACCCAGCACAGACAGAACAACATACCTGATGAGTTGAGTCCAGCAGTCTGGGTATTTAGCTCCCACATGCTGCACTACTTTGCTAACTTTGTCTCGCTGCTGTGTGGTGCTGGGCAGATAGCAGACATCAGGTTCGTCAGCTGGTGCCTACTGGTGGGAATGAGGGTAATGATAGCCTTGAGACTGAACTGAAACAGTTAAGTTCCTATTCACATTTAATGAAAGGGGACTTGTTATTATGCTAATTTTCACTTTCACTTTCTACCAGGAAATAAACAACATCAATACCCGAGATTCCGTTTCCCTGATGTTAGCTTGTAGCTACATGTAGCAATGTACTTGCAGCCAGGGAATGACTGTAATTTTGTGTTCACACCGGAAAATAACAGTTTCGCAAGTGAAATACATGTAAAGTCAACGTAAAGACGTGATTAGATGTGAATTCCTGCCGGGCAGCATGATAGACGTGACCCGAAATATACGTGAAATAAGCAGTGGCAAACGAAGCAAATAGCGAGATTTCGCATCATATGCTTATTCGTAAGAGTCGAAAAATCTGAACTTCTGCGACCAATTTGCGCCTTGATAGCCAATCAGCACTGAGATCCTCCAGGGTCATACGACGCTAAGGACGTGCTGTGTTCAGTCATCAATTCAGCAATTTTGCGTGCGTACGATGCAAGTTATTTGCTCAAGTAAATTTGTGCCTTTTTGTAGTCGTTTCGTGACTTCTCGGGGTAATATTTGTGTTTCTTTGTAGTTGATTTGTGTCTCTTTGAGATAATTTTGTCTCTCTAAGGTACTTTTGTTTTTTTTATTTCATTTCATTTCATGCACGTATGATGCGAGTTATTCGCACGTATGAAGCGAGTCAAATCTTTACAGCCAAGCGTGTTCCAGCAGGAATATGACTCAAAATCCGGAGAAATTAACAACATCACTAACCAAGAATACATGTTTCCCTGATGTTAGCATGTAGCTACATGTAGCAGTGTAGGGCTTCATGAAGTAAATACTTGCAGTAATGTGCCTGGAGCAAATGACCATATAAATAAATCTGTTCCAGGCTAACATCAGGTTGAATAGCGTTAATGTTAGTTGATTCAGGATATTAACTGATTCTTGGCACACTTTTAAAATAACTTGTAATCTTTGTTGGGCGGGAAAGTAACAAGTATTTTCTAAGTGAAGTCACGAGTCATTGATGTTCCATACCAAGTTAAGTTGTACGTCTTTTTTAATTTTGTGAAGTCAAGTCTAAAGTAATCACATATATGAGTCTGACTTGAGTCCAAATCATGTGACTCGAGTCCACACCTCTGCTTCAACGCAGCATCAGAACTTCCGCGAAACGATTTCCACGAAACTGAAAAGGATACTCCCATTAGCACCACTTATCTGTTAGATAATTTCAAAGCTTCGGTTCTCCTGTTATAGAGTTCTCGATTTAGCCGCTGAAACCCTCTGCCCTCATTATTTCCATTCACCTTGATGAAAACAAGCATGAGCGGAAAAACAGAGCCACACTCAGTCTTTAAAGCCTCGGCCCTATCAGGTTTAAATACCTCTTACACATTGTGAACTGAGCTCAACCCAGTGGATGATTGGGGGGGGGGGGGGGGCGTGTGCGATCCCAGGGTGGGTGCATTCTCTGAGGTCAAAGGTCGCAGGCCATCTCGTTTGTCATGGGGAGTACTTTAAGGCACTTCATATGTGGACAGGTTCATGTTTCAATTAACAGGTGTCATATATCTTATTTCTTAACTGTGCTCATCTCCCACGACCTCAGTAATCCTAAAATCTAGCGCAGGTTACAATGGGTACAGTGTTTCCCATGACTGGCATCAATCAGTTTGTTTCAGCCAGAGGTTTAAAGCTCGATCCAGGGATGTCTTTGGCAATAATTGCTTTTAAATCGAGCAAATCAAGTTCATCTCAGAGCTGAATTACTCAAACAATAATTGCGTCCAGCTTTTAACTCTCCTCTGCTGCACAGAAATGGTGTTGAGTTAAGCTCCATCCATACACTTCACAAAGGAGGCCCTCAAGCAGCAGCTTAAAAATAGATAAGTGTTACTTGTGCTACTCTCCCTCTCGCAGCGAAGCCACCCACATATGATTATTACCCTTTATGCAGCCATCTGACAGGATTATCAGCACCAACTTCTGCAGCATACTGTGTGAGCAGGAATGAAGCTCGCAGGCAAAAAGATATCAAGATTCTGGGACAATCAATTACTGCTCAGTGGAGGCAAACACCAGGTGATGCAGGTTTAGAGCAGCACTGTTTGTGTGGCTGGATTTCACCTGGATGTTACGTATGATGACCAGTAATGTGTATTTCTGCAAGCTGACACCACAGCGACTACAGTATGTTGGTGAGTGTGAAATCACAGGAAACAGAGAAGAAGAATCAATCTCACTTCCAGTTATAGTCTAATTTCAAAGTAGCGTACACTTTAAGTTTACATATACATCCACTGATCTCTTATAATCTTAGTCATGGGCGGATTATAGGATAACTGGCCCCTGGGCACAGACATGCAGGAGGCCCCACCACCTTACCTACATAGGAGCAAGATACACAGACTTCTTTGTTGTTTTGCATCTCTTTGTAGTAGTCTTGTGTTTTTTGAGGTACTTTTGTGTCTTATTGTGGTATTTTTGTAGCTTTTTGTAATAATTTAGTTTCTATGAAAGGGCAATCTGTGTCTCTTTGTGGTTGTTTTGTGTCTTTTCATAGTCATTTTGTGACTCTTTAGGTTAATTTTGTGTCTCTTTGTGGTAGATTTGCATCTTTTTTGATTGTTTTGTGTGTCTTTGTGGTTAATTTGTGTCTCTTTGAGGTAAGTTTGTGTCTTGTTATGGTTGTATTGTGTCTTTTTTGGTAGTTTTGTGTCTCTTTGTGGTTGATTCTTGTCTCTTTTAGGTAATTTTGTGTCTTTTCATTGTTGTTTTATGTCTTTTTGTAGTCATTTTGTGACTCTTTGGGGTAATTCTGATTTTCTTTGTGGTTATTTTGTATCTTTTTACAGTCTTTTTTTTTGTCTTTTAGGCCAATATCTGTCCCTTTGCGGTAATTTTGTGTTTTTGTAGTTGTTTTGTGTGCCTTTGTGGTTGTTTTGTGTCTTTTTATGGTCATTTAGTGACTCTTTGGGGTATGTTGTATTTCCTTGTGGTTGTTTTGTGTGTCTTTCTGGTTATTTTGGGAATCTCTGAGGCCATTTTGTGTTTCTTTGCGGTTGTTTTGTGTTTTTTTTTTTGTCATTTTGTGACTCTTTGAGATCATTTTATGTCTCCTTGTGGTAGTTTTGTGTATTTTTCGTCATTTAGTGTCTCTTTGAAGTAATTTTGTGTTTCTTTGTAGTTGTTTTATGTTTCTTTGTGGTTGTTTTGTGTGTCTATGAAGTAATTTTGTGACTTTTTGTAGTTGTTTTGTGTTGTTTTTATGGTTGTTTTGTCTTTTTATTGTTATTTTGTGACTCTTTGAGGTATGTTATGTTTCCTTGTGGTTGTTTTGTGTGTCTTTGTAGTTATTTTGTGAGTCTCTGAGGCCATATTGTGCCTCTTTGTGGTGGTACTGAGTGTTTTTTGGTTGTTTTGTGTCTCTTTGTGGTTGTTTTGTGTCTTTTTATGGTAATTTTGTGACTCTTTGAGGTATGATGTGTTTCCTTGTGGTTGTTTTGTGTGTCTTTGTAGTTATTTTGTGAGTCTCTGAGGCCATTTTGTGTCTCTTTGTGGTGGTGTTGAGTGTTTTTGGTTGTTTTGTGTCTCTTTGTGGTTGATTTGTCTCTCTTTGAGGAAATTTTGTGTCTTTCTGTAGTTATTTTATGTCTCTGTGGTTGTTTGGTGTCTTTTTACAGTCATTCTATGACTCTTTGGGGTAATGTCGGGTTTCTATGTGGTTATTCTGTGTCTCTTTGTGGTCTTTTGGTGTCCTCTGTAGGTATTTTGAGGCTTGCTGGTTGGTACATGTTAATTTGAAAGGCATTTTGCAGGTAAAGGCCATGGGGGCACTTCTGATATTTTGGCCCAAAGGTCCTTTGCCCAGTAGGCCCAGTAATCTATCCATGATCCTTGTCATGACACTATGTGATGCCAGTGCAGATGGATATAACCTGATTGGTGAATTGCTATCAGTGATGTAGTTTAAATTTAGATTGCACTGTAAACTGGGTCAAGGCAGTTTCAGTGCCAATTCACATCCTGGTCTCCCATTTCCAAAGTGCAGCTGGAGGAGTATAAATGAAGTGCGTTCTGAACACTGCGGATGAAGTTCGCCGTTTGTCCTGAATGACATGATACACCGAGCCTGGTGTTCAGGGAAAATTTCAGTGACCTACTGTAGTGTTTCTTTCAGTTGAGTTATCGCTAGGCATGGGCCTCACAGCAAGGTGTGGCTGTGTCGCAGCTGACAAGGTGACGACTGACACTGTTCATCACATGTGGTACCTGTCAACAGTCCCAGTCTGCTCCTACCTGAGCCAGAGAGGAGGATAATAGAGGGGGCGGGAGTGATGGGAAGGCAGGAGGGGGTGTTGGTGTTTGCAGAGCCTGCTTTACCCCCTCAAAACACCTTGAGGGTGACTTCCCCTTTCCTATGTCTGAGCTTCCAAACACAGACATAACAGAGCACAGCTCACCTGTCACATGGGATCAGCATACACCAGTGCAATCCGGTTTTGTCTCAGGTGCACTGGAAACATACCAAAATGTTCATAGTTCAAGGCGTTTGGTGCCTCATTGGCAGACTGGTTTTCCAGCCTCATGTCCTAAAGTTTCTTCCAACTGTAGGAATACTGTGAACTCAGTCTGATATTAAAATACTTTTATTGGTATATTTTACTGGTTTTATTTTAATGGTTTTTATATCCAAGATAATTTTTGGAAATATGCATTTACTTTCCTAGTAGCCTAAATATGTAGCTAGACATAGCAGCTAGTTAGCCAAGCCTAGCACAAAGACTGAAAACAGGGGGAAACAGCTAGCCTGCGCCCCTTCATCTTTTTTACATAGCTGAAGCCAACATCCTAACTAGATGTTGGCTTCTACGTGTTTAAGTTACTAGCCTGCACTTCATATTTATGCTAACTGGTTGCTGGCTCCGGCTAACATTTATGCTAACTGGCTACTGGCTCCAGCTACATATTTAGGGGAACTGGCTAATGAATACAGCTAAAGCTAACTGGCTGCTGGCTTCAACTACATATTCATACTAACAGGCTGCTAGCTCTATTTACATACTAACTAGCTGCTTGCTCCAGCTACATAAACTAACAAGTTGCTGGCTCCAGCCACATTTTTAAGCTAAGCCGCTGGCCCTAGCTACATATTTTAGCTAAATGGCTACTGGCTCTAGCTATATATTTATGCTAACTGACTGCTAGCTCTAGCTGCATATTTATTTTAAGTGGCCGCTGGCTCCAGCTACATATTTATGCTAACTGGCAATTAGCCCTAGCTATATACTTAAGCTAACCTGCTGCTCTGGCTCCAGCTACATATTTAAGCTAACTGGATACATACAGCTATATATTTGAAGTAACAAGCCGCTGGCGGAACCTACATATTTTAGCTAACTGGCTACTGGCTCCAGCCATCTATTTATGCTAATTGACTACTAGCTCCATCTACATATTTATTCTAAGTGGCTGCTGGCTACAGCTACATATTTATCCTACCTGGCTGCTAGCTCTAGCTACATATTTAAGCTAACTGGCTACTAGCTCTAGCTACATACTTAAGTTAACCGGCTGCTGGCTGCAGCTACATATTTACCATACATACGTGACAGTGGTATCAATTATGTTACCTAACTCTTGGCATGAATGGAAATACCGCAAAGTGTATTTCCCAGAATGTCAAACTATTCCTTTAAATATCATCACTTTGAGGGTCTACACTGGCTTCCACAAGGAAGACAGACATTAAAATTAACAAGTTTGTGAAGTGTGGATCATACTTTGAGTTTAGGCCGCCACATAAAGCTGAAGATATACAAAACAAGTCCCAGCCCACCAAAAAAGTCCTGTTTGACAGATGAATGCTCACAAACAAACACGACATGGAAAGCGGGCAGGAAGCGTAACCCAAGATAAACAATCAGATTTATTTTGAAAGCCCGCGTGACATCATCATAACAACCTCTAGCAGCGGGCCGGCGCTAAAAATAGCAAAGATGTCAAAGTCCTGGTACATATATGTCCATGAAGTGTGCGGAGAACATTCCCCAGATAACAGCAGATGGCTCATAGATTGGAGCCTCGTGAGGGAAGGCTGAAGAGCTCGCCCACACATGCCTGATGCAACCCACTCCAAGCGCTCACCGCTCACCTGGGAGAAGCCAACGCAAATGCTCCACAGTGATTGTGTGTGGTGGGGTTAAAGGGGGCGTAGGGATCTGTTTTGGCCCTACACGCATTGTGTACATGAAGTGGTTGTTGACCCCTGTCGCAGAGGCTGTGATGGAAAAAATTAGTCGGGCTTACTGAAACAGAGGCCAACAGCTGCGTGTGAAGACATCCTCTATTTAATGTGTTTGGGACATTCTGATTGGTCGGAGCAACCAGGATGTAACAGGTCCCGCCAATGCATGCAGAAAGTGTCTAAATATAAAGGTTTCTCTCTTAACCAAACGCAGCTTGCAAAAGCCTACTTCTGCATCCCCTGTTGCTACCGTGACATTGCATTTCCTCTTCGTTTCTGCTTTTGTTTTGCAAATAGAGGGAACTTTGCTGCAGTTCTGCAATTGCAATCAACACTCTAAAATTCAGAAAGTACCAGTGAGTACAAGGCAGACTAATTCCCAATCCGGGAAACCCTATCTTTCATAACAAGCCTTTCCAGCTTCTGATGGATGGAGGCCTTATTTCAGCTCAATGAAGTCATCAGTGTTGTGTGTTTCTCTGATGTGCATGATGAGTTTGGCCAAAGCTTGGCTGCGCTCCTGCTGCTGGGCTTCTCCGCCGCTGTAGGAGGGGAGGAAAAAACATAAGGGTGGAAAGGAGAGAGTCCACGACATCATCTCTCCAGGCCTTTTAAGGAGCTCTCCAGTGGAGGGCTGAGAGCGCTGGCCCACTTTCCCATCAGAGCTTCCCAGCCCTGTCTCCTCTCCCCCTGGGAGCTGAGAACACAGAGTGACTGAGCACATAGACACACCAGGAAACACGATACGGATATAATATACTTTAAAAACATACCAAAAACTAAACAAACGGACTGAAAATACCCGAGACAGTGAACACAAACTGCACGATATGACGATCATCTGTCATGTGCACTTAGGAGAGAAATGGGCCACAAGTCGTAACATGTACTTATCATGTTGTCAAGGTCGCACTTCATCATCTTTTAGACGTTTTAATATGTGTGCAGGCGCGAGCAAATACAGAGAGAAATGAGGGGATGCTAGTTGCTGGCAGCAATCATATTCATCATTGTATTCCCAGATGTTGTCAAGGGCTCAGTGTTCCAGAGCCCATCAGATAGACACACTGGAGAGAGGGGGGAAGGGGGGATAAAAAGAGGAGACGTAAAATCGAGGAATAAAGAGGGCTTTGCTATAGTGGTGACTCTTTCTGGCTTTATCGCCGCTGATGTCAGCCAGACCCCACATAGCCACGTTCTCACCCCGCTGCCACTGCCTTCATACGTGAACCCCATACGACCCACACACACTCACACACAGAGTGGGTGAGATAGAGGGGAATAAGTGGGGAGGGGGGGGACGAAGAGCGAGATGGAACACGAGAAGAAGGAGGGTGATGAAGCAGATTGTGTGGGCGAGCTGAGTGTGTGTGTGAGTGAGATTGATCGAGGGGAAGTACCGGTGCATGTGTGACAGCGCAGACAAATGGCGAATGAAAGGCTGTTATGTTGGCAAGTTTGGCCCTGCTGTACTGCCAGATCAGCTCCGTGAATTCAGGGTTTCAAGTGTGGCTTTGAGCCCCTCAACCTGCTCTATTAACAATAGGCACAGCTAAGATACATAATGATGCCTTTTGAGTGAGCTGGGGGGAATAATTTTGTTGTCTTAAACCGAATCAATCCAAATATTAACGTATTTTAATAAGATTTTTGCACTGATGGCTGACATGGATGTTAAAGAAAGGTTTAAACCTGTTGAACTTTTGCAGATTAAAGCATCAGTGACTAAGACACTTGTTCATGTTGCATCTTCGCAACAACACAAGTCATGGTTTTAACACATTTTCCTTTCAGTATAAGCCTGTACTTTACCCTAATGAAAAACACTAGTCTTAATTAGGTCTGTACCCAACTCAGAATTATGTCAGTTGAATCAGATTCAGCCATTTAAAGCGACACTTACCTTTCTGGAAATTTTACGCTTTTCTTTGTTTAGGTTAAAATGCTATTAATAAGCTGATACTAAAATGTAAGTGAATTCCACCAGAGATAAAAACTCGTAATTGTACCATTCTCATATGGTTCTAAGAAAACTCCGACCAATCATTGCACTCAGACCGAAGGCAATGATTGGTCTCACGTGGAGGCCTCCGACTGACACATAACACCTGAGCCTCAGTATTATCTTCCTTGTTTGTTGCCAGTCACCAGTACTATCTTACATTAGCATTTACGTTATATTATACAACCCCGGATAAGTTTCAAAACTCTGGGGTTGCGTTTGACTGTGCAGGACGTTATATGACAGTTGCTAATGGCTAATGGTAGCCTACTGTAGTGTAGCCTCTGAATCATTAACGTTATCTTCACTGTGTGTTTCCACTTACTAGTAACGTTAACGCTAACGTTAGCACTGTAACCTTATTCTAAAACTCATCAGTCATCACTGACTCCGGTTGAGTTTTAAAACTCTGGGGTTGCATTTGACTGTCTTGGTTGTAATGTTACACTCACTCTCCTCTTCCGTGTAGCTAACGTTACCTTGCCAATGCCTACGTCTATTATAGACATAATGAGGACGTAATGGAGGAGGGGGGAGTAGGCCTTTGGAGGGAGGCGGGAGTTGTGGATGTTCAAATTTTTTCTAAGTGCTGTGTATAATGCAAGAAAGGTAAGAGTTACTTTAACATAAATATTTGACAATTTGTTGTTTTTTTTCATATAAAGTTTTAAAGTTTGAACGGGACAGAGGCATTCATGTAATATAGTAAATGAGCTAACAGTACTAACGACGGATTGGAAATGTGCAACAGCATTTCTTGCCGACACTAGATATCACACAAAGCCCGAGATTATGTTGCATGAAGTATCTGTGAGCTGTAAACTCACCATTTCCAAGCAGAAGAGAGAAGATATTGTTATCTCAGAGCCTTACGACGGAAAGTTTCTCCCGCTGCATCACGTCCGAAGCTCCGAAACCAAACCAAAAGGCAGCGTGAAAGTCAAGAGCTCCCACTCCATAGCAAAATCTGGGGACCAAAACTTCCTGAGAAGCACACTGCACAACACACTGACTAGACAAAGCAATCTCAGTCATCCAAGGGGTCTCCAGTTGATGATTTGAATCTCAGACTTTCAAGGCGCAGCCCTAGACTTAATAAGTAGCTCAATGACAAAAAACTTTTTAGGATGGTCCATAACTGTGTATAAATGCCCACATCAGTTTTACGTAATCAGATTCTCGCAGTCGTGTTGACTTTTCAAACTTCTTATGACCACATGATGCTTTTAATTACATTTAAAATAAAGGACATCATTTTTTTGATTATTTGGATCCAGCTCAACTATCTGATCACAGCGTTGCATTCTGGGAGCAGAGACAATATGTCCGCTGCACCGTTGATCCTGCTCACTTCTGCATTATCCCATGGCCCCGACCCTAAGGCTGGATGGAAGCTGACAGAGCATGGGACAGCTGCACGGCCCGCTGCTATGTGGTAAATGCGTGCTGAAATAGCCAAATTAATGGAAGGGGCTCAAGTCCAAACCAGGGTTCAATACCAGGCTACATTTCAGTGCTATGAGCTGTCACCCACTCAGGCAGACATCAATATTTACTGCTGCCATGGCACAGGACAGGCAGAAAAAGGGGGTGTGGCAGCCATTTTGGTGCCTCTCATTTCCAGGGTTGAGTGTATGCCAGTTTTGGGAAACCCCCCCTTTTTTTGTGGCACATTGATCCACCACCTCGGGACTGTTGTTTCTTAGAAAGAGGCTTAATAGTGACAGACATACTGGGTGTGGTGCTCACCACACTGTGACTGTGTTTTGGAAAGTGTGACATATGTACACCTCTCACTAAAATTTAAAATGCTTAAAAATATAAATAAAGACAAAAAACAAATGCAGGTGTTGTGATCCCAGTCTGAATATACTCTGGATACTCTGTCCTAACGAATCATGTACAGTAGCACAGTATGTACAAAACTGTTTTTCTAGTTGCTTTAATTAGTTTTTTTTATGCTGTCATTCATTTGCATATTTTGGAATTTTTATTTGTTGTCTCTTATGTTTTTTATTTTTAGCTGCACTGAACTTATTTAATCTTATCATGCGATGTTCGTACATACACCTACAAAAGGTAATGCACCAGAATTCGTATGTAACCCACAGAATCATGAGCCAGTAATCTGTGTACAACCCACGTATCTGAGAAAGCTGTGATCACGTGATGGGAGTAAAGAAGGAAGTAGTACAAAGAGCAAAACTCCACTGAGGCAGGCAGGATGGGATGGTGGTGGCTTTGTTTTCCTAAACCTAATCTACGTAACTTTACGTTAAGTACCAGCACATAACTCATTATTAACGGGGTGCTAACTCATCGCATGTCATTTGTAATTTTTGTAAAATATCATATAAATTGTTGTATGATGATATGTTGATGTGCTATTGTAAATATTACATATTTCTTCAAATAATATAAATCCTAAAGTGGTACCTATTAGCAGCAATGTTGTCTTTATATATACTACAGTAAATACAGTATTTGTCTATTACCCTCTAACCCCCCCTTGACATCTGATTCATATTGAAAAGGGTTGAATCCCACCTGTCATCATTTGTAAGATGCCCAAATGTAAAGACGATCTGGCACGACCAAAAAGATATGATGCACAAGGCAACCACATGGTGAAGAACTTTTTTTGACAACAATTTGTTTGTTGTCAAAATGTGCACATTTATAGTAACAGGTAAATTAAAAAACAAAGCCAAAACAGCAAATCAGCAGTTAGTATGGAGCACTAGTTTGCAAAACTACAGGTAAATAGGTTAGTCTTATTTTAATCAAAGGTATTTTTTTGAATTTATTATTATTATTACAGCCTTTAATATATTAGGGTATAAAGTAAATGTTTGCAATTCCTTATGATTTCTTATAAGAAACTAATATATAAATATAAGGATAAATTACATAATTATATCAGAATTGTACTATTTTCTCAAACTGACCTTCAGTAGTATTTTATTTAACTAAATTTTGGGCTGCAGTGCTGTCAAACTGTCAAAGAATATCTCGTGACAAGCTGTTCTCATGGGGAACTGCCCATTGGTCCGACCATATTAAACCCATTGTTCCGAAATCATCATGATGCCCTGTGGTTAAGGTCTGGTCAGGTTTAGGCACAAAAACCACTTGGTTAGGGTCAGGAAAAGATCATGGTGTGGGTTAAAATGAAAAAGAAAGTGGCAAACACATAAGCCGTGAGCCTGCTTCGCCTCAAGCCTTTCCCAGCTGACCCAGAGCCGGTCGCGGCGCACCATCAAGGCAGAAATACGCCCGCCGGGAACCGTTCAGCACCACCGAGCGTCGGACTAATGGGATGTCGGACTAATGGGCTGTCGGACCAATGACATGGACCCGTTCTCATGTTGGTGTTCGAGTTCCACGTGAAGCCAAGTGAAATTTAAGTTATTTTAAAGGATGATATGATCATGTTTCTTTCTTTAAACCTAACCTACATAACTTTATGTTAATGTAATGTGATGACGCCCAACCATGTTTTTTTCCTAAACCTAATCTTCGTAACTTTACCTACCTAAATCTAACTGATATATCTTTGCACCAAGTACATAACTTTACACTAGACACGTTATGTGAGGACAGCATTTATGGGGCGCTATAAATTTGATAGATATCATATGTACCATTGTATGTGCATTTTCATTACAGCATACGAACATATGAGGACACGTTGCTTGTGAATGTACTTATGGTAGTTTGTGTTCACTTTGGTTCTTGTCTTGTTCATTAATAACTTATCATATCTAACAACCAAAAATTTATTTATTTTAATCGTTACTACAGATTCTTGGGAATGGCAAATGGCAGAAGTATATTAGAATTATGCTACTTTATTAAACTAAGCTCCAGTAGTAATTTATGTGACTTAAATGCTTGGCTGCAGTGCTGCCAAACTGTCGAAGAATAGCTTATGACATACACTGTTATATCGTACACTATTCGTACGTATACCTATAAGACATTCCCCAATATTCCTACGTTCCTAAACTAAAGCTTTATATTTATGAGTCAAGTACATAATTTTATGTTAAGTACGTAATGTCACGACGCCATTTGTGGGGCGCTATAATTCAATAGATACCATACAACCCGTTGCATGCACATTTTTGTAATAGCAGTTGAAAGTAAGTGTGAATGTTTGCGTTGGCTTTCCATCCCAATTTGGTCTTTAATCGGGTTTAATTTATCATATCCAACAATCGTAACATGTAATTTTTAATTTTTAATTTTTTTTTTAACCACAGATTATTGGTTGAGCTTTAGTTGTAGGAGACAGTTAATCACTTAGCCCACCAAAATCGTGCACTTCATCCATCTCTAACTTTTTGTTTTGTCATTATTTGTGAGCAAAAATTGCATGAAATGTTGCCAGTTTTTATTTCGGAAGTTTTTAGAAGTTCCGTTTTTATGTTGGTATTGTATTGTGTTCATTAAAAAGAATCTTTTCAAAGAAGCCCTAAGCAATTTCCTATATCACTTCATATGTAGGACCAACTGTGGTAATAAAGTATTTGTACATTTGAACATTTCACAGGAAAACGGCGAGATACAGAGAGCTATTTATGACTCCTCACACAAGGATATAAAAGGTAAGATCTGTTACCTTGAATCATATTTCTCTTGACTTGCAGATTCATGGGCCTCACGGCTTCGTCTTCTTCAGGGAAGACACTTTTCTGCCTCATGAGCCCTGAAGAGTTCTCTCCCGTTGCCACGGCGACCAAAATTCTGTATACCTCACAAAACCTTTCGCGCCCCTCACGGCCTCTCCGCCTACCAGGGTTTTAGCAGATCTTCTCCTTCTGCTCAGGGAAACTTCAATTACCGGCAACACTTTTTCAACCACCTCAAGGCCTATTATGGTCAAATGAGACGCTATGGCCGGCCAGGAACAGTATCTCCTCCCCTGTAAATCTGAGAGCGTTGTCTCATGCTCACGGTGCTGTGACAGGACAAGGTCGAGGGGTCGCGCCTCCAGGTGATGTGTTTCCATAAGTCCGTGGAGAGGAAATGCACATATATGGTGTGGTCTTTATTTATTGCCAGCTCTTTAACTGGATGACTGCAGACTCTCCTCCTCCTCTAAGCTCTGCACCTCTTCTAAAGCAGTGAAGCTCGCTGTTTGCCTCTTCACAAAATGTTGGATTTGAGCATGTCGGATCCCTTAAGAACATTATGATTTTATCTACTGTGTGTCAACAGATTAATGTGATTGTGTTGGGTTTTCCCTGCAAAACCTGCGCTGAAAAATACCTCTAACCAAAGCAGTAATCTCAGAGTGCTTAACTTCAAATGTTTGAGAGGTCTGGACATTGTTAGATGAACTTGACAGTCAGCAACACAAAAGGATTGTATGCTTTAGCGGGGCTGGCGAACAGAGCAGGAAATCAGGCCCGATTCAGCATCCTTAACGTGTTTCCTATGCAGACAGTGATGGGGGGCCCCTGGTGACCCACAACACAAACACAGGTCTATCTGAAAGCTTATCATCCAGCCCGGGGTCCCCACACAGTGCTTCCTCTGTCTGCATGACTCTGGTGTAGATATTGGCAGTGTCTGTAGCAACATCCCTCGCATTTATCTGTTGGCTAATAAACTCATCAGACTTGTCACGAATAAACTGAGAGGGGAAGGGCAGCAAAAAGAGAGTGTTGTATAGAAAGGAGCACACTGGGCTCTGGACTAGGTCCTTTATATAATGACTCTTCAATGGAGCGGAGACCATTTGTCACCTCAAGAGCATTAAGGAAAAGGTCCAAACACCTACTGTATGTATTCACTCATTTAAGCACTGACCATTTCTCATTCCTCTGCAAGTACTTCACTGCTGTATGAAGGCAGCCCTGTGAATTTGGAGGCTATTTTTAAGGTGCACTCATAGGTGTAGATTTCAGGGGTGACACAGGGGAACATCCGCATTCGTCCCCCCCACCCCGATGAAAACATTAAAGTAGCAGAGGATCTTTATTGTGTCAAAATTAAAGACATTTACGCCATAAGCTGATGTAGAAAGACACAGTTACGCCCTTGACCGCACCATATTTTTATATTTGACGTACCTGACTTGTATCAACAAACCAATCAAAATCAAATCAAAATCTGTGGCTCGAAAGTGAAGCCAAAGTAGAAGTGCCAAAAACTGCAGTTCTCCAAATGGCCACTTGAGGCTGGCTCCAAAATTGAATCATGTTTACAGCCCGGTACAAAAAAATGGCTTCGTTTATTTCCCCCTTCAAAACAACTGTACAGCGGCTGATATTTTTATATAACTCACCTGTCTCCATTTTTATTAAGGCTTAAAGTTATGCATAATTAAGGGCAGGTCACTTTGAGCGACATTTTGTCTGGCGATAGTGTCCTCGGCTTCCCAGTCAGATCCAGAGCCCTTGAATGGAATGTTCTATTCTACGGCTCTGGTCAGATCCGCCACTCACTCCTCCCCAGCTCCAGCCTCTCACCCAAATATGGACTCTGACTCCAAAAAAACCCAAGATGGCCGAAATGCCAAACTCTGGGCGGCGTCATGGCAGCTATGTCCATTATTTTTACAGTCTATGGCTAAAACAAGCTAAATCGCTCCATAGAGCTGGGGAACTGCAGAGTTGGGTGACAATCATTATTGGGTTCAACTCTGAGAATGACCCCTTTTACATGATCCATGTCCTGCCATCGTTGCAATATAAAAATATTGAGCTCAAAGCTCAAAGCTAATGTTAGATGCACACCATAATATATGCTAGGTGTTAGCAACTTAGCTTGAAATGTTGGCAGGTGTTAGCAAAGTCTTTCTATCTCAAAACCTAAAAACACCTCAATGGTAGAAGAAGTAGACGGTATAATGGACGTAGCCACTGTGACATCACCCACTGGTTTGTGGGTGACCATTTTGAAGCCTTGCGTTTGGCGTTTTCGCCATATTTTGACAAGAGGGTTAAGGTAACCCTAATGCCAGCTGCTAGCTTGGTTAGCGTGGTGACTGGCGTTTTGGTGGCTTTGTTTTCAGCCCTGCTGTTTGGTATCAGGGCATTGTTTTGGTTTTACTCCCCACAACCTCCCAGTAAGATTCACTTTCACCGCTGTCTTCAACACCTCATTTCAGGTGACCAAAGAAACACAACTGCTGTGTTGCTGTATAATTAGCTAGCTGTTTGCTAACATAACTGCTATAACAACTTGACATAGTGATGAAAATACATCAGTGTTGTGTCTACAGTTTGTTGCACTGCCCCCAAGTGGCCGAAAACTAAACTAACACTACTTTAAAGAGTATAGAGTAAAAGCTCTACTTTCAAAATGTTTATAAGTCTGTGCTGTAAAACATCACACATAAACCTTTAAATCTATGCTCTCACACAACTGCGGCTTCATGCACACCACTGTGGTTTGAATTTGGGAGTCTAGGCAGCGGCGAGCGCCTGCGGCCCCCGAGGGGAGTGCGCATTCCCTCTGACAATAAAAGAAGCCAGGTGCCTTTTCACCCGTGGCCGACACTATAAACACCAGTCTCACTGTAGTAAATGTCAGGCATAGGTAGGCACTGCACACATGACTCACGCCACTGTATACAGATTCCCGAGATGCTATCTATCTTCAGTCCTACTCTGACCCTGGAATGGCCCCGCTGCTTCCCTCCTTTAAGGGTAAGACTGAGCCGTGGGGATGACACTTTTCTATCGTCTCTGGTACAGATTTTCACCCTCACATCAATCTGTTTTACTCAATCACCACAAAGGCTTCATTTGTTTTTGTCAACTGCACATCCGTGGCCAATCTTGAGAAAGCAGAGAGAGAGGACGCCAGTTTCCTCCCACAAGCCCCCACAAAGTTTGATCACATCAACATTGTCCAACATTGTGGTCAGATCAAAGTCCGTCTCTTGTGTACGACTACGGTTTTGATATTTGATGTCCAAAAAGCTCACCACTTCCTTTTTCCCATGTCATATCCCGCTCCCACACCCTGACCCCGAGCTCCTCGGCCCCAAGCAGCGCTGAACCCTGTGACCTCTGCGGTTTGACTCACCACAAGCTTAGAAATGAGGTTTGATAACACCAATGTGCAGTGAGTGTGTAGTTTGGAGTAAACTGCCAGGCTGTAGGCTGCAGGGGAAATGAATGCTCTGCGTGGATCTCTGCCAGACAGCATCTGGTTGATGATACAACCTTGCCCCCAGCTGAGATGGCAATGATGTCACACTTTAAATTGTGTTATTAATTTCACCAACACTAGAGGGTGCTGTTGTGTAGCAAGTCAGTCAAGCAGATGAGGAGGAGACACCTCCAGCCACTGGAACTACACATCAAAATTTATAGAGGGTTTAATATGATAAGATTTGTAAATTGCTGGACTGTATAGTTAAAAAACAAAGAACACATTCAGTGTAGATTAAAATCTTTACCTATATAGCTTGCTAAAATTTAAATATAGCTTTAATTTGGCTCTATCATATCCTGTTGAAACACATTATTATATACCTTATTATATTATCATCCTTTATATGATGCAGCTTTTCAAAATTTCTAGAAGCATCAATTTAAAGAAATATTCCTGCTCTTTTTTTGAGCTATTGTACTTTGATCCTTCCTCTTCAGTTGGCAGGAGGCCAGTGCTGCTGCATCCTCTGGTTTTCGTTGTTTAGACAGCTACTTTTCCTCCTCTGAACACGCCGTTTATCTTTTCAGATACTACATAGAGAAAACCCATTTACTGTTTACAAATTTTTCCTGGTTTTGACCACTTTCTTGTGCTATCTACCATCCAAACTGTGTATATAAAACAGAGTACACAGTAATTTTATATAAATGTTGCTTTTGTTATTGCGGGTTTTATGTAATGAGGTTTTATGAATTGTTTTGACGTCTGTTTACTCCACTGCTGTCATAATAAAAGAGGCTCCCATGTGAAGTCACAGTTCAAAGACCCAAACAACGATGACGTGCAAAATAATGATTTATTTATATAGTTGTAACTTATTAAAATTATTTTAAGTGACTTCTTTCCTCCCTACGTGTGCTGCGTCACCACTGCAGCTCCTTTATCATTGAAAAAATAGTTCTTTGTTACTTTAATAGCCTGGACTTACCATGAATGATTAAAGCTTCCCCCACCATGTTTCCCATGGTGGAGTTATTGCTTAGGATGTTTACATCATGGCACATTGTCATTGTTATTACTATATCACTGAGACTTCTTCTTTGAGAGCACAGTCAGTGTAAAACATTGATATGGAAATAAAGGCATATTTTTCACTTCAGTTTCATTTGGGTATATAACAAAACTTTTTTGGTAATGGAATTAAATATGCAGTGTTGGGGGAGCTACTTTGAAAGAAGAGCTTTGCCAACTACCAGATATTTCACAAAGGAAGAAGTTAAAATACAGCAAAGCAACCCAAGGGAGATATTGGGTTTGGTTTACTAAAGCTACCAAGAAAAGGTAGTTCAAATCACTCTGTTAAAATAAAATAAAATAAAAATGAAATAGAGTAAAATAAATTTAAAAAATCAATCAACAAAGTATAATACAAAAAACCCATGTCAGGAAAAAAAATGCCACTCAGTTGGGTTTATTGCAAAAAGTGCCAACTTGTTCGCAGGTCATACATAAACCAAAAACAAAATACCACACAAGTCATGAGGAAGTGCAAGGAAAGTTAGCAAAAGCTCATGCAAGACCTTGTCAAAGTTTTACAAGATCTTGCACAAGCAGCCTCCATCTTAATTTTTTCAACCTTCGATTTATTGTCTTACATGTCCCTCACCAGGCTCCATATAAAATTATTTCAGCAGTTAACTACACAAAAAATGGCAGAATAGTTTAAGTACTTGAATCACTGTGCAGATTTGAATGTAGTTGAACTACGAGCAAGCTACTACAAACTGAAACTGAACTACTAGTTTGATTACATATAGTTCACCACTCCCCAACACTGTAAATATGATGTATTGTAGTATACAGAATCAGTGTGTGCTTGTCCATGACCCTTTGTTTTTTACACCAGAATTGGCCACTTTCCTGATATTAAGTTGTTAAAACTTTGGGACCTTATGTGCTGTATGTTAGTGTGTGGTGAATGGTGATCTTGATGTGTGTGTAAAAGGGCATAATGGGAACTATCACATCTGTTTATTGTCAGCATTTCCATTAATACAACACTGCATCCAGAACCTTGAATTGAACGTGTTTCAGTGAAGTACAGAAGGTCATTAAATACATTTTAAACAAAGGAGACTGGTTTAAATTACACTGTGATACATGAACAGTTTAATAACATTATTTTAAAAAAATGCTTAACATTTTGTCATATAATCTTTTGCCAGAAAACTCAAACGTGCAGTATTTGACATTAGGACATAGTCATTTCCGGTGTTCACAGTATCTAAGCTTTAAAAACAAAGTACAATCTCACTATCTTTTCGGAAAAGACACCCTAAAGTCACTTTTAAAACTTACTGGTGCACCACATGCATGCGTTCAGTCAATTTGCAATATAACGTTGTAATAAATTCCATTTTTCTGTTAAAAAACAGCTATTTCTGTCAAAATCTGCCGAGTTTAAGAAAACCAAAGGCAAAATGGCGGTAGAGCGAGAGCAACTGTCGCAAATCCTACCGCAAAGCACGTCTGAACTGTCGCGCAGCAGTCCCTGATGTTCGGCTTGTGAAACCCCGTCGGTCTCTCCGTACGGCACCCTAGCTGAAGACGGTATGTTCTTCAGCCTGATCCGCTAAAATAGTATAAAATATACTTTTTAACTGGTTTGTAGTGTGACTGTTGTTGTCTGTGTGTTTCAGAAACATGCCGGCTAAAGGTCCTTTGCAATCTGTCCAGGTTTTTGGACGTAAAGTAAGTACAAATATAGCTTATATTCCACGTGAGGGCTTGAGGCTGCCCTGTCTTGCTAGCGCACATTAGCTAAAGTTGCTAACATGATGCGGTGGTGTGTCGTGGTTTTACACCGACAGGACCCGTTAGTTAAACTCTTTAATAGGTATATATAGTTTTAAGGCGTGCTTATATTTTAACAGAAGCTTCACTGCTGTTGTACATGATCGTAAAACACCTGTAAATGCTCAGTTTCGCTGTGTATTGGATCAAATCCGGCGTAGCTAGCTAGCCTGGTTGCTAGCAGTTGTTGTACTTCTGACACTTTACAGAGGATGACAACTTCGATTTTAGCTCACGTGTCTCCCCATACGAACAAATATACTACTGTTTCGCTTATTTGTAAACGTCGGCAACCATAACCCATCACAGTGTCCAAGAAACTACACATTTTACCAGTCAAATGTGTGAATCAAGTTGGACGCCATGATAGTTAAGCGACTAATTCAATGTGAGATTGACAGACATACAGGTCTAAACAGATTACCTGTAAGATGTTTTTATGGTATCTGATGATGATGCTTCCGTTTTAGAAAACCGCCACAGCCGTTGCCCACTGCAAGAGGGGGAATGGACTGATCAAGGTGAACGGCAGACCCCTGGATATGGTGGAGCCTGCCACCCTCCAGTACAAGGTGAGTGCCAACATCAGGGTGCACATGGCTGATGGAGAGCAGAGCCTGTAACATCTGTAACTGAGTGGGGCTGTGACAGGGGGGGTGAGCAGTTTGGCAGGACATGGGTGTCAATGGTAACCTGTCTTCTCAACACGATGCAGTTTTAAGACTAGAAGTTGACAATATTATACACAAAGAACCCATTGAAACTAGCTGGATGTCAGTATTTTGCTCCAGGGCACAACAGTATTCTGTAAAACTCTAAAAACCTGCAGATGTTCTTGTCGCTGTGATTCTTTCTGTTCTTTAAGAAGTATGTTTGATGTTAATGTATGCTCCCTTTTTAGCTTCTGGAGCCAGTACTGCTGCTTGGCAAGGAGCGTTTTGCTGGAGTTGACATCAGAGTCAGAGTGAAGGGCGGTGGACATGTCGCACAGATCTACGGTAAGCAGAATATTCTTTTGTAAAGGAGGAGTTGGTTGCCTCATATTAATCCATCAGCAGTGAATGTGAGTTATGATCCTTTGTTGTTATTGTCTTCCAGCAATCCGTCAGGCCATCTCCAAGTCCCTGGTTGCCTACTACCAGAAATGTGAGTACTACATTTTGTTCAGTGCACAAACATCGCTCAAGCTTTTATGAAAATGGTTCTTAAAAATGTTGAAACCAAATGTTTTGAGGTCGGGTGCGTAGGAAGTTTTTTACATTTATGTGACGGATGTAAGTGTAATGTGTAATCCTTAACAAACTAGCTTGCCAAAAGAAGTAGTCCAGGATTTCTGATATGAGGTGGTGTGATCTGCTCACTAATAGTGACATTAATAGATGGATATAAACTGAGGCTGCAGATCTGAGGACATCCAAGATAGCTGACAGCCTTTTTATAATGGCACTAAAAAGAGATGTTTTCCAAAAGCTTAAGCATCAGAAGTAGACTTCAGCTACTCTGAAATGTAAGGTTAAAAGTTAATGTTGCTGTTTAAAGAAATATGTTAATAATTAATACATTTAATGTAATGTTGCTTGTCATGCAACTCAAGGTCACCTTACATCATGTCAAGTCAGAACTAGAACATGTAGGCAACAAGCACCAGTAATAAACTGTCAATGACATCGACAAAAAAACATGAGAAGCACAGCACTCAAAGATGCAGTTAGATTAGGTGAACTAGTTTAAAAAGATGGAGTTCAAAAGCAGTTTTGAATTGTGTAATGGAGTCTAGTATGCAGATGTGAGGGGCGAGTGAGCTGAGATTGACGGCTGGTTGATTTTAACCTGCAAATCCTTAACTGTAGCTGTGAGTTGTGCGGCGTTAAAGATTTCAGCGGTGTGCTGAGTTTGAGTTCTTTATATAAGGGATGGTGATAGTATATTAGAGTAATTAAACAAACTTTGGCACAGTGATCACTCATAATTCATGAGCAGTGCCCAGGACTAACGTTGACTCCAGATAAATGTGGAGTACAGGACATGAGCTGATAAATCTTTAGCTTGGTATTCTGTGTGCAGGTTGCGTTACAACAGTTCCTTCACAACAAAAAAATCTTTGTGGGGAAAAAAAAAAGCTGAACACACACAGTACAGTGTTTACTACATTAGACAACATATATACAAGTATTATAGAAACTGAATTTTCCCAACTGGGATTAATAAAGGACCTTCTTATTCTTCTTACACATGCAGTATTTGTTACAAGCCCAAGTATTTAGAATATAGGAACACTTATGTTGGAGAAGCGCCAGCAGAATAACCCTAATTGTTTGTGTCGCTGTGCAGATGTGGACGAGGCCTCCAAGAAAGAGATCAAGGACATCCTGATCCAGTATGACAGGACCCTGCTGGTTGCCGATCCTCGTCGCTGCGAGTCCAAGAAGTTCGGTGGACCTGGAGCTCGTGCCCGCTACCAGAAGTCTTACCGTTAATCCCCCTGTACATTTTCTTAATAAATTGGAGGAACAAAGAATTTAATGTGTCATTTTTCATTCAAAAGACTTCACTGATCGCCTGCTAAAAAACGTCTGTTCTTAGTTGAATGTCTGAATTGAAGTAGCTTGATTCAACAAGAGCAAAACACTTTGGAGTTATTTTTTGGGCATATAGCACAAAGAGACGTACAGGTGACGGTTAACTACAAATCTCTCTGACAGTGTATGAGTGCAGAGAAATCATTCTGGTTATAGTGAATTATAATGTAAGCTACACTTTAAACATGAATTCATTATGTTGCTAGGCACTGTTGGCATATGTCATGATTGTCTCCTTAATCCTTAAAACGCTGTACAAATTGGCCTGATTCCTTTTCAAGAACACACAACAAAGTCAATAAGCAGCTCTACAAGAAATTACCCAAAAAAGTAGCAAGAAATAAGTAAAAGTAACTAAAAATTCCTGACAAATAGTTTAAAAAAAAGAGAACAAAATATATAATTTTCTAATCATTTCCCCCCTCTCTCTATTTTCTTTTTCACATTATGTTACTTACTATTTTCTTGCCCAGTTGCTCATCGCCTTGCGCACGGTTTTAAAAGAAACCAAACCAATGTGCTCAGGTTTGAAAGGTCTAAATGCTTGCGAAAGTTGTCTGAATGCAGCATGGGCGTCTGCAGTTCCTTCAAGTCCTAAAGCGTCTTATATTCAGTGTTACAAGTCAATTTATCGTCGTAAATTTGAATTTGTTAGGTCTTAAATACCACAAACATTTTATTTAACTTCATATATCTATTTATTAAAATGTCTATCAAAACAAATCAAGCTCTTCTGCATGAACGTCCACATTTCTGATGTTACACATCTTTACACCCACCACTGAGCGTAATGCTCTTTTACGTAAAACTTGTAGATAAATCAAACTTTAATAACCACATTCCTACATACAGCGTGTCTGCACAGGACCACGTAAACACGGATCAGCTACAACAATGAAACCACTGACTGTTGGAAGAAATGTAAAAACCATGGGTCCTGACATTCATGTAGATGCCACTTGACATGCACACTCCCTCATGGCCACGCTCAGCTTATAAGACACCATGCGACACCTGAAAAACTGCTCAGGAAGGGGCCTGAGGAGCATGACAGAGCTCAAGTTGTCAATCCGGCCTCCAGACTCCCCAGATCCCAGTGTTACCAAGCATCTGTGGGATGTGCTGGTGCCCCACCTAGCAACCCGCAGGACTCAAAAGCTCTGATACCCTGCCGCATTGGGGACACTGCCATAGAGCTTTTTCACAGCACACATTTTGACATGTCACAGTAGGAAAAGCACGGGTGTATTCAACAACACCGATAATGGCTGCATTCCAGACTCATTGTGACACTTAATGGAACTGAGCCATTGTTGGTGATAGCAGTTTCACCTGTGCTTTTCCTACTGTGACAAGTCAAAATGTCGCTGTGAAAAGGTCCATTAGGGAGAGATGTTGCCATGAGGGGGCGTACTTGGTCTGCACTGGTGTTTGGCTGGGTGGTTTTAGTTTTAGGTTTTACTACTCACCTTTATCCTTCTAAATTTGGTTAAAATCATCTCATAAAGGTCTTTAAAAGGATTAAACTTAAGTGTTGGACACCCTGATCAGTTCTGTGTGTCACAGAGCAGATTTGCAAGTGTTAGGAGAATTAATTTAAACATTTTCTTCGGTTACAAAACTTTGTGCCTGTCCAACATTTTGTTTAATAGTTCTTGTGTTAGCAGTGTGATAAAATAAAAGATAAAAAGATGAAATGGTCAGAACAGGCAGATTTAAGGCACTGCAGCTACTAAATGATAAACTACCACATGTGCCCAGCAGAGGGCACCAGAAGACAGCAGAGAGCCAGTGATGCAGAGCCATTCCCTCACCAGGAAGCAGCCATTAGAAACCTGGCTCACTGCCATTTCATAAGTCTCACACAGACCAAGAAATACATGAGTGATTAATACACACTAAATTACAATCCCACACTGTATCCTGTGTTTGCCAGAATGCCTCTGAGCGAGCCGCGTGTATCCTTGTTTGGATAAATAATAAAGTCTAGTGATGGTACCCGCGCTGACTGTGCTTTGAAATCTCTACAAACAACACACTGGGAAACATTAATTTAATGTTGACTGTTGTTCCGGGCCTTTGTTGGCTTTTATATTACAAATCAGATATTCACAGTGTTCAGCTGCTGATGTGACGCATGCTTCCTCGCTGGGATGTTTCCAGGTGTTGGAAATGACTAATGAAACTTGCTGTTTTCATTATTCTGCAGGTTTTGTTGTCATTTTTTCGTCTTTTCCACCCCGATAAGAATCCTTCGCACTCATTAACTCTCACTATTCTCTCATGCTTCTCGATTAGTTCGCCTGGCTCGCGTTTTAAAAATCAAATCACAGGACTCTCTCCTCATTTTCTGCTGATTGCTTGTTACTGCCATCCCTTGTTTCCTGCCTGTGTCGATGCACAAACACCCACTCCACTTCCACCGCCACAACAACAGGAGTGTAATGAGGTGAGCTGAGCTGAGGCCCAGATGTTGTTGGCCTCTCTGTGGGCAGCCTGCAGTAGCCGTTCCCGCTCTGCGAGCTCCCGGGGGGGATCAGGCCTGTGTACAGCCCTCCAATAATCAACACAGCAGGGAAGCCCACTCCCCACTGCTACTGTTGTTTACTACTGTTTATTTTCTGCCCCTGCCTGCTGCCTCACCTCTAAAGGCCATAACGCTGCGCCGGTGACATTCTGTGCCTGTGGAAATGGGCTGTGTGTGTGTGTGTGCTGTTGTAAGGACTGACAACAGAGATGAAACTAATGTGGATAATGCAGTGAGTTGCCGGGAACAGAGGCAGGAGGAGCACAAAGCTGTGTCAAAATTGATGTTTGTGCCGGTTTTTCTCTTTGTGATGGGAAAATTGCCCCCCCATCTCTGTTTCTCTCGCAAAATGATGCGTGTATCATGGCTGGAGTTGGACGGGGAATGTGCTTAACAACTGTCAAAGCAGCAAAACTGCCCCTTTTTCAGTAACTGAAATAACAGAGTAAAACATTGTTAAAACGGCAGCATGTATTTCAGATCATAAAACCCAACACCAGATAGAGGAGGACAGAGTCGGCTGGTTGTTATACTTCTTACTTTCACTTGAATCCCTCAAAAACTGTGAAAGCCTGAAGTGTCAGACAGGGCGCTTTTCAAAAGAACAATGTACTGAATGTGTAAATATGAGTGAAAAACAAATCAACACAGACATAAATGTCTCTTTAGGAGCTTACTGTACATAAAAACACTTCTAGAAAACCTAAACTGATAAGAAAGAGTGTTTATTTCCCCTCTTAACACAATAGAGGAGCTATTAGTTTGTCATGTATGTACATTTATACCAGTCTACAGTAACAGTAAGGGGTTAAAAACTGCTCTGGAGGTACGGAGTGTCATTTACTACAATACCCATGAGCCATTGGGCCAATCACAGGCTACTGACTGGCTCTGAGACCTAAGGAAGTAACTATGTGATCCATTTACGTTGCTACTAGCGGTGAGACTCAAGATGATGTCGTAAAATGTCGTAACTTCCCGTTTAAATTTATCGGTTTGTGTCCCCGTTTGCGTTTGTACCATTTACGACCTAAACAAAGATGGATGCCTCCACGACAGCAGTCGTTGCTATTGCACTAGCATATTAGACAGTTTGCTTTCACTTCATACGTAGCAAGCCTTTATTATTAGCAACACTGCTAACTACTTTCATCAATGCCAACGGATAAACAACACACACACACAACATTCCACGCACAACAACACATCATAAAGCATTCCCATAAGGCATTATAATGTGTACGAGTAATTAAAATGAAGACTCAAATTTCTGTGCCACTTAGGGTAAATATAGAGCGCGGCCATCTTTGCTTTCGTCAGTCTTTCGAAACTCGTGGTCCTCTGAGTTTGTACGAGACCGCTACTGGTAGAACCGTCTCAAAGAGCCGTGTTACGATGTGTCGCTGTGTAATTTTGCGCAGCTTCCTGTTACTAGCAGTAAGATCTATATAGAATGGCCCATAAGGCTGGCCCTTCCTTTCAACACAGGCCCGTGTTGGCTGTTGTAGCCGTGGTGATAGCATGGAAGCTCCTATTGGCTCAAGTGAGGTGTCAATGAAAAGGTCAGTGTTTAGCCACCATTTTGATACAAAGCTATCAGCAATATTTACATGCCGACTTGAGATATTATGGGCAGTATGGGGATAAATATGAATGTTCGAAACAATGCAGTGGCTATTAAGGGATGTCTGTTGATGTTAAAATATGTTTGGACTACTTTTTTAGTTGGATTTAGATCGTCTGGACATTTGTGATTGTATGAGAACTGTATGAGGAACACTTGTGTTGGAATATTGTCCATCTGTGGATTACAATATCACTTTATAGATATATAAATAATTGTTATAATTGCTTACTTTCTGTCTGACAGGAGTGTTTATTGAACCTGCTGTGGTGGTTGTATTTTGAAATGGTCCACATCAGTAGAGCCGCAAGGAGTGTAGCTTTGTAACGATAGGTCGTTTGAGCAAACCACTTAAACCCATGATGTCGGATTGTTAGGAGGTTGTAAAATTTCATTTCATTGCAATTTTTCACTGACACGCAAAAACACATGTCTTGCATTGAGAGAGGAAAAAAACCCAAGAAGTATCATTAACATGGTCTGATACCACAATGCAGTACTACACAGTTCCCTTTCTAAACGTTTTCAACATGTATTTTCTGACATGTATAATGTGTTTAGAAAAAAAATACTGATTTGCTTTACCCAGACTTTAAAGTGTAAAGTATTTTCCAACCTGGGCTCTATTCCCCATGTTTTTGTGTCCTATTGAGGTGCAGTAACAGAGGACTCTCACACAGAGAATAAAAGAGATTCAGACCTGGATTTTTAAATGCTGCTATTCACATCTTAGAAATGTGCACAAGTCCAATGAGGCATGCAGGATGACTCACACAGTGTGTTAGTTTACTCTACAGGTGCACTGAGTCGGTCATTAGGGCTTGATTGAACACACATGAAGCCAATTGCCAGAAGTGACAAGTCAGTACAAACCTACCAGAACAAAACATCTCCACAGCACTGACACATTCTAATACACAATGATCTGAAATAGAGTGAGTGCCATCTGTAAAGTGTTTTAAAACAGCTGGTCTGGGATCAGCACGTCAGATAGCACTTTTATTTTCCGATTCTGATTTTAAGTTGTCTCTTGTTTTTCCTACATATTGGATGACACATTTGATACATGCAAGAAGGTGGACATAACATAAATATGTGTCTAAGTGACTGATAGGGACAACCATTTTTGAAAGCAAAAAGGCTGCAGCTGCAATGTAATCAGTCGAGGCACATTACGACCACTAGAAGTGTTTGTTTTTGCCACTGACAGGCTCAGATTATTATTCTGAGTGTCTGGCAACTTACTGAAAGGATCCCTACAGAGATAGACTTTCTGTTAAAGTGAAAGATCCTTTTAGTTTAACCAGAAACAGCCCCGAAATCACCATCACCAAATGTACCAGACTCCATTCAAAAAAGAGTGATTTTAGTGTGTATATATCCGCATATTTTCACATCTAACTGGGTGAATTAAAGGTTTATTTCAACCAAACCAGAATGGGTGGCTGTTTGAACAGTGGCAAGACGTACCAAGACAGTTTTTGGGAGTTTTATTTTGTTTCTATTGACTTCGAATGAAATGTGTTCTATGATAATAAAACCATTGTTTTTTTAAATGGAGTCTGGTGGGGTTTGGCGATGACACTTTCAGGGCTGTTTCTGGTTAAACAAAGGATTTTACTCTTTCACAGATAGGTCTATCTCTGTAGGGATCCTTTCCATAATATTGTCAGACACTTGAAATAACAGTCTGATCCTGTCAGTGACAAAAATAAGCACCTTTAGTGGGCGTAAATTGACAGTGCGATCGTGCCCTGAGAGGTTACATTGCAGCGTGTTTTCACTGCTGGCTGCAACACTCTCGCTCTATACAGGACTGAATTTAAAATGTTGCTCTCATTAGTCACTTAGACACAAAAACATGGGAAAACAGTGTCCAGGTCGAAGTTAAATTTTAATAGTGGCTTTTAACGGCACCGTAGAGCACTCGTTAATGATTTATTAACTATTATTAAAGCTGTTAGTTACAGTATGATAAAGTTACTACATTATTGATGATGTAAATAAGTGAAATTTTTGGTCCAGTGTGTGATGTCATGTAATTGTTAATGCCACATGTAACACATAAAAGGATGCATGCAACATGTTGGCACCTGTACTGGCCTGTTTTTCCTCCCTCACAACAAGCCGCCGCTTTGATTCAGTTACACTTCTTTTCTAGTAATTTAAAAAACGAGCGGCTGTGACGAGAAATTAAGTTAATTTGATTCAGAGTACAAAGGTTTCTGAATTATTTTCGCACAACAAGTCTTGTGATTCTTTTGGCATTTGTAATCGTGCCTGCAAGTGTGTGGGGTTTATTCCTTTATGGCTGAGCACACACACACACACACACACACACACACACACACACACACTGAACCTAGCACCTGCCTTTCCTCTGTTAACACCTCGGCCTCTCTAGGTCTCCAAACCACACCAACACTGAGGTGTGAGGCCAGGATGCATTTTGTCATCACTTGCACTTCATCCGCACCTCTCCTCACGACACCTCCGCAAACACACACACACACACACACACACACACACACACACACACACTCTGTAATTAACACATGAAAGCATATGAATACACCCACGTGCATGCACACAAGATAGGCTTCAATCACAACCTACAGTGCATTCATTTTTTATTTCAGCCTCCGCCTGCAGAGACAAAGGAAAAGATGTAGGGGTGTTCATTAACATATATTGACCACTGCTCCCATCCTCCTCCTCCTCCTCCCTGCAGCGCTCGACTCCTCGTCGAGCCTCATTGCCCTGAATGAGTAAACAACAATTGGTCGAGGGTGCCAGCGGCTGAGGATCAGGGGACAGTAGCAGGCAGCAACAAATGTTGGCTTCAGTGGAGAGAAAATGCAGCTTAGCCAAGCGACGCGCTGCTGTTTGGGCCGAGAGTGATAATGAGGGGCGAGCTGCTGATCTGTTGCATTGTCCTTGAGGGGAGGTGTTCACCATGAGTGTGTGTGTGTGTGTGTTTGAAGGAGGAGGAACGGCTCCATTGAGACCAGAGCTGGATTCATTTCATTTCTTTGTCTGTTGTGCCAGTACGATGAGTTTTGGTACCAACAGCACAATGATGCTTTTTGCATAAAGGAGACAAACAACCAATTCAGCTTCTACTTATTTTAATATTGCCCAGCTTCCTCATTGATCAGAGTTTATTGCCCTAACTAGTGCTTCAAAAATGAGTTTAAATATTCAAACAGTCTAAAGGTTTTTCTGCTTTTCTCTTATTGCAAATATGGATTAATGTGAATAAAGGTTTGGATTTCTGTAGAGGAATAGTTCATTTTCAGGCTGATAATACTCATAAATATGTCGTAGTTATTATAGCTTAGCATAAAGATTTTTTACATAAACTTTGTGGAACAATTTTGAATTAAAATAATAAGGCAAGTCCACCATTTTATCAACGTAAATGGGCGTTAAACTGGGTAGAAAATAAAAGGATGTCAGCCATTATAAGGAAAAAATAAAACATCACTTGTCACCGTCCCGTTGCATCCCTGTGTGCACCACAATGCACATAGAGCTAGCATAGCATCAGCTAACTAAGCTAAATAAAGCAGCACCACAGCTAGAAACAGAACATACGATTGGCTGATGCTTCATCGTGTCATTAGAGCGCTGAAAAAAGTTGAGGCCAGCAGATACTGAGGAACTAAAGAGAAACAAATGAGTAACTAACTACGAATTAATGGTCAGTTCTTGAGTAACTCCCAATCAAATGTCACACAGTAGCTAATCATTAGTTAATAATTAGTTATCATTTATGATTACGGGAATTGATGGTTAAGGCTGCGACTTTGCTGGTGAACGTTCATCAAAGTTAAAGCGGAAGCAAATGTTGTATTCGCCCTCTGCTGCCATTAAATGGAAGCGAATAGGAGGTGAATATTCGCCAGTGTTAATTTTACTCATGTGTGACCGTGCCCTGAGGAAAAATAATGTGGACCAGAAGCTTCCTTGAGTCTCTGCTGGTTGCCAGGCAACTGCTCCAGGTCAAGAAATAGTCAAAAAGTATTGAGTTTTGATCATTAATACATTTGGACAGAATGTGTGGAATGTGGCTCCGTCAGTGTTACTGTGCGCTCCAACACCCATACTACCAGACTATTAAGTAAGATAGAAAAAGATTTAGTGTGTCCCAGTACATAGTATGTCAAATGCATGCATCCATTCATCCATTTTTGAAACACTGCTGCTTAAATGCTGCCGTGAGAACACGAACCAACTCTAGGTAATCATACAACTTTGTAACAAAATGAGCCCCTGATTCAGACCAAAGCAAAACAACTCTAGGTCTGAAAGCACCCTCAGCCTCTCTATCCACCACATGTCCTCAGACTTCCCCTCCTGTCCACATCACCTGACTGCCCCACTCACTTACACACCTGTTCCCACTTCCCTCATCAGCCCTGCAGTTTATAACCGGCCCATTTGCATCCTCACATCCACTGCGTCCCTGCGGCGAATACAAATCACACTGGATGACGAGACACTCACATCAGTGTGTGTGCGTGGTTATTACATCTGCCTTCCTCGCAGGACGCTGACTGAGAGAGACAACACAGCAGCACTGCAGACAGAGCAGCCCTGATAAAACTGTGCAAAGGCTTCAGACTACACTTCTCCGACTTTCTAAGAAGTGATTCCTCCTCTCTCTGTGCAGAGACAACGGCGAGGCTCTCATTCATCTTGAGCCAAGCTTTGCAGTCAGTTAACAGCGCGCAATCCTGCATGGATAAGTGTGTGTCTGTATGCACGAGGCGGCTTGTTACAGGCAGCAGCTTTGAGCAGTGTTCTCTCTGGTGTTTGAAACAGACAAAGCAGATGCTGGGTTCGTCTGTGAGGGGTTTTCGGGGTTTCAGAGTCACGTAAGATCATATTTGCTGAGTGGTTTATTTTCTGTTTGAGAGCAAGAACAAACAAATCTTTGACTTTTAATGGTCAAAGTTTGTCCAAGTTTTTTAATTTTCCTGCTTTGTGCGATGTGATTTTGTCACTTTGCAAATGACTATGATCACAAATGAGCAACCTGAGTGTCTGAAATAAACATTTCAGGCGTCAGGCATGAATGCTGATGACAACTTTTAAGTCTCTTCTCTGTGTTCCACAATCCCACGCTCCACTTAGTTTCACCCCCGCCCTTTTCCCTTAAAGTACCCTTCGTTACCGTCGAGGGTTGAGAGAGAATATCGAGCTGATGATGGATTCATCTCATCTGTTTCACTCTGCACAAAGAGGCCTCGCTCGCTCTCCTCGCAGCCTGTTTTTGGTCTGAAAGCAGCCAGAAAAGGGCTCCCTGTTACTGACCCGCTCTGTTAGTCACACTCTCTGCAGCCAGCATTGACTCATTCCCAACGCATTTAACCTAAGCTTGAACCAAAGTGGAATTAGTCCCAGTGTGCTCACACCGCAGAACCTTTGTCTCCCATTAAAACCTTCCTCTACCCTTCGCCTCCTCTTTTCCTTCCCTCCATCTTTGTACCAGCAGCGCTGCGGTGGCAGTGCGGCACTGGACAGGGCGAGCCGGGTCATGCAGGGGTTCCTCCCCCGAGAGCTCGGCTGTGACGCCCGAGCCAAATTGGGAGGTCATAGGCTACCTCACACACCCTCCAACCTTTACCCTCCGGCTCTGGCTGCGGCGCTCTGATTCCCTGCGACAACCTGCAGAGGACCTGCGCTGATCCCGCTCCTCAGGGGTTAGCGTGGCCGGCCAGGATCTATTTTAGTGAAAACACACAGTTCATACAAGAGCGGCTCACCTCCTGTGCAGCAGGGGTGAGGGGATTATTAGAGTTCACAGTGCTCACAGACAGCTTTGAAGTATAGAGGTTATCTTTCATTCCTGCCAGGTTTGTTGTTGTTGCTTTTAACGTTGTGATTAAAGTCAGGATTGGTCAACTTCACCTGAGACGAGACGAGAACGTGTGCGCCGTCATCATCTGTGTGTCCCTGTCAGATTAATAACTCTGCTGCTTCATGATAATGATTCATATTTATTTATATTATTATTATTTATTCATTATTTTATCCTTCTGTGTATAGTTGTGTGTTGTACATGTGTATATGTTGTGCACAGGACAGGTGATTGTGGTTTGGTAGTCAGGCTTCTGCTCCTCACAGTTGATCTCATCTAATTAGTGGTAGCAGCTGACTGATCGATCACACCTGGTAGGAATCTGTCTGTGTCTGTATCTGTTCTGACTCAAACCTTTGCTGCTGCTTTGATTCATGCTTTATTATTTTGTGCACGGATGTCCTTAAGAAACTGACTTTTTTTTGCATTGATCTCCGCCTGTGAACCTTAATTTGTGCCTTCTCTGCATTAATAATGGTGTCAGTGTCAATGTACTTTTGTCACAATAAAAGCCCTCTAACTTTTTTTGTTTTTCTTTTTTTGTAAAGATTATTTTTATGGCTTTTTTGGCTTTATTAGGACAGGATGAGTGTGAAAGGGGAAGAGAGAGGGGACGACATGCAGCAAAGGGCCACAGGTCAAAATTGAGCCCACGGCCGCTGCTCAACTTGAGCAATCTTGTTTTGTTTTTATTGGAAAGGACGAATGCACATGTTCTAAATATCAAGCGTGACAAGGTGACCTTAGGAATATGGTTTACATGCACAACTTTGACCAAAGCTCCTTTCACATATGCACGCCAAACTTGAAATTATCTAGAGGAGCTGTATGTGAAAACACAAATGTCCAAATCAGTTGAATCGGACATTAAAAGGACTTTATCTTGCAAACTACTGCGAGAAACCAAAAGAAATCAAACATCCGAGGGTGAAGAAGAAGGGTCAGCTAGAGAAAGACGCCAACAAAAATGTCCATCTGGAGAGATGACGAGATTTGGGAACTTTTGTCGGTGAGGGCTGAAGCCAAAATCGTCAGACTAATTCAAGGAACAGCGAGAGACTCTGATGTTTATGACCAAATTACGAACCAGCTACATGACCGCAGTGATGTCCTGCCTCCTGCACGCTGTTGACACGGACAATCTCCTGTTGTGTCCAGAGAAAAGGAAACTCCAGACAGTGTGTTTATATGAGCCTTAGGTTGTCTAATTTTCCAAGAAACAAAAATTTATCTGAATAATATGAAGACGCCACGATCACGTACAAAAACAACCCATAACAACTGTGTAACTCAGACTATCTTTTATCACTTAGCATTCAGCAGACTGTTAACATGAGCAGCAGGGGGCAGGTGAATTTTATTGTCGATGCTCTCATCACTTAAGCGCCAAAGTTGGCGAATCTCCCAACAACCTGTTGCCCTCCTTTGAGGGATCTGACCTCCTAGTCATCCTCACTAAGTGCTGCGGAGCACATGAGCTACTTGACTCGGACCTGTCAGGAAGTGTTGTGAAGAATGTTACCGAGAGGAGAAGAGTGTGAATTGATTGCCCTCTGACTGCTGCCAAAACCGCGCTCGGTGTGCCATCCTGTGTCGAGTACGTGTGTGTTTCGGCCTGTCATGCCCCCTGTACGCTGAGATGAGGGGTGGGGGGTGGGGGACATGGCTAATTAAAGGGAGTAAAAGCTGTTGAAAGGGGCTGGACACTGCCATCACGAGAGGACTTGACATCCATGTGTTCTTGTTTCGAGACACAGAGGGGGCAAGCGTGACGGAAGCAGGAGGCCCAGGTTGCAGCACCCCGCCTGGCTGCCAGAGCTCAGTCACAGGGCAAAGCATTGTGGGGAGGAGGCGGAGGTGGTAAACGGTAATGGAGGAGGGTGGTGTTAATATTAACTGCAATTCCAGACCTTCTACTACCACTCTTTTTTTTTCCTCTGCAGCTCTCCAGCCAGCAGAGTGCTCTAAACCCCAACACCCTATCCCACTACTACACACACACAACACATACACACATTCCAGGAGAAAGGGATGGGAGCGTGACAATCGGGAAACAACGGCTGTTAGTTACAGAAAATGCATTACGGCGTGGGCCCGGGCAGCAGAGCGGAGGAGAGGAAGTGGTGGGATTACACCGGGCTTGGACAACGAGAGCACAGGGCTGCTTCCTCCCCCTCTCTGTAGTAAACTGTTCAGATTTACAAGGCCTCCTGGGATACGGGTACCCCATCCTCATCCCGTCAAACCTCGACAGCTCCTGATTTAAAAATAATCCTAAATCAGCGCATGACAGTTGTCAGCAGGGCATAAGGAGGTCAGAGGAGCCATCGGCTGAGGAGAAAAGACAAATCGCATAAGGCGACTGGGTTTTGTGGATAAGAGATAAACCTCATGTGCGCCATGAATTTAAAGATCCGATGTGTCCACTGCAAAGTGCCCGATCATTGGTTTAAACACAACACTTCTCCTGCATGAACACTTTTATATGACCAAAACTTGCATGCATTTTCAAGCTGTAGAAACATTACACTAATGATGCATTGAGATTTACGACGAGTCACTGCAGAGTCGACTCTCCAGGAGCAACATCTTTGTTATTTTGCATAATTTAGCAATCATGACAAAAATGTGTTTGCATAAAATAATATTCAGGAAAACAACTTTTGTCCTCCTCCTTCGCACTGTGCATCAGTGATGAAGGGTTGTCTGTAAAGTTTTAATTGGTGTTTGAACAAATGATGAAGGCTGAAGTTTTAAAAAGATAACTGTTCATTTTGAGTCTCGATTTTCAAGTCACGTAACATCTGTTTTTTGTTTGACAGCACATTTCTGCCAGTGTGATAAAAAATTAATCCTGTTAAGCTTTTATAATGATAAACTTTCTGGAAAAAAACAGCTTAGTATTGTTTCTCATTATTTTGAAAAAGTCTCACTATTTTACTGTACTAATACTATGTCATTATGTCATCTTGGGAAAGCTTCTTATTATTTTGAGATGCTAAGACATTATTTTGATATAAGTAAGTCGTGATTTGAGATACTAAAACATTATTTAAAGATACTAAGTCATTATGTTGAGATACCAAGTCATTATTTTTGACAGACTAGGTCACTATTTTGAGATATAAAGTCATTTTTGAGATACTAAGTCATTATTTTGAGGTATTAATTATTTTTTTTGAGATACTAAGTCATTATTCTAAGATACTAAGACATTATTTGAGCTACCAAGTCATTATTTTTGAGATATGAATTAATATTTTGAGGCACTAAGTCATTAATTTGAGAAACTAAGTCTTTATTTTTAGGTTATTAAGTCATTATTTTGAGACACGTGACTCATTATTTGAAAAACTAAGACATTATTTTAAGATACTAATATATTACTTTGAGATACTAAGTCATTATTTTGAGATAAGTAAGTCATTGTTTGAGATACTAAGTCATTATTTTGAGATACTAAGTCATTATGTTGAGATATTAAGTCACTATTTTGGGACAACTAAGTCATTATTTAGATACTAATACATTATTTTGAGATACTGAGTCACTATTTTGGGACAACTAAGTCGTTATTTTGAGATACAAAGTCATTATTGTGAGATACTGAGTCACTATTTTGGGACAACTAAGTCATTATTTAGATACGTAGACGTTATTTTGAGACACTTAGTCATCATTTAGATAATAAGTCATTATTTTGAGATATTAAGTCACTATTTTGGGACAACTAAGTCATTATTTAGATACTAAGACATTATTTTGAGACATTAAGTCATTATTTAGATACTAAGTCATTATTTTGAGATATTAAGTCACTATTTTGGGACAACTAAGTCATTATTTAGATACTAAGACATTATTTTGAGACATTAAGTCATTATTTAGATACTAAGTCATTATTTTGAGATATTAAGTCACTATTTTGGGACAACTAAGTCATTATTTAGATACTAATACAATATTTTGAGATACTAAGTCACTATTTTGGGACAACTAAGTCACTATTTAGATACTGAGTCATTATTGTGAGATACTAAGTCACTATTTTGGGACAACTAAGTCATTATTTAGATACTAATACAGTATCTTGAGATACTAAGTCACTATTTTGGGACAACTAAGTCACTATTTAGATACTAATACAATATTTTGAGATACTAAGTCACTATTTTGGGACAACTAAGTCACTATTTAGATACTAAGTCATTATTGTGAGATACTAAGTCAGTATTTTGGGACAACTAAGTCACTATTTAGATACTAATACAATATTTTGAGATACTAAGTCACTATTTTGGGACAACTAAGTCATTATTGTGAGATACTAAGTCAGTATTTTGGGACAACTAAGTCATTATTTAGATACTAATACAATATTTTGAGATACTAAGTCACTATTTTGGGACAACTAAGTCACTATTTAGATACTAAGTCATTATTGTGAGATACTAAGTCACTTTTTGGGACAACTAAGTCATTATTTAGATACTAATACAATATTTTGAGATACTAAGTCACTATTTTGGGACAACTAAGTCACTTTTTAGATACTAAGTCATTATTGTGAGATACTAAGTCACTTTTTGGGACAACTAAGTCATTATTTAGATACTAATACAATATTTTGAGATACTAAGTCACTAATTTGGGACAACTAAGTCACTATTTAGATACTAAGTCATTATTGTGAGATACTAAGTCACTATTTTGGGACAACTAAGTCACTATTTAGATACTAAGTCATTATTGTGAAATACTGAGTCACTATTTTGGGACAACTACGTCATTATTTAGATACTAAGACATTATTTTGATATAGATAATTTGAGATACTAAGACACTATTATGAGATACTAAGTCATTTCAAGAAAGTTTTTCATTTTAATGACTTATCAGGATTCTTTTCTTTTTATCACACTGGCAGAAGTGGGCTTCCATATTATCTTAGGTACTCGTGGCCTCCTTATTTATTATTTACTCAAATATATCAGTCTAAGGAGGGATGATCGCTCCTTGGTTGAACTGCTTAAAACTCACGGAGCACATTCAAACTGTGAGGTCACAAACAGACACTGCTTTGTTTAATTCGGATCTTATTTTCGTATTTTTTACTCATTAGTCCTATTGTTATTAATAAGATACTAATAACAATAAGACTAATTATAAAGATCTTGGACAGCAACAGCATCACTAAAAAGAAAAGAGTCGGATGATGAAAGACACAGAAACAAAAAAACTTGTTTGTGTGTTTGATCAAATAACAAACTGAAGGCAAAAGTCAGACTGCACTTTACTGATAGCTCCCAGTGAATTTAACAGAGCAGTGTTTTGATCTGTCTGATATCTTTGTCAGACTTTGTCAAATCTAACTGTTAATTTGACGACGTCTGATGAAGACCTGAGTCAGACGATCACACAGATCTGCAGGTTAGCCAAACTTATTTGGAAGAGAACAAAGGGAGACTGGAAAACTACTATCCAAACTGTCAACATAGAACTTCCTGGTTTCAACTTTGTCCTGCGAGACCGTTATTTTTATGTGCACAGTTTTCTTGTCTAATGATGGATTATTATCGACATCTCAGATTCACCGCTGTCTGGCTGAACTTTTTACAACCTGCTGATCATCTGAAGGTTCGCGTTTTTTGCCTCGTCACACTTTGTTCTAGCAGCGTTGCAGTTAAAAGAAGTAAAGGCCGACCATTAAAATAGGACTCTAATTTTAATAATCTCTAATTATCCCTTAAGGGGCCATAAGCTTAAATAAGGTTGGGAACCACCACTATAAACTATCAGGGAAACTTCCCCCTTCGAGCTGCACGGAGCCCCCGCTCTCACACCGTCTCTCCTCTCACACGCCTGACAGAGTGAACATATTTCTCCCTGTAGCCTTCATAGCAGTAAATAATAGCATTTCACTATCTCCCTTCTCTCCTGTTCCAGCTACTGCTCCGCTGATGTATGTTTTTTTACTGTGGCAGCATCACTTCAAACCGGATGCGCTCCGGCTGCCCGCCAGCCTCTCCTGTGATCACCGCAGGCCTCGGAAGACCCCTTCAACAGAAACAGGAAGCAGTTCATAGCGCGGGTCACGACCCCTCTCATTCAGCCCCATGAGTCAAGCAGGGCCCACCCCGGCGAAACACAGGGAAAAGTTCCGGTCCCATCAACAAGGTGTGGAAGGATATTTAGGGAGGGAGGAGGGAGAGAAGACTTCTCTCTGTCTCTGCATGCACATCTGTATGTATGTGTGTGTATGTGTGTGTGCGTGTGTGTGTGTGAGCCAGAGGGAGAGAGGTGCACATCTGTCGGTGGCGGTAGCCGTGTAACATTATTACACACAAGGTCCAGAGAGGAGCACCTAAACACAACTACAGCTGCATCTAATACAGGGCTGGATCCACAGGAGGAGACTACTGTACGAGCTACTATGGAACAAATATTACAGGTCCCTTTGGACTCCTGATCGGTGGCTTGGAACCATAACACAGTCTGTAACTAAAGGCTGGACATGCGTGTGTGTGTAGTGAGACAGAACATTTTGGTTTTGATGTAAAATGAGTTGTTGCACTCGTATCAAGTGTTTGTGTTTTCTGTGTCTGATTAAAGGATGTGGCTTCACTCCCTCATTCACTATTTCCTAAATACCTGACACATAATTTACTCTACACTGAGCAGTATATTCCAACTTTTGGTCATTTCTGGATCATCAAGATCAAGAATTCATACATACCCTACTTAGTCCTGAGCCATATTTCATGTATCACCCGTGTATTTGGGGTTGCAATCACATGACCAATGCACAGACAGGAGTAAAGAAAGAAGCGACCCTGAAGGAAGCAGGCTGGGGTGATGGTGTTTGGAACAGCGTGAATTTTGGCGACCTTTGATTCAATTCAAAGTACATCATAGCCATGTTTCTTTGCCTAAACCTAACCTAGCCTCTGTAACTTTACGTTAAGTACATAACACCATTTGTGGGGTGCTTATTCTCAGAATGTCATTCAAACTGTCATGTGTGCATTTTCGTATCATATCATGTAAACATGTATAAGAGTACATTGAATATTACATTAAGAATTTTTATACTCAAATAAAATGTCAGACAGTAAACCTAATCACTGAATTTTTTAACAAACTACAAATACATTACAGTTGCGTGTTATTACGTTGCATATACATGGATACTTTATGTCTCAGCAATGATTAAAGCAGGGGTCAGCAACCTGTACTATCAGAAGAGCCATTTATGACAAAAAAAAATCTGTCTGGGGCCACAAAAGATATTTGAACCTTATAATGAAGGTAACTGATCATAAGTTTAAATTAGCCAATCAACATTACTCATAGGTCTAAATGAGCATTTATTGGGCTCTAGTTTCCCGGCGCGGCGCATGGTGGTGAACCCCGCGCAGAGCTAGTTTCGAGCAGCGAAACTAGAGGCCATTATGTTTTACTATGTGGTGGATACTCTTAGGGACTTGAACTTTGAACTTGAACCCTATTAAATTTTCTCTTCTCCTCCAAGACTTTTGTTTTTTTGGATTTGGAATCTTAGCTAGCCCAGCAAGGAAGATTTAAGACTAGCCACCGCTCTTCAGGTTTGGCAAAAATAGGAGCACTTTTTGGTTGAAAAAATATTTAAACCTTTTTTTTTTTTTATTAAGTGCATAGCTGCAGAATTTGTTTCGGCCTGCAGCAATGATATATGAATATGTTAAAATTATTTCCATATGATTTATTTATTGAAGCCACAGGGAGCCACTGAAGTGGGGCTTAAGGCCCTGTTTAGACGACAACGGTTTCTCTAAAAACGGAAAAGTCTGTCCTTTGCGTTTTAAAAAACTAATGCGTTTATATGACGACGTTATTGAAATGACCCCCGTTCACATGGAGCCACAAAATCTACTGGAAACGCTGTAGTATGCACGCCAGGCCAATGGGTGGCAGTGTAAATTTGCAAAGCAACACCACAGCATGACGCCATGCACCTGCGCTGAAGCACCTTCCTCTACAACGCGGTGATTACAAATCAAAACAAAGAAGACACAATGGTGAAAGCATGCACAGATAACTTTGTCTGGATGGACGACGAGGTGGAGTTGCTACAGTAACAGATCTACACTTCACTTCAAATCAACAGGGTGAGCAGCACAAACAGAGCTCAGCATTGTTGTTGTGACGATCAACTTTCTCGCGCATGCCTAGTGACTGGAACCGTAATGCGCATGTGCGAAAAGTCTCTGTTTTCAGGGAAACTGCATATTGCAAGTTTACATGACAACGGAGACGCTGCCGTTTCCGTTGTCATGTAAACTTTACGTTTTCAAAACGTTGCGTTTTCAGGCACCCAAAACGCCACTGTCGTATAAACGATTGGCCAAAACGCAACTAAAGTTTATCGTTTTCATTTGAAATCGTCCGCCTGGGGTTATGTGTGGTTGGGTGTAGGCACAAAAACAACTTTGTTATGGTTGAGAAAAGATCATGTTTTGGGTTAATATACATGTTTTTGGGGGGCACAGTCCCTGCAGGAAAAATCAATGTCTCCATTAAAAAAAAAACAAAAAAAAAAAACACCACTTTTCGTGACACTATTCCAGCAGAAAATGCAACAACCTCTTCTTAAAAAATAACCACTTTTGTGGCACTATCTCTGCTGGAAAAACAACAATGGGTCGCTACAAACCACCCACGTTTGGCGCCTGTAAAGCCCTGGTAACACAGCAATAACTCACCAAATCACAACTGGTTTTGCTGGTTGTTGGTCACCAACAGTGGTCTGCTGCTTGGCAGGCGTCTCGCCTAAATGACACACTATCCACTAGCTCCTCTGCTTCACAATGACAAAGTCAGCTCATATACCGTGTCACTTTGGACACTGATTTGATCCGTATGAAACTTGTAAATGTAGCGTATCTGTGGTTTGCAGATATGTACAATGCCAGCATGTTCTTACGCTGACTGGGCTGAAAACAGTGCAGTAAATATGGAGCTCTCTCAGACACAGCTGAAGTGAAATGCTTCAATGCAACTCAATGAGATGTGATTAAGTGACTCATTAATTGTGGCGACATTCTCTAACATAAAGATTACCGCATGTAACATGACTGGGATTAATGTAATGTGACTCTGCGACACCATACATGATGTTAATTATGTGAAGTGAGGTAATGTGACTCAAGGCGAGTCCCCCCAAGTGCCACGACATGACTGGACTTGTCCTGACTTGTCTGGAGGGTGGGAAAAACAAAAAAAACAGCAGCTGTGGACGGATGCTGGTTTTAAATGTGTAACAACCAGCCTTATTCATTAGCTTATGATGCCAGTGAGCAGACATGGAAACATCAGAGGTGTCTGAGCAAAGCAGGAGAAATATTGAAGCTTTTTGTATATGTAATTAAAAGAAAACTATTGATGGTATAAAAAAAACTGCTGGATGTCTTTTTCCTTTTTCTGTATTGAACACAGAGTGCAGAGAAACAGCAGGTCATTCGTCTTTTCTTTGCTGACAATCTGTTAACTGGAAAAAAGCTTCACACTCTGCCAGTTTCTGATGTTTACGGAGAGTTGGCAGCTTTTACAATCTGTAATGGATTCAGTTGTGAATGGAAGAGAACACCACTTCAGTCCAAACGTACATAAAAGAAAATTTACTCCAAGTTAAATGTTTAAGGAGTTACACTAAAAACCCTCTTAGCTACAGTGGCACTGCACACTTCCTATACTTTGACTCTATAAGCCCACAAAAATGGGACACTTGCTGAGTTGATGTTTTTGTGCCAAAGATTTCATGATTTTTTGGCCAAACCGAGGAGCTGATGTCATGGGAGCTCTGTTAATGTTCATGTTAGGCCACATCTGATATTTCACTTTAATGGAGGGGTGTTAATAGCGGAGGGGAAGCAGTAGGAACATGGGAGAGAGCAGAGAGAGATCACTTGGCTGAACAAAGCCGAGCTGTAGTTTTTTTTCCTGCCTCTTGCCCAAATAAATCCAATATAGGTTTTTTTCTCTTTGAGTCCAACAGTATCTCCTCTCTGCCGACTTCAGTTTCTCACATAATCTATACTTAACAGCTTCCTCTGTGAGTCTGAATTATTTAGCCTTCCCAGACATCTCTAACCTCTGGCAGGTTTATTAGCGTCCCAGATAAAAATGTGGAATCAGTACTTAGCAGCGAGGCCATTAAACAAGATAATAATAAAGCCTATTAAAACATGTTGGCTTTATAGAGCAGCCGTGCCCTCAGCACCAGTTAAAGATACACTAATCAGGTTGTTTTTTTTTTCAAGTTTTATATTCACAGTGAATCAAAGGACAAATGGGCAATATGACATGGGTCACTTCTAGTGACAAACCCACATACATTTATCACCAAATCGTCCGTTGTCATTAAGTCTATGTAGCCTTATAGCCTCTGAGATGGTATTTATGCACTCCTGTTTCCCTCGTCTTAAAGTTAATGGGTTTTTTTTTAATAGGTTTTTGATTAAATATCAGAAATAAGGTAAAGCTTAAGAGGCATTCACGTTTTGTTGCACAACATAAAGAACTTAAGTAAAAATCCCACTTGTGAGTTTTGAAGCCTTTAGGCGGTTTGTAACAAGTGGCTAAATGAGACCATCAAACACATCTTAACAGCCTCGCAGTGGTGGCGACGTTAAGTCGTGCAGCCGTGGTGGAGTTTGTTTATAGGCTTACGTTAGCTTTTTACCTCTGGCGGTTGCATTTACGCTTCAAAAATGTTTAAAGCGGTGCTCATTTGTGAAGATTCTTGCTGAACAAAAAGTGTAAGTATCATAAACTTTTGTTTGCCACAGAGCTTATTTTCTGAAATAAATCCAAAATCCAATGGGAAAATCCCATTGGCTTTTTGTTGTACTTCCGCATCAGCCAACACAAAAAAACGGGAACTGCCCATTGGTCCGACATCCCATTGTTACGACCATATTAAACCCATTGTTCTGAAATCATCATGATGCCCTGTGGTTAAGGTCTGGTTAGGTTTAGGCACAAAAACCACTTGGTTAGGGTCAGGAAAAGATCATGGTGTGGGTTAAAATGAAAAAGAAAGTGGCAAACACATAAGCCGTGAGCCTGCTTCGCCTCAAGCCTTTCCCAGCTGACCCAGAGCCGGTCGCGGCGCACCATCAAGGTAGAAATACGCCCACCGGGAGCTGTTCAGCACCACGGACCGTCAGACTAATGGGCTGTCGGACCAATGACATGGACCCCACAAAAACATCCTCACTGCTGCACTTTGTTTTTGATCACTTAATAATAACCCAACTTTAGCTACTTAAGAAGCATCAGACTACAGACAAACAAAGTTAGCAACTAGCTGGTGAACACAGTGGAGCATTTAGCAGCTAAAGAAACCGTTATTTATCTCAGGAGTTGGTGGAAACCAAAACCAGAGGTAAAAGGCAATGAATATTGGACGTGCATTCATCAGGTGTTCAGATACACAACTCCAAATTAATGGCAACATTTCTCCATGTCTGCTGGATGTGTAGGAAAGCAATTAGTCTTACATTAAGAAAGGTTTGACTGAACCCATTATTATTCTGCCCTAAAAGCAAAAAATGCTGTTTTTATTTCTTTAAACCAATCACAATCATCCTGGGTGGTGCTAAGCCCAGGACACAGGGATGGTGCCTTTGCAAAATAGTGTTGGGAGAGTTTTGGTGGGAAGAAATAGTTGTGACGCTGAAGCATTTTGTTCCTAATACTGTAATGAGGAAAGTTTACTTTAGAAAAGGTTACTTTATGATGTGCTCCTTGGTCTTGGAGGTAACACTTGGTAACTGTTGTCATATACACACAGGCCCGAAATACACACACATGCACAAACATGACTTATACATGAATGAAATGGAAAGATATCAGAGTGAGGGGGCTGCCTATGGACAGGTGCCCTGGGGGTCTGGTACGTTGCTCAGGGGCAGCTCAGAGGTGCACTGCAGGTGAGCTGGCACCTCTCCAGCTGCCAGTCCGTGCTCCATGTTTGGTCCGGATGGGCACTTGAGCCAGCAACTCTCCAGTTACCAACCCAAGTCCCTATGGACTGAGCTACTGCTGCCCCAGTAGGTAGTAAGCTAGCTGACCAGGGATGCTAACGATTGTAGCATAGCTTATGTTAAATGGATGTATAAAGAGACCTGGATACAACATTAAAGGAAGGGTGGCTTTCTTTCCTATGAAAGTTGCTCAGTGGCACATGAAGCCAAAATGATTCAACTGCTGCGTTTAAAATTATTACAAAAAAATCAGCACTGCTTCTGCACCGTGCAGCCCATAGAGCAGACAACTGCAGAGTGCAAACAAGTAGTTATCTTACGCTAGCTTAGCCGACTACTTCTGGTTTAGTGCTGCGCTAACTTGATTGGGGATGAGATGATTCAACTTAAATCGATTTAATCTCAGTGGTGAAACGCTAAAAAAAATGTATCTGCTGATTTACACGTTTCTTTCACAATGTAAGTCTATGGGAGAAAGTCTTTTTGGGCCACAGGGCATCATATGAAGGTGTAATTACACTTTTGGCCACTATGAAAATTGGCTTCAAAGCCTGGTGCACTTCCTGGGGGCCAGTACATTTGAGCAGATATACTCACTGTTTAATCGAGTCCTTGCTAAAACAAAGATGCTGTCAGAAACAATTGAAATGCAGAGTATCACTCTTACACACTACTGCACAACACTGCAGCAAGTTGAGAAACCTGCTGTGCCTTACAGTTGCTAATAAGCGATTAATGGACAATTGTCGTGAGCTATATGAGCTTCATAACATCATATATGTCTGTGCTGTGTTTCCAGCTTGTTCCATAGTCCCCAAAGTGCCCAAAATGTAGCTTAAAGGGATAGTGCACCCAAAAATGAAAATTCAGCCATTATCTACTCACCCATATGCCGAGGGAGGCTCAGGTGAAGTTTTAGAGTCCTGATAACACTTCTGGAGATCCAAGGGGAGAGTGGGTAGCAACACAATGCAGGCTTACAGCACCCCAGATTCAAACGTCCAAAAAAACATAATTGAAACCACAAAATATCTCCATACTGCTCGTCCGTAGTGATCCAACTTCCAAATCTAGTGTTTCCCTCAAAGACAGTAGAGACAGTAGCTTACATGAAACTAGTACTGAGGTGTGCACGTGTTGTATAATTCTTCAAAATAATACAATGTCAGGATA